>NC_092472.1:4864122-6114122 GCF_047495875.1 Pithys albifrons albifrons
CTGCCCTGCAGGAGAAACAACAAGGTGTGTTGGGAATTCAGTGCCAAATGGATCAGGCACCTTTCAGAACAGAAACGACAAACAGTCTTGAGTTTTCTTTGCTGGACTTGACCTTATTATGAGATATTCTGGAATTTCTTTGCCTCTCCCCCAAGTCCCTGATGAACAGCCACATGAGCAAACTTGGAATTTTTATCAGCTACTTTGGAATTTAGAAACAAACTCTCACATAAAAAACCACATTGGATCAAATTGGAGACAAGTGAAATAACAAACCAGTGTGTCCCCTCAGGGCCTTTCAGAATTCAGTTTATTCCCCAGAGTACCCAGCAGCAGTGCCAGTGCCATGCAGGATGTACACAGATCTTCCCAGCAAGTATTGCCATCTCTGCATTTGGTCTGTGAGCACCACATTTTTAGGCAGCTGGTCTGGCATTTCTTTTCAAGATAATGGATGATAATTCTATTATTTTTAAAGGAAACCCAGTTTTTACTCAGATTTTTCTCAAATTCAAAACAGAACCAAGCTCATAAATTAGCAGTTCTTTGCTTGCAAAGATTACTGCTGAGTTTGTGAAACTATTTGGTTTGGTTTTGTGAAGTGGGACATGCTCTCAGTTGTCTGAAGGAGCACAGTCATAGAATTATACATTTATTTAACATTCTGTGGAACCCCTGTCCTAAGTGCCTTTTAAAGTCACACTTAAATAATCAGCATTATTACAACATAAAATTATTAGAAGGAAAAGTTATTCTTCAAGCATTTCAGGTTATTACAGCTAAAGAGATAAATATTTCATGCTTATCAAAAAGATACCCAGGACTGTCTTACGGGTGAAAGGGAATGAAGTGCTGCTTTTCCTCATCACTCTCAGCCTTCCCCTTTATGATATCTGTAATATCCATGACTGCAAGAAGAAAAGAAGAGTCACCAAAACATATAATAGCATTACAACATAGCTTTTCTTATCTGGGACTGATGCTCTTGTGCCTCAAGTGGAACATGGATTTTTCACCAGCAAGTGCAGCCCAGCAGGGCTGGGTTTGGGGGGCACAGCATTTAGTGCAGAGTCCACACCGCAAACTCAGCTTTGTGTAAAGGGAGAACTCAGATAGTTTTAATCTTGTGAACACAGGTATGAGTGCATTGGTGATGCTTTTGGGGCATAATCCTTGGCTTTATTTCATCTGCAAGGAATACTGTGCTAAAAACTCTGGTACTGTGCTTTCCTTAGCAGTGTATGAATAATTAGAAAATTAAATTCAAAAGCATGTTTGTGATTTGGACTAAAATGTCAATGGAGGTGCCGTCTTCAAAAAACACAGAAGACAGTTGATAGAGCTGCTGTGTATTATCCTGAGGTGCCTTGGTGGAGATTCCACACTCCAAATATCCAGCTATCCAGTGGCAAACATCCCTTGGGTGCAGGCTGAGCTGCAGCACAGGAGCCATCGGGTACCTGCCACCCCAAAGGGGCGCCGCAGTCCCTGCGTGTACTTCTTGGAGTTGCTGTCCCTCAGGTCCATCCGCCCGACTCGCACTATTTGACACACTAAATAAATTTTGTCTCTGGTAAGGTCTTTATTTCCAAGATCCTAAGACAGAAAAAAACAAACAAAAAAAGATGTTGAAGTATTATTTGGGGAAAAAACAAGTTGTGACATTTAAACAGGACCCCCAGTGATAAATTGTGCCTTAGAAATTAATGGGAGAAAAAAGTCCTAATAAAACCAAATAAAACAAAAAAATCAACCACAAACCAAAACCAAACCCAACAAACAGAACACCCTGAACACAAAGAAAGGATGAAAAAAATGACAGTTTAAAGTTTGAAGAAAATATAAGGTTTAGATAAATAGAGAAAATAGCAGCCTTTAAAAGATAAAGGAGATAAAAATACAAAGTCATCAGTAAATGAAGAGGCAAGAGGTTCTTTGGAGGAAAGGCCACTGAAGCATTGTCACATCAAAGCACTCAGAGAGTGGATGCCTTGCTCTGTTTCTCAGATTGCCTCTGCCCCCTTCATCTTGCTCACTGCTCAGGAGTTCTGACAGGGACCACAGGAGAGCCAATCTGCCAATACGGAGTAAAGTAAACTGGAAAACACTTACTGTGAACACCACTTTGAGGTTGTTGAGCATATCAACTTCCTTTGGAAAGCCTCGACTGCCCCATCTCACCAAGTAGTTCTCACTATTTTGAAGGGAAAGATCTCATTGTCATGTGATTTAAAAATTCCTCCCTTACACGGTAGAGAACAAAAGTTGCACAACAGGCTCTCTGTGGTGGTGGTTTAAACCTAATACCAGATTTAAAAGGCAAGACAAACAGTCTACAAATATTATCAGTATGATTGAAAAAAGAACTTGAATATAGCACAAACTGGCACATTTTTGAAAGAAATGTTACCATCATCAAAGTCTGTCTGACGGGAACACTCCAAAGAAACTTCATCTACCTTGGAATTTCTCATTTTCTCTCATTTTTTTTAACTCCCCCCTTTCAGCACTTTACTCCAACATTCCCCATAAAGAACAATCTCATAAGTTGCAATGGGCTCAGGCTTCACCAGACTTCTGAAATGTTCAATCCAGGATCAAACAGTTTGGAAGCCCAGAATCCTTTAGTAACAGGCAGAAACTAGACCTATCCACACTCCCCTCCTGTTTTTTTTCCCTTTTCATTTATATGTTCTCTTCACTAGTAGCACACTGGCAATTGTTTCCCTTCATTTTGGCTGGCTCCTTTTGCCACTCTCCTGCAATGGCAAGAGGAGAGTTTACCTGATGATGGTTGATTTCTGGGGGTCGTAGAGTGCCATGAAGAGCTCTGCGTCCTCCCCGATGCGGCACACGAAGTTGCGCACAAAGACGTACAGGCTGTGGGTGGGCGACGCCGCCAGCCGCGAGTAGGAGGCGTAGTCAGGCTGGTCCTTGCTCTGCTCAAGGGGGGCAGAATCACAGAATCATAGAATGGATTGGGTTGGAAAAGACCTCCGAGATCATCAAGTCCAACCCTTGGTCCAACTCCAGTCCCTTTACCAGATCATGGCACTCAGTGCCACGGCCAAGCTCAATTTAAAAACCTCCAGGGATGGGGAATCCACCCCCTCTCTGGGCAGCCCATTCCAATGCCTGAGCACTCTCTCTGCAAAGAATTTCTTTCTGATCTCCAACTTCAATTTCCCCTGGCAGAGCTTGAGCCCATCGTGCCCCCTTGTCCTATTGCTGAGTGCCTGGGAGAATCATCACCTGTATGTATGTATGGCCAGACTTTATGAACAAAGATTTGGGCAGGGCTCTCCCCATGTGGGTGTGCCCTGAGTCCTTCCAGCCCGTGCAGTGGATTGTTTAGGTGAGGCACAGTGTGCACAGAACTGGCCCCACCATTTAAGTCCTGAGGTCCATCTGCCATGGCTGAGTGAGCTTGGACAGTGACGGGAAAGTCCTCAGGACTGTCACAGCCCCCGGTGCTGACCGGGGCTGACCCTTCTGAACATCTGAGATCTGATGGGATGAAATGGCAGGGAGGCTTGAACTGCCAGGGGATGGTCCCCACTGAGACTGGAACTCAGGACCTTGGGATTCAGATTCCACAGTGCTCTCCTTTACACCATGGGAATCATCAGCTAGTCCGAGGATTAAAATGCTGGGATACCACAAGCAATTTCAGTTTTTATGGTATGTAACAGTAATTGAAAAACCGAAGGAAGTTGGGATTAAAATACTTGTCTCCAGCAAATGAGTATTGCCCTGTGTATTGCTCTCAAAGCCTTTGCTTATTAAGGCAGACATAATTAGCAAATAAGTTTCTGACTCTCCACAAAGCCTCACCATGATTAGCATCCCTTTCTACGATGAAGCTGAAGAGTTACCAGGTCAGAAGTGGAGAAGTGACATGGCTATGGAAGATCCCACCTGCCTTCCCCAGCCCTCCCTGTCCACAGGGAGACGGAAAGCTCAGACTTGGTTCTTCAAACCCCTGAACTCAGACTAGGGAGATAATAATGACAAAGTCAGTGACAGAGATGCCTTAAATCAAGCCTTAGCAATACTTGGGGGACTTAGTAAGAACACCCTTTGTGTGGGATTCTAAACATATTATGTTTTCCCAGTAAGGGTCTCCTTTTAGAAATGTAACAGGGTTTATTTTATTATTTTTTTTCTAGTTAAACTGTTTTTCTTCCCTTTTTCCTTCACCTCCAGGAACTTTTCTGTCTTCAGAATCTGAAATTTACTTCATTCAGGAGCAAAGAGCCAGGTTAAGTTTCACTCCTGTACATGAATATATTCAAAGCCTTGCCTTCTCCTAAAAGTCAGGCTGCTTCCAGTGGAACTACTCTGAAAGTCCATTTCTCAAATTTTGGTAATATACAGTGCTCAAAATATTTAACAATGTTTTTGCTATGCTACAACAACTTCAGATCCTTTAGGAGAGAGCAGGGAATTGGATCTGATGATCCATATGATTCCCTTCCACCTGGAGATATTCTATGATTCTATGACTTGTATGTCAGTTCAGTTCTTCAGGCACAAGGCAATTGTATAAAGCAGAAAACATTCTCACCACTTTTAAACAGGAGAGAAAGTCTCAAGCTGTCTGTACAGAGGAAGGCCTACAAGTCTGAAAGAATTCATTTGGAACACAGTAAGATAGAGCAGAAGGCTGCAATGCCCATCCTGATGGGCTTTCCAGCCAAAAGCACCAGCAAAGTCAAATAAGTCTTTTGGAAGAGAAGACAAATAACATGCTGAGATCAGGACAGAGCTGAGCAGGTTCACTGACTCAGAAATTGGCTCCTGGATTCTGCTTGTACTCCATTTGAACCAGCAAGAAACAGCTGCTTAACACTCGATGGCCTAAACCCAGTGTTTGGCTTCTATTTTTAGAACAAGTCATCACAGTCTAGTGCAGACTCCCAAGTTTAATTTTCCTTATATTTTCAGTTAATTACATTTTGATGTGGGGGAAGCAACATTTATTTAGTGACACCATTAAGAACAACTCAAAAGGTGTTTTCCAGTGCTTTGTCATGGCTGTTATTGAAATGTCATGAAAGCCCAGCTATTTTCTGTCAAGTGTTTTACTTGCTTTTTTACATTTACTTTCTCATAAATAGAGAAAAGAACCAAAGAGGCTTACAAATCCCTGAAGAGATTTAATACAGAAAAAGGTCAAGGAAGTGTAGTCACCTGCTTTGCATTTTAAGAGATTAAATTTATGCACTTGTCAGCTTTGCTTTGCACATGAACTTCTGGTGCCCACAAGGTTATGTTGAGTTCACCTTAGTTCCTCTTCAGGGAGCTTAAATTCAGGTTCATCAGACTAACCAGCAGGCAGCAACACCCAGCAAACAAGCAGTGCTGTCACAAGATCTTACAAAAACCAGCTCTGGGTACTCCTGGGGTGCAGCTGAACTCCAAGTGTGTAACTACTCACTCTGCAATTCAGCCTATTGAGCAGCCCACAGAGGGAATTATAGAATCATAGAATCATAGAATCGATTGGGTTGGAAAAGACCTCCAAGATCATCGAGTCCAACCCTTGGTCCAACTCTAGTCCATTTACTAGATCATGGCACCCAGCGCCACGTCCAATCTGCATTTAAAGATCTCTAGGGATGGTGAATCCACCACCTCTCCGGGCAGCCCATTCCAATGCCTGATTACTCTCTCTGTAAAAAATTTTTTTCTCATCTCCAACTTAAATTTCCCCTGGCAGAGCTTAAGCCCGTGCCCCCTTGTTCTATTGCTGAGTGCCTGGGAGAAGAGACCAGCCCCCACCTGGCTATAACTTCCCTTCAGGTAGTTATAGACAGTGCTGAGGTCACCTCTGAGCCTCCTCTTCTCCAGGCTGAACACCCCCAGCTCCCTCAGCCTCTCCCCACAGCACTTGTGCTCCAGTCCCTTCACCAGCCTTGTTGCTCTTCTCTGGAACCGCTCCAGCATCTCAATATCCTTTCTGAACTGAGGGGCCCAGAACTGAACACAGTACTCAAGGTGTGGCCTCACCAATGCAGAGTACAGGGGAAGGATCACTTCCCTGGTCCTGCTGGCCACGCTATTTTTGATACAGGCCAGGATCCCATTGGCCTTCTTGGCCACCTGGGCACACTGTTGACTCATGTTGAGCTTCCTGTCAATTAGTACTCCAAGGTCCTTTTCTGCCTGGCTGCTCTCCAGCCACTCTGTGCCCAGCCTGGAGCGCTGCAGGGGGTTGTTGTGGCCAAAGTGCAGGACCCAGCACTTGGCCTTGTTGAACTTCATCCCATTGGAATCAGCCCATCTCCTGGAATACAGGAGGGGTATTCAGCTCCCTTTCCCTGTCCACCAGCTCCAGAGGCCAGTTGGAATGGGATGTATTTCCATACAAGATTCCAAGAATGGGTTTAGGAGCAGCTTTAGACACAGGAATCAGCCCGAATCAAGGACACAAATGGAACTACCTCAGGTTGAGGCTTAGCCATATTCATACCACATGAATGTGAATCTACTCTTAATAAAGTCAGAGGCAGAAGTTGCCACCAACTTTTACTGCAGAAGGTTGCATCCTTATACTAGTTTTTTGTCTGGATTTTGGCAAAGGAAGCATTAAGTTGGGCCAGTCATTCCTACCATTTCCTCCTTGATTCGCTCAGTAATTTTATTAGTTGCTTCTTCGTGTGCATGAAAGAGGCTGATGACACTGGTTTTATCTGGATCCAAGATATTTCCATCTTCATCTCTAACTGTGAGGTCGAGCTCAAGAATTCTGTTAAAATACAAAAGGCATAATGGGTGGGTTGTTTCCTTCTCTGTAAAAAAAAAGCTTAGAAATGTAACACACCAGGAGATGCTTCAAGTTTTAAAGTAATAACATTGAAATACAGGCAACTGGATTTCATTGAAAAATTAAACTGAATCACATGATTTGTCTTCAAGCTGTTTTACAGTGTTTAGGAATGTCATCCAAGCATTTAAAAACCTGACATGATTATCCCCCACCTCTCCTGAGCTGCTGTTCCATCTCCTCTCCCACAGTGACCCACTCAGGCTCCATTGGCACCTTCTCCATTTGACAAGTTTCCCTCACACAACACAACTCAGCCCCACATTTCCAGGTGTTTACAAACACCATCCAACTTGCACATTCCTCTCTGCAGTCCCAAATAATTTTAAACATCCTCTTCAGCTCTACTGTTCCAATGGAAACAGTTTACTGTCTCATAATGTGGAAAGAAGAGCATGAAAAAGAATCTGAAAGCAAAGAAGTGTTAATGTTCTCTTAATCAGAGCTTTGACTGGAGGTTTTCAAAGAAAAACTTTTTTTTTAAATTTTCAAAGTAACCTCTGACTAGGAGTGAGCATTGAGCTCCACCCAGTGTAGTGGGATATGAGTATTCCCCAGTGCATTCTGTATGAACTCAGAAATTTGCATCCAAATCACAGTGAAGAAGTTTAGAGTTTGGTAACTTCTTGTGGTCATCGTTTCTGTGTAGCCACAGGTTCCTGAAGACTTTCAGCTGCCCAAAGGCCTTCAGGCCACAGCAACCACAGTCACCTAAAATAGCTAAAGACAGTTTATGAGCAGATTCCACTGTCTGTAAGACCAACACTATGAGGATTCCTTTACCAAGCTCTGTCTCTCTCTTTATCCGATGGAGGAACTCAACAAAATGTGTTGTGTTGCAGTGACCTTTCATTAGCAAGAAGCAGACAAGACATTTTGTCAAATAACTGTTTAGTTTTCGTAGTTTCACTTCTATTAACAGAATTGTAGTTCTGCCTGGAAATTCCCCAGTGAATTAGGGGTGTGTGTTTTCAGACTTACTATGGTCTGTCAGCACCACTTTTGAGGGTCACATAACAGTCCTACACAGGCTGTGTTTGGGAAGGGTGTACAAGTTTTGGGTCCTGACTACTCTGGTTTTATATGTACATAAAGGCCAGATTTCTGATCTCAAATCTGTACAATTGAGAAGCTCATGTATTTATAATCAGCAAATAAATTAATAATTTTAAAATAGCACTTTGCTATTAGGGTATCACTATTATCCCAGGACTAACAGGGAGAAGTCTGAAAGGAAGATTCCATATGAATCACTTCTTTGAGTTCCAAAACACATGAAAGCTTTATCATCATCTTATAGTAGGCTTATAGTAAATCAGCTTTTCCAGAAGCAGTGGAGGCCACTCACCTGTTACCATAGTCAATTTTGGAAGTGACTTTCTGTTTGAGTTCTTTGAGCTCATCCTTGGGCAGAGTCCCGGACAGGAGCTGTGACCTCCACTCCATCAAGTCAAACATCATGGACTGCACCTGCTGGAACCTCTCTTTCTTATTGCTCTAGGATGGAAAAAAACCAAGTTGAAGTTAAATGTTGGGCCTTGCCAGTTAAATATGAATCATATTTGATGTTAAATAACTGCAGGAGCAAGAAGCAGGCACAGGAAAGAGCCTGCCTTCCTTCCTCCTCTCATCCCACAGATTGTTAAGGACAGGATGTCCCATGGGACTGCAAAGAAGTGACAGGAAATTTAAGTAGTTTGTATGGGCAAAGGGAATGAAGTTATTTTTGTTTTATTTAAATAAGATTCTTTACAAGTCTCATCGAGAGAAAATATTACAGAAGAATTTCCTTCTGTAGGAGATACTGATAAGACCATGCTTGGAATAACAACATTTGATTGTGTATTAATGTATCAAGAGAAAAGTGAGAGGATGCACAGAAGTCACTAAAGCAGTTCTGGTGTGATATTTATTATTACAGACTGTTCAGAGTTGGAAGGGACCCACAAGGATCATCGAGTCCAACTCTTCAGTCAATGGCCCACACAGGGGATTGAACCCATGACCTTGGCATTGTTACAGCCAAGGTTTAATCAACTGTCATTCACTGAAACAAGAAGGGTTTTCATTGTTGGCTTCAAGAAAAGGAAGAATAAGAATTTATATGTTTCAGAAAACTACACCATGTTCAACATATCTTTGCTCCAACAAGAAAAACCCAAGGAAAATCCAATGGGTGGGATCCTGGAACAGTCAGCACAATTCCTGAAACTCCCAAATGTTAATGCTCCATGCTCCCAGTGACCCTTGAGCAATCTTTGTTCTACCATTCCAAGAACACCGTGAATCTTTTTCAAATGCATCCTCCTTATCTTTTATACTCCTATATGGAAACTTTTCAACTCTGCACATCAAAATGATGAAAAATTTATCATGTGCAGAATACTCCAGGTTAAAACAACTGCCCTGAAGTTACACCACTTCTCAGCACAGTGCCAGC
Organism: Pithys albifrons albifrons; assembly: GCF_047495875.1. Lineage (NCBI taxonomy): Eukaryota > Metazoa > Chordata > Aves > Passeriformes > Thamnophilidae > Pithys > Pithys albifrons. The sequence goes on from NC_092472.1 coordinate 4,873,392, forward strand.
CTTTTCATTTCTAGAATCATCAGGGTTGGAAGGGACCTCCAAGGGCATCCATCCCAAACCTCAGCCCAGCTCCACCACTGCCGGGTGCAAGGTTGGACTAGATATAAACCCACCAGACATTTAAAGCCACTGGAAAAAATGGCAATTATCAAAGCAGTGAGGAAACAGTTCCTTAAATCTACCCAGACCCTGCCCTGCTTCAAGGAAAACACACATATTTGGACAATATGCACAAATAGGACTGACTAGCAGGCAAAAATGCAAAGTGTCATACCACATAGAGCTGCTTCCAGATGCTTCCCCATTCCCACAGAGTAGTGGTAACTTCTTGAACTAGAGGAATTTCAGCAGGGATTATGTTTTCTGTGTGTCTAGGGAAGAGAGGGAAAGACAAAGAGTGTCTGTGTTTGATGGGTGTGTGTTACAGTTCCTGAGCTTGGGGTACGTAAAGGCCTTGCAGATCATTCTTTAGCAGGCAAGATCCTTAATTAAAACAGCAGACAAATTCAGTACCTTTTCTTTTCAACAGTAGCTTCCTTGATGTGGATGAAGGATTTAGGAAATATTCCCTGTTGAAGGAAAAAAAAGAAACAATAAATCCACACTTATCCTCCAAGAACGTTTAGGTAACACCATGACTATGAACATAAACCTCAATCACATAAATGGTAATACCCAAATTAACTCCTGGCTATTTGGTTTCCTGTCAAAACAGATGCATTTCTGTTTGACAGACAAATAATAGAAGTTTTGGCAGTTCTTTCTCTGCAAATATAGAATGCATAGAGCATGGAGTACCATCTTCCACCCCTCTGCCCCAGGAAACAGTACAATTAAATACAACTTATTTTAAAACCAAGAAACATTTTGTCTATTCATCAGTCCACACATTTCACTTTCCTGGACAAGAACAGCCTAATTGAGAGATCAGCTTGATTATCAGACCAGAGGAGAGACACTGATATAGGATCATTGCACCTGGTGAAAGAAATGTGGATTCAGAGAGGAAATGCCTCAGGATGAGCAGCCACTGCCATGGGGAGCAGCAAACCCCAAGCTCACTTTGAGTCAAGAACACTGTGCATAAGGTTAAAGTGGCTTTAAGAAAAACCATCAGCCTTTCCTTTGCAATGCACAAAAAAGGAGACCCTTGATAAAGCCACAACACCTGAGCCCTCCTTGGTGTGTGGGGCCCCACTGAGGTTCTGGGCTCACCTGGCACCCCAGGCTGTGCAGGGAGATGCCCAGCAAGGTGTGGCAAAGGGGGCACCAGGGTTCCTGACATTGCCAACACTTAGTTTAGCTGACCTGTGTAGAAAACAAATGGTCACCAGAGCAAGTGATCTAATGGGAGGTGTCTTTGCTCTACAACAGCTGCAATTTCTCAAGTCATGCCGAGGGAATGTTTGACAAATGGTCTGTCCTGACAATCCTCAGGTGAAGCTGCAAATCTCTTCTTGGTCATTAAGCCCAATTCCTCTTGGATTCTTCTCTGTTCAACATCTGACTTGTGCTACTTCAAGTACCACAAGAATTCCATAACATGCCCCTTTACAAAGCCTTTCTCCAAATTAGATTTCAGTTTTATAGCCATTTTCTTTCAAGCACTGGATCTTAATCAAAACACAATCATGTCTTATCACTTCCACATTTTTCATTAAGTTCAAAAGATTCCATGAAGAAGGAAAGTGAAAGAAGGTCATACTAATAGTAAATTTAGTGATATCTTACATTAAATTAATAATACTTCTTAAAGAATTTATCTTGAAACCCTCTGGCAATACTAGCAATTAGTTACAAGGAAGTGATTTGGTCTGGTAAATATTCTCCCTTTTTAGTTTTAGGCCAAATTTTAATCAATTAAGATAAAAATATTATGTAGAATAAATGGCAATATTGTTTTGATTCAAAAGAAATGTCAAAGAAGTAACTGAAACCCAGGTGTGGTATTGGAGAGGATGGTTTGTCACTGTGATATCCACCCTGGAGTGCTGCAGATCACCAGCTGATGGCACTGCCGGGAGGAGCTGCCACTCAGGGGCTGTGCCAGGGACTTGGGGGGCACTCCCTGATCACTGTCCTGCCTTCTGCCTTCCCTGTGCCAACCTAAAAACTGGGGCAAGCACACACAGTGCCCTGTGTAGGTGTGCTAGAGCTCATGGAATGGGAGACACAACAGGGAGAAGTCTGGAGATTGTTCCTAATTACCACAAACAATTAGTTAGAGAATCATAGAATCATAGAATGGATTGGGTTGGAAAAGACCTCCGAGATCATCAAGTCCATCCCTTGGTCCAACTCCAGTCCCTTTACCAGATCATGGCACTCAGTGCCACGGCCAAGCTCAGCTGAAAAACCTCCAGGGATGGGGAATCCACCCCCTCTCTGGGCAGCCCATTCCAATGCCTGAGCACTCTCTCTGCAAAGAAGTTTTTTCTGCTCTCCAACTTCAATTTCCCCTGGCAGAGCTTGAGCCCATCGTGCCCCCTTGTCCTATTGCTGAGTGCCTGGGAGAAGAGACCAACCCCCACCTGGCCACAACTTCCCTTCAGGCAGTTCCAGACAGTGCTGAGGTCACCTCTGAGCCTCCTCTTCTCCAGGCTAAACACCCCCAGCTCCCTCAGCCTCTCCCCACAGCACTTGTGCTCCAGTCCCTTCTCCAGCCTCCTTGCTCTTCTCTGGCCCCGCTCCAGCCCCTCAATCTCTTTCCTCAACTGAGGGGCCCAGAACTGAACACAACACTCAAGGTGTGGCCTCCCCAAGGCAGAGTCCAGGGGAAGGGTCACTGCCCTGGGCCTGCTGGCCACACTAGTTTTGCTCCAGGCCAGGATCCCCCATTGGCCTTCTTGGCCACCTGGGCACACTGTTGGCTCCTGTTGAGCTTCCTGTCCCTCAGTCCCCCCAGGTCCCTCTGCCTGGCTGCTCTCCAGCCACTCTGTGCCCAGCCTGGAGTGCTGCAGGGGAGGTTGGGGTGGCCAAAGGGCAGGACCTGCACTTGGCCTTGTTGAACTTCATCCCATTGGAATCAGCCCATCTCTCAAGTCTATCCAGATCCCTCTGCAGAGCCCTCCTGCCTTCCAGCAGATCGACACTCCCTCCCAGCTTGGTGTCATCAATAAATTTGCTTATGATGGACTCAATCCCCTCATCTAAATCATCAATAAAGATGTTAAACAGGACTGGACCCAACACAGACCCCTGGGGACACCACTGGTGACCGGCCGCCAGCTGGATGCAGCTCTGTTCACCAGCACTCTCTGGGCCCGACCCTCCAGCCAGCTCCTAATCCAGGAGAGGATTATTCCTCTGTCTTTTAGGATGAAAAGTCATTGAGTAATGAAATGAAACAGCAACTCAGGCATCAAATCCTCGGAAAGCGAAACTTGTAACCAACACATACAGTTTGTAAATGGCACAAACGAGTTACTCTAGATTAGCTCAAGTCATTTCTAATTCCTACACAAAAAATCCTGGATGTAAAATAGAAAAAAATAAAGGAGAATTAGACAACTTCAGATTGTTCTGGTTTTTGTTGCTTTGGGTTTTTTTGTGTTTTTTTTTTTTTCTGTGTGTGTGTGTTTTGTTGTTGTTGTTGTTGTTTTTCCCATTGGCTTATTCCCTGCCAACAACTGTCACTCTGCTCCCCAGATATCCCTTTGCAAGGGGCTGTGAAGGTTTTGTCCATCCTTTTTCCAAGCTTCAAGAAAGCAATTTCCAGCAAAGAGTTTGGCTGTGATACAGGCACGAGTCTCTGGCTACAAAAGTCTTGGCATTGCTACTCCCTAAAGAACTTTCTGCTAAGAGCAAATTACAGAAAAAAAAACCCCAAACCAGAAAACAGCCCACAAATAAAAAAGCCCAAGCTTTTCCTCAAGAAAAATGCTAAGAAAAACTAAGAAGTACTGGTTTTGCTAATTAACTTCAGAGTCACCATACCCAGGGTAAAAACTATTCATCTGTGCTTTCCCTCTTCAGGTATAAGAATATTTTTTTAATTAATATGATTTTTGTACCATTGAGATATTTAAGAATTTAAGCCTCATGCAAGTTGTTTATATTGTATGTAGCCTAAAGAACCCTTAGCAAAAGTACAGAAGCAACCACATCGAGCAGCAAATTAACTCAAAATTTAATTCCAGTGGCATCCTAACCCAAATTCAAGTGGTGCCCTCAACAGCCATAGAATCATAGAATTGATTGGGTTGGAAAAGACCTCTGAGATCATCGAGTCCAACCAGTCTATTAACCTGAAGACACAGTGATTTCTTCACTGATCTGCTTTCCCCAGTCCTCACTTCTATTTTCCAGCATTGTCCAGGGTGAATGCTGATCATTTAATCCATCTTGAAAGGAAAGAGAGTGGCCAGAGCTGACTTGAGAAGTCAGAGTAAGACTATCTACTAAGAGACACCAAAAATCCCAACTCATGGGTTGATTTATAAAGAACAGTCCCATAGGAATGAACAGTTTGGTCTTACCTCTGCTCCTTTGTATCTGACCAGGTAACCCTTGTACCAATCTAAAAGGAGGAAAGATCACTTGGTATGACAAAAAACAAGCATTAAAAAGCATTTAGTAAAGTTAGGAGTTTTATTTCATGTAAGAAGTATCAAGCATAATGTTGGTAAAAATCAGTATTATTCAAACATACACGGATTAAGGGGAATAGCAGGAAGCATGTTAAGCATGACTTGCATTTTAGCAAATATTATTATATGGTTGACTTTCAAGTCTTGCATAGTAAGCACAGATCATCTTACACAGAATTTAACAACCCCACATGTCTTAAAAAAAAAGCAGGATAAGTTGTTTTGCAATATAATATAAATCACACCCACTCAGATATCTCTGTCAGCCAAGATGGGCCTGGGCAGCCCATGGGGCTCCTCTGATGCTGTTCTGGGTGTACCATTAATTCAATACAGCTCATGGTTGTTGCATATCCAATTTCCCTGCATGTAATAAGACTAAACCACCTCTCTGCCATGAGGAATTACAGCTTTTGGACTCAGCTCAAATAAGCAGCTTCCCAGTGTAAAGTTCAATTTGGAACCTCAAGAAAATGCAGGGCTGTTTCTTGGATTCTGCTGTATTTGTAACTAGAAAGCCCTTCTGGAAGGCAGGAGTGCAGAATTGCAGTAGTGGCAATTAAAAGACAAATTCAGACTTTATTCCATCTATTCTAAAGTTAAGTCAAACTAAACCTCTACAAAACAGATAAAATACAGAGTTCAACTTCACTGAATTCCAGCAGGGGCCACGACCACTATGCACACACCACAATGAAAAACCACCTGCACAGCAACTGGACTTCACTCTATGGAATATTACATTTTTTTGTCCCAAACAAAGCATTTGATGACTAAGAGGATACATTTTCTAATGAAAATTTCATGATCAGATATGATCTCTTTCCTACCACTCCTCCTCTCTCACCATTTCTGACAGCACAGGTATTTCAGCCACACAACCAAACCATAAAATAAAAAATCCCAATCGAAAAGGTGATGTTAAAAGTCACAGGAGGATCACTGACCTCAAAGACAGACTCAGGACAGACTTTTTCAGTTTTTTCTGCACTGATTTTTTTTTTCCTACAGTCTCTTGTCAATAATAAAATTTCATCTTCCTTCTAAAACTGAATTCCTTCCACATAGCCTGGATTTACCACCAAGGGTGTAAAATCTGTTTTGCCCCATTTGCTGTGACAGCACATGTATGTTCTGTGCTTATATTTTGTGCATGAAAAACCAACTGAAACAGGACTCAAAAGGAGCACAGGAAAACCCCCTGTCACTGTTGGTTACTCCCCAGCTGCAGCTGGCAGCAGATTTGTGAGATATCTGATAAAAGATGAACTTCACTCACACAGGGTGACAGATTCCACTTCTCAACTGGCAAACATATTTCATAAAGCAAGGTGGGACTTAGTGCATCAAGGGCAGAGCATTCTGAAAAGACTTTTAGATAAAAAAGAACCCAGTAAGATCAGCACTGACTCTCTGGGCTGAGCTGGCAACAAATGGACCACAGAAATCCAACCTGAAATGCTATTTCTGCAACTAACAGACCATGCAGGGATAAGGAGATTTCTGGTTTTCTGGTGCAATAGAATCACAGAATGGATTGGGTTGGAAAAGACCTCCGAGATCATCAAGTCCAACCCTTGGTCCAACTCCAGTCCCTTTACCAGATCATGGCACTCAGTGCCACGGCCAAGCTCAGGTTAAAAACCTCCAGGGATGGGGAATCCACCCCCTCTCTGGGCAGCCCATTCCAATGCCTGAGCACTCTCTCTGCAAAGAATTGTTTTCTGATCTCCAACTTCAATTTCCCCTGGCAGAGCTTGAGCCCATCGTGCCCCCTTGTCCTATTGCTGAGTGCCTGGGAGAAGAGACCAACCCCCACCTGGCCAGAACTTCCCTTCAGGGAGTTCCAGACAGTGCTGAGGTCACCTCTGAGCCTCCTCTTCTCCTCTTCTTTTTTTCCTTAGACAAAATGTTCAGAATGGAGGCCTAAAGAATTATATGCAGGCTTTTCATTTTTTAAGAGAGGACATGGATCATTACTGGTGGCTTTGGGAGATTAATTTGTTGACTGCCTAATGAGTGACACCAATGTTTGCACTGATGCTGAAAGATACTGAATTTCTCTTACAAGTAGAAGAAAACCCACGTGCTCCAGTGCATTGGATAGGTGGTTTCTCAGCTGCTCCTCTCTCAAATCCTCTGCTGTTTCCATGCCAAACAACCCAGAGCTCTGGGCTCAAGCAGCCCAATGCCCACAATGTGCCAAGAGCCTGTGAACACCCAGCTGTTTCCAGCTGTGCAAGGCAGCACCTGGCCCTTCTCTTGAGCAAAACTACAGTTGGTAAGAAAATCAAACACCTTCTATCAGCAGAGTTAGGGTGAAGAAAATAATTTTACAATATATTTTGAACAGTTTTCAGCACTTTATGATTTTTTTTAGACTCTTAACATGGTCAAGAACATCACTGGAGATTGAAAATAAATTATTATTGCAAACACCTAACTGCTGAGTTAGTGATAATAAATACACCCTCCTTGCTTTATATGAATAAAAACTTGAGGAGCTCTGGCAGTTTTAGGGGGAATTCAGTGAAATTGGGAAGGTATTGACTGTCTGTCATGCACAACTTGGACTTTTTCTGCTTTGCAGTTCGGAAAGTTGGACGGTTTGCAGAAATGTTTCCATCCCACTCCCCTCAGGTTTCTTTAACAGACTGTTTCCTTCTCATATGACCAGGGTGCTGAATGTCTCCCAGCAACAAATACTTTGTTTAGAGGCAAAAAATGTAGCCCAGTAAAGCTTCAATCAGATTTGGTGTCACTTCCATCAGGTACATCACAAGCTGGCACAAACTCAACAAATTCTACGTTCACCTTGATGACTTCCTCATTTGGTCAGGGCTTCCCAAAAAACCACATGCACTGTAATAGGTCTAATTTTGGCTCTTCAAAAAAGAATAGTTCTTCCTCAAAATAGATCACCACCACCACTAAAAATAAGAGCAATACACAACTACTGATGTAATACAGGGAATTGCTGGGAAGTGAAAGGGTTATGACATTCACAAAGAAACTTATAGCTTGAGGGGGACCTACCTTCACAGGACTCCAAGATCTGGACCACATCACCAATCTGGAGAGGCAGTTGTGGTGCTCCTGTGCCTTTGAAATTGTAAACAGCTGAAAAATTAAAGGATGAAAATACTGTTTTACAACAGAGCCACACACTACAATTCAACTGAAAACCAAGCATGGTTGCTGAGATTCTGATACTGGGATAAACTCACTAGGCAGACAAACAGAACCATAATTCTATCAGAAAGCTCCATTTGTCACTATGAATTAATCCCAGATTATTCTGAGCTGGAAAGGACCCACAAGGATCATCGAGTCCAACTCTTCAGTCAATGGCCCACACAGGGGATTGAACCCATGACCTTGGCATTGGTACAACCAAGTTTTAACCAACTCTTTCTTGTGACAATGGAAAGGTGGGGAAAAGGACCAGTGCTGAAAACAAAGACCAACAAGCCCCCCAGACACCTCAGCAGGCCCATGGAAACAAGACCTTCAGCACCTGCTCTGCACAGGATTTAAAAGCACCTGCTTAGATGCAGGTCTTGAATAAATACACAGTCACAGTACTGGGGAATTGTTTGTCTGCTGGTTCAAAGGATTTAAGCACACAGTTTACAGAAATTTGTGGCCACACTGGTGAGAAAGGCCACAGAGATGCCTATAAAAACTGAATTACAGAGCTATTTCCTGGGTTTAGATGCTTCAATTTAACATGAAACTGTGCTTCATATGGAAGTAGTAAAAAGTTTCATAGTTCTCTGTGTGACTCTGAAAAGAACAAAGGAGCAGTGGATTTTAAGAGTGCTCCAATCAGCAGCTTTATCTCTGTGTGCTGAAGAAAGAGCAGTTTCAGAGAGAATTGAAAAAAAAAAGCCTCTTTACCAGCCCCTGTGTTTGGGCCACAGGATGTGGCTGCTGTGGTAACCATGTGCCTCTGCACCTTCCTCTCTTCATGGCCTTGGGGACAGACTTGAACAACAGCACCAGAGTTGAAAGTCTCCAATTCAATTGCCTTTCAGGGAAATGCCCAAGGTAAGAGTGTAGAGCTAAACAGATACATCCTCTTCACTTTCCATGTGGTTCATAAATTATGTTTCCTGGATATTTTAGCATCCTTATATTTGTTATATTTCTAGGACAGAAATTAAAAGGAATTTCAGATTCAAGAGGCTTACTGGGCCAAAAATAATTTATTTTTGTTTTACATGAAGAGACATTCCCAGCAGTTCCTCCTCCTGAGTTCACAGAGCAGGGCTTGGACCATTCAGTATAAAGGGAGGGGAAAATAAATAATAACTTGGAAGTGAAGCTCTGCTGTCAGATTCAGCCTTTTTTTCCAAAGAATCTTGAAGACACTCCCTCAGTGAGCCTCAGAACTGCCTCAGCTCGACACAGAATTGAAAGTCAGTAGTAAGTGGGTGTAGAACATGTGTAGTTACCTTCTGACTGGTTTCTTTTCAAGAAGTGAAAGATGGTAAAACTCTGCCAAGTTATTACAGACACATTTCCACGGGGGTGTTTGGGGAGTGGGAGGGTTGTGTGTGTTCCTACTGTTTGCCTGGAATGTCCATGTAAATTAACTTCACTGTTGACTAACACATACTTTAAATTCAAAACATGCACCGCTCTACTCAGTTGGAGCTGTCTCAAAACACAAATGCAAATCATTGAGTCAGATATTTATGTTGCATTTTGGGTTTGCTCCCTTAAAAACTTCATTGAGCAGCCCTGAATAAATTGAAAAGTGCAGTAACAAACTGCCAAAGGAAGTGGCTGTATCAGCTCAGGCTTTTCTAAATGAGTAAGTGGAAACTTACTGAGACAGATTTTGCTGCAGTGCTTGGATTGTGTGGTAGGAGGAGTTTAACAAACCCCTTTAGGAGGTTTTAAGCTACAAACCTATCCAGACATTTATTGGAAGAAACCACCTCCCATGTAACATTGCAAAAACCAAACAACTCACCATCAGCTACATCTGTACATCTACAGCTTAGTTATCACATCTGCCATTTTTTTAATTATTAACTGTGAATGAAAATGTAAGTATTATATCTAACTATGTTTTCCCTCAGCTGTAAGTGATGTCACTTCCCTTACAAACGTAGGAGGGTCCCAGTTTGCATCACCTCAGAGTTCACAGCCATGAGGAGGGTTCCCTTTCCTCCCTGCTCTGCTGAGATGCTCAGAATTGTATGGCCATGATGTACAAACACAGAGTTAACTCATTTTGCTCCTCAAAAGTAAGAAAACCACCCTCTGGAATGAAGTTTTTTTGGTGGAGTACTCACAACAGGTTGTTGCCTTTTTTGAAAGGAAACTCTCCAGTCAGTAGAAATAAAAGCCCTCTCATATCACTCAGAAGAACTTCCCTGCCACTGCAGTCCCTGGAATCCTCTATCCCAGGAACAAACACCAAAGGGATTGATGTCCTCAGGCACAGAGGGTGGCCTGTTCCAAGGGCCCAGCATTGACTGTAAATCCCAACAGCATCACTGCCCCAGGAGTGATACATGCATGGCCAAACTTCGCGAACGCAGATTTGGGCAGGGCTGTCCCCACGTGGGTGTGCCCTTCCAGCCTGCGCAGTGCATTTTAGGTGAGGCTCAGCATCCCAGGAGTGATGATGCCATGGCAACAGATGAGTGGCAGAGCTTTGGCTGGCAGATGCCCTTCCCAGCAGGCAGCACCAGGCTAAGGTGCTCCCAGCCCAGGGTGTCTGCACAGATTCCCCCAGGAGGGCACAGACAATGCCCAGCAACTCCAGTGGTGCTAAACAGGGGCTTTACAGTCCAGTGAGAGCACAGCAAATTCCCCCCAAAGAGCAAATAAAAACTCTCTTTAGAGCTCACCACAACTTCAGGGGTGATTTCATAGCACACAGAGGACAAACAAACACACAGCCCTGTGCAAAAGCCCCCTGTATTCATAGAGTCATAGAATGGATTGGGTTGGAAAAGACTTCCAAGATCATCAAGTCCAACCCTTGGTCCAACTCCAGTCCCTTTACCAGATCATGGCACTCAGTGCCACGGCCAAGCTCAGTTGAAAAACCTCCAGGGATGGGGAATCCACCCCCTCTCTGGGCAGCCCATTCCAATGCCTGAGCACTCTCTCTGCAAAGAATTTATTTCTGATCTCCAACTTCAATTTCCCCTGGCAGAGCTTGAGCCCATCGTGCCCCCTTGTCCTATTGCTGAGTGCCTGCTGACTGCCCATTCCAGAGGTTTGTTCCAGCTCCCCCAGGAGAGGAGCTCAACACCAGCACAACATCAATACTGCTCCAAGAGCCAAAGCACCAGGGGACATGGAGATTTCCACACTGAGCCCTGCTCAGGAACAAGGGGGCTTTAAATTGTATCTCAGGAAGATGGAAACAACCCCCATCATGTGCATGGAGAATGCCCAGAGTCCTTTCTTTTCCAGTCAAACAGCACGTACTGTGAGGGCAGTGACTCTGAGGGGTGCCATCACCCTCACCCCCAGAGCTTGAGTGAGGACACCCACAGTGTCCATCCCAGTTGGTTAAAACTTGGCTGTAACAATGCCAAGGTCACGGGTTCAGTCCCCTGTGTGGGGCATTGACTTAAGAGTTGGACTCGATGATCCTTGGGGGTCCCTTCCAGCTCAGAATAATCTGTGATCTGCAGAAAAAACAATGAGGCCTGGGGAAAATTCCTGTTTCCATTTCGTTCCTACTTACCTATTAAAGCCAGACCTGCTGGATATGGGATGCATATTCTCCCACTAGATATTATATATCTGATTAGATAAATAACTGTGTATGCCCTGCAATACACCTGTGCTTGTGGAGCCTGTTTTGTTCCACCACGTGGGCATTGGGCATGTTTTCCAGAGCAGAGCAATGAAAACCTGCAGAGAACCTTTCTCTCAACATTCCAAGATACAAAGCAAATCAAACAGTCACACTGTTAAGATTCTTATTAAACATACATTCAAACAAGCACAGATTAAAACAGATTAGGAGAGAAACAGAGTTAACATTTTGTAATTCAAATTTTATGTCCTCCTCAGTTTAGAAAATTACAGGCAGAACAGAACAAAAGAAAAAAGAAATTATTGTAATTTGTACTTTGTTTGGGAACATTCACACACAAAGCAGTCTAGAAGAGTCACAGTAACCCAGGTAACAGAATCCCTTCCTCAAAGAGAGAGATTTCCTCAGTATTCACATATTTTTAAACCCCATATTATGGCTATTTACATGATTAGCCTGTAATCTACTGCAAGGTGGGAATGGCAAGCAAGGAAAATCCCACAGACACCCAACCATGTTTTACCCAAATAATCTTACCTTCTTTCCTGCCTGTTTTCCTTTGTGTGCAGGCCCTGCCCTGCCCTTTGTAAGAAATATAAGCACTATATTGTTCCCTCTTGAGACTCACCTTTTAGTAAAAAGCCATGGGTCCATTTGGTTCCCTTGGCTACCTTCCACTTACACAGAATTTGAGAAAAAAAAAATCTTTAAGGTATTGCTGAGGCACATCCTGATTTCACTTTTCCATAACAGAAGGACTATTATGTATGATTAAAATGCAATAACTCCAGAAGTGCTTTGCATATTCAAGTTCTAATTAATAGCCTCAGCAAGAATCCTGTTGTATTTTTTAAATATTATATCTCCACTTTTATGAGTAGCAAACTATTCATGAAAGATCAGCTCTTTAAGTTCATTCATTTGCTTCTCATGAAATCAGGGTAAAATCACTGAGTAAGGACACCATATTTTGCAGTCCTAACAGAATTGCTTCACTTCTGGAAAGATTTCCCTCAAATTTCTGTCCCAGTGTTGTGAGTTAAGGATCCCTCCTTGAATCTCAGAGTGTGCAACAATGACCAGGGCATGGACACAGTTCTGGATCTGTCCCTGGTCAGAGTGAGAACCAAACCCCTGGGGGGTGATTGAATTATTGGAAAACCAAGCTCCAAGGGGAACTCCCCAGTTCTCAGGTAACAAGCTCTTCTCTCAGATAAAAACTGAAGAGATTTCCTCTCACACTCAACCTTGGGGACAGATGGAGGTTTTAGCTGACTTGAGCTACTTATTTTCCTTAAACACAATAAAGCCAGCATGGATTATACAAAGCAGGAAGTTCTAACATGCCCAGCTAGTTACAGAAAGATGTCTCTGATTTTTTACTTCTTCATAGAAAATAGTAGCACAGTCATTTTTTCTTAAACTCTCCATGAAGAATAGGGTATTCAATTGTGATTTTTCCTTTTTATGAAAAACCATGGATAAAAAATTCCGTTCCCAGCTTTGTCTTCACCTTATTTCAGTTGGCCTTTTGTTGTTTCCCAAGAAGCTGGAACAGTCTTTTGGGTTCAGAGGTTGCATGTCACGGAGTGCTCAACCTGTCCTGAACAAAGTTCTGCTCTTACAGCTCAATCTACTGAGACTTCAGAGATGGAAAATGATTTCAGCAGATGAAATCAGCCAAGGCTGAGCATGTGCTTTTCTACACGTGCCAAGAAGTCACCCCCTCCTCTCCACAACTTGTGCTTCATGTTGACCAACTCCCATTCTCAGCTCCAGCAGCACAGGAGTAAATCTGACCCTTGAGCTGAGCCTTCCAACATAATATTCCAGCAGTTTGTAGCTTCCCTCAGATGGCAAAGACCTTCCATGAGGGATCTGCCACCCAAACCATGACTGTTCCATCTTGTCCTGCCCATAGAAACAGCAGGTATTTAGGATGGGAATGCTTCAAGACTAAGAACAAGTTTCAGATGTGGAATCAGGACTGGGGTTTCCAGGCACAAAGCTACCCAGACTATCCCATTTAATTAAGTAAAACACAAAAATAAGCACATTGGCTGCATTCTACCATCACCAAAGGGCTCGTGTGGCCTTCCAAAGGTCCCCTGCAACAAAACACTGCTCAGCCAAAGCCCCCAGGGCCCACCACTCTCAACCTGAAACTGCTCCTCAGCAGAAACCAAAGGCATCGGGCACACTGCTCATGAAAGGCTTGAAAATTCAATGGGATAGTTGTAACCAGAGACTTAAACCAAAAGATTTCCAAGAAACAAACACAAGATAATTCTCTACAGTCAAAAATCTTCCAGAGTGTGTTTTTTCAAAAACTTGTCAACTTTCACAGGCTTTTTGACTCAGTAGACTCAGTTTGCCTGTATTTTTTATTTTTCTGAGAGAAGGGAGATAAACCTGCAACAGACCATAAATTCAAACCCCTCTTCATTTGTGAATATAGTTGCCAGTACCCCCTATTTGAATCACAGAATCATAGAATGGATTGGGTTGGAAAAGACCTCTGAGATCATCAAGTCCAACCCTTGGTCCAACTCCAGTCCCTTTACCAGATCATGGCACTCAGTGCCACGGCCAAGCTCAGCTGAAAAACCTCCAGGGATGGGGAATCCACCCCCTCTCTGGGCAGCCCATTCCAATGCCTGAGCACTCTCTCTGCAAAGAATTTTTTCCTGATCTCCAACTTCAATTTCCTCTGGCAGAGCTTGAGCCCATCGTGCCCCCTTGTCCTATTGCTGAGTGCTGAAGCCCCATTAACTAAAGGAAACTCATGAAATTTAGTAATTCAGCTATTTTCCTGCCAATTTTGAAGAGCATAAATTTATTTAATTGATGATACAGGACAGAACAACTGGTTGTGGTGGTGGTACAAATTTGGGTTTGTTTGATTATTTTAATTGTTCTGGGGGAAAGATTCACCCACTTTTCTCACCAACTTAAGGAAAGAATACACTACATATCCAAGATAAAGGAAGACAAACTGTGAGCCAAGTTTGGCTAAGAAAAGGAACTCATCCTGAGTATCAACTATGGGTTATTGAATTTATTCTCATCTATTAACTCCAAGCAATTGTGCAAAAGCAGAGACAATGTTGCTGCTGGAACCAACCTACAGAAAGTTACATTAGGAGTACTGACATCATTGTATTCTAAGCTTGTTGGAAAGTCCATTTGATTATTGTTCCCGTTTTCCCTATTCTGCTTTGTGACAGACTAAACCACAGACACTGCTACAACTGTGACTTTTTACATACAAGTGTCTCATAATCCAGTGTTTAACAGAAAATCCTCCCTTAGCCCAGGAAATGGACTTACTCATGGTGAGCAGAGAAGCAGCAAGTGCCACCACACAGGCTGCACAGCTTCTCTTTACACCAAAATCCCTGTGTGACCATGGGTGAGAGCAAGAACAGGGCAAAGGAAATGCCATCAGAGTCCAGGGGCAGTTTTTCCCTCGAGCTTAAATTATATTCTGCTCTGGACATGAAAACAAACAGTGCTGGATTGTCAATAATTTATGAAGTAATATACACAAAGTGATTTTACACTATGTGTGGTTTGCTGCACCTTTCAAATACCACAGAGACTACTACGCTGAGGGCAATAATGAAGTACTTTGTATTATTTGTAAAATTGAAACAGAAAATATTTACACCCTTTATTTTGTAACATAAACTGCTACCCTAACAGGCTGCTTCCATTTCACAACTCTGCTACTGCTGCACATGGAAGTTGAACAAGAAAACATTCTTTTCCTCTTATTAATACCTTGATTTATTTTATTTCATGAAGCCAGTTAGGTAGAGTTTTTTGGTTTTAATGCATTTCACAAAACACTGTAGTATACTTAAACTAAAAAGTGTCTTTTAGAAGAATGAGAAGCTTAGAACTAAGTACGAGCATCATGTTTTTAGAGCTTTACCTTTGTTCTAATTTTAATAGTATTTCATAAATGGCAATTCAGTCTGTCATTAACATTGTTCAAATAAGACAACTTTCCTTCCCAAAAGTACCACTTACCAACTGAAATACAGATTTTTTTACTGCAAGACTAACCACAAGTGACAATCTTGCAAAAGCCACTGCAGGATTGCCCTTTCCCTCTGTTTGTTCTCCATAACTCCTGCCTGCTGGGCATTAAACACACCCAGCTTGCTCCATCTGTCTAAAACACCGAGGTGGGAAGAGCTGCAGTACCGTGAGAGTGAGAAAGTTGACACTCCTGTACTTTTTGTCACTCTGGTGGAAAGATTAAGTCTTTGTCCAACATTGGCCATTTCAATCAAGCCCCCATGGTGGGGTGGAAGGTGCTCACTCAGCGCAGCAGAGAAAACACCTGCCCACATCCTGCTCAGAAGACACAACGACAAACCCCAAATGGCAGCTCACCAAGCACGTACCTACACCACTCTTCTCTGTCTTGTGCCATCTTGCCATCACACATCAACCCGTGAGGCTCCAGAGGATGCCCAGCAGCAAGGAATCCAAGGTTCCTGGGATGCAGCCTTGGGGATGGGGACAGACCCAGGCCCCTTTGGCAGCCCGGCAGTGCGGAGCGGGCGGAGGCGGCTGCCAGGGCGCTGTGAGATTTGCTGCTCTTCGCAGCTTCCTTCCTCTTTTCTCTCCCCAAGACATGGGCCTGGGGGAGGGGAATCCCACACTGGGTGTTGCTGTTGCACGATGCTGTTGGTCACACAAGAGCAGGGCAGAGGACCAAGGGCACTGCAGCGCTGTGTGCCAGCCCAGCCGCAGGGACGAGCTCCGGGCACAGCTCCGAGCACCACCCCAACAACACACTGGGAAGATGCGACTCCACAGGGCTCTACAGCCGAAACCCACTCTCTTCTCACCTGTCCTGGAACAGGGATTTGTGTTTTTCCCAACAGCCTGCCTCTCCTAAGAGAAACAGAGTGAAGGCAAAGCCACCTTTCAAACAGCACCCATTGTCTTTTTACTTGGCATTTTATGTTTGGAGGAAAGAAGTAGGAGACTTTCTTTTTAGTCTCCAAAGAAAGAAGCACTTTCTTAAGGACTAAGACCAAACTGCAAAAAGCAATTTCTGGTGTTTCTACAACCTGTGCTTTCACACAGGCTGCTGTGTGAGCTGACTTGCATAGGGACATTTTGGATGTGCAAGAACCAAGCCCAAGTGTTTGTAGTGTGGATTAAGGACAATACACTGAATTGAAGGCAAGTATGTCACCTTCATTCATCTTCTTTACTTACAGAGTTTGGACATAAAAAACCCCCAAAAAGATGCTTGCAAATATTTATTGGTTGTTTGTTTGATCTCTTGCTTAGTACAAGAAATTCACATGACAATCCTGTCCTCTGGATAGTAGATTGCAACTTAGCAATCATTGTTTATCCAAACTGTTTAACATGCCACGCTACATTCCTCAGGATAATTTTTCTAACACATGACATTTTATTTCTTGGTTTTAACCAGCAATCATTTGAAACACAGACTGCCAGTCTATCTCATTGCACATGGAATTTTGATATATATTTCTGGAGGAAAATAATTTTTAACTTTACCAGATTTGTTTGAACTGCCCTAATCTTAACCATGTCTACACACTCAGCTTAGCAAAAGGATTTAGCTTGTTAATCTCCCCTAAAATAACATTGAAATTCATGTTATGTCTACTATAATTGGCTAAATCCTGAGCAACTCCCATTACTACCATTCACAGACAACAAGCTCCATCTCCAAGTTTGAAATCTTTCCATCCAGGCAGTATCCATTTTATATTGTTCTGTCAAAAAATATCTTGAGGCTGAACCCTTTAATCTTTTAGTTTACTGTGAGTTTTGAGCAACAACTTCCTAACCAGTGATAACCATCTTCCTGACTCCTCCCCATCCCTGCAGATGCAAATCCCCCATTTCCAAATACTATTTGGCTTAGAGGTTGACGTGCTTTTATGTTCTTGTTCTACCGTGGCTCTCCCTTATTGTGTTGTAATACAGCAGTCCTGAGGAAATGTTCCCAGCACTCATTTATAAACACGCTTCATCACTTAGACCAACTAAACCTCCTAAATACTGCTATACTTTGAAAGCAAGTCATCTAAAACACAGAAATGTCACCATTAAGCTGGGATCCAATTTGCAATCCTTTCCTGATGCTCTGATGTGACTCTGCAGAGCTCAGTGCACACACAGGGACCTAGTTCTGTCAGAGCTCAGCACACCCACACAGGGACCCACTGGGCTCTGGACAGAGCTCAGCACACACATACAGGAACCCACTGGGCTCTGAGCAGAGCTCAGCTTGCGCACACACACACACACACACACACACACACACACACACACACACACACACGCAGGGACCGGGCTCTGGGCAGAGCTCAACACACACAGGGACCCACCGGGCTCTGTGAGAGCTCAGCACATACACACAGGGACACACTGGGCTCTGTCAGAGCTCAGCACACACACACAGGGACCCACAGGGCTCTGAGCAGAGCTCAGCACACACACACAGGGACCCACCGGGCTCTGGGCAGAGCTCAGCACACACACACAGGGACCCACCGGGCTCTGGGCAGAGCTCAGCACACACACACAGGGACCCACCGGGCTCTGGGCAGAGCTCAGCACACACACACAGGGACCCACCGGGCTCTGGGCAGAGCTCAGCACACACACACAGGGACCCACCGGGCTCTGGGCAGAGCTCAGCACACACACACAGACACACACAGACACACACAGACACACACAGACACACACAGACACACACAGACACACACAGACACACACACACAGGGACCCACCGGGCTCTGAGCAGAGCTCAGCACACGCACACAGGGACCCACCGGGCTCTGGGGAGAGCTCAGCACACACACACAGGGACCCACTGGGCTCTGGGGAGAGCTCAGCACACACACACACACACACACACACACACACACACACACACACACACACACACACACAGGGACCCACCGGGCTCTGGGCAGAGCTCAGCACACACACACAGGGACTCACTGGGCTCTGGGCAGAGCTCAGCACACACACACAGGGACTCACTGGGCTCTGGGCAGAGCTCAGCACACACACACAGGGACTCACTGGGCTCTGGGCAGAGCTCAGCACACACACACAGGGACCCACGGGGCTCTGGGCAGAGCTCAGCACACACACACAGGGACCCACGGGGCTCTGGGCAGAGCTCAGCGCACACACCCAGGGACCCACCGGGCTCTGAGCAGAGCTCAGCACACACACACAGGGACCCACCGGGCTCTGGGCAGAGCTCAGCACACACACACAGGGACCCATCGGGCTCTGGGCAGAGCTCAGCACACACACACAGGGACCCACTGGGCTCTGGGCAGAGCTCAGCACACACACACAGGGACCCCACTGGGCTCTGGACAGAGCTCAGCACACACACACACACACACACACACACACACACACACACACACACAGGGACCCACCGGGCTCTGGGCAGAGCTCAGCACACATACAGGGGCCCACTGGGCTCTGGGCAGAGCTCAGCGCACACACACAGGGACTCACTGGGCTCTGGGCAGAGCTCAGCGCACACACACAGGGACTCACTGGGCTCTGGGCAGAGCTCAGCACACACACACACACACACACACACACACAGGGACCCACCGGGCTCTGGGCAGAGCTCAGCACACACACACAGGGACCCACCGGGCTCGGGGCAGAGCTCAGCACACACACACAGGGACCCACCGGGCTCGGGGCAGAGCTCAGCACACACACAGGGACCCACTGGGCTCTGGGCAGAGCTCAGCGCACACACACAGGGACTCACTGGGCTCTGGGCAGAGCTCAGCCCACTCACAGGGACCGGGCTCTGGGCAGAGCTCAGCGCGCGCGCACACACACACACACACACACAGGGACCGGGTTCTGGGCAGAGCTCAGCACACGCACACAGGGACCCACCGGGCTCTGGGGAGAGCTCAGCACACACACACAGGGACCCACTGGGCTCTGGGGAGAGCTCAGCACACACACACACACACACACACACACACACACACACACACACACACACACAGGGACCCACCGGGCTCTGGGCAGAGCTCAGCACACACACACAGGGACTCACTGGGCTCTGGGCAGAGCTCAGCACACACACACAGGGACCCACGGGGCTCTGGGCAGAGCTCAGCACACACACACAGGGACCCACTGGGCTCTGGACAGAGCTCAGCACACACACACACACACACACACACACACACACACACACACACACAGGGACCCACCGGGCTCTGGGCAGAGCTCAGCACACACACACAGGGACCCACTGGGCTCTGGACAGAGCTCAGCGCACACACACACACACACACACACACAGGGACCCACTGGGCTCTGGGCAGAGCTCAGCACACATACAGGGGCCCACTGGGCTCTGGGCAGAGCTCAGCGCACACACACAGGGACTCACTGGGCTCTGGGCAGAGCTCAGCCCACACTCACAGGGACCGGGCTCTGGGCAGAGCTCAGCACACACACACACACACACACACACACACACACACACACACACAGGGACCCACTGGGCTCTGGACAGAGCTCAGCACACACACACAGGGACCCACTGGGCTCTGGACAGAGCTCAGCACACACACCCAGGGACTCACTGGGCTCTGGGCAGAGCTCAGCACACACACACAGGGACCCACCGGGCTCGGGGCAGAGCTCAGCACACACACAGGGACCCACTGGGCTCTGGGCAGAGCTCAGCGCACACACACAGGGACTCACTGGGCTCTGGGCAGAGCTCAGCCCACTCACAGGGACCGGGCTCTGGGCGGAGCTCAGCGCGCACGCACACACACACACACACACAGGGACCGGGTTCTGGGCAGAGCTCAGCACACGCACACACACACACACACACACACACACATATACACAGGGACCAGGCTCCGGGCAGAACTCACATTCCCTCTCATACCATCCCAACTTGCCCCAAATGCCAGCTTAAGGACCCAAACTCCTGCAGGCATTGCTGCTTCCCACGTGCCACCCCTTTTGCACACCCAGCTCTCAGCATTGCACACATCTGCTCTTACTTCCTCCCCTCGTACTTTCACGATGATGCTTTTGCAACTCCTTCACTAAAACCTGCTGCTGCTTCATCCCACCAGCTCAGACAGCCCTGTCTGACTGTGTCTGCAAACATCCAAGCTGTAACTCCTCAGAAAAGGGCTGAGGAACAAAATTCTGTTTTAGCTGCAAGAGGAAAGTGCACTCAGAGCAAAGCATGCACGGTAACCCAGAAATGCTGTTCTTAAGGCAGAGGACAAACCCCAGCAGGGGTCTGGAGAATTAAGGTGGATAACTGTTACACTGTCTGGCAGAGGAGGTTTTTGTTCCAAGTGGTTATTTATGTAGTTACCATTCCACATGGATATTACACAGAAAATTGTAGACAGATTCAGCACTCTCATATATCTTATTTTGTCCTCAAGTCTGTTTCCAGACAAAAGGTCTTTTAAGGAAAGCAGAAATTCCTTGCTTTTCCAGAAGACAAAACTCTCTGCCCAGGGAGTTCACAGGTAGAACATCTGAGGGCAGGCAGAGAAAGGGAGACAGTTCTTGCTTCCTTTAATATTGCTATTGGTTCTAGAAAACAAGATCTTGTAAGATGCTCACTATCTAATTATCCAATTTTAGTTATGCTAATTTCCATTATACAGAAGAATTTAAGCAGAATACAGAAGTTGCACTTTACTCCCTCTAAATTCTATTCTCTGCCAAGATCTTTGAGCAGCTGCAAAGAAGCAACTGATGCAACAAAAATAGAACCAAAAAAGACAATACACAAAGGCCTCTCGTGCTCAATACCTGAAATACATTATGGCAAAACCAAAGCCTCAATCCCAGACATGTTCCCTCACCTGCTGCACTCCTGCAAGAGATGTGTGAGCAAACACATTGAGTATGACAAAGGGACACACTCTGAGGAAACCTCAGCAGTAGAGGGAAAGCACTTCCTGCAGGTAAGAAATAACCCAAATCAGTTTTTCATTTGTTGAGATGACATCCCAGTTTTGTTTGTAGCATTGAAAAGTTCTTTCAATTTAGAAAAAAAATTAGTAATGCCATAGGCCAAGTAGCTCAACATATAATTAACTATAACATAATTCAATGTACAATTCAGTGTCTTGCTAGACAAGCTACAGCTCAGTACTCCCATTTAAAGTACAGCATCCAATGTCAACTTACCTAAGGCTTTCCTTTAAGCAGGACCATCATGTACTGCACTTGTTTTATGCTATTTGTGTCTCGAGGTACAGTGACAGTAAAACAAATGTAACTTTTACCACCTGCATAAAAAAGGGTCTCTTGTAGCATTTTGTAGCACAAAAAGCAGGATTTCTCCAACATGGCATCATTTCAGTTCACATGGGCAGTCCAAGTCAAGAAGAGTAAGAATTACTTCATGGATATACATTTGCTTGCAGTAATAGTATGGAATATCTTATGACAGAACAAGAAGATATTCCCAGTTCATGTAACTTCATTAACAACAGAATGAAAAACCTGGATGCAATTAGATTTTGTGACACATGGATTTCTGATTATTTTGTTCAACAACCTACCTGTGTAGAAATGGACTGAGTTAGATCTGCACTGGCAAGGGAGAACATCCATGTGGTCATTTAAGGTGACTTTCCCACCTCTATAGTCACTTCTGCTGTGACTCCATTTTAAGAGTCCAGGTTTTGCTGAGGTGAGTGAGGAGCTGACCCCACCCACATGAGACTCAATTAATCCCAGGCATCACCTCTGACCTGGCACAACTGTGACCAGGCCCATGGCTTCCAACAATGTTCCCAATGAATTTTTTTTTCCCATGATGGATTTGAAAGGAGACCACCAAGCCTTTTACTTAGAAAGTAGCTAATCCATTCACCAGAGGAGCTTCAAGTGTAGTGTAATGACTCAAACTCTGCCAGGGGAAATTGAAGTTGGATATCAGAAAAAAATTCTTTGCAGAGAGAGTGGTCAGGCATTGGAATGGGCTGCCCAGAGAGGGGGTGGATTCCCCATCCCTGGAGGTTTTTAACCTGAGCTTGGCCGTGGCACTGAGTGCCATGATCTGGTAAAGGGACTGGAGTTGGACCAAGGGTTGGACTTGAAGATCTCAGAGGTCTTTTCCAACCCAACTGATTCTATGATTCTATGAAACAAAGTAATCAAATTTCCACATAAATGCTCAAAATTCAGTGGAACAAGCTTTAAAGCTCTACTCAGTTATTCTGCAGGGACCCCAGAACTTTACAGAACTGTGTCCTAGAGACATGACAACAGAGCACCTGCATTACACTTTCTTAGAGTTTACTGAGGGGTATTTTGTTTTTTAAACAAAATAATTTCTACAAAAGACCTTGCCTTTCATTTTAAAAAATGGATACATGTTTCTTCTCAGATGTAATACAGCCTACATTTTACAAAGAAAGAGAAACCAACCTTTATTTTAATTCTTATTACAAATACAAGAATCCAGAGTTTCAAGTGAATACTGACCAGCAAAACACAAAAAGATTCAATGCACCTTTGCAATCAGGTCAGTCTGAAAGCTGACAAGTTACACACTAGAAGGAAAAATATTAAGAATTTTGAACCCAGGACCTGGAATAAATTCAGGAGCACCTGACCTAGTGGAGCTCTCCATCGACACTGTCCAGTCTGTCTTACCATGCAGTAAAACTACTGCAGCAGCTCCTTCTCTTCCTCGACAGCATGTTTAGAGACTTAGCCAAGATTCAAGGCAAGGCAACACTTCAGGTCCCAGAGAAGGGAACTCAACCAGTGCCCCCTGGGAAGTTATCACAGTGCTCTCCTGTTAACACACACATACTCTTCAGAACACAAGGCAGATCAATGCCCAAGTTAGGAATCTGTACAATGATATGTGACAGGTTTACTCAGTATTTCCTGCTGGAACAGGACTCCTAATTGTCCAGGCACCTTCCAGAACTGTCAGTTTTACTGCTGAGCACACTGTGTTTCAGGGGTTTTCTTAGAAGGTACATGCAAGGCTGTATATTTTTTCCTTTCTGTTTTCTTCTTTGTGATTTTATTTTCTTTCTTCTCTTCTTCCGTAGATTCGGGTCTGCATTCAGCTGTTAACCTACAGGCAAAGCAACCATTCTAAATACATACTTAGTTCATACAAAACAGGACTAAAGTAAGACTTTTAGGCAGAATCAACATGCCAACTGGCATACAAGACCATCCATAGGCAAAGACAGAGCAAGCAGGATTTAAGAAGAAAAAGAGACTAAAACAAAGTGGGTTTTATATCTGTCCTAATCACATTTCATCACTTTAAGCCTCCCACACACACCTCATCTGCTGAAAGGTTTGGTAAAAAGAGTTACTGAATGTTTTCTGGCTGGGATCAGCCTTCAGTAACACCAGTGACTGTGCCAGGCACACAAAGGAGACCAAGTTCCCAAAAGCACAACTCCAAGGGAAAAGTCCCAGCAACACAATACAAACATGCTGAAGTGAAGATTCTCTCCTCTACACCACCAAAAAGGCTACTCTTAGAGAAATACACTACTGTCAACCTAATTCTGTACTACTATTGCCTTTATTTTAATGCCTGAATATCTCAGGTTGCTGCAGGGAAATTTATTTTCAGGCTCTAAAAAAACTGACATTATTGCCCAGTGATGTGTTTGATGCTGCTGGGAATGGCAGCTCACAGCCCAGCCCTCCCAGCACCACCACAGCTCATCCAGGGACAGCACAGGGAAATGGATGGAGCAGGAAGATCAGACAACACTTAACACTTCCACAATAAAAAACCTGCTTGTGAAGCCATGACACGATTCTATCAAGCTGTGTGGACTCCTGAACTGAGGTACAGTTGGAGCTCTCCCTGTTTAAGGCAGATGAACCAGTCTTATCAGGTGGAGCTTTACTTCCTGAGGATGAATGCCATGCCTAAAACCCCAAAGGGATTATTAGATCCAAATCTGCTGGGCCAAATGGCTGCAGGCACTGGGACAAAGCCCATGTGAAGTAGATTTGGTATATGTAATCCAACTAAATCATTCAGGGGAGCAATTAAGCTCTCAGGCACACAAGCTCTTCTTTAAATCAAACCACAGCAAACAACCTCAAAGCTAAATGCAAACTAAGTTGTGCAACAACAGCTGGAATTTGCTATTTCAGTTTCAAAAGGGAAGAAAAGCATTTCAATACAGAAATGTATCTCTTTATTGACCAGCTGGCCTAACAAAAGATACCACTGCACACAACCTTTGCATTGCCTGAACTTCAGTAGCAACTGATAATTAATAATAATCACATGAATATTTAAACCTTTAGTCTCAACACTCTCATACCACAACCTAATCAGCGCCACCAGTTAATGAGCTCCTCCAGTGTGTCCTTGCTTTGGACCCTGTAAGGACACAGATGTGCCCTGCAGACCCACGTGCTGTAGGTTGGAGTAACGTACCTGTACCTGGCTAAATCACCTTAGCAAGGAAGTGTCTTCAAACAAAGGAGTTTGTCACCCACACCAGTACACACAGATCACTCCCAACCACTTCCTCATCTCCTGAGCCAAGAGGACAAAGCTTCCCAAACCCCATTTTCTAGAAATGAAGGTTGCAGCCCTTTCCCAGTTACTGTGGTTCTTTTCAGTGCCACATGTCATGGGACAATAATGGCAGAGCCAGACTAATGACTACACAAAAACTATTCCAGTCACAAAACCAACCCCCAAGGACCACAACAGCCTTTTCAGCTGGAGCATAATGTTTTGCTTAACAGAAGTTCAAACACGGACAATTATCTACTATTATTTTTACCATCCATTATTTTTGCTTCCTCCAAAATCCCCATTTTCAGGTCCACACTCTTGCTCAAGTTCCCAACGTTTTTTGTGCCTAGGGTTTGGTCACATCTACCACAGAACAGTCCAGAGACTCCTTAAGTGTTTAGAAATCCAACCTCTCCAATACAGACACTACCATGACTTCCTATTTCATAATAATTCATAGCAGATCAGGGTTAATTAATCTTCAATGTTATATTAACAACATCATGACTTGGGGATTTAGAAGTTCATTATCACCATCAGAAACAAACAGAACTTTCTGCCTGGATTTGCTATTAATAGGCTCATACCATCCTTGAAAACAGCTTATGTGCAGTTTTATGGCAGTTTGTGTTGGTGGCTTTTATTTTTTAAAAACTATAGATTTATGTCTTTTTCCTTATTTGAAACAACAGCAATGGGGGCAAGATTAGAAACCTCCCTCTGAACTATGGCTTCCTCTTCCACTTTTTCTACTCACTCTGCTTTCCAATATCAACTCCACAAGTCATTTCCACTCTCCCCCTCCATGACTATTCAAATAACCACCCCCTTTCCAGGAGGTTCATCCCCTCAGTTCACCAACTGTTTCCAACAACTTCCTGTTAGCACACACTGTATCTCCCTTTCCAAAGGGAATACCAGGAAATAAGTTCAACTTGTCCTACCAGGTTACATGCTACCTGTTCCTTTATGTGTAGAGTCACTTAGAACACAACCCCATCACTGGATTAACCCATCTTTCCTCTCTACTTTCACCACCCACATCCGACCTCTCTGATCTTCCCTCCTCCCTGACAGTCCCTGCACATCTGACAAAAGCTGCTTGAACAGCTGGATCTTCTGTTGTTTCAGACTGTTTCAGAAAATTGCTAATTACACCCATGCAACCTTGGGTAATTAATCTAAGGGTCAAAGTATCAATCCAATAACTTCTGAATGCCAATAATTCTGGCTATACTGTACAAGTTTCCATGTGTTAGGCCTTCCTTCATTTTCTGAGCTGCTGCATTTTAGACTCAATTATTCTAGCAGACATTAGCAAGGTGTAAGTTCAAAGCATTTAGACTAGCCCAGACTATTTTTCTCCCCCCCAAACAAACATGTTTACAAAGATTATGAACAGAATACAAAAAAGCATTAGCTGAAAAAGTAGAAAATAGAAATCAGCATTCCTGTCACCAAGATAAAGTTGGAGATGACAGTTCTCAGTTACTTTCCCATCTAGCAAAGTCTCAGTTCAGGGGAAAAATTGGATGTTAATTTGGCAGCTGCCTTCCCAGCTATCATGCATCCAGATTACGCAAGTCATTTGTCTGGCACCAGAAATAGCTAATTAATTCTCCATAATCTTGTACGATGGGAGTTTTAACACAACTCAGGTTAAGAACTACTTAAATAACTTTTAGGCTTTTAGCCTTTATTACCTTGAGGTGTGTGGCAGTTCTAAAGGGACCAAGAAAACAAAGTCTCTGAGGCTGGAGCAAACTGGGTGAGCCGTCACGCTACCTGCACACCTCAGATGTCTTCAAGTAAGGGCAAGCTTATTTTAGTTACAGTTTCAAGAGTCTTTTTTATTAGTCATCATTTTAGTCCTCCTAAAAGGTATTGAGAGGTTCAGTGTAGGCAGCTGGAGCTGAGGAATGACACTGCATGCAACACTGAGGAAATAGATAAAGAAGTGGATCGCACAGTTCATGCAGCGAAAGAAAAGAGATGCAGGTCTGTGATTGCCTTGAGCAGAGACAGAAGCTGACACTGACCTGGGGGCAGCTGAAGTCAAGGCATTATCTCCACTCCTGCTATTCACAGGAAAGGCCTCGTGGTTCTCGTCCTGAAATTTAACCCTCTTCATTTCCCTCTCAGGTTCCACGATGTTCCGAATTGCCTGCAGAGCAGTGCCCAGGGGGGAGCCCTGCACAGCCGCCGCGCCCAGGGGGGAGCCCTGCAGAGTAGTGCCCAGGGGGGAGCCCTGCAGAGCCGCCACGCCCAGGGGGGAGCCCTGCAGAGCAGTGCCCAGGGGGGAGCCCTGCACAGCCGCCGCGCCCAGCGGGGAGCCCTGCACAGCCCCCGCGCCCAGCGGGGAGCCCTGCACAGCCCCCGCGCCCAGCGGGGAGCCCTGCACAGCCCCCGCGCCCAGCGGGGAGCCCTGCACAGCCCCCGCGCCCAGCGGGGAGCCCTGCACAGCCCCCGCGCCCAGCGGGGAGCCCTGCACAGCCCCCGCGCCCAGCGGGGAGCCCTGCACAGCCTGCTTTTTAGGAGAAGCACCACTTTGCTCCAAGTTCTTGGTAGTTGTCTTCTTTCCTTCCTTACTTGGCACTTGAGTGACAGGAGCTTCTTTCACTGGAGTATTTTTGCTGCCCAAGTATTCACAAGTCACGTCCACTGGAATCCTCTCCCTCTTCTTTTTAATTTTAGAGCCTCTAAGTAATTCTAAGGAAAAAGGAATATACTTTTAGTACAGAAGCAAAACTGGAGTTAACTTATTCATCAACACATTCATAATAAAACTGAAACAACATTTGACATGACTAAAGAACCTGCAATAATTCTTAACAGACAACTTAGATCCCTTAAAGAACATCCCTTCATATACTGTAATAGTCCCAACAGAAGCTGGCTTGAAAAAGAGATGTCTTTCTCCTCATCTATTCTGCCTTTCACCAACACTTTCAACCAGATGCTCTGAACCACAGGCTGCTCAGGTAACCTTCCACAATTAGGATTTTAAAGTCAAATCCTTTGGGCATGGAAAAGTACAATCCCAATTCACCCATCTGGTTCCCCATGCACAGAATCCCAGAAGGGCCAGGGTCAGAAGAGACCTTAAACTCATTTGGTTCCACCCACTGCCATGGACAGGGACACCTTCCACCAGCCCAGGTTGCTCCAAGCCCCATCCAACCTGGCCTTGGACACTCCAGGGACGGGGCAGCCAGAGCTCTTCTGGGCACCCTGTGCCAGGGCCTGCCCACCCTCACAGCCAAGAATTTCTTCCTAACATCTAAACCTACCCTTTGTCACTTTAAATAGAACCATCTTCCTCCACAGTCTACAGCTCCCCTATTTTGCACATACTCAGGTATCAGCTGTTTCTCAGGAGGGCCCCTGTTGTCAAAACTTGATCCATATCAACTTGAGCTGCCAAACAGTTTCTCCTCTGCTTTGCACCTTATTACAAAGCTCCTCTCAGCGGCATTCAGGAAGCTGAGGCTTCTCATCCACACACAGATACTGCTCCATCATGAAAAGCCCCTCCTGAGCATGTGTTCCCACCCAACCCAGTTGACTCTGGTTATCCAGCTGTGCTCCAGAAGCCTCTGTAGACTCTCAGCTGTGCTCTTTAGACTCCTGAAGTCAGTGTTAGCACACATTGAAGGGAGGCTCTTGAGCAAGGTAGGGCTTTTCTATTTCAGCTCAGTAGGTTTTAGACTGGCTATAATAAAAAAGGCAGCCATTTAAAGTTTATTTCACATCTGGAACTAAAGTAATGCCTGCCTGTCTGATGTTATCCCATTTGTGAAGGTTGAGAAGATCAGATATGTACTTTTTGCCCAAGCAGTGAAGTTGTATTTACCTTCAGGTTCATACTTCATTTTTAGCTCATCCACCATGACCCGCAGGTTCATGTTCTCACTCTGACAAGCTTGTAAGTGCCTCTCATTGGTGAAGAGTTTCCTTTCAAATTCCAGGACCCTCTGGCTCTCATACAGAGCTTTCATTTTTTGCAAGGAGAGTTCCTTTTTCAGTGTTTCAGTTTCCTTGCTGGGGTGGAAGGAAAATTATGAAGTCAGACTTGGTTTGCTTTGGTTTATTTTATTTGCTATTAAGTAAAGCAGCAGGTGTGAAGTCAACCAAAAAGTTGCACCTTCACAGCAAATTCATACACACTTTGATCTGAGGGCTTAAAAACAGTCCTGAGGCCAAGCACTATCAACTTGCTAACTAATATGGAATTTACTAGTCAAAGAACACAACTAGGTAGTCAATAAAACATCTTAAGTGTTATTATCTGGCTCCTTTGATAAGAGAAATAAACACATACTGCCTATAGACTAAGACTCTTCATACAGTTGCCTTATAGATTAAGTTTTAATTTACTAAAAATCTCAATTATCCTGTATCTACCAGTGTTAACAAGAATTCTGGAAGAAAGCAACAATGAGATACAGTAGTTCTGCTGCTATATTTTAAAACAGTAAATGAATAAACTCACAAAACAACTCTCACTCTTATAAAGAAGTCAGCATTAGAAAATACAGGAAGCATATCTGTACATACAGTCAGTGCATACAAACTAACAGAAAAGGGAGAATAAAACCAAGTTCCTGGAAGACAATCCTGCTAGGACCAACTTCTAGGGCTCATACTGTAAGTACTTACTTTGAGTTGTCAAGTTTAATTTTCAGTAAATCTGCATAGTAACCATCCTCAGACTCGCCTCCTTTGGAGCTACTCCCAGGTCTGGATTCTTCCACATTCTCATATAAAGTCTGATAAATAAAAAATGTCAGGTTGTCAAGCAGGGACCTTTCAGCTGCACATTAGCTTAGTCCTTAAGTGACATTTTCCATGCATTTCTGTGGAGAAGACTCATCACAGATGGATTTAAACACAGGAGGCAACTCAGTTGCTCTGAGTACCTCCTCACTGGTTACAAATGTCAAACAGCACTAAAACTGACAGTTGTCTCTCTTTTGCTGCAGAAAAAATAAAAAAGCAAGTTGTCTCTGTTCCAGAAGGTTTTCAAGTAGCACTGCAAAACAGTTACCTTGCTTTGTACTTGAAAATACAGGATATTTAGGTAACTCTCAGGGGACTTTTCAGCACTCCAAAGGAATACAAACCATGCTAATCAACAGTTAATCTCAGAATCGATTACAGATTTCAGATGAGGAAATTGGCTCACAGTAAGGATGCCATAAATGCACTAACATGTGACACTGGGGTTCTTGTTTCGTGGGTGATTTCTGAAGAAGGAGCACTGAGAGTTAACACTGTCCCACAGACCTCACAGGCCTGTGCCAGTCACTGACTGCAGATACCTTTGATGGTAATCAAGCCTTCATTTCCTGACACCACTGACTTATGGCCTACAGCAAGCTCATGAGTGACAAAACTGGCAAAACAATCAGGCTGTCTCAATTGCTTGCTGAAATGGGTTAAGCTTGGCTTTACACCTCTGGGGTTAAACACAGAGTAGAGGAGGCTGTCTTGGAGACCATAATCCTACTGCACAAGTTAATGCACCCCAGTTTACAGTCCAAAGGCGTGACAGGAAAGGGCCAAACAAGTCCAGAAGTGCAAGAGGCTACAGTGTTTCACTCTGTAAAAACACAAACCTCAGTAACATTAATGCATAGGGTCCTCATGTACTTCTCACCTTGTGTAATATGGGCAAGGTGTTACCAAGTTGCACAGAGGACTGAAAAAAGCTGCTTTCCAAGCACGATTAAACAATCCATTTTTTGCTAGAAAAGAGTATGCTTCAACTCCAAAGTTAAGTCACATGAAGAAACCAAATATCCAGGAATAAAGCTGGGACACTGCAAAGCCTAAGTACATACAGTAAAAATGTGAAATGGTTACACCTTCCAAGAGAAAAATAGGATGTCACAGCTCAGTGAACTTTCACCAAGTAAATAAAGGTAAGTGCTACAAGTAACTACGTAAGATATGAAGGTGCCACACACAGGAACCCACAAAAAATGTTTCTTCAATTCAGGTGATCCCATTTCAAACAGGAACATGGACTTCAGATAGTTTTCATAATTCTTCTTCTCATGTTTTAGCTTCTGATTATGATTTTCTATTTAACTACAAGCCACACACCTTAAATTTTTCCAGCTGCCTCACTTGGATAAGAAGACCTTCTATTTCCCCATTCTTTTGCTCCAACATGGACTGTAAACGTTCCAGCTGGTCAAACTCTGCCTGAGAACCTTTCATCTGTAGCAGTGTAGCCATTTGCAGCTGGAAAAAAAGGGAAAAATAAATCTTTACATCAAATACTGGGATTAGTGAATGAAAAAATCTCACCTTGTTACCCAGAACTGTTCAGGGACTCAAGCCTTGTACTTCTAATCCTGAATATAGAAGTGCACTGGATGATTAAGCCTGGTCTTTATAACAAAACCTTAGCAATTATCATACAAACTGACACTAAAAGTCTTCAGGACAGCTGCAAACTTACTAAACAGCTCAGTCCTGAGGTGTCACACCCTCCTCTGTATTGACTAAGGAACATCCACTGCCAGGGACACCCACAGCATTCCACATGCCAGCCATACACACCAAGTCAGCCAGACCCCAGCTACAGGCCAGGCTTATTTATCAGAGCTAAAATGCATCTCTCAGGAACTTCTCACTTGGAAAAACCCACAAATTTCAACCCCTTTTTTTCCAGGTCTGATTTTGATGTATAACACTACTATGTTTGCCTTCTGCAATGTTAACCCAAGAATTTCAGCAGTTTCTGCTCCTCCAATGGAACACATCCTGTCAAGCAGAAGAACACCCTCTGCCAGTGAAAGGAGAACTTTATCAAAGTCTTGCACTTAGAGCAAATTTTTCTGGGTGTCAACATAATAATATTGTACAAGGGTCTTGACACATTCAGTCACAAGTGATACATCTGACATTTAAACAACTGGGGAAACAGTAAGAAACACAGTAAGTGAAAGAGTCCACAGGGATTTAGTGAAAACTGAGGCATTTTTATCAGTCTAGTAACTATAAGGTAACACTATGGAACACTGGGAGAAATCACAGGGAAAGGATCAAAGGCAAAACCAGACTACAGACAGCGAGAAAGTGAGAGGAGAGAATTCACCCTACAGAAGCTCCTGTTTCTATTACAGGGTACTGATGACTGTCTACACAAACTAGAGCTCCAGAAATATTCACAAGCTCCTCACAATATTCAGAAGCTCCTCACAGCTTCTCCAGGACATAAGGGAGGCAAAATTTCCCAATCAGACACCTAACCTGCTCCCTTTTCACTCAAAAGCCCTCTTGCTAACTATCAGAAGTACAAGTTGCAGTTGATCTACATAAAAACAAAGGACAGAAACATTAAGGAACTGCCAGGGGAAATTGAAGTTGGAGAGCAGAAAACAATTCTTTGCAGAGAGAGTGCTCAGGCATTGGAATGGGCTGCCCAGAGACGGGGTGGATTCTCCATCCCTGGAGGTTTTGAAACTGAGATTGGCCGTGGCACTGAGTGCCATGATCTGGTAAAGGGACTGGAGTTGGCCCAAGGGTTGGACTTGATGATCTCGGAGGTCTTTTCCAACCCAATCCATTCTATGATTCAAGGGACACTGTGAGCTGTGGAAAAATATACCAGAGGTGGCAAGACTTTCCCAGGAGTACTGTGTATATTCTGTTCAGGAGGAAGATCTCCAGAGTCAGCAGTAAGGACCACACAGAGACATTCTGACAACTGAAGTTGCACCACCAGTTCCCCCCACTGCAGGAACCAGCTGGGAGTGGAGGGATCAGCCATGCACACTGAGCTCTACCACACAGCAGCACAAGGCAGAGGAGGCCAACAGGGAGCTAAGTGGCAGCTTAAGCAAAGCAGCTGTCCTAACAAACTACCTATTTCCAATACTGATATCAGAAGAAATTTTATGAGTAGAAATTGAAACTTCAAATAAAAGCATTAATAATAGAAAAGGGATACCAATTTGGCTCCATTTTTGGTGAAAGTCTTCAGTATTAGGCATGTTCCTTATACCATTCAACCAGTGTGACTGACTTATCTTCATATTGCAAGGACAAAATTTCTGAACTGATCCTACCCAATGACTTCACTCACTCAGACCTTGCCTGTATCAGTAGGGGCTTTTTTTCCCTTGGCCTATAGGAATGTTGTTTCAACTGTTTTCAGCCTACTCCACAAAAGTTAGGGAACCCAAACCTGTGCTGTGAGTGCAACTCATGATCATCACTCTCAATGTTTAAGCACTCTCCTAAAGCTGTATGATCAAGTTTTTGATCAAAATGAAAAGATCCACTTTAGCATCAGAAAAATCAGAAGACCAACATGAAAACAGTTGGCAACTCTACCACATACCTTTCACATTATCTTTAAATCAGCTTCTGCCAACTAGTTCTCAACAATATTAAATAGCAAGCTCTCATACAATAGCAGTGCAGTCTAAATCAAATAGTATGACAAAAGTTATGACTGGTTCTTGCACCAAAAATAGGAAAAAGCAAGGAAGAAAAAGAGCAAAGACAAGAAAGCAGGGAGAGAAGAAAAAAAAAACAAACAAAAAAACCCCAAACCCACAGTTTGATGGGGTAAAAGTCTGTCCTTTTCTTTATGTTTACTCCTGACAATGACAGTCAATGCACAAACATGAGTCATGTAGGACAAGAATTAGACAAGAAAAAACAATTATCAAGAAAAACTGAATGCTGGTGTGACTGACAGGAGTTGTGTTTTACTTTTATCCATTCAACAACTACTGCCACAGTAAGCAAACATGGGGCCTTCAGTATAACAAGAAGGTCTAGGATGAAGTAGGAGCACCAGCAGCAATACAAAGATGCTGAGGTACCAAACAAGTCAAACAACACAACACCATCACTCGTTTTTCTCCCATTTCCCTCCCCCAGACAACTGTACCATATTTTAAAGATAACAAATCCCTTAGGCTGTGCACTAAAGCAGTGCCCAAGGACACCCTGGAGTATTGCAGTAATGGTCATACCTTCATTCTTTGCAATTGTTCTCTAGTGAATGCATGCTGTTTTTGGAGGGACTGATATTTTACTTTCACACTGATCAGCTGTCGTTCCATTTCTGCCCTACGGTCCTCCACCTACAGAATATTGTGAACAATTATTACTATGACATTATAACACCTGTTTGTCACTTGGATGAAGAGTTGTACATGGACATGGTGTGGCAGTTGGTGTTCAGTCTGCAGATACTGCTTTGCCAGCAAAAAGTATCTGCAAACACAGGCTATTGACAATCCCCCTGTGGCAGAAGTGAGTAGACAGTGCTACAGCTGCTGAAGGCCAATCAATAAAGTGCAACAGGTTTTTCTTTTGATATCAAAATAAAGTAACATTTCATATGCTTCAGTGTTGCTGTAAAATAGTTTTGTTCTCTGGCATCAGAGCAAAAAGTTTAAAAGAGTTTGACTTGTGTGTACCAACTTCACCCATTTCCTGGGTGTTGTCATAGGACAAAATACCTCCCCTATGCATTTAACAGCAGCTGAACTCTTACTGGAAAACTGCTTCAAAACCCCTCCCACATGTTTAAACATCCAGACACTTCCTGCATGTTTGTAAGACAGTTTTTATCAGCATCTTTTAATATTTCATATAATGTCTTCTACATTAAAGAAGGTTTTGCCAGCTGAACAAAACTAGTTAAGAGTCAAGATCTGCACACAGAACCACCACAAGCCCTCAGTCACAACTTGATAGCCAGGTAACTTTGAGTGATTCCATTAAGTTCACCAACTCCATAAAAATGGCATTCCATATGTCAGATCAACACTGAAGTCATATTTGAGCAAGAAAGATACATGCTGGCCAGATCAGGTACAGACACTCTCATATTTTCAATAAAACATAGGAGGGAAAACTTAAATATTTCTGCCTGTATGTATTCTCAGGCATCTGTAGCATAATTGTACCTCAGCAAAGAGAGAATTGCCTTTACTTGTAGGGTCCAAAGATTGCTGCACTGCATGATCCAGCTGAAGCTGAAGATCCTGATTAGCTTCACGAGCTTTCTAGATGAAAGCAGAGAGGATGTTAAACATTCAGGCACCTGATGCACTGCATACATGAATTTAATCAGAGTTTCAACTTCTTAATTTCCTATACTATAGCACACATTATATTGTTCTGCAGTACTTAACTGTGCATACACTTCTAGTCACTAAGAGACAAATTGATTTCATTTCACTAAAAGGCTTAATATTCCACTGTTCTTCATGACAAGAGCACAACTAAAACCTTGAAGGGTAAGCTTTGATGTTTGTAACTGCATTAATGGTATGGAGACCACAGGCCTTGCTGTGTTAGTCAGTCACAAAGCCCCTACTGTACAACACAAGATTTTCCAAGGCATTCAGTAGAAAGTTGAAATAAAAATGAGAATTGTGCCAGTGAGCTGTGGGAAGGTCACTGAGAGGCAGAACAGTGCTGTGCAAAGGCTCTCCTTACATGGCCTGCCACAAACCAACCCCAATGCAGAGCATTTACCAACAGGCAATACCAAAGAAGATCAGCCAATATCCTTCTCTTTCCCCTCCCTCCTCAGAACTCCTCAAGTCTCCTACTTCACCAAAAAGCATCACAACTTGTGCCATTCTTGGATTATCTACCAAAGTCAAATAAAACTAAGAGAATACCTCTAATGCATTACAATAAGAAACCACTTCTTTTTCTCTCTCTTCTTTCTCTGCTTGTAGTCGCTCCAGCTGGTTCCTTAAGTTACTGTTCATGAGTTCTAGTTGTTCTTTACTGTACTGCAGCTCATTCAGCTTCTCC
This sequence comes from Pithys albifrons albifrons, assembly GCF_047495875.1. Lineage (NCBI taxonomy): Eukaryota > Metazoa > Chordata > Aves > Passeriformes > Thamnophilidae > Pithys > Pithys albifrons. The sequence goes on from NC_092472.1 coordinate 4,909,165, forward strand.
TCAACATTGGCCTAAATAAAAGATTATGAAAAAAAAAGTATTTACAACAAGTGGAAGAAAGACCCAGGGCAGTGACCCTTCCCCTGGACTCTGCCTTGGGGAGGCCACACCTTGAGTGTTGTGTTCAGTTCTGGGGCCCTCAGTTGAGGCAAGAGATTGAGGGGCTGGAGCGGGGCCAGAGAAGAGCAATGAGGCTGAAGAAGGGACTGGAGCACAAGTGCTGTGGGGAGAGGCTGAGGGAGCTGGGGGTGTTCAGCCTGGAGAAGAGGAGGCTCAGAGGTGACCTCAGCACTGTCTGGAACTGCCTGAAGGGAAGTTCTGGCCAGGTGGGGGTTGGTCTCTTCTCCCAGGCACTCAGCAATAGGACAAGGGGGCACGATGGGCTCAAGCTCTGCCAGGGGAAATTTTACTTGGAGATCAGGAAAAAATTCTTTGCAGAGAGAGTGCTCAGGCATTGGAATGGGCTGCCCAGAGAGGGGGTGGATTCCCCATCCCTGGAGGTTTTTAACCTGAGCTTGGCCGTGGCACTAAGTGCCATGATCTGGTAAAGGGACTGGAGTTGGCCCAAGGGTTGGACTTGATGATCTCAGAGGTCTTTTCCAACCCAATCCATTCTGTGAAAAGCAGGTCCAAGTGAACCAAACACATTTGTTAGCAGTAATTACTTGTAAAACAAAATATTACATTGAAGAAGAGATGGTATTAAAGTCCAGCTGTTATTTTCTGCTGTGTACATTGTCTGAATATAAGTCAATCCTAAGGCAGCACTGTACACAGCACATCTAAAAATGAAATAAGTGCAAAATTTGATCTTCAATTAAGCTACATCCCTAAAGGTTCAGTGCTACTCACACACCTTCACACTTTCTAGTTCAGTGAGCTCTATCTGCAGGTTGAGCATCTCTGAGGACATGGTCTCATGTACACGTTCTGACATCATATGGAGTTCCTCCGATTTGGCAGCAATTATTTCCCTCTGATGGTCCACTTTGTGTCTCAGTTGTTTCTCTGAGAGTCGGGTTTCATCAAGCTCTGCTTTCAGGTTCTCCAACTTAAAAACAGTTGACAACCAAGTGGTATCATTTTATAATAAATTCTTGAAAAACACAGAATTTCTGACACTGTTCCAACTACAGAAAACACCTTAGAAACACAACTTAAGATTAAACTTTTAAAAATAAGCACTGAAATTTAATGTCATTAACAAATAACAATGCAGATCTTTGTTAAAAATCAACCAGACTCCTACACATTGTAACTACTTATTATTTATTTTGGTGGTTAAGACTGAAATTATAAGTTAAATATATAGTATCTAAAATGATACTAACAACCCTTTAGTTACATATTAGTTGCCAAACCTTGTTTTTAAGGTCACTGATTTCCTGCCCATAGGCCCTGGCCAGCTGTTCTTTCTGTTTATCCAGTTGCATGTTCTGCTGCTGCTTAAGGGAATCACACTCAAAATTCAAGCTTTCCAACATTCGATTCTTGAGTTGAATTTCTCTCTGAAGAGTGTATTTCTCTTGCTCAAATTTCTGAAAGAAATAACACACTGGATATAATAATAATAATAATAACACCATTTAGATGTAACAGTACATAATACTCTAAGCATTTAGGACCAAGTACAGGCTCAGAACCAAGATATTTTTAGCTCACTTATTTTTTTTGGTGGAGACCAAAGTGGGCAGTACACAAGTTTTCAAAGAAGAAAGAATAACTGGGTATAAAATTTTATAATTTGATTATGCATTATTCTTTTCTTCAGAGAATGAAATACTTCTTTGCACACAGCATGAAGTGTGTGCCCATCTTTTCTGCAAGCATCACAAAGAAATTTTGCAAGAGCTTTACATGCATTTTCTATCACCACAGAACCCAATTACATTAAAAGCTGTTCCAGTCCATCAAGTGTTCCCCCACTGCAGAACAGCTGAGTGCAGTGGTGTTTTAAGACAGCTAAATTGTCTGCTGTTTTGTAACAAATCCCATCAACCCTTCTAGACTGAAGAATGATTTCTTAAACAGCTTCTCTCTATGCCTGATTACATGTTAGTTAATTATAAAGGGCAGCTTCATTTTACTCTTCCATTCAGCAAGCAACAAAGGAGAAGACAAAACAAAAGATAAGAGTGTTGAAAGCAGAAATTGTAACAACAAAGCCAAATCAGTCTAAAGAGGAAGGATTTTTGTTTTCTTTTCAAAATAAAATAACTCAAAACACATACCAGAAGTAAAAAAGGAACCTAAAAGCTGCCAGGACTGACCTCTGTGGCCTAGACACAGCTTACCAAGGACAGGCTTAGCTCTCAAATACACAGGACAAGAGTTTGAACTCAGAAAGGAAGAGTGCACAGGACAGGTTTGGGAGTGCACTGCTGGCCAGACCCCAGAAGGACAAAATTCCAGCAGGGTATGTCTACACACTTACACAGAAGAGTACACAGATGCCTCTGAAAGGCTTTTGTGCCTGCTGGTAGAACTTACTTTCATTCACAGTAACTGCTTTGGCTCTCACATTCCAAAGAGCAGAGCCACAGATTCAAAAGCTCAGAAGAATCTGTTGAATAACCACAGTTCCCACACAAGATGTTATTCTACTGTATTAAAGCACACAATTCCTTCTCTCCACCCTTGGAATCTGAGGTACTAATTGATCTGGTTCACACAAGCTCTTACCTTGGCTCCAGTCTCTGACAGAGGATTACACCCCATGGGTGCAGCCTGACAGCAAAGGATCTGCCCTCCTGGCTTGTCAGGAGGAAAGGATGATCCTGCCCTGCCTTCCTTATCCCTGGGCTTTCCAGCTGCCTCTCACACAAAGCTTCCTAGTGCTAAACTGACCAAAATAAGACATTCTCTTCATCCAGAATAGCAGAGTGCTACAAACCCTCCAGCTGGATAAGAATCCCACACACAAACCAAAAACTACACCAAAACATTTTAGTTCTATCCCAAGAGAAGGGATGGATGCATAAGTAGAAAGAGATGATTTGTCTTCATCTTACCCATCTGAACCATGGGTTGGCTGAAAATAAACATGAAAACTAAAGTCTTTAGGCAAAGTGGAAGAGCTTTTCTGATTTTAATTGTCTTGAACAATTACTGAGAAAACTGACTGTCTAAATAATATCTATTTCACCACTATACTAATCTTTTTTCTCAGCTGCAAAGACACATCTTACTAAGTTTAGAAACCCCTGGCTATTTGGAAAATTTGAAAACTTCACTACAGAAGAAATCAATTTTGCAGTCTTGCTGCCAGCATTCTTCTCATAGCTTTAAATGATGGAAAGCTTAGAGGCAGAGCACACCCAAATGAATTGCTGAACAGAGGCAGAACACACGCTCTGAATCAAGTTCACTTGAGCATTTAGCATTCATTTTACATTAAAGGCAATTAGTCCTACATGGGACTGAACACTTGATGCATAATTAGCTATGAAACCCTGTCCCAGTTAGATACAATTATGCTCAATGTCTTACAGCAGAGAAAAAAAGCCCTCTCTACAAATTCTGAGATGTTTATTAAAATTCATGTAGACTCTAAAAGGCATTTAATGTACCTGTGCCATTCAGAACAACCAGTAAAACAAAACAAAGCTTAGTTTTAGGCTTTGAGCACCAAGGCCAGTCATCACCTCAGTTTTCTCGGTCAGTTCCCGGCGGGTTTGATCCAGCTGATTTTGCACTTCACTCTGGGACTCCAGTAAGTGCAACCCATACTGGGCTGCCTTTCTCCGCTCATTCTCTGCCTCCTTGAGCTGCTGTTTAAGACTTAAAATGGTGTCTGTCTCCATTTTCCTTCCTTGTGTCACTTAAACACTGCAAACACAAAAGGATTACAAAATACGCTGCAGTGAGTTCCAGCAGGTATCTGACAGAAGTTACCAGATTTCCTTTCTTAACCAGGATACAAGGATTTTTTTTTGCATTGATACAAGACAAAATAAAACAGCTCAGCAACAGATCTACAAGCAGTGAAATAATAGCTATTTCTTCATGAACTTGGTTAATGTCTTATTTTTGATTATGCCTTAACTAAAAGCACCTCCTGTGTACCTGTTTCCTCACACACCAGAACCAGAGTTATTCCAGTACAGAGCTCTCTCAAGCACAAGAGAAGGTGAGGAAATAACCTTATAAAAACACTTATATGTTTATATAAGGTTATAAAACCTGACAGCATTTTCTGTGTGTTACAGAAAATACACAGTACTTTCTCATGACAACATTTTCTGTGTGTTACAAATCCAGTCCCACCAAGTATAGCATGTCTTGTGCACACAAATAACACTTAAGATTCACGTAGGCAGCTGTATTAGCAGGACAGTTTACCCCTAATAACATTATGGGGGATATAGAAACAGATAAAGGCAGTTGAAGGGAAGCATCAAAAACAGAAACCCTGTTAAAATGTATGGAATTATAACACAGGCATTTGCATGTACTCAAGTGCTTAATGGAGTCTTGCATGACTGTTTATTACTTGAAAATTTAGCCTATTTGTTAATAACCATCTCCCTGACAAACGTTTCAGAGAGTTCACCCATTTCTAACTTCAGAGTAAAACAGAAAGCACAAGGTGAACTTTGGAAAAAGTCAGTCAAAGTAAATCCAACACAACAAATAATTTAAAAATAAAAATGCAGTCCAATTAACACCAAAAGCTTGTGTGACTGCTTGCTCCCAAATCTACTAAATCAGGAGGCTGCAAAAAAATCCTATTAAGACAGAAAATGCCAAACAACTTGGGCTTCTGACCAACATCTGCCAAGAGTTCTCTCAGAAATTAGGAGGTAACAAGGATAGACAAACATACAAAAAATCTGCAGTTGATTTTCCAAAGCCAGAGTTCTTTATTGTTATATAGTTTCAAAATTAAATTCTTTATTGAAGATGTAACTCTTTTTGTTTCACACAAGCAATTTATTTGTTGGCATTTCTTACTGGCACATTTATTCTTATGAATGGTGTGATATTCAGCCTTCACTTTTTTTTGCTAATTTTACTCAACATGGAAAACTCCTTGGGGAGTCACCCAGCTTCCACTAAAAGATATAATCAACATGCAAAAGTCCACCATGCCAAAACCTTGTCAATTCTTTTCTGAGGCCCAAGGAAGAAATTATCAAATTCTGGTTTTGCCATTTTCTCCTCACTTGTTGTTGCTATCCAGGTTTAATACATAAAGAGACTTTATCCAGCCAGGCTCTGAAAATTTCATTTTTCACATCTAACCATTGCAATGAGTGAAATATTAGTTTGCATCCTTATGCCAGTGAAAGACAGGAATTTTGCAAACCTTTAACTAAAAATCATCAATATTTTGCTAGTGCAAGGACAGATACACCATGTACAATTTAGTAACTAAATGTTTAAGGTAGGATGTGGCAATACAAACATAGCAACACTCCTGGCATGCAATTCCATTAGCAAAGAGGATGAAGGAATCCTTGCTTACTTACAGAAACAGAGTTGTAAAAATAGCTTTATTTTCTGACCCAACCACAGCATAGAGGCTGCACAGCCATTTGATTGATCTTAGCTCACTAAATTAAATGAGTAACATGCTTAACTCACCTTCAGAAGTCCATTGTGGTCTTTCTTGACTTTATTCTTGCACTCCACCTTTAGAAGAAAATAAAGGCAACAGTTCAGTCTAAGCTGCCATCACAGCACAGTCCAGAGCAGTCCCTGCTGAACAGGCTCAACCCCGGGGCTGCCTCATGAACATGCAGATCACAAGCTAAACCCCATATAAATGCAAATCTTGCTCAGATCCCTGTTAGGCAGCTGTCAGACAGCTTAGAAACAGCCAGATCAGGCAGTGCTGCCAAAGGATGGATGCTCTGCAATTGGCCTGTGGGGCAAGTAAACAGGGTACATACACCCAGTCACCTTCTTCTGGCACACATGGAGTTTTTAAGGGTTGGTCAGGTATAGGACAAGGGGGCACGATGGGCTCAAGCTCTGCCAGGGGAAACTGAAGTTGGAGAGCAGAAAGAAATTCTTTGCAGAGAGAGTGCTCAGGCATTGGAATGGGCTGCCCAGAGAGGGGGTGGATTCCCCATCCCTGGAGGGTTTTCAGCTGAGACTGGCCGTGGCACTGAGTGCCATGATCTGGTAAAGGGACTGGAGTTGGACCAAGGGTTGGACTTGATGATCTCCGAGGTCTTCTCCAACCCAATCAATTCTATGATTCTAATTCTTCAATCTCTTTTGCATTTCTCCTCCAGTTTCACATACAAGACCTTTGAGCTCTTAATAAATCATTAAATGGATAATATAAAAAAAATATCTGTACGTTTTTTATATTTATTTTATAGTTGAACTATGAAGGAAAACAGAAACAGCTTTCCTGTTCACACTTTCCTGGCTGACTATTAGGGAAAACAGCAAGTAAGCTTTCTGGAGCACACTTTCACCATTCCATTGTCAATTCCAGACACAGCTAATCTAATTCCAAGTAGTTGTGTTCATAAAGCTGTATTGTTGTATAGGAAATAATTGCCTGCAATTTAATGTTGTACATGAAGCTGAGCAAACTGGCCCGAAAATAATGTTTTGAGAGCAATTAAACAGGTAGCAAGGTGAGCAGGCAGGAGGCAAATTAATGGTAGAATAAACAGAGAGTGATTTCTAACAGTTACAAGACTGCTCATCACTTTTGGCTAATTATCTTAAACCATTTTATGAGGTTCTAAGCTGAGGGCTGCACACCTTGACTATTCAGCCATTCAAGCACTCCCTCACACAAATAGGGCAGGAGACAAAGGCAATCTCCTGGCAGGCAGACTTTCTTCTCCCACTCTGCAACAGTCCTGGTTAAACTGCTGTTCCCAAGGGCCTCGTGGAACAGCTGCCTGTGCTCCCATCCTTCCAGAAGCACCTGCAGTTTTCTGATCACTGACATGATTAGCAGGGAGGTTTCTCTCCCTATCCCAGGTATTCCCCTGACAATTCCATCGTCCCTTTCTCCACCTACCCCACTGCTGAAACACCTTCAGGGCTGATCACCTTCCACAAAGCACCTTCCTGGGTGGGTGGGTACCACAGACACCACTCCCTGTGTACAGAATACAGCATATTGTATCCTATATTATACACTACATATATATGACACCCTATATTACACCCTATCTCACATATTATATCCCACATATGTATTATACCCTATGCTATATACTATAGATATAATATCTATACATAGACATATATACACACATAGAGAGACATACATATATATATACACATAGACATATATATGTACACATATATATACATATAGAGAGACACATATAGAGAGACATACATACATAGAGAGACATACATACATAGAGAGACATATATAGAGACATACATATATAGAGACAACTGTACATATATATATACACCTATACACGCGTACATACATTCATATATACATACACATATATACATATATATATATATAAATAAAAAGCAGAAAAATCCCACTCCAACCCCATCTTTCAGTGCCCCCAAGGCCCGGGCAGGTCAGCAGCCGGCTCTGGGAGCACTCTTTGTAACCAAGGCCCTGTCATCTCAGCTCTGTCGCTCCGGACCGACCCCTTCTCACCTTCCCTACGGCCCAAACGGGCACCGAGGGCGGCGGGGGACGGGCTGCTCCAGCTTCACCGGGGGCTGTAGGGGAGCAAACCACCCTCCGTGCTCCGGGGGCAGGGGTGGGCACCGGCAGCAGCCCCAGAGGGAGGGAAGGAGAGAGAGAGTGTCCCTGTCCCTGTCCCTGTCCCTGTCCCTGTCCCCGTCCCCCGTCCCCCGTCCCCCGTCCCCCGTCCCCCGTCCCCCGTCCCCCGTCCCCCGTCCCCCGTCCCCTCTCACCGCCCGCACCGCGGCCCGCGCCGCTCTCGCCGTTCAAATCCCTCCGCGCCCCGCCCAAGTCTCGCGAGAGCTGCGCCCGCTGGTACCGGTCCTTCTCCCGCGCGTGCGCAGGAGTGAGACCTGTGGGGGGATCTGTGGGACCTGTGAGGGGAGTCTGTGGGATCCATCAGGGATTTGTGGGACCCGCGAAGGGATTTGTGGGACCTCCGAGAGGGAACTGTGAGACACGCGAAGGGATCTGCGGGACCCATCAGGGGATTTGTGGGATCTGTGAGGGGTTTTGTGGCATCCACGAGGGGATCTGTGAGACCCTCAGAGGGGTCTGTGGGATCTATCAGGGGATCTGTGGGACCTGCAAGAGGGATTTGTGAGACCCATGAGGGGATCCGTGACACTCACAAGGGGGATCTGTGGGACTTGCAAGGGGATTTCTGGGATCCATCGGGATCTGTGGGACCCATGAGGGGATTTGTGGGACCTCTGAGAGGGATCTGTGGGGGACACGAGGGGATCTGTGGGATCCATCAGGGGATTTGTGGGACCCACGAGGGGTATTTGTGGGACCTGCGAGGGGATTTGTGGGATCGATCCATCGGGGGATTTGTGGGATCGATGAGGGGGATCTGTGGGACCCACGAGGGGGATTTGTGTGATCGATCCATCAGGGGATTTGTGGGACCCACGAGGGGGATTTGTGAGACCTGCAAGGAGATTTGTGGGATCCATGAGGGGGATCTGTGGGATCCATCAGGGGATCTGTGGGACGCTCAGAGGGGATCTGTAGGATCCATTGACGATCTGTGGGACCCACAAGGGGATTTGTGGGATCCGCAGGGGGAATCTGTTGCACTGTTTATGTTTCGACAGCAGCCTCAGCATTCACGGGTTACAAATTACACAAAGTTTCTGTTAATGAGCATGGGGACTCCTGATTGCTGGTTCTGTCTCACACTATTAGCCCACAGGCTCCCCGTGTGGGCCTGGGCACTTCTCTGTAGGTGGGTTGGTCATGAATCTCCTGATCCCAAATTGCCTTTCCCGGTTACTGCTCAGCCCTCACTTGGCTCTCAGCCAGTCCCCTCGTTGCATATTTGGCTCAAGGTGGCCAAGAAGGCCAAGGGGATCCTGGCCTGGATCCAAACTAGCGTGGCCAGCAAGCCCAGGGCAGTGACCCTTCCCCTGGACTCTGCCTTGGGGAGGCCACACCTTGAGTGTTGTGTTCAGTTCTGGGCCCCTCAGTTGAGGAAAGAGATTGAGGGGCTGGAGCGGGACCAGAGAAGAGCAACGAGGCTGGAGAAGGGACTGGAGCACAAGTGCTGTGGGGAGAGGCTGAGGGAGCTGGGGGTGTTTAGCCTGGAGAAGAGGAGGCTCAGAGGTGACCTCAGCACTGTCTGGAACTGCCTGAAGGGAAGTTGTGGCCAGGTGGGGGTTGGTCTCTTCTCCCAGGCACTCAGCAATAGGACAAGGGGGCACGATGGGCTCAAGCTCTGCCAGGGGAAATTTTACTTGGAGATCAGGAAAAAATTCTTTCCAGAGAGAGTGCTCAGGCATTGGAATGGGCTGCCCAGAGAGGGGGTGGATTCCCCATCCCTGGAGGTTTTTAACCTGAGGTTGGCCGTGGCACTGAGTGCCATGATCTGGTAAAGAGACTGGAGTTGGACCAAGGGTTGGACTTGATGATCTTGGAGGTCTTTTCCAACCCAATCGATTCCATGATTCTATGATCTTTTGTGTTATGGAAAAGTTCACAATACAGTTGGTTAATTTTAACTGTCTGGCCACAGAGTAACACCTTAAAAAATAAATAAATAAACAAACAAACAAACAAACAAACAAACAAACTGATTCAGATCTTGGGGGGCTCAATATCAAGAGTAACACAGAGCAACTCACACAGCATGAGGGCCTGACTCACTTGTTTCCTCTGTCCTCTTTAATACCCCCATTATGATTCTTTTGCACAGTACCATGATCATGTTTTCTTCAACAGCAAGGTTTTATTTGTGTAAATTCTGGGGTACAAGGGTGGGAAGTGATGGCAAAGGAGAGCTGTCGTGCTCTGGCTCCTCTTGCACTGGTTAAACAGGTGTCTGTGTTAATCCTTCCCCAGCAGGAAGGGTGTTTGCACAGAGCCCATGGGAGGTTTTCCAAGAAGGGAACACTGTAATCCAGCTCAGCTCCAGCACTGCAGCCATACCCAGCCAGAGCACAGGGGACAGGCGGTGTGAGGGACACGCTTGGCTTCAGAGTTGCCTCACTCAGAGGAGACACACAGAGTGAGCCATGAGACACCAAATGTATTATCTATCTGTGTGTTATCTGTATGACCAGATTTCTCAAACGAAGATTTGGGAAGGGCTCTCCCCACGTGGGTGTGCCCTGAGCCCTTCCAGCCTGTGCAGTGGATTGTTTAGCTGAGGCACAGTGTGCACAGAACTGGCCCCACCATTTAAGTCCTGAGGTCCATCTGCCATGGCCAAGCGAGCTTGGACAGTGCCAGTGAAGTCCTCGGGACTGTCACAGCCCCCGGTACTGACTGGGGCTGACCCTGCTGAGCATCCAAGATCTGACGGGATGGGATGGCAGGGAGGCTTGAACTGCCAGGGGATGGTCCCCACTGAGACTGGAACTCACGACCTTGGGATTCAGAGTCCAGAGTGCTCTCCATTACACCACGGGACCGCCCCTGTGTGTTATCCAGGAAGCCTGCAAAGCACAGGGCAATCAGCTCCTCCTGCACTGCTCTACAGGAGAGATTTGGGCAGTAGAACAAGGCGGGTGTCTGGTCTGTCCCACTGCTCTCTTTGATGAAGGAAATGCTCCCCCTCAACGGGGCCTCCCGAGGCTGTGGCTCCTGAGGAGCCTCACCAGCTCCTGGTGGACACATGGAAGCTGCCTGCTCCTAAGTGAGGAGCTTCACCACCTCCTGGTGGAGCCAAACCTGCCCTGGAGTTCTGTGGAGCGTTACTGTCCGAGCTGCACAGCAAGTGGGAGTGCTCAGCATGGAATCACAGAATATGCTAAGTCAGAAAGGACCCATCAGGATCATTGAGTCCAACCCCTGGCCCTGCACAGACATCCCAACCCCACCCTGTCCCTGAGAGTGTTGTCCAAACACTCCTTAATTGTAGGGGTGACAGTGAGTGCATCCCTTAAGGAAAGCAGTTTAGAGTTCTCCCTTACAGAGAAGAGAGCTACCTGTGGTGTGTGTGGTGTCCTGTGATCAATGAGATGCTTTGGTGAATGTGAGGTGAATGGGCCAGCCAATAATGTCATGACATGTTGGATGCAAGAGGATATAAAAGGTGTGGATGTTACTGAGAACAGATCTAGGAACTACTAACTGCTATGATGACTATGAACTACTACTAGGAACTACTACTGCTGTGATCTATGAGCTATGAGGAAACTGTCTGTGAAACTATCTTGAATAAAGTCTTGTAAGCCTTCTGATCAAGCCTTCTGATGCTGCTGTGCCTGAGCTCTTCTGACCATCCTTCACGCTGCCCCCTTGCTCGGGGTAAGGGGACCCCAATACTTAATCTCTGGCAGCCTTGGGGCTGTGCCCACTGCCCTGGGGAGCCTGTTCAGTGCCCACCACCCTCTGGGGGCAGAACCTTTTCCTGAGATCCAACCTAAACCTCCCCTGACACAGTTCATGCTGCCAACTAACCTTCTAACTCGTTGTCTCCCCAGCTTGCTCTAGTTTCTACTCATCTTCACTTCCTGCACCAGGGAGGAGTCCCAGGGAGGGATTTCATAGTGTTAAATTGTACAGTATTTATAGATTTCCTGTCAGTGAAGATTTGAGTGACATCCACAAAGAAAAGCCAAGTTCATCAGCAGGAGTGTTTAACTATGCACCCCTGACAGTTATTTGAGAGTCCAGGCACAGGTGTCTAAGTACCATTTTATTCTGCCCCCCAAAAATATCTTAGTAACTTTTACCTTTAAAGCAGTGGTTAAATTTTTTGAAGATTCATATATTTTGCACATTATTCTATTTGATGTAACATTCTTAACAAAAGCCACTCCATAGAAACCTGTGATAGCACATTCTGCATGTAAAAAACCACATGCTTAAGTAATGCAAGATTAAATTCCAGCAACAGGTTGTAAGTAGATGCAAGGATAACAATCCTATTTGAAGCAACTGGGACAGAAATAGATGTCTGAGTAAAAAAAAGGGCTTGGAAAATAAGCACATAGTTTAAAATTTGACAGAGGGAGCCAATAAAGCACTATCAAAATGATAGTACTTCTGCTTTTCTATCAAAATGTGAGTCTGGCTTTTGCCAATAGAAATGGGATTAAAAATTAAATGCAGAATGGTCTAGACAGGCAAGAACACCAAGTTGATTAAACCAGGGACAGGAAACGAGACAATCCTGTTCTAATCCTGATTCTGCTGCATTCACTGTGTGATTAACCACTCCAAAGACCCACAGCTAAACCCCCTTGTTTTAAAATAAGGATAACAGGGACTTAATTAACAAATCCATATAATTCTCCTGACAGTAAGTGCATTTTGGAAAAAATAAAATACATTGTAAATGCTAAGTATTAACATGATTACTCCACCCTCATGGCACGCTAAATTATAAAAGAGTTAAAATATCTGCTGTTCCCCCCTCTGGTTCCACAGTGACGTATGGCAGCTGATGTTTAATACATGACATATTTTAGCAAACTCCATAATATTTTCTTCAGCTAAGAATTTCCATTTATGCCTTAAAACAGAGTTAGGAGCTTAGATGCAAAGTAATCAGAGAGTGCTCAGGCATTGGAATGGGCTGCCCAGAGAGGGGGTGGCTTCCCCATCCCTGGAGGTTTTTAAACACAGATTGGCCGTGGCACTGAGTGCCATGATCTGGTAAAGGGACTGGAGTTGGACCAAGGGTTGGACTTGATGATCTTGGAGGTCTTTTCCAACCCAATCCATTCTGTGATTCTATGATTCTAATTCATTATTTAGAACATGCCATTATTTTCAGACCTGTTCTCTTTCCCTTGCTGATCTGGCTGTCACTAGGACACTGTTTGCTACAACTTGGAAAATCCATGCATGGGTTTTTAATCAGCTGGCAGCAATTTGTCAAGTGTCCAGCGCTACAGGATCACTTCCTGGTGTTACAATATCTATTTCTAATTTATCTTTGCCTTTGAGGCTGGATGTCACTTTTAGAGACTGGAGAAAAGCACAGAATCACACGCCACTATGTCCATTGTTTGTGGTAAATATGGATTTATGGAAAGAAATACTTTTATCCCACTTACCTTTGTAAATACTGTCACTGCTGATGTTTCTCTTCAGCTTAGGTTGTCTTTTGTCCCTGACTTGCCACTGTAACTATTTATTTGTTCTCAGAAACTTCTCTCCTGCTTATAACCTCAATAACAACCATTGCCCTACAGAGATTCTACAAATCCAGCAGTTCCTGAAGCACAGAGAGTGTAGTTTGGATACTTTTGTTTACTGACATTTTGTATCACTGGTCTTAATTAAATGGGTGCACTGCTGACCCTGTGTAAAATGGAAATCCGTGTTTTGAGAGTCTTAATCATTCCAGCAGGCAAGAATCCCACATAAGTAAGGGAGTAATTGTAGTAAGTAAATGTGTAAATATTTTTCCCCTGAGGAGGAGGCTGGTTGGCTTTATCTGAAAAAATACAAATGAGTTAAAAAAGCCCTCTTAGTGTTTCCCTGCTAATTGCAAGCGAGTACCAGCAGCCTGTTGAGAAGTGCTGATTAGTAGCTGTTACTCTGACCCAACACACTCAGAGTTCATTATAATAAAAACTTATTGAAACATTAAATTGAGTTCTGTTTGTTATTTTTTGCACGTTCATGCTCTTCATTATTTAAGAACACTTAAAGTTGCACAATTAGAAGCCATCTTACTTTATTTGCTAGTGCAGCATCATAAAAGCCCAGGTGTAACTCTGTCCAGATTTGTGGTAAACATGAAATTGTTTTGCTCTTTTGAGATGGGACACTTTCACTTTCCATTCAATAGAATCCAGAGGAGTTTAAGTTTTCATTTATTACTGTGAATTCCAGGAGCAGCAACACCAGTTCTGGAGTTGTTCTGCAAGGGACTCAAGTAGCTCAGTAATTACAGCAACAGATTGAGGACCTGTAACTGTTTCTAATCCTCTCTAAACTATTAGAGACTGACCTCACCCAAATCACTCCATCTGACTATTTCAGTCATCTTAGCAAAACACATCTTTGCTTAGTAATTTGTTACCAATCTAACCTTAAATAGCCTTCTGTGGCTGCCTGGGATAACTTGGCAAGATCTGTCAAGTAGCTGTGAGAGTCTCCTTCAAATACAGACTCTCAGGTTTGTAAATCCCTGATGGAAACTTTCCATCGCTTTTAGTTATATTGGTAACATTGTTTTACTGCTCTCTTGAACGGGTCAGGAGCTTCACAACGAGTTTACTGGATTTATGTAGTCGAGGAGTCCAGTTATGAAAATATACTTTCTTCAGGATATAAATTCAGAGCCAAGTTATGGTGGAAATTTGCATTAGGACTCGATTAGCATATTTTAGGCTATATTTTCCCTTGTTCCTGATTTTCTTTTCTTTAATTTTTTCATTTTTATTTAAATATGATATGAGATTAGATTAATCTTTTGCCTTTTTTTTTTTTTTCAAATGTCCATGCAAGATTTTGCTAAAACCAACAGAGTAACAATACAAGTTTTATGATAATAAATTCAGGGGGTCAATTTGTTGTTTTTTTCAATAGCTGGTAACTCAAGGGATCAGTCAATCCCAGAACAAGGTTATAAATCAGTGTGTAATAGAATATGTCCTCTAATTCCTTTGAACTTTCTTTAAGCACTACCTTGATAAGTCACTAGACCTTCCCACCTGGTATAAATGCTGCTATCCATTATTACCACTCTGATATTTAATTGTGGATCAGAATCCCCACAGCTTTTCCCCCTGCATTTTGAGTTTACTCAGTTGACACAAGTTTCCATTCAATTTATTGCACTGACATATAGAAATAACCCAGTATTTAATTGCTACTCTCCTCTTCAGTAGGAAAGCGTTTTGGTAACAGCATCGAGTAGTTAAAAGCCACATTTTGTGATATCAAAATATACATGTAGACATTGAGACTTGTGCTTGTACAACCACAAACTGACCCAAGCAGTTCACTACTCTCTGAAACTCCTTATAAATTATGTGCCTTATAGGAAGTTGTTTATATGCTCCCTGGCATCAGGGCCTCCCTCACTCTGCCATCTCCTCTCAGCATCGCTGCTGACGTGGGAGTTGTACACGTGCCATGGACGTTCCGCGATCCAGGTTTTTATTCCCCGGGAATTGCCGGGACGGAGCGGACGCAGCGCCCCGGGCTCGGTGCGCGCGGCTCCAGCACCACCTGGCGGTCACATCGCGGAACTGCAGCTGCCAAAGCCGCTCCGCTCGCCGGGAGGGAATTCCCGTCCTGGGAATCGGGGACAACGAACAGCTATTAAATATTAATGGCCAACTTTTATTTAATTAGCCAGTATACCTTCAGTTTTATAAAAGGTACGTTTCACATTATATTTCACGACTGCAGGATTTTTTCCCAATAAACAGTTGGACAGAGTAATTGTCTTTAATTTTAATTACATTTAATTTCATACAGGTCATCGGCCACATTCCGAATGATGATTTTACCACTCTTACTCTGCATTTCTGGTCAAATGAAGTAAAATGTTTAATCAGCTCTGCCAGCTGGAGCTCATTAGCTTTTTCACCATCAAAATCAATTTAGCTTTCACCTGGATCTCATTTCAGGCCTGCTATAAAAGATCTTGACTTCCCCCAAGTTATGGCTATTTGGGTTTGTTATGCATGTTAGTCTGAAACCCCAAGCTTTTATGTTTGTTTTTTGTTGTTGTTGTGTTTGTTTGCTTGTGGTTTTTTTTTAATATTTTCTCTTAAATGTGTAGTGTTTATTTATGTCAAATGTGTTAAGCTATAGGCTTTTTCTTATTTTGTGTGTTTTAAAGCATGGTTTTAAAATGTGGATTTCTTCTTAATCTATATTTTAGTCAGTTACTTGCCAAGTAATTTTGAAAACACTACTTATTGCTTATGTGTCTCTAACATTTGTAACAATCAGGAAGAGCCCAAACAAAGAAAGAATGAGTAGGGCAAGTTATTTATAAGAGTTATATTTCAGTACAAAAGTATTGGCTGAAGAAATGCATTTTACTTTTAGGGCCAGCTGTTACTCAAAGATGGAATCTTAAGATTGCTCCTAAAAGGTCTAAATTAAGCTGTAAATGTGATCCCATGTTTTGTATGAAGCTGGTGTTGTACATGATGAGACAGAGATAACTTGTAACTGTCTCCTATGGGAATGCATGAAAATAGTCATGTTTTTATTGATTGAGGTCTATTGTATTGCCAAAACCCCAAGTTTAAACTGCAGAACACTCAGTGGAGATTGGGATTTGGAAGCATTTCTTTTCTTAAGTTTATTTATGTATACTCATCCTAGTCTGTAATAAGAAAGAAGGATGTATGGAGCTGCAGCAGTTTAGCTTTGTTTCAGTTCCAGGTTTTCTATTTTTCAGATTCCTTTTAAAGAGGTTTTTTTTTGTGTCAAACACTTCTGATTTTACTTTTCTTGCCAAGCCTTGTCTCCCTTCATCCCCCTTGAAAGGGGAACTGAAGCACTTTATTAGATAAGACTGGGGGATGCTTTGTTACTCTTAAGGACCCTGAGCTGGTGCTGTTTGGGACTCACCAATCCTGTTCTGATTGTAAACATGGGGCCACCTGAATCAGGCAGGAGTTGATAGTTAAGAATTTGCCAAATTAACAGTATCTGATATCTGCTTAAATAAAAAAAAAAAAAAAGCAGACTGGATGTTGGGGTTTGAGTCCTTTATGCACTAATTTTACTTTAGCTCTCTGGTTGCCTGCCAGTTTGAGTATCATCAACCACAGCATGGCTGAAGTGACCTGACCTGTTGGAGTCTTCCCAGCAAGGAGATACATTTCCTAAATCTTCTGGAGAAGGTTTGTAAGAAACCAAACAAACTCCAACCTTTTTGTAGCTATTTGCTTTTTTTTCTTAGTGTAATTGTTTTCTTCATGCTTAATTTTGAAAACAATATGAGAAATCAAAGCAATGAAATGAGCCTGATTGAGTAAAGAGGGGTAATTTGGAGAGATGAAACAGAAGGGTCTAATCACTTGAATGTGTTCTTTATTCTTTCTATTTGCTTTGCCTGGTAAAATATTCTGACATTTAGAATCCCAGCTTCATTTGCTGTGTAATTATACTAATTAATAGCTTTGCTCTAGATCAACAGCTTAGAGCCTTGTTTTAATTCTCGAGTTCTAAACACAGTTGGCTTTTATTTCATTGTTCAAGATGTGTGATGCATCTCATAATGTAAAACCATTTAATCTGGAGTGCAAGGTCTCACAAAATGCCTCAGTGAAGAGAGCCTGGAACCATATTTAGTGCTTTGTGTTAATCGTTAACACGTCCTTTGTAACATAATCAATCTCTTTTCACAGACTCTCCTACTGAGTGGCCTGAAAGGTGTGCTCAAAAAAGCGTTTGCTGTGAAGCACTGACTCAGCCTTGCCAAGCCTTGCTTTAGCCAAGCTCAGCCTAGATAATCCACTCAGACATAAGTGGATTCATCTGAGGCTTTTTAGGCTTAAAGTGGCCCTTGAGCTCTAGACCAATCTGGCTAAAGTATCAAGTTACACACACACATATACATATATATATATGTATTGGTTTTTTCTTGCCTAAATCTTGGGAAATCTTTAACTAGAAAAAGCCAGCATGAATTTGGGTAAATTCCCATGGATTGTCTCAGTCACAAGCCTTGTAAATGCTTCTTTCAAAGGAGAAATGCAAGTGGTTCTGAGCACTGAAACACTCTTTTCTCAAAATATATAGACTTCCTTCCAGGGAGTAACTCAGAATTAGGGAAAGCAAGATAATTAGGTTGTTTAGCACTCAGGGCCAGATTTTGGTGGACTGAGTGCCTTAAAACAAATTACTGGGGTGCTATTTCTTACAAATTTGCTGATGACACCAAGCTGGGAGGGAGTGTTGACCTGCTGGAAGGCAGGAGGGCTCTGCAGAGGGATCTGGATAGACTTGAGAGATGGGCTGATTCCAATGGGATGAAGTTCAACAAGGCCAAGTGCAGGTCCTGCCTTTGGCCACCCCAACCCCCTGCAGCGCTCCAGGCTGGGCACAGAGTGGCTGGAGAGCAGCCAGGCAGAGGGACCTGGGGGGACTGAGGGACAGGAAGCTCAACAGGAGCCAACAGTGTGCCCAGGTGGCCAAGAAGGCCAATGGGATCCTGGCCTGGATCCAAACTAGCGTGGCCAGCAGGCCCAGGGCAGTGACCCTTCCCCTGGACTCTGCCTTGGGGAGGCCACACCTTGAGTGTTGTGTTCAGTTCTGGGCCCCTCAGTTGAGGAAAGAGATTGAGGGGCTGGAGCGGGGCCAGAGAAGAGCAACGAGGCTGGAGAAGGGAGTGGAGCACAAGTGCTGTGGGGAGAGGCTGAGGGAGCTGGGGGTGTTCAGCCTGGAGAAGAGGAGGCTCAGAGGTGACCTCAGCACTGTCTGGAACTCCCTGAAGGGAAGTTGTGGCCAGGTGGGGGTTGGTCTCTTCTCCCAGGCACTCAGCAATAGGACAAGGGGGCACGATGGGCTCAAGCTCTGCCAGGGGAAATTGAAGTTGGAGATCAGAAAAAATTTCTTTGCAGGGAGAGTGCTCAGGCATTGGAATGGGCTGCCCAGAGAGGGGGTGGATTCCCCATCCCTGGAGGTTTTTCAGCTGAGCTTGGCTGTGGCACTGAGTGCCATGATCTGGTAAAGGGACTGGAGTTGGACCAAGGGTTGGACTTGATGATCTCAGAGGTCTTTTCCAACCCAATTGATTTTATATGATTAGTTCAGTGTGAAGGGAAGCAGTACTTCTTACCTTCAAGATTCTCACTAATGAAGGGTAAGATGAAAGAATAGTTAAAACCTAAATGAACAGAATAGAAAAACGAAGTGAGAATTTAGTGATTTTATGTATGTTCTATATCATTAAAAATGAGTGTACTCTGTAGCTGGGAAAAAATAGCACTATCAAAAGTTGCTTGCTGCTTTATTTTCTTGTGTTTTGTTGCGTTTGAAATATTTGCGTTTTGGTTTTCTTATATTTTCATCTTGGGGGGTACCAAGTTAAAAAAAAGGCATATTTATGTTTTGAAGCTACTTGTTAAATTTTTTACTGGTCTTGGCAAACCCCACAAATGGGGTCAGTCCTGTGATAGGTATTGCTCCTTTTCCCACATGGTCAAAATCAACAACTGGAGTTGTCTTTTCAAGTGTAACTAAGCAGCACAGTGATGAGCTTTTGACTATTTAATCTTTAGCAGCAATTTTTATATTCATATTTTACTCCTGCCTTAGATATGCATTTAAAACTTGAACTGCAAATTAGGAGAAATATCTGTGTATGTGTTCATTTAATACCTATTTATTTTTTATCATGGCAATGAGAACATAGGTTACTCCTGTTAGGCATTTGAGGTCAAATAGTCTTTATTTTAATTGTTAACAGATTTGTTTTCCACACTGATTATATCAAAGCATAGCAATTTTAAGATTGCAGTAAGCCTCCTTTTTTGCTGTGGTGCACAGAATGTTTCTGGGATGTCTCAGGGTCTGTTTTAAATTGGAGCAGCTGGGGTTTGGCTTTGGTTGAAATGATCTTATTTAGATGAGTGATAGGACTTAGGCAATACTTCTGAAAATAGTTTTAAAACACGTCACTGACTTAAGTAATGAACCACTGGATGTCACTGTCTTTAACCAAGTGCAAAGATCATGGGCTTGGTTTATGGTACCATGGTAAAGGTTGGCAATTCCTGGTCTTGACTCTTCTCATAGATGTGGCTTTACATCCAAGGGGATTATGGAGAAGGCAGTGTGGTTACCAATGGCTCCAGATGGGGCATTTCAGCTGGCAGAGTGGCACAGAACTGGGCACTGTGTCTGCCATGCCCAGTGAGGGGAACTCTGTTAGGTAATGAGTGTATAGGAAATGGGGGGACAGATTCCTCCAGGGTGTTTGACTGCTGAACTGGACCTTGCCCTTACAATTAGAATAAAAGTACCACTGCACTTCAGCATTTCAATCTCTTTTGTAAATTTTGTATTTTATCATTAACAAAGTTATGCCTATCTTCTGTTTGTGGGCCTTGTATTTAGTTGTGATCTCTATTAATATCTTGGTGTTTGTTGTACTTGGGGTACTATTTAAATGAACTGTTTTTATGATAGGGTTGTGCTTTGCCTTTAGCCTTTATTTCATTGTATTATTCAAGATTGAATGGGGGAAAGACTCTCCTGCTTGTGCAGTTCTGGGCTTCTCAGTTTTCAGTAACTTCAGGGGTGAGCTCCTTGGAATAAAGTTCTTCATAGACAGGTGACTGATGCAAATGAAGTTAAATCTTTTTTCTTTTTTTAAAAAAAGGCTGTTAGGTTGTGAAAGAAATGGCCACCTGAAGCATTATTGTACTTTAAATGTTACTAAGACAGATGTAATAATGAAAAGGCATCACATGTGCCATTTTTTGCTACACAGTGTATTATTTATCCGAGATGCTGAGGCCAATGTGCTTCCCCAAAAACCTGAAGTTCAGCACAGTTTGGACCTCAAGTTGAAGGCAGTGGTTGTTGTCCCTTGTGCTTCTGCTCTGAACATGTGGCATGGTGGATCAGTAGAACTGGTCACATTTTTTCCTGAATCAGTTTGTGTTTAACTTTCAGCAGTTTCCATGTCACTTCCAGCTGTGCTTTCCCTTCTGTGTAGCTCTTTGAGTTTTGTGCCTGTTCTCAAACACTCCTTTAGCTGCACTATTGACGTGCTCTTGTGCAGCTCTGCAGCTGCTGCTCCCCAGCCATGCCAGGGGCTTTCCCTTCCATCTTCCTGCTTGTTTTCATGCACTTTGCAGGCTTGGTTTTCTCCCTGGTGTGCCAGCTGAGGCTCTACTCATGGCAGAGGGGAGGGAAGTGAAGATGCTGTACTTCTAGGAAGAGTTTTTGTGCTGCAGCTGAAGGGCTTGGTGCCTTCTCTTCCCTGCTCCTGCCTTCTGGCTGCTTCAGCAGGGTTAGTCCCAGATGTCTGTAGCTCCCCAGTGCAATGATTTACCATTAATTGTGATCATGACAGTGTTGGCTTCTGTGTGACTGCACTGACTCCTTTCTGATTGAATGACTGATTGTTGAGGTCATGGATTTTTCTGGATCATGCATTTTTTAAGCTGCACCTTCACTGCTGTATCATTTCCCAGCAGTCATTTAATCAAGTACCTAAATCAGAATGCGGTGCAAGTTGTTGAGTTTGACTATAATTATATCCCATATAAACTTATTAAATAAATTTGCCTTGGCTTTTAAATTCTACCAATGTTTTAAGTGATTTCAGCCTTGAGCAATGGAGACCCAAAGGTGGTGTGATATGTAAGTATTTTGTGTGAGCTGAATAATCCATTGTTTTGTGCTCCCAGTTCAGGTGTGTAACCAGACAATAGTTTATCTGCCATTGGATTGTTCCAAAATACCTTCACAAACTAATCTGATCTGTCTTGGAGTTGCAAGAGGAGATGAAAAAGAGGAGGGAGAAGAGATGAAAAAGTACAGCTTTTATAAAACAAACAATTGGTACTTTTTATTATCTTACAAATAGTATTGTATAGCAAAGCTGACTTTGATAGGAAGTAAGGCCCTTCTGTTGCCTTGGGGTCTGTTCAGTGATATAAAGTATTGTGGTTCTTTTAGTTGCATAATTAATTAAAAGGCAGGATGATCAAAATCAGAGATGTAAAGCTTTGCAGACATTAAGCTGGGTCTTTAGTACCCATATCTGGTTGATTTAAGCTGTGTTGGATGTTTTTGCTCCATCCTAGAGCGTTTTTCTCTGAAGCAGCATGGCCTTGCATCAAAAGTTATGTTGGAACTGGTTTTAATCAGGATTGCCAATTAGACTGTTCCAAAAAGCTACTGTGTGCCAACAGTAGTGGTTACTTCTAAATGATGTCATGACTTGATTGGTATTTACATGTACTTCTAAGAAGTACATTTAGAAAAGACATATTTGTATCAGGCAGGTACAGCTGCTGCTCTTGGGAACTTGAGTCTTTCTTGCTGCTTTGGCTTTCAGGGCTTTGGAATGCCATGCTGTGCATGAGCTTTGAAAACAAAAACTAATTAAACCCAGATGCAAAGTTACCAATTGCCAGGTTTAGAGGAAGAGATGATTCATTTGGCTGCTCCCAGTGCCCAACCTGGGAGCTGCTCATCAAAATCTCCCATCACTTCTGGGGGGGAAGAGTGTGCAAGTTGTGTCATTAATTACAGCAGACATTCATTACCTCATGTCTTCTGCTGAGGGTGGTTTTTTTACACATTTTCCAGGTTTTATTATAATTGTTGAGGCAGAGAGTCCATGCAGTTGGCAACATTGATTTACTCAAGCAGTGCAGTAGCAGGGCAGAGTGATCTTGGAGTGCTCCCCAAGTTATGTGCCTTTCCCTGCTCTCCAGGCTTTGACTGTGAGACTTTCCAAACCTGTGTTTGAGAACAAAAGCTTTTTTGAAACCCTATGCATTTCTTGTCTGAATCTTTGCTCTGGTGCTCCAATTGACTGCAGGAAATTCGAGGCCTGAAGAAGCAGATGCTTTTTAGAAGTTCTTTTAACTCAAACTTCTAAGAGAAAAATTCAGTCCAGGGGTTTGTCTCTGGTTTCAGGCTCTTGTGCATTAGATATTGAACAATAGTTCCCTGCTATTGCCATAACTGTGGAAGATGGACAGCCTACTTTGAGCTTTCTGAATTTAACCCTATCACTAGATATGATCCTAAAATGAAGTGCTTGTCTATCTTATTCTCGATTTAGTGTACTCTTGTGCATCCAAGGTTTCCAAGTGCTGCTGATTAGCTGGACAATTAATGAACACTATAATGAAGTGTCCTAGTTCAGCCGGAGGGACCAGCTAACCCTGTGTGGGGGTGATCAAAACTGTGTATTCTACCCCCTCTATTCATTCCCCAAGGACAATGGGCCATTAGCAGCAGCTGCCCAGGGAGCCATTATCACCTTCACACCCAGCCTGAGGGGGGCGGAGCTACTAATGGGCCATCAACAGTTCAACACCCCCTGGCTCCCAGAGTTAATCACCCATTGTGTGAGTCCCCGCCCAGGGGGAGGGACTGAGAGCTCCCTGAGGGTACATAAGGGGTGGGTAAGACCTCGGGAACTTCTCATTGGATCCAGAGGAGCAGCAGGACCTTGACAGCAGGAGATCACCCCTCTCTCCCAGACCACAGCCCTCGCCTGCACCAACAGGTTTTTCATTTCCTTTTGCTCTGGACTTGGGGGAACCACAGGGGTCTCAGCACAAGGGCAAACAAACCCCCTTGGGTTTGTGCCCCAGGACACTGGGTTATACTGCTGGGGTTTTGTGAGTTGAAAGCAATTTCCCTTTTGTAGTGTATTTATTGTAATATTATTAATAAATTTTAGCTCTGACTTAGAATCTCTCTCATGGTGAGTTCATTTCCCCTGCTAGTTCGCCTTTGAACCAGCACATGAAGTTTGAACTTGAGTTTAGAAGTTTTTCAGCACAAAATGTCAGACTTTTACATAATGTAATGTTCATAGTTTTTCTTTTTTGTGTGAAATAAGCCAAGTTTTTAGGTGTAGTTCAGTGGATTAGAAACCTGAACTGGAAGACTTTTTGGGCTTAGTGCTGGCTCAAATTATGAGTTATGCCCCTGGAAACAGTGATTACATTTAACAATTGCTCTGCTGTCATTGCTCCATTTCCTATGGTGAGGGCATAGGATGGGGCTGCACTTGGAAACCTTTCTCTGAGTTATTTGGTGTCTTATCCTCATTTTTGTCCTCTCACATTACAAGAGTACAATATTCTACCCACTAGAAGAGCAGCATACATTTCCTAACTCAGGTATTGCTTAGGTCTTACCTTAAATTTAACAGCTCCCCTGATCTTAGATCATTCATATAAGGTGTTCTTGAAATTTGTGTCATATATATATTAATTTCTAGCAGAAACTGTTTTGGCTGTTGCTGCCCAGTTTGAGAAAGCAAATCCCAATTAAGGCTTTTCCTTAGGCAAACTTTTAATAGGATGGGAGGAGCAGGAAGACTCATCCCCTGAGTCAGTTGTTTACCACAAGTTTTATTTTATTTGAGAGCACTCCTGCTGACTCCTTGTACACCTTTGTAATGAGAGTTACTTTATTCCTGCTTTTCCTTCAGGGGAATAGAATCAAATGTGCTTAATTTTTAGGCAGAAAACTGGCAAAAGTTATGTAATTAATACACCTTCCAAGAGAATATGAATTAAAATGAATTGGAACACATTGGGTTTAATCTCTTTGGCTGACATCTTCAAACAAGTGAGGTGTTTGAAAGACTTACATGTTGAGCACCTGCCTCTCCTCAGGAGTCCTGTGGAGCTCAGCCTTTAGCAGAGTCACATCCTGGCACAGTTGGACTGCCAGATTGTTGTTTTCTGATTTCTTTTTTTAGCCCATTTTGTGAGACTGATATCCAGCATAGACCTTGCATTTCTCTTAGAGCTGCCTCCTCCTTTGTCTTTGCCTGTAGTCATCTTGCTTCTGGACTTGCAGGTGAGTGAAGCAAGTTTAAAAAGTACAACATGGAAATCAGCCATTGGTAGCTGATGGATTTTAGCTTCATTAAAGAAGTGATTTTGTTGTTCTTGGGGACAAACTGCTGAGCAAAGAGACCTGAAAGGTAATTTATATAGCAGATTTCAGTGAAAGACATTCAGGTTATCAGCAACTGGTTTGTAGTGGAGAATGAATGAAAGGAGAATTTGTATTTAATTTACCATTCACAACTCAATATGTGTTTTTTCTAGGTACAGAAATTTCTGTAGCTTTAATGCAGGTCTCAAGAGGCAGCTTTTTGGAATAAAAGTTAACTTTATTTTGCAGGGATTTGGGATTGACCAGAATGCATGTACAGGTGTGGATTGACTGTAACCCAAGCTGGGAAATAATGTGCTTACACTGAGTGGCAGACCCAGTTGTGAATCCTTTCAGTGTCTTCTTGTGTGCTTTTCCTCAGTCCTGGTGTGCTCCCAGAGGTGAATGGGGAGCTGTGGTTCCAGAGGGCAGTGTAGCCATGGGCACATGCTGGAAATGGCTCTGGAATTCTGCAGGGTGTTTATATTTCCACAGGGAGCGAAGTATTAGGGCTCAGTTTATCCTGATGGTCTCTCCAGTCCAGTTTTCCTTACAGTACTTCACTGGGTGCAAGCACCAAAGATGGGAAATGCAACTTTGCTGTTTCAAGTACTGTAAAATTAAAGCTTCTGAATGAAAGGCAGCTTTTGTACCTTAGTCTGGTTGAAGGGTTCACTCAGTACCAGTGATATTTTCAGGCAGTGATTTTCACAATGGGAGGTGTTTCCCAGACAACATGGAAATAGTTCCCCACTGAAGCAGCAGCTCAGCTCTCTGCAGCCTGTGAGTGTTTATTCTACAGAGAGTGATCTGGCTCTAGGAACTAATATTAAAGTCAAACTCTTGTGGAATTTGATTATCTTTTTGATTAAACATTCACAGATACCTCCTTAAGAAAAAAGCTGCAAAACTTATTTCTCAAACTTAAATGTGCAAACAGGGCTGAAGAAACCATGTTAGGTATCCAGTGACTTTGCCTTACAGTTTTTGAGGGCATTGGTTTGTTGGCTTTTCTGTTGTTGCTTTTACTTCTGGTTGAATTTTATTTTGGTCAGAAGTTTGTGCTGTGCCTTTTCTTACCTCTGCAGTTCAGCTGTGGAAAATAGTCAATGCCTGAAGTGAGTATGGGATCACAGTTTGCAAAATATCTCTTTACTTATCACATACTGAATATATGGATTGCATGAAAATCTTGTGCTATGGCACCACTTCATTTTCTCAGCAAATGAGGTGAATAAAACTCAAATGAAACTGCTCAGAAAGATATTTTTTCCTTTTATCTTAGTGTTACAAACAGAAATGACAACTGTCCATCAGATGTCCATGATGTCCCTGCAAGATCACATATTTCTTGATCCTGAAGTGTCATTATAACCTCATATTTTGTGTTATTATGCCCTCCTATCTTGGTGTAGGGCTTGGAGGGCCCCTGTGTGCCTGGGCTTTGGGACACAAAGCAGCCTGGCCCTTCCCTTGCTGTGCAGATGCATTTGACTGACTTGCAGTCAATGCCTGCACTGCACACACCAGCATTAAACCC
Source organism: Pithys albifrons albifrons (assembly GCF_047495875.1). Lineage (NCBI taxonomy): Eukaryota > Metazoa > Chordata > Aves > Passeriformes > Thamnophilidae > Pithys > Pithys albifrons. The sequence continues at coordinate 4,935,363 of NC_092472.1, forward strand.
ACAAAATTTAGAGTATTTAGACTATAAAGATGTGATCTAAGAACCATCCCATATAGATGCTGTTTGAATTTTTTTATTTAATATTTTCTTAAAGCAGTATTTCACTATTGAACATTGCACATGTTTCTACAGCTCCCTCCCTTCCCCCTGGTGGAATGTGCAGAGAATGTGGCTGTTCACATGCCCTTTGTCAGAAGCAGCTCCTATGCAAGAGCATCATTACAGATGTTTGTCTCTTCAGGTTCCATCTAAACACAGTGGGCTCCTTCAGAGGCTGATTTACACAAATATTTATGCCATGAATTCACACTTGGGAAGTTGCACTTGTTTCTGAGTCTCTGGAGGAGCCTTTCTGCCCATTGGTCATGGAAGTGAAGGACAGTAACTGTTTTGTGGACTGTGACTGGACTTTTAATACAACTTGGAGTTGGAGATGTCTTTCCTCTTGCCCAGTGGAGTAGTATTGAGTTATTCAGGTGCCATTTGGAGAAGAGGGCTGCATAGAGTGCATTTAACTCTTAACTTATTCACTTACTGCCTTCATCACTTCACTTCCCCTTCTATAAGTGCTCACTGTGAGAACCCTGACATTGTTCTGCTATCAATTGCCAATAGATAAGGGCAGATATCCATCTCACCATGAGACTGTGCCATAGAACTGTCTAAGCTGAGGCAGTTGACTGCCAAATTCCTATTGTTGTGTGAAGAAAGCCATGGAAGCCTTGGGAGATAAATAAAAAGTCCCAGGTGCTTCATTAAGGTGATAGGTGTGTTGTTTACTGGTGTGTAGGTAGGAGTGATGTCATTGTAAATAAATTACTCCAAGGGAAGTGGGTTGGGTTTGTTGTCTTTTAAGAGAAGACCACAAGAAGAATGAATACAGATGGCAGAAGGCTGGCAATAGTCACTCAATCAATACAACCTGCTTAAAAGGAAAATTTGCTTTTGCATTCACCATCTGTACTGGATCTCTAACAGTGACTAGTCTAGAATTGTGTGAGGAACCAGAGGTCTTGCTTAGATACCACAACCTTCTCAGCCATCCAGGGTTCATCTGGATGAACAGCTCCTTGTGTTTGGACTATTTTCCTTGAATATCTGTTCAGTTCTAAGGGTCTCCAAGTGCAGTGATCAAGTCTGCCTATCTCAGGTTCATGTTCTGCCTTAAGCTTTGTGGCCAAGTTGAAGAAACCAAAAATGGAGAAGGCTGATGCTTGCTAAAGTATTGGAGTTTCTCAAGGATATATTAATGACAAAATCACCTGTGGGGCATCAGTTTAGACAGAATTTCTGCTGTTTTAAGTAATGTGAACTTGATTTCTTTTTTTTTAATGTAACTGGACACAACATAAATCTCTTTCTGTCTCTACAGTTCATTTCATGGTAGATCTCTCTGCCTTCTGCAGTTCATGTTGTTCCTCATTAGCCACTTGATGCACCAAAACAGTATTAGAAACAGACACTGTTCAAAGTGTGCTGTGGTAGGTAATGAAGGTTACAAATTTGTTAAAATGAATGCAAGTCGTGGCATGTACATGAGTTCTCTCAATTCATTAATCTCAGCAAATCAATTGTAGGACCCATTGGAAATATTGCCTGTCCTTTGATCTGGGAGAGAATCAAGCCAATTAATCTTAGGGAAGCTGGCAATGGCAAGTTGAATACAGTAACAGGTACATGCAAAACTATTCCCAGCCCAAGTTTTGTGTTCTAGCACTTGGAAATTTTCTTGGGATGTATTAACCCTTCACAGCCCTTAACAGGGCACAGTTTAATACTTATATATTCATAGGGTTAAGAAAAGAGACCAAGTCCTTATTTTTAATAAGTGAAGGAACTCAGACTGTAAGAATTCTGATAATGGTGCTTGGAACAAGTTCACAGGGGCATCCAGAAGTGCATGAAAAAGCAGTCTAAGTAATTTTGCTTCAAGTCTTGATGCTATCTCAGCAGTGTTAGATTCAGGAGTGTCTCATCTAGACAAGCATTGAATTTCTTGAGCAAATGGTGGGAACAAGAAGCTGTTCTATTAACCTCTGTCTCAGAACATCTGATTAGGAAATAAATGTATTTATTATTTAGCAATTCAGGAATATCTGGGTGTATGTTGTAGTTTGGGATTATTATGTAAATTCTCTCCCCTGCCACTTAACTGCCCAGGCCAGCGGTTAACAAAAGAAGCAGTTAACTGTGATCGCTGGGGTGGGGGCAGGTTTGTCTCTTTTGGTTTTTTTTTTTGGATATTCTCTGGAGTCTTGGCTCGGCGGAACGGGGGAGTGGGGGCTCCAAGGAGGCAGGCTGCCCTGCTGGTTACTGCTGGGGTTTTCCCTGGCTGTCTTGCCGCTGCCTACTTTGGACTATTTTTTTTTTTCCTGCTGTGCTGCTGCCTGCCTTGGATTTGCTGCTGGTCGCTCGTACCTTTTCTGCTTCTTGGACGGGGAACACAGGGGAAAGAGACTGAGTCCATCTGAAAGCCCACTGCTCGTCTGTTTCGCTGGAGAGGGACTGAAACTCACTCTGCAGCCAGCGGGCTGTGACAAGGACACTTAAGTATAACCTTTTCTCCTGGAGGAAAACCTGCTGGGTTTTGTTGTTGTTTTTTTTTTTCTCTTATGGTGTTGGGGAAGTGGGTTGCACTAGTCTGTTTACATATATATATATATATATATAGCAGTTATCCTTCTTGTATTAAAATTCCTTTTCTTAAATTTGATAAAGAGTGGTGTGATTATTGTGGAGGAGGCCCCTCCCCTGCTTGTGGGTAAAACATTTTGGTTTTTCCCCTCAAACCGAGACAGTGTAATTGCAGAATATTTTTGTATGTTAGTTAATGAAATTACATTGTCATACAAGGTGATGAAACTCAGGTTGGTTTTACATCTTCTACAATCTGGGGTTTTTTACCTCTTCTCTTGCCCATTGTTGCACTGAGCTTTTTGATGTTGCTACTTTAAAGGAACCAACTCAAATATGGTTTGGAAAGATCTGCACTGGTGGAGCTACACTGAATGGTCTCCTTGGAATTTGCTCTTTGCTGATGTTGGACACAAGACATGGGGTTAGAAAACCTCAGGTTTGATCTGGCGCAGCTCTAAGTGTGGCCGAGGAACCTGCAGTTTAAAAAGAAACAAAAAGAAGACCCCCACTGTGGTTAAATTCTAATCTTTCTTGGCTCTGCTGACTCAATTTGTCCTCCACAACACTGCAGGAGTACCAGAGATGGATAAAACCCAAGCAGTGTTGTCCATAGGCTGGATAATGGGCAGCACTGGGGGATCAATAATCTCCAAAGGCTTCATTTTAGCTTTCCAAGTCTTAGAAGCCCAGAAGTTTTCTTTATGGAACAACACAAGTGGGTTTTTTCTTGGGGTTGGAGCAGAAAACAGTCAAGTTTTTGTTGCCCTCACAGCTCTGGGCATTTTTGGAGCAGCAGTAACTCATGTGCAACTTCAGGTTTTCCTCAAGAGCTGCTGCACAGGGAAGGGTTGGCCCCATGTACAATGTTTAGCTGGCAGTTTGCTCCTTCTGAAGGCCCAATAAGACCATGTTCAAGCTTGTGAACTCAGGCTTTTGTTAGTTTTTTCCTTTTGTCTGGAGGCAAATATGGAGAAAGGGAAGGGATAGGGGAAAAAAAAGCAAGGTTTGGGTCTGCTGCAGTTGTGGTGGACATGTGACTTACACCATACTGTTGGCCATTGGAAACACTTCATGAGTTCCATGTTCTCCCGACAAAAACTACATCTAACAGATCTATTATTGCCACAAAATCACCTTTGGATTCAAAACTTTGTAGTGTGAAGAACTTCTTGTCTGCCTTCAGCAATAAAATGCAGTGTATTTACTGGAGGGTGGATGCTGATCATTGGATTTCATATGGAATTTTCAGCTGACTTACTGAGATTGGAATTGATTTCTGTAGATCTCTGACAGGACTTTAGACATCCTGTGACACAGATGTGAAAAGGTGAACAGGATGACCTGAAGGCAGAATGAGAGTTCAACCGTTTTGATTCAGCAAAAGTTTTGTTTCTGACCCTCAGGCACTTTGAACTGCTGCAGTTCTGTGTTCCCTGCCCTGTGTGACCATGTGTGTTCATAATTAATGCATCCAGATCTGCATTTCATTCTCTATACTCTTCATCCATGTACTTGTGATGAGGCCTTGAGCAAATAATTCATTTTGTGTCTCCTGTAAGTGGGTAAAAACTGTTTTCCCCAAAGTTGTCAGGATCTTCTGAAGACAAATTGCACTATTAGTGGTGGTTGGGTTGTTTAGAAGGGTTTTTTTTGGTGGGTTTTTTTTCCATCTTTAGGAAGAGGCCAAGAGCCAGAAAGTGGGTAAAAACTGTTTTCCCCAAAGTTGTCAGGATCTTCTGAAGACAAATTGCACTATTAGTGGTGGTTGGGTTGTTTAGAAGGGGTTTTTTTGGTGGGTTTTTTTTTCCATCTTTAGGAAGAGGCCAAGAGCCAGAGGGTTGTTTGGAACTGCCAACCCCTGTCCTACCAAACAGTGTTAGCCAAGTTCCCATCTCTGGTCATGTAATCTTGAATGATAATCAATAATTGCTTCTTAACTAGAGCATTTCAGAGCATTTAGTCACAGTAGGCAAGTTACCATTGCCTTGCTGCATCTGATGATAACTGAGCATACACCAAGTGGGAAGAGGAGTATTCAAGGTCATTCCAGAGACTATTCTGCTAAAAGTGATGTCTGAGACATGTCTGACTATTGAATATCAAGGGGGAATATGAGACAGTGGTCAAGCCTTAGATGTGTTCTGCCACAACTGGAGACAAAAGTCAAACTGGGAAAAGCTCAAGTTTTGCATCACCCATGATATGATTTCTCCTTGATCCCATGAACTCTCATAGTTTCCAAACAGAGGGAAATCAGAAAGCGTGTGGTGTAATTGAGAAATATGTTTACAAAACTAAATCACCAGCAGCCAGATCTTTGTAGCTGTTACTTTGAAATTCTCTAATTGGATTATTAACAGATGGTGCCATTTCTGTTGTCTTGCCTCATAGCAGCCTTTTCTGAAAAAGGAAGAAAAATGATTTCTAATTAGAGGACTGTTTCATCTGGAAAGGGTTGCCTTTAGAAATCTGCCTCATAGCTGTTGTCAAACAGTGGTAGATAAGAGTTCACTGATTCATGGATCTTTCCTACAGAACATGGATTGTAACTTGTATCCAGTGAAAAGTAAAACTGTGTTTTGCCCTCTGGAAAGTAAGAGGAACCATTGAGAAATGAAGCCTCTCCAATGCATATTTGTGCTGGAGATCCTTTGGCTCACTCCTCCAGAAACTGAAATGTAATATTAATTTTCTTTGTATTTGCTGAAAATGTGCTATGACAATGTGGTTGATGTAACTCAGCTTGACCTTTTTCCTTGTATCTACTTCACTAAGAGGGGAAAATATTCTTTGATTTGGAACACAAACTGTGCTGTGTTCAGGCAGCAAGTGGCTGAAACCATTTGTGTTGTAAATTCTGTGGAGATAAAAGTTCTGCTTGGAACTACTGTAGCTGATCTTCCTGAAGGCTAAATAATCACTTATTGTATGGGCAGATATATAATTATATCTTAGCAAGTGGAGCATAACTTGGCAACAAGACTTGGGATGTCTCCTCAGGTGGAGGAGGTCTTTGGTTTAGTATGATGGGAGCAAACAAGCAAAAACTGGACCCCTGAATCAATTGAGTTACTCCATTTACACCCCATTTAAAATCATTTACTGTCAGTTTTCACTCACTTTGCTCTATAAGGCTTGATTTTTACTTTTTTTGTTAGATCTGTTTTGACTATCACTGTTGAGGCTCTAAGGTTGCTGATAGAGGTGGGTAAGTTTACCTGTCAGCTTAGGGATAAAAGTTCTCTTGTGCCTGGAAAAACCTCTGGTGCAAAAGGTCACCTTTCTGATAAAACCTGATTTAAGTTTCCTCAGGGAAGCAGGAGGCTCCTGTAATTAAGATGTACAAGAGCAGAGAGGATGCACTGCTGCTACTTGAGTGGCATGTGAAGAGCAGATGTCCCTAAATTCAGAACTAACAACATAAATATCCTTAATGTCAGGGTCTGTAGCAGTAAAACTGCTTAACTGAGTGTTTGTTACTGTACCTGGTGGAACCCTTGGAGTCCTGTCAGTGTTTAGCAGTTTCCTAACCCACAGCAGGGCTTACAGATGCCTGGCTCTCCCAGCACTGATGCCCTTAGTGTGCCATTATTCCACTGAGAAGGTGCTGGGAACTCCTCTTGGCAGTTGAAAAATATCTTGGAAAACAAATACAGCTTTTAGGCACTTCTATGGTTGTTGCTTAGTAATTTAGGGAAATTTTTGACACATCTATTCCCTGAAGGGAATAATTTTAGCTTTTTATGTTAAGGATTTGACCTGTTTTGATTATATTTGCTCATTGAATTGGCCACCAAAATTGTTAGAAGGTAATTCAAATACCTGCACAAATTTATTTTGCTTAAATCTGTACAACATAAAAGGGGTTATTATACACTGAATTCAGGTGCACACAGAACCCCATGAAGTGTTGGAAATGTCTCTAATGGACAGGCAAGACATTTTAAAATTACTTTTTCTTTTTCAATCACTTACATGGATGTATTTTGTAACGAAAAAGGCAACATTGCAAATTGCAGCTGTTTACTGAAGCAATATCTGTGATAAAGCTGGAGGTGAAGAATTGTCTTCAAGTGAACCTTAACAGAGATTTATTAAGCAGTTTGCCATTTGTGGTATTGACCAATAAATAATCTCTTCTAGGCTTTGTTACAACTTCCTCACCTCTGTGTCTGGGAATAGTCTCAAAAGGAAATACAAAGATTCTTTTTCCTTTGACAGCCCTCCTGTGGACTGCAAAGGGGGAGTTCCAGTGTTGGTGATTAAAGGGCAGTCCCTGACTATACACTGAATTTTTACAGTGGCAGGGCACTGCTGTCATGGGGCTGCTCTGTCTGACCTGCAGCAAACTGTGCCCCTACTCTTGAATGTTCCTGCATCCTCTCTCCAGAAGTGGCATTGGAGGGCTGATGGATGCAACACGAGCTCTTGGGGACAAGTTTGTTGGCAGCAATGCCAAAGACAGGGTGAAATAGGGTTCTGAATGGTCAAAGTCAAGGACTGAAACACCAAAGGGATTTGCCTGAGCAAAACACCTGGACTTGAGTTGGAAACCAAAGGTTCAGAACTTGGATTAAATAAGTAAATTCTATTGTACATTTGTGAGTTTGTACTATTTGGAATGGGCAGTTCAAGCCTCCCTGCCATCCGATCCCGTCAGGTCTCGGAAGCTCAGCAGGGTCAGCCCCGGATTAGTACTTGGATGGGAGACCTCCTGGGAAATGCCGGGTGCTGTAGGTTCTAGTCCTGAGGACTTCACTGTCCCTGTCCAAGCTCGCTCGGCTGTGGCAGATGAACCTCAGGACTGAAATGGTGGGGCCAGTTCTGTGCACGCTGAGCCTCACCTAAAATGCACTGCACAGGCTGGAAGGGCTCAGGGCTCACCCACGTGGGGACAGCCCTGCCCAAAGCTTCGTTCGTGAAATTTGGCCAGACATACTATTTGGAATTAAGAGCTTCTTTAACTTCACAGTGTCATCTGGTCCCTCCTGAAGGATACATTTGGTTTTGTTTTGGGCAGCTGCAGAGGTGACATCACTCTGCAGGGTGTGTTTATGGGAATTAGCAGGCTGGAAGCACATTGGGAGGGGTTTATGCCCCGGTTCACTGTCTGGTTTTAGGTTTCAAGGCATGTGATGGGCTCTCTAGGGGTGATGCTGCTCAAAGCTACAGAACTGGCTGTGCCTGTTGAATCCACATTGTGGATATCGAGGATTTGGAATGGTCTGTTATAATGGGTTAAGTAAGCAAAGTGAAAGGAAGTCTCACACTTGCTTTCTGATGATGTGCTGTTTATTAATCAACTAACTTATTGTCATTAAGGAAATTAGTTCACTCAAATCATGTGTTTTACCTCAACTTTCCCACACTGAGGTGGAGATTTCACTCATGTTTGATAGCCTGAAACACTTGAGATCTAGACCTTCTTTGTATCAACTCTAGCCTGAAGTTTGGGTTGGAACATTATTTTCATGATAATATATTTAGAATGTTAGTAAATCCTAAGTCTCACATTACTTCTGGAGGTTTGGCTGTTACTGGTAGAAGAGCAAACCTTTTTCTCCAGCCTGATCCTTTTTCTGAGAATGTATTTCAATAAAGTTCACTGAGAACAGTCAGGGCACCAATAGCCTTGAAGGGTCCAGATTTCCCCTCAGACCCACACAGACCCTGCCAGTGTGTGTTTATCAACAGCCACTGCAGTAGAGGAAACATTCCCAGTAGAAGCATAATAGGGCTATCAGTTTGTTCTTTGTGCATACCTTTGGTAGAATAATTTTTGGCATAAGTGTTGGTGCTGGCCTTTTATTTCCCTCTGGCAGGAGCTTGAATGGGACAACAATGTTGACATGATGGAACAGTGCAGGGTTCAGGGAATCTGTGTCAGCCCTTGGCAGTGTCTCTCAGCCACTTTGTTTAGTCACTGAAATAAAATGTTGAAGTGCTGATTTTCTTCTTTATTGCTGAATTAAAATTTCTGAGTTGAAACCAAGTCCTTGATCCTTTGTGGTAGCTCACATGGAGTTCATCCTAAAGCTGCTCTGTTGACTCTCCTTTTTCTGGTGGTTCAGGCCCAGCTTGGTTTGCTGGTCTAGAGCAAATACACCTAAATCAGAAGATCTTTACCCAGGCTGGCCCTGGAACTGCCACAAAAATTAGCCAAAGAGTGCATAATGATGCCATAAGCTATTTTTGTGCATGGCTGATCCTGAGCCCTGTAGATGTCCTAGTTCATGTGAATCTGCATTCTAGAATCACTCATCGTGTTTTCTAAGGATACAACAGTCCAGAGTTTTACCCAAGAGGACCAGCTGTCTGTTCTTGGCAGTTCACTGCATTATTTCCAGTATAGCTTGAGTCTGGCACAGATCTGGTATCAATCTTAAAGGGTTGAAGTCTTTCCATGAAGGAGTTTTCAATTATTTGAGTCCTTCAGAGGGTAATTCTTCTCAATCTGTCCCAACTGTGGGAGCTGAAAGGTGAATCACAGACAAACTGCAGTGTCTAAGACAGGTAAAGATATGGATGTGTGCCTGAAGGAAAATTCTGCTGAGAGCTTATCTTCTGCCTTCTCCTCTATGAAATCCTGCCAGTAACTGAACAATGAAAGCTTCTCTTCCAGCAGTGAAGTCATGGTCCTGTCCTGCAGCAAAAACCACCTCTCCCAGGTTCTGGGAGCAATATTCAGAGCAAGAACTGAGTTACTGAAAAGCTGGCATTGCAAAATTGAGGTGCAATTCCTGATCCAGCAGTTTGTCATGTCTTGAACCAAGTAAAAGTGTTTGCCTGTACCTGGTTCATCTAGAAATGTGTGGGCATGGAGAAGGGGTTTGGGCAGGAAAACCTGATGGCAAATCCCTGGCACCCATCTTGCTTCTCCCTGCTCATCTGGTACATTTGTGTGGGATATCAAAGAAATAGCTGTATTTTAAAGGAAAACTTACATTGCATTCATTTTATTGAAGTTATTTGTGGTGCTGCACCACCAAAGAGCCCTCTGTTTGCCCTGCACTCTGTGCTTCAGTGCTGAGACACCCAGTTGTGGAAGTTAATTGAAGAGAAATTCAAGGCCAATGGCCCAATAACCAGTCACTGGGATATTGTGCTGCTGTTCCATTTAACAACCTTTGTTTGCTGGTTCCCCAAAGCAAAGTTAGAGCACCTGTAACTGTTGCCAGAAATGTTAGAGGTCTCCTTTCAAGTCGTGATTTTCTGTTTTTCCACAGTGTATCCTTGGTTCCTGCTCTCACTTTTCAGTGTGATGGAGTCTCACAGGACTGGAGAAGTTCTTGTTCCAAAGCCAATCTGAAGGCAACAGGGACTTGTGCACCTAAACTGCTGCTGTAAGACCAGGCCTGGTAGATACTGTGCTTCTGCCTTTGAAGCTTTATCTTGCTTAATCAAAAGCAGGGCAAGATGAAAATGTTTTTATCATGCCAGATGCCCTGACTGGCAGATGTCTCCTGATCCTTTAGGGGGCTGAGTGGGTTTTGTCTCTTTTTTTATTGTTTTGTTTTCTTTCACAGACTCTTTAATCATAGCAAGTGTGACTGTGGTCTCCAACACATAATACAGAACTGTTCCAATGCTTATGAATTTTTAAGATCTTATCCATCTTGTGAAAATGTAATTAGGTCTGCCAACTCCTGAATTTTCCTTCCTTCAGGTTTTCTTTAATGTTAGTGGGGGGTCCAAAGCCCTTTGCCTTTGTGTGTCTGTGGAATGATCCTTTCATCAGAGTGGGCAGGTACTAATTCTGCTTCTTGAGACTGGGCCATGCACCAAATGAGGGCTGTGGGCAGGGCAGTGACATAAAACAGGCTGTAAGAAACAGTATAGAGGCTGGAAAGGTAGTATGGAAAAAAGAGGAAAAAAATACCCAGATCATTCAAGAGAATAGCATCAATTGTCCTAACATTGTAACAAGTACTTTACTTTAGAACTGTACTAAAAATGTATCAATTTCTATTCCCAACTGGACACACTAACACTGAATGTGCCACAATGCAATCTAAAATAACAAGAGTCAGTGTCCTTTCATCATGTTTGCTCACAGCAATCTTTGTTTCATAAATAAAAATGAAGTTGACTTACTGAAATCTAATCAATACATAACAATGGTCAGTAAATACTTGGTAAATCTAGTTTGGTTTTAGAGAAGGGTGGGAATGGGATACCAGTGATATCTTTATATCCAAGCAAATAGTCCTGTACACACTTGAATTATCAAGGCAAATATTCCTCTGAGGAAGCAGAGAGTGAATGTGTTGGGTTTGGTCTTTATCATCTTAGATGCTGGTCAGCCAAATTCTGCCATCTCAACCTTAGGTACCTGTATCATTGACTCCCCTCACTTAACAGTATTTCTTTACTGTCAAATTCTCATGCATGAGACACTTGTTTGGTTTTGGTGGGGTTTTGTTTGGGGTTTTATTTAAGTCCAGTAATAAAGCCCTGAAACCAACTTCCACATAGTCAAGCTCGACCTAACAAGTTCTAACAGAAAAGTGAAGGGGGAAACAGAAACATCCCCACTACATCCTGAAAATGAGAATCCATGAACTTACTGTTTACCCAAAGGAAAATGAGCCCCTCAGTTGTACTGAAGCAGCCCATGTGCCAGCTTTGCTGCCAGTCTGCCATGCCCTGACCCCCTTCCTTGGCACTGCTGTGGGAAGTTGGGCTCCATGGCAGTGACAGCCATGCTGGGCACACAGCTCTGGGATGCCAAGGCTGTGATGGGACTGATGTGCTGGGATTTCTCTGCCAAAATCTCTTCTCCTCAAAGGATAGTGTTTGTGATACAGGGATAAATGTTTTTTTGGGGTTTTTTTGAGTGTCAGCAATGCCCAAGGTATTTGTGCTCCAAGGTGAACTTGTCACACAGAGCCTTCCTCCCTCTCCATTGCTGTTTGATAAGCACTGGCTAATAGTTCACAGGGAATGCCTTGGGAATTCTGGAATGTGTAGGCAAGTAACTGAGGACAGTTCCTGCCTGCTTGGATATGTGAGAGCCTTGAGTGCCATCACTGATCTTGCTGTGAGTCAGCTCATCTGCCATGGCACTGCTAATTAACAGATACACCTTCTAAAGTAATTTGGGTGACAGCAAAGCCTGTCATCTTTACTGCATGGAACTTGTGGACAGTGAGCAGAATGTTGAACAAATCACGGGGCATCTCAGCTCAGGATCTGCAGGAAATGGGTTTAACAGTTACCCCTTATCAAAGGTTTTTGCTAAATAAGAACTAAATGGGACAGAGATCACTTAATGTCCACCATTAGACCTCGGTAACGAATGTGGAGTGCAATGTTCATTTTGTCTGTTCCAGTCAACATCTGCAAATCCATAGCTGCAAAATCATAGGTGTTCATGTACCTGTTTAACTGGGCTCTCTGAGGGTTTTGACTTGGATCAGCATTATCCAATATACCTTCAACTGCCATAGGTTTTACTTCCCATTTCATAGGCAAACTTCAGACAGTTAATAGCTGATTACTTTAGTTCTACTCTTCTGCTAACTTTGTTTTACCCACCTGCCCCCTCAGTGTTTTCCTCCCTCACAAAAAAGAGAAAGTGTTCTGATTTTGACTTGTTGTTGATGGTTTCCAGGAGGGGAAGATTGATCCCAAATTACTTGTAAACATGATTTAATCAAGGGTTGAACTTGTCTAATGACAAAACAGAACTTAGGGCGTAGTTTCAACTGCACTGCTAAGAGGGCTTTAATTCAGAGAAATGTTTTCCTTTAATCTTTCTTGCCTCAACATGTGTCCTGTTCTTCCTCCCATCAGGGTTTTTTAATCCTGATATAGACTTATATGCAATATCCTAAGTTGTTAATATGTTGAAGTTCTGATGAAAGGAAATTGAACATAAAACAATTTGTTTTGGCAAGAGTGTGTGCCAAAAGTAAGCCCTCCCTTGATGTGTCACTACAGAAATAAACACAGGAGGGAGGAAAAATGCAGGAGAAACAAACACAAATAGACTTTGGACATAGAAACATTGTAAGTTTACAAATAGTATCTATTAAACAAACATGAGGACTGGAAAGTTAAACAAAGTGAAGTTCCCCAGATACATGAAAGGCCTTACTGCTAAGCCTTAAAATAAAACAGAAGATATGAAAGTGAAGTGATGAGGTGATGGTTTCTCTTGCCAATTTGCTTTCTTGGAAGGTTTTAACACACAAGTTGCTCACATTGCAGTGGCAGCTTCAGGGATCCCACTTGGCCTGTGATTAGAATTTTGCTGTCTTGACCAGCCACAAGGCTGCCTTTTGCTTTGTGGAGTATTTGGAGGACACATGTTTTGGTTTGCTGCTTCCTATCACACCAGTGTGCTTGCAAAGCAGGAATTGGGGCATGTGAAGTATGTGGCTTCTGGAGACTTATGTGTGTCTTGTAGGGGTGTCTGGTTGTGTGAAGATTGTGTGTGTGTGGCCAAACTTTGTGAAGGAGGATTTGGGCAGGGCTGTCCCCACGTGGGGGGGCCCTTCCAGCCCGTGCAGTGCATTTTAGGTGAGGCTCAGCGTGCACAGAACTGGCCCCACCGTTTCAGTCCTGAGGTTCATCTGCCACGGCCGAGCGAGCTTGGACAGGGACAGTGAAGTTCCTCAGGACTAGAACCTACAGCACCCGGCATTTCCCAGGAGGTCTCCCATCCAAGTACTAATCCGGGGCTGACCCTGCTGAGCTTCCGAGATCCGATGGGATGGGATGTCAGGGAGGCTTGAACTGCCTTGTGTGAAGATTGTGTGGCTCGGCTTCGCGAACGAAGGTTTGGGCAGGGCTGTCCCCACGTGGGTGAGCCCTTCCAGCCTGTGCAGTGCATTTTAGGTGAGGCTCAGCGTGCGCAGAACTGGCCCCACCGTTTCAGTCCTGAGGTTCATCTGCCACGGCCGAGCGAGCTTGGACAGGGACAGTGAAGTCCTCAGGACTAGAACCTACAGCACCCGGCATTTCCCAGGAGGTCTCCCATCCAAGTACTAATCCGGGGCTGACCCTGCTGAGCTTCCGAGATCTGACGGGATCGGATGGCAGGGAGGCATTTAACTGCCTTGGGAGAAGATTAGAACTTGGAGAACAGGCAATGTCTTGGGTCACGTCAGGCTCTTGGTCACCAGGACAATGAACATGCCTGCAGGAATATTGAGGTAGGAGGGCAGCAGTGAGCTGCTCACGCAGGGAGCAGCAGCCAGCCAGGCTGAAGCAGGGGCTGAATGGGCTTGTCTACCTTGTGCCTCATGATTTTCAGGCACAGGGAGAACTCTCAGAGCTCTGGAGTCTTGTGGCACAGCTGTAGCAGGAAGCAGTGCCTGGGACCATCACTCATCTCGGGCTGTGATGTGCTGTCAGGGCAGTTGAACTCCTGTTGTGTGTGTTCTGAGCTGTAAATGAACTGACAGACTAATTCTACTCCTTGAAGTGCTTCTAATGCACTGCCCGTTAATATAAACCCTGGGAAAACCACAGGAATAACCTAAACATGGTGCTACAGCTCTATGGATTATACCAATAACTGTAAGGCAGATAAACCTGCTGGGGCTCCAGACTATCTCCTTGTTTACTGGTTTAAGCCTTTCAGAAACTAGAAAGAAAATGATTAGTGAACCAATGATGAAATTAAAGTTATCCTCCAGTAGATACAGCTCTTGCATTCTGAGTTCTGAGTGTGGTCTCATGTGTAGTGCTGGGAAAAGTATCAAGTGGAGTAACTTGCCTTTTGGTAAGGATGAACAAATCTGGCAGTAAAACATGGTGATAAAATGCATGTGATAGTATAGCATTGGAGGATCTCAATATTTCAGTAGTTGACTTGTACTGAAATCCATTAAAGTATTCTTGTAGTTAACAAATAACATCAACTAATTATTAACAAATAACTCTACTGGTTGGGGCCACTTGAATTATGATCTGGCCTTGCTGGGATTAAAAGAGTGAGAATCAGATCTGAGAGAAAACTGATGGCCTTTGTGGCTGGGATTGAAGTTTGATGTGAAATTAGTTTAGACTGAAGATACCTAACGAAGGCCAATGGGAAGAATCCAGTTAAAGATTGTAATGAAAAGCACAATGGTGTCAGATTGGAACCTTTGTGGTTTGAGCACTGAAATTAACCTTGCACTTAAGCAAGCAGTGGAGGCTAGTGATTGTCCTGGTTTCTCTGGTGGGTGTGACAGTTTGACATCCCTTGGCAGCTGCTGGGTTTAATGCAGCAGAGTGCTCTGTCTTCAGCCACTCCAGGCCGTGCAGCGCTGACAGTGTTCTGGGATGTGCTCAGCTTTGGAATCTGCTCCTTTCTTTACAGAACTCTTGCCTTCTGTGGTACTGCAAACAATCAGAAGAACATTGCAAAGCAAAGGACACATAAGCAATTCCGCCCTGCTGATCTGTGTTCTCCACAGAAATATGTGATGCTGTCACTGGATGCCAAAGAGGTGCAGCAACACTTCTCTGTGTACACTGATGTGAAGTGATGTAACATTGACTGACTTGAGTTTAGCCACTGCAGTTAAAGAAAAACCTTAGTCAAAGAGTTCATTTGTGTTTCTCAAATGCTCTGAGCAGTTCCTCAGCTTGTGTTCCAACAGGTGTGGCTGCAGCACATCAACCTCTTTGGACAGACAAAAAGTCCTGGCAAGTAGCACGTGATTGCTCCATAATCACCATCCCTGAGAGCCTGACTGCTCCTGCAGTTCACTTTTACTAACCCATTGTAGGCATCTAGTAGGTGTTTTCACCTCTGGCTTGAAGGATTTGCAGAACTGATCCTGTTTCTCTTGGGACCAACAGTGTTGGGGGAGTGGAGGAGAGTTTTCCCTTTTATCCTACATATCTGTTACAAAGAGCATTTCAGCCACCACTCCTTTATATTCTTGAGAGGAATGTCTAAGATGTTCTCACCTGTATTGCTTCCAGGAGATTTGGATGTTTAGGAAATGAAACAGACTGTTGGGCTAATTTAGGTGCATGGCTCCTTGGGTTTCTTCTCTTGGAAAGCAACACTTTACCTGGGGAATTCTGATGACATTCCTGCCTTGCTTTCTTTCCATAGTGACATGGTTGGAATTGCAACACCACCAACTTCATCTCTGTAAAAAGTCCTGTTGTATATACCAAAAATCCCCTCATGTAATTGAGCTGTTCTTTCCTCTATAAGGGGCAAACTGTGACCCTGTGTGGGTTTATACACATTCCCATAGAGCACCCCAAAAGCTGGTGGGGTGTCTCTCTCCCTGAAGTAAACTCAATTCAAATGCTTGAGTTTGGAGCCTGGAAGTCCAAGAGAGGAGTCCTCAAGGCATGTGAGGGAGGCAGGTCCTGCTTTCTGGGAGGTATTGTACCAACAGAGGAGATGGGAGATCAACAGGAGGCCCCAAGGATGGAACAAGCAACCTGTAAATGTACCTTGAGCGAAGCTTTTCAGTGTGACATTCCACCACCACCCTCCCACTGCTTCTCACTGCCAAAAAGAAAAGGAAAACAGCTTTCTGGTGCAGGAATTTATTAGAAGTGGTTTGGGACTATAAACAAAACTTGCCCTTTTTGATTTCTGCTGTGTTGAGGGAAATACAATAGTGTGATGTAAGTATAAAGAGAGGGTGGCATCAGAGCTGCCAGCTCCATTATCTCCTCGCTGGAACAATGTGCAGGCACTGCAGGTTTGGGCTCACTGGCTTGAAAGGGAGATGACTCATATCAAATCTTAGCCTTAGGAGTCTTGTTCATTCTGATAATCAGTAACTTAATTAATGTGAATCTCTGAAAACTAATGAAAAGCCAACAGAACTGTACTTGATTTCCCACTCCTGTAACTGCCTCCACTGGAGCAGGAGTGAGCTGAGTCACTGCCCCTGCAGGATCCCCCAGGCTGGTTGTGCTTCCACAGGAGGGGCTCCTGCACAGGGATGGGGAGGCTCTGGGAGCAGACAGCACTCCAAAGGCTTGTCTAGTGATGATAGTGAGAGAAATTAATAATCCACCTGCTTTCATTTGCTTTATTCCATGTGACTCATAGTGGGGCTCCTACAGCACTTGATCTAAAACCAGCCAACTGACCAGGCACTTTTCCAACTGTGGTTGAATGGATATTCCCATAACTGGAATCTTTAGTGTGCTGGGTGTTGACTTACTAATTTCACAGGAATTTTCAGTTTCTGGTGAAATTAGTAGTGGTAGAGGGAGCTATGAGGTTTGGGATATGAAAACTTGTTGGAATTAATGCAGTCACCAAATTAAATCCAAGTTAGAGCTCTTTACTTTTTATTTTATTTTGAGAGCTGCTGTATTGCAAGTTCTTGATGCTGAGCTCCATTTCTACATCCACAAAGGTTGTGTTTGGCTAAGGAAAGGAAGAGCTATGAACTTTCCATGTTAGGCTTGATAGGTGGATTTAAAATACTCAGGAATAACTGTTTAGAAAACTGAAGTATGTGGAGTGTTTTTCATAAGTATGAAAAACATGATAAAGACTATTAAAACCAGCATAATAAAATCATACAGATGATGTCACAGACAGTAGCTGGGTAACTGAAATCACCATACTGGCTCTGGTAGTTGCTTTTACATGAGACTTGGCTGTTGACTGATCTTATGAGATTTTTGTTGTTGGTTTGTTTTTTTTTTAACTCACATTTTTTTAATCCCTGTTAAGCATATAAGAGGAATAGAATGCATAGCATGTGACTGCTCCAGTCAAATGTGTTTTCTTGGTGCTTTTCTTCTCAGTTCAGTGTTTTTGGGGAAGGAGGTACATTCTTTCAGCTGAAAAGTCAAAGGGAATAAGAATGCTACAAACACTTAGTGTGCCTCAGGATGGATTGTAGCACAAGGTCATCCTTTGGTCCTCTTAACACCATCCCTACCCTCTTTCAAGTTCCTTTTATCTTTGAGACCTTTATTCAGAGTCTCTTCAGTTTCTAAGAACTGCAAGTATGGGAACAAACTGCTAAAATTCTGCTTAGGATAATCTTTTATAGCTGTTGGTCAGGAATGTTGCAGGAGAGGAGTGTTTTGATGTCACAGTGAACTCTTTGCAACAGCCACGATGGAGTTTTAATTGCTGGCATTGGAGTGTAGATGCGGAAAGTTTGAAGAGTTAAGTCAATTGGAGAGAAAAAACTCATCACTGGTAGTAATTCCATGGAACTCAGTGATTTTCATGTCCTTCTCCTCTCCCATTCCTAGTAAGGAGTCAATAAATAATTCCTCCAAGTCCTGGGGACTGTACACATCACAACATTGGTGGATCACTGCACTTTCAGCAGTTGATTCCACTTTCAGCAGTTGATTGTTCTCAGAAGGCAGAGATTCCTTCAGTGGTTCTTGGAACACTCCTGATGAAATAAATGCCTATTAACTCCAAAAATACTCATGGATCCAGCTGGCCACAGTGCTGTGATTTCTGGGCTCTTAATTATCAGTCTTTCCTGCTGTTTATTGCAGCTGGATACTGGGATTCCTGTTGAGAAACTTCAGGGAAATCAAAACATTGCCATGATTTATCACATGTACTCAGGAGGCTCCTAAATGTCCTCCTTGTGTCCCCAAGGGGGAGGGGGAGGTGGCTTTTCATTACCCTGCAGAGATGCACCTTTTTAATTGTTTAAAAACGAGCTGATGTGCAGAATTAGAATGCAGTTACTTTCTGGTGTTAGCTGCAAATAAACGGAGCTCTCTTGACTCCTGTTGTGTTCACAAAATTGAAATCTGTTCCTGGGAGGGCCAGGGAGAGACTGCTGAGCTCTGTCATAACTTCCCTCCTTGCCAGGTGTGCTGACAGATGTCCCTGCCCTTTCCTCCTCCCAGCCTGGGCACCAGCTCTGTATCTCCCTGTGCTTTTAGGTTTTCCCACAGCATTTAACAAGAGATCTTTCTTCTTAACTCTTGCAATAAGTCCTCATGCCTATAACAAATACATGCATTTTATTTCTGTGAAAAATGGTGTTGCTCTATAGAAGCTTTTAAGATTTAGTTGATGTGGTTTGGAGCCCAAAAATGTTATCACAGGAAGTCCTCTTGTGTAACTAACTACAATTTATGAACTGTTATTAAGCTTAGTTTTCATATTGAAAGGAATGAGAAACTGAATCTCAACAGCTGCTGAGTTCAAGCAATTGGGTAAAATATAAAAGATGACTTTTATAAAAGATAAAAAATTCTTTGGGCAAATTATCCCCATCTAGACCTCAGATATCTTTTTTCTGAAGCTTTTTCTCCCCCCCTGCCCAGCATGCACACTGGTCAGTCCTGAAGGAAGCATTTAGGAACTGTCTGCCACATGCTCTGTAATGATGATTGCAGTGATGGCAACTCCCATGTAACAGAAGTGGTCCAGGGATGCTCCCAGGAGGCTTCTGCTGGCTCTGGGCAGTGTCCTTGGATCTCAGCACTGAGCTCTGGCTGGGCTCCTCTGCAGCAGAGCCATTTGCAATCCTCTCTTCCTTCACCACCTTCAACAAACCAGCCAGTGTTCCAGAATTCTGGCTGGGCTTCGTCTTCATGTCCATTTGTTTTCCTGCAGTCTGTCACTTTAATGCATAACAGTTAATAAAATAGCAAAAGTGTCAGAAAGAAAAATACACAGTCTGAGAGAGGTAGGTTGACTTCCTATCACAAGCTGAAAAATGAAGTCGAGCAGATTCTAAAACAAACACACAGAACTGCCAGCAGGGAATGGAGCAGCTCCCAGGAACTGGGGATTGAAAGCTGGAATTTCTCTTTGGTTGCTTCCTAGGGAGTGTTTTTGAAACACAGGCACAGATGCACCCAGGTTCTCATGTGCCAGAAGACTGATGGGATGGGCTGGTGCTGAAACATCAAAGCCCTTGGATTTGTGGAAGTTGGGAAGTTCCCATTTCCACTGAACTCTGTACATGCTGTGATTCCTTACAAGTGGTGAAAGACCTGCCTGCAGCTTTGAGGGCTCAGCAAAGAAACTTTCACTTCCCCGTTTTTTGCATATTTAAATCAAAGTATGACTCATCTTGGAGCATAAGAACGAACTGAACAAGTGTTTTAAGCAATTTAAATTGGCATCAGGACTGTTATAAATTAAGCAAAAGGCTCTGTGGATCTGGATGCTGAGCTTTGAGTTCGTCTTTCCTTTACTCTTCAATGTTTATCAGTGCCAGTCAATTCCCAAGCATGTCAACAGAGAACGACAGGAAGGGTACAAAAACCACTTAGGGATAACCTGAAGATCAAGAACAGTCGATAATGTTTGCTTTGGGGGCTCAGAAGTCGTGCTTTGTCAGGGTAGGAACGGAACGATGCTGTTAGTGCCGATCTGAGGCCACCTCGTGGTGACTCCGGAGGGAGCTGAGGCTGCGGTGGTCACAGCAACCAGAGGGGAAATACCGGGACAGTTTCGCAGGGAACTTCTTCAGAACTGAATGAGTAGAATTCCATTAAAGATACCCCGAGACCATCGCTCAGGAAGGGAAGACACAAAATTCTTTCCCCCTCATTCCCCGTTTGTTCTGTTTTGTTACACAAATCGAGTTATTTACTGGGATTTATTTTTCAGGTAACTCAGTAGGTTGGAATAATTGCTCAGCTTCTGAACAGCAGCTTATTTTGACTAAAAATGGTGTTTGAAGTGTCAGGGTGTTGTGTGACAGGCTGGTAAAAATCTGAGTGCCACCCTCGTCATACACAAAGGAAATATCTGAAACAAGGACTGGATTATCCAGGGCTTTCCAAGTTTGAGTGATCACTGAAAACTCAACCAGAGTATTTTTTGACAGTAATTTTGCAACAGATTTTCTGAAATGGCTTTAAATCTGGATAACTCCACAGCTAATGGGAATGGCTGAACAGAAGCAGCACCTGGTCTGTGAAAACAAGCTGTTTCTCTAAAAAAAAGAAAATTCCAAACAAACAGCAGGAAAAGAACAAAACTCCCCATAAACAAAGAACCCACAAGAAAGAGAACCCCCCAATGGATTGGCTTCTTGGAACTCTCTGGAGTAGTGGTGGGGAGCAAGCTGCATCCTCTGAACCTCTGATGGTTCTTAGCCTAAATACTTGAAGTTTTGGGTTGAGGACTGAGAAGGGATCAGCTGCTGCCCATGGAAAGGAGATAAACACCATTCTGCTGCCAAGGGATCTGCTGCTTTCCCATTAGAGTGACTAATAAGGTATCTTATCTGCTGCATTTTCCACTCCTTGGTTCTGGTGGGACGTAGCCATGGGCAGTACAAATGCTGCTGAAACTTATTTGATGCAATTTTCAGTTCTAAAACTTAACCATACACCTTAACACCATCCTGGTTTTGTAGGATTGAATCACAGTCCTTAAAGGTTGATCAGTAGGTAACAAAATGAATAGATTATCTGAATAGCTGAGGGGTTTATATGCTTTTATGTTCCATGGTCTTCATCTGGCAGGGCACCTTGTGCTTGGATCTTTCACAATATCTTCTGACATGGGCACCTAAATCTATTTAGAAGGTGTGAGGTGTGAATCACAAGGTAAATGGCCAGAGATGCTCCCATGGCATGAGCCAGAACACAGAGTGGTTTGCAGGTGGAGGTCAGTGCAGCCCTTGGCTCTCTGAGCAGACACATCTGATGCCTCTGGGCTGTGGAATGGAGGGAGTGGAGCTGTGGTGGGGCAGTGCTGGGTTCCAACCAGTTCTGCTGAGGGTTTGGACATGGGATCTGGGCTCGGTGTTTGTGGTTACACAGCTTTTGGTTGACTCCAAATATAAGCTCAGCTCAGCAGAGGTCTAGGTATACAAAGCAAGATTTGGCTCCACTTGGATTGAAATTTCTGAATAATTTTGGGGTCCTGGGACTATTTAAATGGACCAGCAAAGGTGTCCAGAGGGAGTTCCCTTTCTAATTAACTTCATGATCATAGGACTTTCTATATAGAAAGTTAAATACTTGGCAGCTTTCAAAGAACTGTAGAGGCAGAGAGTGTGACAACTCTGCTGTGTGTGGTGTGATAGTCTCGTGTGAGACTATGCAGGGACCAGGTTTCTTTTATTCAATAGCTGTCTAAGAATGACATCAACTCTGTTATGGCTTGGAAGGCTCAGTGACTTAATGAATGGAATGTAACAGCAAATAGAGAACAGTAAGAATTATGAGCTTTTATGGGTTTTGTAAATACATGAGCAATACTTTGAAGAGCCAATTTAGTCCTCCACTGAAAATTGGTATTGTAGCATCATTTTAGATCACTGGCTTTATTGAAGTAGAAAGTGACAGATCATTTAATCTTGTATTGTACAGCAGAAAAAGTTTTATTAACTGTTGTTCATCTCTGTTTTAAATTATCCTTAAGGCAAGTAGTTCAATTCATCTATATTTGCACTGTTCAATCTTACAATCAGTTTGAGACAAATAGAAAGCAAAAAGGCTTTTATGAGATTGAGTTGTAATGACTGGAGGACACTGAACCAGGGCCAGTTTAATGGTCCCAGCTGAGGCCAGACAGGGTGCACCAACCAAGGCAGAGTTTGAGCAAACTTACTCCAACACAGACCTACAAAGATGGGAAGCACTGAAGGCTTAACTTGACAGAGCTGAAAACTCTCACTGATCAGAAGCTGTAAATGAAGTTGACATCTGGGAAAGGGAAAACAAAGGAAAATAACTTGATCCATTCTTCACATTCAATGTTTAAGGTTTATAAACTTTGAAGAAGCTGAAATGATTTTGTAGAGACTGGCTGATTTTTTTAAGGTTCTTTTTCTGATATGTATCACTTTCCAGCTTGTTACTCATGATCATAAGAAGTTAATTAGTTCTTTTGAGGGCTGGTTTTAATGGTTTAATTCTGCCATGTCAGAACAACTGTAATATGTCCAAGTCCCCTTACATGCACGATGTGCCATTCCAGCAGAGACGTCAATATAATACTGGAAATTGGGGAAATTATTGTCATTTGATAAATGAGTATTTAATGTAATACAAAGGATTATAAAGTGTAGCACAAAGTTTCAGAAGAATAACAAAGTTCTTTCTCTTGGGCTTTGGTGGCCCATGTAAGTAGCTGGCAGTTCCATTGCCAAGCCCTACACAGTCCTAAATAAAGTGTTTAGTTTTTTAAAAAATACATAATCATTGTGTTGATTATTTAAAGGCTTTACTCATTCTCTGGTTGTGCTCATGCAGAAGAGCTCTTGTCCCTGGGCAGCGGCTGAGCTTTGGGGTAACATTCCCTGGAGTTCTGAGCCTTGAAGCTTCAAACAGAGACTTCCATGTCAAACCTCTGGCTTTACTGTGATCCTGCTTGATGTCAATGGGGCACTGAGGAACTTTGCCACATGAACACGACAACATAAACTCATAAAAATGACCAAACCCAACCATTTTTGATGGCAAAACCAGGCTCTGCTTAAGGGGCAACAGATGTTTTTTCATCCACTGTAATTTCAGTGTTTAGCACTACCCCAGGAGGAAACAGCTACTTGTCTTTGGTTTTATCCTCCATAGATGAAAAATCACTTTGAAACTGGGCCAGGAAAATACAAATTCAGTTTGTATAGCATAGATTCCATAGGTAAGAACTACATGGGGCAGCTGTGGAGTTGGCCTTTATTTTATTCATCTTCCAGTCCAATTCTTCAGCTGGCCATAAATGTACACAGTGCCACTTGGGAGGTCTGCTCCCACCTTCTGGAGCTGAAACTCTGGGGAGGGCTTGCTGAACTTTAAATGCAAACACAAAGAATTTCATAAAAAATGTATGGCCACTTCAAATGCTGACCCTCTTTTATCATTTTTGATAGTGTACTCTGGTTGGAAAGAGAGTAAGAGGAATTATTGAACCTTTGTTACCACATTAATAATAAATAAAAATGAACTAGCTAAAAAGGCAGGCCAGTATTTTAAGATCGTTTAAGATGAAATAAATATAATTATGAGTTCAATTCTATTAAATTCATAGTGGTATCGTATGAATTTTTTAAGGTTGTGGTCTTAAACTTCCAAATTGCCTTTAGTGGCATAACTGATTTTTTTTTCCTAGATTGAGTTAAATAAATCTGTTCTAAAATTGCACTGTTTTAAATAACAAAACCCCAAACAAATCCCAAAACACAGCCCTGAAGGTTGTAGTACCAGTACAAATGTAATAGCTGCAAGGAAAGATGTAATGTTCTTAAAGCTAATAATAATTTTAATAATTTTATTAATAGTTTTATTAATAATTTTTAATAATAAAATGAGCTTACTTGATTCCTTTGCCTGATTTCCTGCTTCTTCTGAACCATTCCAAGGTGTTCTCTGTGTGCTTAAATGCTGTTCCCCAGTGATAAGCAATAATGGAAATAATTAGTGTTTCACTACCCATATTAGAAAATCTTTATCTTATCTCCTACAAGATTGGCTTGGAGTCTTTTTTCACAGACTTTTTCAGGCAACACCAGCCAGGACTTTGCCACTGCAGTGGCAGGAAGAGCTCCAGACCCAGTGCTGATTATCCACCACACAGAGAGGGAACTTTTCTGTTCTGTCCCGAAATAATCACTTGTTTATCTTCTTGTTAACTTTTTATGGACTTGAGTTTGTTTCCCCTCAGGCTACACTCCCACTCTCACCTAAGCAGTATTTGGATGCCTCTGCCCACCTTCCCTGCTCCTTTGGGTGTCTCTTGAGCTTGGCTGGACTCTACTCAGCTTTGGGTGGGTGACCATTCCAGCAGCAATGCTGGTTCCTTTACTGTCCTCTCCAAGAGTGTTATCTCAGGGTTTGTAATCCACTGTCCTTCCCTTGCTTTACCTGAATTCCTGATGAATGGTCTGCAGGAATCTGGTTAATTTTGGATTTTAGTATCACTCTCTGGTGTTACTTTACTTAATTCCAGACCTTGCCAGCTGATGGAGCATATTTGGTTATGTGAGTGGTTGAATGCACTCAGCAACAGGGAAGGGTGGCTCAAGCTCTGCCAGGGGAAATTGAAGTTGGAGAGCAGAAAAAAAATTCAGAGAGAGTGCTCAGGCATTGGAATGGGCTGCCCAGAGAGGGGGTGGATTCCCCATCCCTGGAGGTTTTTAAAGTGAGCTTGGCCGTGGCACTGAGTGCCATGATCTGGTAAAGGGACTGGAGTTGGACCAAGGGTTGGACTTGATGATCTCGGAGGTCTTTTCCAACCCAATCCATTCTATGATTCTATGAATATAAAAACAATGCCTGCATGGAATAATAGTGGAACTCTCTGGAGTTCTGAAGGAGAGGAATTTTGTTAGTGGAGCAAAAGGTAGCTGGGTGAGCTGTAGGGGCTTTTGACTTCTTTACACATGGTCAAAACCCTCCAGGTAGGAGAAGAATCCGTAGGGATTCCCATCCAGGATGAGCTTCTCAAAGATATTTTGTCCTTTAGTAGTTTGTGGTCTGATGCTCAAACTGAATCTTAATAGATCCTCCCCTACTTTTCCACAATTTCTTCATCTCTAAAAATATTCTTTCTTAGAATTAAATGGTATTGCAAGAAATGCAGTCTATTCCACATGCTCCTACTGAAAGATGCCGAGTACCTGTTCCCAGCTGTGTGTGATTCATTTCCCACCCACCAGAGGTGCATTGTCACCTGAGGTGTGACACTGGCAGCACACCAGGGGGTCTGGCTTTCCCAGCCTGCTTCCCTGACAGCCTTTCCCACTGCCAGAATCTCTGGAGTTGTAGCAAAACATCCCTTGTTGCTTTGTTGTGGTTTGTGCAGCTGTTTGTGATGAGGAAAACACTTTTTTTTTTTTTTAACTTCAAGCTAATGAGTTAATTAGATGTTTAAAATTATTTTCAGCCTGGTTTAGTTGGTGTCCTGAGGCCACAGGAAGAAGTGTTTAGAAATCAATTTATTGGCTGCCAATTAGCCTGCACCCTCGAGGGTAGCAAAGATCACCAGTTCAGTTCCTTGGCAAGTTCCCTGTGCCCAGTTACTCCTCCAGATCTTTTTGGTGCTGTCTCAGGATTCAGGTGAGTCTTCTCTTCTATTAAGACCTCAGAACATTGTGCTTGTACTTGTGATCATGTGAAGATCCCTTTGGAAAGAATGGGCATTTCCTCAACTTTATGCAAGACTTCCAGTTTGGAATAATGGTTGTTTTCCCTTATTAGGTCCCTGCAGGGTTACTTGGCTGTGCCATCAGCCCTCAGTGTGTCACTCACTGACTGGGTTATTGCCAACCAGGTGTTACTGTCTAGTTTTGGTTGTCAGGGACACAACTGGCAACTTCAGCCACATGTCTGAAGTATCTGTAATTTATTCCTCATAGGCAAATCACCATAAAAATTTTTTTTTGAAGCCTTAAATGCTCCTTGATGGATATTTTCCTTTAACACTCTAATTATCTAAAATTGTCTACAAGTGTAAACATAAACCTGATCCTGTCATCTCTGAGGTCCTGGTTTTGATGAGCCCCTGTTGAGTAGAAGAGAATTGGTTTGTGGGTCAAGCAAAAATGAGTAAATTAAGATCAACTGAGGAAAGAAACCAGTCTGTACTGTCTCGAGCTCTCTAGGAATACTTTGTTGTTTGCTAAAAAAAACAGCCAAACAACCCCCCACCCCCACCCCCCCAGTCTGTTACTTTGCTTTGCTTTAATTAATCTGTAGAAATCCTAAATCACAGGAGTTTGTTGCTGTGTCATATAGAGTAATACGAATGCAGGGAATAATATTTTCAGATACCTTTATTTCATTTATTAGAACATTTAAACCTGTGAAATGCATGAAGGAATAGAGTTGCTGCAGAAAAGGGGGTAAATGCTTGTGCTATAGAGCAAGACCAGCAGCAGAGATGTGTATTTATAGATCCCAAAGTAAGCTCGGCACTGGAAAGGTGAGGAAGTCAAGGAAAAGGGGAAGGGGAAGACCAAGGGAATGGCTGGAGCAGGGAAAAGGGAGCAATTGGCAGGGGATCAAAGTCTCTCAGGAACTGTTAAACTGTCAAAAAACCCCAGAAGAAATAGTGAGTGTGAACCCTTTCAGGGTTGAATATTTTGGGGTTGCTTTTGTCTTTATTGACTTTGATTCTATATATGTAGTCTAAGATAAAAAGTTTTCAAAGTGTGGTGTTTTGCAGCTACTTTTTTAAGTGGGTTTACTCCATTTCTGGTACAGAATTGGGAAAAATGGACTGTGGTGTGTGTGCATCAGTTCTAAGAGCTCATGTTTAAGCTGGGCATGATTTAGTAAAACCCTCTTGTTTGGTAAAGTCTTACACTGAAAACAATTGTCCTTTTTTGTTTGACTGGGGTTTTGTTGGCTTTTGCTTTTCTGGGGTTTTTCCCCCCATCCCTATGGAATATTAGTTTGAGTAGCAGCTCGTGAGCTCTAGGCTGGATAAGAGAAGGTTGTTGTAATTATAGTCACAATTACAGCAAACAACAGGGCAATAGAAATCTTTACAGCATTAGATGATGATTATTCATGGCTATTAAGAAACACAAAAAAAAGTCCTAAATCTATTAGAATAAGAAGTAGATTGATTGCTCCTAACATAATGTTAGACAAATCCAACCACAGTGACCTCTGAGACAGCACTGAGTGTTATTCAGCTGTAATGCAGCACTTCCATTCTCAAGTAGCTAATTAACAGAAACTTTATTTTCCTGTTCAGTGAAATCTAGGGTGCTACTGAAGAAAAGAAATAAATTTTAACTCAATTCTGGTCTTGTTTCAGCTGATAACTCAGTGTCTCAAAACTGGACCTTGATTGTTTTAATCCAGGTAATTTTTTGATTTCTCCAGGAAATTGCTTTTGGTCCTGGTATTAAAGTGTCACTGGTGTGCTACTTTAGCAGTCCATAAAGGGAGGAAACATTTGTCTTGCAGTGAGAGTGTGGCAGTGCCAGCTGGCTTTGCTGGGCCTTCCTTGGAAAGGAAAGGGGGATGAGAGAAACAGGAGGACTTTCCTTTTGTCTTTACCTGAGATGTACCGGTAACATATTCATCAGTAATTAGAGCCTTGTAACGATCTGAGAACTTTGCTCCTCCCCCTTATGGCTGAGGCTGAAAAGCTTTTGAGGTATCCCAGTTATTCCCTGGGTATGGAAGCAGGAGGATATTGGCCAGTTCCATGGGAATGGAAGTGCTGCAGCAGTTCCACAGTGGCACACACAGACCCAGGAGTGCAAGGGCTGCTCAGCTGTCCAGCTCTGATGGGTCTGAGTTATTGATCAGAATGGTTTAGTGAACAAACCACTTCATCAGTTAGATATTAGTGGGTACCTGGGGGTTTGCAGAAGCTGAAAATACCTCCTGCCATCTACAGTTTCTGAAGGTCTCTGACCTTCTGTTATCTCTTCGTGTTTCCCCACTCCCTGTGTATGGTCTCACTCCACAGCAACAAGGAGGGGACTGGCACTCCACGATAAACACATGAAGCTGCTACATCACAAACAGCAGGGCCCATTCTGCAAAGCTGGTCTGGGCCCTGGGAGATCCATCAGCTGATGGAGCCACGCCTGTCAGATGTGATGAGGAGCAAGAGGAGTCTGTTCCTCAGGCAGCTGCACCAGCTCAGGATGAAAACAAATAGTTTGAGCCAAGTGCAGATGTACCTATGGAGGGGCAGTGACCCACTTTGCATGTGGTGGGTTGTGGGGTGTATTTTATTAACAGAAAGTTTATGTTCTGCTGGATAAGAGCAAAATTTCAGTTCTTACCACAAAGCAGAGATGGCAGACCTGTGCCCAAGGAAGGGTTTCACTGTGAAACAGGTTGTCAGGCACAGACACAAACTCATCTCACATCATGCAGAACCCATCACCACCTTCAGCTGGGACCTCCTGGACACTGAGACATCCTGGACACTGTCACCACCTGCTGCAGTTCCCCACTGTTAGTTCCAGCATTTCTTTGGAAGCAAAGGAATTTTAGACCCAGCCTTTCTGGAGCTTCTTTCATTTCTTCCTTTGATCAGAGCTCTGCTATTCAGATGGAGACACTGATTTATAGTGTTGGTAGGAGTTGAATGGAAGTTCTCCCTCTTGAAGCCCTTGCTCTGGCTGTCACTCACTCCTACAATCTTCTGGGATAATTCTCATCTCCAAACTACTGTATAAACATTTCTGAAGGGAACATCCATCACTCAGCACTTGTTTAGGTGTCACTAGATATTTTTATTTTTTTTATAAAAGCAAGCTATATATCCTAGTAATTAATTAGAATCTATTTAAATCTCAAAACATTGGAAATTTATTAAAGTTGCTGCATATCCTGTAACATGATGTCATGACATGGACTTTACCAGCATTTTCCAGTTTATAGTAATCCAAGTGGCTTTCATTTTAAGCTGAAATTTCACTCTATTTGAACTTTAAAACTAAAATAGACTCCCAAAGTTATACATCAGGATTCATGTAGATGTAACTCCATATGCAGTCTCTCCATAAATAACACCAGTGATGCTATGAAATATTTATATTGCATAAAATACATCATAATTTTGCCCTAAATTTAATAAGCACACTGAGTGTGGGGTTGGGTTTTTTTGTTGTTTGGTTTTTGGTTTTGTTTTTTTGTTTGGTTTTTTTTTTATTTTGTTTGTTGATTTTGGATTTTTTTGTTTGTTTTGGATTTGTGTTTTTTTTTTAAGTGCAGGAAGGGACAAATATTTTTGAGGAATACCCAGCACAATTTTATCTTTAGGTTATTTTTCAGTAGCATCATTAACAAATGATCAAGTGGGTTTTTTTCAGTAACACGAGAACTATTTTGTGTTAAGAAGAAAACATGAAAATAATGTGAGGTTTGGGGGTGGTTTTTTGTGAGGGTTCTTCCCAAAATGACAATTCTGGGTTGCCTCCTAAACACATGATACAGTTTCCGATAGTTATTCTGACTTAGTGTGATGAGTAGATGGAGTTTAAGGCTAAAATGTGCAAAATAAGAAATGTTTTTCATCCTTAGCTCTTTTGAATAACAAACCTGAAGACAACACAGACACAGCTCCTATTCAAACCTTCTTCTCTCTGACTGGTTTTGAAGTAGCTGGTTTAGGGGGTGAGGTTGGATACCTTGATGGCTGAACAACTGTCTTCAAAAGGAAAGTCAGAATACTCTGACGAGTTTGTCCTCTCTGCAGCCAATGAGTGTACCTCGTTCATCCTGGTAATTTGTGTTTTCTGTCTCCTTTATGGGGGTGTTTCTGGAATACTTCCCAGTCTCTGCTTTCTGAGATGTCTGTGGGTTGTCAGTAACAATCGTTTTAGATTTCATGTATGTATTTAAGTCTTATCAGAAGTTACAAATTGTGTTTTTATTATGCCAAACTTTGATTTGTGACTGTAAAATATTCACATCTGAAATGGGAGGAAAAAAAATGTCAAGCCAGGAAGTCTGTGAAGGCAGAATGGCCAACAGCTGTTGGCCCAATCCTGGAGCATAACAGGGAATTAGGAGGTCCAGTTTCTGGTGGCCAAAATGGGTATGAAACAGTCCCACCCACCAGCACAGCAGAGAAGCAGAACTGTTTCCACTCTGATGAGTTGCTTCAGTTTGAGACAAGCAGATATGTCTTAATCTGACAGGAGTATAAAGAGACTACCACAACCAGGAGAAAAGGTGCTTCTTTTAACCTGGAGTTTCCAACACCTGTTGTGCCAAGTTTAATGTCATTCAATGAAGGTCTATTAATAGCTGGTTCCTTCTCCAGGTAAGCTTTTCTTAGAGGGGTAAGTTAATGCATCTGAAAATATCAGCTGCTCAGCTGAAAGATGTGTGTGAATAATGAACATGGAGCACGTCTCTAATCTAGCTGGGATTGAGTGTTTTGAAAGAAAATCCCACAATCCATTTTTTCCCCAAAAGCATTTACCTCATGACAATATTTAGCCCTGCAAGGAGAGCAACGAGGCTGGAGAAGGGACTGGAGCACAAATGCTGTGGGGAGAGGCTGAGGGAGCTGGGGGTGTTCAGCCTGGAGAAGAGGAGGCTCAGAGGTGACCTCAGCACTGTCTGGAACTCCCTGAAGGGAAGTTGTGGCCAGGTGGGGGTTGGTCTTCTCCCAGGCACTCAGCAATAGGACAAGGGGGCACGATGGGCTCAAGCTCTGCCAGGGGAAATTGAAGTTGGAGATCAGGAAAAAATTCTTTGCAGAGAGAGTGCTCAGGGATTGGAATGGGCTGCCCAGAGAGGGGGTGGATTCCCCATCCCTGGAGGTTTTTCAACTGAGATTGGCCGTGGCACTGAGTGCCATGGTGTGGTAAAGGGACTGGAGTTGGACCAAGAGTTGGACTTGATGATCTTGGAGGTCTTTTCCAACCCAATCCATTCTATGATTCTCTGAAATGCTCTTCTTTCACACTGTCATTATCATTACTTGGTTTTGGTGGGGTTGTTACTACAGAAGGATGTGTCCTTTAGCAATAGATTGAGTTAATTTTACCTTGGGGCAGCCTTTAAGACTAAAGCTGAGCCTTTCAGTAGCTGTGTTGCTATTGCCCTGTAAGAAATATGTTGTTCTGAAGGTCTGTCTTTGTTTGACAGCTTTTCTTTTGGTGGCAGTTGCAGCAGAGCTGATGTGCACAGCTCTGCTTTGTGCTCCCTGAATTTGCCACTCTGTGCTGCTACTCCACTTCTTCCCAGTGGGCCACCTCTGTTTCCCAACTCCCTTCCCTCACTCTGTGCTGCTCAGGTGGGAAGGGAGAAGACAGTTTTGGTCAGGACACCTTGTTTCAGCTCAAACAGCATTTATGCACTGAGAGGTTCAGCATCAGAGGCTTTCTGTCCCCGTTGTCCCCTGAGCATGAAACTGTGTAATGCTGCATGTCACAGCTCTGCTGTTGTGACATTTGGTGCTCCTCAAGAAGGAGCTGCAGTGAAAGACATCATTTCTAAATTCAGAATGGAGACTCCTCTACAGTGAGCTGATCTTAAAAAGGTTTGTGGCAGAAGAGAAAAGAAATAGCAAATGTAGGCAGAGAACTGCTGTTGGCAGCAGATCAAATGCTGAATTCATTCCTGGACTTTGTGCCCATCAGAATGCTGCAAAGGGAACAAGTTGGAGCTGGGAGTGCCCTCTGTGGTGGTGAGAGTAGCTGTGGGAGGCAGGAATTCAAAGGGACTTGGAAAAAGTATCTTCCTAAAATTCAGTGAGCACTGTTGATAACCTGTGATGGATTATTAAATATCAGTGCAGGGGGGTGCTTGTTGTTCACTTATTGTTAATACCTTGTCATTGCTTTCCAGAAGCCTTTAAAAGCTAAATACCAAGTGCTTTCAGTCTGTATAGATCTCTGAATATCTTGGGTAAAGAAAAAGAATCTTAAATTTCCTTTCTGGTATTTCTGTGGTGAGCACTGACCACAAATTGTACTGAACATAATACAAGAGATGAAAATTATTATCAAGGTACTGAGTGCATAAATTCAGGAACAATGTGATATTTCTCCCTTTTCTCCCCTCCCTCATAATAATGGGCAAAAATAACTTTGTGGAAAGTGTGAAAAGACTCAGTTAAGATATTGATTTCTATTCTCATAGGTGATGCATTGTTCATTTCCAAATGGGTCTAAGGGCTTTGGGTTTAACAGGGGATAAATACAACAGGGTATATGTAAAAGGTAGAGAAAATTCCATTAGATTTTTTTACCCCAGAGGTTTCAAAAGCTAATCCAGATGGGTGCTTAAATAACTCTGCAGAGTTCTGCTGGTTGGGGTATTAAATGGGCTGACAGTTCTGTCTGCAGTTCAGTGGCATCACTGTGATGGTTATCCAGTTTTGGAAAGCATTTTAAGATGAGAAATGGCTCAAGATTTGTTCTTTGTGTGCAAAAATAAACCATGTGCACCCTTAGGGATGCTTTAGTTTGGGCCTAAAACTTTCAAAGTTGGCACAGTTACTAAGCAGGTAATTCAGATGCAAAGAACTTTGAATATGTTGTTCAAGGAAAGCTTTAGGTGCTCATTATCTGAACAGCAATTTGTGGGAGTGCATTTAATTGGACAGATGAACATGGAACTAATAACAAAATTATGATAATAGGACAGTAACCAAGTAAAATACAACTTTAATAGTTAAAAAATAAGAAAAAATACTGCCACCAAAAAACATTCACACAAAAAGCCCCACCATGACCTTTAAAAATCAAATTTTAATTTTTTTTTTTTTGCTTCTTGGAAGTATTTGCATAAAGTATCTCAATAAAGGTAACTTACAGTTGTTAGTTCTCAGTTCTAAAGACATTCATGAAAATGTCTCCAAGACCTGGGGAAAAAAAAAAAAGAGAGAAAAAAGTAATCAAAAATTACAACAAAAATATTTGCATTAAGCAGGTCCAGAACACTCAAGGGAGATTTTGGCAATAATTCCGTGGGGTATTTCTGTTGCTGTGTACACAAGTAATACCCAAAGTATCCAGCTCAGCATTTTTCATCAGGGGCAAATCTTTCTGTGCCTGCATTTTGTAGCTGTGCTGCTCTCTGAAAACTTTCTTTGGGATTTCTTGGAGTAGTTTCATTAGTGCCAGAGCACTTGAAAATTTGAACTGATACTTTGTGTAATGAAGTTGAATGAGAAGAACAAATCTTTCCCTTGATGGTTAACACCAAAAACTTCAGGGCTGAGGAAAATAAATCCCTGTGATTCTGATGCATATTAGTTTGGATGAGTGATTTTAGAAGTTTACACAATTAAAGTTCACTTTCTCTGAAGGTTTCTGAAGCAGCAACAAGGTGGTTAAACAATAATTCCAAACACTAATTAGAAATTTAATTATTTTACAGTTTGCCAGATATAAGGGGAGGATTCTTCCAGTCCCTTCTTTCGTTGGGAGATGATGGTCAGAAGAGTAAAAAGACAAGTCTGCCTCCTGAGCTTAGCCCTGATTTTTCTTGCACTTGCTGTCCAGATGATTCCTCTTTAATATATGTGTACATACAGAATATCCTCAGTTTTCCTTTATGTTTCTGAGTTTTTCCTGGGTTTGTTTATCTTGGCAAATGGCCTGTGCAGTGAGAGGATAATGAGCTGCTTGGTGTTGGGTTGTGCAGAGCACAGAACAAGGCACAGGAGCCACTGTCAGGGGTGGCAGTTCCAACTCTCCTTGCACTGAATTCAGCCTTCTCATCTCACAGAACTCATCAGCACCTCGAGCCCCTCAGATCAGCTCAGTTGGTTAAAACGTGGCTGTACCAATGCCAAGGTCATGGGTTCAATCCCCTGTGTGGGCCATTGACTCAAGAGTTGGACTCGATGATCCTTGGGGGTCCCTTCCACTCAGAATAGTCTGTGATTCTGGTAGGTGGCTGGCATGGAGCTGGGGAGAAAACTGCAGTTGGGTTCAGAGTTTCAGCCCTTTAGTGATGTTGGAAATTCCCTGTGGCCCTTTGTTCTATTGTGAGTCATCACTGTCAGTAATTTTCCTTCTACCCCACAGTGGGCACAGGGTGAAACCCACCCACATATGGCAGCTCTTGGAGCCTCTTCTGAGGCCACATAGGAATGGCTCTCAATGGCACCAGGGAAACCAATGCCTGGAAAGAATCATAGTTGTGACAGTTACACATGGTAAATTCAGGATTTTTTTTTAAATGCAATAGTTTTAGTTCCTGTTTGGAGGGTTGAATGTGCATGAGAAGCCCTTTGCTCTGAGCATTCCCTTCTACCTGTTTGTCTGTGCTACACCAATAATTTCCTATTTTTTTTTAGAAATATTAAATGTTTTCTAAGGAAAAACATGAAGTTGGTCAAGACATTATAATCATCACACACACATCTCTTTAAAATGGCATAAACAGTAAGCCTTCCATTTGAGTTTTCCAAACCCTTCTCCTCCCACACCCCCCAGTCCAATCTTCAATAACACTTCTCTGTGAAATCAATCAAATCAAAGACATGCAGGATGAAACAATTAATTGGCAACAACCCAGAATTATTGACCAGCTTGTTTTAGTAAGGAAATAATAAATATCAGCTCAGGAAAACTGCATGTGAGCCCCTGACTACCCAAGATGAATCTCTTATTTGCTGATGGGTTTAAATACACACTTAGGCAGTGACAGCTCTGGGTGACTCAGCTACAGGACCAAGCACATGGTGAGTGACATGTAGAGATGCTCTGGCATTGCTGGAATGTCCTTCTAAAATGTCCATGAAGTCAGGACCTTGAAACACCACTGAGGATAAAGGTGGACACACAGAGGGGACACCCTGCAGTTTAATTTGAGTGCTGCCTCAAAATACACCTTAAAAGGTGCATTTCCTGCTGTCTTTCTGTGGACACGGTGAATTTGACATAAAAAAAATGTGATGGTGACAAAATGTGACAGCAGAAATGTTTGTGAGTGTAGCAGCTCAAACTGCTTTGCCTGAAAACACTCTGAAGGGAAAGCCACTGCCATAATAGCAACCAGATTGGATGGGAATGGGAATGTGTCTGGCCCAAAGCATGACTTTGAAATGAGTGTGTTTTTTGCACATATTTTAGGAGATGATGTCAGCTGGACACTGGAAAAGTGACATGGGAGATAATAAAGATAATAATGGAAGTCAGTACCATAACATTGAAAATTAACAGCCAGAGTTCTTGGCCTTTTACTCTTGAGCATTAATGATTCATGTCCTAAGGAACAGACTTAAGATGTGAGCAACCAGTGATGTCAATTATAAATGCAGTCAAGAGGTTTGACTGTACTCCAGCTGGGGCTTGTTGTTCTGATAAAATAAAAAAAACCAAAATCAGGAACCTCCTCTGCCCTGTGAGTTGACCTTTCCCCCTGAATGTTTATTCTGTCTATTTACACTGAAAAGATCCCCAATCCAAAATTCTGAAGTGAACAGTTTAGATTTCCAACTGCAACTCCCAAGCCTTTGTTTGGTATTTGCTAAATCTGTCTCCTGGCTGGTTTGGGGTCTAGAAATGCTACTTCAGTAATTAGCTTGTTAGAAAAATTCCCACTAACCAGATAAAATTGTATTTGATGCACTTGAACCCATTCCAGGTTGCTTGTTTACAAAAGATGGATTCTGTCCTAATTCCTAATTCCTTCTTACATTTTGGCACAATGAGCTGTTTTACAACAGTAAAATGGTGGTGAAATCTGCCTCATGAATTGGTCAGGACTGAGCAGGAATCCAGGCTTCCTACAGCAACTGCTTTCCACCTGCTTAGTTCCTCTTAATATCTAGTAACAGAATAACTCGATTGCTTCTTTTTTGTTGTCCTAATTTTGGATTTCTACCCAGATGAGAAGCTAACTTGCTATTGTTCCCTCAAATCTTCAGCTGTTAGTGCTTGTTTAGTGGCTTGCCTTGATTACAGTCTCTTGTTCCACCTACTTCAGAGTTAAATACCAGCCCAAGTGGCCCAGCTGGTATTTTGTCTTCACCACCTGGTGCAGAATAAAGGCAAAGCTGTTGTGGCACAAACAGCCCCAATCTGGGAGTTGTGCCCTGGCCCAGTCTGGCTGTTTGTCAGGGCTGAGCTGTGTCCCTGAATCCCCAAGGTTGTGGGAGGTATAGGAGGAAAGGACTCTGCAAAGTGTGACCAAAACTGCCACTGGTCAAGGCAAACGAAATTAAAAATCAGGCTGAGAATGCAAGAGAAAAGAGTGGCTGAAAGCTGTAAATATTTGTTTGAGCCTGGCAGTGGTTATGGAAGGAAAAGGCAGATATTTAGCAGTGGTATTGAAACTTAAAATTCAATACTTGATTGACCAGCACAAGATAAACAGGTGGTTTGTTTTTGTTTGGTTGGGGTTTTTTTAATATGAATTATTTAATGCTGAAATGATTCCATGGCATCAATTACCCTCAGTCCAGGGTTTGTCTCCCATTTTTAGCAAACTAAACCAATTGCACAATGAATCCTGAAATAATTGGGAAATTACTTGGCTGACTCAGACACAAACCCCAACCCACACCAGTAGATGAAGTTACTCTCAAATGATCAGCATGAAGGTGATTAAGTAGACCACTGGCACTAAAAGGGGAGATGTTTTATTTTCAGCATAAAAGAAATGGGGAAATGTTGCTTTATAACAAAATTACGGCTTGGAAATATGATCTTGGTCAGTGTGCAGTGAGTCTGTACAAACTGCCTCATTTTCCTTACTGTCATTAGTATTTTTGCAGGTATCTGATTGGGGCTGGGTTTGCTGTTTGGATCACTCCATTTGTGGTGGTTTTCTGTGTATTACATTTACAGTGGCCAGCAGCTACTAATTTTAAGCTACTGGGCTGTATTAACTAACTTACCTTTCTTTATATTTTCTAGACAAAAGTCTCAGGTTTTATTTCTAAAGATAGATGGAAACTGAATTGTGGCCTTGACTAACAAAATTCCCCATCTTAGCCTTTAATCATAGAATCATAGAATCAATTGGGTTGGAAAAGACCTCCAAGATCATCAAGTCCAACCCTTGGTCCAACTCCAGTCCCTTTACCAGATCATGGCACTCAGTGCCACGGCCAATCTCACCTTAAAAACCTCCAGGGATGGGGAATCCACCCCCTCTCTGGGCAGCCCATTCCAATCCCTGAGCACTCTCTCTGCAAAGAAGTTTTTTCTGATACTCAACTTCAATTTCCCCTGGCAGAGCTTGAGCCCATCGTGCCCCCTTGTCCTATTGCTGAGTGCCTGGGAGAAGAGACCAACCCCCACCTGGCCAGAACTTCCCTTCAGGCAGTTCCAGACAGTGCTGAGGTCACCTCTGAGCCTCCTCTTCTCCAGGCTAAACACCCCCAGCTCCCTCAGCCTCTCCCCACAGCACTTGTGCTCCAGTCCCTTCTCCAGCCTCGTTGCTCTTCTCTGGCCCCGCTCCAGCCCCTCAATCTCTTTCCTCAACTGAGGGGCCCAGAACTGAACACAACACTCAAGGTGTGGCCTCCCCAAGGCAGAGTCCAGGGGAAGGGTCACTGCCCTGGGCCTGCTGGCCACACTAGTTTGGATCCAGGCCAGGATCCCATTGGCCTTCTTGGCCACCTGGGCACACTGTTGGCTCCTGTTGAGCTTCCTGTCCCTCAGTCCCCCCAGGTCCCTCTGCCTGGCTGCTCTCCAGCCACTCTGTGCCCAGCCTGGAGCGCTGCAGGGGGTTGGGGTGGCCAAAGGGCAGGACCTGCACTTTGTGAGGATGATGTTCTGGCAAAGGACAAATATGTTTTCTGCACAACATCTTGGGAGAGAATTCCATCTGTGATGTGAGTTTTGCTTTCCCTTGTTCTTAAAGGCAGATGATGGTACATGACAGACAACAAAGCTGGCACAAGGTCCAGTAAAAGATATTTTAAAGGAAGGGCACAATAAAGTAAATTTTTTAGTCTATTCCTAATGAGAGAGTAATCTACAATAGTATTGGACTTTTTAATGGTGTATGTATGTAATACATAGTTCTAAGGCACTCTTTGACCTTGGAAATCATCCTGGCTCTGAAACCAGGTTTTAGTCACTGTAGGTTGAATTAGTGTTCTGGCATTCAGTGACAGTTTTTTCAGTAACAATGTAAAGAAATAAAAGGTTTATTTCATATGGCTTTTACTGATAATTTGTTTGTGGGGAGGACTGCCAAGGGGGAATCATAAAATGGGACAGGACCTCCTGAAGAGGAAATGATAGAAAAAATTTTAGGTGATGGAATCCTGAGAGTTCACATATAAAGTTATATAATTTCAGGTTTTTTCTCCTATTTCTTCCACAGTGACAGTGAATGATGTCATAGAATGTGTTTGCAATCAGACCTATGAGACATGACAGATGTTGGAGTTCTCAGGAAGGGGTTTCAAGGGCAGGGTCCTGGCATGTGATCTGAAAAGAGTCCCCTATATCTTTGTTATTCCCTGGCACTGCAGGATTTGGGTACTGATTATAACACTCCTGCATTAGTGGCTTGCTTTAATTTGGCCACCAAACCAGGGATTGTCACTTCTTGCAGTTCGAGACCTTTGCTGGGCTGTGACATTTGGATTCCTGGCCTTGTTACTTCATTGTAGTTTCTTTCCCCCTGTCTTAGTCCATATTTTATTTTTTAGGAGTGAGAGAAGTGTGGCTTAGTCACCCAGGGCTGCTTTTGTGGGCCATGACTTGGATCTTCTGACCCCAACACGCTCTTGGGCCAAGTTCTCTGAGGTTGAGTCTTCCTTCAAGCCTGAGTGTGCCTGACAGGAATGCGGTTCTTTTTTCCCCTCTCATAATAGTAATTGTAATGTAGCCACCAGAAAGAGCAGCTTCATTTCCTAAATTGCTTCCTTTGTTTCCATATGGTTGCATGTCCATTAAAGGAAACAGTTTTGCTTTAGAAACAAAGTTTCTAGAAAATTTCAAGTGATTTCTCTTGAGAAAGGACAACCATGCCCAGAAGGCAGTTTGTTGTTTGGGTGTCAGACACATTACCTGCCAATCTTTTTAACACCAGGGATGTTGTCAGCATTTAAGGCTTTCATTGATACTTTTAAAATGGTTTAACTCTCTTAACGTTTCAAAAGACTGAGTAGATCAGTCTTTTTGTATCTGGAGGTGGAAACGAGTTAAAGTAACACTTTTGAGTCTTTTATGTCCATAGACTTCATTAAATTTGGGGTTCCAATTAGCAGTCACATTGGATACAGGCTGCTCTCATTCCAATGCATTTAATAATCTTCTACAGGAAGTGAATGATGGAGTTTGAAAACTTCAATTCCAATACTTTGGAACAACCATTATGAGGTTTTGCAGTTTTCTTTCCAAGTGTTGGCTTGGAAGAAACTCTGTGAAAAAGCCTGTGCAACCCAGCAATGAGCCAAACCCTTCTGGCTGTGTGCAGTGTGCCTGGGCACTGTATTGTCCTGATGGTTGGGGGTTCACTGGGAATTTCTTGTACATGGGAATGTGAAGTTAGAAAGCCCAAAAAAACCCAAGAAAAACAAGAAAACCATGAACAAAATGTATGAACTAAATCAGCAGAGCTTTTGAAGTGGAACATTCACTAAAACGCTTTCAGATCTTCCTTTCTTCAGCTTTCCATCCCTTTCATAAAGTGTGCAAAGCAGATACTGAAGAGGGCCACTAAAAATGCTGTTCTACAGCTGTCCAGATCAATGTACATACATATGTAAGCACTTAGAGGGAAAAGTTGGAATTTTCTCTGGTACTTTGCTTTCAATTACCTTATCTATTAAAGACATCCATAAGGGAAAAAAATTTTCTACTGTCAAAGACCACGAAATGTTCACATTAATAAAACATTGCATATTTACAAAATACTTCTAGCTCTTTATATTTAATGTAGACTTTAACTTAGAGAGAAAAATACTACTTGAGACATGCTTTGTAAAGCTCAGACTTGCTCTCTGACTCTGTGTGCATGATAAATCTTTTTGAACTAGTAAATGGAGGCCAGGAGGCTGATTTGCCAAGGTCAGAGCCCCCAAGTAACACATAAACAAAATCCAGGTTTTCTGGTTCCTGCTTTAAGCACTAGATATTTCCTTTCTCTTCTCAGAAGAATTTTTTAATGTGGGTGTGTTGGTGGAGCAGGGATTTAGCTGCCTAAGCTTGGTGCTGAACATACTTTGAAACTTCAGAGGTTATTGAAAACTTTTCCATGTCAGGGCCAGGGAGAGTCTATATTAGGAATAGATGAAGAACCTCAGATGCTGCACATGCTGAATGACATTTTTACTTCTATTGCACCTTTGAAGTAAAAACTTATTCCTCCAACCCAGACAGATCTTGTGAACCCTCCTCGGGTGAGGTGATGGAATTGCCCACTGGAATTGTGGCAGTGGCATTGCTCATCCTGGGTGCAAGTGCTAATAACATTCAATCACAGTACAGAAGTGATTAATAGCAAGTTTGAAGGCTTTGTTTTCTCCAAAGCTGCCAAGATTTTTAGATAAGCTTTGTCCTCCAAGACAGTGCAAGGTAATAAATAGCTTTTCCATGTGAAAAGGCTTATTTATGGTAATAAGTCTGTATTGCCCCATTCTTCTGATTTGGGTTTCAAACTGAGGAACGAGTCAACTGCTGAAAGCTTTAAATATTTAATTATGAAGCTGATAGTTCCTACCTAAAGCATTACTTTGTCTCAGAGTAGGAAGGTTTTAACTCCTGTCCTCAAGAACAGTCTTGACTTCTGGTCCTACTGCTTTGATAACTTTGGCATTTAATACACTTCAGTGGTTGCAGCCTGAATTTGAATTTGAACCTGTGATTGTGCCACTGTAATTATTTGGTGTAGACAGCTGTGAATAGTGAATTATTATGCCTGGAATTAAAGCAAACAACAACAAAAAACCCCTAAATGTCATCTGATGCAGCATCTCCCACAAATGCCTAATGTCAGTCTCGAGCTGAAACTGAGGAGACACTTTTTCATACAGCAGTGAAAGGCACAGAGCATAAATTTTGCCTCTCCAATCTCTCCTCTAATCATTGCCAAAATCTGATATGCCCTGCATAAAAAACTACCACCCTCAAGCCTGAAAAGATGCCATGGTGGGACCTCTTTGGACTCACATGAATTCCATAAGTATTAAAAGTATTTGTATTTTCCAACTAATTCTGTACTTCACTATAGAAGTATTATATTTCCTGTAAATAGAATGAAATATCTTAAATATTGCCTGCTGTATGCAAGCCATGTTCTTATTGATCACAGACTTAAAGAACAAAATGCTCTTCTGTTAGGTAGATACTGTGTGGTTAAAGCATATAATAATGGGCCTTGGCTTGCATTTTTTCTCCTTTTGTCTTTCATTTATTTCAATGCTGAGTATGAAGCTGAAAAAGCAGCAGAAAGTTGTGTGCATGTGAACTGTGAGGCAGAAGTAACTCAACAGTTATTGTTCTAGTGTTGATGGAATATACGGCACAGGAGGTAACAAGGCTGTTATAATGTGGAAATGTTTCCACTTTGGTTTTTTTTGGTGATACAAATCTAATATGGAAGAATCTAATTTAATTTACTAAGCTTTTAGTGGAACTACTTTTTGTTTACTTCATAAGCTGTAATTGAAAATTCTTTAACAGGTTTAAAACACTTTCAACTGCAGTGAAGGTGCCTGGTCCTGTCTCAGTGTTGGTCAATTTGATTTTCTGGTGCTTCCCAGTTTGACTTTGACTACCTGAGCATATCAGGACAAAGGAGCAAGTGGATTCATTACCATCCATTAATAGAATTAAACTGACAGTGTTACAAATATATTTGTAAATCTAACTGTGGAAGTAGTTATGCTAAGGTTTACGGGGTTTAACTGGGCCTGTGGTGAGGTAACTTGAAACAGTAGTGGGGGCCCAGAAACTATTGGGAACTTGCTAGGAACAGCAGAACAATAATTAAAGCGATTAGTGAAGTAAATAGAACCTGAGGAAGAAAACAAACTGTTGCTTAAAGATAAGATTAGAATCAACATATGTAAAAGGTTTGGTGATGGGGACCTAATTAACCAGAATCCTGTGTTAGACGAGCGTGGTAGATTTTTAACCCTTGGAGACGGACATCAATTGTATACATATAACCTATGTAACTGATTTATCAATTGTATACATATAACCTATGTAACTGATTTATGAACGAGACCGTGTGTCTTTGTGCACGTACAACGCTGTAGAAAAAGTATAAAAGCTGTCTTCGAGAACGGCTCGTTGGAACCCTGGCTTAGGACAATAGTCCCCAGGTTTCCCGGGCCCAGCAAATAAAGCACCGCATAAACTGATACTCTGTCGGTTTGTGTTTCTGTGAACGGGCAACAGTTTTCTGGCGCCCAAACGTGGGGCTCCGAGGGCTGCTGGGGCGGTTCGCGTCCTGATCCACTCCAAGCCGGCACCGAGCAGTTTCCTCGGGGAGTCATCAGTTCGTGCCCGGCCCCGCGCCCGTCGGACAACTACATAGAGGTGAGCCCGAAGGTGCTTTATTTTGAAAGGGGGGTGGCTTTATTCTGAAAGGGGGTGGTAAGATTGGTTGGTTGGTATTGGAAGCCTGGGCACCGGCCGTAAGACACGTACATAGGAATCGTGCAGGTCCGGTACTTGCCATTCGATAGCGACTAGAATTGGCAAGTTGGGGATATAGGTTGGTGGTTAGTCGCAGCGTCGTACGTGTTTCTGTTATATATGTTGTCATTCAGGAGCTGTGGGATAATGTCTTCTAACGATAAGGATATTCCCGAGGATTCCCCCCTCGGGTGTTTGTTGAAGCACTGGAAAACGGGGAATTTTGAACAAACTATGAAGAAAAAGAACTTGATTGATTACTGTAATCATGTTTGGCCAGAATATGAAACGGGGGGAATGCAAT
Organism: Pithys albifrons albifrons; assembly: GCF_047495875.1. NCBI lineage: Eukaryota > Metazoa > Chordata > Aves > Passeriformes > Thamnophilidae > Pithys > Pithys albifrons. The sequence goes on from NC_092472.1 coordinate 4,978,176, forward strand.
GGCCGCGGAATGGTACAATGACTACGGAGATTATCGCCCCTTTGATGGGTTTCTTAAGGGAAAATGATAAATGGGATGAGATACCTTACTTAGATTTGTTTTATCATTTAAAAGGAAAAACTGAATGGTTAAAAGAATGTGGTATGCTGGTTTTGGAAACTATTAATAATGAATGTGTGGGTCGTAAAGAGCGAAAGTTGCGCTTTATTGAGCCCCCGGAGGACGATGTGTCGTTGTTGGTCTCCCCTAGTGCACCTCCGTGTCCCTCTCTTGAAAGCCTTAAAATAAGAAAAGACCTCTGCTCCCCCCTCTTCAGACGAAGAGTCGGAGCTAGATAATAGGGGTGATGTACAAAGAACCCCATTAGCTGGACGCACACGCCGGGGAAGGCAAAAGGGGAAGGAGGGGGACGTGCGACCTAAATTGACGGCACCTCTACGGGAGGCGGTGGGGGCAGATAGTGAAAGGGTTATAGTTAAGGTCCCGTTTTCACCTAGCGATTTGATGATTTGATGATGTTGGTTGAAGGAATTCGTGATGGTATTCCTAAAACTTTGAATTGGTCAAAGCTATACTCGGTGAGACAGGAGAAGGGGGAATCTCCGTCGGCACTTTTTGGAAAGGTTGAAGGATACTGCTCGAAAATATACTAACTTGGATGTAGAGTCAGAATCTGGTAAACTTCAGCTGGCCTTGATATTTATGGGACAATCGCAGGAGGATATTAGGAAGAAGTTGCAAAAGTTGGAAGGGGAGGAAAAGACATTCCTGCGGCCGCTTGATATTAAATTTGGGGGGAAGGAATTTGATCATCAATTTTTATATATACCGAACAGCCCAGAGTCACTACTTGGAAGAGATTTGCTTTCGGTTTTACAAGCAAGAATAATATTTGATAAGGATAGGGTAAAATTGGAAATACCAGAAGAAAACTTAGCAAAATGTTTATGATTAAGGAAGTAGAACCAGAGACGATACCAGAGGTGACAGAGCAGGCTGTGGCTCCGTGGGTGTGGGAGACGGGATCCCTGGTAAATCGAAAGCGGCTGAGCCGGTAGTAGTAAAACTGAAGGAAGGAGCGCAACCGGTAAGGGTGAAACAATACCCAATAAGGCTTGAAGCAAGAAAGGGAATAGCTCCAATGATTGATCAGTTTGTGAAATTGGGAATATTAAGGGAATGTGAATCAGAATATAATACCCCTATTTTTCCAATAGTGAAGCCAAATGGAAAATACAGACTGGTGCAGGATTTAAGGGCAGTTAACGCAATCACTAAAGATATATATCCTGTGGTAGCTAGTCCGTATATGCTGTTAACATCTGTCTCTGAGAAATTTCAGTGGTTTACTGTAATTGACTTGAAAGACGCCTTTTCCTGCATACCCCTGGCACTTGAGACTCAGCACATCTTTGCATTCGAATGGGAAAATCCAGACACGGGACGGAAGTGCCAACTGGCTTGGACCAGACTGCCTCAAGGATTCAAATGTCACCTACTATATTTGGTAATCAGCTAGCCAAAGAATTGGAAGAATGGAGAACTACCCAGGTAAAAGATTCACCTTTTTCATATGTAATTCTACAATACACAGACGATATATTCCTGGGAGCTACAGAACGAGAACTCTGTTGTAAACTGACTATTGATCTATTGAACATGTTGGGGCAAGCGGGATACCGAGTTTCTAGGGAAAAGGCACAGTTGGTAAAACAGAAAGTTATCTACCTGGGTTGTGAAATTTCCCAAGGGGTACTAGATTGGGAACGAACCGCATAAAAGCAATCTGTGACATTCCAGTGCCTCGTAATCACCATGAGTTAAGATCTTTCCTAGGAATGACTGGATGGTGCCGGCTGTGGATCCCTAACTATGGACTAATGGCTAAACCATTGTATGAGGCTGTAAAGAAGCAGGTGTTTACATGGGAGCCAGCAGAAGAAAAAGCATTTCAAGAATTGAAACAAGCCCTTAAGGAAGCGCCGGCCTTGGGACTGCCCGACCTGACCAAGGATTTTCAATTATATGTGCATGAGAAACAGCAGCTGGCGTTGGGAGTCCTCACCCAGAAACTGGGGTCGTGGAAGAGGCCAGTGGGGTATTTCTCTAAACAGCTGGACGCAGTGAGTAGTGGTTGGCCGGGGTGCTTGAGGGCGGTAGCAGCTACCGTGATACTGATACAGGAAGCTCGCAAATTGACTTTGGGAAAACATATGACAGTCTATGTGCCCCACATGGTGATTACTGTGTTGGAACAAAAGGGGGGACATTGGCTCTCCTCAAGTCGTATGCTCCAATATCAGGCCCTGCTAAGGGAGCAGGACGATATCGAACTAAAGCTAACCAACCACCTTAACCCGGCAGAATTTTTATTGTCTACTCAGGAGGAAGGGAAATTGGAGCACGACTGTGTCGAAGTGATTGAACAGGTTTACGCTAGTCGCAAGGACTTAAAAGATGAACCATTACCGGACCCTGATTGGGAACTATTCACAGACGGATCCAGCTTTGTGGAAAACGGCACCAGGTATGCTGGATATGCAGTGGTCACCCTGCGACAGATAGTGGAAGCAAAAGCACTACCACCGGGTACCTCAGCGCAAAAAGCTGAAGTTTGGGCTTTGGTGCAAGCTCTAATTTTAAGCCAAGGAAAAAGGGTGAACATTTGGACCGATTCTAAGTATGCCTTTGGAGTAGTGCATGTGCATGGAGCCCTGTGGAAAGAGCGTGGACTGCTTAATTCACAGGGGTCTTCGATAAAACATCGAGAAGAAATCCTCCAGTTGTTGGAAGCTATTTATAAGCCTACCGCAGTAGCAATCATGCATGTTAAAGGGCATCAAAACGATTCGGGGAAAGAATTTCAAGGTAATCAACAAGCAGACCAGGTGGCACGCCAGGTTGCCCGGGAAGTATGGACTCAGATGGCATTATTACCAACCCGGGAAAACCCTGCTGCATCTTATATGGAGACAGTGCCTCATTATTCTCCAGAGGACGAGAAACTTGCACAAATGATGTGTGCACGGAAGAATATCAAAGGATGGTATGTAACCCCTGTTGGTCAAGTGATACTGCCGGTAAAAATCATGAAGCAGGTGCTTGAAGTGGAACACAATAAGTGCCATTGGGGTGCAGAGGCGTTAGTAAAATTTTTAAGGAATGAAATATTCTCAAACCAGATGTTAACATTAGCAAAGAGGATCAATGCCATGTGTGCGGTATGTATTAAAAACAATCCAGTGGTAAGGAAACAGGTAAAAATGGGTATAATTAAAGTGGGGCCACAGCCTGGGGATTATTGGCAGGTGGATTTTTCTGAGTTTCCTAAAGCCCAACATTTTAAACATTTGTTGGTTTATGTGTGTACCTTTTCAGGATGGCCAGAGGCTTTTCCCTGCAGAACTAATCAGGCAAAGGAGGTGGTTAAAACGTTGTTAAAGGAGATTATTCCGAGGTTTGGAGTGCCTTTAGGAATTTCATCAGATAGGGGACCCCACTTTGTGGCTGGGATTGTTCAGGATCTTTCCAGAGTTTTGGGAATTTCCTGGGATTTACATACCCCTTGGAGGCCTCAGTCTAGCGAACAGGTAGAATGGATGAATCAAACATTGAAAAATCAAATTACAAAAATTTGCCAAGAAGCAGAAATCCAATGGCCGCAGGCATTGCCTTTAGCTCTGCTAAGAATCAGAATTAAACCCAGGGAAAGGGTGGGAGTTAGCCCATATGAGATTTTGTATGGGAAACCCTATCATGCTGCTACATATCAGGGGGACCCTCATTTAACTGGGGATCAAATGTTGCTTAATTATGTTTTGGCTCTGAATAAAACTCTTACAGCAATCAGAGGGATGTTGCAGTGGAATCGACCTTTACCCCTGGAGAATCCAGCACACGATATTCTTCCGGGTGACCAGGTGTATGTGCGAAAGTGGTCTGAGGAGCCGTTGAAGGAGAGATGGGACGGACCTCACCAAGTGATCATGACTACATATACCGCTGTCAAGGTTCAAGGGATCGACAACTGGATCCATTACACCAGGGCGAAAAAGGTTCCTCTGAAATGGACAGTAGAACCACTGTCACCCACCCGATTAATATTGCGAAGTCAGCCCTGATATTATGGTGGTGGATTGTTCCAGTGGGAGGGGTGGTAACGTTGAAGTTCCAAGATCTTATGTAACTGTACGTGAAGGGAACGCTGTCAATCTAACTTGTTTATTTATTTGCGATCAGAGAGTTGGTTTCCGAGAAATTAAAGCTGGATGGAAGGCTCGATGGGATGGGGCCGATGACGATCAAGAATTGACTTCAAAATTGACTTGGGATGAAAGGATGCGAAGGGGCACTTCTATCATGCATATACCGAAAGCTACAAAAATGTGGACGGGACACTATACATGTACAATAACAGTTCAAAGTAGTAGGGACCAGGGAAATGTAGAGTTACGGGTGATAGGTTCCTCTGATCAGGAACCTGTCACTGACTCCCCGAATTCAGGGGTAGGTTGGGAAAAGGAATACGGACATCGTGAAAACTTAGTGATAGGTCTAATTAGAGATTTTGGTTTGATACAAAATGTATCTCAGATTACCGCCTGTTTACCTATTCCCCGGACTGCAAGTGATCCTATTCCGTGGGGGATAATCCCCGTAACTGTTATGCCATTATCAGGCAAGAATTTTTCATGGACATGTCATAAAGTATTTGGAAAAGTACCTCGACCAGAATTGAAAGGGGCTGATATATGTTTGACTAAACGGGTAATGACAGAAACAGAGTGCAAAAGGAAACCTACGTATTATGTATGGCAAAGGGACACAGGTAGATGTTATATCGAACCCCCTTTTGATGAACCCTGTGATCACGCCCGTACTGGGGCACCACGACAAAATATAAAATGGGGAAAACAACAATATACTATAGAATGCCGGAATGTTACTCATGATGTTGATATCTGGAAAAAATGGAAAACTACTTGGGGTTCTAGTATTTCGGAGCATTATAGCTATATTGGCAAGGTGCAGTGGTGCATACAGTGGACAGGAACAGAAGATCAGTCACACCTAAAGGTTTTTACCACTGAAACCTCTTCCAGGTATTTTCATACGCAGCTAGAAGAATGGAATTGTACCCAAGTATTTACATGCGACACTCCAGAGGATCAGATAGGACTTGTTCCCGTAAAAATGGTATTGAAGTGGGGATGTGAGTGTAGAGGATATAAACATTATATTACTATAGAACAGGAAGAGAAGGCTGTTAATTGTAAATACTCAACTGTACATAGCCCGGGAAATTTAGTATGGGTACTAGGACACGGGCAGTGGACAACTCACTTGCCCTTAGATGGACTGATTACACAAATTACTTTAGGAATTCCTACATTATGCCCTTTTTGGAAGGAATCAAAATTAACTAAGGAAGAAAAACAACTACGAAGTAGACGAAGTGTGGATCAGGATTTGCAGGATTTAGGATTAGATAAAGAAGGTTGGCATGAACCCTCAGGGGGAGTTAAATTTGGGTGGGCTCTAGAATCTTTGTTTGCACCAGTTGCCTCCTATCGGAATAGGGAGATGTTGTTTAAATTAATGGGTCAAACTGAAAGATTGGCAGCGGTAACCAGGAAGGGATTCAAAGCTATAAATATCCAATTGCAGGCTACTTCTAGGATGACTTTACAGAATAGAATGGCTTTGGACATGATACTTCTCAAAGAACACGGTGTTTGTGGGTATTTGCATGGTAGAAATGAGCACTGCTGTATACACATCCCTAATGTTACTCAAGATGTCGAGAATGACATTCGTCAATTGGGACAAATCGAAAATAAGGTACGTGAGGTAAAAGAAGAAGCAGAACATAACTGGATTGGACAAATCTTTAGTTCCCTAGGAATCCAGGTCTCTGGTTGGCTCTCCTCGATTATACAGTATGCAATATCAATCGTAATAATTGTTGTGGCAGTTTTAATTGTTTATAAGTGTCTTTTAGGAATGATTCTAAAAGAAAGTCAGCACACACGCCAAGTAATCAAGGCTGTCACTCGGAAAGAAATGATTATACCGGGAGCTTTGAATCCTGATATGTCAGCTCCTCCGCCCTATTCGGAGGCAACTATTTGAATGATTGAGCATCCTTGCGAAAAAGAAGCTCGAAGGATGCTCAAAAGGGGGGAGTTGTTACAAATATATTTGTAAATCTAACTGTGGAAGTAGTTATGCTAAGGTTTACGGGGTTTAACTGGGCCTGTGGTGAGGTAACTTGAAACAGTAGTGGGGGCCCAGAAACTATTGGGAACTTGCTAGGAACAGCAGAACAATAATTAAAGCGATTAGTGAAGTAAATAGAACCTGAGGAAGAAAACAAACTGTTGCTTAAAGATAAGATTAGAATCAACATATGTAAAAGGTTTGGTGATGGGGACCTAATTAACCAGAATCCTGTGTTAGACGAGCGTGGTAGATTTTTAACCCTTGGAGACGGACATCAATTGTATACATATAACCTATGTAACTGATTTATCAATTGTATACATATAACCTATGTAACTGATTTATGAACGAGACCGTGTGTCTTTGTGCACGTACAACGCTGTAGAAAAAGTATAAAAGCTGTCTTCGAGAACGGCTCGTTGGAACCCTGGCTTAGGACAATAGTCCCCAGGTTTCCCGGGCCCAGCAAATAAAGCACCGCATAAACTGATACTCTGTCGGTTTGTGTTTCTGTGAACGGGCAACAACAGAATAATTCCAAGTTTCAAGGACAACTAATTCCATCTCATCTAAACAACAGAGAAAATAAACTGTTTGATTAACTGGTGATTTTCCACATAGTTACTATACATGGGAGTCCTGCTCTAAGTGGAAGAAATCCCGTTGAAATCCTTTGCTACTCAAAGTTTCTGCTTTCTGTGTGTGCTGTGGTGACTCACAGCATGCCAGGGGGGCGCAGTGCCATAACCATTGCTCCATGGAGCCATCCTTGGCATTACCACAGTGGGAATGGATTGATGAGGAAAGGTTGCTGATATTCATGGGTTTGACCTGGTTTAGGCTGCTTCAAATGGTTTCTAATCCATTTGATGTTTCATAGTCAGTAGAAGTCTTCAGTAGTGTCTTAGATCTGAAGGCTGTTTGCATTTTATACCTATTTTAAAAGCAGTTCATGCTTATTTCAATAAGCTTAATACTTAAAAACAAAACCACAGGTGGAAACTTTGTTTACTCAGTTTACACATTTTTAACAAAGAAAACAGAACAGTGCTTTCCTTGCTAAGAAAAACAATTAGCATGAAAACATCTTTATAAAAGCTATTATTCAGTGTTTAGTTGCTGATTAATTTTCCTTTTGAAACAGGAGTAGATAATACTGATATTTTTATGAAATTTGTCTCATTAAAGCTCCAAGGGCTCACAGATAAAGTGAAAAACAGTAATTCAGCTTTAATCGAATGTGGTTTTCCTCTCTTTGCTGCTGCCGTTTTCCTATTGGATGTACTGGCTGTAGTTTGGAATATGCATTGTCAAATCATCTCCCAGGCTCAAATTTCACCTTTTCGAAGCTACCTGAGAGCAGTAATAACGACCTCCTGGGCCGGAGCTCGGGCTGCCAGAGCTTCCCAAGTACCACGAGAGGGCACCGCGACACCAGAATGCGGCTGTGCCTGGCGGGTGGCACGGCCGGTCCCGCTCTGCCCTAAACGCGGGTCCTGCGGGCACCGCGGGGCATCGCCGAGCGCTCTGAACCAGCGGGGCAATATTGACATGTGTCATATTAAACCTATTTCTGGCTTCTCATAAAAATCCAGTTGGAATTCCTCAGCATTGACAGGGTCCCCGAGTGCAGCTTTATGTCCTTTTTAGGGAATGTGCCGAGGGACTTTATTTAACTCGGTGTATGTCATTGCTTCCCAAATGGTTGCATCAGGGACTTTAAAATTAGGCGGGGTTTGAGCTCGGCGTGTTTGACATGCACACATCAGCTTGGTCATGTGAGAGAGCATTAAATGGTGTGTCAGATGTGCTTGAGAGCTCCTCTGAGAGCTGTTCAGGGAGCCTTGTGACTTGTGATAAGACTCAAGGCTTGATTCCTTTGATCAAAATTAGTCATTTCCTCTCCACCCTCCTGTTCCCGCTGGTGATGGTGGAGGCGTTGCAGGTAGTTCTGCAGCATGGGCTTCTGTGATGGCCTTTTGTTGCTTGAACCAAAGTACCATATGTTTGGATGCCTTGAGTGGGTCTATTTTTTGCCCATAAACTTTCAAATTTCAGGACTTCATCCAGCTGACCAGTTCCCATCAGGCCTCTAGACAACTGACTATTGTGCATTCAAAAAGTATGAGCATTTGGGAGCCATCAGAAGAGCTGCACATGTGCAGGCCACATGGCCACCACCAGAGCAGGGTGTCCTGTGTTCCTCAGACATGTCCCACTTCCCACCCAGCGTGTGCACATACAAACTGCCCAGGGAGTCCCTGACAAGAAACACGGTGACGTTATGGATGTCACACCATGTCATTTCTCTTGGAATTAACTCCAGACACTTGGGCTTGCATATTTTGTGGAGAACATGGTGGAAATTCAAAGTTATCTACTAAAGGGGACTTTCTTTCACTCGGCTCTCCCCAGGCAGGTCTGGTTTTGCCCACTCTGCTCCTAGAACTCAGTTCTCTTCGGCTGTGAGTGGTGCTGAGGGTGCTATGGCAAGGTGGAGGTGCTGGTGGAGTCTGGCAGGATGCTGGTGGTGGGTTCAAGAGAGAGGGCAGCTACAGGAGTGCTTAGGAGTCAGCACTGCTTGAATGGAGATACACTCTGAACATCTGCTTAGTAAATGCTCTCCTATGCTGAGGGGAAAAACAAAACAACTATTTTTCTTACGTGAAATTAAATACATAAAAATATAGTCCATTTACAAACTGATGCAAAGATGTTCTAAGTAGTGAACTACTCCTTTTCTAAGAGAAACTACTATATTTCTTATTGTAGGAGCAGCAGGCAAGATTTAAATCCCTGCTGAGCAGCCAGCACACCTTTGATGGCAATCTTGTTTGTAAGGGGTTTTACATATATGGAAATGTTGCTAGTGTTGAATACTTGAGGAAACAGTATAGATAAAACCTGTCCAGCTTTAGATGGCTCCTAAAAATAACTTGTCTAAATGGTTATAAATACAAATAAGATACACTTTATATATTCAAATTATTTAATTCTCTGTAGTTTTGTGTAACACACATGCTTGTGCTGAGCTCTGCCAGCTCCATACAAAGAAATGAACAGTGATTTGGTGCCAGTTTCTGGCAATTGCAGGGAGCCAGAGGCCATAGTACATTTGGGAAGGAAAACCTACAGAGTCAAGACTCTGCTTCACTGTGGCCTGTCTTGAGATTGTGGCCATCTCCTTTTAAGAGCTATTTTAACTGGAATGTAGTAAAACATGCCTCTTAGTTTTTATAACACTTAAGTATATTTCAAGGATAGACTTGGCTTTTGGCTCATCTCTTTTTCTGCCATTTGCTCTGGTTGGCTTGTCTTTTTCAGGGAAATGTGAGGGATTAGCAGGGAAGCACAGAATATGCTGACTGCCTTGGATGACAGTGTTGAAGAGGTTTTAGGGATTTTTTTTCAGCATTTCTTAGAATTTGAAATTCATCACTAATAAACAGTTATAAAAATTACCATCAGCACTGTTTGCATTACTTGTAATCTTATTTATTTAGTATCCAACTGCTCTGTTCCACCATCCTGAGGCGAGGGGTGTGCTCTTCTTCTGACCACCTTTGTAGCCGGGAAGATGATCTCTTGTAAACGAGAACAGGAAACAAGCCTTCCTTTGGAATGATGTTTCCTGGCTGCCAAGGAGAGTTTGGTTCCAACAAAAGTATTTTCCCCTCTGCTGAGCGCAGGGCGTACACCGACCGTCTGCATGGAGGAGACTGCAGAGCTTTGGCGGTACTTTGTCTTCCTAAGGGGTGTCAGTTCTGTCTTGCCTGCTCTGAACCAGCTGTTCCTTGTTCAAGAGCTGGTCTCTTGTAGGCTAACACTTGATGGAGGGTGCTTGCCTCAGAATAGATAGCGCTGAGTGTCAGTGACATGCCTGGAGCTGGCTGGGCTTTTGCCCTCTCAAGAGGGACACTGTTTGGGCCCCTCTGGTTATCACTGTAGCTTTGGGCACTGTCAGGCTGGAGAGGGCTTTGTTGTGGCTTGGCCCCCTACTTCATGTGGTTATGGTGGTGGTTAAAGTCCTCTTCCTCTGCCTTTTGCTGCAGGAAAGGAGAGGTTAATTTGGGGATCCAGACAGAATGACACACACATCGTCCACCTTTTGGGTTCTGGGGGTTTGGGAGAGATGGGGGTATAGTGTTTTCTAATCTTTCCTGAAGCAGCATAAAGCAGCCACTTGAAGGGGTGACAGTTGAGTCCCTCTGGGCATTTTCAAACCTGGTGCCAGTTGCTACTGAGCTTTCTCATGTTGGGTACTGCTATAAAAGCACCACTTCACTGAGCTTTGAGTTTCCATGGAAGTGGTTCAATCTTACAACTTGATCAAAATGGTTTCTGTGTACAAATGCAATTTGTCATGTAAATAATTCACTAATAAATGAGAGAAATCACTTTCTTGCTTTTCCAGATGAAGACTAGGAGAGGTGAAAGTTAAATTTGTGGTCTTGGTTATGCTCTTTGGCAAATTCGCCTTCACAGGGCAATGCTCAAGTGCCAAGTCTTTGCTTGTTAGAGAAGTCAGTGCATCAGTAGCTGCTTTTCAGGCTGTAAAAGAGGGCACTCCACTGGTTTGGGCAAAGCCAGCTATCCAGGCAGGCAGGAATACCTCAGGTAATTCCAAATTTCAGTAATCAAAAAGGAAGAAAATGTTGCCAGAAGTGAAGAGGTATTTAGGATGGATGTGCCACTGCTTACTGGAATGCCATGTCCATACCTTGTGTGAACATCTTACACCTGTATTTTTCCTACAAGTCCTTCACTTACAATACTAAATGTTTTTGTTTGTAGAAAAATAGCTGAGAACCTGAGTCCTAATGTAACAGCCTTGTCAGATCTTTGGAGGGTTGTGACAGTTTTGTGCTCATGCTGGCCATGATCCTTGTTGAAAATTCCTCCTTCCTACAGGATCAGAGCCTGGACTCCCATAGTCATAGACCACAAATTTGTGATGTAGATAATGAGCAGATTGCGTTCCCAAGTAAGTTAGACATAAACACAACTTTTGAATTATTTTAAGTGTGCAGAATAAGGAACAAGGTGTATTTTAACAGGCAAGTTTTCATGATGTGCATATACCACCTTTATTTTGTGTCACAAATAACTGTGTGCATGCTATACTAGTGGGCCAAGATTTAAAAAAAAATGCCTTTTTGTGCATCTCCCAGGAATTGCAATTTTCCAAGTAATCTCCAACTGCTTTAAGATTTTTAGGGTGTGCTGCTTTTTTTTGGTTCCACTTTAGATGTTCTGAGGCTCAAACTGCACCAAATCATGACAGAATTACTGTATGCAGGCAGCCTGTTTTGTCTTATTTAGAGAACAATTTTGAGTTACAGCTGAACTTTAGCACTGGAAGTGCAGCAGTGGCCGCAGTGGGGAGCTGGGACAGGAGCTGGTCAGGCTGGGGCAAGTGAGTCCTGGGGGCATCTGTGGAGGTCCCGGTGCAGGTGAGCGGGGCTTGATCACAGTGGAGATGCCCCGGGAGCACCGGCTGAGGTCCTGGTGCAGGGGCGAGGTCTGGTTGCTGTGGAGGTGCCGGTACAGGTGGGCAGTGGGAGCCCCGGCAGAGATCCCAGTGCGGGTGAGCCTCGCGAGCACCGGCAGAGGTCCTGGTGTAGGTCCTGGAGCAGGTGAGCCCTGAGAGTTCCGGCCGAGATCCCTGTACAGGTGAGCCCCGAGAGCCGGGGCCGAGATCCCTGTACAGGTGAGCCCCGAGAGCTGGGGCCGAGATCCCTGTACAGGTGAGCCCCGAGAGCTGGGGCCGAGATCCCTGTACAGGTGAGCCCCGAGAGCCCCGGCCGAGGCGCCGCCGCCAGGGGGTACTCGGGGAGAGCGAACGCGGGGAACAAAAGGCGGCGGGTTCCCCCTGGCCGGAGGGGGAACGCGGGGCCGCTTCCCGAGCTCCAGCTCTCACATTCTTTCCCGAAACCCGAACCGCGGAGAGGACCGGGCGGGCTGTCCGGGGCTGCGGCAGCCGCGTCCCCGGGCGCTGCGCCGGCCGGGGCGGGCAGGGCAGGGGCTGCGGGGCCCGGCCGAGCCCCCCGAGCCCGTCCCGCCGCCCGCACCTCCCGCCCCGTCCCGGCGCGGCCCCGAAGTTGAGCGGGCGGTGACGTCAGGCGGCGCGGCCAATGGAGCGGCGGGCGGGGGGGGCTCCGCGCTGCCATCCCCGCACCGCCAGCCCCGCACCGCGCACAGCTCGGGCAGCGCCGCCGACAGCGCTGCTCCCGCACGGCCCGGCGGCTGCCGACACGGCAGGCAGCGCCCCAGGAGCCCCGGAGCTTGCGGGGCCGCCGCGCAGCGCCCGCCGCCGCTCGGCGGGGTTACCTGCCCGGCCCAGGTGGGGCGGTGCGGAGCGGAGGAGGCTGTTTTGGAGGGCGCCGCCGCTTCTGATGGATGTTTGGGGTGTGTTTGCCTCCGCTCCCCGGTTCTCTTTCATCTGAGGACGCATCTGGCTCGAGCTCTGTTAAACTATCTGCCTGCTGGTACCGGCCGTAGATAACAGAAAGAAACCTGAGCCCGAAAGGCAATTCCCCACCTTCTTCCACCTAACGTGACCTTCTCGGGCGCCTTTGAAGGTTTGCTGGTGCTCCGGCGATGATGGCAGTGGTGGGTTCCCTTGGGCTGTACTAAGAGCCTCTTGTTTTCTTTTCCCTTTCTTAGAGGCATTTCATCTTTAAGGGCCGGCTGCTCGCACACACTTTTATACCCACCGAAGCCATCAAGAAACCATGTTGTCTGGTGGAAGAAGTGCGTTTTTGTGCCTTGGAACGATCTTGAGCTTCTGGAGCTCCATGACTTGGATGCCTGTTGGAGGATGCCCGCATAAATGTACATGTATTGCTTCCAACGTGGATTGTCACGGACTGGGACTCAAAACTGTACCGAGGGATATTCCCAGGAACGCGGAGAGACTGTAAGTAAAACCGTTAAGGGCTCCTCAAGTACTTGTAGGAACACCTGGGACGAGTTTCCCAACACCTGCCTATCAGTGCTGAGCATTTAGGAACAGGAGTTTCAGTGATCCAACACGGATTAATGTTTTCAGGAGGGAAGGGGAGGAGCTCTTCAGGAGTTACAGCGATTGTGCCGCTGTGCCTTTTTAAAAAACGATCACTTCCAGAGTTGCACGTTTTTTGTTCCAGTTACCGTCTGAGTGGGTTTTGCAGTGACTTGCTTCTAATGGAGTTGGGAGCCATACCCGGAGTGCTCCCAGCTGTAGTCGTTGTCAATGCAAACACCAATTTAATGTGCAATTAGAACCGTGGGTGTTTTCACCTGGTGGCAGTTTCTCCTCACTTTCTCAGCATGGCGATTTCATCACCATGGAAAAACCGACTGCTGCCGTAAACTAATTCAAATGGAGAAGAAGTCACATTAAACTACCTCTAATGTCTGTTTTAAACTGCTGTGGGGAAGCTGCTTATTTAATTTTTAATCTGCTTCAGGGTTTATGATAGTGCTGTAACGCTATGGGGAGCAAGGAGAATAGTGAATGTGTTCTTAGTAATTGCTCCCTGTCATAAGTTCTCATGAGTCTTTCGGCTGACTCTTTTTACTCAATAAGTTCCTAAGGAGAAAGCTGAAAGCAAACTTGGGTTTCTGATAGAGTTCTGGCACTCGGCTGGTGCAGAGGACGGAGTCTCTGACATTGCTTAATGCATAGCAGATGGCACATTTCAGAGAGTGCCCGGTGCTAGATATGAAGATGTCCAGAGTGGAATGTTAAACAGAGCCCCAGCCTGGCTCGCTGTGCTCCACGGCTGACCTCAGGAAAGTGCAGTCAGTTGTGCCTTATGTGGATTAGCTGATAAGTTAAAATGTTTTTGAACTTGTAAGCAAACGCTGTAGATTGCATGGTCTGACTTCCTGTTTTATTTCCTTCTGGGTCATAGAGTTGGGGAAACTTCAAATTCTCAAGCAGTTTTTTCCTCCAAGGAAGAAAGCTGGATGAGGTTACTAAGCAAACAAAGTTTCTGTGCAAGGAGCACTCCTAAAGGCTAAGTTCTGCCCTGGAATGAAATTTTATAGTATCCTTGGCTGTTTCTAAATGCATTTTATAGTGCTGAGAGCTCTTAAATGATAGCAATATGCAGCTTTCTCATTACACTTTTCTCCCATCTTTAATGTTTTGTGGCCATATCAGCCTTTCTCTTAACCCCAGCTTTGTGAGTAACAGTTTTCAGATGTCAGTGCTGTAGAAACCTTAACATTTGTGCCTGAAACTGTGTACTCTAAAATTGATGGGTAGCAACCTGGCAGTTTAGAGCCCCCAAACTCCCCAACCCTGAAACAAGGAACCCCCCAACAAACCAGTGGCAGAGAGCACTGCCAGGGCAGTCAGAGCATGGGCATCACCCGGGTGGTTTGTGTGTGCCACTGCTGAGGGGGGGTTGGTGTGGCTTTGAGGGTCACAGGCTAGAATGAAACTTTGAAATGACAGGTTAAGGGGATTCACGAGTGCAAGGTTAGTTTGCCACCTGAGAAGAGCTTCAAAATGATAATTTGTTATTGCTGAGGTTTAGGGGGACTAAATTAGTGTTGTTGCCGGGTTTCATTTGTGAGAAAGGGCGCAATAAAAATGCGAACTTGTGTTGCTTCCTGCAGGAAGCTGAGCTGGAAGAGGAAAACTCTTGGCCTTGGCATGTTAAGTGTTAAAAGCAATGAAGGAGAGTGTAATCACTGTGCTCTTGGTCTTGTTCTCTTTGGTGTTATTTACAGATTTAAATTTTAGATTAATGGCTGCATAAAGAACAGTAGTAGCGATTTCACAATATTCAGTTTGAATATTTAACCTCAGAGATACCACCACTGATAAATATGAAATGGAACTGTGTTGGATGGTTTGTTTGGTTAGGGTGGTTTTTTTGTTTTGTTTTGTTTTGTTTTTTTTTTTAATAGTGTGTTATTGGAGCATTCAGTGGCTGAAACTGTGTGGAAATAGGATACAGTGGATTGCGTAGTGGCACATTAATCCATATTTTTAAACACTGTCTTGAGTTTTCATTCTCTCAGTCCATTGTGAGCCTTTGTCTGTTTTCATAGCGTTCACTGACATCTCCATTGCAACTGTTTTAAAGCTTGTATCAACTCTTTCAAAGCTAGTTATCTACTAACTTGAATTTTCTAATGTAGCAGGGGAGAGAGACAGTGTTCCTCTGAGTCTCATTCTGCTCATGGGTGAAACATCACTCAGCCACAGGATATATCAGAGGATCTCATTTCTCCCTGTGGTCCACAGCAACCTGTAGCTATTTATGACATACCAGTGGGTTGATGTGTAGCCTTTAACTAATATGTTTAGCTTGTAAATAAAACCAAATGATTATATCTGAAGTGATGAAAATATTTTTAATCTCAGACAAGTGTTTATATGTTGGGGAAATCATTTTAGCAAGTTCCTTGACGGCCACACACCAAGTGCCTTATTAAACTGTTACTCTCTGGAAAGGTATTTAGTTCTTTCTGCATTCTCTTGAGCTAAAAATTCCACATACCTGTTCAAGTCAGAAACTTTTTGCTTTAATTAGTAAGAGATCTAATGGCAGCACTTAAAATGTTTTGCCACTAAGCTTTTGGAGTTATGTTTGGACAAATGCTACAGATTGTTTGGCCTAGTGGAGCCAAGTTAAATATTATTCAAATTTGTGTTAATATGAAACCAAGAGAAACTGAAAATATAACATGAAGGGAACAATGGGAAATTTCTTTAGGGGGAAAAGAATTTCTTATTGCAAAGTTCTCTTAAATGAACTGGCTTTGATTACTGATTCTTCATGAGGAATGAGATGCATATTTTTTCTGAAGGCTTTGAAGGTACAGTTTTCGTAAGGAGTTGTACCTGTGATTTCTGTCTTGAAGGAAATCCACAGATTAACCAGTGATCACAAAGAGTTATAAAACTATCCTATACTTTGGCTTTTTTACACAGATTCATCTTTAATAGTAGCCTTGCAAATATAGCAAGTAGTGCTAGATTTGTGCTGCAGTTTACCTTGTTATTACATTCTATGATAGTCTTTTAATTGTGTGGTAGAGATTGAAGCTTTGGCTCAGTTCCCTTTCATGAAGAGCTAAAAAGAGGTGAACACTCTGTACTGCTGCACAACCAAATTACTCAGTCTGGGCCATGGAAGTGGTGAAGGAATTACTTGTCACTTCCAGGAGTAGCTTTCAATTATCTTTGTTCTGGAGAAGGAACCCTTGGAATAGCCATCGTCTCACACAAGAGAGATGTGAAATTAAGCCTAAGACTTCTCCTAAAAGTGGAAAATGTGCTGCTCCACAGAGGCCCTTGAGCAGGATGATGGAGCTGACTTGCCATTAGGATTTACTGATCCATTCCCCACTGGTGAAATAACTTGGTATCCTACCAAAAATAAAAGTTTCTAGACTGTTTGCATTGAGGAGAAAACCAATAATGTAATATTTAACTTGATTCTTTTATTTAAGCTGCACGATTTAGTGTTGTAAAGGAAGCAAATTCGAGGAGATATATTATATATATATATAATCATCCATGAAAATCCCAACTATTTTGCCTCTCTGGAAAGTTCCTTAGGATTGCCTCATCAAGCTCCCCTAATCAGAGTTGGCTTAGCTGTGCTTCAGTTCCTGGATGGGATTATTTGTATAAATTTCTTCAGTAGAAACATTTTCTGTGTATGTAAAATATTATATATAACACTTAATAATGCTGATAGTCGGGTTTAGTTGGAGATGATGCACAAATGCAGATCAAAGGCACCTGTTTGACAGTTGTGTTCTTCAGCTCTGAAGGGAAGGAGTGATATGGAGAAGCTGCTCAGAAGGTTCCTGGGTCAGTGTGTGCTTTGTGTCTGAAGGTGAAGCCTGAGCCTTTGTGTTTTGCCTTCCATTCCTGTCTGGTTATCTCCCTGTCTGCTAGCAGCACATTATAGATGTATAAAAGTTTCTTTGGAGAATTTAACCATGTTTGAGTTCTTGATGAGTTTATGTTCAGTGGCTTAGGATCTTGTTTAATTGATAGCTCTTCTGTGTTAGTCATTGCTTTGTGTTGTCTTTAGTTTGGAAGATTCTTTACCTTGCTAGATTGATAAAGCTTGCAAGACTAATCTGTTCTTTGCTTTGTCTGAGCAGCTAAATCGAGTGTGTCCACATTTAGGTGCAATTTAGGAGCTTAGTCATCTGCTTACTCCTGAGTTTTCACGTGGCCTGGGGTTTCTGCTCCACAAATATATTATTATGGTGGTTTTGGCCTAGGTGCACTGAGCTGCTGAAGTTGCACTGCCTTGTAATAAGTCTTCAACTTCCTCGAGTTTGTCTCCAAATTAAATCTAAGCTCCTGTCTTGAATGCTTCCATATTGCTGCAGAAGGCACTGTGAAACACATGCAGATGTAATTACAGTGACTCTTACACTGACATTCTGTTTTTCTAGAGCTCTTCCCACCAGGGATTACCACTCATTTGTTTGTGTAGTAATAGTCTCCAAACCCTTGCATGGAGCATTTCTCAGATATTTTTTTCCCTAGGTCATGTGGCAGTAAGTAGATGGCTTTGGCTTGGAAAAACCTGCTCTCAGAGGGCCTGATCCTGGGAAAACTGGACTGAGTTGTTGAGTTTAATGTGGATGCTTCCCTTTATTAATGCAATGCTGGCTCTGTGTGCTTGGCTGGACATTGGCCTGCACTTGTGTAGGCTCAGTCTTGCACTATTAAATTTGTTCCCTCGTTTTGAAGTGATGGAGGCAGGAAGGAGGGTGGAATTAATTGCTGTAAATTGGTAGCTACAGAAGCAAATAGTGGCCATTGTCATGTTGTCTGTGTTTATTTGCAGAAATTAAGACTGGGTTCTGAGATGAAAGAGGCCAGACTACTTCCTGCACAGTTTTTTAATAAGTGGCTCTGAGACTATTTACTTCTTTTCATATTCTTTAGCAGAGAGAATTGATTCATGCAAAAGAATTAGTTGAAAGGAAAATTGCCCCTTTAAGGAACAGCTGTTGTCTTTTAGCAAGTCCTAAAACACAGATGATGAGTATTGGTTTTTATCCATGGAATTTTTTTTCTCTGAGTTTGGGGAAGTGTGTACCAAAGGATACAGGTACAGCTCACCTGTAGGGATGGGTTGTGAGGCCAAAAATGACTAAATCCTGTACTTTAGTATACTAATTGTATAGACCCCTTCATATTGTATGCTGTCATTTGACCTTCATAATCAAAACTGCCTGGAATCTTTTGGAATATCACTGCCAAGACTGTTATTTATTTATTTATTGTGTACAAACATTCCCAGTTGTGTCTAAAACAAAAGTAACGTGTCCTGTGTCTATGGTAACTTGTGACAAGATTTCCATTTGCATTTCATGAGTATTTAGGCTATTCCTCACCTTCCAGAGAGCAGAAAGAGAATGATTTTCTCACAGAAATCTCACAAGATGCTTAGGGAGATAAGGATGATAAAACTTCTCTCTAATACAGATATTCAGTGAGTGACTTTCAGTGATTGTATGTTAAAAATTGAGCTTGTTTACTGAAGAGACCCTTCACAAGACTTAAATCAGGATGTGTTCCCTCCCAGGAACTAAGACCCCAAATGACTTGAAGCTCAATTCTTCCAGAACTCTTGTAGTTGGTGTGGTGCCCACAGTGCTTGATTTCCCCCAGTGTGACTGTGAGCACCTGTAGAACCAACACACACCCCTTGCAGTCCCACAGCTCTCTGACCTGGCCCCTCTTTTCCTGCTTGCCTTGGTTTCCACTCCTGAAACACCAAGCAGGAGTTTTTGTCCTCTTCAAGGTGAGACACAGCAAATTTCTCCCTTCAGGTGAGGAAGGAAGGAGTTCAAGATAAGTCTGGGGAGAAAAGCTGAAGTGAACCTCAAATGGCAAAGCTTTTTCAAGAAAAACAATGATGGCAATGTCACAAAGAATTACCAGAAGTGAAGTGTGGCAAATAATTCCTCAGGTGATTGTCTCTCCATGTGTTCTTATCACAGGGGTGGATAGGGGAGAGTGGATAGGGGAGAGTGTTCAGAAAATGTTTTCATAATACACATCAGTTTTTGTCCTCATCCTCTTGCGAGGTTTGAGACAGGCTGGTGGGTTGTGCATCCTGTCCTTGGCTCCTTTTTGCTGCTTAGGTGACAAAAAAATATCTATTCTTGTTGGCCTAACATTGTATGGATTTTGACCTAGGACTGCTGTTGTCACTCCCATCCCCTTGCATGTTCATTAACAGGTTTTGTTTGGCAACTTTAGGCTGTATCAGTTTAACTTGGGTGGTTTTTAAGTAGTTTTCAGGATGAGAAAGGGCTGGGTTCTAGTCATATTTGGGTTGCAGTGTGGCCAAAGCTACTCTGTTTTCAGTATTTTTCAAATCTTTTCTCCAGAGATCTGTAATGCTCCATTTCCAAATCTGTTTTCAATGTTGTGCAGTCAGACGTGTCATTAAGATCTTGAATGGTTCTCATCAGTGACAAGAACTGCTTCTTCCCTATTAAGAAATGGCTCTGTAAGCAATTGAGTCTTTCCTAACGGTCCTAAATACATAAAAGATCTGTCTGCCTATTTACATGAGGGAACAGGTCTGTGCTCTTGTACTCTGAGTCAATTTTGGATGAGTTGAAGGCCATCCCTGTAGAAAAGAGAGTTTAAGAGGGTGGTTCTTACCTCTGCCAGTTATTTTCAGCTTTTTTTCTCTCCAACTGAATCTGGTCTGTCAGTTTTCTCTGTCAGAATAAATTTGCCTTGTATTCCAATGTTATGCCATCTGTTTGATGGCTGCAATGTATGTTTTTAATCTTATGATTGATAGATTTCTGGAGCTTTTCATTAGGTGTTGACCTTTCTAACTATGACTTGCTCCTTTTTCTAAGACCTTAATTTTGTGTCTCAGGTGAAAATAAGAATTTAGCTATGGGTTCAAATCTCCTTTGCTGTCACTGGGGAAGGGAATACTTTCAGTAAACTTGAGTGCAGTTAACAAGAGGCAGAAAAATGTTGTTTTAAAGCTGATCTTGTCTTGATTTTGCACCAAGCAGTCTGCAAAAAGCTACCTGCAATTTGCTGTTGTATTGATGCCAGAATTGGTGCTGCTCACAGGTCCACTTTCACCCATCTTCTCTAAAAATCTGCAATATTGCAGCGACGATTCCTAATTTCTATCAAAGAAGATGATGGAAGGAGAGTCCTCTGTTTTTCCTGCTGGGATGTCACTGTCCCTGCCTGCCTTCCCACCTCAGCTGTGAGGGGCAGCATCAGCCTTGTGGGAGCAGTACCAGCTGATTCATGAACACACTCGAGTCCCTGCCCAATGTCTTTGGAGTCCAGGACAGTGAGAATTTTGGGAGACACCATTCCCATTTTTAATAACTTACTGGCTGCTAAGTGGGCCCATGGTCATTCTGGTTTGGGGTGCAAGGCTTCTGGCAGTGATGCCACATTTAGGGTGGACTTTTCAGATTATTTGAGAGACTTTACCCCTCTCCTGGTCTGTGACTTGTAGTGACATCAAGCTGTGACTGCACACAGAGAGTCACCCAGAAGAACAAGGCAGGAGTCGCCTCGAATTTTTGGTAATATCCTCTCTGTGCATCTTGACAGTAGTTTGAGTTGACTGAGGGCACAGGATGGGTGATTCCATTTCAGCCAGGGCTGTAAGAGGAGGGATAAACTGCTTTTGGGTTAATGATTGGGAGGTCAGTAACCCATTTGAACAGCCTGGGAAATGCTTGGAGCAGGTGTGGGGAGGATGGGGATGAACTCCATTGCTGATAGAGTTTTGTTTTCCTCCACTTGCACTTTTGTGCTCTTTCTTGTGAGGAACTGTCCTTGTTTAAAAAAGAAAGTTTGTTTTGCAGAGTTTTCAATTTACTGTAGTTTAAATTACATAATTTAAAAATATACAGTGCAAGTTAGGCTGTGGTGGGGCTGAGGGCAGTGCCTGCTGTGCTCATCACTGCTGTTCCATCTGCCTGTCCTCATCTCTTTGCAGAAAACCCTTTGGGAAATCTTTGTTAGTTCTGTGCTCAACATGGGAAACCTTGAGCTAAGGGTGCTTTTTAGGCACGGGAACTGAGATGGTAACACATTTCATGTTAGTGCAGCTGAGGTTCTGATCTCCAAAATCACAGCACTATCAAATGCAGCTTTTAATGTCTGTCTCCAAACCTTTTTCCCCCAAGAGCTGGATTCTGTCAAGCTTGGCTGCTCGATCTGTGGGGGGAGAGGGAGGCGCAGAGTGGAGGGGAAGAGTATGGGAATCAACTTTCTCATGAAATGTGTCAAAAGATAAGCATTTAACTATTAAGAAAATACCATTTCTGATAGCAGAGGCAGGGGTGCATGCTTGTGCATGCTAATAGTCAGGGGACTGTGTCTGAATCCTTGGGTGTTTGGGCTTTCTCCTTTATTCCTGAGGCAGGTGAGGAATGTGCTAATTAGCTCATACAAAATACATGTGTTAGACTGTAAGGTATTACTGGTGCTGGATATCATGGGACCCAAACAAATAACCTTGAAATTTCCAGAAGATACAATGAATTGTGACCCTTATGCACTTTCTCAGGTCACATTAAAATGAAGTATTTTAAGTCATTCAGCCAAACTGTCCTACTGAATTGTTCTCCCTAACACTTTTTCTGGGTATGCACGGGACAATAATGAGCAAGTATTTTAGCAACTTTTTAAACTGGAGTAGTACTTGGTTGTCTTTCTGTCAAAAATGGTTTTCAGCATTAGCAGAAAATATTGTTTCATAAGTTACACGATTCTGACCTAACACAAAAGCTTGACTTGACTTGGAAAAAGCTTTTTTTTTTTTTACAAACAACTTGTCCCTAAGTAGAAAAGATTCAGATTCCTGACTTCAGTTTTCTTTAGAAGATAACAAAAAGCTCAGCCAAAAATGAAAGATACTTCCCTAGAATTTTGTAAACATGTTCCTTGGGACAGGCTGTCTTGGCCAAGATGAATGAAGAAAGAAGTTATCAATTGTTACATTTCTTTGTCAAAGAATATAATTTAGTTTTACATTAATGATTTTTGCCCTCTTACATGAAGGAAACAGCAAACAGCAGTTTGATGGCCATTCCCTCTGTTTTGGGATATAGTGTGGAGCTCCTAGAGCAGATGTGATTGCATGACATCCAGCCCATTAAAAGTAATCCTAAATACGTGTGTGGTTGTCCACAGCCATGGAGACACTCATGTTTAATTAAAGCAGTTGTGTTGTTTAAATCTGACCCTGAGAAATTTCAGCCAGAAAAAGCTGCGTCCTGAAAGCGCCTTGAATG
The DNA here is from genome assembly GCF_047495875.1 of Pithys albifrons albifrons. Lineage (NCBI taxonomy): Eukaryota > Metazoa > Chordata > Aves > Passeriformes > Thamnophilidae > Pithys > Pithys albifrons. The sequence continues at coordinate 5,000,676 of NC_092472.1, forward strand.
TCTTGTGCCTTCCTGGGAGCCCTGAAGCACATTTTGCCTGGATTTTGGTGGGAATTTAAGTCATGGATATTCTCCAAACTGATCCTTTGTCTGTGTGAGGGTTTTGTTTAGACTGGGGAGGCATTTTGAAGTGCTGCTTTTGGCCAAGCTCTTGGCTTGGGGAAGGTGGCTGTGGTTTCAGCACCACTGGGCAACGTGGGAGCCCCTGGGCCAGGAGCTGCTGGGAGATGCTTTAGAGGCATGAGAAGAGTCTGGAGCAGCCTCATCCTCCTGAGGTGGGACAGCTGGTGTTCAGAATGTAGCTGGGGATCTAAAAAGGGAGCTCATTGGAAGGGAATGGGCACAGGGAAGAGTTTCTGAGGTGCCTAAATGAGAGCAGCAGGGGAGGTAAAGGGGGGAAACAAACCATTCAAAGGAACATTCTTGAGCAAAGAAAACTTGTTTTCCAGAAGTGGAAATAGATATTGAGAAATAAAGCCCTAAGGGAAAGGCTGGTTCTTCAGAGAGATGAAAACACACATTTGGATATAAGTTTCTCAGATAAGAATGTGAAAGTGCAGGAAACAGCCCAAAGATCCTTTGGAACTGTGAGTTTTGATTGATAACATATGAAAAGGAACACAAGATAAGGAGCAATCAGACATGTTTTATGAATTTTTTGAGAGGTTTGTTTGGTGTTAGTTTAGGCTTTATGTTCCTTTTCCCCCTGGAAAGTTCTTTAGCTAATTAATGATGGAGTTTTTTAGAAGATGAAAATGGATTCCTCCCTGTTGATGTTAACTGCATTTTATACAATAGATATTTTCCAAGGTTGTTCTTCAGGTATGTAACAGGGTGAGTGCAAAGTGGTTTTATGAGTAGTTTCAGTACCTTGAAATATCAAATGTATGTGCCAAGACTTCTTTAGGAAAACCTGAGTTTTGGGTTTATTTAGCAAACATTGTGACATCAATTCAGCTTTACTGCAGCAAGTCTATTGCTGAAAACCAAAGGAGGGATGAGGATGGGGAGACAGGAAAGGTGGGAATCTACTGGGACTGAAGAAAATTGTTTGTAAATTGGATGTAACATCTGGTTGGTAACTTCAAGTCAACACAGACTTCTTTGAAAATTTCATTTTACGTTTTAAAGCTGCCCTGTGCATTTTGCTGCAACTTCTTGGCTTCATCTGCTCCTTAGTGGCTGCTGTAGACACGTTACAGTCAGTGTGGTGGTGCTTGGAAGGAGTAGAGTTGGTGAAACTGGATGCTTTATAAATTAAAAAGAAAAAAATCAAACCCCAAAAAACCCCTGAACAGCAACAAAAAGAAAAAACCACAAACATAAACAGAGACCTGTCTTACCTTTCCAGGAAAAGATCTCCTGGGAAGGGTTTCTAGTCTGTGCCTGTCTGCAAGTGAGCAGGGTGATGAAATCAAGGCTTGATTTCCATGCCAGGCTTCACTAAAATCATTTGTTTGTTGGTAGAGCTTCTTTCCAAGTCATCAAGGATTTACAGCAGTCAGAGGCAGGTGTGAAATGTTTCAGGTCCTAAACATCCAGTTGTCTGTATTACTGGAGAGCTCCTAAACACACAGCAGTTTCCTCACTGTGATACATTCAGTCACACACCACATCATTAAGTGAAATCCAGAATTAAATGCAAACATCAGACATTGTCTCTGTGGAATAAAGCAATGTGCAATTTGCTGAACTTTGCAGAAATGCCTTTTTTTTCCCCCAGATGAGCCCAGAAGTGACAAAGATGGAAGCACAGGCACATACCTATTCCCATCCTGATGTGTCCCTTTGACAGCTGAGTGAAAATATGATCCAAGGAATGTTTGATGGCTGATTTCTGTCTGTACTGCAACTTGAGTTTGGAATAGCATTGAACTGATCTAACCACCTGATGTCCACAGAACCAGCTGGTGCATGTTGGGTCTGAAAGATGAGTTATACTTGTAGGAGTTAAGTAGGAATGGCTAAATAAAGTCAAGAACTGGAAAAAAAATTTTGCATACCCAGTTGTTAACTTTGGTTGTTGTTTTTTTTTTTTTTTTTTAATGAATTAAAATGATGCTTGAGCTACTCTGACACATACCTGTATTTCTTTCTCTTTCTCATGTGCACCTCCTGCTTCTTCATGTTAAACCATGTTTTTGTAACAAGGGTATTTTAAAGTATTTTCTATAGTTTTCTTTGTGCTTCGGATTTAAAAGTTTCTACTCACCCCTCAGCTCCTCCCAAACCAAAACCCAACAGATACTTGTTTTACCCTTTGTAGGAAATATAGAACCAGAGAATCTTTAAGGTTGGAAGGGACTTGAAGAGGTTTCCTGGTCCAGCCTCTGCTGTGAGCAGAACATGGAATTTGGACAGGGAAGGGTCCAGTTGGGTCTTTAAAAGCCCAGCACCTTCCTGAGAGCTGTTCCACAGCTTGGCTGTCCTGCAGTAATAAGGTTGTTCACAAACAGCCAGGTCTCCTGATTTTCAGGTTCTGATCCTTGTCTCCCTTGTCCTGAGTGCCTCAGAGAAGAATCATAGAATGGATTGGGTTGAAAAAGATCTCCCAGATCATCAAGTCCAACCCTTGGTCCAACTCCAGTTCCTTTACCAGATCATGGCACTCAGTGCCATGGACAATCTCAGGTTAAAAACCTCCAGGGATGGGGAATCCATCCCCTCTCTGGGCAGCCCATTCCAATGCCTGAGCACTCTCTCTGCAAAGATTTTTTTTCTGCTCTTCAATTTCCCCTGGCAGAGCTTGAGCCCCTTGTGCCCCCTTGTCCTACTGCTGACTGCCCTGCTCCATTCCCAGAGGAACCCTCTGTGGGCACTGGAAGCTGCTCTGCAGTACCCAAAGCCTGCCCTTCTCAGACCAGGCAAGCCAAGCTCCCTTGATACATAAGACCAAGCTTATGTAAACCCTTTGATCATTTCAGTAGTGACTTACTGGACTTGCTCAAGTCCATTAACATCTTTGGTGGACAGAGGGGCCCCAAACTAGACTCAGTGTGCTTGAGAAACACACTGTTCTCCTTTAATCCCCAGCTGCTGTTTAAGCCTAGAAGGCTGTCAGGTAGCTCAAGCCTGATTTACCTTTGGTAACCTTTTGGCTCTTCTCAGTCATCTTCTCTTCTGCTGGCCCAGAAGTTGCTTCCAGCAGTATTTGCCCTGACTTCCCCAGTGATAACTGGTGGCTGCTGCCCATCCTGCACTCTGCCATATCATGCTTTGAAACTTTTTCCAAGGCAAAGGCAATATTTGCCTGCATTAGAGATGTCACAGCAAGGCTGTGCTGTGTCAGCCAGACCTCTGCACCAGCAGATGGGTCTTGTCTTCCCACAGGCTTGTGTGGGGCAGGATTTCTTTGGTGATGCTTGACTGGATGCTCTGCCACTGCTGGCTGTTCCTCTCCTTGCATGCAAAGACCTGTGAGACTGTCAGTGGAGACTCAGCAGCGAGGGCAGTGAGCAGCTGCTCTGTCACTACACCAGCATCCCTTGTTTATTATTTCATAGCTAATGCTCTGCTGGAAGCTTTCCTTCCTGGCCCTTGGCAGTGTGAGCTCCAGCTGAGCTTTGACCTTGCCAATGCCATCCCTGACTGCTCGGGCAGTGTTTCTGCTCTCCTGTGAGCTCTGTGCTCCCTCTCTCCTGTGCTGAGCTCTGTGGTGTGATGCCTCTTTACCCCAGGAGTGCAGTGGCACAGGAGATGGTGCCAGCACAGTCTCCACCTGTTTATTCTTCCTGCGGGCTCTGTCTCTTACAAGGGCACCAGTGACACTGCCAAGTGAGATCTGGAACATGTCAGGAGTAACTACAGAATGTGGGGCTGGAGGTGAGGGACACAGGAGTGTAGAATGTACTGCTCAGCATTATTCTGTCAGCATAACACTTCCTTTCAATACAATAAATCCTGCAAACTATAATAATTCCACAGGAATTCCTGCAGGCTGAGACAAACATGTATTTCCTCGGAAGATGCAGAGTGCTGGAATTACTCAATGTGTTATGCTGCTTTCTGTGGGCCTTGGCTATGACTCTGCTCAACTGAAAATTCAGTCACTGCACAAGCTGTGAAAAGTATTTGTTCTTTTTTTTTTTCTTGGCATTTTTTAATGTTTGTATCTTGCCAAATAATTTTTTCTTATTTTTATAAGGATGAGGACAGACTTGTCACCTGCAAGCAGTTCCAGATCATTTGGACCAGTAATGTGTGTTATTAAGCAAGCACCACTGTAATGGAGTTGAGAATGGATAGCTTATTCACAAAATTAGGGCACTTAACCTCCAGGATCCTTGTTCTCATTGTTCAGACAGAAAGGAAACGCTCTGAGTCAGACCTGTGGGGCTCTGTAATCACAATGAATGATCTCTCTTTTTGAATCCAAAGCTGTGTCACAAAAGCATGATGGACTGTAGCAAAGGATTTGCACACTGCAACAATTTATTTAAATTTTCCTGGGGACTGAAACCATCCAGTGCCACCCAGCAAGTACAGCAAAAATTATTAAATGTTGGGTTGTAAGTTAATTGTTGCTCTGGCTTAGGGTACCTGAATTGTTGGATCCCACTATAACTGTGCAGGTACACTCTGTGCAGTTTGTGCTAAAGATGGGCAGAATATTTAGAAATCTTTAGAAAATAACTTAAGTCTTACATAGGTGAAATGTCCTTTTTTAAAAAAAGTGAAATTACTTCAGCTGGATATGATTGTGAAGGTTTTGTCTTCCTTTACCAGTGATGTTCATACTCGCCCATGTGATTTGGAAACTACTGGAATTTGTGTATTTCGTAAAATCCAGTCCCAGGAATTCATTTCCTGCATTGCAAAACTTGAAATGAAAATATGCTAAATCTGAAGATATGCAGATTGTGCTGCCAGAGGGCTTCAGGGTAGTGTTATAATTGAGTAGTTTATCACAGGAACTTTGAAGTTCTTGGATTGAAGGCACAGGAGAATTGCCAAGTGCTTCCTATAGGGAATTATGGTCATTTAAGGCTAAGAGGCCAGTGGCAGTCCATCTCCATTAAAGGCAAATTAGCTGCCCAGCAGAAATCCTGGAAAATGGTTAAAATAATAAAACAGATACTGGGTGTGTAAAGACTGCAAAGGGCAGCCAAAAGCTACTCTGTGGGTGCGTTTTGCACAGGGGAGTGGATTTTGGTCAGTGTGTTCCCAAACTGGGAACTAAAGAACTCATCAAGAGAGGAGGCTTTGCTGAACAGCTTTTTGCCTCCAGCCCTGCAGGGAGCTTTCCTAAAAATCCAGAAGGTATTTCTTGTGGTTTTAAGCTTCTGGAGTGCAATCAGGAGCCAGGTCAGTGGGGGGGAAAAAATGCATTACCTGTGAAAAATACAGGTTTGTTCCAGCTCAGGTGCTGTGTGTTCATGGTTACCTGGCTGGGGGCTGAGTGAACAAATCCAACAGGAAAACTCCCAGGGATAAATCAGCTGTCATTGCAGCTGGCTGGGGTTGACAAAGTCACAGAATCCCAGAGTGTGTTGAGTTGGAGTGGACCCACAGGGCTCACAGAGTCCCACTCAGTGCCATGGCACAGTAAAATTCTCATTTCCCAAGACTGGATGCTGCTTTAGTTCCTTGGAGGAGTTGGGCTAATGGAAAATATCAGGAACTCCTTAGATTCAGGAATTCAGGTTCAATTGGTATCACTCGAATTTGAGCTCCCACCTTTTGAATGTTGATTTATCATTTAAAATAGAATCCCTTGGAATGTATTACAAATTATTCATAGCAAAGAATGTGGGCTATAACCTCAAAACAGATGCTCTTAAATTTCTTGGAAAATCATTTTTCTTCTGTTCTTCCTGAGCTTTTGGGTGTTCCATGCCTTGTGCCCCAGGTGAGGTTTGTTTTGATGGGAGTTGTTTTGATGGTGTGTTGGATCCTGACCTGTTGGTTCTTGGGGGACAAGAGACTTTTATTAATTCCCAAGTGCGTTGTTGTGTGACAGAAAAATCTTACACATTCCTTCTTGGAAAATACCAAAATTGAGATGAAGAGAAATGCATTTCCCTGTAGAGTCCAGGGGGTGTTGGTTTAGCCAAGATTCCTTTCAAAGTGTTGGGTTCTGTGTTGATTTGTGTGTCCCAGACATGACCTGTGTGTGGAGCTTTGAACTGGTGTGTGGTGGCCACTTGGAAACTCAGCAGGAACAGAAACTAAACTTTGTTTGAGGTTCTGTGACTCGAAATGAATGTTTACCTCACTTGGGAAGCAGTTGGGCAGGAAAGAACCCTAGTGCTGTTTAACTTTGGTAAGAGCTCTCGTTTGAAGTCTGTGGCAGTTAATTTTTCCTTCAATACAGTTTCTCTACTGTTCTTATGGAGTTCTTTCAACCAAATATCTGAGGACTTCAATGAAGTCTAGTGCTCCTTTTCCTTAGATATTTTCACTTTTTATGTGTTTTTGTTTTGTGCAATGTCTTCTGAGGTTAAAGAAAAAAAGATTTAATAAGTATTTTCTGAACTACTGCCCACGTAGGACTTGAGTTTGTCATTGAACTGCACAATCAGCTACTGCCATGAAATTATTGAGCATCAGAGATGTTCAGTTTTGCTGTCAGGAATGTTACTATTTGCCAGACTGGCACCTGAGAGTCAGAGGAAAACTGTTGCTTTAGAACACTTACTGATAATCAATGGCTTTAACTAAATGCAGTAACTTTCTTATAGAAAGGGAACTAAATTTATACAACTTTTTTCTTACCAAAAGGTAACAGGGTTAGACCTGAAGTTTGGTGTTTTTTTCAGGCCAGAAAAAAAAAAACTAAAAAAAAAATTCACAAAGTAGAAGTTTGTCTTAAAGCAAATCCACCCCTTGCAGTGAGAACATCAGGCTTGAGAGTATTTTTTTGTGCCTTTGAACTTGTACAGTGCCCACATATCAGGGACTTCAAAACCAAACCTGTCCAGAGAGGACTTGTTTATGTGCTTTAGTAAGACTTGGGAATTTGGCTTCTTTGTGCCTAGAAAGGCATAACTGGGAAGCCAGAGGTGCCTGATTAAAAAACCTATAGTCCTGGAAGAGCTGAGGAATTTAGTTGGAGATTCACCTGGACATGTTGAGATTCACAGCTCTGGTGATGGCCCAAACTTTAGATTATCTTGGAGACTAATGCAAAGAGGGCTCAGCAGGCAGCAAAGTGACATGTGACTGTAACAGAACCTGCTGTTGGTAGTGTTGGTGTGAATTTCTGCATCCTTGTCTAGAAAAGGTGGTGAATTTGTGTAAGGTATTTTATTTATATGTAATTACTGAATTGAGTCGAAGATTGTGCAAGAGTTCAGCACATGATGGCTGTTGGGTTTGGCTCCTCTGAGAGCTGTGATGTGCCCTGTGGGGTGATGTGGAGTCAAACCCAGCGCTGATCTGGTGCATCAGAGGAGCAGGAGCTCAGAGCTGGCCAAGAGGAGGGGAGTGTTTGCCAAGGTATGTGAGGCTGGGAGGCTGAAACCCAAAGTGTGCAGGGGCAAGTGGATTTACTTCTCAAGTCATAAACCTGACGCAGTCCAAGGAAGAGGGTGGGGCCGAGATCAGTGTCTGGGTGTTTTGGAAGAGTTGAGAGGCCAAACAGAATAATCATGAACAGAAATGTAAGTAATGTGGCAGAGGAAATCTGTGCACTCCTGGCATGCTCCAGAGAACATTGATGCTTTAAAACATTTAAAAGTCTGTCTTAAAGTAATTTGATTGTCTTAGAGAAGAATGAGAGATGAAGCAATTCAGAGGAATTCTCACTGTGGAGAGGATTTGCTCCAGTTGCTCCAAGCATCCCTGTTTGTAATCAGTGTGTACATTGTGTGACTCAGTCTTCAGCATCTACAAAATATGTGTTGAATTAAATTGTGATTAGAACATAGCAGGACATGTTTATGAGTAAAGCTTCCTTTAATGGTTCATCTGAGCTCACTTCCATGAGCTCTCAGTCTGTTCTAGTCCAGTTCATGTTTCTTTTCCCACTGAAAGGATTCTTTCCATTTCTGTGTTCTTAAAGCTGCCACTACACGTGCATTGACCTTAACATGTTTTAGCCTAAAAAAAAAAAAATTACCCAATTAGAAAATGAATTTACAAGACAGATCTAAGACCAAGAGCTTTAGTAGAGCTGGTATAGGTGAGAGTTCTCATCTCTTCTTGAGTGAGTGATACTGATTTTCCTGCTGACAGAAGAAACCTGTATTCCTTAGTGGTGCTTTCTCAGATGATGAGACAATATTGTTTGACTGTGAAATGTCAGAGTAGTAGCTGGGCTTGTGTTTGTGTGGGATGAGATAGATGTATTGAGTAAGGTCCAAGATCTGCTTGGCCACACATACCACCCCAAATGCAGGAATTCTGCACTATAAGAATTCTATGCAGAGTTATTTTATCTGGACACAGACATGTGTAAAATCCACCTTTACAGTATTATTTTCCTCATATCTTTGACCCAGCTGGTTTCTTTTCCAAGAAATCTGTCTGATTCCAGCAGTCTTCTTGAACACTGATGTGTTTGAAAGCCAACAAAGGTTGCATGTTCAGGTTTAGCTCTTTGTAGTTCAAACCCACTGGTGAGCCCATAATCAGCTGCCAAACTTTATAAAGGAAACATAAAATATTATGTTGCCCACAAATACCAGCTGTAAACCACTAATGTCTGCACAGGTTCAGTAACTTCCCAGTCACAAAGTTTAATTGACTGGTGGGGTAACCTGTGGCAATGTGCTGCTTTGCTGCCACTGTTAGACCCACTGGGAGCAGGAGGAGGAAGTTTTACATCGTAGTTCATCACAGTTTTACTCTGGTTTTCTTCAAATGGCAGAGGAAGAACATGTTGGAAAGGGAAAATATTCTGAAGGTAAACACTTCTTTTAAAACAGTGGCAACAGTTATCAATTAAATCCAGAATGGCTTGAGGAAAGTGAACTTCATGAGGGATGGCCCTCCTAAAGTTAGAGCATCGTGCAAGGACGTTGACTGACAGAAATGGTTTTTGCCTTAGTTAAAAACCTTTGCAAGGGATTAATAGAATTGATATTATTTATGCAGTATGGGCAGTGCCAGTCTGCAGGAGCAGAGAAAAAGCAATCTCAAGATATGTGTTGACCATGGAATGTTAAAGTCTTTTTCAGAGTGGGGAGCTGTGGATTTCACCAGGGGAAGGATGAGGAGTGTCCTTGGGGCTGAAGGCAGAGAGGAATGCTGCAGTGTGGGGGATTGGTGTCTTGGGCTGGGCAGGAGGGCTGGGGTGGGGGAGGAATTGCTGTGTATGTGGCAGGAATGGAGATTCTGCACTTCTTCAAGCTGTGCTGAGGATCAAGCCTTCCCAAAGACCACAAAATTGGGGCCTCTGGCACTGTGTTGCCCCATGAGTGCCATGATCTAGTAAAGGGACTAGAGTTGGACCAAGGGTTGGACTTGATGATCTTGGAGCTCTTTTCCAACCCAATCGATTCTATGATTCCATTCTATGTACCTTGGCTGGTTCCTGCTGCCTTGGAGGATTCCAAGCAGCTCAGTGCCAGGCTTTGCTAGGGCTTCTCTGAGATAAAGGCAAGGAAAAACCTGGGCTGGGATGCCATGGAAAGCAGATGGGGAGCAAAGTGCAAGTCAAACACAAGCTGGTTTGCGTGTTGCTTACTCCAGATGTGACTCTTTCAATGCTCCCTGCAATCAGCTCCTGATGGAGCAGCAGTGAGTAGTTAATGATGCACCAGGGTGGAAGGACTGAGCTGGGAACAGAAGAGGAAATGAAGCTGGAAAATCTGAAAAATGTAGGCAGTGATTCAAAGGTATTCTTGGGGAAAAGCACCATTCAATCAAGAGGATAAAGGCAAATGAAAGAATGGCTGTGCAGGCAGTGCAAGTGCCCAGTAGGTGCTTTGTGGTTTGGGTTTTTCATTTTTAGTTTTAGTACAATGGATCTTTTTAAAATATAGTTGACATAAGCCAGGTAAGGACTTTTCCCTCCTCGTTTCCTTACCTTCATCCTTGCTTTCCATCTGTGCTAAAGAAAATGTCTTCCTGACAGGAGAATGCTTCTTGTCGCTTATAATTGTGTCCTGTGCTAAGATGCATAAACTAATTCTTAAAGTTTGTTACCTGATCTTAAATCCTTTTATGACTGAAGGACTTTATTAGCATTATTTTGATGCATATCAATAAATATTGGAAGTAGATTCCAATATGAAACACTAATGCTGGAGCAGGTCCAGAGAAGAGCAACGAGGCTGGAGAAGGGACTGGAGCACAAGTGCTGTGGGGAGAGGCTGAGGGAGCTGGGGGTGTTCAGCCTGGAGAAGAGGAGGCTCAGAGGTGACCTCAGCACTGTCTGGAACTGCCTGAAGGGAAGTTGTGGCCAGGTGGGGGTTGGTCTCTTCTCCCAGGCACTCAGCAATAGGACAAGGGGGCACGATGGGCTCAAGCTCTGCCAGGGGAAATTGAAGTTGGAGAGCAGAAAAAATTCTTTGCAGAGAGAGTGCTCAGGCATTGGAATGGGCTGCCCAGAGAGGGGGTGGATTCCCCATCCCTGGAGGTTTTTAAAGTGAGCTTGGCCGTGGCACTGAGTGCCATGATCTGGTAAAGGGACTGGAGTTGGACCAAGGGTTGGACCTGATGATCTTGGAGGTCTTTTCCAACCCAATCCATTCTGTGATTCTTTCTGTACTCCAGTGTGTCACAGACTTCAACCCTGTTAAGGTCTTGCTTATATGGTAGAAAGATATTTTAAGGTTGATGCAAAGGTTTGAAAAAGATATGCAAAACCAGCTATGCATTCTATACTAATATGGCCTCTGGTTTTAATGGCATGAAGACCAAGGATGAAGACTTAGCTGTTTGTCATGTCCCAGGGATGAAGACTTAGCTGTTTGTCACGTCCCTGTTGGTTAGCACAAGGTTAGGGACAACAGTCTGGAGAGGAGAAAAGAAGCAATGAAACATCTAAGGCCAAACAACTGACATGAGTATCTCTCTTGATATTCCTTCTTGGGATTTTAGTGGAAATGTTCATTTGTACAGTTGGAGCAGCTGGGAGATGCTCCAGTGCTGGAGACACTTTCTGTTCATGGAATGTTGGGTGTCATCTCTGGTGTCTGAATCCTGGTTTCTTTTCCCTCTGCAGTGATCTGGAAAAAAACAACATCACAAGAATCACGAAGACAGACTTCACGGGGCTGAAGAACCTTCGGGTCTTGTGAGTATAACACAGAACTTGTTCTTTTTTACAAGACTGTTTTAGGGTGCTATTATTGAGAATGACCTTCATTCTAGAGCTCAAATGGTAGCAATTTCTGCACATTATTCAGTTGTTGGTATTCTCTTCAGCCAGGCAACTGGAACAGTTTGTGATGTGAAACAGTAAGTTTTAGGTCTGTGCTGAAGTAAACGAAGTTTCAGAGCTATTTCATTGTTTCTTCCTGGCTTTTAATAAATCCTGTAGTAAAAATTTTGATCTGCTTTACAATCACTGATGCATAAATCAAAGCAAACAGGACTTTCAGATTTGGGTCTCTTTAAGGTGCAGTCCCATTAACAGCACTTCTGCAGGAGATTTCATTAAGTTTGTTAAGGGGAGCTGTAGAAGTTGTACACAAGGAAGGCTGTGAATTGTTGTAGCCTGGTGTGCAGTAATACAGATATTTTAAGTGGTGCTGTCTCATGAGCTCAGTATCAGTCAAGAGCTAAACTATAGTTCAAAATGGGGCTTGACCATCAGAAGGGGAAACTTCAGGTTATAGATTTTGTCATTCCTGGTTTCCTATTTCTCTTACATGAACCACTGATTTAGTGATGAAAAGTTTTCCTTTGATTATCCTCTAAAATAAGTCCTTAAAACTGCAACTGTTGAACCATTACAGTTATTTAGTGATAATCAAGTAATTATGTAAGTCCTGCTAAGAAAAAGGCAAGTCTTTTCTCCTGCTACCTTAACACTTTGGAACAAGCTGTTGTGTACTATGGAAACACTTCAAATCTGTTGGAAGACTTTTTGTTCCTGTGGTGTTTCTCTCATCTCTAGCAGTGGAGTTGTTTAGATTTCCTTGGCTCCCATCCCAGCTGTCAATACCATTGTGGAAGTCTATTAAAATACATGTACTATACTCTATTAATGCCAGTTGCTGTTTTGGTTTGCTTGGGTTTTTATACTGTCAGACATTGTCTAATGCTGCTGCAGTCATTTATGCCTTTAGCAATAAGCAAAATATATGACTGCCATTTTTATAGGATTTGTTTTTGTCTGTGCACATTGCAAGTTTGTGTAGCTCATTTCTTCAGCCTTTGAGCAGTGTGGTGTTTGTCACAGAATTCACTGGGAATAAAACATCCTTCAGATATTTTCCTTAATTTTTCTTCTGTTTCTCGTAATTCTAGCTATTCTTCATTACTAAACCCCTCTTTTCCCTCTTTTACTTCCCCTCTGGGTATGTTGGGCATAGTGGGAAGCACAGCCTGTCCCAGTGTTCCTAGACAGGTAGCCTAGTCCTGTTTGCAGACACCAGAATGAGGAGTAGAAACAAGTGACCTGGGAACTCATCGAACAGCACAGCAGGAAAAATCTTCCGGCCTCAAACAATATGGAAAACACTCCTTTGTGCACCTTTTTCTTTTTATTCCTCATAACTCCATCTTTTTCCCTTATGGAGGTTTTCCTCCCCCTCTTTTTACCAACATGCCTTTCTGGTTGATGTGTTTGTATTTAAATTTTACTTTTTGCCCCCTATGCGTGGTCTTGGCTGTGGAACACTCTTGCTGCTTTGCCCTCTTCACTGCTGTGCAGTTGCACAGCTCTGAGCATCCTTAGAGGACTGAGGCAGAGGAGAACAGGGTTTCTTGCCTGATTTTCACTGAGCCTTAGTGTGTAAAGCTCCTCCTTCCTGTGCTTTAGCTAAAGGGCATATGGAATGTTCAGGGCTGTTCAGTCCCTGTCGGACCCTGAGATCAGCTCAGTTGGTTAAAACTTGGTTGTAATAATGCCAAGGTCATGGGTTCAATCTCCTGTGTGGGCCATTGACTGAAGAGTTGGACTCGATGATCCTTGTTGGGTCCCTTCCAACTCAGAATAGTCTGGGATTCTGTAAGTGCTGTGACAGAACCAGAAATGGAGCAGTGCTGGAAGGCAGCACAGAGGGAAGGGAACTGTCAGCTCCAAAGGGACTGTTGGTAGAATCATAGAATGGATTGGGTTGGAAGAGACCTCTGAGATCATCAAGTCCAACCCTTGGTCCAACTCCAGTCCCTTTACCAGATCATGGCACTCAGTGCCACGGCCAAGCTCAGTTGAAAAACCTCCAGGGATGGGGAATCCATCCTCTCTCTGGGCAGCCCATTCCAATGCCTGAGCACTCTCTCTGCAAAGAATTTGTTTCTGATCTCCAACTTCAATTTCCCCTGGCAGAGCTTGAGCCCATCGTGCCCCCTTGTCCTATTGCTGAGTGCCTGGGAGAAGAGACCAACCCCCACCTGGCTGGAACTTCCCTTCAGGCAGTTCCAGACAGTGCTGAGGTCACCTCTGAGCCTCCTCTTCTCCAGGCTGAACACCCCCAGCTCCCTCAGCCTCTCCCCACAGCACTTGTGCTCCAGTCCCTTCTCCAGCCTCGTTGCTCTTCTCTGGCCCCGCTCCAGCCCCTCAATCTCTTTCCTGAACTGTGGGGCCCAGAAGTGGTGTCTTGCCCTTCCCCACAGAGCATTTGTTCTGTGTGAAGGAACAGTCCCCCCTGCACACTGTCAGTCAGCCTCCTTTGCTTATAACTTATCCCTCTCTTGGTCTCAGGGGTGGAGAAAAGCAGGATCAGACATGGCAAAGCTGAGACTTGTCCTGTTTTGCACCCTCTTGTGCAGTGGGGCTGTACAGAGCTGTGTCATGGCTTTATTTCTGGGGGGATTGAATCCCTTTGGATTATTTAAAGAGGGTTTCCTCCAGAGAAAGCCTGGGCAAGTCTAGCCAAAAGAAATACATTGACATTCAGTTCCTGCTCTGGGCTCCACAAGTCAGTTATCTCCATTATGTTACAGTGGAATGTCCTAAGGATGTACCAACCAAGTCTCTACACCAACACCTTTCTGAGCAAAATTGTTTATGGGTGTGAAAGTTTAGGAACAAAAATGTTCAGCAAACCTGGTGGTCAGGAGGCAATTCTGGAGCAGTTCTGAGAGGAACAGCCCTGCTCTGCCCAGGTTATAAAATAATCTCCTTTTACAACAGTTACTGTATTAGAAAAAGCATTTTCATAACATGAGGAGAAATGGGGAAGCTCTTATATTGTGTTAAAATTAACTGGTATTTCTGGACTTGCAGACACTTGGAAGAAAATCAGATCAGTGTGATAGAACGTGGAGCTTTCCAGGACCTGAAACAACTGGAGCGACTGTGAGTATCTCCATTTATTTACCTGTGGAAAAGCTGCAGTTCTTGTATCTCACTGTTCCAGGCCCTCCACAATATTTCATGATTATAAAATTAGCCTTCTTTAGGAAAAGCAGAATTAAGCCTAAATTAAAGGGTGCTCTTAAACACAGCTGAATTTATATTATGTGATGGCTAAAAACTGAAGTAAATGTAGAGTTGTTGGCCAAGAAAATAGAACTGGCAGTGAAACCAGAGTCTCAATAACATTATCAAAGGGAAATTATCTGGGCAACTCTTAAAACTGATATGTGGGTGCAAAGATTTTTTTAGAATAATTTCATATTGTTATGTATATTTGTATTTTTATCTACATTTATGTCTGTGCTAATGAAAGTTGGAATTCTCTCCCTTGAGAATTACAGTGTTTCTAAAGCTGCCTTTGTACTTATTTTTCTGCTGAGCTTCATTTCCTCTAAAGCAGCATCATGCCAGTGATGGCAGTGGGTTCAGGGTGTCATGCCAGACTTACAGGACAGACTGTAGGGTTCCTCTGCTTTTGATAGCATGAAATTTATTTAAAAAAGGTGAATTTAAGCTGTGTCCTAATCCAGAATCAGTTTATGGAAAACTACTGACCCTGCAAGAGTAGAAACTGAAATGTGAAAAAGGGCCAAAGTAATGCAGTGTCCAGGTGTGCTTTTGGCTGGATGTGCTCCTTGGATTATCATGAATATTAATTCATTAATTATCAGACTATTAATTCTGCCTCCTTAAGGTGGGAGCAGAACAAAATCTCTGAACTCCTGAAATGCTTTGGGGAATTATTCTTTGCTGGAGGCAGGTGAGGAGAACAATATCCCAAAGCTGGTTTGGAATGCAGGGGGTTTGTGTTGAGTGGGAACTGTGAGCTGCAAGCATTTCTTGGAGGATTTGTGGTTTTCTAAAGCAGCTTTCAGGAGTCAAGTGCCCACTGCGATTGTTCAAGAGAAGGTTGGAGCAGTGAGCAGATCCACTAGAGCTGTTTCTGGGATCTCAGGGTTAGATTTGCATTGCAGTTTGTTAACTAGTGCTGAACTTAGAAAATTGACTTTCTCAGGGTTTTTGTTGTGCATTAGGAAGCTCCACTTTTGGCAATAGGAAGATGAACTCTAAATTCTGATTATAAGCCATTTTTGCCTATATTCCATTAGAAAGTATATTTAGGAGCAGAGTTTTGCCACAGCTGATTTCTTTCAGTAAAAAAACCCAAACCAGACCACAAACAGAACAAAACCAAACCAAAAAATCCCAACCAAACCAGAGATTAATTTTCTGAAATTGAGCAGAGCCTGACACTAGTAGAAAACTGTTTATTGACATTATAGCTTATTTTAGACAGTCAGTATCCTGACAAAGCCCTACTGTTAAGCTTATTTTATATTTTTGTGTGTGTATGTATAAATAAATCATTTTCATCTCTATCTTTAGATAAAGATTCATTTAGTTAAGTTAGGAAATGAATTTTGAAAAAAAAATCAAGAGAAGGGCTGGCAGTTGTAGCCAGAAATGATCCTCAAGTGTCATCTTGGTGTGTTCTCTGTAGAGCCTCCTCTGGCAGCAAATGAAAACAGTGTATTTTGTGAAAGTAGAAGTTAGGAAATATGATACCTTTAATAGTGTCTCTTGAAGTCTCTGCTGTTTGAAAGTCTTGCATTTTTTTTTCCTTCCTGCCCGAACTCTTAACTTGGCCTGTTAAACATTCTGCCTCTCTGCTTCTCTTTTAGCATTGCCTGTCATTAAAATATTTCCTAAATTAATGTAGTATGAAAGGGAGGCCTGGAAACTTGCAACTTTGGGATATTTTAGCTTAAATCACTTTTAGGACAAAACTATAAATCTGTTTTCTTGCTGTGAGTCAGAAGGCTTTGGAGAATGAACTGTGGAAAGTTTGGCGAAACTTGTAAGGTTAAATTGCAACATTTTAGGTGATATTAAGGCTGTTTTATTAAGTATTGTCAAACATTGCAAAATGTTAATGAAGAAAGTATGCTGGATGCATTAAAAAGAATCCTGGCTTTTTTCCATTTAATTTCTTTCAAATAATGACTAAATATCACTTATATTGTTTCGATTTTTGGAATAACATTCTTTTTTTGATCTATCAAAGTGGATGCAAAAGTAATCCTTGACTTACTTTTAAACAAAGCAGCTGCATTGGGTCAGACTTTAAAGAACAGGAGTAATTTCTGTTCCTGGCAAAATACCACATATAAAGGTTTTTCCTTCAAAGTAACAGTGGAAATGTGTTGTTCCACTTCTCACCTCGTGGAAATCAGTGAAGGGCATAACCTCAGGTGGACAGTGGAGCTCATTATGTTTTCACTTGTCTGGATATTGAGGCAAATGCATTGTTATTATCTGAGCAAATTAGCAGGATTGGTTTTGACATGTCCTGTAGGATAAGATGTCTTTAGAGCTGCCACCCACTGCAGCCAAATGCACCATGGTGATGGTCCTGCAGTTATTTGGATTTTATTCTGATTTTTGGTGTTTGTTTTGTTTTGTGTTGTGCTTTTTGGGGGGTTTCTGTTTGTTTGGTTTGTTTGGTTTTTTCTTTCTTTTTTTTTTTTTTTGTGGGAGATTAATGCTCACAATGCCAGTGAAGAAGGATATTGTCAAAATTGTCTGTTGGCTTAAAGTTGGGCAACAGCAGTTCAAGGAAGCACCTCATGCAAGGTTTGTTAAAGTAACAGCACAAAGCTTGTGGAATGTAGAAGCCACTTCTTACTTTGGCATATTTGTACTCAGCTTTCTGAATCTGCAGGAATTTGAAATGTTACCTCTCAGCTGAACTCAGTGTTTCCAGTAAGTTGTTCTGTTGAATGGTAGGATGCAGAATCCTTGAGAGTGACCAGTGGAAAGGCCAAAATGTTTCTTAGTGCTTTTATTGCTACAAATTTGTGCAGTTTTATTGCAGAACATAAAGATGGTTGGTGAATTAGGTGGCCATAAAGAGTCAGGCAGCTGAGACAACATAGAATCATAGAACCACAGAATCCATTGGGTTGGAAAAGACCTCCAAGATCATCAAGTCCAACCCTTGGTCCAATTCCAGTCCCTTTACCAGATCATGGCACTCAGTGCCACGGCCAAGCTCAGTTTAAAAATCTCTAGGGATGGTGAATCCACCCCCTCTCTGGGCAGCCCATTCCAATGCCTGAGCACTCTCTCTGAATATATATAATTTTTGCACACAGCTTAACTTGGTGCTGCTTTTTGCTGAGCCTCAGAGCAACCTGGGCAGGGGAATCCAGGAAGGCTTCTGGGTCAGTGTGTCTGATTTGAGGTGCTGGAATGGCTTCAGTGATCTCCTCCCAGATGGGTTCTCTGGCCATCACCTTTCATGTGCCAAGAGGATCAAGAAGCAACAGGCACATTGGTGGGCCCAAAAGATGAACTGACATTTCTTCCAGAGCCAGATGTGTGTCACACGTTCCTGTGAAAAATGAGGCAGGATATATGAGACACCAAAGAAGCTCTGAAGTGCTTCTTTCCAGAAAGTCCTCCTGATTGATGGAGGGTGGTTGGCTGTGCAGGGCAAATCTGTGCATCTGTTCAGGAGGAGTTTAAGGAGCTTTGGGAATACTCTGCAAGCTTTGATGGCCTGCCCTCCTTACCAGGGTAACAATTTTACCACAGTTGTGAGGTGTAAAAAAACCTTTGAGAAACTGGAGGGGTATTTTTCTATTTATCTTCTGTGATTTTTTTTTCCTGGTAGTTTGCTCTGAAAGGTCTGACTTCCATCTCCTTTACTGTGGTTGGATGCAGCATTCACATACCCTCACAAACAGGATGCTGTACTGGCACAATTTAAAGCCCAAATCTATTTTGGATTTTAGCATTTTATTTTGGTGCTTTGCTACTAAAACCGTGTACGATTTGAAGATAAAATGACGCTGGAGTTTCATATGGCAGGAGGATCAAGAAGCAACAGGCATTCTGGTGGGCCCAAAAGATGAACTGACACTTCTTGCAGAGCCAGATGTGCGTCACACATTGATGTGAAAAATGAGGCAGGATATAAGACACCAACAGATCCTGAGTTTTCCACAGCCAACTGCCAGGAATTGTCACGTAGCTGTATAATCTTCAAAAGGCTGGACTTTGGCTGATGGCTGGTTCTTTCTACTTAAATTAGTGTCTTTAACTAACATAAAGGATCTCAACATCTGAAAGCACTAAAACTGTGTTTTTGTTGTTTAGGGGAGGGGGGGAATTGTATATGCATGGCCAAATCTTCTCAAAGTTGGGAAAAATAATTAGCTATAAGGAAAAAAGCAAAAAGCTAGAATCCAGATTTTAACCCCAGCATATACATGTATGGTTTGGGTTTTGGCCCTGTGAAGACAGGTTAAAATGGGAATTATAGTTGACTTTTAACTGCAGAGGTTCTACTATGTGTTGACTCTTGGTAAGCAGCTTCCTAAATGCTTGATTAAGGTATTAAAGTACATTTATTTGGCACAGTGTACTGTCAAATTGCTATTAGTGGCCAAAGACTCTGAGGAGAAGAATAAATTGTTAGATGATGCTCCACAATGTGGATTTCATAAATTGAGATTGAGCAGGCTTTGAATAAATCATTTAACACAAAAAGCATCTTCCCCAATGACCCTGCTGAGTGGAGAGGTTGGTGGGTGCTTCAGAGCAGTTGGCAAAATAATAAAATATTGGACAGTTCTCTGCTGTTCTAAACAAAACCAAACCTTTGGCAGCCTGGCCAAATCCAAAGGGTTTGTACAGGGTTTGCAGTTGGAATGATTTTCTGGGGCTCTGTGTACATTGCACACTTCAGAAGCCACATGGATCTGGAAAGAGGTCAGACAGTTTGGATGTAACCTTTCAGAAAACAGCTTTATTGTTTTCTGCCTCCATTTCCCTGAGACATTATGGGTATCACATCTAATTGGAAATCCAGGGTCATAAAGTGCTTATCTGGAAAGGCAGGAGAACAAAGGAACCCTGAAATGGATTTAGAGCTGTGATCTGATACTTAATCAATTTTATTACTTTGATACTTCCCTCTTCCTTCTCAAACTGCCACACATTGGTTGGTGTAGGACCAGGTTTGCTCCCAAGCTGTCCAGGAGCTGGTGATGCTTTAAGAGAAGGGATAAGGCTTTGCCTGCATCCTCCTGCCAGGACAGCTCTTCACACTCAGCCTTTCCCCTCTGGGGAGGGTGTGAATGGTAAATCGGGGCTGCTGAAGGCATCTTGAAGCTCTGGTGTTTCTGCAGTAGGAGGCATCTTGAAGCTCTGGTGTCTCTGCAGTAGGAGGCATCTTGAAGCTCTGGTGTCTCTGCAGTAGGAGGCATCTTGAAGCTCTGGTGTCTCTGCAGTAGGAGGGATGGATTTCTTTGTGTTTATATCAGACAGTAGCACCACCCTGACTCCTGAGGAACTGAGTGTAGAGTGTGCCAGAACTTGAGTTAGGCTTTCCTGCTGGCCAGAATTACTGCTGCAAGAGCCCACCTTCATCAGGACAAAGCAATCCTGACTGAGCCCAGGTCACAGTCTATGGCAGTGATGTCAGCTTTGGGTAAATGGGGAAAATCAGTTTCCAAGAGTTGTAAACTCAACCACTCACTGTGGGAGCTGGCAAAGAATATACAAACCTGGCATTCAGTTTGTGGCACTCTGGGGTGCGTTCTTAGAATGCCAGACTGGTTCTAGTTCTTAGTTCTTGTGCTGCATCTGTGAGGTAGCAAGACAAAGTTCCTTGCTGCACTGGCTGCCTGCAGGTTCAAGTGATATTTATTGATGTTAGTTAATAATTAATATTGTTAATAACTTTCATCCTGTGTCTTCTGAGAAATTATTCCAGTCAAAAAAAAAAAAGAAAAAGAAAAAAGAAGGAAAAAGGATTTCTGTAACTAATGTCTTACAAAGTCTCTCTTACCTTCCATTTTCAAGAAAACCTACCATTGTCTTTCAAATGAGTGTCTGTGGGACTGTTCACATTGTGAGAAGTCCAACATGATGAGCCAAAATGGTTTGAGTGGGAGTATCTGGCAGGGAGTTATTGCTTTTACTCCCGGGTTCTGATGGGGCAATCCTGGAGAATGGAGCTGTCTGTGCTGCAGAGTCTTCCTGGTATTATCTGAGTCACTTCCATTCCTTCCTACTCTCCAGCCTGGGCTTTGACCAAGGCTTCCCTTTCAGTGTCTTTGAGAAATACATGGCAAACCCCTGGATTTATTTACAGGGGCTATTTGGATTAACCTACATGGGTCCAGTCTTAGTGCTTTGCTCAGGAATTGTTGGTTTGGAGTGAGAGCCTTCAGTTTGCAGTGGCTATACTGTAGTTTTTACTGCTTAGTGTTACTACCAGTGCTTCATCTGCACAGTTTTCTGACTCTGATGGCAATGGAGTAGCACCTTCATGTAGCAGCTTTCTAAGGTCACAAGTTTCCTCATCAAATTCTTGCACAGAGTTCCAGTTTGATTCTGCCTCTGGCTTGGAACCTGAATTCTAGAGGAAGGCTCAGTCTCCTCGCTGTTGTACTCTGGAGGGTTGTTCACTTACTCTTTCCACAGAGTACAGAGATCATCCATCCCTGGAGGTTTTTAAGGTGAGACTGGATGTGGCACTGAGTGCCATGACCTTGATGCTATGAATGACACCCTCCAAAAACAGGACTTTGAGCCACTTTAGTGTAGGGTAAGATAAAAAGTAAAGGTCCTTTAATATCACAGGCCTACAGCCCACAGGAATACAGGATGACATGCATGTACCCCAGTTCTTGTTTCCATGGCTTTTATAATAAGATCCCTCCAATCATTGCTTTACACATTTCTCAGTCCAGCCCCAGTCCCACCCCTGTTCCAACCCCTGGAATTGGGTCTGGGGTCGTCAAGACCCTCTGTCTTCATCAGCTCCTCTTCCTCGGGCACACAAAGGTCTCTTGCAGCTCTTCCAGTTCTGACTTCTGGGTCACTCTGACCTATGTCTATGTTTCATTCTGTGGGCCTTCTGATGTCTTTCAGCTCTTTACCTTGAAAAAGAGACTAAGCAACTAAGAGAATTTGAGCTACTGATAAATGCTAAGGGTTAGGATGTATAAACAATGAACTTGGGCTGCCAGAATATTAGCACATTACATCTACATTTGCTACAGTTACTGTGCTCCTAAAATCTACAAAATGTGAAAGTCAGAACAAAAACCCCTTTGACATCATCTGGTGATCAAAGTGGGGTGGGATTAAGGGTTGGACTTGATGATCTCAGAGGTCTCTTCCAACCCAACTGATTTTATGATCATTCTCATCCAGGGGATCTCCACTGAGGGTTATTAACTATACTAAGCCTTCATCCAGATAAGAACAGGAGGCAAGGGTGGGAAGCTGGCAAAGCTGTAGGGGAGTATCCTGCACCCTTGCCCTCTATACATCTGCATATTGGCATGGTGGGGACAGGACATGGAGCTGGCTGGACTTTAGAGCAGTTCCAGCACTGGGTGTTTTCTGGTTTTCATCCTTTGCAAGAACTAGAACTGCTGATCACCTTTTCCAAGTCCTCCTCTGCCTCAGCTGAACTGGCTGAGCACCCTGCAGGTGTTAATTAGGGATGTGATGTCCTTTCCATGGACAGGGCTCACTCAGGTGCTTTGGCAAGTTGTGCTGGTTTTTCATGCCTGGAGCAGAGCTGTTTAATGGACTTCAGCTGCCCTTCACCCCATGGAGAAGATCACTCTGGATAGATATCTGAATTTAAAGAGCTGTCATGTCACCACTAAGGAATCCCTATTTCCTGTAAGGTTTGCCTAACAAAAACCCAGGCAAAACCAGTAGTTTCTTTGAGGAATGGGAATGATAATGAGAAGATAAAGTAATAGAAACTAATTTAATTCATTATATATATGGTGGAGACTGCTGTACAAGATGGAGATGTTGGATTGCTGAGCTGGGGGGTCAATAGCTCAATTTACATTGAGAATGGCATGGGAGGAAAACAGAGGAAAGGATGGAATAGCTGTTGGTGTATCTATATAGGGACTGTGTGTCTCCCTACAAATAAAAGAATAAAATTCTGACAGGCTGAGTGTGAATACTGCACTTTAGCTAATCATTGGGGAGGAATATAAATGCTATATTATATCAAGTCTCATCTTGGCTCAAGCTGACAGCTCACCTTTGTTAATTCTTGGAAGGAAAGAAGGAGGCTCATTAATTTTATATCACTTTTGATTCAACATTGTGCTGCTCTTGGCTCAAACAGCCCAAATAAATGTTCCCAAGATATGGCTCACATACTTCACTTATCTGTCAATACCATGCACTGGCTGCTCTGGAAGATTTCACTGAGATGTATTTTTCTGACATTACTTAAAAGCCAGTAATTTAGAGAAATGTTAGTCATTTGTGTAAATGATACACCAGATATGGTCAGGAATGATTATTTTTCTTTTTTAGTTGAAAGAGCTCTCTCTTTGCTGTTCCCACAATTCAGATATACAGTCAATAAAAAATGTTAGAGGAGGAAAATTTACAACTATTAGTCCAAAAAGTCATTCTTTTTGGAAAGGAATGTTCAAAGATCTCTAGGACATATATTTCCATGTAGAGTCAAGCATCTCACAGCAGTTAAGGATTGAAGAAAATACTCAAATATGGCCTAGTTCATGCAGATACCCAGTTCAGAGTCAGTCATGTACCCTTATCATGTATATTAATTTTTCAGAAAAATATTACTCAGTTTTGGCTGTAGTACAATGGGAGTGGCCAGGAATGAGAAACTTGATATTCTCTAATATAAATACACAACATAGTAAAGCTGCAATGTATATACACCCTTGTGTAAGGTCCATGTCTCAGCATCTCAAGATTAATTAGTGTTTACCTTCTCCTGTGAATAGGGGCTTGCAGGTAGAACTTGTTTATTTTTGGGGAGCCACAGTGGTTCAAGTGTAAGTACAGATCCCTCATGGAGTGACTCTGGTGAAAAAACCCACCATGAATCAGCTCCCAGAAATGAAACCTGGTCATTCTGAGAGGTGCCCAGCCTCTGTTTTGCCCCCACAGAGTCAGTCTCCTGCTTAGTGTCTTCATAAAGCTGCCTGTGGTTCTATTCCAGTAGTTCAAACCACATTGTGAAAAGGTCAGTTGTGTTTTCAGGGATGTTTCTAAAAATTGACTTACAGAGGCGTAAGAAAATGGTTTAATAGGAAAAAAATGGTTTTGGGGGTCTTTTGGAGGTGGACTTTGTTGTTCTGTGGGCACTGGGTAGTTGGAAAACAGCAAAGCTCAGCCATGTCATGTGCTCTGATTGTGGTGTTGCCTCAAATCAGAGGTTTGGATCTTTTCCCCTCATATTAAAGCACATAACTCAAGTTTTTACTGAAGTTAATCAAGCTTGATTTCAGGTATTTAAGGATGTCTTTGTACACAGCTGAGCTGCTGTTTGATGTGAGTACAGGTTATAGCTGGGAAATGGTTTCTATTTCTTAGGATTTTTTTGAGAAAAAGTAAAATTTGCTTTGCCTTTTCCATTATATTATTAAAAATATGGCAAACTGTCAGTTTGCCAAAAAATTGTGCAGTTGCTGCATTTGGAGTTTCAGGACTGAAAAAGCAGGAGCAGAGGAATCCAGGGCAGAAATCCACAGTCAGACAGGACAAACTTGCTGCGTGTGTATGAGCCGTAGGTTTGGTAACGTGGGTTCCTGGGCATCAGAAAGACACTTTCATTGGGACTGTACTTGATGTGAGTGGCACAAATGCACTTAAAGGATAGAAATTTCATCCTTCTAGTATGGAAAAGTAGGTCTTGTCCAAGCAAGCTGGAGTCAAAATGAAAAGAACAGGTTGAAAGGAGCAAGTGTTGATGAGCTGCTGCTTTGTGAGTTCCTGCACTACCTGCTGCTTTGGGGTTCTTTTGGACCATCTTTATTTAGCAAGAATTTTGTTAAGACTGTAGTGGTGACAAATTAGCTCAAAGATTAATCTCTCCTGCTCTTTCTTTTCCATGAGTAACGTGAACAAGGACTGTATTTCTTTGTGTTTATTTTCATGGGGCTACTGTTGAAATAAATTTTCAAGTGGTACAGTAGCTGTCACCTTCTTACCCTTTGGGGACTATTCAGTGAATAAACTAATGAGAAACCACTTATTTTTTGAAGATGTGTTGAGGTGATATTTTCTAATTTGGGAAAATGATAGTTCCCAAGAACTTCATGTACTGTGGACTCCTAGAGGGCATTAATATCCTTGGATTTCATAGTTTGCCCTGTCTGTCTGTAGCACATAATTATGTAGTTAGATATTACTCAGCCATTGCTGAACAGCCAAGCTCCTGGTTATTGCTGCTTTGAGAGGGAACTTTTTATTTCTTTTGTAAACATTAAAAAATATATATATAATTAAAAACTGGGCCCCTCTTTTGTAAGGGAAGCCATTAGCAGCTCTGTCAACAGGACTGCACAGGAGGAGTCCAAGCACAGGAAAAGGGCAGCAGAGGCAAAGGGCAGCTCCAAGAAAGCAGGATCCACGCTCCACTGAGAGGGGTTTGCTTTGCATTAGTGCCCTGAGCAGGGCCACCAAACAAAGAGGTTTATTTTAACAACAGGAAAACAAACCGACCTGATTTCATCCAAAACATTTTCATAGGAGGTCACTGACCCACAAGAACTCATGGAAAAACAAGTTTGGGTCTCGTTTCTGTTGACAAGAGGTTCTGTAACCACAGGATTCTGGGGCTTCTGAAAGCAGTGGTTACACAGCAAGTGGAATAAAGACACTTCCACTACAGCAGAGCCATAACTCAGTTGGAGTAGCAGATCAGCATTGGACGTTACATCAGAGTTTTTAAACATTCTTCTTTTCTGTGGTTTGTTTGTTTGATTTTAGTAGGGTTTTTTTATAGTTGATGAAGATTTATGAGGGTATTTGCTTAAGCAAAACACTTAAGGCTTTAGCAGTCATTTCTTTCAGATCTGTAGGAAATACTCGAGTGTCTGTGTTACTGTTGGGTAAGAACTTCTGCATCACTGGTCTGGAATTATTTGGATGAACTTTATTTAGCTGAAGTAATTTTATCAAAAGGGGTTTGCTTCTTTGAGCTTCCTCATATTAGAAGGATTATGCTGCTTGCCATCTCAGAAACACCCTGAGTGTTGGCTGAATTTCATGCTGCTGAGCACAGCAGTCCTTAAAGAATCCTGTTCCTGAGCAAAAGGATGTTGAATTCGAAGCACTTAACCTCCTTTTGTTCTTGGAGAACATATGAATGTGTTGATCTTGAAGCCTTTTTGTCCTTGATGAGATCAGTACAGTCTTGATTTTGCATTTCCTCTGCCACAGCTCCATTTTAACTGTGTCCCTGGAGCTGCAGCCCCCCTGAAGCTGCAGTTTGCCTTCCAAGTAGCACAGAACAAACTCCTCTTGGCTTAGAGTGAACTTTCTGGGAGTATCATGTTCTCAGCTGCTTGGAGGTAATTTCTTCTCTAGACCTTTCTCTTGGTGTCAAGGTGTTGTTACTAAGAGTATCCTAAGAAGAAGAGAGGATTATTGAGGTTCATGCAGGTGTTATGGATGTGCCATGTGCATTTTAATCCTTGTATTTGAGAACTCTCAGTGGGACAGGTGTGATGCATTAAGATATTAAGAGTACAAGAGAGGAATGGGAACTGCTGGGTGTTGAGGCACTTCAGGAAAATTGACCCCTCCCTTTGATAACCTGCTGGGAAAGTGGATCAGAGGTAGTCAAAGAAATTGGGTATGCTCCATTTTTAGACAGGATGTATTTTTGGGGCTGGTTACTCCTGTGGCCTCCTTGGGAGATGTCCTTTGAGCTGTGACAGGGAATTCCCACAGGCTGATGATGGAGCAGCCAAGAGCTGATTTCCATTCTCAAACTGCAGCCAAGTGCACAGTGTTCCACCTGATTATTTCCTTAGATCCATTCTACTGGCTGTGGAAGATGGACCTGTTTCTAAGCATCCAGATTGAGTTCAGGCAGGAGATGATCCTGCTAGTCCTCCTTGTTTAATAGCTGTGCTTGGCCCAGAGCCCCAGGAGGAAGGAACACCCCAGTGCCATGGAGCATTCCTGACTATATATGGGGAGTGTGGTGAGCTGGGCTGGCACTGAGTTATTAAAGCACATCAAACAGCAATGGTGTTCTATGTTTTCTGGCAAAAATTGCAGTAAAAGTTCTACTTGTGACTTCTCTTGTAATTATTCACAGCAATTTCTGACTTCTGGAAATAGTTAATTGGATTAATACAAACCTAAGACTTGTCAGTGTGGCTCAGAGATGTGAACACCCAAATTTATGTCTTGCTTCTTTATAGGCTTTCAGCCCTGACCTGGAGAGATTGCTCTCTGGTGTAAGGAAATGGTTTAACCCTGTCCACTTTACTACCTTTACAAAACTTTATGAAGTATTAACAATGATGGACACTTAGGGATACTCCAACAGATTATACTCCTTGGATCAAGTCCTACTCTTTTCACATAGTCTGTGGAGTAGTAATGAGAAAGTAACCACTCATTCTGTACTTGGGCTTTGAAGATGAAACATTTGGAAGATTTTGTGTGTATTCCTTAGTTTTTCTTTTCAGATTTGAAATAATAGAGCTCACTAAAAGCTTTGCAGAAACAGAAGCAGGCAGCTTCAGCAGAGAGCATTTCTCATGTTTGAGGGATCAAGATTTTCTGGGTTCCTTTGAATGACAGTAAGGAGAAAATATTAAATCTTGGATGTTAAAGTCTGCTAAAGGCAGATATATCATCCTGGATGAATGTAACTGAGTGGTTTTATGAGGATGCTGCTGAGTTAAGAGTTTGGGCACAGAGTTCTTGTCTCTTCTGGATTTACAGGATTTTCTTGCTGTTGACCTTGTCATTAACAAACAGTCTGACACTTGAGTCTCTGTTCTCACCTTCCCTTGAGGTGGCATTTCTGTCCATTTCTGTATCATGTAGGACGTTGCTCACAGTTTTCAATGACCTTGTGAATCTTATTAGACCTTTTTGTTTTTTCCCATTGGCTTTGGGAAAACGTTGAAATTTCAACCTGTTTCTAATACTTTTTTGCCCATGTTTGCTCCTATCCGGAGAACATCTCTGTAGAAGGTTTATTAGTGGTTCTCTCCTCCATCTTAGTGTCATATTTTTTCATATGAAGAGATCCTTAGGAAGAAAAAGGATTTCCTGTTGAAACCTCTCAAGTGTTCCAAGGCTACCAGTGTGTGCCACTTTGCACAGACATGCAGTCTGCCCCAGAGAGAGGGGAGATAATCTTCCTCAGTCTGATGAGAAGTTACTAATAAAGGTTATTACTTCTGACAGCTTTGGAAATGTGAAGCAGGACCACCCAGTCTGCTGAGTTTGTAATAAGGGATCTCAAAGCTGTAGCTATTGTAAACAGTTTTCCTTCAAAATATGGTCCCTTAGCAACTTACAGTTGTATCTCTCTCAGTTTTTGGAAAGGCTTCTGTAATAACATGTCACATGGATAAAGAAGTTCATTTATCCCATCCCATAATCCTGGAATATGGTTGGACTGGGCTTCCTCATAGCAACCTTATTGAAATTCCATTAGATTTCAGCTGGCTTTAGTTCCTAGGGTAGTAATATAAAGAGGTGATGACAGAAAGCAATGGGCAAGGTTGACTTTTTAATGGGAGCTGCATCTTGACTGTTTTTCCTTACAAAGAGGAAGTGATACAAAGAAAAGAAGTTACATTAATGAACACAACATATTTCTTGATGTTAATAGGATTTTCTGGGGAAGCCATTGAAGGCAATTGGCTGTGCTCCTGCATTACAGTTAAAAGAGAAAGCTTAGTTACTCCTTGGAGTTCAGTAACTCCTGTCTTCCTCTTGCAGTCTCCTGTTATGCATTAAGTCATTTTTACTGCTCCTTGGGCCCGCCCAGGCTTGTGATGTAACTGCTTCTCCCTCAAAGTATAAGTGGGAGAAACTCAACTGCATCATGTTCCCCGAGGCTGTTCCGGGAAGGACAATGCCATGGAGCTCCAAACAACAAAGGAGAAAAAGCGAGCTTGCTTATTGCCCCAAACGAGACCCAGATGTCTGGAGTGTGAAACAAAATAAATGACCAAACTGGGGAGTGAACTCAAAGTAACTTGGGTAATTTCTGGGTATTAAAGGCTGAAGTAGCAGGACTGCCCCCTTAAAAAGCTCCCCATTTAAGAACGTTCAAAGCACCGTGTTTTTCATTTTCTGTTGGAGAACGAGTCGTGTCATAGGTAGCAATGTGAGTACAGATGTTAAATCAAACTTTCAAGTTGTTGAACTTGCATGGAAAGGAACTGAGTGCTACTTATTTCATGACAAACATGAATGGCTTTGATCTGGTAGTAAAGCTGTCGATGCTCAGTAGAAATCAGGCACCGGATTTGGAGGCTGATGGGTATCACAAACATTCAGGGGGTTAAAAGCAGATAATTGCTGTACTCAGAGACAATAAAGCTGACAGTTTATGTCAGAGTCTGTGTATCAACTCAAATTTCTAGGTGGAATGTGTTCAGTAATGTGCAAGTGTAGTATTAGTTGATCTAATACTGGAAGACACTTAACTGAAAAGAAAAGGTGTGTATGAGGGTTTTTGCTGTAAGATTGTCTACCCAGAAGCCCAGGACTTTGCTTTTTCCTCATAGCCGTGGGAATTTGGTGATTTCTGCTCATGCCTTGGACATCTGCAGTTTGCCTGGAATAACTGATGTTATGGCATTCAAAATTTTCCAACCAAGTCCGTGGCATAATGAGAAATTCGGTTGCATTGGAAAATTGCACAGTTTGCCAAGTTTGAACAAATAATACTTGCTTTGCTTTTACGTTGGGCTTTTATATTGATTATGTAGTCCCTGGGAAGGAGGTGAGTGTCTCTTGGGAATGCAGAAGAGGGAAATTTCTCATGGAGTTGGTGGGCTCACTGTAACCTGGCAGAAAAGGGGGTC
This sequence comes from Pithys albifrons albifrons, assembly GCF_047495875.1. Lineage (NCBI taxonomy): Eukaryota > Metazoa > Chordata > Aves > Passeriformes > Thamnophilidae > Pithys > Pithys albifrons. The sequence continues at coordinate 5,029,974 of NC_092472.1, forward strand.
TGTGCTTTCTTTAATTCATTTCTTACTCAAAGTAAAACTGTTCTGTAGATGTAAGAACAAAATATGAAGCTAGAGATTCTGAAAATACTGAGTGCAATTGTATTTGGTCTGATCTGCTCATGTTTCTCAGATCCACTCTGAGGTGTATTTGTGCATCTTGTGTGTAAAAGAATGGGAGAAGTCAAGAAGGGTTGTGATTGCATCAAAGGTTTTTCAAACTTCCTAATTAACTGTAGAAGGAATGCATAGAACACTGAGATTTTAAATCATCTTTTAGCTGTTTATTTGAATTCTGAACCCTGAAATTCTTCTGAACTTTCTGGAGTCTTCCAATGGTGATAAAAGCCTTGAGGAGAGAGGAATAATTCTGCATGTGGGGGGTGTTGTTCTGCACGTTTATTCAAGTGTATTCTCCTTCATGATTTGCAGTGGCAAAGAATCTGGTCTAGGTTCCTCTTGAAAAAAAGATGAAAATGGTTGCAAGTTGAGCAGTGTTCTAGTTGTGCTTCATCTTGTTCTTCTCCATCAATGCTGGTCATACCTTTGGTACAGATTAGATTTCTTTTCTCTTTGCTGTTGTTGTGAGTGGAGCTCCATGAGACAACAGCACCTGAACTGAGTGTGACCCTTCCACGTGTGTGAACGTGGGGGATGCAGCTGAAGTTTCTTCCCCAGGAAAACATGACCTCTGCTTTAAAACCAAATTTTCCTATCACTATTGTGGTTATTTTACCCAACCAGAAGTTATCCAGAAGACAAGAAAAAGAATAAAGCAAAACCATAATAAATCTTAAAATAACCTTTGCAAAGTGAAGGTCTTTTCCTCCATTTGTTTCATAGAATGATCCCAGTCAAGGTCTTCAGTTTACCTCTAGGCTGGTAGGGCTGTTTCTTTCCAGCCTACAGTGGTTGTTTCTTACTCTGTGTTTTAATAGTCAGGGGAATCTTAATAGTTAAGTTTCTGTCCTATCCCAGCTTCAGACAGAGGAAGGAATATGATTAGCCTGGTTGGAGCCAGGAAGGTAGGAATTTCACAGTTAATAACTTCTCCATTGTTTTTGTAAGGGCCCTTGATACTGTGTGATTGACACCGAGGTTGTTTCCCTCCATCCCTTTGCCTTCAGGACACAGGAACCCCCACTTGGGCAGGAGGCTGAGGGAGGAAGGGGGAAACTGCCACTTGTTATATGTATGAGCCAAATATTTTTGGGAGGTGAGAGGGACTGTTTGTCCTGTGTTGAAAAGTGGGTTTGATGCTAAATGTGGCTGCTCTAAAGAAAACAATAATAAACCTGTGGACAGTGTTGCATGTATGGGACTTTTAAAGATCACAAATTCTAGAAATCTGCATTTGAATGATAAAGCCAGAAAATGCAGTTTGTAACATGACAGAACTGTGAAGTACAGACATTTATGTAATTTTAGATGAAAATAGAAGTCAGCATCCAAAATAACTAGAAGGAGCTAAAAGGGCTTACTTGGAGGCATGAGAGGGTACAGGAGTTGGGACAGAGGGGCTTTGGCTGAAATAAAGTGAGGAGGAAATCCTGGTATGTAGATATGCATATAGACACATCTACACATCTGTCTGCCTCTTGGCTGCAACTGTAATTATGAATATTTTGTGGTGGGCAGAGGTATGATGCATATATATAGTGTTATTAATATTATTGTCTATAATGCTACCCATTTTATAGAAGTGCTTCTCAAATACACTGGAATTTCACTCACTGACATTTAAATGCTGTATTCCTCTGTAAGGTGATTAGAAGAGTCAAATCACTGCCATGCCTGGTTCTATAGGAGGGATTGTGAAAGGATGAAACTGTCTTCTATCCAAATGTAAATCAACTTTAGATAGGTTTATACCCTAGACTGAATTTTGCAGTTTTCTAAGCAATCTTAGTTATTAAAAGGGTGCCAGTGATTTATAATAATTTCAGAAGGAGTGGTTCTTCATTTCCAGAGTGAATTCCTGCTTACAGAAGTCTGGACTCTTGGCATGTACCATTTACAGCTCTCTAAACACCTTCCAGCAGAACCACGGGGGAATATGAGCCCAGTGAGAGAGCACTGTCTAACATAGTGGCCTTCCTGGATGCCTTGGAGGTGACACATGGACACCTGGAATCCCACTGATGGCACAGCCAGAGCTCTTGTGTGCCTGGCCAACTTTTTGGTCACTTATGGGGACCTGGGGAGCAGAGTAACAAAACAGAACATGCCAAGTTCTATTTCCCATGCACAGGAGTGGTTAAAGTATTCTGGAAGTTGGAGGGAGTTGCAGTGTATGGAGATTGTTGACTGCACAGCCAGCATGTGTCTAATCAGACTTAATAAATTTGACTCAATGCAGGTATTGCCAGAGCTGATCTGGCTCCTGGAGAGCTTCTCTGCACAGTTCAGCTTCCAGGAGGCTTTATTAGTCTGGACTCCATGCTGTGCACACCCAGAGCTGCTCCTGCTCCAGCACTGGGGCCAATGTGTTCCGTGGCACTGGATGGTTATGCATCATCCTGCCCAGGGCTTCGGATTCCCGGAATGCTTCACAGGTCTTACAGCTGTAAAACATCCAGTTCCAAACACATGGGAGCCTGAGCAGCTGCCTTCTCCTCCAGCAGTCCCAGGGCAAGGAATGTGCAGCAGATCCTGCCTGGCTCTGGGCCCCAGAGCCCTCCATGGGTGCCCCTCGCTGCTGGATTGGTGCTGGGTGTGCACACGTGCTGGTTGCAGGCTGGATGTGCTTCTTGCACGAGGGGAAGAGGCAAATTCCAAGTTTATGTTGCACTGTGCTGAGTCCCACGTGGCATTCCCAGGTTGAACAGCCCCAGGGATTTAGTGTGACAACCAAAAAAAATTTGGCTGATTCTGCTCCTGAGAAAATTTCAGTGATACTTTTTGAATCCAGTCCACTGCTCAGACTCACAAAGCTGACATGTCCTCCCTTCACGATGTAACCAGTTACAGCTGCAAAAGTGGCTGGGATTCAAATTCAATCTCCAGGTATCTATGTCATCTTATTTCTATTTTAAGTCACTAATTTATAATCTCTATTTGTTAACAAAGTGCAGTCCCAAGAACAATGTCCACAAAATCATTTTGCAAGATTTTTACTCCTTTTATTCATGAACTTTCTGCAGACCTTCTTTATTTCCTTGCCACAATACTCAGGTTCACCATTTGCGAGGCACTTGCTGTGGAATCAGAAGCACTGCTGTAATTCCAGTGACATGCTGGGAACCATCCCACTGCATTTCTTCTGTGTTTGGCACTTCTTTGTCCAACTGGAGGAAACAGTGCTTAGAAATGACCATTCACAACATTTGGTCTTTTCATTAAATTACCTTTAAACAGGTCTATGTCTCTTTTTTGGAATTTAAAAACATTCTGTCTGGTGCTTTGATACTTCTGTATTGAGGACTTTCCTAATGGCCTTTCTCTCAAGCCCAGGAAGAGAAATAAGAGGTGTAATTGGGATTTTTTCCCAGGCTATGGGTGGCTTTCTGACACATAATAAATATAACCATGTTAATGTATCCTATGGCAAGTATGTCTGAGTTCTGTGAGGTGATCTAGTCTTATATTTCTGTGAGTATTGCAGTAGAAGTTATTTACAACTACAGTACAGTAGGTGATGTTCAAAAGAAACAAATCCCTGTTTGTTCCCTGAGTTCCACTGAGAATCAAACCATGAATAAAATTACTTTGGGCAGAAATTTCAGCTTGAAATAGATCTTAGGAAGTGGTGGAAGGTTGTTTGAAGAGTCCCATGGCTTGAACCAGTAACCATGGACTCTTCAAATGTTTGATGCTAATTTGCTTAGTTATCCATCCAGCAAGGGGAGGATGGTCCCCAGCACTGCTGCCTTAGTTTGGAATCAATCCTATGGGAGTCCAAGCAAAGCCTTGAGTTACTGACCTTTAGTGCTAGTGAAGAGCAGGTCATAATGTGAGCTTTGCAAAAGTGTCTTTGTGTGGATTTCACTTCATGTAAGGTTTGAAAGAAATCAATACTAAGGGACTGTTAGGATGAAATCTTAAAAGGCTTAGGACAGTTTAAAAGGGCTGCTTGTTCCATGACAGGTAGGGTAGTGTTGGCCCAGATAAATAACAGGAAATAATTTTAAATCTGGATTGATATGATAGTAAGTTAGGGAAAGAAATTAGGTGGTAGGGTTTTTCCCCCTCTAAGTGGTTCATGCCACTGTGAGTTGTAAATGTTTGACTTCTGAGGCTGCAAATGTTCTAACCTTGAAAACACAATTTTTTGTTCCTGCAGGTATTGTCTGCTTGGTGGAGTGAAACCTCCTCTTCTAGAACCTTAATCTGATTTTGATTAGTTTCTTTGGCTTAAAGCAATATGCAGAAACTCAGCATTTGTGATGTCCTTGCAAGTAAAGGAAAAATTACTCTTAAAACCTATTCCTTGGATGTTGCTTTGAGATAAGTGAGATGACTTTGGGTTGACAGTGGGCAATTGTGTGTATGTTGTGAGATCTGAAATAACAGTCAGACACAGGAATAATTGTTTGACAATATGTGGAATAGATTCATTTCACTCATAGGCATTTTTGTTCTGATTAAGTAAGTTGAGTATGTTTAGTGTTTCCCAATAGCTCGTGGCAGTCTTGGGGAGTGAGGATGGAGCTGAGGAGTGTAAGTCCTGTATTATCAGAAGTGTTTTTTTCCTTATATTTTGTCCTGTTATCCAGAAGATAAACATGCTTAACAGAAATAATGAATTTAATGAGGGTTAAGTAGAACATTACTATCAACCTTGAATTAAAGAAGATTTGGTTGACTTAAGTATGAAACTGTGAAATGTCACGTGGGTGTAAGAGAATCCAGTTTGTCGTTCCATGTCCTTTCCCAAATGCAGATTAGAGCTTAGTATGTCCCACGTTCCTGTTTAGTGTTTCATTTACTGGTTTGTTTGTTTATCTCAGCAGTGTAATTGGGAAGTTGGTAAAAGGGCTAGGACATACCCAGTGTTTGCCTGTGCTGAAGTCAGCATGTGGTGTGTGTGCTGAGGAGGGCTCGGGCTCGGGGAGCAGCACTGCAGAAACAGCCTTTGATCTGCTCTAGGTGTCAGAAAGAGAAGTTAATACTCCTTTCTCCATCAACCCTTTATCTGCAAGACACATTCATATGGTAGCCATGTGGAATCTCTGCCATATGAAACCCCACAACATTAGTTTGATCTTCTGAGGAAGGGCTTTCAAGTCCAAAAAGTCTTGAATTCTGATAGTGAAATTACTCAGCGTGCAGGAAAACTGGAAACCAGATACCGGGTGCAAAGAAGTAGCAGTGGGTTTATAAAAGTTCCTGGTGTCTTTTGGTGATCAAAACTTCAGCAAAAAAATAGATCTGCTATCCAAGTTAACTTGTAAGGTGGATCAGGAAGGAATGGGGGTTGCAACAGGCTTATAAAAGAACTTGCTGGAGTCAGGGAACAGGGAGCTGTGTGCAATTCATAGAATCATAGAATGGATTGGGTTGGAAAAGCCCTCCAAGATCATCGAGTCCAACTCTTGGTCCAACTCCAGTCCCTTTACCAGATCATGGCACTCAGTGCCACGGCCAAGCTCAGTTGAAAAACCTCCAGCGATGGGGAATCCACCCCCTCTCTGGGCAGCCCATTCCAATGCCTGAGCACTCTCTCTGCAAAGAATTTTTTTCTGATATCCAACTTCAATTTCCCCTGGCAGAGCTTGAGCCCATCGTGCCCCCTTGTCCTATTGCTGAGTGCCTGGGAGAAGAGACCAACCCCCACCTGGCTACAACTTCCCTTCAGGCAGTTCCAGATAGTGCTGAGGTCACCTCTGAGCCTCCTCTTCTCCAGGCTAAACACCCCCAGCTCCCTCAGCCTCTCCCCACAGCACTTGTGCTCCAGTCCCTTCTCCAGCCTCGTTGCTCTTCTCTGGCCCCACTCCAGCCCCTCAATCTCTTTCCTGAACTGGGGGGCCCAATTAGTTCAGGTCAACTTCATTAGGCTAAAACAAGTGACTGTTTTTATTGTCAAACTACAGAAAAAGGGTTGAAGAAAGAGCTTGTGTCTTACAAGTAGAACTGCTTTTAGATTTCCCAGGGCTGTCACGCCTCTCAGGGAGAGGAGGCTCACACTTTTTATAGCCACTAAGCTGGAAGAGCTTGTAACAGTTGTGTTCTGAAAACTGGCAACTTGTCATCAGTGTAAAGCTTTTCATGGGGAATGAGTAAAAGGGACAAATGTATAAACATTAATCTGTTCTCTGAAATGTTTCTGGAAGAACCTCCAAGATTAATATTCTATTTCAAGTCACCATATATTGGTCTGGTTCCCCATATGTTCTTATGTTCCACAACAGTGCTCATGTTTTCAAAGTGAAGTTTCAAAAAATTCTTAAAAAAAAAGAATTGTATGTAGCAGAAATAATAGCTAAACTGGGAATAATCCTGGTTGGTCAAGGAACTGATTTTATTGTGTCTTTATTTGTAAAGGAGAGAGAAAATGCAGGTACCTGCTGGAGTAACATGCACAGTGTGTCCTGTGCAGAGTTCACACCATGAAGTTCACCACAACGGGAGCTTCATGTGTTGGATGTATAATGCAATAAACTTCTTAAACTAGGAGCTAATCTATCTTTTTTTTATTCCAATTGTAACTGTTTAGGCGTTTGAACAAGAATAAATTGCAAGTCCTCCCAGAGCTGCTTTTCCAGAACACCCAGAAGTTAACCAGACTGTAAGTATAAATTGATTTATTTTCCATTGTATGTTCCTTGCTGTACGGATTTGCACCATTGTGTTTGGACTGTGGGGAGAGTTTTAATTTTTGTGATGTCCAAGTGCTCCTTGCTAAGGGTTTTTTAAGGGATGTGTTATGTTTGCATGAGTGTAGTGGTTATTTGGTAGAGCATGAATATCAGAGGGAAGAGAAACCACAAAATGATTCTGTTCCTCATATATTCACCATGGTGATGTCAAGGTGACTCATTTTTGACTCTTTACGAAGACTTACAGGAACCATGAAAAGTGGCAGCTTCTCATATCCAATACAGTCTATATGTCCACAAAGAGAGATTGCATATTCTTATTTAAAAATAACACATATAAATAATTTTTAGCTTTAAAAATTATCTTTTTAAATATGTCAAGGCAGACCAGCAAAGTTCTTGGCTGTTGTCAGTCAGGCAGATGAGGAAATATGGAGAGGTAAAGAATTCTTTTCCTTTGAAATATAAAAACTGTGCTGTAAGATGTTTGGATGGTATCAAGGCCCATTTCAACAGCAAGAGCTTGGAATTTTTTTTTTTTTTGGTGGCTGAGGGTGGTGTTAGAACAATGACTGGATGATTTATAAAACATATTTAAAAAAAAAGTGTATGAAAATAAAATGGATGATCAAGTGCCTGCACAGTTACTATCAAGAAAAGAATCCTCTGCCTTTTTAAAGGAGTAGTAAAAAGCTGTTTGAAATCTCTCTCTGAATCCTGCCAAAGTTAAATTCATGATCCAGGCTGGCTTTTTGAAAGGTGTTTTATATGGGAAAACTGTTCTTTAAATGCTTGGGTTTGTGTGCAGAAGATCAGATACCAAGACTTGTGATTTGATCAGTGAAACTATGAAGTTCCTACATGATGGTTGACAAGTCTCTCCATTCCTGTGGTTTCTGTCACTGTTTAATCCCTCCATCTGCATCCAAACAAACCATTTAGGCAGCACAGTGAATTCTGCATCCTGTGGAAATACAGCCCAGTGGTGATGGTGCAGATCAATTCTGGAATCAGGTGACCATGTAAAGCTGCAGGATCTTTGCTGGTGTTTAAAAGAGGCAGGTTGGACAGTGCTGTGAGAGAGTGATATTTGTACACTATGGAGAATTTCTGCAATGAACTTTCGGTGTTGTCCACACTTGCTCATGAAAAACTGTAAGAATAAGTCAATGACATTGTTCTGCAGATTTAAAAATGTTATAAAAATGTATATAATTATAAGTTATAGATGTTTTTTAGCCTTAAAATCATTGCAAAATCTTTGTTGGGCTTGTTTTGCAAGCTGTGTTGTGACTGTTGAGTGCCCTAAAATATATTTGCTCAATGGCTTTGCTTGGGCTGAGTGGTTTGGTTGTATTTTCTAATGTTCTTTTCATGGTTTTGAAATGTACCTTGAAACTCCTGAGTATAAAGTTGAGCTGGTATTCACTTTCAGATACCTTTGTCTGGTCTCTGGAAGGTGCCAGTTGTGTTGGTTTCTTAGAAAAGTGGATTCATGTGGGTTGGTTGTCTGCGGAAATGGTAATGCTTTCAAGATAAAAAATCTTAGAGAATTTACCCGTATCACTACAAATTCCATTCTGAAAATTGCTCTGTGAGTGGTTGCTTTGTATGTGGCTGTCATGAAGCTGAAAGAACTTTTGGTAATTTGAGGTTTGGATGGAAAGTTGTTGATAATTTGTACCTCGCACAAAGTGAAAATAGTTGGGTTTTTCAATACCAGAGAGTGTATTTTTTAGTAGATTGTGATATATTATGGTCCTTAACAGCAAGGATAATCATTTTGCTTTTAGAATATAAAGATTGTAATGAAATTACCTAGACTAAGATGATGAATCTGAGTGCTGTGTTGTGTAATGCCTCCCCACGGGCACTGTCGGAACATTTGTCTTTATTCCCTGACAGTCACTCCAAGTCCTGCTTGCTGTTTAATAGTGCATTAGATGGATCACCCTAACACTGTTTGTCAGAAGAAACTGGCTTTTTCTTTTGAAGGCACAAGTGTAGTATAAATATAGTGTGTATTTGAAGTAAATAAATCTTAGCTAAGTGAACTGTTAGAGTTCCAAGCGTGGTTTGGTTCTGTGTTTTGCAGTCGCAGGATAAAAATGAGAATTTTTCTTCCTACTGTAATTTGTAAAAATATCCACAGGTACACATATATATGGTTGCTTTCTCTTGTTTTGTGTTACTCTCCTGGTCCTACTGCTGGTACAGTCAGAGTTGTTCTTTGTGCTCTGACCTGTCTGAAATCCAGCAGTGCCACTGGGCACAGCAGGGTAAGAGAAGAGGCTTGGAGCTTGCATTGCTCTCCCCAGCTGCTCAGAGCCAGCCTTCCAGGAAGAAAGCAGAGCTGAGAAAGGGGAGAAAAGCAGTGAAACAAAGATGGCTAAGAAATACTGGTGCAGGGGTGATGGAGATTCTGTGCAATTTATGAGGAGTGAATGAAACTGAGCTTTAAAAAGTGTCGATGATGCTGATTTGGCTTTAATTTTCCATGGTATAGCTCTATTATTTCTGCTGGTGTCTTGACTCTGGCTTGCTCAGCTGTTAGTGTGTAGGACACTGCTTCTTGTCAGGTGTTTGAAAAGCTGGAGAGCAGCCCTGTTTGGTGGTGTTGGGTTCCTGTGCTGTTCCACATGCTCATGGCTTGGGGCAGCAGTGCTGCTGTCCCTGCTGGATTCCTTGGGTGCCATCCCTGGCTCAGGGCACAGGGCACTTCCACTGAATCCCAGCCTTTCTGCTCACTGATGAACTTAGAATGCTTCTCACATCACAACCCCTTCCTCAACCTTCACTTCACCTCCAGGTACCTTTGTCTTTTTTCCTCCAAGCCTCTCCCAAAATGCTGAGCTTCAGGATATCCTGGTATCTTTTACAGTGCTGGCCAGGCTTGGTTGTCACATCTGGTTGTGATTAGAAGCAGGAATATATATAGTGAAATAAACCTTAAGTGGAATGTGAAACGTCCCACAAAACGAGATTCTCATAAGGTTTTGAGCCTTTTCTTCTAGAAGGATTGGCTTGGAGACTCATGGATTTTGTTTGCTTTGGTTTAGATAAGAGTTTTAAGTTTAAGTTGGATGAACCCTTGCTTGGATTCCCTGGTGGAAAAGTTTCTCATTGCTCTGTTGCCTTGACTGCTTGTGTTTTAAAGCTTCTTAACTCTTCTATCTGGGATAATTATGTAATAATTCAAATTGCAGGCACTTTTAATGAGAAACCTGAATCAAGGAAAAGGCATTTTTAATAAATTGAGTATTAGAAACAAGAAAACTTTTTTATTATTGTTTCAGATATTTACTGATATCTAGCCATAAAGGAAAAGGTATTAACACAAGTGATGAAATGTGGAGAAAAAGTACAGTAAAATGAAACATGCAATTCAACAGTTATAAAATCAGGTTTGGATTCCAAGGTAATTATTCTCTAATATCCAAAAACAACTCATGAAATTTGTTGGCAAAGTTTGTAAACAAGGCTTTGGGAGTGCTGGAATCCTGGGTTTCCTTGGTGTGCACAGCGGGTGTATAAAAGGTTTGTAGTGCATCTGCTTTTCACTAAAAACTGTGCTAGTGGTCCATGAGATACTTATTTATCTTTAAAAAAAAACAAAAGGGGAGGAAAGCCCAGTGCCCCACAAACAGCCTGTCATGCAGGAATATATTTATTTCCCTGTTGAAGCCTCCATACCTCAGCCCAGCTGCTGAGTAGTCAAGGTAAAGTTCCAACTTGTGGGTGAAAAAAACCCCTCCTGAAAGTGCTCTACACTCAAGTCTTGCAATGATAACTCCACCAAATTTATAGTCATGGACCATTTGTTGGGTCTATTCACTTTTAATGAACTGTCTTAGTTGTCACTTGACTAAACAAACCAGGCTCTGTGTCGGAGGAGACCAGCAGGACGAGGAGTTTATCAAGTGGCAACGATATTATAAATGTTGGGTGGATGAGGATGTGGAGATCCAGGATCCCAGGGAACCCATGCAGCAGCTGAATCGGGACTATGGGGGTTTTAGAAGTTACATGGATATGTCCCCAGTTTGAATGTTAAATTCCTAATATGGCTACCTTATTCATTTTCCCTTAGTCATTCCCTATCCAAGTTTCTTCTTCCCACAACCCTCTAGGGCATTTTCCCGCCAATCAGTCCTTGATTGGTCCCAGTTTGGTGCAGTGCACCAGTTTCCCTATGTGGTTATGTTTGAACCCTGTTCTCCCATTGGTTCCTTCTTTGCTCCTCCCCTTAACTTGCACGTCACCCAATGAGATGCGTCGCTCCTCCCCATCTCCTCCCATTACTCCGCCCAAGTTCTAGAAAGCCCCAGGCTACCCTATATAAGTCCGGGCACACCAATAAACTTGCTTCTCCTCGTGGACTCTCGGCTTGTGTGGACTCCTTCCCTCGGGGGTGGTTGCTGGGCTGAGAGCGGGAGGAGCTGCCCTAAGCTTCCAAGAAACCTGATCCTAGGGAGCTCTTGGAGCTGCCTTCCTAGCCTGGCTCCTGGAAGCAGAATCCTTCCACTGTATCAGTGGACCTTTTACCAGCTGCTGATAGCTCTGGAAACTCAGATACTGAGATTTGATATCAAAGTCTTAGGTTAGTGGAAGCGTCTATTAAACTCTGAAATAAAGTGTTTACTTTTTTGAGTAGTATCAGAATTTAGATTTCATATCAAGGCTGGGCACTGGAGTGTGGGAGCAGAGCCCTGTGACAATGAACTCTGGGACAAAGTGGGTTCATGGCTGTGTGTGCAGAATACTTTGAGATTGTCATGGTGTTTAAACTTTGTAGTTATGGTGTCCCTATGTTTTATCATATTCATCTATAATTATTTCCAAAGCAGGCTAAAGCAGCAAGACCAACACAATGGAGATATTGTAGACATGTAATTTACTTCAATAAAATGGAATGAACTCTAGTATCAGGTACAGCTACTGTGTAATAAGTTGCTTGTTTTTAACACAATGTCAGTATTTGTAGCTCTGTGAGATTTGCCAAAGCTGGATCAGTGGGATGCTTATGTCTTGTGTGGTGGAATATTTGGAAAGTTGATTGATGGATGGGTAAAATAGTGAGTAAGTGCTTGTAGCATTTGATACAAATCTGTGAGAGGCCTTAAAAGGAGGCACTATCCAATTTTAGCAGAATCCCAGAGTGGTTGTGGTTGTGTGCTGGGGTCACCCTGGCTCGGTGCTGGTGCCCACCAAAGCTGCTCCTCAAATTAAAGTCTCCCAGGGAGATGTTAGTGCCCATCAGTGATTGTTTTGCTTTTTCAACTGCTACTCACCCATTAATTGAATCACTGAAACAAATTGGAAAGTGAAACACGTCACTTTTCCTTTAAGGTAATGAATTGTCACAAATTATCTGGCATCTGCCTCCTGCAGAATGGCTGCTTTTGGAAGCACCAGAGAGGGCAGCATGTGGAACTCTAACTCGCAGTGATCTACTGTCATTTGTAATGAAATTTAATCTGATTACATTTAATTGCCTTTTCAAATGTTTTCTTCCTGAAAGAAGAAAAATTGATCTTCCTGAAATAAGAAAAATGCAGTGTGTGTTTTGTGGCCACAGCTCTGCATTGTGATGGATCATTTAAGACTTCCAGTTCAGTGTGCAGCAAATGCTCATTATGGCTAATAAGGTGTGTGTGTGCTGTAAAAGAGGCACATAAGGAAATGTGTGTATGGTATCTGGAAAAGCACCAGAAAACATGGAATATGGTTGTTGCTGGTAACTTTAAGGGTAGATTAGAAGCAAGAAAGCACATCTGCACCAACATACCCCAAATATACCAAATGTTGCTGGAGGCTTTTCAGGCAAAGTTTTATTATCTAATAATACCTTCATTGCTCAGTTTTTCTTCTTGAGCCAGGTGTTAAAACCACATTAGAACTGCCTAGAAACAATTCTTTATCCCATAATTAATATTTTTTGGAGATATCAGTGCGAAATGTGTATTACTGTTTGGATGTGCACACTTCAAAGTGATAAACTTATTATTACTGAAAACCTGTGTAGTGTCTTTGATTGTTAATCATATTGGCTTTTAGTTTTATTTTTATGCATTTACTCTTTGCTATCTCTTTTTTTGACTATTTCCTTATGGGTACTGTTTGTGCAGTGTGTGTGTTTGATTTTGGGTAAGTGGTGTCCATGGGTGGTTCCAGTTGCTCCCACTAGGAATTATTTAGTTCCTGCTTCACTTATAAGGCTGCCCTGCTTAAAAATAGATATCCAGGTTTTCCTCCTTCCCTGTGTGACAGTGGTGCTGCTGTCAGGATTTGGGCTGGGTAACTCAGTGTCTCCTGGATGAGTGTAATGTGGATTAGATTTTCCCAATGTCTGCTTCCCTCTGAGTGCATTTGCACCAATGTCTGCTTTCCTCTGAGTGCATTTGCACCAATGTCTGCTTCCCTCTGAGTGCATTTGCACCAATGTCTGCTTTCCTCTGAGTGCATTTGCACCAATGTCTGCTTCCCTCTGAGTGCATTTGCACCAAGGTCTGCTTTCCTCTGAGTGCATTTGCACCAATGTCTGCTTCCCTCTGAGTGCATTTGCACCAAGGTCTGCTTCCCTCTGAGTGCATTTGCACCAATGTCTGCTTTCCTCTGAGTGCATTTGCACCAATGTCTGCTTTCCTCTGAGTGCATTTGTACCAAGGTCTGCTTTCCTCTGAGTGCATTTGCACCAAGATCTGCTTTCCTCTGAGTGCCTTTAGAAGAGGTTTATTGTAGCCAGGGGTTGTTGCACATGGCTATGGTTTGCCAAGGATTTGCTGCTGAAAGCCTTACTAGAAGTGTCTCTTGTAACCTCCTTCTCAGCCTGATCCTCAGCAGGCTCAAAATATCAAATCATGACTCCTGATCAAATTCAGACTCTTTTATCTTGGGGATGGCATCAGGAGCTGTGTTTGGAAAAGCAATCAGACCATAAATTTTCGTAGTGTCCTCTTTATTTCTCTGTTTGTTCTCTTTCTAGAAAGAAAGCTCTCCCAGATTGCTGCCTCAGAGCTCCATTATCATTTCCCACTCGAGCAGGATCCTGACAATTCAATTGTTCCTGGGGTTTGAGTTACGGTGTTGCCATGACAAAATAGCATGGGCTTGTAACAGGGTGTTTTTGTGGTTTTAGCCACATCCAATAATGGTAGTTTTACTGTGTATAGATCACAGCAGGTCTTTTAGAAGACAGTAAATAATTACAGTAAGTGTTTGCTGGTCTCTAGGGTGCACTTCTGGCTGGAGAAAGATGTGCATTAGGTCAGAAGCTTGTGCTGCAGATAGCTGGATGACATTCCCACCATTTATCAAGCTGAAGGCATTCCAGGTCTTTGTTTGACCTCTGGTTGTAAATAACATATGTTTCCATATTTTTCTTTTAATACAAATACCAGTTTTATTTGAAGAGTCTAAGGAATTTTTTTCCAAATTAGTGAAGAAGAATAATTTTAAAAATATGATAAAAGATTTATTATTATTATTATTGTGAGAATAGAAAACAAAGGAAAAAATGTTGAAAAGCCAGAAGACTTCCTCCTCAGTGCTGCTTTTCCCACGTGTAAAATTGGTTATTTAAAATGATAGTGTGCAGATGTCTTGTTTCCTCTCTTAGGGGAAAGAGGCACGATTGGGAAAGAAAGGGTGTCCTTTGCAAAAATTGCTGCTGGGTTTTAGTGGCATCTTTCTTCTGAAAAGGTTCCTATTGCCAACTTCTGTGATCAGGTCATCTTATTACAAAGCTATTTAAGAGAGTTTGTGGCAAAGGATTATCCATTTCCAGAAGGAATGCCACACATGCAGCTTAAGCAGAAATCTGCTTTGGAAAGAAGTTGGGTTTACTCTGTTAGCCGAGTAATTACTGCCTTGCACTTCTCCTGTTTTTTTTGCTATGCTATTTCAAAGGTGCTCTTTTCATTTATGTTCAGCTCAAGAAATCAGGAGGTTCCTGATTTGTGGGATGAATTTGCCACTTTGTTATTTGACAGTTATTTGGTAGCTTTAACCATGTTGCTGGTGTCCATTTTCCTGAATGTTGGCATTTTTAAAGCACTCTCAAATATATTCTAGTTTCAAATCATGTGGTTTGGAGATAACATATTAAAAATTATTATAGTGGTGTTGCCTTCTCAACACAATCCTGAATTGGAAAACACTTAGTTAATTTTACTGACACAAATAGTAGCCTTTTAAAATTACTAAGTCCAGGCTCGGACTTTGCATCAACAGAGCTGTTGTAAATGGTTTCTGATGTGTCTTAAAATTTGTCTTATTCTTATTATCAGACGAGGAATATTGATAAATTCAGTATGTAGTCTATCCAACTAGACATTAATCCCCATTAGAGTTCATTCTTTTCTCCCCATTCTGGAGATGCTTAGCAAAATGAGGCTTTCCTGAGTGCCCACAGCCAGTTTTGTTGCTCTGAGTTACAGCAAAGCAGCTGGATTGGACTCCAGGGTTGGTCATCACCCACAGAGCTGGGGATGTGCCTTCTGAGGGTGGCCCTGTGTGCTCTGCACTTCTGACATGTGCCCTCATTAACTGGCCTCAACTTCTGTGCTCAGTGACAAGTTAAAAGAGGGGAAAACACAGTGACTCAGCTTCTGGTTGTGGTGGTTTCACATGACTGAGAGCTAATCCAGATTTCTCAGAACACACTAATTTTGGGTGGGCATTGTTGCCTTGCCATTTTAGAATCATAGAATCAATTGTGTTGGAAAAGACCTCTGAGATCATCAAGTCCAACCCTTGGGCCAACTCCAGTCCCTTTACCAGATCATGGCACTCAGTGCCACAGCCAAGCTCAGCTGAAAAACCTCCAGGGATGGGGAATCCACCCCCTCTCTGGGCAGCCCATTCCAATGCCTGAGCACTCTCTCTGCAAAGAATTTGTTTCTGATCTCCAGCGTCAATTTCCCCTGGCAGAGCTTGAGCCCATCGTGCCCCCTTGTCCTATTGCTGAGTGCCTGGGAGAAGAGACCAACCCCCACCTGGCCAGAACTTCCCTTCAGGCAGTTCCAGACAGTGCTGAGGTCACCTCTGAGCCTCCTCTTCTCCAGGCTAAACACCCCCAGCTCCCTCAGCCTCTCCCCACAGCACTTGTGCTCCAGTCCCTTCTCCAGCCTCGTTGCTCTTCTCTGGCCCCGCTCCAGCCCCTCAATCTCTTTCCTCAACTGAGGGGCCCAGAACTGAACACAACACTCAAGGTGTGGCCTCCCCAGTGCAGAGTCCAGGGGAAGGGTCACTGCCCTGGGCCTGCTGGCCACGCTAGTTTGGATCCAGGCCAGGATCCCCTTGGCCTTCTTGGCCACCTGGGCACACTGGTGGCTCCTGTTGAGCTTCCTGTCCCTCAGTCCCCCCAGGTCCCTCTGCCTGGCTGCTCTCCAGCCACTCTGTGCCCAGCTTGGAGCGCTGCAGGGGGGTGGGGTGGTCAAAGGGCAGGACCTGCACTTGGCCTTGTTGAACTTCATCCCATTGGAATCAGCCCATCTCTCAAGTCTATCCAGATCCCTCTGCAGAGCCCTCCTGCCTTCCAGCATTAGCCTTCAGAACTCTGGGGTTTTGCTGCTGTTACAGCAGTTCAGGTGCTGTATCTCCCTAGAGTGTCATGTTCTGGTCCCTCTGGTTGAGCTGTGCTGAGGGTGAGGGTGGGAAGCTGCTCCTCCCAGTGGTCTCTGCATGGTGGGTTGGTCTTTGGTCCTCAGGGGCTGCTTTTGTTAAGCTCGCAGAGGATTGAGTGGCTGTGGAGGCTGCAGCTGGAGATGAATTAGGTTCTATCCCAGGTATGTGATTACTGTAGGGATCCTGACCTGATGGTTTATGGGCAGTTTCTCTGCCGGAAACTGGATAACCCTGTTATAGTCTGACTCTGCAGCTCCCAGTTTGTCAGAGGCAGATTTACTGCCCTTGCTTTGTAAAGTGGCTCTTTGGCCTCGCAGTTAGAGCTAGTCTGGGAATGTCAGCACTTCAGGGGGTACCTGCACAGAAGGGATTGCTTTTCTTGTTTAAAAACTTCCTTTAGTCAGTTAATTTATATGGGAGTGTTTTCTACCTTTCCCCATCGGCTGTACATGGAGAGGAGCTGGAAGTATTTTGCTGAGTGCTCAGTCAGTGCTCTGGGGGTGCTGGGGCCCTGTCCATGGTTAGAAGGAACAGTGGGAAATCCACTTGTAAATTGGCATTACTGCAATCAGGAGAAAATGCAGAATGAGTGGAGCTGGTTGGTTGGTGTGTTTTGGTTTGGTGTGGTTTTTGCTGTTGTTTATTGTTTTGGGGTTTTTTTGTCTTTTTTCCCCTGGTGTACAGGAGACTAGAATTGAAGCATTTGACATTAGTTTCACATTGAGACCATTTCCTTACACAAAGTGAATGTAGGAACAGATTGAACTGGTGACCTGAAGCACAGACATCTCATCAGCACAACAGGAAAAATATCATAATGATAATGTAAATATTTCTGTTGCTTGCCATAATAGACTGTCATCCTGAAGCCAAGGATGAGTTTACATTCATGGTCTTGTAAAAGTCCTTTCAAATACTTTAGAAATATTTTGCAGATAATGAGAATTTGTTTTAGTGTGTCAGTGGGTAATAGAAGTAAGGGGACATGATCATTGGTGTAGAGATACTAATGAGGGTTAAATTGTAAGTGCTGCACATGAAGTCTTGATTTTAAACAGCATCTTCAAAAGCAAAAGGCCATTTCTCTTCACCAGTTTTCTGGCATCCAGGTCTCCTACTGTCTGTTTCATGGCAGCAGAACTCAGCTTCACCTGCAGGGACTTATTTGCCAGTCACAGTGCCCCTTGAGTTAAGGGTTTGGTGGGTAAAATGATGCAAGGCCAAATGCTTCCTTGTTTTAATTCTCCTTTGGTTTTCCTCTAGAACTCTGTAATGTGTACAATGGGAAGCTTGAGCCAGGCTTTCTGGAGCCTTTCCCTGTGTTTCACAGGGGTAATAGGGCATGCCTGTTTAAAGGACTTCAGACACTCTGAGGTCACCAAAACAAATGTTGCTATTACTTTTAAATGCACTACGTTTGCTTTTGAAATCCAGTCATAAATGCTGCAGGATTTCATTATGATTCCAGTCCCTCTCAGATGAGAGAAGCCGTGGGATTGCAGCCTGAGGCAAATGTGTGCCTGTCAAAGGGTCAGTGTGGAGCTGAACCACGAGGGGGTTGATCTGGAGCCTGATGGTTTCATGTCCCCAGTGCAGTCTGCACTGAAAACTCACAGGGGGAGAAACGGCTCTGGAACCAAAATGAAAATGACCCGTGTAAGGCATCCAATGTTACAGTGCTGCAAGAACAGATTGGCAAGGGCAGTTTCTTATCATCTTTCTCTTGTGACTAAGGCAAGGATGTTGTACAAGGTGTGCCTTTGAGCTGCCTTTATTTCTTCATGTAACACACTGAAAACAAAGGCTTGTGGCACCCTGTGTTATACAAAGGCCATGAGCTGATTTTGTGTTTCCCTTATACACTACTTTGATACTTAGTGAGATTATTCAAATGTACAGTGACTGCTGCTGATGAAGTTGGAGGTTTTCTACAATGAAAATGCAAATACTACTCAGAAAATTAACTGAAGCATATTTGAAATGAAGTACCTGCCTCTTGCTTCTTTGCTCTGTAAAGTCCCCGATGGGCTGTTACTAAAGATATATCTATGAAAGATCCTCTTCAGGAAACAGCTGATAAGAATTTATTTCATTCCTATTGATGTATGAAGGAATGTTAAATTTAATGTTTTGAGTGGTTTATCTGCAAGGTACAACACTGGTGCTTAGTGAACTGTCAGGGGGAAAATGCTGACAAGACATCCAGTAGGAAACTAAATGTGAGACTTACACAGTTGGTTACCTCTATTGAAAGAATCATCCATGTCCTACCACGCAGGCACAGGGCTAGAACTCCCTGTTAATTGTGATAATCATCCCTGGGTCACTGTCCTTTCTGTCTGAAGAAGGTGCTGAGTGCACTGGGACATTATCAGTCTCTGAGCCCTAAACTTTTTTTTTACAACTAGAGTGTACATGGAGCAACTGTATCTTCAAAAGTAATGGAGGGTTTTTTTCTTCTTTCCTCTTGAGCTGCTTAGATTTGTATCCTCCTATTCTACTTTGTCCCAGTAATTGTTCACTTCATCCCACCCCTTAGAGTCTTTTCTTGGGAGCAGAGCTGATGGAAGTTTTGCTGGGTTTTTTATTAGGACTTTTTCCTGCAGAAGTGGCAGGCTTTGCAGTGTCTTGGTGTTATTTGAACCTGGGAACTTGCTGGTGTGTAGGAAGGATTTCACTCAAGCCACTTCCCCTCCTTGGCTCTGGAGGCCCCAGGTTTCTCCTGCTCTGTGAAGTGTAGCTCAATGGCTACACTGGCAATCCCAGTGCCAGAGTTGGGCACTGCAATTAACCCCCAAACCTGCTCATGGCTCTCCACTGGGTATGCTCAGAGGACACAGTGGCTCATCCTCACCCAAAGGAATCACCACCCTGTGAAGCTCCATCGCTCCTTTGGGGATGTTTCCCACCAGCCCTTCCCATAACTGCAGCAGAGTTGGGCTAACAGTGCTCAGGTAGACTGGTTAGTTTTGACTTCCAAGGCCACATTTGTCAAGGATTTTGATGCAGTGTAATTTAAATGCATCAGTAATTGCAGCTCCAGAGGGACTGGAGCAACAATGGTATTTTTTTTCCTGACAGAACAGGAAACAAATTTCCCATAAGCCTGGGGAATGCAACATGCCACTTCCCCAGTTGGTGGTGAACTTCAAAGAAAAACAAGGTTTCTTTTTACTGGCCTCAGGTTTTGCATTATTTTATCTTCAAAACTGCTATTTCGATTGCTGGAAGGGAATTATTTTTCTTCTCTGCTTGTTACTCTTTTTCCCAAATGGCATTGGTAGTTTTCAAAAATGAGGACCACCTCACTCTCTTGCAGCTGGAGCTTATTCCAGCCCCTCTTTAATGAGGTAAACTGGTTTCATTGTGTTTAAACAAGCACATGAACAAAGGGCTGAGGAGTGGGCTGGCCTGTGAGTAAGTGTGGCTGCAACTGGCCACGTGTTGGGTGTTAAACTTGGCAACAACAGGAGCTACACAGTTTCCCACTCTGGAGTTCATGTTTGTAAATTGTGTAGTTAAATAAATACAATGTTGCAAAAAGTGTAACTGATAGACCTTTAAAAGTTGACATTTATTGCCAGTCTGGTTTTTGTATCTCTTCATAGATTTTCAAAACAGTGAAATGCAGAGTATTTTCATAGAATCATAGAATGGATTGGGTTGGAAAAGACCTCCGAGATCATCGAGTCCAACCCTTGGTCCAACTCCAGTGCCTTTACCAGATCATGGCACTCAGTGCCACGGCCAAGCTCAGCTGAAAAACCTCCAGGGATGGGGAATCCACCCCCTCTCTGGGCAGCCCATTCCAATCCCTGAGCACTCTCTCTGCAAAGAATTTTCTTCTGATCTCCAACTTCAATTTCCCCTGGCAGAGCTTGAGCCCATCGTGCCCCCTTGTCCTATTGCTGAGTGCCTGGGAGAAGAGACCAACCCCCACCTGGCTGTAACTTCCTCACCTTTTAAGGCACATTGAGCATATCATAATGCATGGAAAAGTGAGGGCTTATCACTCTGGCATAACCCTGTAGCCTAATCCCAAAAAAGAGGAGTAAGTTCAATCAGCAGAGGCTTTTCTGGCATTTTTGTGTGTGTGCACCAGTGTTTGAATGTCAGAGAGGAAGGAAGAATGCCAGAGGGAGCTGCTCTTTGGGCTCCCAGCCTGGCATCTCCCTTGCTTTGGTGACCTGAAAGGATCACACAGTTAAAACCCGTGGGGAAGCAAGTTTTATCTGTGAAAATTTCAGCTATTCCTGGTGAAAGAAGCTTTAACAGTTCCCAGGGAGCACTCCAGAGCTGGAGGATGCTGCTGTGTTGAATGGCCTGTGACAAGACTTCTGTGTAACTTTAAACTGTGCTTATTGAATTATGCAACAGTTAAATACTTCACTGAGGGTTGTTTTTTTTCCAAGTAACTTTCCACAATTGACTTCATCTGTACAGGTTGGGGGGATTAGTTGTAGAAACAGTCAGTGGCATGTCTTGGATCAGCACTCACTGGGTTGTTTAGGTTTTTTTGCCCACTAATGTGCTTGCTTTGTAAGGGTTTCATATTGAGTATTATGTTGGCCAAGTCATTTGTTTCTTTCTCCTGTAGAAGGAGATTTTTCTGGTTTTCTTGCCAGAAGTCTAATATATATACAATACAATATAAGAAAGAATTCAGCATATTAACCTCACTAGCATTTAACTGGCCATGTTTTGAGTGAGAATTTGAACCATATGACCTCAGAGGTCCCCTACAACCTGAATTATTCTGTGGTTAAATGTATTATTTACAGTATTTAATGCTAGGGCTTGGAAGCTTTTAGCTGGTTCAAGGTTTGGCAGATGTTCTGGATGGGATGCTAAATTGTGGAGTTGGTCTTTTATATTTTTATTTCCTCCTCCTATTCAGAATGGAAGATTAAATGTAGTGGACAGGATTTTTGTGGGTGCTGGAAGGTCCTGTACCTAAGACATGCAAGACTGTGCTCATCACCAGCATCTTGGAGGGTGAGATGTTGGTTCTCAACTCCCCCCAAACTGGAAAGTCAGCAGAAGCCACAACTGATGAACTGCTGCTGAGCAAAGTAAACTTGAGCTGTTTCCTACCCTAAATTGTGCTGTTTGGGTCCACTTGTAACCTTGGCTTTGGGACCCCTTTCAGAGGTAGGATGTGCCTTGGTGTTCATTGTTTTTAGACTTTATCTTCTTGCATCTCATTGTAGGAGAAACTTACTTATTTTTTCATTTCCTGAGTGTGTCTTGATCCTTCTCTGCTTAAAACCACCTTACAAACCGGAGTGGCTGATCAGTGTCAGGGTTTTTACATAAAACCTACACCAAGGTGCTGCCCAGATCCTTTTGGAAACCAACATGAAAAAGGAAAAAGAAAAAGGCAGTGTGGTATGGATGGCTCATGTTCTCAGGGTGTTCCTTCCTAAGATCCTTTTTCGAGTGGACTTGGCATGGATGGAGACTTGAGGTAGAATCATAGAATGGATTGGGTTGGAAAAGACCTCCAAGATCATCAAGTCCAACCCTTGGTCCAACTCCAGTCCCTTTACCAGATCATGGCACTCAGTGCCACAGCCAAGCTCAGGTTAAAAACCTCCAGGGATGGGGAATCCACCCCCTCTCTGGGCAGCCCATTCCAATGCCTGAGCACTCTCTCTGCAAAGAATTTGTTTCTGCTCTCCAACTTCAATTTCCCCTGGCAGAGCTTGAGCCCATCGTGCCCCCTTGTCCTATTGCTGAGTGCCTGGGAGAAGAGACCAACCCCCACCTGGCCAGAACTTCCCTTCAGGCAGTTCCAGACAGTGCTGAGGTCACCTCTGAGCCTCCTCTTATTCCAAGGGGGGCAGGAATTTCCAGGGTTTTTTTCTCCTGGAGGACCCATGTTTTGCTGCCCTCAGGAGGAGAACCATGAGGTCCCAGAAGGTGTGTTTGGGATGGGGTCTGTGGTGAGGGTGGCAGCAAGAGTTGGCTCCGTGTCCTCCCTGCCCTCAGCCTGGGGCTCCTGTCAGTAACTGAGGGGTCAGGACTTGCAGAACACACAGTCCTCAGTCTGCCAAGGCTTTCACTTCATTCTCTGTGCCATTTTTGTGTGCACATCCCTTGGTAAAATGTGCAAGGAGGGCAAATTGGTCTCAACCCCACCTAATCTAAGAATGTAGCTTTTGATTTTCTATGTTTTTAACCTTGTTTCAGGTTGCAGCCACAGCAAAAGGGTTGTTCTCTTTCTGATCTTAATCTGACGATCTTGATTTAATTTTGGAATTTATTTCCAAATAGTCTCCAAGGTAATGTTAGTACAATGTCAGCAGTCTATTTAAATTACAGAAAGATCCCAACTATTAAAAAAAGATTGTTAAAAGGAAATGTTGGCTTAATGTCCACTGGGTTGTTGAGTTTCAGGCAGGTTGTAAGTTAATACCAAATTATACCCATGTCACAAGTGGGATTGGTATGTGAAGATTCAAATAGGCCCAAACAAAATAGCAAATGAGATGATGAAGTGGCAGAGCTGAGATGACCCTCTGGAGACAAGTATTGTTGTCAGTAATCTTTAATATTGTCTGTGCCTATTTTCACATATCAAGTGTATTCCTTGATATTTTAGAGACAAACATGTGATTTCCAGTGTGCATATTTTGATACTTGTGGTGACACTCCAGCTAAGGAAAATAGAACACTTTTTCTTGCCTGGTTCCTCTGATGCTGAAGGGAATGACTTCTTGGTAGTGTCTCCAGAAAGGCTCAACTTGAGTTACTTAATTAAGCCACCAAATAGCAAACTTTTATTAAATGTGTAAGTCAAAAGATATTTTTCAAGTAGTGGGGTTTTTTTCCCCAATAAAATTCTTAGGGAGTTTGTGTGGGAGCCTTGTGTGCAGAAAATAATAACAAATATTCCAAAAGCTAACATTTGTGCCATGCAGATTAATTGGTTCAGAGTTCTCAGCTAATCAGCCAAGGAGGTGATTTATGCTATGGAGACTTGTATGTGAAATAATTTTTAACTATGTGAATGAGACTAGCACTTGAATTTTAGGAAGGTTTATTTTTGAAGAAAAAAAAATGAAAAATTAGAAATGTTTGCCTGTTTTAATTTTCTTTGTAACAAAAGTCTCAATCATGTTGATTAAAACCATTTAATATTTAATGGTTTCTCATTTAATATATTCATACACTGCTGTTAGATGTCACCTCATAGCCCTGTATCTTAAATAATTCCAGGCAGGATGACTACCCTTAATTATTAAAATTTTTTTTGGTTACTTTGAAGGGTTGCAGAAATTTTGAGTTCTCATTTTGCCAAGTAGCTTTTCATGAATCCATCCATCCATCCATCCCACTTGTCACTACGCAGTGATGATGCTTTTTGAAAATAGTACATTGAAGTATTGATTAACTTCATAGAGTTATAAATTCTGTGATTAATGAGAGTGTAGAAATCACATTTGAGGTGCAATGCTCTTATTCCTCTGAGCTACCCCAAGGCACTTTGGTATTTGAATGAAAGGATGGGTAATACATTTCCTTGCTCATTGTCAACTATCTCCACTTGCTACAACATATTTAGAGATTTCTTATGGGAATTAGGGCTCTGCTTCTGTAACAGTTTATGCAGGTATTAAAAACTTGGTGGCTTCTATTTCACTGAATGTAAAAATATTTGAGGACAGAGGAGTGACCCATATGTTGGGAACAGGAGCCAAAATTGGGGTCTGAGAGCCTGGAAGAGGATTTTGTGGCAGTTGTTTTATTTAATATTGAAGTTGGGGTGTCTTTGGACTCAGTAGTGGCCAATAGGGTCAGGTCAGAGCCCACAGGGCTTTGGAAGCAAAGGCTCCCTGGAATGGCAATGTCATTATTGTCATTATTCCTGGGCTGGACATCCGATCCCGTCAGATCTCAGAAGCTCAGCAGGGTCAGCCCCGGATTAGTACTTGGATGGGAGACCTCCTGGGAAATGCCGGGTGCTGTAGGTTCTAGTCCTGAGGACTTCACTGTCCCTGTCCAAGCTCGCTGGGCCGTGGCAGATGAACCTCAGGACTGAAACGGTGGGGCCAGTTCTGCGCACGCTGAGCCTCACCTAAAATGCACTGCACAGGCTGGAAGGGCTCAGGGCTCACCCACGTGGGGACAGCCCTGCCCAAATCTTCGTCCACGAAGCCGAGCCACACACACACTCCTGGGCTGGGATGGAGCTTGTTCCTGTGGGAACTCATATGAGAGCACACAGTGCTCACCGTCCTGAGATCAAACCAGCAAGAAATGGCATCGTTATAACAATCTGGGGAGACACGTAGCCCTTTTGGACTCACACTGATGGGTAAAACCCACCTACCCAAAACCCCTAAACCCCAAAAGTTAAGACAACTTTGGACTATTTTTTTTGTGTTGTTGCCTTTATACAGTGGAGCTCATGTTCTAAATATATTGAGTCAGAGTCAGAGGACAGGTGGGGCTCAAATGCTGGTGCTGTGCAGAGGTGCATTTACAGGTGTGGGTGTGACCCCAGGTCACTGCTCTGAACACCTTCAGGTGTCTGCAGATCCACCTGCTGGAAACCCACCCCTGGGTCCCCTCAGCACTTCACACTCTCCTGGGTATTAACTCATGCAAACAAAAATCCTGCATGGAAAAACGATTTATTCAGTAACTATGAGTCGATTTTTTGAAGTCATCTTGGAAAATATTAATTATTAGGTAATAAGGCAAAGAATTGCCAGATAAGGGCAAGGAATTTTGGAGTGTGCTGAGCAAGACTCGGTGTCCTGATTGGAATTTTAAGCTGTTGCAGTAAGTACATTATTTAAATGGCTTGTGCTTTAAAGAATTGGATGGCATTTGGAGTTAAGTACCTTTGTGGGGGTTAGTTTACTGTTAGATAGCCCTGGTGTTAAGAGTTGGGGATTTATTTTATTTTAGGCAGCCAAACATCTTTGTGTGGTGGCTGTTTCACATACAGATACATTTTCCTGACCCTCTTGGGAGTTACTTTTTTTCCATCTCTGCTGCTGCTGCATGTTGTGCTGATGCCAAATTGCTCTTGGAAACTGTTTCTTAGTATGGACATTTGAAGTGTTTTTCAAGCAAATGCAATACATGATAAAAACAGCCCAAGCACATTATCAATGCACATGCTACTGGAGATTTCATAGAAGTGTTACAATAATGCTGCTGTTGGCTTTGGGATTGTTGTATTATTGGGATAGAATATAAACAGCCAGCTCTTGAGATGCTTGGGAGTTTTTAAATGAAAGATTTTTTTTAAATTGCTGCTTTTGGATTTTAACAGGTGTGTTGGGAAAATTGGATACTGCTTGACTTGTCTCAAGTTGTTAAACTAAATAAATTCTCAAAAGACTGAGCTGTGATCATTTCTGTTCCTGAAGCACTGAGGTTTTTTCAGCAGTTGTAAATCAGTGCTTAAATGGTCTCTTGGTATAGAGACAGGACACAAAGGACTGAGCTGTGCCTTGCCTTGAGAAGTCATGGCATTTTTTGCTCAAACACAACAAACTTGAAACTGGGTGATCTAAGCAACTTTAATTTTTATTGAAATTTTCTTCAAGGTTACTAATGTCCAATTTATACAGTATAACAGAAGGGCATGGGCAGATCAGACATAGGCTTGTGTCTTTCCCCTGGTTTCTGGTATTAACACAAAGGAATAAAATAAATCTGAGCTGTTTTTATGCATCACTGAAGAGAAGGTGTGATGGGGAGGTGAGGCTGGAATTGCAGAGGGGCTGGAATAGAAACAGGCCTTGGGTTTATTAAGTTGAGATAAATATTTAAAAATATATTTCAGTATGTACAGAGTATATTTTTCATATCTAAGTTTGATTTGCTTTGCTTTTAAAGTGCATGTCAGAGAAGAGCACCTGCTCCTGCTGCTTTTCTGCAGGTCCAAGGGAGCTCCTGGTGGTGGGTCAGGATGAGGGTGGCAGCTTTGCAGCCCTGATGCTGCCACCAGAGCTGGGATTGGCAGCCCAAGGAGGCAGCAAATGGTTTCAGTATGGGCTGGTGGTGAAGCTGAGAGGGCAAGTTTTGGAGAATTTCAGCTATGTCATGGGAAATGGCCACAGCCAGACTGGTGATTAGCAGGAGAGTGCAAATCCTCTGGGTCATTGCCAGGGTTCAGGAGGGCAAAACGCTGCTGGGCTATCAAATTGTTGCCATACTTTGTTTAAAAGAGAAGGGGAGGGGGAATATAAGGAAAAAAGAGAAAACCCTACCAAAGAAGCAGATGATTTTTGGTGTCAAATGTGCCATCATTTTAATGTACGTCCTGAGCAATGCATGGGGACAGAGAAGGGCTGGAACAAGTGCATGGAAATATTGAAAGTATTGAGGAAATCTAAAAAGTTAATAGCTATTCAGTTGTTGTGTGTTTTTTTTTTTTTTTTTTTTTTTGTGTGTGTGTTTTGTTTTTTTTCTTTCCTGTGGATTAAACGAATTCTCATGTGAATTGCCACTGATTTTTATCTTACAGAATTTACCTACAGCAATGGTAGTTTTTATGTATTAGTGATCCCCAAATGGTTTTAAACTGGTTTTTCTGAATCCTAAATGGAAAGGAATCATGTGACATATTGAGGGAATATGGAAAATTATTTTACCTTTTGTTTTTTAAAGCAAATAATAAAAGTATAATCTGCAAGGACACTAATTAGGGCTGTGGGCTGAAAGCAAAGCAGACCACTGAAACTACTCTCAGTAATCTAAAATTCACTGAATTTTTCTGGTGCGAGGCAAGCAGCTGGAAATACCTGCTGCATTGGTCAGACCTGCTGAGTGTGAGTTGGGAGAGCACTCCAGCACAAGTTTCCTGGTTCTGGGACAGCCTTCCAAGTCAAACCTCTTTTTTCATTCACCTCAGTTAAGTAAACAGAGGCATTTTGTTTTGCCCTTCTGTGGTTGCTTCCCAAACCACAGTGCCACGGCTCTTGGAGCAGTTCCTTTGCCAAGGTGTAAAGTAGAGTGAGGTTGTGCCACTGGACCCTGAGACAGGTGGTGCCTGACCACAGTTTTGCCACAGCCCAAACCATTCATTTTGCCCTCACCCCATTTGTTCAGTGCTCCTGACTTGTTCCAGGAACAGGCTGGAGATGGGACTGACTGGACCAGCTTGTTTGAGTAGAACCCACAGTCTGTGGAGCTGAGCAAGCCTTGCCTGGCTCCCTGCCCTGCTCATCTCTGAAAGGCATGGGCACTTACTGCTGAGCATCCCACAGGGATGCCAGGGCTCTATCCTGACTGGCATCCTCCTATCAGGAGTTTAGTCTAAATGACAGCATGGGTGCTGCCCTGACCCTCTCTTAGGGGCTGTGCCCATGGAACAGTGGGGTGCCCATGGCTGGCTGTGCCCATGGAGCAGTGGGATGCCCATGGCTGTGCTCGTGGAGCAGTGGGATGCCCATGGCTGTGCTCGTGGAGCAGTGGGATGCCCATGGCTGTGCTCGTGGAGGAGTGGGATGCCCATGGCTGTGCTCGTGGAGCAGTGGGATGCCCATGGCTGTGCTCGTGGAGCAGTGGGATGCCCATGACTGTGCTCACAGGGCAGTGGGATGCCCATGACTGTGCTCACAGGGCAGTGGGATGCCCATGACTGTGCTCACAGGGCAGTGGGATGCCCATGACTGTGCTCACAGGGCAGTGGGATGCCCATGGCTGTGCTCGTGGAGCAGTGGGATGCCCATGACTGTGCTCACAGAGCAGTGGGATGCCCATGACTGTGCTCACAGAGCAGTGGGATGCCCATGGCTGGCTGTGCTTATGGAGCAGTGGGATGCCCATGGCTATGCTCACGGGGCAGTGGGATGCCCATGGCTATGCTCACAGGGCAGTGGGATGCCCATGGCTGTGCTCACGGAGCAGTGGGATGCCCATGGCTGGCTGTGCTTATGGAGCAGTGGGATGCCCATGGCTATGCTCACGGGGCAGTGGGATGCCCATGGCTATGCTCACAGGGCAGTGGGATGCCCGTGGCTGTGCTCACGGAGCAGTGAGATGCCCATGGCTGTGCTCACGGAGCAGTGAGATGCCCATGGCTGTGCTCACGGAGCAGTGAGATGCCCGTGGCTGTGCTCACGGAGCAGTGAGATGCCCATGGCTGTTCTCACGGAGCAGTGGGATGCCCATGGCTGTGCTCACGGAGCAGTGAGATGCCCATGGCTGTGCTCACGGAGCAGTGGGATGCCCGTGGCTGTGCTCACGGAGCAGTGAGATGCCCGTGGCTGTGCTCACGGAGCAGTGGGATGCCCATGGCTGTGCTCACGGAGCAGTGAGATGCCCGTGGCTGTGCTCACGGAGCAGTGAGATGCCCATGGCTGTGCTCACGGAGCAGTGAGATGCCCATGGCTGTGCTCATGGAGCAGTGAGATGCCCATGGCTGTGCTCACGGAGCAGTGAGATGCCCATGGCTGTTCTCATGGAGCAGTGGGATGCCCATGGCTATGCTCGTGGAGCAGTGGGGTGCCCATGCATGGCTGTGGAACTTGCTCCTCTGGGTCTGTAATAGAGGGACTAACATAACAGGATGGAGGGACAAAACTCAAGTCCTTTTACCTGGGTTAACTCAAGTTTTCCAGCCCTGTTTCCTGATCACAAAGTGCCAGCTGGAGCAGGGACAGTTGAACTGGTGAAAAGTGATTATGCCACAAGTGCAACTGGCAGAAATGCTGATCAATCTGTTTCCAAAGAGTGTGTCAGCCCCTGCAAAGTGCTGTGATTTATTTTCTGATCACTGGATTTTTTTATTTCTCACACAATACTAATGACATTTCCAGTTGATCTTTCTGATTTTTCATTTCCTTACGTGTTTCAACTTTCAGTAAACACAATTCCACATTCTTTACTCATGTGTAAGTTACAGAAAACTTGCCCTAAAAGTGTGTCCCTGCAATTTATATGTCAGTAATTATATTTTGCTATATTAATCTGATTGAATTAATCTTTCCAGCCTATTTCTTTAGTAAATGCAGAGCACTTACAGGTTAATGTTTCAAGAATAATACTGTAAATGAGCAGAACTTTGCAGACTTCTATGCCAAATGCTGTCTAGATCTTGGAGTCCTTTCCCACATGGAGCTGTCCTTCCCCCTCTCCTCTGCACAGAACAATGGGGAGCAGCAGCATCGTCCATGACTCATGACACAGAGCTTAAGAGATGCCATGGAAGCTCAGAATTGTGTGTGCCACAGCCCCAGTTGTGAATGTGGGACTCTTTGCTGACCAGCTGAGAGCTTACATGAAGCATTTGGCTGGAGGACACACTGTAAGTCTTCACACTGAGAATAGTGATGAATTCTCAATGCTATAAAACCCCCAAACCTGTGAAAGTGTAATTAATATATATAAAATTATTCAGAGCAAATCTGAGTTGATTTGGATGTTTTTTGTAAGGGTAGGTTGAACATCAGCAGTCTAATGGGCTCTTTTTAGAGCCTGAGATTCATGTGTTGTCTCATAAAAACAATAGATTTCCTAAATGAGAATTAGTACACGAAGAAGTAGCTAAACTGGGAGTAGAAGGAATAGCCAGGAGCTGCAGTGGAATAAAGCTGTCCACCTGTGGGGACATCCGAGTCTCTGAATGGTGGGGGACGCTGGATTTCAGGCATGTTTCATTCCTAAAGGATGGATGGAGTTGATAAGCATAAAATGCAGCTCTGTTCTGTACTGTCCCCAGTGCCCTGTGGACTCTGTTTGCACAGAGTGATATGCGGGGTCTGAAAGGCAGTTCTGAGGAAATCTTAACCTCTTAATTGAGGGATTAAGAGGTCACCACAAGAACTTCCAGTCATAAAGAACTGGAGTCAGAGGCTGAGGCTTTGCTATGCTGGAATGATGGGTTTGTTCCACTGTAACCAAAGACAAAATACACTGGTGTTTTTGGCAACTTTTGGGGATAAAGTGGAGGGATGAACAGCTCTAAAATGTGGGACAATCTTCAAAGCATGGAGAGGTAACAGCTACCTGGAAACAGATAGGAATTTCTTGGTTTCCAGCATTCTTAAAACCAGATGAAAGCATAAAAATACCCAGATGTGTAGAAGAAGAGGTTTGCAGTGTGAATGCATGAAAACCATAACGATGGACACGCACAGTGACTTTGAAATATGTTTTTAATTACATTGTTTTGTGTAGTACTGTGTGTGAAATGTTTTGATCTCGCATAGGAAGGAGAGTTAGGTCTGTAACAACCACATGAATGGTGTGAGAGTGCTTTTCAGTGTGTTTCTGTGCCTGGAAAAGCTGGCATGTTGTTCCCTGTCATCAGCTCAAGACGTGAAAAGGAAATGTACAACTGCTGAAAGTTGTGCAAAGAATCCGGGGAGGAATCTTCTGGCTTTGAAGATCTCCATATGTGAAGTATCAGGCGTGTTTGGAGCATGACTTGGTTCCTGGGATTCCTGCAGGTACTTGGGAGAAATGTGTGTGTGTGTAGCAGGCTTGTGTTTGGCAACAGTTTACCAGCACAAAACAAATCACAAAGCAAATACATAAAAATGTGAAGTTATTGCCTGTGTCAGAATTCAGCACAGTTGGAAGCTCTGTCCAACTGTGATCTGTGTGGTCTGGCTGCTGGCAGCCAACATGCTGGAAGTGCAGAGACTGATGTTCCAGAACCTTATCTCTACAGAGCTCCTGATGGGCAAGGCTCGTGTTGGCAGAGATCAGATCAGATGGTGCTGTTCTGAGAGCAAAGATCCATCCTTTTCCTGCTGGCTGCCTTCAACTGAGGCTCAACTTCCACCCTAATGTGTCTTCCAAGTGCTGAGATTACTGAGGTTCAGCTGCTGGAGGGAGAGGTTTGCTCCAGAAACTGATGTAAAAATACATTGCTTGGAGGTCATGAGAAGTTTCCATTGGGAGAATGGGAAGGAGTAATGAGGTCAGAGAGAGATAGTCTGTAAATGGTACCCTTAATGAAACTGCAAGCTGGGCTTAAACCTGGGCCTATAGAAAACAGATCTGAAGGGTTAGAAAAATCTGTTTCTGTTTAAATAGTCTTTCTTCACTGCAGCCACTTGGCTGTACCTGAACTTGCACCATGCAGCACTTCCCCAGTGTGCTCTCAGTGGCCATCAGACTCCTCCTGCTGTCTTATGGATATTCCTTCCAAATATCTCAGGTTTTAATCAATTCTGGAAACATACACAGCTGTTTGGTGCAGTTCATGACCTATTTCCATATCAAACCTCATAAAGGTAATTAATTTTCTAAAGCAGTTGCTGCAAATTTTGAGAACTATTTTGTATTTGTGGCTTTGAGGAAGTGCTCCTGAGCACAGAACTGTGTGGCACAATGAAAGAGGTTCCATTTCCCTGCAGGATAAGTGTTCAAGATGGAAAGGAGGACCTTAGAAAGGGAGGCTACAGCCAGCTTGCATTCTGAGGCTGGTGGAGCAGGGCTGTGGAATGACCATGGAGAAATAATCCAGAATAGTGAGAGAGTGTGAGATTTGCACCTGGACCACGTTCTGGAGTGCTGAGCAAATCAACTCATTAGTCAGGGAATTTTGTTTCTCTAAACAGGCTGCACTAGATTGATGCTATTTTTGGGAGGGAGACATTTATTTGTTTTCATATTTGTTTTCTAACTTTGTCTAGATTTTCTGGGACTGATTTGTTGCTCTGCACCTCGAGGTTACTTGGATTGCTGTGTAGGCTTTTTGTAGTGCTCCTGAAAAAAGGTGGCCAAGGTTGCCAGATCGGAGCCGCTGTCCAAGGAAGAGCCATCAGAAAGGAGAGAATAAGGGATAAACTGGGGGGTTGCAAGTCCTGTGGGTTCCAGTGGCTTTACTCTGAACTAAGGTGAGCTGGCAGACAGGCAGAGCAGAGCCTGAATGATGCTGAGCTACAGGAATTCTGGTGGAGTTGTGCTGTTTTGCCACAAAGCAGATGGAGCTTCACTAAGGTGTTCCAGAAAAATTCTGGTGTTGGCTTTGACAGACAAGATCAGGAGGAGAATTTAGCACTCAGATGGCTCTAGGCTATCCCAGGAAATCCTGAGCAGAATTTTCTCTCCTTGGTGATTAAAAAAATCTCCTAAGAGTGGGGACTGTGAAAGTTAAATTGAGAGAAAAGTCTGTTGCTTTCCAAGTAATGAGACATAATTGAACACAGTGTTTAATTCACAAGAATGTTTTCTGAGTGGTACTTGGGCTACAGGAAGAGAGACAGGCTGTACCTGTGGAGTAAATCTGATTTTTCCTGTGTTGTAGTGTGTAGGCTGGGCCTGGTGGTAAAGTTTACTCATGATTTTAATCTTCTATTCAGACAAGCAGAAAATTTACTAACTAGAGTAAAAATTTTATAAGAACTGAGTAGAAGAAGGTTTAACCCCTCAAAGATTCTGGTTCTGTAGGAAAGGTTTGAAATACATTTTTAATATGATTATTGACCAAATTTGGAGGAATAAAGCAGCATTTTTATTAATTCTAGAGTTGATTTAATTGATCTGGTCTAACTCATGGAGAATAGTCTAACTGTTCTATGCTTTGGAAGTCCCCAACATTTGGGCAGGAGTTCAAGGGCATATCTGTCTTCATGGGGTACATTTGTTGTAATAGGAATTTTCATCCTACAAATACAATAGGACAGAGGCTTAACAAGAACAACAAAAAAGGACATGCCTGATTTAAAACCAGAAATTGATATTACAATAATATTTTCTGTGTTTCTATGTTTGTATAGAGATATTAGATATGTATAGAAAGAGAGAGAGATTAGAGATGTTAGAGCTTAGACTTGCCCCTGGTTCAAGATGTGACTGTGTGGCATAGAGAGCAGTCCATGCTGAACTCACCCGTGTGCCGTAGGCTGGCACAGTCCTGGCAGGTGTGGGCACAGTAACAGGCACAGTTCCAAGGCTGAGCCAGTCTCTGTTGTCTGTGAGAGGCAGAGCTGATTCAAGATCCTCATTTCAAGCTTTGGAGATCTTTTGGCTACCTTTGAGTAAAATAAATAAGTTTGTCAAGTCCTTATCACTGGGTTTGTTTTCTTATTTTTCCTCACTTTACTCCTCTGCTTGCAAAGATTGTCTCAAGGCCTGTGTCCTGTGTCTCAGGAAATGTTGTGTGAAATGAGAGTTTTGATAGCTCACAGTTTTCTTTGTCCATCCCAATGTGTTTGGGTAATGAGAAGGAGCCACGTGGTGCTGTTCAGCAGCAGCAAAGTCTTGTGAAGCAGAACTGCTGCAGCAGATGAGGAAATAGTTGTCAGGAGATGTAAAATTAGAGCTAGGCAGACTGGAATATTGGTTAAATGCAGGGAAGAATCTTTGGAGATACATCAGGAGTTTGGATGGTGAGTGACATGGAGGAGAGAGGGAGATTTTGAGTAGAACTTCCCTTGCCTGGGTTTGGTTCTGGGCTCACCATGAAGGGGATCAGGAGTTCCTGTAGAGCATTTCAGTTCTGGTTCCTATCTAGGTCAGGATTTTAGTTTGAAATGGCACTTCTTTGAGCTCCACAACTGAAAAAATAATGAGTGAGGTGCTGACTTGTCAGTGCAGACTGACTGGAAGTGTCTAAAGTATTTCTGGAGTCTTGAAAGAACTTGAAACCCTGATCTTTGCAAAATCATAGGTAGGTGTGGATTTTTTTAACAAGCTGATTAAAGCATTAACCTCCATGGCTTTGGAAATCTAAATTAACTTCAGCATTTTTTAAAACTGAAAAGCTAAAATGAAGAATTACTTATATAGTGTTGGAATATTGGTTATTAACAGCTTAGAACTAACCTGGTTTTAGAAATGCTGTCCAATATAAATGTGAAAATGGGAAAATATTTAAGTGGTAAGTGATGTTCTCTCAGCCTGTTCTGCTGTTAAGGTGTAAGCCAAAGGCTTTAAGTATTTCAGAAATAAAAAATATTTATTCTTTCAATTGGTTTTATAAGTGTTATCTCTGCTGTTTCCACTGCTAGTGTTGTTTAGCCTAACTTTGACTTGGCTGTAGTATCTATTTGTTATTTTTTCTGATCTTTCCTTTGCACTCTTGAGATAAAGTTCACATTGACTTTACCATAGAAATGTAAAAATCAAAGGTGCATTTACCATAACATCTCACTTCTGGATTGAGGACCATGCAACATGCATTTTTACTGTATAATTTTAACTAATGTCCAGATTAATTTAACATTTTACTTCATGTGATTTGATGTAAAATTCTTTTTATGTCTATTTTAGGAATTTTACTATATATAGATATGTATCAAACTGGTGCTGCTTGCAACGTGTTACTTGATTTGTCTCTTTTTTCTCAAATTACTCTTTTAAATTGTAATTTCATCTGATGGAAGGTAATCACTGTGTTTTTAGGTGCAGGCTGTATGACAAAAATAACCCTCTTAGCTCGCTGCAAAAAGAGATTATGCAGGGAAATAGAAAAGTAAATATAAACTTAAAAAGGAGATGAGATTCCATCTCTGAGTTATGCTTAGTCATTTCAGGAGGAGGCTGTTCATCAGCCTCCCTTCAGGATGGCTTTGCTATTAGTGAACTTGTGATGCAGAAGCTTCACTCAGGCTTTAAATAGCAGAGAGTGCAGCTGCTTGGGGGTTTTTCTTAGCCTAAAAAGGCAGATGGACTTTAAAGCCCATTCTGCAGCTTCCCCCTCGTTTGCAGAGTTCTCAGAGGGACAGAGAAGGATGAGTTTGGTCTGTGCTCCTCCCCAGTGCCCCCCACTTGGCTGCCCTGCCCTTTGCCAGGAGCTGGTGGATGGTTTTCTCCCTGATATTAATTTGGAATTATTGGGACAAACTGGTCCAAGCTCTGTAGCCCCAACCCCTCTTGCAGGTGCCTGTAGGCAGGGACGTGGAGCCACGGAATGGAAAGATTCGGAATACTTGCTCTTGGAAACCTCTGTGTGTTTTTCTTCTGGGCTTTTTACAATCCTGTTAGCCAAAGAACCCAAACAATTTTCTTGTACTTATTTAGGCAGGGAGCCAGCTGTTCAATTTGTCTATATTAACTATCTGAGCATTTAGAAGAATAAATATTCTATGTAGTTTTCATTCTCTTGAAGTCCAAAGTATGTGGAAAACATTCCCTGTAAGTGTCTCCCTTACTTTTGTCTACGGATCAACAACTTCTAATTGAAAAAGTGCCTCATTTCAGGACCATTAATTTAGCTCAGAGTAAATTAATGATAATTGTAATCTTTGGACAAAAGGGTCTGATTAAATGTAATTATTTTGTGTGCAAAGATGCACAAACTTTTGCTGATTATGGAGAACAGAGAAAAAGTCAGTCAGTTCTGCTTAGATTATTTTTAAAAGCCTTTCATTTGGTGCATGTTCCTTTCCTATGCAAAAGCTGCTACTTCTGCCACCTTTTAACTTCATAAAAATCTTTCCCAAGTAGAGCAGCAGTATTTATTTGGAAGGTCAATGTTTATTTTTGTGCCTGAGGACAGGATGTGTTTGTGTCTCTTCTTCATGTCTAAGAGGGGAAGGGGAAGAGAAGTCCTGAAGTCCTGAGTTTGAGAAGTCATCCCAAAGTTTCAGTTTTAACAGAATTCTTAAAAAGGGGGTGGCTGATCCCATGAAATCAAACTTGTTCCTTTTGGCTGCCTAATCACAGATAATAATTAAATGGACCTGCTTAATCCAGGGCAGCTGTGAAGTTGCAGTCAGAAACCACAGTGCAATGTGCAAGGGCAGAACAGACACATCAGAAATCCTGTTTCCAACAGAGGA
Source organism: Pithys albifrons albifrons (assembly GCF_047495875.1). NCBI lineage: Eukaryota > Metazoa > Chordata > Aves > Passeriformes > Thamnophilidae > Pithys > Pithys albifrons. Next base: position 5,066,059 of record NC_092472.1, read on the forward strand.
AAGAGCAGAATGTAGAACTCATAAACTGGGGATGCAATAGATCCTCCTTCTCAAAGACTTATTAGGTTGTGTTTTTGGGTGAGAGAAACTCCCTTCTCTGCTGTCCTGGTGTGACACCCAGAGCTTCAGCTGCTGCTGAGCTGTGCAGGCAGGTCCCATTAAGAAGATTGGGGCCTTTCTCTATAACCTCCCACAAGCTGAAATGGAAACCAACCACTTTAGCTGATTGTGTTCAATTTACATTATTGTTGGGTGATATGACACCTGGAGCAGTGATGTGTAAAACCTGTTTGGCTGAAGCACGAGGAACAATCGTGTCCCACTGCTCCAGCAAACTGTATTTATTATTAGTGGCCAAATTCTCTTTTTATTTGAATATTTATTCATTGAATTTGCATTTTTTTGCTTGGTTAGGGCATTGTGAATATTTCCAAAGCTGTGTCTGTGATATTTGACAGATGAGAGTTGTAAAGTCAGGTATTTGTCACACAACAAATTTACAGTGGACTTCAGAAATTTCAGAAAAAGTTATGTTGTGTTGTTCTCTGAAGGAAACTTAATTATTCACTTTTAGGTGTTTTTTGATGTTAATATTTAGGAACAGCTGCTGAAGACAAATGGTGCTTTGTGGTTTTACTTAGAGCTGTGGTGATGGTCTTGGCATGACCAGGACCTGCTTGTAGCCATGATGTCCTTGGCTTCCTCTGCTTTGTTAGGATGTCAGCTCAGATGAACAGTGCATGGTTTCTTAGTGTGGGTTATCAGAAATGAAATTATTGCATTGGCATCACAGTTGTCAGTGGGAACCCAACAACAAACCCAAACCAACTCCCACAAACAGACAGTGGATCTTTATTTTAGATTTATAGTCAGGCTAATTAAGTTTTATTTCTGATAAGTGTTAAAGGGAAATGCTGAAGTTGAGAAGGGGCCAGAAGGAATCTTGGGGGCTGTCTGTGCTTGGAGGCACCACAGAGGCTGCCCAAGGAATTGATCTATAGTCTCACAGTGTGCAGGAAACGTGTCATTTCACTCGGTGCTGTACCATAATACATCTCACTCACTGTGGTGTGACGAATGAAATAACTGTCTGACAAGATCTGCTTCTTGGGAGCTCTGCAGAGATGAAATGAGGTCTGAATTCAAGGGCACGTGAGAATAATACTTGAGAAACTACCTGGAGATTAGAATTAAATGTACCAAAAGAAGGCAAAATGTTTAATTTTTAAGGGCATATTTGCTGTGTTTGGTTCAATAAGTTAATGTTTTCCATATTCTGTGCTCACAAAAAGAAAAAGCTGAATGTGTGTTCTTAGGCAGTTTCTTGACAAGGGCCAGTCCCATTTCTGTCATTAACGAAGGGTAATGTCTGGAGTGGCAAATGTCCAGGAAAAGCAGTCCACTATAAAGGCATATTTACTTCAGTCAGAGAATTTGAGCTGTGGTTAAAGTATCAATATTAGCTTAAGAAAGTATTTGGCAGAGAGAGAGTCCTAAACACAACTGGTTACTTTACTCAGTGTGTTTGTGCTGGTTGTCACAAAGCCACTTTGAAGCATAAGGATATGTCTTAATCCTTCCCTCTGCAAGGACTACGCTCAGCCCTGAAGGGGAGATTCATTAACGATTATTGGTGGCTGTGTGACACACAGGGAGAGTGCAGAGCCCCCTCCTGCTGCTGGGAGTGGGCTCTGGGTGAGGAGGAAGCATGTCAGGCAGTAATTCCCCTTTCTTCCCTGAGATGTGAGATGTCTGAGGGAGCTGTGTCACTGCTGGGACACCATTGTCTCCTCCTGGCCATTGGTGGCTCTCTACAACACTCCCTTTCGTTATGGGTTTCCTGGGAGTTCAAGGCTGTGACATCTGTTTGCTGGAAGAACTCCTTGCCTTTTATTAACATGTTCCTGTAACCAGTTCCAAGCTACCAACACTACTTCACACTCTTCCTCCATGTAGATACTTAAAAATAAAAATGAACTGAGTCTTGATGTGGGAAGCAGAAGAACCTTTGTGGGTTATTCAAAATATATGAATATATCTGGGGCTAAGATAGGAAATGTAATTCCAAATTCAGAAAAAAAAAATCAGAAAAAAATTCTTTGCAGAGAGAGTGCTCAGGCATTGGAATGGGCTGCCCAGAGAGGGGGTGGATTCCCCATCCCTGGAGGTTTTTAAGGTGAGCTTGGCCGTGGCACTGAGTGCCATGATCTGGTAAAGGGACTGGAGTTGGACCAAGGGTTGGACTTGATGATCTCAGAGGTCTTTTCCAACCCAATCCATTCTGTGATTCTATTCTATGAAATGACTGCTTTGGGAATGCCATTCTGGAGGGGAACAGGACTCTTCTTGAGGCAGCTCAGTCATGTTCACTGTCAGCACTGCTCACTTGCTAGAGATGCATTTCAGATTATTTTCCTGTTTTAGCCAGGTTTTACCTCAGTTACTCAGCTGCAGGAGTGTTTATGCAGCTTCTGGTACTGTAGAGCTGAAGTAATTACTTTGTGTTCAGCAATCAAAACATTTTCTGTCTTGTACACAAAGGGACTGTTCTGACACCTCCTTCGGTGCTTTCTAATTAGAATTTAATGAAATACAGAAATTTTGTCTTGTAAATAGTTTGTGTAGTCTGATACATTGGTATAAGAGTAATTGGAAACATGATGTGTGAGTGTCCCATGTCCATTCTCAGGTTTTAATTCTCAGGAGCTGATTCTGTGGTGAAGAGTCAAGAAAGGTTAATCTTTTCTTAAATGAGATTAAGGCTGGGGAGCAATATGATTCACCTTGCAAATTAATTAGCAATGAATGTGTAAAATGCACAATTACTTTGACTGTGAGGAAGGATAAGATTATTACATTGAAAGCAGGATCAATGCAAAATTTGCAATATTTACTGATATAGTCATGCCTTGAGTAAAGTTAAAACCAGATAACTGCTAACTGGATCACATTTTTCAATAATTAACCAATTTTCCATATTTTAGGGGTGGATCTTCCATTGGGGTTTTCCTTATCTGAACCTTTACCCCTTGAAGATTTTTCCTTGAGTAAGACTTTCAAATATGGATTAATTTCCAGACCACTGGTACTTAATGCACCTTCTCTGAACATAAAGGTGCTTATGGAATGATTTTCTATTAAGAGTATTGGTATGAAACACTTTGGGCTTAGATGGCAAAAAAGTTTAGTTCTTGAGTGGCTTGAAGGGTGTTTTGACAATGCAAGAAGGGGGGAGATCTTGAACAATAGTAAGACCAGCAGATTTCTCTTATATTTTCCAACTCCTTTTAAGTACCCAAACCTCTTGCCAATGCAGAGGGCTTGGGGTAACTCAGATTATTAATTTATTAAGTTCAGAGTTTTATTGGTCCTTCTTTCATGTACTGTTACCTCTCTTCAGGTGATCCTAAGAAGTGGCTGCAATAATTGCAGTGTTTTCTTGACTTGATTATTGGGTGAAAAATGGCTTTGACATTTTCTAGACTGATCCTTCCCAAAGTATTTGGAGAGATTTTGTATTCGTAATAAACATCTCCAAAACTGATAATAAAGGTCTGTTACAAGTAGGAATTAAAAATGTCAATTTGTTTGAACAGCTTGTGTTGTTTTAGCACAAATTGTTTGGTGAGTACACAAGGCTCCAGTTCCATCTGAATTGCACTAAATTATGCTGAACTAATTATATTCTTGCTTTATGTAGCCTGACATTTAATTACAGAAATGAAATTCTATGGGCACACCTCACCCCAAGAGTGCATGACATGTAGCTCTCTTTCCTTTAGCTCTTTTTACCTGTTTTATCTCCCCATCAAGTTCTCATTTGCAATAAAAATGTATTTCCATGGCAGCTCTTACCTGAGATGTTGCCTTCAAGTCACAGTTCATAAGCCATGTAAGCAACTGGCAGAGGTGCCATTTTTTAATTATTTTTGAGTGTGTATCAGTCTTAACTGATGGAGTTGAGTTCTTTTCAATAAATCATGATTTGACCTTTTTTGTTCTCCATGGAAACCATCCTCTTATTAATGCTCCTGTTCTCCAGCAGCTTTTATGATGTATCTGAATCTGTATCAGAGATTAAGGGAAAATAATTGCACACAAACACTCCCTCCCCCCACTAAAGAATACAATTTATTCTAAATTGCATTTTTGGGTATGAACATTTGGATGAAGTATTAGATGCAAAACAGTTGGGAATTATTTTTCAGTGCTGTTTCCTAAAGACTTGAAAGATTTGTAAAGTAAAAACCTCTCACAGCACAGAAAAAAAAATACTCAATTTACTATAAGTATGTTACAATACAAGTAGATCATCAGAAGGCAAGTTTAAATATTTCAAACTTCACATGTTATGTACAGTTTTATACAGTGGTAATCGCTGGGCTGACAAACCTCTCAAAAATTAAAACTTAATATTTGTGATTGTGTTGCGTTTTCCTTTGCGGTGTTATATCTTAAATTAAATGCTGCAGTGAGACCAAGGCTGGGGAGTGTACCTGGAGATCCACGTGGCACACGAGCAGATCCTCTGGTCCTACCTGGAGTCAGGTTACAGTGTGATCATAATCTTGTCAGATAATTTTTCCTGAGCTCGGTGATGAGGTATCTGGTCTGTTCTGGGTGAGGCTGTGGCTTCTGGAGATGTCTCAGTCTGTCTTGGAGTCTTTAAAGTACCCTCATGAATAATCATGCAAAAGAGATGATTTGGTTTTGTGTGATCATGAAGAGGAGAAATGTACTTTTGTCAGATATTGCTGCTTCATTAACTTGTCCTGGAGTTGCAGTTGTGATGGGGGCTCAGTTGGTTAAAACCTGCTTCTAATAATGCCAAGGTCTTGGGTTCAATCCCCTGTGTGGGCCATTGACTTAAGAGCTGGACTTGATGATCCTTGTGGGTCCCTTCCAACTCAGAATACTCTGGGATTCTATGATTGTGGGAGGTGGGTGTTGGCGTTTCCTCGGTTTGCATGGGATGTGCACCTGCATTTCCACTCTCCCTTCCATCAGGGCTCCATGAAAGCCACTCCACGTGTGAAGACTGACCTTCAAGTGCCCTCAAAATGAAATAAAACAAGTCTCATTTGCACTGAGTCTGTTCCTCTACCATTCAGAGTCTGGTTTTCTCCTTTGCTGTGATCACTTTGGAGTTCAGAGCTGCTGTTCAAAACAGCCCCACTTCAGGTTTCTGCTGCTGGAGGCTGCAGGGAGATAAACTGGGATTTTTCCAAGGTGTTGTCATTTCAGAGGGAAAGGCATTAATGAGGACTGAGCCATTCTGATGAGCCAACAGTGTGCCCAGGTGGCCAAGAAGGCCAACGGGATCCTGGCCTGGATCCAAACTAGCATGGCCAGCAGGCCCAGGGCAGTGACCCTTCCCCTGGACTCTGCCTTGGGGAGGCCACACCTTGAGTGTTGTGTTCAGTTCTGGGCCCCTCAGTTGAGGAAAGAGATTGAGGGGCTGGAGTGGGGCCAGAGAAGAGCAACAAGGCTGGAGAAGGGACTGGAGCACAAGTGCTGTGGGGAGAGGCTGAGGGAGCTGGGGGTGTTTAGCCTGGAGAAGAGGAGGCTCAGAGGTGACCTCAGCACTGTCTGGAACTGCCTGAAGGGAAGTTGTGGCCAGGTGGGGGTTGGTCTCTTCTCCCAGGCACTCAGCAATAGGACAAGGGGGCATGATGGGCTCAAGCTCTGCCAGGGGAAATTGAAGTTGGAGATCAGAAAAAACTTCTTTGCAGAGAGAGTGCTCAGGGATTGGAATGGGCTGCCCAGAGAGGGGGTGGATTCCCCATCCCTGGAGGTTTTTCAGCTGAGCTTGGCCGTGGCACTGAGTGCCATGATCTGGTAAAGGGACTGGAGATGGCCCAAGGGTTGGCCTTGGTGATCTCAGAGGTCTTTTCCAACCCAATCCATTCTATGATTCTTTGATCAGCCAGTCTGTTACTTTGTGACAACTTTATTACTTCTTCATTTGCAGAACCAGGAGCTTTATTTGGCTGTCAGTCACAACCTAAGTAGTGATAAGATGCTGCCCCAAAGCACAGCCAGGGGTGCTCCAGCTGCCACAGGGCACTGGCAGCGGGTTCCAAAGAAAGGAATCAGGCTTTTTAAAATGTATTTCAGAGAAAAGCTTTTGACACACGAGCTTTTCTGTTCAAAATCATCCTAATTAAGGTCATCTGAGGCAAAGCACCAGAGTTGTTTTTTTTTTAATGGTGTTTTAGAATTAACAGCTTTTCCTTTTGTCTGAACATTGGAGAAAATGAAGTCTTCATGATCTAACATACTGCCTATTAAAAAAAGAAAAAGAAAATCTATATCATGTCACTGAGTACTTTGTCCAAACGTAGTTTTAAAAGACTGTACTACATTATGTCAAAATGCTGCTCTTTGAAGTGTGTGAAATATTTGAGTGCTTTTCAAGCCTTTTATTTTTGTGAAGTCAAGATCTCCTACATTTTGCAAGGACTGCTGCCCTCTCAAAAGGTGGGAAAGCACTAAGTGTCAAAAGCCTGTTGGACAAGTTAGAGAGTCACCTGAAACGTGGAGTGTGACAGCAAAACCAGAGCAAAGGCATCCTGGGCACGGGGAGTTTCATTTGTAATTTAATTTGGTTAATTTTGTTGCCACACCTCAACAGGATGCCCAGCGACCTGTTCATGGGGCTGCTCTGCCATCATTGCCATGGTCTGGACTCGGGTGGAAAGGACCACAAAGCCTTTTATCACTTTGCTCCTTCAACTTTGACATGAACTTCTTGTGGCACACAAAACCTGTTTGAATACATTTGCCTTACCTTTTGGACATGCTGTGGGGTGGCTGGGGAAAGGGAACCTTGAAGGCCCCTCCCCACCCATCAGGATGATTGGGGATCACAAAGCTGGTTGGAGGTGCTGGGAGAGTGGTGCTTGCATAGTTTGGTAGATGGATTTGCTTAAATTGTGGAAAAATCTGGAGAGGGAAGATGATGATGCTCCTGGAGAGCAGGATTATAAATAAAACTATAACTCCATGGAAGGTACAAGTTTGACTACTGATGGATTTGTGAGGTCAGTGAGGTGCTTGCAGGTATCAAACCTGACTTCACAGCTCCACTTCCTTTAGATGTTCCAAAGTCCTGCTTCCTTTGGCTGCTGGAATTCCACAGAATGAAAATGTGCTAAGACCAAGGAGAAAAAGTGTGCATTCAGGTGATACTTTCCAGGCAGGTTTGGATTTGAGTCCCTCCTGGTCTGAGCATGGCATGTTTGCTGCCCTCAGCATTGCACTGACTGTACAACTCTTGTAGGGGAAGGTGCAAACAGGGACCAATGTTTGCCACCTGAAATTGCATCTGGGGGCATCACACACACCTGCCTTTATAATGCTCTATACTGGCACTATGTGCCAACTGGTTAATCCTTCTTACAGCAACAAGTGGATATATTTAAGCTAAAGTTTTACATCTTTTGTGGTCCCATTGCTAGGAGGAACTTCATGACACTGCCTTCAGTTTATTTCCTTTTTATCCATGTGTGCTTGTTGCTTGGGCATTAAAGTATGGACTAATATATTTAAATTAAAGCAAATGGTAAATGTTGAGAGAAATATTGACTAGCAGAGAAATGGCATAAATTTAAGAAACTGTTATGAATCTCCTTGGAGGGATTATAAATTCCTGTGCTCTATACAAAGTAAAACCAAAACATGTGCCCTTTTCTTTTTCTGTTGTGTGGTCTATCTTTTAATAAGAGATTTTTCTTTGTTTTTGTAGCTCCAATTAGAAGGTTTCCTTGTGCTGAAGATCGATCAGGGGGAATTTAGATGGCCAGAGCTCTTCAGTTCAAGTTACAAAACACACAAGGCTGTTCAGTAATTACATTTCCTGGAGCTGCTGCCTCTGCTGTGGATGCAGAGCTTGGTGTAGAGTGGGAAGGACTCTTGAAAACCAATATCTTGAAAATGTGGCAATTTAGTGCTTGTATTGAGGGGGACTAGTAGAGGATTACAGCTATTGTAGAGACACTGTGTTCAGTTCTGGGCCCCTCAGTTCAGGAAAGAGATTGAGGGGCTGGAGCGGGGCCAGAGAAGAGCAACGAGGCTGGAGAAGGGACTGGAGCACAAGTGCTGTGGGGAGAGGCTGAGGGAGCTGGGGGTGTTTAGCCTGGAGAAGAGGAGGCTCAGAGGTGACCTCAGCACTGTCTGGAACTGCCTGAAGGGAAGTTGTGGCCAGGTGGGGGTTGGTCTCTTCTCCCAGGCACTCAGCAATAGGACAAGGGGGCACGATGGGCTCAAGCTCTGCCAGGGGAAATTGAAGTTGGAGATCTGAAAAAACTTCTTTGCAGAGAGAGTGCTCAGGCATTGGAATGGGCTGCCCAGAGAGGGGGTGGATTCCCCATCCCTGGAGGTTTTTCAACTGAGCTTGGCCATGGCACTGAGTGCCATGATCTGGTAAAGGGACTGGAGTTGGCCCAAGGGTTGGACTCAACGATCTCGGAGTTCTTTTCCAACCCAATCCATTCTATGATTCTATGACACTCTGGTTCTCTACTTTATTGTTTCTAAGGAAAAAGTACCCACAGAGTTACAAAATCTCAGGCTTGATTTGAAAGGATCATAACCTTTCTATGTCAGAAACGTCAATTAATGTTGCAAAACGATTGAAAGGTGCTAAAAGCTTCTCACAATGGTGCTGTGGCACTCGAGAGACATAATGACATTATGGCAGAGCACTGATTAGTTGACACAGCACAGGAGGGTTTGTGTGATGAGTGTAGGGTAGGACATTGTTGTTGTGCACAGAATATCCCACTTCTGAAGTTGCTATTGAAGGCAGGTTCTGCCAGAAAGCCTTATTTTCAACATTCCCACCCAATTAAAAAGAATCTAAATTTATGAAATATATATTGGGTTATTTTCTTTGTGACAAGTTTTTCAAAGAATTTGCTCAAAATTATGAAACTATTACAGCTCCTACTTTAACATTTATTGGAATTATTCCAAGACTTCTATCAATTTGAACCCAAGTAACCTGATTGTGGTTTTTAAAAACCACAATCAGGTTACTTGGGTTCTTAGAATAATTCCACCAGTAGTGAAAAATCTCACCTAGAACTAGTTTGAATAAAAGAAAGAGAATATTTTATGCCTTTGGGCAGGAGGATTTTAAGGAAGTATCTAATATGTGTTCTCATAGTACAAAGAATTTGTAGGTTAAACTTTTCAGCCCTGGAGCCTGGCTTGGTTCTTGGATGCAAAGGATGCCAAGGGAAAAACTGAGTGGTGACAGAAATGTCCAAGTGTTCATGAACACACCAAGGAGGTGACAGGAGCCATGGTGAGAAAGGTCTTGCCAGAGCTGAGCATTCGCTTCCATTTTTAAATTAGCTCAGAGGTTTGCAGTGTAATGTGTCATCTTTGTTTGTTGTAGTTAGGAAATAATTTTTGTGAACCAAAAAATATGGGATTTTGGGGTTTGTAAATGACATGTGAATATACATCAGGTTGGTTCAGAAACCAGACAAGGCTCTCTATCTCCTCCTTTGCCACCACTTCAAGAAGTTCAGTGCTTTTCCTTTAGTGCCCTGAGACCATCAGCTAATTCAATTTGGTATCTTTCAAGTATCCATTTTCCAAAGTATTTTTATTGAATGCAACATATATTTTTCTTCTCATTATGCATTTTTACGGTTCTTTAAGTTTCAGAAATTTAAGAATATTGGCCTGAATAAAAAAAAAACCTCTAAGTTCAAATTATGTTATAGAGAAATGTTAGCTACAAAAATAAGCAATGACACTTTTTGCTCAAGTGGGTTTTTACTTTGGAGGATTAACATTATGCTGTTTAAAAACATCAAAGTTTTAGCTTTCAGATGTCTGAAGTATTTGATAACTGAAAAGAGTGGTATCAAAATATGGGAATGGGATTTAGGGGACATCTTTCTTTGCTGAAGAGAACATTTCAGGCTGGTCTTTAAAAGCTCAGAGGATTCTGAGAGATAGAAAATGCACTCCAATAAATCAGGGCTTCTGTAAGAATGATCATCTCCCAAGAGACACCACCCAGTGCCTGAATGCCTTGTGGGTTTATGGTACCCAAGCCCCTGAGATGCTGTTTAACCCTCTTTATTTCAGTTTGTGCATGTCCTGCTGTTCCATTCCCCACTGGATCCCTCTTAACTAAACCCTGAACTCAACATTTTATCAATCATGACAAGTAAATTGCAGCCCACAGGTGGAGACCAGCAGAGCACAAGTTTGCAAGGCCTTAGAGACTTTCCAGAAGTGCTACATGTCCTTGAGACAGATATGTCTGCAGTTCCAGAAGGAGGGAGAAAGAATAGTCCAGTTCTTATTTCACATGCAGAAAAAATTATTCAGAAATAATGCCCAGTCTCTTTAGACGAGTGAGTTTACTCTGAGCAGCTGAGAAAAACAACATTGTGTGATCTCAAAGTCTTACCAGTCATGGCTAACCCATAGTAATTAAGAGGAAATAAAATTGAATTACTAATTATATTGAACTAAACCAATAAAAATTAAGAAACTAAGATTCTTTAGAATCACTGAGCTTCAAAGGAGAAAATAGATCTCACTTCTCTCCCAGATGAACAAGGGAAGCCTCAGAGCATGAGATGGGGTTTGACCATGGTGTGAGTGGAGGTGAGCAAGTGTTGTCAGGAGGTTGTAATTCTGAACATTTATCCATACTGTGCTTCCCCACAGGAGTGTTCTGTGGTAAATATTTGCCTCTGGGTGCTACAAATTTCTGTTCCTGTATATATTCTGTAGCAACCTTTTAGCACACAAGAGTTACATTTTTCTCTTTTTGGTCAAATGGAAGAATTAGTTGATTTCTGTGTTGATCGATTTCAAGAAGTCCTCTTTGGTTTAATCTGTTTATATCCACACATCTCCGAGTGCCTTTTTTCTTGAGCAAGCAGGTGTTTTTATTGAAATAGCTTATTCCAGATAGCAGTCCTGCTGCAAATGGTAAGGAAAATCATTAAAAACCTCCAGTTTCTGTGTTAAGTGTTTCTTGCTTTGGAGAGGCTCTTCCTGCTGGAAATATTGGTGCACTGATATCCCCCAAGGAGCCCTGCTGGAGGCTTGCAGCTGGAATGGGGAACATTAAAGTCCATCATAACATTGAAGGTCACAAGGCCTTTCTCATGTGGTCTCTCTTTACTCTGGTTGCTCCTTTGAGGCTTTGAGTGTGAAGTGGTGGAAAAAAACATACAAATCCAAATTTCAGGTTGTAGGAGGACAACTATGGGAAAATTGCTTTGCTAAATGTTCTGTGCCATGGATGTAACTGGTTTGAGGGAATGCTTTGTCCTTTGGGGCCACAAGCCTCATTGTCTCTCTCTTCTTTTCAATTTCTTATTATCTTTTATGTGCTATATCCCAGTCATCAGATTGTATTCTGGATTCTGCTTTTCCTTTCATGACAAGGCAATGTGCTTTCCCCATTCCTCTTGTTAAGCACTGCCCCAGACTCTTTAAAGAAAGGTTGCTCATGCAAAAACTATGCTGAAGTGCAAATCTGGACGTATTCAGAGAGCTGTTGGATTCATTTTGCTCAAGCTTTCAATTGATTTTAAGGTATGAAACCCTGGGCTTTGCTCCAACTGGCCAGGCCTATCACACCATCTGCTTTTGCAGATATTGCACCTTTCTTTGGATCTGCTGTGATATATTTAAGGTCTGCAGAGACAGCGTGGTGAGAGGCACTGGTGTGGGTGTCAGCAGGGCTGAGGCAGGGGGAGAGCTGGGGAGGGAGATGTGGCTGCCTTGTTTTGTGAAGCCAGTCTGAAAGAAAAAGGAGGGTTTCATTCCTCTTTAGGGTAAATGTGTCATTAGTGTAAGGACTGAGGTACAAAAATGAATTTGTGTTTGTCATGTTAGGTAAAATAAGCAGGTAGAGAATTAACTAAGAGGCAGTTCAAGCCTCCCTGACATCCGATCCCGTCAGATCTCAGAAGCTCAGCAGGGTCAGCCCCGGATTAGTACTTGGATGGGAGACCTCCTGGGAAATGTCGGGTGCTGTAGGTTCTAGTCCTGAGGACTTCACTGTCCCTGTCCAAGCTCGCTCGGCCGTGGCAGATGAACCTCAGGACTGAAACGGTGGGGCCAGTTCTGCGCACGCTGAGCCTCACCTAAAATGCACTGCACGGGCTGGAAGGGCTCACCCACGTGGGGACAGCCCTGCCCAAATCCTCCTTCGCAAAGCCGAGCCACACACAGAATTAACTACAGAAAATAAACAATGTTTAGCAACAAATGTGTAAGAATAAAATGTTTCAGGCTGAACCCCAGAGAGTTACCCCCTGATTGGTATAAAGCCCCACCTGGGCTTTTTATGGGTCCTTAGGTGAAAAATGTACCCTGATTTGGGGTGTGTAGGTTTCTCCAAACCTCAAAGGTTTGGATGTGGTGGCCTAAGTGGATCCAGCCTTGGCTCTGTGCTTATAGGTCTGGATGTTCTGAGTGATTTGACAAGTTTCATTGTCATCGTCAGTTTTCAGTGTCATTGTCTCTTGTTCCTTTGCAGTTGCCTCACAATTTTTGCACTAAAAGTGTCCATTAAGTGCTGTGACAATTCAAGGCAAGTGCACAGGCCTGTGGTTGACATGGTTACAGAACCTTTTCTTCCAGGGAATGTTGCACCTGGCAATATAAAGCTCCTTCCAAACACAGCTCTGGCTTGTTTGGGTGTGAAATCCTTGTGCAATCAGTCTGTGCACAGCACAGATGGAAATGTGTGCCCCATAGAAGGGAAGGTCAGAGTTCAGATCCTTGAAAATTTGGGTTATTATTTCAGCAGCAGCAGAAAGGTTTCCTGCAGGTTTTTTGGTGACTGAGCAACCTGTGCCAAAGCTTCTCAAGAATTTGGCTTGAGAGCCAGGAAGCTGCTTGTGTCCATCATTCCCCTGCCTGGTGATTTCTCTCTTCTGTGAGGCTGCAGCTCTCCTGGGTTTGTTGACATGGCTGATTATGGAGCCTCAGGAATGCAGTTCGGGCCATCTGCGTTATTGGTGGTCTTTTTTGGTTTTGGAAAGCAGATTCTCATATCAATATGATCATAGAAAGGCTTGAGTTGGAAGGGACCTTCAAGACCATCCAGTGTCACCCCCTGCCATGGGCAGGGACACCTTCCACCAGCCCAGGTTGCTCCAGGCCCTGTCCAGCCTGGCCTTGGACAACTTCCAGGGCAGCCACAGCTTCTCTGGGCAACCTGGCCATGTTACACCATTCCAAGTGGGAGAAGATGGTGAAGTCCAGCAGAAACTGCCTCATGTAATGGTCATGGTCTGCCTTGATTTGATTGAACTGAGCTTTAGTCTGGGTGCAACAGGAGAAATGTGTCCATCTCTGAGAGCAACTAACAGGGTACAGAGAGTGACTCCCAGGGGGACAGCAAGACAGGGCAGCAGAAAAAGAGAAGAGCAACAGTTTTCTCAAAGTCATTACTTGCAGTAATTCTTGCTAACTGAATATTTAAGGGATGAAATTATAGGGAGATTAAAATACCTCAACATATTGTCTCTATGAATTTAATATATGACAGCAACAGATTATTCTTTTCACCAAAGTTTTAAATTTCATGTTTTAAATTGAAACAAAGTGGAGGTGCAGACTTGAAGCTGCACGAAGGTCCAAGTGCTCTTAGTTAGCTTTGATGGAAGGATCAACCCCAAGCCAAGGTGAAGGAAGCACTTAATCTATGAACTGTGGATTGAAAAGAGAAACGTGTGGGTAATTATGCAGAAACAAACAGGGTATTGTCAGTCTGAGACACATGCAAGGCTCAGGGGTGGAAGTGTGGTTTAGCAAACTAAAAATCATCCCCTGAGCTTTGTACCATCTAAGTAGCAGCTGGTGTTAAATTCAGAGTTATCAGGAGAGGCCCAGGGTGAGCAGTGCTTGGTAATTTAGACTCGGTAATTTAGAGCCCAAAGGAGTAAATGAGCTCCTGTGCATATCAGTTGGATATCAGAAAAAAATTCTTTCCAGAGAGAATAATCAGGCATTGGAATGGGCTGCCCAGAGAGGGGGTGGATTCCCCATCCCTGGAGGTTTTGAAACTGAGCTTGGAGGTGGCACTGAGTGCCATGATCTGGTAAAGGGACTGGATTTGGACCAAGGACTGGACTTGGTGATCTCAGAGGTCTTTTCCAATCCCATCCATTCTGTGATTCTGTGGATGTGGCACTGAGTGAGAATCCACCATGTCTTGATCCAACCCCACTGTGATCACCAGCCCAGGGCACTCCGTGCCCTGGGCTGGTGATCACAGTAGGGTTGGATCAAGGGTTGGACCTGATGATCTCGCAGGTCTTTTCCAACCCAGTCCATTCTATGATTCTCTCTGCAGCCCCAGCATTTCCCCCTGCAGGTGTGGACTCAAGGGTGCTTTGTACACAGTTACAGCACCAGCCCCTGCTCATCTGAGTCCCTCCCAAACATGAGGAGCTGCTTTTGTTTTTTGGGGGGTTTTTTGTGTTTGTTTTTTTTTTTTAATCTTCTATAAGAGAATATTTAGCAAACTGGAGAACTTTTCAACTCAGACTACAAAGAGTTTTGCAAATGACTGCTATGAATGGATGGACAAGAACTGAGAGACCACTCTTGTTTGATTTGGCAAAATGTACCCTGTGAAATGGGCTTTATTTCACCAACATTTTTGTGCTCAGGAAGGAATGTTGATAGACACTTCAGTATCACCACTTGCCCATGTTTTGACATTCCTATCAGCCATGTGCTATTTGCAGGGCTGTTTGCTTTCAAGGGGTGTTGCTTTTTGAAGGTTTTTCTCATTTAAATGTATTTTACAACTTTGGTTCATAGGGATTTTGGAGGATCTCAAAAGATACAGGTTTTATTTACACTTAAACAGAAGTTCCTTTCAAGATATTTAAGTCTTTTTCTGAATTTTCTTCTACCACAAAATTTGACAATGTATCTTCCCCTGTATAACATGGCACTGACAATGGCATATTGCATGTGGATTTGGGCAAAATGTGATATTCCAGTGCTGAAATTCCTGTCTTTGAGATGCATTTTATTTGTGCTACATGAATTCTTTCCCAGCTAACCCACTATGAACCCTCTTACAGTTAATGACTTCTAAGAAGAAGTTCCTTTAGTATTATGCACGTGAAATTATCATATTTTAACATTTGCAAAAGCTTAAAAATTAGTTTTAAAATAGGGAGATGTTAAAACTTTTTGGGGGAGTGATTGATTAATTAGGAGCATCCATTGTTTTTCACATGTGCAGATTTCTTTGAATTTTAGTCTATTCTCTCAACTTTGGGAAAAACAGGTTTGTTAAATGAGTTTCAGAAAGTGATTCCAGGCCTGATTTCTTCAAGCCAGGGATTGGTATGGGAGGAATGCAGTTATCCTGCATTCTGTGGCCTGGAAACCTCATGAGGATTATACAGTCAGAGGATGCTTTTTTTTTTTAAATGTTTCTGCACTTCTCATTTGACTTTATGATTAATCCTGGGAGAAGCTGTTTGCTTGCAGATATTGATATATCCCTCTTTGGCCCAGTGGCACTTGGTGCCTGATGCTCCTGCCTTGTGTTAATAGCAGGTTTAATGTATAAATTCTCATGGCTTTGGATGTCTCTGAGATTTGTCTTGTCCATCTGAAGATGTGATGATAAACAAAATCTCACTAAAAAACCAAAATCCAAGGGGAGTCTCTGGGAGCTCAGGTTTATTCACCAAAATGATCCCTAAAGCCCTGCCTGGGTTGTGCCACTGCATTTTGCAAAGATTCCTTATCAGAGAGAGGAGGATGGGTCTGTGTGTGTGAGATTTGAGCCTGGAGAGGAGCAGCTTCCAAAAATACTGCCCTGAACACAGAGCAGCCTTGTTTTAATGGCAGTGGTGCAATAATAACCACGTCAGGAGCATCAAATAGGCAGTCTGAGCTGAGCAGGGAAAATTGTGGGGTAAGACCTTCACTTCTGTCATCAAAGCATGTAATAGAACTCAATTGTACACAAATTTATACTTAGGACAGCCTTCATTTTATGTTCTATTTAAGAGGACCTCTGTATCTGCAAATGAGTAGCAGACTAGCCCAAAATAAACCCGACTTCACATGGGATGTTGTTTTGTTATGCATTCCCCAGCCAGCCTAATCAGAAGCTATACATCAATAGGCAAATAGGACATGCCACTAATTAGTCAGTAGAAAATTCTACCAATGGGTTTTCAGCAGAGACTTGTGCCAAAAAATCCCCCACTTGTTGAAGGCATCTTTTCAACCTTGCTGTGCAAAAGACAGATTTTTTTTTTCAGAAGAAAGTTTATGTAAATGGGGGAGTAAACCAACATCTCACTAACTGAAATCAAATGTTTGTGGAAGTGTCTCTGGGATATATCTAATCCTATCTGATTTCTGTTAGCTGATTTGTTATGCAATTTAATGGCTGTCAAATTTGGCCCCTAATGTGCAAATCCTGTTTAGCCCAATGGCATTGCCAAGGCAATCAGACAAGCAGTGCTCTTGGTAAATAAAATCTGGCAGAAGGTTCACCAGTGCATGATGTGGTTAAACCAGCTCCACTTGGTGTATTTCACACGTGTGTGGATTCCTAAAAGTATATCAAATAAGCATATTTTAGTTCATGGTTGCCAACCTTTAAGGAAATTAAAAGGTCCCCTCAAGCTGAACTCTGCAAATACAGGATGGAGCCCCAAGTACCTGCTCCAGTTTTGTGCCTGAAAGCACAGGGAGCCTTTGCAGTGCCAAATCTGAATGTAATAAAGGAGAAGCTACAAAGCAAACATTCCTTTTATTTCACAACTGTTATTTCGTTTACATCATGTTACACTCGGGTGTTTTAGTGTCTGAGTCCAGCTGTTAATTAGGGCTCTTGACATGCAGAGCTGCAGGGGGGAGCCCTGAAGAAAATGTTTTTCGAGTCTTTCACTTTCTAAACACAATTCATGTTTTTCCAGTTCAGATATTTGCAAATAGTCTGCTGTTCTGATGTGTGTTCTTGCTGAGCTGCCCCATGAGAATTAGTCTGTGCAATCTACACACAGAAACTGCTGCATGGGATGAACAAAGTCTGTTAAATCAGTGATTTTTCTGCACAGAGCAAGTAGAAAGGTCTCTGAGATGCGAGTTAATTTTCAAGTACAATTCTCCCTTTTTTTCCCTTATATTTTGAAGTTCAGGTACAAACATGAAATATTTCTCTAGCTGTGTGCTGGAGGATCTTTGCCTTTGGGGAGGGTGGACATGCATCTATACTTACCTCATGGTTTTTTGAGGTGAAAACCTCATGTGGTGTAGGAAAGGGTATCTGTGAAGCACTTTGGTGTCTGAATTTATCTGTACTGAGGCTGAGGATCAAACATAGCCCAGGGGAACATCCACAGGGCACTTAAGCCCCCCAGGAATTCAGCTGTACCACAAAAAGGGTAATTCACAGGACTCAATGGAGCCTGAAGCTGTAAGTCAAGTAATTTGGAAAGTCAACATCACCAATACGTGGAAATAATGCTCAAAATGCATTGAAAACTCTTGAAACAAACAAATGAACACCCCAAACAACCCAAACCACAAAAATAATCCCCAACCTTCAATCCATGCTAGTGCACTGGCTAGTGCTGCCCAGTGAGCATATATTTCATTCCAAAAGACAGATGCAATGGATGTGAGTGTGGCACTCTGGAATCTCCAGTGTATTAAAATCACAATTAAAAAAAAAAACATAAATGGGTGAACTGAGGCTTTTTCAGCTCCAGGAAGGAAAGAAACTGGTCGAGTAAAAGCCTCCTGCCTGTTTGTTTGTTTGTTTTTTTTCACTTGTTCCTGTTTAATCCATCTCTGCTCTTTTTCCTGATGCTGGAAATTGGTGTTTCTTTCTCCTCCCATGAGAGCTGTGAAACCATCGACTACATCATTGGGTACTTCTGGATTGCTTTGGTTGAAAAGGTGTTGAAAAGATGGACAATGCCATAATGTGGGCACTGATGTGTGTCAGTCAGAGTGTGCCTGTGGGTGAGGGAGCTCAGGTGTGCCACCAGAGATGCCCTGCTGGGATAACAGGAGGGGAGGCATCCCAGGAGTGCAGCCTGGCTTGCACCGAGCACTGCTTGGGTCACTGTTGGCTTCAGTAAACAGCTTGTGCAGGGTATGCAAAAAATCTGGAAATCTCTGTGATTGTTTTCCTGCCATAGAGGATTCTTTGAGGGTTTCATTCTGCTGCTTTTGATGAAATGGTTCTTCAGTTTGTGTAATCATTGTGCAACCCAGGCTTTTGCAAATGGGTTTTGTTTATTGTAAGGAAGGAGACAGATGTTTCTTGTAAGAACCTTTTTTTTAGTGCTATATAACACAAAAACACACAGGTTTGTACTGGGTGCTGTTTATACCTTTGTGCTCTGGTTACTTCATCAATTGGATGGACTCTCCATTGAGAAAATAAAGCAATGCTCTTGTTGCTGTGAGCAGTGCTCAGGAATTAGCAAAGTGCTCTTAGGAACACCCATAGTGAATCCTGAAAAGGATCCTGAAGGATTTGGAACTGCCAGCTTGGCTGTGCTGTTGGATATTAATTACTCCCTGCAAGTCCTGCACCTTCTTGGTTTTATGGCCTTAGAAAATGTGGGAATGGTGAATCTGGAGTTGCACAAATGAAGGAGGATGAATGACACAGCTGATTTTAGGAATAAAATAAATCATTGATTTTCACAAGTGACTGTTGCAGTATCTGGCACCAATACCTGTGAGAGAATGCTGATGGCACTGGCAGTGCCCCCCCAGAGGGCTGTTAGAGGCCTCCTGTGCCCTGTTTGCCACCATCGTGCCCGTGGTGCTGCATGTTCTGAAATGTGGGCTTGGAGCTGTTGGGGTTGCTTTGGGCAGGGCAAAGACAACAACCAGAATCATTGAATGGATTGGGTTGGAAGAGACCTCTGGGATCATCAAGTCCAACCCTTGGTCCAACTCCAGTCCCTTTACCAGATCATGGCACTCAGTGCCACGGCCAAGCTCAGTTGAAAAACCTCCAGGGATGGGGAATCCACCCCCTCTCTGGGCAGCCCATTCCAATGCCTGAGCACTCTCTCTGCAAAGAATTTGTTTCTGCTCTCCAACTTCAATTTCCCCTGGCAGAGCTTGAGCCCATCGTGCCCCCTTGTCCTATTGCTGAGTGCCTGGGAGAAGAGACCAACCCCCACCTGGCCAGAACTAATGTAGTGAAACAACCTCTGCCTATTTCAGCAGTACTTTGGGGTGGATGGAGTTCCCCTGACTGCTCAGTTGGGAGAATTTGGCTGCAGATTTGCCAGATTCCTCTTGCCAGGAGGGCCAGGAGCAGCAGTTGGAGCTTGTCATGTCAGTGACTCAATCAGAGCTTTGCCTCTCTGCCCATCTGGGAGCTGTTGGGTTGTTGTCAGTGCCTGTTCCAGGTGGTCAGGCAGGGAACCAGCTCCCTGGGAGCAGAAACCACAGGGACAGCGAGGGCTGCAAGCCCTGGGCTTTGTTCCCTGCACTGCTCAGTCACCAGGCAAGGGCAGTTAGAGGAAAGGACTATTTCTGGCATGCCAAGGGTATAATTTGGTGCAATAAACTTGTGCTGTATGTTTGAGCCATTTTTTTAAATGCAATTTGATGTTTCCCTTAAGTATGCCATGAGATCTCAAGCTCTGGCAGAAGATGAGTCCTATATTCTTCTAAACAACATCAGATACTTGTGCACCCCCGGATGTGGCAACACTCGGATTTCCTCCCAAAAGCTTCTTAGCAAGCAAATGTACAGAGTAGGAAGTGAAACATTTCTTCCAGTGAAAGATTCCTGACATCTTTCCTGCTTCTAGTGCAGAAAAGGAATGATCTTTAATCACTGCATTTCATGCTCGTGCTGTAGCAAATATTTTAGGTGGTGATGCCTAAAGTAACTTATAGGGTTAAAGAAGAAAATAATCCCAAATGTTATTGTAAAAAGCCCAAACTCCTCTAAGAACATAGCATTGCAAGGTGGGGAGAGGTGCATTTGGGACTCTGAATATGGATTTAAAATGTAAAAATAAATAGAATGAGTACCTAGAAATGAAGGGAGAATGTGAACCATTACACAGCTTGTCAATCTTATTTTTGCATTCTCTAATGGCTCATCATCTTCCATGTACCTACACTCTTTGGCTTCACTTGACTCTGGAGCCCAAGTTGTCCAGCCCAGCATTCAGCACTTCTTTTTTTCCTCCTGAATTGTATCCTTCTGAGTATTCAGTTATAGAATTTCTTATGCTGAGGTACTCACTTTAAAAAGGATTTTAAGAAAGGTTTGAACCTTAATGCTACTCTTGGAATGAGGGAACAGTTCCTTGGCTCATGTGTTCTGAAATCAAGTTGAAGGGGCGAACTTCTGAAATAAATTAAATCAGTGGGTTTTTTTGTTTAATTCACAGACATGTCCAGATCCCTGCTGGAATAAATTAAAGGGCAAACCTTATCTGAACTGTCAGTCTTGAAGATCTTTCCCACTGCTTATCTTCACATTTTTATTGAGAAAGCAGAGTTCAGACTTGGAATTGGTGCTTTGCCAACATCTGTCTTCAAGCAGTGCAGCACAGGTGTCTGTGAGGAATATTTTCCCAATAGAATTGCAGAGGTCAGCTGCAGAGTGCACTGTGCTCACCAGTGGCTGCACTTCAGCATTCCTCCCAAGGCTTTTCCATGCTCAGGGCTGGTGTTCTCCCTCTGAACAGGTCAGAGAGCTCCAAGGTGCTGCAGCAGGGAAGGTGCTGACCCCAATCCTCGCTTCAGATGACATGGAGAGTTTGGAGATGCACAGCATTAGTCAGCACCAAGATTCAGAGTTTCCCCCTTCTCTCTAGAGGGAATTACCAACTGCAGGACTTTCTAAGTTGATTTGTTCTTGTTTGTTTGGTTGTTGTTGCTTTTTCTTTTAAAATAACCCAGTGAGAATTGAACACTGCTTTGTTGTAACATTAGGTTGCCTTAGTGTGCTAAGAGCAAGCAAAGGAGACAAAACATTTTCCAAGGGTGCTGGTGGAGCACTTATTGTGTGGGTCTGTTTTGTGGAATGCTGAACCCATTATGTGGACACACACAGTGTAATTCTACTATCTAAAAAAGCCCACAACATCTTCTGAGGGACATACTGCCCATGGTAGTCCAGAGAGCTTTCCCTGAAGGAACAGAAGATGAATGATTGAGAATATCACAACTCTGAGACCTGGGCCAGCAACATTTCTGATATATGTCATGTTTCATAGCAGCTGGAGTAGGTTTGGAGTTTTATCTTTATTTTTGGAGAATATTTCTCTGTTCATTCCATCTCCTTTCTGCTTTGTCTTAATGCTCTCTTCCTTTTCCCTTTCCAGAATGAAAGTACAGTGAAAGAATTTACTTTTCAAAACTGCGATTTTTAATGGAGTACAAAATTAGGAAAAAGAAATGTGTGTTTTCCCCATGTCCACAAGGTTTCTGCAGGGGGTAAAAGTGATACTGTCATATGGAAGAATGGACAGACAGAATATGAGGAAGTCCAGCAGATGGGAATCATAGACTGGCTGAGCTTGGCAGGGAGATCTAATCCCACCTGTCCAGTCAGGGCCTGAGCATCTCCAAGGGTGGAGCCCCCACCACCTCCCTGGGCAACCTGCTCACTGTTCAGTCACTCTCACTTGGGGTGCTACAGTGGGAGGTGTGTGGAGGGCTTGGGGATGGCTCTTTCTGTGCATTTTGTGACTCAAGGCTTTTTCTACAACCAGAAATGGCATAATTAAGAAGAAAAAGGGGGGAAAAACATTCCAAAGGGCAGCTTTGTTTATAAAACACCTACTGCAGCTGTTTGTCATTGCAGACAGCAGCTTGCTGGCTTAATTGCTGGTTTATTTAGGAGAGCACAAAGTTTGTTTGTAGACCAGACTTTTTGGCAACTTTGTTATGAAATACAATAGAGTACAAATTCTGTCCCTTTTAAATGAACTAATTACTATGGAAACTCAAACAGATGTTTGTATTTATCTATGGAGATGAAATCTTGGTGCAAGGCATTTTTAGTCCAACATTAATTGACTTAATAAATGTTTGAAGCTTAATGGAAGTTCCTTACAGCTTTAAAAAGTGGATTTTTTAAAATAGAATTATGGGAATTATAGAATAGATTGGGTTGGACAGGATCTTAATAATCTTGTTCCAAACCCCTGCTAAGGGCAGGGATGCCACTCAGCAGAACAGGTTGCTCAGGGGCCCATCCAACCTGGCCTTGGTGTGAAGGATGAATAAAAGAATGAAAATTAGTGAACAGCATTTCTTTCCAAATTTAATAAGCATACTAATATATTGAGTTTTTTCTTTTATCTCTGAGTTGTCTTAGAAATGGAAATAATTACAAAACATTTTTGCCCTCCTAGTGCATCTAGTGCTGCAACAAAACTCTGTGCAGAACAGCAATTCAACAAACTGGATGTTAAAGGCTGCAAAGTGAACAGTGGGAATTGGAGGCATCATATATGTAAATGTAGAACAACTGAATGAAGCACCATGCACAGTTATATAGTGGGGCTACTGTTATTTTTGGAAGAGGATCTTGGAGAAACAGGATATATGTGACAAGTTCTCAAAGTCTGTCATTTCATAACTCAGACAAGACTCCAGAAAGTCACAAAAACACGGCAGTGCTGGTGCACGGGGGCCCACAGAGGAGAACTTTGCCTTCTCCCTCATCTTTCTTCCACTGTTTACACCTGTCAGAGCCAAACTGGTTCAGCCAAAAATGCAGGCAGTGTTTTTCATTGGTGTAACTGAGCACTCCTGAAGTAGATCTGAAGTAGATCTGCAGAAGGGGAGGTGGCTGGTCCACAGCTGGGTTGTCCTTGAGGGGCAGACCTGCCCACTCAGGGTCACACTGACACACCAACCAAACTGCTCCCTAGACTGGGAAAGAAATAGTTTTAGAGCTGAGATGGGTTTTCTCTCTGGAAAAACAACCTTAAAAGTGCCAAGCCACTGAGCAAATGCCAGACATCTTCCTCTCTGCTTTTGGGTGGGTGGGACAGTGGGAGAGGATCGACACTTCTAGAAATTTCATTCATATTTCAGATGTATTTGTGGGGTTTTATTTTCACAGTTGGGGACTCTAGGAAGATTTATTTGCTACAAAACTGAGGAATAGTAGTCTCAAAATGTGCCAGGTCTTGGGCAGTGTGCTCATTGGTAATGACCCAGGAGTCAAAGACAGGGTGGGCTGTGAGGCTCTCTGGCTTCTGTGGGATTCCTATGGAAGGATTCTGAACTTCCTGCTGGTATAAGCCCAGTTTTATGTTGGAACAAAACAGAAATACACTGGTAGAAAGTGGGGTCCAGAATTCCTTTTAAAGCTGTCCATGGGGTGTGCACAGTGCAGGTAGCTGGTCCCATGCCCAAGTGTCACTCCTGTTGGTACCTTTCTAATCCTGATGTTTTCCTGTTGGATCAAGATGTTGGTAATTTTATTGAATTGCTATCCAAGATGATGGATTGTTCTAGAGAATTTTTGGGCTCTTTGAAAAAAACTGCTCTGTAATGCAGATACTGCTTTTGCAATTTCACAATTTCTTAAGCTGCTTGAAATCATCCCAGGGCTGTGTCTCAGCCTGGAGAGGTTTAAACTGTAGCACTGCCACAGCAGGGTTTGATGGCTGGATTAAAGAAAGTAGTGCTGTAAAACACTTCTCTCCTTCCAAAACAGCAATGAGAAGTTAGCCAGACACCCAATGGCAGTTCTCTTGCAAAGCAGTTAATCTTTATGGCACGTTCCTTAAAAGTATGCAAATGTACTCAGCAATTGGCAAGTGTAAATTCAGTGGTGATTAAGTGAAATCATGAGTTATACTTTATAATATCTTTCAATCTCTTTTTCTGCTTTCCCTGGGCAGTAGCAGAGTTTTTTTTCTAAGGTGCCAAGTTTAGTTTATAAATTGGAAATGTGTAAGAAAAGAATGTTCTCTGCACTGACTCACTCTGGTGTCTGGTCTTTATTCCAGGCCGTATTGATGACCAAGTATGCTATGAATTTAGAACATCTCCAGCCCTGGAGAGGTGGCAAATTGCTTTCTGCTTTACCTCCAGTGTTTGCATGCTCATCAAACTTGCCTCTTGACCTTTTCCACACCGAGTTACTCCCCACAGCACAGCAGTGGCACAGGTGTGCTCTTTCAGGCAGGAATGCAGCTTTGCTGGGGTGTCAGTTTGTAAACCCCCCCTGCTTTTCTCCCTGTGCATTCAGAAGTATGAGTTTTCCCTATTTTGATTTTTTTTCTGCTAACTCTGAGAGCTTATGTAGTTGATAAACCTTTAAAGTACCATCTACAGACTAAAAAGGAAAATAAAATATGTTGTGATTATTATATCTTTTGGTTTCACATTAACTGTGCTGGCTAATCAGAAATCACTTCTATTAAAATTAACACATAAAGTATTTTTAAGGACTGTCTTCTTAAAATGGGAAGCCACCAGAAAGAGAAATTGGAAGAAAAGCCCCGTGAGTGCTGTTGCATCTGCCCTAAGGCTTTGCCTCCTTTTCTTTGGGAGCCAATCCATTCCCTCCTGTGGGATGTCTGTCCCTGCTCCCTTGGAGCAGCAGGATGAGCAGCTTCCCTCGGATCTTCAGGTTGTTTTATAGCTTGTTTTGTGTGTGTAAAGGACAGGGAGCTGGGAATACTGAACTGTGACAGCACATTCATTTTTGAGCTGCCTCTTTCTTTTCTGTGGTGATTTTTGGTCTTTGGCAAATGGCTGAGGGAAGGGCAGTTCCCCAAACACCATGTGCAGCTGGGGCTGCCTGGAGCTGCACTTGTGCTCTGCTGTGGTCCTTGGGTCTTAGTGGGAGTCACCACTGGAACCTTTTTGGTTCTTCTGTTACCTTTTTTGGGGTTACAGGTACCTCCAGCTACTTGGGTTTCAGTTGTTCCCTGTGTTTCTCCAATTCTCAAGCTCATGGACTCAGTGCTGACCCTGAGGATGCAGAGAGCTGCTTGTCCTCACTCAGAGCATCCCAAAATCAGCTGGTGGGGAGAAGAGGCTTTCTGGATCTGTCACTTGACAACACACAGGCAGCCCAGTGAGGAAGTTTCCTTCCCTCCTCTACCATTTTATTTTTGTTATTTGTGCAAGGAATCGAGTTAGTTCCCAAAATAAGTGACTTGGGTGTCAGACTCCTCGACAAAAATGTTTTGTCGTGCCAATGATGTGCATAAGTGCTCTGTATGTGGGATTTGGTTATGCCAGATGGTGTGCCAGTGCCTCTGAGAGCTCTGCAATTAATTGGTTTTGTTTCCTGCATCTCCCTTGACCGGGGCCACGAGACAGCTCCGTTCTCACTAGTGAGCTTCAGTACTAAATAAAACCTGTACACACCTAGGTCAGCAAATTATTTCCACGGTCCTCTACAAGTGTTTTTTCTTGAATACAGATGATGAGTGTAGGAGAGGGAAAAAAGTCTGCAGAGAAGCTGCTGTAACAGCCTCGGTGTTGCTTGTGCAGTTCTACGATGAATAAACTCACAGCAATAATTCTGTCAGTCTTGACCTGGAAATTTGGGTTCATTGCTACGTAAATATGGGCTTGGTTGTGTTATCTTTGCTCTGGGTAATTGTCTACAGACCAATCAAAATCCTAAAAATAGCAGCTGATAAGATATGGGACATGCTCTTCATTTTTTATTAATCTGAGGTGATGTCATCAAAGTAGTAACTATTTTTCCCTGGACTAATTTTATGTCATTTGATTCTGGAGACTTTTTTCTTCTTTCATCTTCACCATTTTCTTACTGGAAATATATGTTATAACTTTGAGTAAGTTTAATTATTTCTCTGCTACTCTGTGAATTTGAACACATTTCTCATCTCTGGCACACAGTTCAATTATATGACTTGCACCAAACTTGAAAAACTTCAAGGGCTGTACTTGGGTTTTTTCCAAGAGTTGTTTATCTTTTCACCCACTAAATACATTTGTGCTATTGGACTATTGTTGTCTATCACCAAATTAATCTGTACAGTCTATTTTAAGCATGTCCCTTCTCTTACGGAGATGACATTAAGTTGTTACATATGTACATTTGTTGTACAGTCAGTTGGCAGCCTGTGACACTGCAGTGCCACCCTCCCAGTGGCAGCCTGTGACACTGCAGTGCCACCCTCCCAGTGGCAGCCTGTGACACTGCAGTGCCATCCTCCCAGTGGCAGCCTGGGACACTACAGTGGCAGCCTGTGACACTGCAGTGCCACCCTCCCAGTGGCAGCCTGTGACACTGCGGTGCCATTCTCCCAGTGACAGCCTGTGACACCGCAGTGCCACCCTCCCAGTGGCAGCCTGTGACACTGTGGTGCCATTCTCCCAGTGCCAGCCTGTGACACTGCAGTGCCACCCTCGCAGTGGCAGCCTGGGACACTGCAGTGCCACCCTCCCGGTGGCAGCCTGTGACACTGCAGTGCCACCCTCGCAGTGGCAGCCTGTGACACTGCAGTGCCACCCTCCC
This sequence comes from Pithys albifrons albifrons, assembly GCF_047495875.1. NCBI lineage: Eukaryota > Metazoa > Chordata > Aves > Passeriformes > Thamnophilidae > Pithys > Pithys albifrons. The sequence goes on from NC_092472.1 coordinate 5,092,556, forward strand.
AATGGCAGCCTGGGACACTACAGTGGCAGCCTGTGCCACTGCAGTGCCACCCTCCAAGTGGCAGCCTGTGACACTGCAGTGCCGCCCTCCCAGTGACAGCCTGTGACACTGCAGTGCCACCCTCCCGGTGGCAGCCTGTGCCACTGCAGTGCCACCCTCCCGGTGGCAGCCTGGGACACTGCAGTGCCACCCTCCTAGTGGCAGCCTGTGACACTGCAGTGCCACCCTCGCAGTGTTTGTGTCCCTGCTGGGTGCGGGCAGAGGGCACTGCCCTGGGGAATTAAACCTTGAGGCAATAAACAAACTTGAGGGGCCGGGGCTTTGAAGGGCAGTGGATGCCAAGAACAATTTCCTGGTGGTTCCTCTGCTTCATGTGGAGCCAGAGCGGAAGCTCAGCCCGACACCCCCTGGCAGGGGCAGCACCCTCATTGGGGTGTGTTGAGCAAACACATGGCCAAATTCACTAGGGATTTTCCTAAACTGACTGGGGCAATTTGTGCTGCAATGGAATCTATTTCTCTTCCAAATATCCTTGGTTTCTTCTTCAGCAAAGGTTGCAAAGTGAAATTTAGCTTTGTTACATCATTAGGATTGATGCCTCTAAATTCATGTGGTTAGAAGAACACACACCCCTACAGTGTATTATCTTTGGGCAAAATTGGGATCCAATTAGATTAAAATATTAGAATTTAGTCTTTCTTTTTGATAGTAATGTAACTGCTTTAATCCTACAAAGGAAGCTTTACATATGAAAGCGTTGCCTGAGAATCACTTGGCAGTAACATCATGATCCCATCAACTGTTCCAAACTCATCACCTCCAATGTTTCTCCAATACAGCCCTGACAACAGTCAGAGCCCAAGTGATAGTAGAGACAGTGAAACACCTTCTCAAACATACACACACACTGTGCTTACAGTCATAGAAACACACACCTGTGTGCACAGGCTTTATAGCAGCTCTTCCCTGAAAATGTCAGGACTGAAGGTCAGTCTGCTCAGCGCAGCAAAGGCACTGCAAGTTCTTTTTGGATCCAAGTGGAGAATATTTGTTTGCTGCTGCCAGTTTTGAGGTGATGTGTATTATTCACTGTCAGGAAGTTCATGCTCCAAATAATAAATAGATCTGTCAGAAAGCTTTTTACCTGCCTTAGAAATATGTTGTAGGAAAAAGGAAGTCTTTATAGAGTAACATGTGCTTCTTGCTGACTTTGTTAAGAATTTGAGGCTACACAGTAAACTTTTATTTAGAATTTATAGCTTCCTGGCTCACATTTACTGTGTATTGATAAGAATAATCTCATTGTTTTAGCTCAGCTCTATTGGCTTGTATTCTTTTCTCTGCCTTCCACTGGTGGTTTTTTAAATGGGTCAAAAAGAAACAATATGCAGGGGGAGGACTTGGGAGCAGAATATAAAGTTCAGAAGCAGAAAGTTTTTCTCTTTTGTGGGACAGCACCTGGCTGCCCCTTTGTTGTTTGAATGTGGCCTGAAATTCTTTGTGGTTTGAGTGTAAAACCTTTGCCTGCCGTTGCCCTCTGGCAATTGGCAAGTCAGTGCCGAGCTGGAGGTGTTTGTTTGAGAAACCAGCAAGAGGGTGGTGGGGGCTGCAAATGTCCTCAGCTTCATCCCTCAGAGAAGTGAGCAGAGAGGAGAATCAAGATGGGAATAACATGAACAGACTGAGGACTGTCCCATGTGAAATGTCCTGTGCTATGCTGCCCCTTGATCCACCTGAAAATACCCATTTTCTCACTGCCTGGCTGAGATAACTGTCTGGTCTCTGGGGTGGGATGGAAGAATTTCATATCCCAGCTCAGTGGGATCTTCTTTTTTCCCCCCCTTCTTTTTAACTTCAAGGCAAAGTGTGACCTTCTAATGCCTTTTTAACCTCTGAGCACTTTTTCAGCACAGAAGCAATTTACTGGCAAACAGTAATTAACCTGAAGGGAAACACATCCTTGAGTTTTATTGTATCTGGGTATATGGGTCAAATTAATAATAGTGCAGAGGTATCAGCTGTGGCATTTGAAAATATCAGTAGGAGAAAAAATCAGCAGAATTAATTTAAAACTAATACATTCAGAGATCTAAGGAAGAAAGTTCATTTTAACAGAGCCAGTGGTGTTTTGAATGCTTACATGTTTTGGAGGGTTTTAATACAATTTTATTATTTTAGGATGGTGATGGTCACTCAGATGAAGGTTTGGAGTTATTTAGGTTTTTGTTTGGTCAGTATGGGGTTTTTCAGAGAGAGTTTTTTAGTGTAATCCAACTTTTGCCTTTTGTATATGTGAACAGAGAACAAATATGCTGTTCCTTAGGAAGGATCAGAAACCCCAAAAAAGTGAATCACTGAAAATCTAAAATATAATACTTTCAAAGCCTATTGCTAAGTGTTTAGGGGAACTATCATACTCTTCTCTACCTGGCTGTGGGAATAGGAAGATTGACTTAGAGAGGGGAAAAAGAAAAGTGAATTAGAACATGGAGATTAAGTGAAGCAGCATCTTCATTTTTAAAATCTCAGCTGTTTAACAGGTTGAGATCAGCCATAGGGTTTGTAGGACACAGAACTGGACCCTCCCTCTGAGGATATGTCTGATGGACCTCACCTGTTCTTGGGTTTTGTTCTTTAAAGCATTTTGACATCATCTCTGGTGCACAAGCAGGATGTCTCAAGGTAATGGTGAACCAAGAGGTCTTTTTTTCCATGACTGATGACCTTCCCAACAGAAAAAACAGGAAGAAAATGATGGTGGGAGGGCAGAAAGAAATCTAAATTCACTCAGTGGTTTTACTACCTGAGAACCCTCTCCCAAGCTATTTATAAAATATTAGTTTGCATTACACAGCTGAAGGAATTCACAAAATGCTAAAGCTGTGACTAATTCCAGCCTGTGAGGGCTTTTCCCTTTGGTGCTCCGAGAAATGGGAGTTGAGGGAATAGACAGTGAAACATGGTGAGTTCTGGGCAGGAATATAACCAAGAATGGATATTTTGAATGAGGTGGAAGGGAATTAAACCCAAAACCCAAAGTGCAGTGCCATTACCAAGTAATGTATGGAATGCATTGCTCTGGGAGAGCTCCTTCCCTTCACTCCCCACCCCATCCTTGAGTCCTGCAGCCCTGCAAAGGTCAACTCCTGAAAAGCTGGGAAAGATGGGAGGAAAAAGCAGGGCTGGAAACTCTGAAGAAGGGCCTTTGAAAGGGGATCATATTCATTCTCTAGGCCACACAGCACTAGGAATTTCCATAAGGGTAAAAGAATTTACAATGTGCAGCCTATGCATAAGCAGCTCTTGCAGCCTGTAAAACTCGGCGTGTTTTTCCAGCAGTGAGGCTGGAGGAGCTCCTGCAGCAATCCCTGCCCTGCTGCAGGCCTGACACCCCAGGGCTGTGTGGCATTCCAGGGTGCTGTGCCCTGGGAGGGGTCCCTGTGCTGGGGCACAAACTGCAAAACTTGGTGTTCTGTGTAACAGATCAAGGGTGGGGTTGTGACACAGCACCCTAACACAAGGCTCCCTCTGAAGCTGAGCACAGCAAGATTATCCAAGGTCACTGCTAAATGAAGGTTTTAGGGGTTTGTGACTTGCATGGTTACTTTTGGTATTCAAGGAGCATGTTTAGTAGAAACAAAGTTTTTAAACTTTATTGAGTCATCTTAAGTAATTATAGTAAATGTGATAACAAATTATCCTTTACTGCTGTGGCATTATCAAGAATGAAAGGCAGAAAATGTCTGAGATGAATGTGTGTCCTTCACTTTAGAGAACTAAAGAAACCACATCCCAGATTTTGTGTCTACAGTGTGCCCTTCTACTCTTGTTGATTCTGGTAATCCATCAGGAGAACTGGCCATTTGGCCTGAAATGTCACAAAGGTCAGGCTAAGATTCACTGATATAACCAGTAATATGTCTTGGAATCTTTTTTCCAGAGCTCCATTTACCTTTGAGACCAAAGCATTTTCCTCCTGTTACTACTTAATTCCTGGGTGAAAGGATCTTTTTCTTCAGCAGTTGTGTCAGGGAGCTCCTGCCTTTCCACAGATGTCATGGAGCTTGCTCGTGTCCTTAAAAGTCTGTTCTTCTTCATCAGCTCTAACAGAAGATTTCCAGTGTAGTGTTTACATTAGACAGGGTTGTTAGGAAGGATTTGGATGATTCTTTCAGTCTGTACCAGTGCTCCACGTTGGTGCCTTCCTGCTGTGCCACCTCTGCCTGCAGAAGTCTCAGCACTTTCCCCAGAACGATCCAGCTGAACCAGAACATGGTTTGGTGGAACCAGGAAAGAGTTTGGTCTCAGGAACTGCTCCCCTCTGATTAAACAGACCAAAGCCTTGGCCTTTTCAATGCACTGTATCACATGGAGAGGTCCAAAGGAAAGCTCTAATTTGTCAATGCAAAGGTCAGAATATTTCTGAGTTCATGCTGTTGGGTTTCTGCAATGCCTTGAAGTGAGCTGCAGTGCTGTGGTTTCACAAGGAGCAGTTATTCAGGTTTAGGAACCTGGACAGAGTTTTATGAGGTTGAGTATATAGAATTCTTTCCAAGTTATGCTAGGAAGGCAGATATAATTACTCTTAAGACTATTCTAAAAAAAAAATTGAAATACTAGATTGATAGATTTTTTTCTAAATAGCACCATTCTGCAAATGAAAGTGCAATCAGTTGCTTTAGTGGTTTTAGTGATTAAATCTCTGAAACAGCTCAAAGGCTCTGGAATGGCTTTGTATTAGTTCCTGCCCATCACAAGGCTTGTTTGGGGTAGCTCCTATCAGTAACTTCAGTAGCTCTCCTGGGGACAGCAATTTGACTGCAGCACAGGCCAGTTTGAATGATGCTGAAATTCGAGGCTGGATTTCGGCTGCTGAGAGCTCTGGGTCAGTGTACAAGAAAAAGCAGTTCATAACTTGGAGGACACCTGTGTGATGGTTATTGTAGGTGGGTATATGATCACATGAGCTTTATTTCACAGGTGATACCAGTATTTTCAAAATGTACCTTTTAATTCTAGTTTTATCCTATGGTAAGATTATTTAAGATCATTTAATTTTGGGTTTCCTCATCCTTTAACCATATTTTCAATGGAAGTAGCGAGTGATGTGCTGTCACATCTCCTTTTAAGTCATAGAAATGGTAAGAAATTCTAAGACATGGAAAATGAAATCATCCTTCCATTTCAGTTTTTAACTTTTAATGACGTAAGAGGGATTAAAAGCATCACCTTGGAATTATCAGGGTGTCTGATTTGAATCAAAGCAGCTCTGTGTGCAGCTAAAAGTGTGTTGGAAAGAAAAAGGGAGATAAATCACAGTTAAAAAAAAATCTGATACCTGATCCAGCCTTTAAATGTGCTTAAGTGATATATTCATCTTGAGCAGGGTCTTGCTTCTGATGGTTTTTTTGTGCTGTGGTTTATTTTTCGATTGCTAAAGCTATTCCAGATGCCAGAAGTGTCAAACAGACAAAGCAGTGATTCCAGTCGACATAAATTCAGATTATTGATTTAAGGGGTCAGTAGCAGCGTAAAAATACATTCTATGTTTAATGTGTGAACTGACATATAAAGTCTTTGAGTGGCATTATTTTGGTGATGGGCAAATATTTAGTATGGTTTGAATTAAGAATCCATCAGTTTTTCAGTTAAGGTAGGTAGAAGTGTTTGTAAATATTAGTGAAAAAGAGAAAAAAGGAGTATGGATCGTCAGGTTTTGTTACAGGGACTTGGAACATAAGAACCAGTGTGTTCCTCCAAAATTCATCTTTTCAAGTCAGGTTTCTGGCTTTATGGTTCAGGAGAAGGTAAAACATGAGTTGTGGGATGGTTGATAGGAAACCAGGCCATGACTGTAACACAAGCAGCACTGGCAGCTGAGTCATGAAAAAGCTTTTTCCCCATCTCGTGTGTTCCTTTTCTTTCCAGGGCTGTTTAGCCAAAGATTTTCTTTCTCTTGCCTTTGCCCTGGGATTTTTTTGTCCTGTTTTTCTGCTGTCAGATGAAGGCCATTAGCATTGCTGCCCTCTGTGGTGTTGAGTCAGGGCCTCTGAGGTGCAAAAGTAAAGCAGAAAATGACAACAGTACTTATTTAGAGGAATTATCTAATATTGATCATCCTTATCTCCTGAGAATCTACACTAGATGAATCCATCCTGCATTGATGAAAGTTGCTTCCCTCTTTCTGTTTGAAGACTCAGGGCTCCTGATACCTCTTACATTGTTCCTGGCAGGTGTAAATCCACTTTGCTGCCTTCCTTGAGTGGCCTGAGAATTGAAAGCTGCTCTCTGTGGGATTTATTGGTGTTGGATGAGCAGCGAGCACTGAGGGCAAGGCCTGTGTGTAGGAACCCACCAACACGGCCACTGTATCTCTGGGGGGCTGCAAAAAGGGCTTGAAAACCTACTCTGAGAGGTGGAATTATTTTAACATTTTCACTCCTGAGAACTTTGGATCGCATCCCCCCCCTCCCTGCCCCCAAGAGCTCCAGTTAGAATGAAACAAATGGCTTAGCTTTAAAATATAAACCCATAAAACTGTGAGTATAATGGTTGGGGACCCCCCACCACCACATACACTTTTAATTAAGTGACTGTGTTGTTTCCAGATGAGAGGAAAGATGACTCATTTAGTGACTTAGAATGATCTCTGGTTTGCATTGAAAAGGTAAAAACTAAATCCAAAATGATTCCTTGAAGTTGCACACCAGCACCTGCATTATAATTTGATGTGCTGTGTCTGTTCTCAAACTAAAATGGTTTAGTCTGATCCTTTTTTTTTTCCTAAAGCTTAATTTCTGGAGTCTGAACCTAAACTTAGGTTTAATGAAGTTCTAACCTTGTAAAAACAGGGTTTTATCATGGAAAATGCCTGCCTTCCACCAGGAAAGTGTTCTTACACCTTCCAGTACCAACGTGAGAGGTATTGGGAGCCATGAGTCTTAAAATAGAAGGAAGGAAACAACTTTAATCAATAAAAGACACTGCACTGGGATTCAGACAACTTGGTTGGTTTATAGATTTGCTGCTGTTTAACTGTGTGGTCACAGGCAAAAATCTGTTACTAATAATCGTTGTTGCATCATTAGTTACAATTCTGCCATCACTACCTCGGTGTGGAGCATCTCTGGCTTCCACCAACTTCAGCTGGAAACTCTGCTGTTGCTGCAATGAAAATGGCAACAAACACCAAGCCTGAAACCCTCCAAGCTGCTGCAAAACTGCAGCTTTTCTACTGGAATACAGAGAAATACCTGGAGGCAAGGTTTGGCTTTTGGGGAAAGCACAGAATTGACTGTGCACCTCTGTGGAGAGTTTTAAACTAAAAACTCAGTGGTTTTGTTGCATAAAAATGCAGCGGCTGCTCAATTCTTCTTTTATTAGAAACTAAGGAGAAGCTTAAATAAACCTTTGCTTTAGAGCCTTTAATCATTGTCTTTAATTAACCTTGGAGGGTGGTTAAACACCTTGGGGTAGTTTTTGGGGTTGACAGTTGCTTATTTGTCAAGTGCAGTGGGATGGGGAACATTAACAATCCCCATTAGATGTCAGGGCTTGGATAGGTGCAGAAAGCTGTGTCTGTTCAATTCAGTGTAAAGGAGAGGCATGTAAAGTGTTTATTGCACCCTGAAATTGAATTTTTGCATTACTGATGCTGTACTGAACTTACTTTTCATGCTGTGACTACGGTCATAATAAAAGTTTTAAATAAAACCTTTTAGTAAATGTGTGTTTTTATATGTGTAGCACAGTTTTATTCTTTGACTGCCTGGCCATGTTGCAGCTCAAGGAGCAGGGGGAACATTTTCCAAAATGATGAATATTTCCTGAGTAAAAATGAGATGTTGTTGGGAATGTATAGAAAGACAGACTAAATCTCTTCTGTTTCCAGCATACTGTCAGCTGGACTGAGTCATAAATTCTTCAGTCAACAGCAGTTCCCCGAACGCTGGGAACAGAAATGTTAAAGTCTTGTACAGAGAGTAAAGAGCTGAGACTTGTGAGTGAACTGAAAGGACTATGATTCATTAAAATCTGAGAGAGGTAGAGGTGCACAGGTGAGAACAATATATTCTTGTCATGTGCCCTTTCAGCACAGCCCAGCCATTCATCATCCTGCTCTTTGCTGTACCTGAGGTGTTACAAGCTGTGTTTTCCTTCTAGGCATATTTTCCTTTTTTTTTTTTTTCTTTTTCTGTCCCTCACTCCAAAAAAGGCAGTGGAATAACTCTCAGGTATTTGTTTCTACTCCCCTTGTTGAATCTTTCATAAATCTTTATCTGTTGGGTCAATTACAAGTCATTACTAAAATAATTCATTATAGGCTGCACTAAAGTTAATATTGTTAAAGTATGAGCAACTGTACGTTGTTTTCTTCCCTGAAGTTTTCCTTGGGGCTGGCAAAGGGTGTGAATGGGGGGAAGAGCAGCACCAAGGGAAGGGGCACAGGGCTGGCTGATGTGTCTGACCCAGAGGTTTGGGGGTTGTGTCGGGGCTGGTGGAGCACAGATGTTCAGTGGGTGTCTTTATGGTACCTACACTTCTCCTATTTTCATTCTATTCACACATAAAATAGAACCAAATCTTTTCCTGTCTCTTATTGAAGTAGAAGGTTCTCCTAAAGTGAATTTTATTGTGCATTTACAGGCACAGGGGAGGTGCTTCCCAACCTTGCTGGCAGAAATTCTCAAAGTGCACAGTTCACTAGTTGGTGTGACCTAAGAGGGAGAGAAAACCATGACTCTTCCTAAGGACTGTCTTTTAATTAGCTCAGTAATGGATTTCCATTGACTTCCTCTGCATGAGAACTACTCCATTAGTTCATGACTATGATTTAAAAGCAGCTAATTACAATCATAGCTAAATAATTGTATTCAGGTATTTCAGCACGTTTAGTTCTCGGATTAGCAATTTCCAGGCAATGCATCTCACTTGTGTCTCATTTATAGCCTTCTTACAAATGAAGTGATGGGAACTTAAATGTCTTTCTCTCTGTAAAACAAAAGGGGAAATCAATAATGTCATCTATGAAGAATGCAAGTGTACCAGCATTGAAAATGATGTAATGAGAATGAAATGCCTTCGTGTCCTTTTCTCAATGAGACTATAATACCCTTCAATAGCAGCTGAGACCTTCAGATTTACTGGAAAGAAAAGCAACAAACAAAAATACTTGGTACAATTTCAGGGTGGAGAATGACAAACCAAAGCAGAGGTTAAATGACTCTGTTTTCACATAATGGACAGAAGATAAATCAAAAGTGGGGCTGATAGTGTTTTTTTTCTCGTTGTGATTGTTACTCAGAGTTAATAATAGATTTTCCTGTTTGTAAAAGAAAGCGGTAATTGAGCTGGGATTCCTTTCCTGTCTGGTGGAAAAGGCATGTTTGAGGTTGCAAGGAATGTATTTATTGGTGTGGGGACTAAACTGATGCTGCCTAGGTGAGTTGTGAGAGCAGGGAAAAGGGTGTGATCTCAGTGGTGGAGGAGCTGGTCTTGGACCTTCTGCCCCTCTGCTCCTGTTCTTTTTCTCAGGGTGCACAAGTGCAGACTGTGCTGCCTGAGGGCTGAGCTTGGGGCTCTTAAACACATTGGTACAGAGTTTGGGGAATCTGCAGATTTTCTGAGAATAATTTCCTTGTGAGATTGTGTTATTTCAGGATCTGGTTGGAAGGGCATTCGATGCTTGTTATTTGAGGTTAATGAGCCTCTCCCTGATGTGCCTAAAGATGGTGTTGTGGGGTGGATGTGGAGTTCTAGTCATGAGGATATTGAGTGTATGAGGATATTGGGTGCTGGGCTTGGTGTGTTTTAGGTGTAGTTCTTTCTGACAAAAGCTGTGACAGTGATTCCAAATAAACTCGAGTGTGTGTTGTGTTCTCTGTTATTTTGGTATGGGAGGAGAAAATGGTGCAAACTCAGAAGGCTTAACGTGGAAAACCCCAGACCTTTGCAAACTGTGATCTGGCTGAGTTTGTATCAAAACTGTGATATTAAATACACATTTATAGCCCAAACATTTGTACTATCAATTTACTTTGTCTCCTGGAACTCTTTATACGTGTGAACACAGCAGTGCTTTGGAGAGGGGTCAAGTAGGTTCATAAATCTAACCCAAAGCACTTGTAGGTTGCAAACGTGTCTGCAGCTCCTTTTCCATTTCTGCAGCAGCAGCAGTTGCTCTGAGTGGGCTGTGTCAGGGCACAGGGTGTATCCTCACACCGCTCTGCAAATCACTCCGGCTCTTGGACAAACTGCGCAGATGACGGCGCAGGAGCAAAGGTTTATAAAGTGCCTTGTCTCCTGAGCCACCAGAGTCGGGCTGCACCTGCAGCCCCTGCCCCTGCTGTCACCCCCAACTAGCCTGGAATGCTTTGGTGCTCCAGTGGGAGTGCTGGACCTTCACCCCGCTCACCTCAGCCTTCGGAATTGTGATTTACGGGCTTTGCTGTGTTGGGAAACTCTCCCTGAAACGCCACAAGAGCAGCACGGGGGGTGTGTGCTTTGCCTGCTGTTATCAGCTGCCTGCTCTCCCTGAGTTCAGGGAGTTCCTGGGATGGTTTCAGGGGAGGGATGAGTGGTTCAGCTGCCCTGGTTGGGGGCCTTTCTCCCAAACTTTCAGCAGAGAATAGTTGGGGTTTCCCCAAAAAACACATTCAGCAAAGTTGATAAATGAGAAAACAAATACTACAGGGAGGAGGAATTCGAGTGTTTCACTGCAAGTGTTCTGGATAATGGCAGAGTTGACCTGACTGGTGTGACAAACTAAAGGCTCTAGCTGGGGTTAGAACTTAAACTTCCACATCCTTTTAAGTAACATCTGAGCAAGCAAAGCAAAAAGGTTTGTGGTGTGTGCCCCGAGCTTTCCCCATCCTGGAGGAGGGATGCCAGCTCCTGACTGCTTCATGGGGGACACAGCCTGCAGTCTCTTTGCACTGTGGTTTATACAGGGCTGCTTTTTAAAACACCAAATTGTCATGTTAAAGGACACGCCACATGTTTCTGTACTGCAGTCGTAGCACAAACGTGCTCAACTTTCAATTTTAGTGTCTCCATCTTCCTGTTGCTGGTGCTGTCACGTTGCCTCCATTTTGTGACAAACTCCTTTACCCCTTGTCACAGCAACATGAAGGATACTATTCGCTGTTCAATATTAAAAGAAGAAAAATAAGACTTTTTTTCTGAAACTTGAACACATTTTGTTCAACTTATTGATTTAGTAGAGCTTCTTTTCAGAGTAAAACTTAATTCTACTGTTTCTTTTCACTGTCGTTTATTGAAACATTGTGCTTTGATACACTTGAATCCTTGTACACATTTTCTGATTTTGCAGAACAAATTAAAGCCTGTTTTCTTATTACTGTACATCATTATTTATAGCTCTTTTTCTCACTCTATAATCCCAGTGGGATTTTTTTCCTTTGCCCTTCAGTGGCTTATGTAACAAGCACTAAATGAATGAATGCATTGCCCTTTGGTGGTAGATAATAATTAAGAAGGTGCCTCAGAATATTTCTGGGGTTGAATTTCAAAAAAAGTCTTAATTTTAGCACACAGTTTTCTATTTTTTGATGAGCTATACGGCCCTGTTCTCCTTCCAACACTTAAAGAATGTGGTCTGCCAAGAACAGATGGTGTCATTTAAGTTTTATACTGATTCTACTTAAACTTTTAAATGAAGTCCTTATGCTTTTAAATGTTTAGTTAAGACTCACTGATTGTTAGCAAATTGAGAAAAGTTGGTCACAACTGATTACCTGGTTAGGGACTGAAAGAGGTAATTGTCTCAATTTTTGAAACTTTGTAGTCATTACCATCATTAGTGGATTCCTCTCATCTTCCAAAGGGAACTGAAGCTGGTTCGTGGGCTGGGAATGGTAGGTAGGCTCGGGCTGTTCCCAAAGCCAGGAAGTGGGAAAACAGGAATGTGGTTTGCTTTAGCTGGGAAATGAGCTGGGATTCTCCACCAGTGAGGAATCACTCATGCATGTGCTCTGCTGTGACACTGTCAAAGCAGATGATGTGGAAGCACAGAAGTGATGTGTTTTTGTCAGCTGTTTCCCTCCCTTTACAGGAGCTGCTGTTTGTACAAACCTCCTTTCACGGATTTCCCGTGTTTCAAAGTTACCAAAGTATATTGCTCATGGTTTACACTCAGTATTTGCTTGACAACTGCATCAATTCAGTTAATTGACCTTCTGTGAACATTCTTAAAACAATCCAGCAAACAGCAAACCCTCAGAAATCCCGAGGATGAAATGCCAGGTGAGAAACTGTCCAAGAAATGAGTGGATAATCACAGTGTAACCACAGTGTGTGTTCCCAAATGCAGTGCCCTCTGCACCCCACTGCTCCCTCTGGGAGGCTGCTGAGAGCAAACCTTGTGATGAGACAAACAAGAGAACTCAATGCCAACAGTTGGTCCTGCCCTTCTAATGCAGTATAGTAAGAAAGTTTCCCCCCTCTAAATGATTAAGATGTTGGAATTTCAGTTTGCCAGGCCAGGCCAGGCTGGGCAGAGGCAGGGCTTTGTATGTGTGTTCCCTGCTGTGAAAAGTCAGCCAGTAAAGGGGGCTGGAGCAAACCCATTGTGTGTGCAGTGGAAGGGATTACAGAGTCCTCACATGATAATTTTTGCTGTCAGGGCTCTAATCTCTGGCTGGGAAAAGGACAGTGTATTTAACTTCTGCAGATAATTTCCAAAGGGATCATGTGCTCAGTCACTTCCATCACCAGGAATTTGTACTTCAGCTTCTTTCCCAACTCTTAGAACTGCAGGGGGATTTAGGGCTAGCCTAAAAATCCCCTTGGTCAGTGAAACACTCCTGTCAGCACAGCTCTGTGTGCCCCCAGTGAGAAGCTGCTGCCCAAAGGTTTTCTGGCTGCAAAACGTGTCTGTGTTGGATTTTCAGAACACCACTTGGGTGTTTTAAGGAGTGTTGCTCTCAGGGCTTTTCTCCACAGCTGATGATGTTTGGTGTAGCCAAGATTTTGTAACTATGTGCAATTTGCACCAGTAGTCATAAATGTAGAGTTCATTTGTAAGGGGTAGAAGGAATTATTTTGGGTGGCAGAACACGGGTCATTGCGTTGCCGTGGGCAGTGTGTGGTTTCACCAGTTCAATGAGTTTGGTTCCATGAGTGTGCCAAGTACCCACCAGGCTGGTGTGGCTCCTCCTGGGTCAGCCTTGGCTCAGCCTGGGCAGGGGAACTGAAGGCCCTGCTGCTAATGAAGAAGTGACTCCACTTAAGGAGATGCAGATGTGCTGGGAAGTCTCTGCAAAGCAGCCTGTTCTGTGGTGTCTGTTTGTTTAACTACAATACAGGCTCCTTTTGAAAGAGCTGAGTAAACTTAATCAGCTGCTGGAAACTAATGAGCTGACACTACCAAAGGGGCAGAAATATTGATTCAATCACTAATAAGAAAAACTTAATAATGAAATGTAGCCTTCTATTAATGTGTAAATGAAAAGCAGATGCTGAAGATGAATGAATGCACAGATTAATATTGGGTTTTGTTGTCAGAATTTATGTTGATGGGAAATGGAGGAAATGTACCCTTACAAAAATATTCTGTAGTGGTTGTTAACACCTTATATTCTTTCTAGGACTTTACTGTTTCATGTACTGTAGTATAAATGTGTAAGCTGTTAACAGCAGGATGAACATTCAGCAAGTTGAACAACCACCTGCTCCCATAACCAAACTATTATTTAAATTCCCTCTGCATTTCACAGGTTTAAACCCTGACAGGGCTTCAGATTTACAGTGCAAGGCATCACACACATCTTTCAGTGCCCTGCTCTCACCAGTTCTTGCCTGCCCTATATATCCACTTTGGCTGCAAGTAGATTGTACTGTAAAACTAAAAGTCCAAGATGTTGTGGAACAGGGTTGGGAATCAAATGAAACAGAAAGTAACCATTCTCCCAAAGTTATCAATGCTGAAGGACTTCAACAGCACAAGAAATTCCACCCTTTGCTTGCCCCTGGAAAGTGATTGTAGGAACAAGAAAACTCCTTAAAGAAATTCAGGTAGTAATAAGGCTGAGTCCTTCTGAGTTTCATTGTCTCCTCATCTTTGCAGTTACATTGATGATCTTTCCAAAATCAAGTGTTTGTTCCTCTTAAGTAAATGTGCTGTGAATGTAAGTAGTTTTACCTTTAAAAAATAAGACACGTATGAAGTCCTTGTGCAGAAATGCTTCATAGGCTGATTAAAAAAACAACAAAAGAACCCCTTGGTTCTGTTGAAAACCCCTGACACTGGATTGATTTAAGATATTTCTGTTTGATATCAAAGTTATGTAAAGCTGTTAGATGTGACAGTGTTTTAATTCTCTTTCCAGTGCACAGCCACCTTTGCAACATGTGCCACTCTTAGAAGATTTTGGCTGTTTGGGGTGTGTATGAACTCAATGGTTGAGTGTTACCTCTTATTTAGTCAGCACAGATTTGCTGGTCATTTGAGAGGGCAAATGTCTGTATTTGTCAGACACATTTCTATGCTTTAAGAGTCACAAACTGACTCAAAGAAATAAAACACTTTTTGTGCTGCTTTAATGACACCTGTCTTTGTCTAGTTTAGACTTTTTCCTGATTATGGTTTCAAAGCCTCGTTGGTTTGTGCCCAGCTCAGCCTGCTCTGTCTTGCTTTTAAACTTGTTAAATTGGTGGGAACAGTGTGCAAAAAAGAAAGCAGGCAGGGAGTAAAATCTGGTGTTTAGTTGCACATTGTCCTGAAGAACCAGGTAGAGACATGAACAGGTCATGTTGTGGTTGAGCTGTAGCTAATAAAATCATGATGTGCATGCAAGGAATTCTGTGACTTCTAAAGCCACACTGAAAACTTGTTTGTTTTTCATAATCTTCTTTTTCAGGCCTTTGCATTTAGAAAAGAAGGTGGCATCTGCTTTTCACTGGATGATGAGTGTGTCAGTAATCTGATAGCATAGTTTTCCTCTTTTAGTTCTTCCTTTAAGCACAGAGTGTAATTATTGTAGTTTGGGCCAAGCAGCTTCTGCATGACATTCATGTCCTGGCTCTGAGGGATTCTAATCCTGGTATTGGAGTTAAACACTTTTCAGCAGTATTCCTGGGATGCTCCAGATCCATTTTTGCCATCAATCCATCCTTCACAGAGGAAATGTGCATGTTAAAGGGGACCCAAGCCCTTTGTATGTTATTTCAGGCTGACTGGAGAATATTCAGAGTTAACACAGCTAGATCTCATTGTCATAGGGCAAGCATTTGTCTGATTTACTAATCCCCAGGACATAAAACAGTGTCTAAGCTAGGATTTGTCCCACCAAAAGCATGTAGAGACTGGATTTGCCATATGCATGTGATTCTCTTTTGCCTGCCAGTTCTCCAGCCTGTGTTTCCAGCCAGTTGACTTCTCCCCCCCGTGCCAGGTACTGATTGACCCCCCAGCCTTCCCAGGGTCTGTAGGAACATCTCTGAATGTGGTGAGAGGTGGCCGCTCCCTTCTCGTGCTGCTGTCCCAGTGTCCCTGTGGGCTCTGAGGGCTCACTGGGTGTGCTGGAGCTTTGCTGCCTGGTGGGCATGGAGACACCATCCATGGTGGAGCAGAAAGGTGGCCATCTGGTGCTATCATGCAGAATATTGCTGTTCCCCAGCATTTCTTCCTGTTGCACTCCCTGCTAGAGCAACCTGTTCAACTTCTGCTTCCAGAGGTACTTTATTTGTCCCTGGAGCCTTCTCTGTTTAACTCCCATTACCTGCCTGATGGAGGAAATTTCTCAATGTCTTTTTTCTTCTTCAGGCCAGTTGCCTTTTTGCACAGCTTGGTTTGTACTCTGGGCAGGAGGGCAGAGGGAACACTGAGCCTGGTGTGGTGTGGCTGAGCTCTCCTATTCTGGACTGTCACTTATGCCTCTGTTTAGGTTCAGTTTGGATGGGTGAGGCAAAAATAATTCAGAGAAACCTTGTAATCCCCAAAGGAGAATTAAGGATGGGATTTAATGAACAGAGAAGAGCCAAGGCCTGAAATCCTGACAATACTTAACTGTTGATTGATTTACTTTGTTTCTAAAGCATAGAGCTGACATACTAATGCTGAGATAAAAGACATGTTTAAAAACCTATTTAGGACATGTGATCTTGGTAATGCTGTTGCCCTGTAATCTGTCAGAATGTAAATTGTATACACTTGAATCCCAGGTAATCCTGGACTTTGCAGCTCTTCATACTTGAGCTGCTTTCTCATGAATTTCAGAAGAACTACAAAACTCATATTTGGGTTTAGCTGTATTGCTTTTATTAAGATAATATTTAGAGACTCCATCAAAGAATGGAGTACCACATGTGCTCAATAAAAATATGGTTTGTGTTTAAAGGAAATAAATTGGGAAAAGCTCCCAAAGTTCTCCAGCAAGCCCTGCCATGGACTGCTTCAAAGGCAAGGCTCTTTTTCCTTTCAGCTTCATGCCTCTACCCTGTGTTTATCTGACTGATGAAGAATCATGAGTTTACCTTTTTCAAGTTGCTCAGGTTGAATTATATGTTGTCTTCTGCATCGTGGAAGCCCTGAAGAAGCAGCACTGAGTGTTCAGCAGCAGCAACGCTGGGGCTGAATGGTTCACAGTTTGCTCACACAACGCTGGGAGCAGCTCTCCTGATGTTATTCCAGGAAATATCCTGGTCAGGTATGCTGGGAGACTCTGCCCTTGGTCACCATTACAGCCTTTGGTGGATGTGAAACAGCTTGGAATAAGTTTGCCAATTTTTAACTCAATGTTTAAATGTTTTACTTTACATTACTTAATGTACTTTACATTCGTGACTGCTCATACTGTGTGGATCCACTTAATAGGAAACATGGCTCAGCTAAATCAGGTGCTTTTCAAGCTTTTTTTTTTTTCTTTTCTTTTCTCTGTGATTAGGAATTCCTCAGTTAACTGCTTTTGTGTGATTCCTGATGTCAGGAACAGGCTCAGTTCCTCCACAACTAAACATCAATGCAATTATAGGCCAGAGGTGCAAATGCCCCTTGCCTTGGGAGAAACAGGTTTCATCCATCAATTAGAGGCATTTAACAGTTCCCAAGGTAATTTAAATGTTTTCAGCCAGTAATGACAGTTAATTCCCACTCCTGCAGCCCTAAGGAGCCGTGGTACTGCTTCCCCCCCAGTCTCCTCACATCTCCCCAGGTGGTCGAGGCCCATAATGCTGACCCAGCACACTGTTGAGTTGGAATGAGCTGGTCTCCAGTGTGCATAAAATAGTCATACTGCTCAATGCTTTGTATTAATCCTTTCCAGTTAATGACACCAACCATGGAAATAATTCTAAGGTTTAGGTATAACAGTCTAGGTGTGGTACAGCTGGTATAAAATTACAAATGTTATGTTTCATTTTCAGTTTCATCCATGCCTACTTTTAATAAAGCATTCAAAGTTGAGGGCTAAAATGCCAGAACATTCCCTTGGTCTTGATTTGGTGGAGAAGTTCCTTGCTTCAGAAGCTGGCTGGAATTCCATCACGTCTCTAACTGGGAATTGCTGAAGCTGTTAAATTTGACATTCAGCTCTTCTGTACTGCTGTGCTGTGTCAAGACTTCTACTTTAGTCTGTTCTCTATCTCTAGGTGAACTGATATTGTTGGGAACTATTAATGCAAACCATTGGAAAAGAAATCTTTTATGTATATTTTTTGATAACTTGACACTTGAATTGTTGTGGGTCGAAGACTGCACTGGAGATGTGACCCAGAATGATACAGATATTGTGGAGTGTCTCACTTTGTGTTTAGCTGGATTGCCTTGTCTCTGCAGTGGCTGCCCTTGGGAGGGGAGTGAGAGCAGCCAGTGCATGGTGTTAATCAGGGGAGGGCCAGCAGGGCAGCACCTGAGTGCATCATATGGGAATGGGAACTCAGGGGGTTCTGCAGCTTGACAATGTGAAGTGTGGCCAGCAGTGAGCACAGGGGCTGCCAGATGCTTTCAGGTGAAGGTATTTGATTCTCTTACCACCAAACAGAGAACCATTTACATCCAGGCTCCCACATGTGCTGTAGGAACTTCAACAAGCTCACCATAGATCATCCTGCTTGCATTTTCATGTTGCACTCGATTGCTGTGCTTTGCTTATCCCTGGGATAAGGAAAAGGTATAGGATTTAGTGTAGTGCTTCACACAGGGTCCTACTGGAGTGAAATGCCTGAAGATTTTATGTTGGTTGGGCAAACACAACAAAATAAATTGGTTTTCTACATGAGGACAGGCTGATTTTGTTCTTTTCAGCCAAAGGAGTGCTGACAATATCAGCCCAGCTGCTTTACCTTGCCAGATCACTTCCATTAGCTGATGAAAACAGTTATTAAATAAAAGGATAGCATAAGTAGTGTGAATATTGAGACTCTCCTGTATGAATTTTGCCTGAAAGTGGATTATTTGCTGAAGCAAATGTATCTTCATTTAGACTTCATTTAACCAGGGCAAATCTCATGCCAGCTATGCCAATACTTCACAGTGATACTGAGAAGTGTCCATCTCTGCTTTGTTTTCTGGAAGTTGAAGGCTGTAGTGAGGTGATGAAATGCAGTAAGCACAGTTATATTATACCCTGCACTTCAGTGCTATTATGCAGCCTGTGTAGGCAAGTCTCTTGGTTTGACATCTGAGTCTTCCCTTGGCAAGTGCTGATCCTTTCTGTTGTTGAGGTAGTTGATGTGGGAATGTGGATAACATTAAGGTAGATGCCCAAAGAAACACAGGGCTGTAATGTCTGGTTTACATTCAGGTATGGCTGTTGTGTGGACAGACCTCTTTTTGTGAGATATATGTTAAGGACAACAGTTCTTTTGAAGATAATGAACTTCAAAATGTGTTTGGTTGTGTGTGGTCATTTCAGTGTTTCTGTATACAAAGAAACTGAAAGTCAAGAGGTTGTACAGACTCTCACTAGACCATGTAGTGGGTTATTCTGGCCAGAGCACTCAGGAGCTTGACATTAGGCCAGACACCAAATAATCCAGGCCTAGGAACCCTTCTCTGAGGACAACTTAGTGTAACTCCTGGTGGGTGTTGGGCCTGCTTGGGCTCTGCCACACTTTGTCTACATGCTCTTAGTCAAGACAGAACCATTTTCAGGAAAACACAATGCCTTGATAACCCTGAATAGTCCAATATTTGGTTGGAGTGTCTTCCACCTGCTCTGGGTTTTTCTAGGAAGGTCGCTGGTCTGGTACATGTTTTACAGAAGCAGAGGATGTGTGGAACCCCAGTGGGCTGGGCAGTTTTGGAGTTCTCAAAGTGCAGGGTAATTCCAGTCACCCTTCTTTGTAACCAATTCAAAGCAAAGTTTCATTGCAATGTGCACATCACCTTGGAGTCTGGAAAAAGCCACTTTCTCTGCCTTAGCAAACTGGATGTCTTGCCTTCCCTGGAGGTCCAAGTGAGCTCCTGGTGGATGGGACAGACCTGCCTCATGAGTGGGTCAGTTGGGGTTTTAGGACCGGCACACATTCAGAAGGCAGATCTGTGGTTTTGAAGGGGAATCATTGCTTTTTGTTCACTCCAGAGCTATTTTGACAACTTTAGGCTCTCTAAAATCTCTTTATTTACAGAGGGGATGAGCAGTTGATAGTGACAGTAAAGACAAGGATGCCCTTATTTCCTTTCCTTTTGTTACACTCTGTAATGACCAAGGAGGCCAAGAGGAAAAAACCTCCCACCTTGAAGTGCTTAACCAGATTCCACAAAGGAAAAACCTGTGATCTTAATCTGGGCACTTAATTGGTCAGGGTAAGTTTAATTGGGGGATGGTAGTATGTAGATGGCTACAAATTTTATATAAATCTGCTAAATGGGATTTGATGCCTATGTAATAACATATAAACTACCCTGCTTAAGTCTTGGAGATATTTTCTGTAGTTGAGAGTAGGAAGACATTGCAATAAAACATCTGGCATTGATTTCACTCCCTAAAGGAGTAGAGGAAAGATATAGAGGCCTTTGACCAAAGGTTAATTTACTCCTTTTTGTATTATGTTTTGTTCAAAAAACTAAGAAAAACCTGTGAAGCTCCAGATTGGTGGTATTTTGTTTCCTAAAAGAAATGAAGAGACATTTTCTGGCAGGTGTGTTATTTGTTTTACTCGGGCAGTGAAGGTGATTTCTCTTCCCATGTGAAGTTGTTCAGCAGGTCCTGACATCAGCAAGGGGAGCTGAGTGGAGTGAACAGGTCTGTGCTTTTCTACAGGAGTTTTTGGTGAGGTCCATCCCAGAGGCTTCTCAGAGGATGGCAAAACACATGGATGTGTCTGGTTCCAACCCCCTGTGTACAGTGAAATATCATCTAAAGTCAAGGAAACCTTCAGGATTTTCCTCCTTTTTCATCTTGTGACACGTTACTACCTTTGAAACCGTGTATTGGATTTCAGCCTTAAGTGTACAATAAAATTACAGCTGGGCATAATTACAGTTATCTATGGCAGGATTTTAAGACGTTAGCATCTCTTTTTATTGTGTGTAAAACTTGGATCAAGGATTTCCTATAAGCTTTTCTGGAAGCCTAATTTCTCATTTTACTACTTTGATCAGTTTAGCATTGATTTAATTTGTAATGACTGTTTCCTTTATTGCTAGATTGTAAGATAAGTGTTGCCAAATTATCTTTATTTGTGTGTTAAATTAGAATTTTAGAGATGCTTTGCATTCCTTTGCAGGGAAGGTTTGTCACATGCCACTGAAAGTTGTTAACAGGTAGCTTATTTTAAGAACTGATGGGCCTGTCCCTGCCCTGCCTGATTATCCCCGTGCCCCCTTAACTGCTGTGTATTGATTCCAATTAACATGACTGACATCCAGCACTGAGGGGGAAGTTAATCAAGTAGAGGATCTCCTGGGGTGAATTCATTTCCTCCTCTGAGCTTGTCCTGTGCAGTTGGGCATTTAAAGAGACTAATGCAGACACTGCACAGACATGTCCAGTCTGAGCCTTGGAAACTCAAATTGCTTTTTCAAAGCTGTCCTGGCCAAATAAAGTTGATACACTTTTGAAAGGTCAAGCAAAGGCCCTTTTCCTTCTGCCTTGATTATTGATTGCTGGAAAAGGTCATCAAACTTGGTCAAATTTCAGCAAATATGTTTTTCAGCTGAGCAGTAACTCAGAGGAGACAATGGGAGGTTTTGTTAGTGGGGGTGGCATCAATTTCGATATTTGGGTTTGGGATGTGAAACATGAACGTCTTGGAAGTTTTTGGGGTGGGAGAAATACAGAGGTTACTGAAGGAGAGGCTTTCTGAAGTCTTTAGTATGTATGATGGATAAAATGTTTATGTTTATAGACTGAAGTTGGTGACTGGAGTTGAAATGACCGAACAGAGCACAAACCAGGTGCCCTGGGCACCCACTCCTGTTCAGGTTGGCTGCAGCTGCCATCCCTTCTTCATCACTGCCCTTGGCCCCAGCTGGAGCTGTGAAAATTAACAACAGTGGGCTAAAATGTCAAGGTTGGCTTAAATAGTTAAGATAGAGAAGGAATGGGAGACCTGGAATAATCATAGTGAATTGATAAATATCTTGATTTTCCTGTGCCAATTTAGCAATTTGTAGCTGTTAGAATGTGAGCTACCATCTGGCTTCAGAGATCTCTATCTCCTCCTAAATTACCATGACTGGTCCAGGTCCTACTGAATGTTTGTCACTGTGACAGGCAGCAAATAAAGAGAAAACACTGCTGAGCCTGCAGATAAGGCTGATACTCCCCTCTGGAGGAACAAAATGTTGGGGTTTGATAATTTCCTACTTAAACACTTAGAAAGCTCAGCTCTTTGTATAAACTACAGATCTGCAGTGTTTGTTTTTCTAGCAGCAGAGCTCTAGTGTACTCTTGTAGGAATGATTCTTGCTACTGTAGGATGTCATCTGTCAGTGAAAATGCTGGTTTTCAAGGGATTTTTTTTCCCCTTCACTGCAGCAGTTTCATAAATCTTGAGCCAAATAGCAACATGTGACAAACAAATGCAGGATGTACCTTGTTACCTTGGTGTGGGTTTGTGCATTTGACTTGGCTGTGTCTGGTTTTGCCTTCCCATCCTATTGTGACATCCCCAATAGCACAATAATTGTACTTGGCTTGTTTTTCTTCTTGGCCATACTTAGTATGTAAACAGGTATACAGGAAATATTGTGCAAGTATAAACTACTGTGTGAGTATTTTGAGGAGCACATTACACAACCAGGCACCCAACTGAGTCTTGCTGATTCCTCTGCTCAGTCTCCCAGTTTTTTACAAAACTGTTATAAATTATGGAAGATTTATTACCTACAAGCCCATTTGTCTCCAACTTCCATGTGAAAACTTGCAACAAGTAGGCTGTGGAATGGTCTCTTGTGACTCAAGAGCTGGTTAATTCAAGGTGAATTGTTTACCTGCACTAAGTGTGGTCTTGCATAAATTTTTTGTTATTTGCAGTTGGAGTAGTGAAAAAAGCCATCATTTTCTTGTAACCAGATTTATGGTGATTACACCAGCATTAATGAATTAAACACTGTGCTGAGAGATAACAGTCTTTCCTCTTTCTGAATGTCCAGCTCAATACCTGAGTATTGAGAGCCAGTCCTGCAGGAAATATCCCTGGTTGCCCTCAGTCCCTGAGCACTGAAGGTGTGGCTCTCGAGGCATTTGAGCACTCAGCATGTTTCACTGGAAATCTTTATGATCCCACTATTTATTTTCATTTCCAGCTCATGCCAAGCTCTGTCCTTCCAGCAGGCACTGCACTGTCTGTGGCAGCTTGGCCAAGCTCTGGGTCCCTCAGTAATGGCACACTGAGCACGGGGAATTAGTTGTTACTTTTTCCTTTCCTGGTTACTTTTGGAGCATGACTGCAATTATTATGGTTAGCAAAATTTGATAACAGATGTTAAAATAAAGGCAGCCTTTATTGGAGCTTTCCAGCTCAGAGTAGCTACCAGAGAACCAGGAGAAACAAGCTACTAATATTTGCAGAAGGAGCTGATGTTTAATGCCAACTTAGGAGAAAGTTTCTATACAAATGAGTAGATTGTCACACTTGTCACACCCAAGTTTTTCTCTGCATGCCGACCCAAGGGGGTATATTGCACTAAACCCATATTCTGTAAAACTTCTTTCACTGAGAGCTGATTATTGGGAAATGGAATCACCAAAGTAAACAGGTTTGTGCACACAACTCCAAATTAGTAAGCCTAAATTTGTCAAGTTGGAGCTGTCATTTTGAGTAAATGCAATGCCTGCTCTGATTTAAAAGCAGATTATTGCACATTGTACTGTGCTGGAAACTTCAGCTTCATGTTTACTCCCTGTGAGCAGAGAGAGCAGGACTTGTTATGGCAAACACTTGTTATTCTGCTTCAGCAATGCCAGTGTTCCCCAAATGGAAGGAGAAGGAGGCTTCTTGTTTATGGTCATCATTATTATTTGGGAAGGCTGATTGTTTTATTTCTCTGCTTGGTTTTGGCTTGCTCTGGCAGATGTAACAAATGATCTAACACTGTAACAGGGGGCAATGACCTTCTGTTCACCGACTTAGATGCTACAGGCACAACCTCACTGACAGGAGGAGTATTTTCTGGTTTGATGAATGGGTTGAGATTTTATCTGGTTTCCCGTGGTTACTGGGCTGCCATAGCACAGTTAGCAAAGCACCAAGGGGGGTCCTCGGTTATTTTTAAGTCCAAAGTCTCATCATAAAGATTTATATCAGAGTATCTCACAAATTGTTGACTCTGAGAATTACATCCTTTCAGCAGAGGCAAGTGCAGGTGGTGGGATGTTAAAGGAACTGGGCAGTCCATCACAGAGTGCCTTAGGAGGAAGATGCCCTTTTGAAAGGAGAGGGAATGCTGGAGAGACATAAATTGTGTTGGGTGAGGTATTTTCTTAAAGCAGTCAGAAAACGTGGTAGATCCTGTGAGGCAATATGGTCTTTTAAATTACAGTTGCATTTCTTGGTCCTGTAGTTTACATATAAGCAGCATCCATAGACTAAATGTCTACATTAATCTTACATGGTCTAGTCAAGGAGAGCAGGGAATGATTCTTTCCTTGTGTGGTTCTGTTATTTCTTTCTCCACTTGGATATAATTGTTTAAATTTGGTTCTGTTTTAATTTTTTTTAATTTGATCTCTTGTTGGCAGAAGTACAGGAGGTGGAAGGAAAGAGGCAAAGCTCTTGCTTCTTTTGATTCTTTGGTTTTCTAAATTCTGTCTGAGAACAGGCATAGGAATCTGCTTCAGTCCTTGATTATCCTCATTCCTACATGAGCATCATGCAGAACCTGTGCTGAAGGTACCACAGGGCTCCTTCCTCAGGAGGAGCTGCTGCTGGGGAAGGGCAGGAGTGCCTTTTCCCTCTCAGCCCTACCTCTGTGTTTTGTGTTAGCCTCCTGGAACGTGTCTGAAACCCCTGGAGAGTGCATTTTCATTAAAGCTGTTGTGTGGGTGCAGTTTAATTTGTGTGCTTCACGTTAGACTTTTAGAATGGGGATAAATGGAATCTATTGGTGATCCTTCCCCTGGACTCTGCCTTGGGGAGGCCACACCTTGAGTGTTGTGTTCAGTTCTGGGCCCCTCAGTTCAGGAAAGAGATTGAGGGGCTGGAGCGGGGCCAGAGAAGAGCAACGAGGCTGGAGAAGGGACTGGAGCACAAGTGCTGTGGGGAGAGGCTGAGGGAGCTGGGGGTGTTTAGCCTGGAGAAGAGGAGGCTCAGAGGTGACCTCAGCACTGTCTGGAACTGCCTGAAGGGAAGTTCTGGCCAGGTGGGGGTTGGTCTCTTCTCCCAGGCACTCAGCAATAGGACAAGGGGGCACGATGGGCTCAAGCTCTGCCAGGGGAAATTGAAGTTGGAGATCAGAAAAAACTTCTTTGCAGAGAGAGTGCTCAGGCATTGGAATGGGCTGCCCAGAGAGGGGGTGGATTCCCCATCCCTGGAGGTTTTTCAACTGAGCTTGACCGTGGCACTGAGTGCCATGATCTGGTAAAGGGACGGGAGTTGGACCAAGGGTTGGACTTGATGATCTCAGAGGTCTTTTCCAACCCAATCCATTCTATGATTCTATGATATCCAAAGTTCAAAGAAATATGAATGTTGTTATACTTAGGCAAGTCATTTCTCAGCATTATCAGCCCTGCCATTTTCTGTCTTTACCAGGCTTTGCATCCATCTTCTATCTGTATTTAGATAAAAATAAACCCCCACATACACAGGCTTACTGGAAGCATTGCACGTCCAACAGTTGCAGTTGCAGCAGGCGGGTGCTGTGCTCCATAAAGGACCCTTTTAGATCATGTGTCTTTGATATCTTTTAATGCAGAAAGTCAACCCTTTGAAAGAAATTGATCTTTTAAGGAATGATTTTAATAATGTAGCTGAGAACTTTTTTGTTATGTAGAGCAGTTCTTCCTGTTCTCAGCTTTGACGATTAAATTCATTTTTCATGAATTCACAGTGCTTCAGGCTCCTGTGAAACCTTGCTCAGCTTCTGAGGATTTTTTTTTCAATGTGTTATGTGAATTGTGTAAAGCCTTTCCATAATCAGAAAGGTAATTTAGGCCTTTCCTGACCCCCTTCTTTTCCCCCCTTCCTCTGAAGAGGGAAGTTTCAATAGAGTTGGAAATTCTCCAAAGGCTCTTATACAACTGGTACTTTCTGCTTTAACATAATGCAATCTTTCCACACTTTCTGTTTTTCCTTAATTAACGGGTGGATGGAAGGGGTGTTAGATTCAGTTTCACAGAAAGATTTTATGCAACCACCCAAGACAGCGTGAAAACAAGAGAAGGAACTTTGGAGGAAATAGTCTTTTTTCAAAAGTCAGCTGCATTCTAGCAGGATTTTTCCTGCTGCATGTTCTACAGTGTTGCTGGAAACATTGATTTGGTGATCCTGCTGTCTGGTATGAATTGCCTAAAGAAGAAATTTTTTAGGTAGCTTATTAAATAGGACATTCTCTGCTGTGTAGTGGGATTTGGGCTGCCCCAGCCCCCTTTCCTGAATTTAGGTTGAGCTGCAGTGTTGCTGTGCTGCAGCTTTGGGGATGTGCTTGTGTAAGGGCAAAAACTTCAAGGCTGGGAATTGCAGAGCCTTTAGCAAACAGGTGCAAATGTGGCAGCTTTTCTGCAAGACACCCATGCAGAAATGGAGAGCTTGAAAAGCACATGTACAGCAATGCATGTGTGCAAATGGAAGGGACAGGGCTGGAGTTTAGAGGCAGTAGGAGTTTGTGAAGTTGGGAAGCATCAGGAAAGGGAATATTTGACAGCTTTAACAGATACCCGCGACAGAGAGGGAGTGAGGGGGAGGGAAAAGCAAGACTGGATGGGTGAAATTCTGAGCTGCCTGGTTTTTAAAGCAGTAGGTAGTTCCAGGAGCTTAACGGGGGAGTGGGAATATGTGTCTGATAGTCTGTGTTCTGCAGACAATATACTGTAGCCAGTCATAAATACATGTTATCTGGATCACCAGTAACCTCTTCCCTTGCACAGCAGAAGTCTGTTAGTTGAATAACTGGGTGTTGCTGGATGCAGTTCTGTGTCGTTATCAGAGATTCCTTCTGCAGACAACTGGAACTTGTAAACCAAAAGTCCCAGATGGAAGTTAGACCTGAAGGAAACTTCTCAGCATAATCTGGTTCTGGTGATTACTCTGTGCTGTATGGGTGGTTGTATGAGTGAATTGCAGCTTGAGGAAATCTTTCATTGCTGTGAAAGACATTCTGCTAGTGTGGAAGGGGAAATATGTTGAGCTGCAAACTACAGATTTACTTTTCTTTAACAGAACCTCATAGTTTGTGCATCTAACTTTGCTTTAGCCTCAACTTCAGAAGTTGCATTTGGATTC
Source organism: Pithys albifrons albifrons (assembly GCF_047495875.1). NCBI lineage: Eukaryota > Metazoa > Chordata > Aves > Passeriformes > Thamnophilidae > Pithys > Pithys albifrons. The sequence goes on from NC_092472.1 coordinate 5,119,403, forward strand.
AAAGACACATCAAATGGTTTTGTTGCCATTCAGGGGGACCCATCAGCCCAAAGAAACAGGCCAGAGGTTTCATGGAGCTCAGCACCATCCAGCACCTGGGGAGGAACCTTCTCCTGTGCCAGCACCTGCTGGGGCCTGGCAGCTGAAGAGCAGCCCTGCAGAGGAGGATCTGAGCATCTGGGGGGATGAGGTGACCATAAACCAGCAACATCCTGGGCTGTGTTGGGTAGAGCATCACCAGTGGGGGGAGGTGAGCCCTGCCTTCTGCTGAGCTGTGGTGGGACACATCAGAGGGTTGTGTTCTGTGCTGGGGTCCCCAGTCTCAGAGACAGGTGAACTTACTGGAATGAGGCCAGCAAAGGGCTGTGATGTTAATTAAAGGATCGTCTGACACATGGGAAGAGACTGAAAGGGTTGGGACTGTCCAGTCTGGAGCAGAGAAGGTGCAGGGATCAGTGGGTATTAATACCCAGTGAGGGAGACAGAGAAGGCAGAGCCAGGCCCTTCTTAGTGGTGCCCAGAGACAGGACAGGAGGCAATGGGAGCAATTAGAAACACCAAAGAACACACTCAAACACAAAAGAAAGGCTCTTTTACCTACAGGTGTTCTAGAACATGGGAAGAGGCTGCCCAGGGAGGTGATGGAGACCATCTTGGCAATGTCCCAAACCTGGCTGTGCCCTGAGCACCACATTGCAGGTCCTTGTGGAGGTTGTGGGGCTGCATCTCCAGAGGTTCCTTCCCATGTCACCTGTCCCATGACTCTGGTAAAACTTGCAAGGATTCCAAACCAGCAAGAGAAGAGAGAGCATGTGACAGCCACAACTGCTGGAAGGAAACCACTTGTTCAAAGCTGAGAATGTGCAGGTGTTTGGGAGATTTTTGAGAGGGGACTTCAGTTTTTCTTGGACAAGCAGAGACAGCAGAGACACTTGGCACTCAGATACCCTTTGTCCTCAGTTCAAACAGCTGTGTAGATGATGGAGATCTTGGCTGTGGAATGTACTACTTGGGCAGAACAGGTTAAAAAACTTAAAGCTTTTGAAAATAAATGTTTTAACTGTACTTCATAATCCACTTATATGAGATTATTAAAGGCTGGTAGTTCTGGGGGACAGGATGAGTGAGGTCCTGGTTGAAAATGATGCCGTGAATGACCCTTCCCCCCAAAAAAGGACTTCGAGCCACGTTAGTGTAGGGTAAGATAAAAAGTAAAGGTCCTTTAATATCACAGGCCTACAGCCCACAGGAATACAGGATGACATGCATGTGTCCCAGTTCTTGTTTCCATGGCTTTTATAATAAGATCCCTCCAATCATTGCTTTACACATTTCTCAGTCCAGCCCCAGTCCCACCCCTGGTCCAACCCCCTGGAATTGGGTCTGGGGTCGTCAGGACCCTCTGTCTTCATCAGCTCTTCTTCTTCAGGCACACAAAGGTCTCTTGGAGTTCATCAAGTTCTGGCTTTTGGGTCACTCTGACCTGTGTTTATGTTTCATTCTGTGGGCCTTCTGATATCCTTCAGCTCTTTACCTTGGAAAGGAGTCTAACCAAGATTAATTAACTAAAGGAATTTGAGCTCCCTGTTCTGGGACAGGGGTAGTGATAGAAAGGCATTAAACTTAAACTGTTAGAAATATTAACCCTCTAAAAATCTACAACTACTGTGTTCCTAAAATCTACAAAATGTGAAAATCAGAACAAAAACCCTTTCGGCATCAAAAACTTTAACTGGTACTTGTTTCTCCTGTAGGTCCACCCTGGCTTGAGAACTCCTCAGTGCCACCCTGGGATGGTACATGGGAGACTGGAGTGGTACCTGTTGTTTGGGAAGGTGATTCTGTTTGTGGTGTGGGAGGGTAAACACTGGCACAAAAGGAAACATCTTCCTCGTGCTTTGCTGTTTTACTGCTGAGTTTTGCATGAGGGATGTGACTGTGGTGCCTGTTCAGTGAGGGGTGGTGAAAATGTGGGTATTTGTTCTCATCTTTATAAAAACACGTTTTACTGTTTCATGAAGTTCAGAGAAAGAGTTTCTTTCAACTATGAATTAAATATCAAAATGTAACAAACAGGTAAAAGCTCAATTCCCTTCTCATGTTTTTTTCTGTAAGACAATTCCTGAGACTGGGCAGAGACATCACATCTTTCACTTTTTATCCTTTAATAAGAGAGAATTTACATTGAGATCATAAATTTTGAAGGGTCTTTGGAGGTTTTTCATCCAACATCTTTCTGTAAAGCTCTGCACATCAGTTAGAGGCTTGTCCCCTAGAGAGGGAGGAGCAGTGGAGATGCTCTTGCAGCTGGACCACAGCTGAAGCTCAGTCCCAGTCCTGCTCTGCCCCAGACACTCATCTTCTGTCTCACGGAGCAGGAAATGACAGTGCCAAGGGGAAGGACACTTTGGGTGGACAGAAAGTGTGTCTACAAAAACACAGACTGTGGCTGTATGAGCAGGACCATACAAAGTATTATTATTTTTTTTTCTTCCAGTTGAATTTATTTCGAAACTTGTAAATATTTGAGTCATTCATCATCCATATAGATTCTAAAATTAAGCATTCCCCAAACCTGGGTGTATTATTTTGAGACAGAAGGCTAACATTCTTATTTAGATTAACTACTGTTTTATTAAACCAATATACAGAGATGGTGGAGGTATACACAAGCTAAAAGAAATGTTCATTTTGTTGAACCAAGCTGACAGGCCATGATCACAGATCATCTATTTTTGGGATGCAAACTGGAAATTAATATAAACAGTGTGGCCCAAACCAGGCTTATGTTTTGCTTGTTTTTGATAGGAGCTGTGTGCAAGGGATGTCTCTGTAAATCAGCTCTGAGATTTATTCAGTGATGCCCTGTGAAAACATTCCAAGTCAAGTCAGTATTAATTTCTGAGAGAGTAACATTTTGCTCTTCAGAGTTTTTCAGCTGTGAGATGGGGAACACCACAGCAGTGGCATTAATTGTTGAATATGATGAGATGTACACTGTGTATCAAATCCAGTGTTCCCTGAACAGCAGATCAGACAACAGCTACAATTCCAAATATGTAAAGAGTGGGCAAACTTTGATGACAGTCTGATAGATCCTGTGGTAGTTACAGCTAAACCAGGCTGCTAATATACATCTGAGCTCAGGAGATATTAAACTATATATAGATTCTGCTCTTCCCAACAGATTGTTGTTGAGATACCTGACACATTTTTTGATGTTACATGCATTCAGAAGAGCTGAGCTTTACATAATTTCTGGTTAGTGTTGGTTGTGTGAAAACATATTAAAATGAGTGGCCTAGTTAGGAAACTCTGTCACATCCACAGAAAGGCAGGTTTGAAGTTTTCTGCCAAAAATGCAGAAACCCTCTTGATAGCAGGCATTCTGTTCTGTGCATTTCTTTTGAATTTAGCAGTGGTGCAAAACACAGAAAGAGGTGATGTGTCACAGCAGCCATCCTGGCACAGCTGAGTGTATTTTGTGGGGAAAAAAACAACCAACACACAACCAAAAAAAAAAACCAAACCCAAAAACCCCCAACAACAACAACAACAAAAGCAAACCAAAACCAACCAAACAAAAGACCAGCTGAAAATAGGGGTTTGGTCTTCAAAATATTGTGTGCTGTCCCTTATCTGTTTTGCTGTGAACTTTGTCTATAATTTCTGGCATTTCACAAGCCTTGGCTAGTAAAGAATAGTGTATTAGGAGTGTGTTTGCAGCCAGAGGATTACTTTGGGTTTTCAGCACCTGAAATATGTCTAAGTTGACCTCCCTTTTCTCTTTGGATATTTAGTTGCCTGTCTTTGATAGGTGATGTAATGGGTCATATGCTGTTCAACTATTTCTAGGTTTTTATGCCTATTTATTACCTTCTAAGTGTTTGCTTGGTGGTTCTGCTCTCCTTGCCAGGGGCTGTTAATCACAGTAGTTTATGAATAACCTTTAGCATAGAGATGAGAAAGTTCCATATTTTTCTTGCAAGACAAAACCTGAGTCAAGTGCTCCTGGTCACTCGAGGAGACACTTTACTGAGGCAGATGGAACTTTGTCTTCCCTCCTGGGTGTCTCTGTCTGATGGAACTGCTCTCAGAGAACTACTGTGATGTATTTCTTGTTTGCTTTGTACACATTTTGGGATGTATGGATTTTCCAGCTCCTTACTGGGGCTTTATTTAGATTAACTAACTATTCCAGTGTTCTTTTGCTGTCTCCTTTCTTTCACTCTATAGAGTGGAATAATAAGGCCATTTAACTCTAGAGAACACCTGACTTCTGACCACAAAATTGTGTGTGCACAGGGATTCAACTGGGACACAAATGTGCTGTTGACTATATTCATAGAATGGTAGAATACAATCATAGAATGGATTGGGTTGGAAAAGACCTCCGAGATCATCAAGTCCAACCCTTGGGCCAACTCCAGTCCCTTTACCAGATCATGGCACTCAGTGCCACGGCCAATCTCAGTTTAAAACCTCCAGGGATGGGGAATCCACCCCCTCTCTGGGCAGCCCATTCCAATGCCTGATTACTTTCACTGTTCATGTGGTTAAAAAATTATTTTCAGAGAAAAGCATCTCCAAATTCTGCAGTGTGGTTATGGAGGCAGCAACCAGCAGCCTGCTCTGCTAAACAGCTCCAGTCCTTTGCTGGGATCTTACAGGAGATTTATTTGGTTTCAGCCACCACAACAAGAGAAGGGCCAGAGAATGGTAGTCACAGATGTTTTTGCAGGCAGCTGTGGGGATACTCCATGCTGGCTCCTGGCCTGTCTCTCTCCTGCCTGCCACAGGTCTGCTGGGTGCCATGGGCTCATCAAAGAGGGGCTTCAGCTTCCTCAGAAGCCTCTCTGCCTCCCCAGTGCAGGTGCAGTCACACTCAGCAACATCCTGCTCTGCTTCTGGCTCTCCTCAAAGGTGGTGTTGGGAATATTGAGAGGCAAAGAGGGGCAGCCTTAGGGATCCAGGGTGTCTCTTCACCCACCTGATAGGTAAACCCACCTGAAGAAACACCTTTTGGTGCTCCTGAGAGTCTGTTCAGAGAAGATGCTGACAGCTGTTTGAGGGATCACATGGAAGCTTCTAAACTTCTCTTGTGCACCTGACTGATGGCATTTTTGGGCAGAAACAGGGACTGGGTGTGAACTCACAGTGTGTCCTGCCAGGGAACAGAGGGAGGTTTGTCTGAGGAAACCATACTTAGCTTGGTGTTTGTCTGCTCTCAATTGCCATCTCTGATCTGAGGCCTTTCTCTAACCTACATTTCCCATTGAAACCACAAGGCAGGAGTGTGAGTTGCAGTTCCATTTCTAGATCTGGACAATTTCCCAATGGGAAGAGTTTTTCCAGAAGCCCCTTGAAGAGGTTATGGAAGAGACTGTAGAATAAAAGAACATCTACACAGCAGCAAGTGCACATACACGTTCCCTCCCTCCTCTATCAGGCTGTGACCAAGATGGGGGGGAGCCAAAGTTTCCTCCTGGGGCCAGGAGGAGTTTGACTGGCACAGCTGCACCTCCCAGCCCAGTGTTAGGCCAGGTAAGCTGGAGACATGGCCAGCCTGTTCCCACTGGGATGAGGGGAGGTGCAGAGACACCTCCAGCAGCTCAGGTGGAGCTGCCTGTCCATCTCTAGTGTCTGTACACACCTGTCACAGCTGAAGGAAGTCCAAGCCCAACTGGAAGATGACTTGTTTGAGGGCAGCTCCCAGTTCTGCAATAGCATGTGAAATCACTGTGTTGAGACCTGGGCTGCATCCACTGTGTCTCAGAACAGCCCTTTCTGTGACAAGGTCATTGTGTCCTGCTTAAATTTCATGCTCCTGCCTTTGTGTGGCCTGAACGTGCTCATGAAAAACTGCCCAGTGTATTTTGGAGGACCATTTTAATGGAAGAAACCCAAGCTGCTCCAGCAGGTTGGTGTTGGCTGTTAGCAGAAGGGTTGTTTGGTGCTGTGTGGGACAGCAGAACCCCTGGGAGTGATCTCTGCTCAGCCTGGCAGTGTGGGAGGGACACAAATGGCTGGGATGCCCTTTGAGGGGCTCAGCCAGAAGAGCAGTAAGAGCAGGACCGAAATCCTGCTTGGATGCTCCAGGTGTCACAGAGTCAGCTCAGGTTAAAGGTGATATTGCATTGGGTATAACTTGGCTTCTGAGATACAACCTCAAAGTCAAGTAAGCCAGGAGAAGACTTACCAGACTAAGACATTAATGTTAACATTGGTCTCTGGAGTGTGTGGCCCCTGGTGCCCTCAGGTCTTGGGGGAACGTGTCATTTAGCAACTCAAAACTGTCATTTTTGTTATTTCTGTGTATTGTTCAGTGTTCAGCTGTGCTTCAAGTAGCATTGTAAGAACAGAAATAAGCAGAATTTGTTTGGCATGACAAAAAATGTGTATAATTAAAGGAATCTGATTTTGGGGAGGTGACCAAGAAAAAACCCACTCATGCCAAAATATCCCATGATGCTTCAAGCAAACCAAACATAACCAAGGATTGAGTTATAACCTATTGTATCTTTAATCCCTGCTTAACATATGAATAAAAAGAACATTTCTCTATTGAGAAATTAAAAGCTCTGTATTTACATTTTCTTTATGAAAGGAGAAGGAATGAAGTCATTGCCCTGCATTCTCTTTTGCTTGACTGACATTTGATTTCACACTTTTTAGTCGACTCCTGAGTTGTATTTTCCATAATAAAAAGAGATTTGTTTTCCCTTGCAGGATTAAAATCCATTGCTTGCCTTGGGTCTTCAGCAAGGATTGGTTGAGTTGTTTATTTTCTTTTTAATTTCTGCATTGATTGATTGATTGATTGATTGATTTATCAGACTCCTCAGAAAATATTTTTTTATTTTTTAAGGGAGTTTTTCTAACTTACATAGACCCTGAAGTTGTTCTAAAGTGTACACTCCATGGAGTTTCTGGGAGTGATTGAGATTGCCATCTTTAAATCATTGGAGCACAAAGAGTGCCTAAGCAGATGTTATAAAGCACTTTGATCTCTGTTATGCCAAGAAATTTGGTAGTGGTGATCTGGGCAAGGTCTCAGAAAGGCCCCAGACACATAGTTTAGAAATAGCTTGGAGTTCAGACCAGCATTTAGAGCATGAGAATCTGGGAAACAACTGCACTTTAAGCCTGGAAACCCCACCCAATTCTTTTTTAGCTTTTATATTTCCTCCCTCTTAGGGAACTGTGTTCAGTTGGTCCTTTTGGCGTGGAGATTTTTCATCTCCTGCTTTCGACCTGCCCTGGGAGAGCTGGGACAGGACAGGGCACAGCCCCAAACTGTGTATCAGAGAGGGGGTTAGATTTGATTTGATTTATTTTCAAGACTCTGTGGTGCTGACTGTCAGAGCTGCCCTGTTTTGCACACAGATGGGGCTGTTGTTCCTGAAGGTGCTCTGAGCATCCATCAGTAACACTCTGCTCCTGGTGTTGGGCTGGCAGAGGCCACGAGTGAAAGCACTAAATCCTGCCCTAAGAACTGCTAATGCCTGTTGACATAAATGAGTATTGAGGGTTCTCAGCAGCACTGAACCCACACTGCCACTGCCAGAGGCTGACTTTAAACAACTTGATTTCATTCCTACTTATGTCCCAAGCCTGGAATTTGGATAGAAGTTATTGTTGTTATTTCATAAGCCGTGTTTTAAAAAGGAGCCTTCAGTGCTTCTGATTTATTTCATCTTCATGTCTTCTGTCTTCACAGGGGCTTCAGCAAACTGTTCTCATAACTGATTTCAGATGATTTCAGAATATTTTATTGTCCTTTCCTCTGGTGAACCAGGAACACAATATTCTTAGCCTCTGTGGAGGAATTCTAGGCAGAGCAAATAACTCATCTCTCTGCAGAATCATTTTATTATTGTTTCTATTACAGAAAGTTACAATTGCCCTATTTTTAGAAATTACATGAGCTAAGTCTGAAGAGGTTTTCTTAGAAGCATAAAAAAGGAAGAAATGGTTTGTAAAACCAATATTCACACACTGGGAGAAGGGTTGTAGCTGTTTTCTTTTCTAAAATTAGGTGCTGTGAAATATGTTGAGAACTGAGTGAGTGCAGACTCTCTCCTGCTGTATCCCTGTGCTTTGGGTTGGTGCTGATACTCTACCCCTTGGCACTCATACACTTGGGGAAAGCTGGAATGCATTGCTACTGCTGTAAACACAATGAATTGATTTGCTTCAGGGCATCAGGATTGGGAAAATGGGGATTCCAACACTCTGGGTAAACTGCAAGGAAAGGATAAACCTGCAGTGACCACGATGCTCAAACAGTTGGCTCTGTATTATCCAGGACTTCACAAACTAAATATTCAGACATTAGTCAATGTGCCAGAAGAAACCAGAGGAAAAGATTAAGGAGCAACATGAGTTGAACTGGAAACAGGCAACTAGAGGGGAGAAACAGAGAATCATGGAATCAATTGGGTTGGAAAAGCCCTCCAAGATCATCAAGTCCAACCCCTGGTCCAACTCCAGTCCCTTTACCACATCATGGCACTCAGTGCCACAGCCAAGCTCAGTTTCAAAACCTCCAGGGGTGAGGAATCCACCCCCTCTCTGGGCAGCCCATTCCAATGCCTGAGCACTCTCTCTGCAAAGAATTTTTTCCTGATCTCCAACTTCAATTTCCCCTGGCAGAGCTTGAGCCCATCGTGCCCCCTTGTCCTATTGCTGAGTGCCTGGGAGAAGAGACCAACCCCCACCTGGCCACAACTTCCCTTCAGGGAGTTCCAGACAGTGCTGAGGTCACCTCTGAGCCTCCTCTTCTCCAGGCTAAACACCCCCAGCTCCCTCAGCCTCTCCCCACAGCACTTGTGCTCCAGTCCCTTCTCCAGCCTCGTTGCTCTTCTCTGGCCCTGCTCCAGCCCCTCAATCTCTTTCCTCAACTGAGGGGCCCAGAACTGAACACAACACTCAAGGTGTGGCCTCCCCAAGGCAGAGTCCAGGGGAAGGGTCACTGCCCTGGGCCTGCTGGCCACGCTAGTTTGGATCCAGGCCAGGATCCCATTGGCCTTCTTGGCCACCTGGGCACACTGTTGGCTCCTGTTGAGCTTCCTGTTCCTCAGTCCCCCCAGGTCCCTCTGCCTGGCTGCTCTCCAGCCACTCTGTGCCCAGCCTGGAGCGCTGCAGGGGGTTGGTGTGGCCAAAGGGCAGGACCTGCACTTGGCCTTGTTGAACTTCATCCCATTGGAATCAGCCCATCTCTCAAGTCTATCCAGCTCCCTCTGCAGATCCCTCCTGCCTTCCAGCAGGTCAACACTCCCTCCCAACTTGGTGTCATCATCACATTTGCTGCTGATGGTCTTCGTCTCTTGGGTTTCAGGAAAGAGGCTGCATTTAGATCTGGTAAAGAAGGAATTCTGTGGCCTGAGTCCTGTCCTCACTGAGGAGGTTCTTGTGGTCATGCATTTTATAAAGCTCTCATGCAGAAAGAGAATAGAAAAATGAAATATTAGCCCTGGACTTTGAGTCCTCAGTGCAACAGAGTGGGGAAAGTGTAATGTCCCAGGAGTGTGTGAAGAAGCAGCTGGAATGTTTCTCAGTGTGCTGGAGGATGTGGAGCTCTGGTAAGAGATGCCCTGAGTCCAATCCACACAAAACCAGCTGTGAGCTGGGTGTGTTTACAGCACAGCAGCTGAAACACACACCTGCTTGTTGGCTTTGGGTCTCTGCTTATTTTCATTGCTTTTGGCCATATCAGAGGCTTCCTGCCAAAAAAAGTTCAGTGTAGAATATCCAGGAGTTTAACTGAACAAAAAGAAGTGACTTTGCGTGGATGAGAATATTTGCATGGCACAGATGTGCTCCTGTTAGAAGTGGGGATAAAATTATAACAAAGCAAATAAAAATGTCTCTTCTGGCCCCTTCTTAATATTGGGGTTTGAACAGAATGAGTAGGAAATATATATGAAGGAAGTCTTACTGTGAAATGGTTATTTCTGAAGTAGTGTTGGACTGCTGATTTCCTGGAGCATTTGAGGAAATTTCAGTGCTCATTAAGGTTTTACAGATTGTGGAGATTTCCAGGAGATGCTTATAACTCTTATGAGACACCATGATAGAGGTTATAATTTCCTTTCTCCCAGTCTATTATAATGGTATAAAAATATATGAATATAATATTAATAAAATACTTGCAACTATATTAATTGCATATATATAAAAAGAAGGATTTGTATAAGAATTCAATAATTAGTTTGGAACATATTTTACAATGGAAAGCACAACTTCATTATTTGATCAGTAAGTGGCAAGAAGGTGGAAAAAATTAACTGAAGTAGTGGAGGCTATTTTAGGCAATTCTGGAAGTTTCTGTGAAGTAGGATAGAATGTGCTTTCTTGTCTGAACTGTAAGAAGAATATAATTAATTAAAATGTTACTTATTTCCACTACTTGTAAGAATGCCAGTGAACAGCCATCTATGCTTGCAAAAGTGTAACTGTGTTTTTATCATGGGATACAGAGGGATGAAGGCAACGAAACAGAAAGGTACCCATGGCAGAGAACAGTACAAAAGTGATGAGAACTAAAGGGTGGTTGGTTGTTCTTCCTCTTGTCTTTCTTTTCTGTAGCATGTAATGGATAAAAATATCTAGTTATCAATCTTAAGTCTCAAATGCATACAGACAGTTTTCTATCTGGAAATTTCTGATGTTCTCCAAGGCAGTGGTGAAACAAATAACTCTTCTTCCCCATCAGGCTGAGACTCTGCTTCCCCAGCTGGTCCTCTCTTGCTACAGAGCCTTTATTTGGGGTACTTTGCTCTCTGAGCCAAATGGCATAGAGAGCTCCTAGTCCCATAAAGCAAGTGCCTGCTTCTCCTTCCTTCAAATAGCACTTGTGAATGATGCATTAGAATATGTAATTTTATGTGCTTTTGACTGAAAAATGCAAGGAGTAAGTGTTGAGTCTGAGTGAAGAGATGGAAATGAGTGGAGGATGCTCAAAATTTCTGATTTGGCTGCCTGGAAGTGTAACAGGGTAAAAAGATGTAGTTTGCTGGGAGGAATTTTCTCATCATTCAGGTGTTGCTGTGGATTTTTGCATCCCTCCAAATCCCTGAAATAAGGGTGTTCAGAGCAAGGTCAAATAAAGAGGTTGAGCACCGGGAGTTACTGGAGCAGGAGTGTTGAGCAGAGCTGGTGGAGCTGCAGCTCCCAGAGCAGAAGCACCAGGGAGTGCTCCCTCCTTCTGTGGGCTTTCAAATGAGCTCACCTCCTCTTTCCCCTGCTATTTTCCTTTGATCATTCCACAGAACTTAGGATAGATGTTCTGATCTTAACACAAACCCTCTGCTGTTTTGCCATTGAGTGTGAAATGACTGTTGGATTCTTGTAACCCCAGTTACTCAGCCAGGCCATGATATTTTACTTTTCTTGTATACAATCCCCTGTTTTCCAGCTTTCTCTCATCGAGTGCCTGCCCTTCCCTGAGCACAGTGGGGACAGGAACTGGAAGCAGGAGTTTATAGGAACTCTCAGCAGCCTTTTTTTGCAGCAGCACTCTGGCTCTTGTTCCATGTGGGGGATGAACAGGAGCTGAAGTCATTTGCTGTGAAGGATTGGATGAACTTACCCAGTTTCTGTGGTGGGATAGACAAACAACCACACTTGGGTTGAAACAAACTTAAATCCAAATTACACAGCTTATTAGTGAGAGTCTGTAAACAGCCATTTCTCTTCTGAAGCAGCCTGACAATGTGGGATCTAAGCCCTGGTATCCTCAATCACGTTATCACTTTGGATTAATAGATTTTTGGTTGATGTTATCTTTAAGAAAGCAAGATTTAAAAAATAAATAAATAAAATAAAATAGATGAGTAGTATTAGTTTCAGAGGGAGAAATAGATTTCTGAACTTGAATCTAGTCTGAACAGCTCTGCTGAGCAGGCAAAGGAGTCCCAGGCATGTGGGAGAGCCCTGATCTCTGGAGAGGTTTGTTGGGATGTGTGGGAGAGCCCTGACCTCGTGCCTTTGCCCATTGGAGTCATGTTGCACCAAAGCAGCAGGGAGAGCACCCAAAAGACCCCCCCAGCAGCTGCCCAGGGGATCTGCATCACCAAACAGCCTCAGGGAACACCAACATGAGCTGGCAGCTTCCCAACCGAGGGTCTCTCCCAGGGTGAGGCAGCCGAGCCAGCATCTCACCAGGCAGCACTTTGTGATATGTTCCACAGCTGGTTTGGGGTTTCTTTTAAAGCTTTATATATTCTCTTCACAGTCAGAAATCATATCTTGAGTTCAGCATTTGTTCAGCCTTATGTACCTTAGCAAAGATGTTTCATTTCTGAGATACTCAATAGGGCGAGGGGAGGATTTGCAGACAGAAAAGATGAGAAGGGTTTTTTTTGGAGGAGCTCTCTAATGTTTTTAGCTTTGGGCTATGAAGTGCTGGAAGTGCCGCAGAAATTCTTTTTTTTCTTGACTTATTTTTATTTTTCTCTGTGCCCCAGGCACTGCTCCATGCTCTGTGCCCTGCCAAAAAGGCTTCAGCATTAATGTGACAGACCACCCTGGCCGTGGGTGAGGTGTGTAATTCTTTCTTGGAGCAGAGATCTCGAGCAGAGGCAGCTTGTTATGGCGAAGTGCATGTGGTTTTCTCACACGACTTACTTGGCAGTCCAGAGAAAATATTAAACTCCACTTAACTTGGAAAGACCAGGAGGCCTTAAATGCATAGTAAAAAATGTCTGCATTTCATTTCATTTCTTCTCTGTATTGGAAAGTCTCTGGCAGTGTGGAGAGTGCTCATCCCTCCCTGGGAAGTCCCTCCCCATGCTTGAGTGTGCTCTGCATCAGGAATGGCTGCTGGCATTTCTGCAAGGATTTTTTTTTTCCATAGTTGCCTATTGAATTTATAAATAGAGATTGAAATGACTGGTATTAAGAAGGAGGTAAACCCCCAAATCCAACATTTGGACCTGGGAATTACTGCAGTCTGTTCTCCAGTTTTGCAGAGGGCTCCTGGGCCTCACTTGTGCCACACAATTTTCCAAAATATATTTTTAACATTACAAGTGTGGATATTTTTCAGCATCAGTATTATGATTTGGTTTTATGAGAGAGTAATTTTTTCATTTATTAACTTTCATTAAAGGCCATAAATTAGAGTTTTTAAAGTCTCTCACCTATTAAAACAAATGATTTTTGGACTCTAACATGCAATTATTGGAAATCATTAGAAATTATCTCTTCTGAGGATTAAATTCCTTTAATCAAGTTTCCTATTGAAAATAATGAAAATTTTTATTATTTTTGTGGATAGTAATTTAATGTTCAACAAATGCTGAATATTTACTTTTGTACTTTCTGCTTTTATAATGGTATTAGAGCCTAGTTTGAAAAAGTGTTCAATTTACAGGGTTATTTTAGTCAGAATTGTGCCACTGTGCTCTGAATACTTGTGAGAAAACAGGGCCTGCTGATATTCCCACTGTGTTCATCTCTGCTGGGCTTTGCACCTGTGTACACGGCACCCAGGGGGATGGAGATGGGGATGGGGATGGGCACAGCCTGGCAGGGAGGGCAGAGGAATTCTCTGCACTTGGGTGTGACTAAACATGAAAGGAGAGGCTCCAGGGGGGCTGGAGTCAGGCAGGTCTGACCCCTCAGCTCCCAAGGAGTTCACAGCTTCAAACTAAAGTCATTATGGCAGCAATTCCAGGGCATTCCTGGTCTTTCTGCATCAGGAGCCTGTTGGTCAGAATCTGTTTTCAGCACCACCTCTCCCAGTGTGCCTGGAAAATAGAATTAACATACAGCTCCAGATGTTTGGAACAGAATTGTGCCTTGGTACATGCAAAACAAGCAGAAACCCCTCTCTGAGTTACCAGCCATGGGTAAAGGTTGGCAGGAACCACGTTAGTCCTGGGTACCTCCAGGAATGAAACCCTTCTTGCCTTGATTAGGTGTTTGTGTGTTACATTTGTTTAGCAAGTGTTCCTTTTGCCAGCTTGGTGTTGCAAGATCTCCCCCTCTGAGACTCAGAACAGCCTCAGAGAGGGCTCCCAACCTGGGGCTCTCTGTTCCCAGTGGCCCTGCTGAGCCTCTGGAGCACCCATGGCCACAACCTATGGAAGAGAGAGCTCAGGACCAAACTGCTTTTGGATTCCAAACAGCTATAGAGGCAAACCTAGCAGGGAACTGAATCTCAAGGAGAATAATAGGAAAAACAGCTGCAGAATCTCCTAACACTTCGTGTACAAGCACTCATTTTAAAATGAAAAATTACCATTTCATCAAACTGACATAAAATTGGCTCGTCAAGCACTGAAAATAAAATGTGTTTTTCCTTTATTTCTCATTCCTTTTAGTTATTCATGATACAGTTCAATTTTCAGCTTTTCCTTGTAAAAAAAAAAAAACCCAGCCACTCCTAGAATCTTTCTGGAAATGAAAGCCAACGATTTCATGTGAATTCACAGCTCCTAAAAGTGAGGGGTTTAGCCACCAAACCCAGGGACTTGCCATGGAATGGCTGTCGGTACCCAGCAGGTCTCAGAGTGTGCAGTCTGACTGTGGATTCTCTTCCTACTCTGGATGAATCAACCCTGGCTCATTTGAACTGATAAAAAGCAAACAGCTCCAAGATGCAGGATGAAGCCAAAACTACACAGCACAGGAGCTGAAATGAGTAAATAGCAAGTAATTCAGCTTTGATGTACCTAGATATGCCTCTAGGACTCTACATTTCCCTGTTTAATCTACTGTCTGTGTTTGAACTTATGCAACAACCTAAATATTTGGGTGTTGCATTTTAACCATCGTGTTTGTGTTGGGGTTTGGAATATGTGCTTTCATATGTAGTATTTGAGCATAAAGTGCAGTCGTGTTCTTGACATGCTGATTGGAAAATGGATTTGTAATGTGCCACAGGAATAATGATGTGTCCAGATGTGGATATCAAGTGCCATTGAGCTCCCGCTGCACTGGACGAGCTCAAAACTCCAGAGCTGCTGCAGAAATTGGAAGCATGTTTGGGAACAAGTCATTCCTCTCCCTTTGCTTGCTCAGATTGTGCACCCAGGGCATGTGTCCTGCCCTATCCTCAGCTCTGGGGCATTGCCCTGGTGTGGTGCCCATGGAGCAGTGCCCAGGACCATCACCAGGATGGTCCCAGCTGGAGATGTGCAGGGCAGGAGACTGGAGATCTCTGGCTACTACCTGTGCACCTGAATTCACATCTTGGGCCAGCCCTTCATTTCTGATCTCCCTGTGCTCAGCTTTGGAGTATATACATGGAAAAATCCTTAATACAATACATCCTGTTACAGGGAAGTCTGGTAGGTCCTGTTTCTGAGTGCCTGCCCACTTGTTAGGGAGGAGCAGGTCATTCTGTGGTTGGATTTCTAGAACAAAAAGCTCATCTTGTAAAGAAGCACAATCCAGGCACTGGGGAGGGGGTTGGCCTGAGTGGATCCCCCCTCCATGGGCTGCTGGAGTGTCCTGGCCTTGATGCAAAGCCAGGAAAATCAGCTTTGATTTGTTACCCTCAACATGAATTCAGAAGGACTTGTTTGCTGCCTTCTCTGAGTTAATACTGATGGGCATTTTTACAAGAGTTTCCCCAAACCAGGGCGTGTATAACTCTGGGTGGTCTAACACCAAGGCATGTGATTTTTTAACTCTTCCTGGCTTAATGAACTTAAAACTGGTGCTCTTTGCCTTCAAGCAGCTTGCCTTAGGTTTGGCCAAGGTACTGAATTTGTTGTGGTATACACTGCTACAGAGTGCTCCAGAATTCCAGCCAACAGCCGTGTTTGCAGAGGTGGGGAGTTGGTTGGAGCAGAATTTTATTAAATTTACAGAATAAATTTAATTAAAAGCCAGTAATTTCTTACATCTTATTTACAGTGAGTGTGCTGATTTCAAGCATTGATAGCTTTGCATATTTACTTGGCAATTTGTTAAAGTAATTTACTTTGTAATTATTTCATGATTACTTACGCTTTGGTGCCATGCCACTCTCTGTTAAGTTAAAAAATCTGTTGTTGCCTTTGCAGGTCTCAGATCTTTGTATCACTTTGTGGATGATAATTCTTCATGCCATCTACTAATCTTTGACTTTGTTCTAGCTTTGACTTTGTTCTATGTTCCTTTGCTCTGCTTTTGACTCTTCCTGATGCTTCTGTGTAGGGTCAGCCTAAGAAAAAAGATGCTTATTAAGATGTCCTTTCAGGCCAGTCTGTGTTCTGTTTAGGTGAACAGTTATTTCTATATGTTTTTTTACATAAAAACATTACTTCCTATGCCATAAGTACTTTCCAACCACATATAAAGACCAGGGGTTTTCCCCAGAGTGTTCTGGTCTACAGAATTAACAGAAATAGAAAGGATGTCCATGCAGCAATTCCCTTGAGTGATCAAGGCACATGTTCCATCTGTCTTATGTCACCTGTTCCCCATGAAAAATACTCCTCTTAATTCCTTAATGATAAATTGCCCTCATATTAATTCCATGTGGATTTTTAGGTTCAATTCTGGGTTTCCTCCTAGAGCAGCAGCTTCTGACTTAAACCCCAGCTGATGCTGGATTAGGCTGTCCCATGTGCCTGAGGAGGAGCAGTGGCAAGGCTTGCACGTGCAAGGGGGAAGTGAAGCCTGGATGAAAAGTGAAGTAAGGCCAGATGGAAGTGCTGTTAAATATCCCTGGTAGCCCAAGTCTTAACAGCCCTGTTTTCTTTGTAAAGCTTTCCTGCTACTCATTCAGCCTGGGAGGTGTATCCACAGTGTTCTTTGGTGCAGTCCCCAGTACCAGATGATGTGTTTGCCTGTGGGGTTGTGCTCTGCTCCTCGGCAGTCACCTGGTGTATGTGATTTGGATGAAGCCATGTCTTCCTGTGCTAGACAAATGTGAGTGTCATTTGGGCAAGCCTGGGCCTCCTCAGTGCTTCTTACCTCAGATGGCATTCCTGCTCCAGACCTGAGCTGGACTCTGTTTATCTCTCAGCTCACAGGGTGCCTTTTCCTGCCATGTCTGCTGCTTGTCTTGAAAAGAAAGCTTGAAGTGGTGTTGCTTGGTTTTCCTTTGGCTCCCACTTCAGTCTCAGCCTTGTTATTCTTAAACATACTTCAGAAAACTGCTAGAAGAGTTGTAGGAATCTGCAATGGTTTGTGGGTTTATCTGGGAAGTGTGCTTTACTTTAAAGTATGTGAGATCTCTTCTTGCCCGCTCTCCACTACATTTAAAAGTTATAGCTTGAAAAGTGACTGTTAGTAATGGCAATTTATAGCAGTCCATGTCCTGGAGCATAATTTATGATGAAAAATGCAGAGGATTTAGCAAGTTGAAAGCCTCCCTGCCTGTTGTTCTGCTTTAAGCATTGTGGGGTAATCTCTCACATGCTTAGTTAGTCGGTGCTTCAAGCAGAGCAGTATTGTAGCTTTGGTGCCTCATGTCTTCTGCAGACAGCTTAGATAATGCTGCCCTGGGAGCTCAGGTGTGTTCTTCCATTTGCCACAGCTGCAGGAGAGGAGACAGATGGTCATTGTATTTGTGTTGTGGAGGGCAGATTGCTGTTTGGCTGGTTTTCTTTGGCACCACTTCCAGGAGCCAGACTGAGGTGTCTCCTGTCCAGCTTTTTGGTTGCTGGGAGTGATGGGGTGGATGTGAAGTCTGGGGCTCACTCATTACATCACAGTGAGCCCTCCTCTCTTCTGCTCTGATAAAACCATGTCTGAGGTGTGTTTGATGCACAGCCCTGGGCCTGCCTGGTGCCCCTGGGGACCTGACTCTTTCCTGGCCTGCTGCATTTTGGCCATGCACTGAGAGGAGAGCTCAGGAACTGGCGTGGCCCTGGGTGGCTGCAGCTGGCTCTCTTCTGGAGTATCCTTGTATTTCCTGTTGATCCTGAGGTGTGCTCCATGTCCCTCCTCTAGAATGGCAGGTCTTGCTTTGCCAGCATCTTTGGAGGGGTTGGGGGTCAGCCCTGGGGGGTTGCTGACTGTGGACAGGTTTTGCAGGGATCATTCTTTGGGTACAGTCTGGGAGGAGAGCAAATGTGTTTGTATCTCTGTGGTGAGCACTGCTGCAGGGGACTGACCTCTCCATCAGCCCCATTTCCACTCCTGAAATCTCTTTCTATGGGTTATTGCTTTCCTTTGAGTATCATTATAATACATTAAACACAGAGTTTCTGTTGCGTTGATTTATGCTGAGATAAATTGCTAGTTGATACACAGGGATTTAGTGTCTCACTTTATGAGTCTGCTTATTCCCTGTGCATTAAATTACTGCTTCCTCTGAATGGAAGCAGCTGAAATTCAGTGTGTTTTATTATTTCTTGCACCATTTTGACAATCTTAGCAATGTGGTTCAAAGACTGAAGCTGTTATTTAAATAATACAGATGTGTTTGTTCAACTTTACATATAATAGTCCTGGTTTCTTTCATGCTCATGAGCAGCTTTGCCTTAGATTGAAATATTTTGTTTTCCAGACACAGGAAGACAGAAAGGATGAGGGTTTGTGCACTTTGCAAGGTCGTAGGACACACTGAGCAGGAACAGAAGCCTTGCCAGGGCTCACAGAACAGCACCCTGTGCCTGAATCCCCAGGTTTAAGAAATTCTGGATGGCACCTGGAGAGAAACAGAAGTTCAATAAATAGTATAACTGGGAAAATGGTGGTTAAATACTGTCCCACCCTCCCCACTTTTGAGGTGAAGAAATCCTTTTATTCAGTTTAGATGGTTTTGGTAACAGAGCTGGGATGGAGCTGAGGTCTGGATTATAAAGATACCCTGATGTACTGGATGCTTCCAAATGAGTCCTAGTTCTGTGAATTAAATCTCTATTGTTTATTAAAATTGTCAGTGTGTTTAGGTTTTCCTCATCTTGTATAAGCATTTTAGCATCTGCATCTCTGTATAATAATGTCAAGATTTTTCCTCTTGCCCACATTTTGCTGGACTTCTTGTTCACTTGATTTATGATATTCCTCATCTTATTTCAAAATTCATGTGGCATGTAACTTCCTTGGAAAGTTAAATGTCAGGTAAATGGCATTGCTGTGGTAATTTAAATTTAATCAATAGATAATGTGCTGCAGCAGGAACAAAGAAGAGCTCAGCAGGTCTCTGGCTGGAGGTGTGAGTTTTCTTATGGAATTTTGGGGTGCTGGTTACCAAATGGATGCTTTATATGTGGCTGGGAGGTGCTGCCATATGAAAGCTCTGTAATCAGTCATCCATTTGCAGTTAATTTAGTTTGAGTGTTTGTACTTTGTTTTATTATTTTCTTGTAATGTTTTCTATTCTGTTTTGTTGTTTTTGTTTTGGGTTTGTTTTTATTTTGTTTTGGCCAGTTTTTTTGTTTGTTTTTTTGTTTGGTTGGTTTGGTTGGGGTTTTTTTGTTGTTGTTTTTTGGTTTTTTGCCATGACTATTCTCAGTGTTCTAAATAAAGCCACTTTTGAGTGCAGCCCAGCTTGCAGTTTGATTTGGGGCAGGGAACTGTGCACGTTAACTTTGCTGACAGCTGTGAGTGTGGCTTTGTACTTCATGAGTGTGAAATGCTCAAGACCCAAAGGACAAGGCAGTTCTTTCATTTGGACTGAGGGTATAAAATTGGGTAGTACCATGAGTTTTATTTGAGAATTCTCTCCAGAGAATAAAGGACCTGAGACCTGACAGCAGGCAGCTCTCTGGTAGCTGCCAGAGAACTTGCATGTAGTCTGGGATTTATCTGTAATATCAGATTATTTTTTGCCTATTTTTGATTTATCTACTGATTCCTTTTTAGTGGCAATGGGGAGATGAATAAGGGTATGATGGGGTAACTGTGATTGTTTGCACATCTGTGATTCTGGGTGTCAGTCTGAGCAAAAATGAAAGTGGAGTAACATATTTCCATTGATAAAGAGTAAAGAAATGATAATATGCATGAAATAAGACAGGAAGAATGCAAAAAAAAAAAAAACCAAAAAACAACCAAACCAAAACCAAAACCAAAAAAAAACCCACGAAACCAAACTTCTGGTACAGTTTTAGAGGTGTGATATCAATGGGCCTGGATAAAGCACTGTCTGAGCTCATGAGATGAGATGTGCCAGAACCACATGGCTTTGTAGGAGATTTTGTGTTCCCTGACACATGATGGGATGGACACAGCAAAGGGAGGCTCAAGGCACAGCCAGTGCAGCAACTGGCAGGTGATCCTGCAAACAGCCAAGTGAATGAAACCAAAAGGAAGCTCTTTGTAGGAGATTTTGTGTTCCCTGACACATGATGGGATGGACACAGCAAAGGCCTCTCAAGGCACAGCCAGTGCAGCAACTGGCAGGTGATCCTGCAAACAGCCAAGTGAATGAAACCAAAAGGAAGCTCTTTGTAGGAGATTTTGTGTTCCCTGACATATGATGGGCCACAGCAAAGGGAAGCTCCAGGCACAGCCAAACCCTTCCTAACCCAGCAACTGGTGGGTGATCCTGCAAACAGCCAAGTGAATGAAACCAAAAGGAAGTTTTCCTGTCTTAGATTTTGCTGTATAATGAGCATGTTGTGGGAACACTCTCAGTGAAAGCCACTCTTTGGGTCACTTGCATCTCTGTGAGTTGGTTCTGCATGTGGGAAGGAAGGACTGGGATCATCTCTGAAGTTTTCTGTTTAAAGGTGTAGTTGTAGATTAAATGCAGCAAATTGGCTGGTGAACTCAAGAATCACAAGCTCACAGAGCTGATATTTCTTCATTGGAGAGGTTAAAAGAAAAGCAGAAAAGCTGTAGCAGAGGTCCTGAGATTTAATTGGCTGGAGATTTAATTGGACCTGGACAGAGCCACAGTAATAGGAGCAGGCTCAGCAAAGATGCTGCTCCATTCTGGTAGGTTTCCTATTGAAGTTGTAAGTGTTTCTGTGCTGAAGAGTGCTAATATAAAATCAAAATAATAAAGCATGAAACTATGGTAGTTAAATGCATTCCAAGAGAATCTGTTAAGCTTCTTGAAAGTGTTTTTACTTCTGCTTGTTCGGCCATAAATTTGGCACAGTTTTATATTACTTACCACAAAACTGCCCTTTGGTGTAAAGAAAACCAAATTCCTTCTTTGCTGGTCAGCAACAACATCCCTCGTAGCACAGGGCTCAGACCTGGCATGGGTTTCCACCCTGAGTCATGTATTTAGTAAACATTTAATTCAATTTGGGCATTCACCTGGGGAGGAGATTAAATGAGAGAGGTCAAGCAGCTGCTGAGTGTTGAGTAATTCTATACTTGGACATGTTGGGATTTTAATAAACATCAAGGTAAATGGTTTGAAATTGGAGCTGGGAGTTGAGACTCCAGAAAGAAAGGCTTCATCTTTCAGTTTTAATTATGAAACCAAAGAGACCTCTATCCTGGAGTCCTGCAAGCTGTAGGAAGGTATAATGAGCTGTGCTCAGCTTTGATTCTGTATGTGAGAATATCCTTCAGCTACAGATTAAAAGCACAAATATCTAAAAATATGTTTAAAATTGTTTTGGAGGCTCCTGACCTACTTCTGTGAAGAGCCTGCAGTGTAGTCCATGGTCAGGATTTATAGACTGTCTGTTCCCAAGTCAAAAGAAAAGAACACACAAGACTTGGGTGCTGTGCCTGTGATATCCTTAAGCCTGATTATGTGTCTATGTGCTTTTATTTCAGTTCACATTCATAAATACTGACCTGGACTGAGATTTCCATGTTTATCATTGCACCATTCATTGAAGAACACAGTCTGGTTTCTGGGGTCAGTTCAGGATGCTGCTGCAAAGCTCCTGGGCAAGCTGCTGCTTCCCAGGTGACAGTTTGTTGGCTGTGACAGGAAGGTGGCACCCCTGGATGTGTGTGATGCAGAGGCTGTTTGTCCTCAGTTCAGAACACATCCAACACCTGCTTAACTGGTGAAACAAGAATTTGTTGGCCTCAGTTTGGGAGTTTTTAAGCAAGTTCCCCCCTTCCCACCCTGACCTGAGATTGGGAAGGAACTGAATTTCCTGTAAATGCCTACAGAGCCCTCCAGTTTTGCTTCTCCACATCTGCCCTTTAAATTCTCTAGTTCCAAAATGTGTTTCCTGATGCCAATGTCTCAGCCATGAGCTCAGGTGCCAAACCCTTCCTGCCACACTGGCCTGTGCAGGTGCTGCTCCCTTAGAAGTCCCTCAAATGTCTTCCTTGTGTGCATTTGGGCTGTCTTGGTTTTCAATTGTGCTCCATTAGACCTTTGCCATCTGATTATTGTCTCTCTTTTTAACTGTAGCTCTTGGAGTCCTGGTGTATAATTTGCAATTCGGAAGCTCCAGTGACAATGGATATCTTTGCACCTCAGTTCCAGGAGATCAGAATGGTGCTGTAATAAAAACTGATAGGAAAAGAATTTATTTTCATTTTCTTCCCCATACTGAGATTTATGTGTGCCTTCCCAGGTGGAACATCTGCCCCGTGTGACCTTCAGCTGCAAAGTGAGTCTCCTCTGGTTCACAGTTCAATCTTGAATCTCTCTTTTATTCAGTTCTAGGATATTTGGGATAACTCATCCCCCCATGAAGAAAAGAAAAATTTGCATGTGAAGTTCCCCTGCCATGCATTTCTTCTGCTTGCAAATTCACACTGTAGGTGACGTGCAAGTAAGGAAAATCTTAGAGATTTGTCCTTACTTTGTGTGACACACAAAATATAGCCAGAAAAGTTGGCCTGGATAAATCTTCATGTACTTTAGTTTGTTAATAAAACTACTATGGCGTCTCAAGACAAGCTGTTTCAAAGAATAAAGCATTCAAAACACACTTACCCAAACTTAGAAAATCTTTTCCAAGTGCTGACTTTGAAGTATTAACCTTAATTATCTTTCAGATTATGCAGTAATCAGCAAGAGATTGGAACTTTATTTTGTTTTGCTGCATTGATCCTGTTAAATTCCTGCTATCAGGGGTGATTTGTGTGGCTAAGGCTTTATTGAGCAAACAGAGCTGGGAGCACTGTCTGACTGGTCACACCAGAGCTGTTCTGGCCCTGTGTGTGGTGTGCCAGGTGGGGCACAGGAGCCCTGGCTGTGCCAGGTGGGGCACAGGAGCCCTGGCTGTGCCAGGCGGGGCACAGGAGCCCTGGCTGTGCCAGGTGGGGCACAGGAGCCCTGGGTGTGCCAGGCGGGGCACAGGAGCTCTGGGTGTGCCAGGTGGGGCACAGGAGCCCTGGGTGTGCCAGGCGGGGCACAGGAGCTCTGGGTGTGCCAGGTGGGGCACAGGAGCCCTGGGTGTGCCAGGCGGGGCACAGGAGCTCTGGGTGTGCCAGGCGGGGCACAGGAGCTCTGGCTGTGCCAGGTGGGGCACAGGAGCTCTGGGTTTGCCAGATGGGGCACACGAGCTCTGGGTGTGCCAGGCGGGGCACAGGAGCTCTGGGTGTGCCAGGTGGGGCACAGGAGCCCTGGCTGTGCCAGGTGGGGCACAGGAACCCTGGGTGTGCCAGGTGGGGCACAGGAGCTCTGGGTGTGGCAGGTGGGGCACAGGAGCTCTGGGTGTGCCAGATGGGGCACAGGAGCTCTGGGTGTGCCAGGTGGGGCACAGGAGCTCTGGGTGTGCCAGATGGGGCACAGGAGCTCTGGCTGTGCCAGGCGGGGCACAGAAGCTCTGGCTGTGCCAGGCGGGGCACAGGAGCTCTGGCTATGCCAGGTGGGCAGCTGTGCCAGGTGGGGTACATGAGCTCTGGGTGTGCCAGATGGGGCACACGAGCTCTGGGTGTGCCAGATGGGGCACACAGCCTCTGGGTTTGCCAGGTGGGGCACAGGAGCTCTGGGTGTGCCAGGTGGGGCACAGGAGCTCTGGGTTTGCCAGGTGGGGCACACGAGCTCTGGGTGTGCCAGGTGGGGCACAGGAGCTCTGGCTGTGCCAGGCGGGGCACAGGAGCTCTGGCTGTGCCAGGCGGGGCACAGGAGCTCTGGCTATGCCAGGTGGGCAGCTGTGCCAGGTGGGGTACATGAGCTCTGGGTGTGCCAGATGGGGCACACGAGCTCTGGGTGTGCCAGATGGGGCACACAGCCTCTGGGTTTGCCAGGTGGGGCACAGGAGCTCTGGGTGTGCCAGGTGGGGCACAGGAGCTCTGGGTTTGCCAGGTGGGGCACACGAGCTCTGGGTGTGCCAGGTGGGGCACACGAGCTCTGGGTGTGCCAGGCAGGGCACAGGAGCTCTGGGTGTGCCAGGTGGGGCACACGAGCTCTGGGTTTGCCTGGCAGCAGCTGTGCTGCCACCCACAAACTGGAGATACTCCACACCCCCCAGTAGTGGCTGCAAGTTTCATTGGTTTACTTTGGTTTGGTTACTAATTTCCATCACTCTGCTTTTTCCCCCCACAAGTATTTCCATCCCAGTTTTGAGAACAAGTATTATTTTTCCTGAATTTTATCTTCCCAGGGTCTTTGTGCTACTCTGTGCTATATCAGAAGATACATCTTTTTGGTTTCAGATGCACTGGTGATTTTATTTGATGTACTTTAATTCTCCACATATGAGAAGCAGTAAGAATAATTGTTTTCTGCTTTATGCAGTCTCAGTGTATCTACTCCCTCCAAGCTGGAAGTCACAGCTGTGTGTCCTTGTCCAGAGAGCATTCCATATTTCTGAGCTTTCTTCATGGAATCATAGAATATGTTGAGTTGGAAGGGACCCATCAGGATCATCGAGGCCAGCTCCTGTCACTACACAAGAATAACATCATGTGCCTGAGGGTGTTGTTGTTATCTTGTTTTCTTATCTTGGTTTTGGAGGCATTTCTCAACTTGGCTAAACACATCTTCCACTTCATCCCTGTTCACTTCATATGAACAGGCCTCCTGCTGCCCTGGGCCATTAACTTATTTTTACAACATTGAAAAAACCTGAATCATCTGCAAACCCTCTTTGCAGATGTCTCCTCTGCTCTCTTCATTTCATGGACATGTTGATCAGCACTGGAACCACCCTGTGAGCTCCCCATCAGTGGGAAAGTGCCCATTAATATTATTAATGCACAGAGAGACCCTTTCTTTGCATCCTGTGACTGCTCAGTCTTTGTAAGTGTCTTTGGTGAAGCACTTTGTGAAAAGCTTTTCAGGAATTAAAACCTGCTGTAACAAGGTCACCCTGAACTATAGACTTGTTGGCTACTTCGAATAAGTTTGTTTTAATTTGAGGTAAGACTGAGTTTGATAGAAGCCATGCTAGCAGGTTTTCACTGTACTTGGTCAATAAATGTCTATTAATCCTGATTCATATTAATCCCAATTAAATACCAAGCTTTCAGGAACCTATTTCCTTTTCTCCTCTAAACTGCTTCTGAGTATTGTCTGTGCCTTTGCCACCTTCCATTTATTTCCTGCTGAAGTCAGTCCTGCTCTGTGGTTGTCAGAGCAGAAATGTTGTGTTACTTTTAAAGAGCTAAAAGCAGCTGGGTAGAGTAACATGTGAAGCTTATCTTGATCTAGCACACAAAAAAAAGGCCAAGTTATTTATCACTCTGTGTCAGAACTGCTCTTTGAATGACACCTATTCCAGGGGATATATCTGTGAGTTTTAGCAGTGTTGTAAAACCTCTTCCCCTGCTCCTTCATTTCTGGCAGCTCCTCTGGCTCCCACCTACCTGAAGGGACAGATGCAGAGGGGGAACTCGCTGAGCTCAGTGGAACTATTTACACTCAGCTTTTCTCCTGTGGCCTTCAGTCTCAGGGGTATTTCTGTTTGATCTCTGTCATCTTTTTGCCTTTAATTCTCCATGGCAGTTTTCTTGCTTTTGGAATCTATGAAAATAAATATAATAGTACTTTTTACATCTTTAGCAAATTGGTCCTCAGAATCTGCCTTGGCTTGTCTAGCTGGTTTTTATTTATTATTGGAAAGCTGGTATTTTTCTTCTCTGAGATCCTTAGATGTCTTTAATCACTCCTTATGCTACTTCAAACATCTGTCTTTTTAAAATTTATATCTAAAGCTGTATAGCATCTAAAATTACTTCCCATCACAAAATGTAACTGATCTATATTAGGATAATTTCTACTGCCAGTGTACATGTGAACATGCTTTTTAAATTTTAGTGTGGTTGCTTGTGGTAATTTTACTCTTTTTAAATTAGCCATTAACTGGTACTTGCCTCCAGCCTCCTCTGTTGCTTGTTCATTTTGACTGTACACTAAATTGGGATGCTGCAAAATTACTACCTGGAGTGTCCTTCGGTCAAAGAAATTGTTTCAGTGGTTGGAAATTTCAGGACCTATTAATTTAAGATGCTTAATGTTTAGAATCAATTGGAGGGGGCATAATTATCTCTTTAGATAATTTCATGAGCATATCTTTGTTAATTCACTAAACAGAATTATCTTAATATCCCTGTGCCATCCATCAGTGTACATAAAATAATACTTACCTGGCTCTATGTGGTGTAGCACATGCAGATTGAGGAGAACATGCGCAGAAGTGACTAAATCATGTTACCTGTGGGCTGCAAAACAATCTGGGAAATGGGGCTGTCAGGATCAGCTTTGTCTGTTCTGCCACTGGCCTCCATACCAAGAGAAAATAATTTAAAGCATCTTTTAATCAGGAGTTACTACTTCGTTCAGTGCATTTGGCAGATACTTTCAGGTTAAAAATAACCTGCAGAAGGGAATTTTCAGCTGGCTTTCCCTTTCTCTTGCGTGGCTGATGTCAATTTTAATGAATCTCTTTCCTAAAGGGACATGTTGTGGCTCTTTATGGAGAAGTTCCCGTTGCTGCCTTGGTTTCCAGCTCTTTCATTCTCGTGTGAGGTTATTACCTGCTGACCTTTGCTGAGGTCACATTACTTGGAGCTTTATAGCCCCTATCCTGGAGGTTGTGTTTGTGTAATACACAGGTAAAGTTTCATTGCTGTGTCAACATTTCTTTTCAGCTGGGCACAGAGTGGTTGTTTGCCTATCAAATAGCTGCAGTCAGCAGCTGAGGAGTTCCACAAGCAGCACACTTACAGTTTTCCTTTTGGCTCACTGAGCTCAGCATGTTCTTCCATATGATGCTCAAACCAGCTTCAAGCAACGTTTGAAATAGAAGCTTGAGCCTTCTTGTATGTTCTTGTTTGTTTTGCCCAGGGCCTAAAGCCCTGACACAGGAGGTGTGAGGGAACAGTAGACACTTCCCTTGGAGCTCAGGTGGGGGACTGGCTGGAATGGGACGTGAAGCTGCCGTGTTGTTTCTCCAGGAGTCTCCTCCTGTACAGGCCACAGGAGCTGCCCTTAACACACATCTCTATGTTCATTATGGAGGGGAAAGGTGTTTTCTGCTTCCTACAGCATTACAGATTTCTCTGTGTGGTCCCCTGGTGTGCATATGGCAAATATCTGCTATGATTGCTAAAACAGTTCCATCAAGATTATTAATTGCATAATTAGAATGTATAAATAAAGCTTGTCACATGACCTTGATTCTCTTGTTGAAATTGTAACATATGATGATGTGCTCTGGTAGCAGGCTATAGTAAAAGCAATAACTGAACCATCAGACCACAGTTTCCTACTAACATATATTCCTTATAATTATATTTTTCCATGGCTCAGGAGAAAATTCACAGGGGGACAGTCTGAGTCTTTGCAGGGCTTGCTGCTTCATAAATCAGTGTCAGCCTTTTAACTTTGGGACTCTTCAACCCACTGAGCTTGTTGTCTCTTAGCGGGTGTCTGTGGGGCAGAAAAAGATGATGGACCAAAAAAAATAGTCCAACAAGTTATGCTTTTTCCAGAAACAACAAGGAATAAAAATGTTCTGGGGATTTCAGGGCTTTCATGTTTCTTTGTGTTTCTGGTTCAGTCGCCAGCCTTGCACAGCAAAACACTGAACTTTGTGTAACATCCATAGATTTTGGGTTCCTAAATTATAGAGGTACCAGTTTGAAACCTATATGAGCAAGAGGGTATCAAATGGAGACAAAAACTGAATTACTCTTGGCCTGCATAAGGTGTAGGACAGGAACTGCTGCTTCTTCAAAATGAAGTCTGCCAGGGGAGGCAGAACTGTGATGCCAAAGGAAGAAATTAGGAGAGTAGCTTGTGTGTTTGGGAATGGAGGGGGCTCAGTAACCAGGGAAGAGAAAGGGAAGAGCAGAGTTTGTCCTTCATGGGAAGGAAAGGCTCTATGGGCTGGATCAGAGGAGAGGTCATGGTGCTGCTAAGGCAGCCAGGAACCTCAGCAGGTTGGTAGGAATCAGGAGACAAGGGACACTGGGCAGTAAAAACCAAACAGAAACTCCAAAACAAAGCAACAAATGATTTTAAAAAGCCTAGAACAGAAGGGGGGTGAAGGAAAGAAAAAGCACAAAACAAAAAAGGGAAGAAGTCAACAAAAAATTGATAAGCTGTAAAAACCCACAGGAGCCAATGCAGACCATTTTTGAAATTGCAACAAAAACACCTAATGGTGAGTATTGGACCTTGTTCTTGTCAATGAGAGTATTGCACTGTCTAGACAGTAATTGAGAACCCCTTGGCTGCAGTTCAGTGTGCAGCCTCCCAGAGTGTTAATGTTAATAATTAATGCTGAAAAAGTGTTATTCCTCTAAGTGGTGAGTGTTTGTTTCCCCCTCCTTCCTCTTACGGGAGTAGGTGGGCTCTTGTCATCTCGCACCAGCTGCACAGATGAGCATCCTTTTGTGTTAGAAATCAGAAGTTCTCAGTATGTGAAAGGTCATTGAGTGACATTGGGCAAAGGAAATGCTGAGTGGAAGCGGAAATCATGAGAGAAATCCATGTATGTTCTCATCAAAAAGAGCCCTGTCTTTATTTGATTCAAAATCATTAGAATATCTGTGACTTCTGTTATGAATTTATCCTGTAAATTGATGTTCTTTTTCTGGACGATTCAACATTTGATACTTAAATCTGAGAAGACTTTTTTATTTATTCTCCTTTGTCAAATTGACAGAAAAACCTATGATGAATGAAGTCTCCTTTTCTGTGGCTTTGTATTTATTAAATATTTAGGTTGGAGCCCTTTGTTTTGGCTATTTGCACCTGTGCCTTCAGGGAAATACTTTTTAAAATACCCTCTTAGACTTTGTAGCCACAGCCAGATGATGCTTTAATGAATACACCTATAGAGCACATACAGGCAATGGTAGTAACTTCATGAGCAATGCACCTTTTTACTTATGTGGTTTTTAAGTTACCTCACAGCAGTTCTGCTAAGGGGAAAAAGATGATTATTTTCAGATTTTTTAATGCAGAAGTTCTGGCAAATAAATTAACCTTTCAGTCTCAAACAAGGATATGCACTGTGAAGTGTCTGGAAGGGAGTATGACTCCTGCCTTCAGTGAATTCAGAAGGGGATGTCTGAAATGGCAGTAATGACAAGCAACAGCTTTGCTCTTAGACCATTAAACCACTGAAATGCCAGAATATTCCCTGTGAGTTAATGGGCAGGTTGTGATTTATGGAGCTGCTGTTGTGCTGTCTCTGGCTCCCAAGGTGTCACTGCTGTGTCACTGCAGGAGCCCATGGGCACCCTCCACCCAGGTGATGGTGGGGGATACACAACCCTCTGGTAGCCTCTTGATACACTTCTAGGCAAGGCAGTTTGACAGACCTTTTATCCTTTTTATGAGGTGCAAAGACTGGAAGTTTATAGATGATGGCAGGTTAGTTTTGGACATCCTGTAAATGATGTATAAAGGCCTCTGTGGAGCTGATTGTTTGTACAGTGTTCCTCTTTTCAGTAATCAGATGCAAACACATTTGGAAGAGAAAAATATTTTTTCATTGCTGGGTAATTTCTTTGACAACCTTACTCATGATGAAGACTTACTGCTGATCACTGTCCTAGCAAAAGATGGTCATTATTAAGTTTGAAATTGCAGTCTTATTAACAAAAGTAAAAGATTTGAATAGGAAAGGGCAGAGAAAGAAGTGATTTATATTTCCTTTTCCCTTCTTTTCCTGCTTCCAATAGGTCCTTTGCCATATTAAAGAGCTCAGTGACTCACTGAGCATATGGCAACAGATCTGTGGAGCTGGTAGTCCCTGCTGCAGCAATTTCCAACACTTAGATTTGTTCTTCCTTTCTCCAGATACTCACATTAAACTTTCTCTGTACAAGAATGCTTTGTTTCCTTTTGAACATTTTGAGCCTGTCTTGTGCCAGTGCTAGAGCAGTTTGTGTAACACAAACTGACCCTGGTAGCACCAACTTTGCTTAGAGCTGAGGAATATGCTCTTGGTTCACACAGTGGTTGCAGAGAAAACGTGTTATCCCTCACCCACAGCAGGCAAAAGTCAGGAATTGGTTGGAGCTGCTCTTCCACCTGCTCCAACCTTTTTCCAGTCCCATTTCTTAGAAGGTTGCTCATTTTGGTGATGGGAAGGGCCAGCAGGCTCTCCTTCTCAGATAAAAGAGAAACAAGGATCAGTGACTCCTTTTGAAGTCAGGAGCCAAAGGGGGCCTGACAAACACGGAGGAGCAGCAACTCTGCTGTGGCCCCCCAGTGCTCACACTGTCACGGCACAGAGTGGGTGCTGCTCTGGAGCTCCATTATGGTGTCTCAGTTGAAGCAGAGGTGTCTTCCAGCTGCCAAGCTGGTCTTCCATGGCAGTGTATCTTTCTCAGCATCTCCTGTGCAGCCTGTTCAGGTCTTCAGCTGGAAAATGCTTTTTATGGGAAAAGTGGTTCGTGTTTGTTTCTGGAGTGTGGTTTTGAGCATAATAAGAGTAAAACCTTGGAAGAAGTATTTGAATTTAAGTACTATTAGCAATATGCGGTCCCTCAGGATTGATGTGCTCTGAGGTGTTTTTTCTTTGTTTTTTATTGCAGCTTTTAATGGTAAGCCATAAGAGCTGAGCTGCAAGACACGGCTTGTAGTCTGAGAATCACAATAATGAGCCATTAGAACTGAAGAACCCTTTGTTAACATCATAGTTTGTGTGTGGTTGAAACACTCTTGTTACAAAGTTGTAATTATGTCCAGGTAAAAATAGAGACAGAGTCTGTGATACTGAATCATAGAATCATAGAATGGATTGGGTTGGAAAAGAACTCCGAGATCATCAAGTCCAACCCTTGGGCCAACTCCAGTCCCTTTACCAGATCATGGCACTCAGTGCCACGGCCAAGCTCAGTTGAAAAACCTCCAGGGATGGGGAATCCACCCCCTCTCTGGGCAGCCCATTCCAATGCCTGAGCACTCTCTCTGCAAAGAATTTTTTTCTGCTCTCCAACTTCAATTTCCCCTGGCAGAGCTTGAGCCCATCGTGCCCCCTTGTCCTATTGCTGAGTGCCTGGGAGAAGAGACCAACCCCCACCTGGCCACAACTTCCCTTCAGGTACTTCTAGACTGGGTAACGAAGGCAGAGTTTTAATGTGACGATTCCCACAGTATAGGTGGATGTCACCATGTTATCACAGCCCCATGCCCCTGATTTCAGACACAATCCCCCCTAGCTCACCAGGAATCCAGGAGAAGACAAGTCATCTTCCACTCTTGGCCCCAGAAGGAAGGAAGAAAGAGCAAAACCCAACCAGGGTTCCAAGGATCACGGGTGCTGAGGGACAGAATGCCCCGTGGCCCCAAGTCCACCCTGCTGCCAGTGCTGGCTCTGGGACAGGGATTGGCTGGAAGACCTTTAGACACAACTCTCTGCACTAGAGTAGAAAAGGATTACTATTGCTAAAACCATCTGGAGATATTAATCCTAATCTCACTGAAGTAGCTTTTATAAAATCCTCATTACTAGAATCCAATCATTACTTATGAATAAAGCTTTCCTTTGGAAGATGAAGTTTTAAAGCTCTAATGGATGTAAGAGGCTTCAAAACCTGAATGCTTAACGTGTGCCAAGGTTGAAAAAACCCTTGGTGAATAAGGTGGTATAAAAGAGATAATGAGATTTTTTCCAAGGTTGACAAGTGATTTGGTGAATAAGATGGTATAAAGTCAATGATAAGAACTCAGACTTGTAATTTTTCAGTCCTGTGTTTGATACTGTTGAAGTATCAGGTGACTATTATTGTCTTTGATAAATAATACACAAAGCCAAGTCCCAGTTTGTTGGACTCTGGAGATTCCTAGACCACAACTGGTTCCAAGATGGGATTGGAAGAGTATTTAGGAGAAACATTTTGCTAAGCATCAATGTGCAATTACCAGAACATTTAAATGTAATTTTAATGCATTATTGGAATTTGGTTTGCACTTTATTTCTTCTGTGCACCATTCAGAAAACTCCATCTAGAATATTGATTTCTTGGCTCGCTATACCAATCTTGGTTTTGTTTTTCATGTATGGGATAAAGAGCAGAAGTGACTTAATCCTCCAAGGCTGCAAGGAATGTTGGATCTGGCACTGAGAAAGAAAACAGTTGGTTTGCAGTGGGAATGGTATGGAAACCAAATATTTCTAATGCTTCCTAAAAGAAGAAAAATGAGCAGCTGATGCTGAGGACTTGCACCTTTCAAACTTTTATCACAAATAAAAGGGCTTATGTATTTTGTCTGCCATTTTTGCAGGAGTTCTGTGCTGGTACTGGAATTACATCACCAGCACAGTTCACTTTTACACAGAGAAAACACAATATGGCAGGGGGTAAAAGCACAGGTAAAATTTGGCCATATGTGGCTTCCAAATCATGACCATAAAAGTGAATTTAATGACACCAACATGTTTGTGCATAAACCTACAATGCCACTTTATGTTCTGGATTGACAGATTTTTAAAGTCCCTCTGTGGAGATGAGCTTTTAAGTTGGGATTGGGGAAATTTGCTGTACTTTCATTTAACTTGCCATAAACTAGATATTCCTTTACAGAGCTCCTTCAGACAAGCATCACAAGTCGTGTGAATTAAGTTTTATATGAAATTAGCCTGGTTGGCTCCCAAGGTTTTATGCAGTTGTGATAGGATTTGGTTTGGCTTAAACATATGTTTGACATTTGTGGTCAATCTAATTGATGGTTACTGTTTTTATGGTAGATATCTCAGCATATTTTAGACCCAAATGTAAAGCTGGTTTGTGTACATACTTTCTGATCTCACTTTTATACTCCTACAGCATTATATGGCTTATGATTAGGGCACTTCCTGAAACTGGAATGCTTAAAGGTTGTATGGAAAGAGATCAATCCCTGCTGTTCTTGTGTTATTGGTTGTGTTTCTGCACCAGTGACCGTGTAAAGTATTAAATCTTTTTGTCCCAAAGTTTGATATGATGCTCATGTTCCTACTAGAAAAGTAATGAAAAGATCTTTTAAATGTCTGAAAGCAAATATTGTTATCCTAGCTAAGCATCCTATGCTATAACTGTGATAATCAAAAAATCAAAGCTGGTAGTACCATTGGAAAAAAACTACAAGTTTTGAGCTTCACATATTTTGAAGAATAAAAGTTTTAGTTTTTTCCCTCAGTTGTATCAGTTACTAAGTAAACAATTGTATTTTTCTGTAGACTTGGCCTCAGTGAAAGGTTATTATAGGCCATAATTAGAGCTTTTACTGGTGCCAGTCTCAATACCAGGGCGATGATCACAGTAGTGAAATACACCCATTGTGTGAGACAAAGAAACAAATGAAAAAATTGGAATTTTTCACTGCAAGGAGGAGTCAGTCCTTCTGATGTTTGAAACCCAGCAGTTCTGTTAAAGCAAGGAGTGGTTTCAGAAATCTGCCAGTGGAAGGAGCCTTCCAGAGAGGTGGCAGGGCAGTGGCTGCAGAGGTATTGGCTCTGGGTGCAGGCTTGCCCCTAGTTCATTCCTGGAATATTAATGTTCATATTTACACTTGTTATATCTGGCACGAGACCTCAGGGGGTCCCCTGTTGGTGCTGCTCAACTCCAGCATTTCAGAGTTGCTCTGCTCCATCTGACAGAGCATTCCCAGGCTCAAAGCCAGACCCTGTGAGTTCCTCAGCAGCAGCTCATGGGACTGGGGAAAGGGATCCAGGCAGCTTTCCAGTTGCTTGCTTTACTCACTAGTCACTCCAGGGCACTGTGCAAATCGGTGAGCTCTGAACACACAGCACTGTTGTAAGTCCCCATGAATGGAAATCAAACAGATGCTCTTTCTTAACATTTCCTAAACCTTTGTAAGCAGCACCAAGGTTACACCTTTGCTGTGGAATGAGGAAATGGTTTCAAGACGATCTGTGGAAAACACTGGATTATGATTTGGATATTTAGTAATTTTTGGAGAAAAATATATAGGTATTATTGTTTTTCCATGTTCTTTGCCTAAAAGGCGGGTAAGGTTTCAGGCCCTTCCTTTGATGCAATTGATACAACTTAGGGAATTAAACTGCAAAAGAAAGGGGGAATGAACACTAAATGGCACACATGGTTCTCATGTAGCTCATGGCCCAGGCATCCCCTGTGCCACACAGTGCTGAGCTTTTTGTACCTACTGATTTGGGAGATGTGCTGCTGATTGATTTGTACCTGAGCCACTGACTGCAAAGGTGTTTATAGAGAAATGGTGTCACCTCCATGGCATGTGTGGCTTGGGACAAACTGACTTGCAGGGAAGGGGCAACACACCAGCCTGATTTATATAGGAGAAAAAATGCTTCCAAAACTGAGTCCTCATTCACAGCAGAAAAATACTTGTGTTGTCATTTTACATTTCCATTGATTTGGGGCAGTGAAACTCAAGTGTTAATAGTGTAGTTTTGGAACGAGAATAATTTCACAATCCTGGATATCAAAACCTGTAGGAAGATGTCATTCTAAATCATATTGTCAGTCAAAATCCAGCCAGCTGGACTGGGTTGACTGAGGTCAACTTCTCTGTGTAAAAAGGAAATTCCCTTTTTCCCCTTTTTTTAGTATGGTGAAATATGTGTTGAGTCAGCTTGTAACTCATTTTTGTAAGTTTGAGAATTTTCTTCTTCCCGCAGCCAAATGTAAAATTCAACAAATACTTTTCAGTTAATTCTCAGCAAAAGTTCCATTTGTTTTAAATCTATCAAGCACAGTCAAGCTGAAATTCCTTCCCTTGGACTTAAAATCTGCCTTACTTGGCTGGACCATTTGTCACCACAGTTTTTGATTTCTTCTTCCCAGAATCTTCCAGCTTTCTCTCTGTTTCTGTACTTCATGTTCTCCCAGGACAGGATTTTCAGATGCAACTGGCATCATTCATCTGCATCAGTCAGATGCAGATGGCATTAAAAAATAATGGAAACTTGGCTACCCAATCATACAAGGGCTCTGCCAGTCCTGCCATCTTCCATGCATGGCATTTGATATGTTCTGCTCTATGAAATATTGCCCTTTTTGCTGTCTTGCTGAATCTTCTTTTACCATCACTTTGAGTGGACCTTCCTCCTCCCACTCGCCTTCCAAAGGGCTTTAATCACTGCTGAAGAGACTCAGGGGATTGTAAATGGCAATTATTACTTGAGGATCTGAGCTGTGCTGTGGTTTCATCCAGTTCCTGTAATGTGTAAGAGCTCAGCCTTGCACCCTTCCAATGAGGGAACACACAGAACTCTGATCAAGTGAGAACTGATTTCTGGGTCAGATTTTCCCCCCATCTCCTCTCAGTATTTGGTTGGGGTTTTATTGAGAGCTGAGGATGGAGAAGCCTGTGGGGGGGTGTGTAACTCCAGATTTAAACTGTGTACTTTTAGAGTCTTGGGTGGGTAATCTCTCTTCCTGACAGCATCTTGCTCTTCACTCCATTGATACCTTTCCTAGCCTGATGATGCTCCTGAGGTGTTCCCAGCACAGGGGTGTCCTGAGATGAGAACTTCCTTTCAGCAGGAGCATGGATACAATGGAAGTTTTGTCTGGTTTTGAATTCTCTCTGAATGTCACTTGGATGCTTTGGTCACCACATGGTCCTTTTGGCTTTCTGGAAGTGTTCTTGCTTTTGATAAATGAGTACTTTACCACTTTTGAGGATTTCTGTGAGTTCTTTTGCGAGGGTTGGTTTTGTGAGGTTTATTTACCCCCACCTAAGTGTAGTTTTGCACATAACCTGTTGGAGTTCATGATCCTTCCTGTGTCATTTGGAGGTTTTGATGCTTTTTGTAAAAGGTTTTCTTTTCTTGTGGTGTCCTTAACCATAAGCAGTGGCTTTCCCTTGGTTCTTCTGAAGTTCTTTCTGCTCTTTCCTCTGAATCTTCAGTGCAGTGTCTTTAAATAGTTTCTGTGCTGCCCACTATGGGCTTAGTGCATCAAATGCCTCTTTTAACTCCTCTTTGAGAATTTAAGACACTCTTTTTCTTTCTTTTCCGCAGTTTCTGCTTTTGGAGTTAAACAAAAAACCCACTAAGCCCCATCCCTGCTGTTCCTGTAGAATGTTGCAGTTGAGGCTGCCGTGCTCTGTGCTCAGAGCAGCTCTTTGGTGCTGGCACTGCCCAGGTGCCTCAGTGCTAAGGAGAGCTGCTGCTCTCCCCTCTGTGTGGGTTCCCTGTCTGGCTGTGGAGTTGAGCTGCTGCTGCCCATCTCCTCTTGGAGAGAGGTTATCTAGTTTCCATGGAAGGCTCCCATTACTGTTGGGTTTTCATCCTTTGCAACATTTCTGCTTTCCTCCTGTATCTACTTACGTGCTTCTATTTCTGTGCTTGCTCTTGCTGCCTCTGGCACAGCCGTACCAGATATATTTAAAAAATATCCAGAAAAAGCCCTGTCTGGCTTGAACCTCTGGTGTAACCTCTGGTTATGTTTCAAGGAGCTTTCAAAAGATTTAAATTTAAGTAAGAGATGGTGCCTGTTAGCTAAAGCTAAATTACAGGACACGTTCATCCACTCTCCCTAACACAGGAAATGGAATTATCTGATAACTCATGTCTAAATAGTGAGTCTGCTGTGCTTCCCCAAGCTCATTGTACCTCTGTGCATGGCCATGTGTGCCAAGCTTTGCCAAGTGCTGTCACCGCTCATCAATCAGCATTACCCACCAGCCCTACTGCCAGGGAGTGTTTCCTGTAACAGGACTCTGCAGCAGTGCTGGGGGCATGGGCTCCTTTGGGGCACTTTGGCCTCCTCCCCCTGCAGTTGTGACCTGTGGGTGGTGTGACAGCAACTTGGGGATGAGCCACCAAAGTCAGACACATTACACATCTACAAAGAAGTTTAAAAAATGTGATGCAGGAAAAAGGAGGAGGGGGAGGGAGATGAATGTGAAGGAGGAGAAGAATTTCCCTGGCTGTGATGGAATGCTGTGGAGCCAGCTCCTGCCTGTGCTGGGCACCCATGGGTGCCACTGTGGCTGGGCAGAGCAGTTTGTACTGCATAGGGCATTGTTGGATTGGCACATTATTTCCTAAAGCTGCTGTTCTCCCTCCCTGTCTGTGAAACGCTGCTGTGCTGTGCTGTGTGGGGTTGGTTTGCTGGTGTGACATGGATGTCTGTGCAAGCCAAGCTCACCCTGCACCTCAACCAGTGTGTCCTGCTGCATCCCCCAGAGGGGTCACACCTCTCCTGGAAAACAGCCTCAGAGCCCAGGATTAGCAGGGACACACCCAGGCTCACAGCTGAGCAGAATGAGGACAGAGCCCAGTCAAGGACCAAGGGCTTGTTTTTCTTACAGCAACTTTAAAGCAACTTCAACCAATGGGATTTCACAGAATCAGAGAATCAGTTGGGTTGGAAGAGACCTCTGAGATCATCAACTCCAACCCTTTGCTTTTTAAATGCTACAACTACAGGAAAAAAGTTTGTTTGAGTGTGGCTGCTGCCAGAGCAGACCCTGCCAGGCAGGAGGGGCATAGGCAGCCATGGCCAGGCCTGGCTACCCACAGGGTTGTGCTGCCTTTGCTCCTCCTCTGCCCCTGAGGAGAGAGGAGCAGTCATTTCCTTGGCTTATTTTAGTCTTTGCACCTCTCTCTGAAGTTGGACAAACTTCAAGAGGGACAGACTAAGGAAACCTGTGTTTCTGAAGACACTTGAAGGAACTGAAGGATATAATTTACAATTAAAACCAGAGGAAATCTACACTTTCAGTTCCTGATGAGCTCAGCTTTGTATTTATATTTAAAATATTGCCTTAAAAGGGAGGCAAAATCTAAACTTGTATTTTCCTGTACAGCATAATTGCTTTTAATTGATTTTAGAAGCAGACACCTGTGATGCAGCCTGGACAGCACTGACTGCTCCCACCTTCTTCTGGTCTCTGAGTGACAGAGGGAGGAGCAACAATCACAGACTGCTTTGCTGATTAATAAAATCCATATCATGAATCACAAGTACCAGATCAAAGGTTTATAAGGGGAAAAAAAACATGCACAAACAAGAAAAGAAGCTGAGCTGAGCCTCATGCTGAAGATGTCTGCTCATCCCACAAAATTTTATAATATCAAACTCTGGTTTATACTTGTGAATTTTCTTTGCATCAAATTTGTTGCAAAAATTTTCCCTTACCCCACTAATATGTTAAGTTGTTCTCTAAATATAAAATGTATTTCTTTGCAACATGTTTTTTCATGCATTTTGTTTGTTGGGTAACCTCATAGTGCTTTTAATGTAGTTTGTTTGATCTGTTGAGGTAAAAGCAAGATGGAAAAATGTGTAAGAAGGGTTGGTATTTTAATCTTCTTTGCTACGGAATGTAATTTGCCCTTACTATGCTTTTATTAAGAAAAGCTTTGCTTGAAAAAAAATTACCAGTAACACAAATTTCCTGGGAGCTCTTCTACCTCTTTTAGCCTCTTTATTCTCATTGCTTTAAAAAAAAGAGAATGAATTATGTGTAAACATCAGCAGCTTTTGTTCCACCCATCCTAGAACTTTGGGGTTGTATTTTTTTCCCCACGTGCATCTATAATAGCCCTTTGTTTTCCTTCAGTGTAATATTTTTCTGAAAGTATATTAGTAATTTTGGAAAGAAGAGCTATTTCTAGGGTAGCCAGTGTCTCCTTGGTTTATTTTTTGCATCTGGAAATGAGGAGTAACTTGTTTGTCAGGGTGTTCAGGAGCTGTTGCCTGGAAGGAAAGGTGTTAGAGAAGGACAAAAGAAGGAAAAGTAGGACTGGGCACTCTGGTTTGTTTTTTGTTTTTTATTTCTTGAGCTGCATGTAGCATTTTGTTGGAAATTACTTGTGTTTTCCTTCTTTCTTATTTGAATGTGTAACTGACTTAAGTGTGGAGAAATATTTAATTAGGGATTAATGAAAGACTCTTTTATATTGCAAATGAACACACCTTTGAGCTAATTTCCTCTGTTTAAAACCCCACATTTCTGGACTTTTAATTAAAAGTTTGAGAGAACTTTATGGAAACCTGATATCTACATATGAAGGTGTACAATCTCTGCATCCTCATCATCCCATGTTGGTAGAGTTAGTGCAGTCCTTCAGTGAATTTCTGC
The DNA here is from genome assembly GCF_047495875.1 of Pithys albifrons albifrons. Classification (NCBI taxonomy): domain Eukaryota; kingdom Metazoa; phylum Chordata; class Aves; order Passeriformes; family Thamnophilidae; genus Pithys; species Pithys albifrons. The sequence continues at coordinate 5,158,656 of NC_092472.1, forward strand.
TGCATCCGCCTTTTCCTTCAACTCCCTGGAGTCACAATAGGGGATCTTTTGCTGTTGAAGTGACTCTTTTGTTTTGTAAAGTTTTTTTCCATAAATCCAGTTCCCAGTTTAACAGCCAAACTGGAGCTTTGCTCCATGCTGGCCTTACCAGCCATGCTTATCTCAAACATCTGAAATGCAGCTTTGCCTCCAACCCTGACACTGGTTTGAACGAGGAAAGGGCAATGCAGGAGGCAAAGCAACGACTGTGAGTGGCCAGGCTTGGATTTCCAGTTTGCCAGCCTGTACTGGAGATGGAAAAAGCAAATGGCAAGGGCTGTGCCATTTGTGCTGTTTTCTCCCACAAACTTCTCTGTCATTGAACAGCAAAGAGACTTGGAGTTCCAGTGACTCCTGTATCCCTGAGAAGGAATTTCAGGAGAATGTTTTTATAGGTGAAAGAGCATTCCACAGGTTGTGAGCTGTGATTGTGCATAAGCACCAACACCATTCACAGCCTTGGTCTTCACAGGTCTCTGGAGTAATCTAACCCAAGCTCATTAGTTAATTCTCTCCCTAGAAACATTTCTTTTCCCTGCCCCCTTTTCTCTTTCATTTTGGTTGGTAGGGAAACCCTGGGATCTGACAGTGAACTTTTGGTCTCAATAAAGCAGTCATACAGTCTTTGGGTGGAATTTCTCTGAACTCCACTAAGAGGGAGAAAATGTGGAAAATGCTTCCTCCAAGCAAAATATGACCAAAATGTTGTGATTCATTAAACTCCTTCCTATTTGCCTGCAAGTGAGAACCTTACAGTTATTCAGCTGGATGGTGCATGGCCCTGAGGGGGCAGAGCCAACAGAAAAGGCCATGGCATCAGTCCAAAGAGCAAAATGCATGTTCTCAGGAAAATCGGGAAATTTTGCTCCAGGCACATCCCTGCTTGCACAGGGAGTTTGTTATACTGGGATTTTATGTTGCTGTTTTCTTTGATTTTAAATAAGAAACGAAAGCTGCTTTCGGTGTCACCTGGTATCTGGAGGATGCTCCATGGAGCAGACCATCTGTCCTCCTGGACACCCACTGAAAGAAGCTCCGTCTGCTAACACAGATTCTGTGATGCCACTAATAAGGGGCACAGGATTGCCTTGGAATGAAAAAAAAAAAACACAAACAAACAAACCAACAAACCTAAAAAAAAACAAACAGAAACCAAACAAACAAAAAAGCCCCCAACAACAACAACAAAAACCACAAAAAAACCAAGAAAACCCAACAAAATCCCAACCCAATAACGAAGATTGACCTTTTCCCTATCTGAGGGAAAGCTGCTTCTTGAGACTACCCTGAATTGACTTGATATCAGGTCCTCAAGTGTTTTAAGAATGAAGCTGACCTCCTACAGTTGGATGTGGTAAATTCCAAGACACACACACCAAAAAGCTCCTGCAGATGCCACCACAGAGGGATTTCACACCAAAGCCCAGAGAACCAAAGCTGTCAGCTGCTGAGAGAAAATGGGAACAGAAATCCTGCCACCACATGGATCGACTTTGCGCTGGGGAGAAACATTGACTTGGCTCCACATTGTGAGGAGGAAGAGCCATGAGTGTTCCAGGAGCAGTGGCACTGAAGGAAAGAGCTTTGGTAGAGCCCAGGGAGGGAGACATGAGCAGCTCATGGGACGGGAAATGCCAATCTGTGCAATATAACCCATGGATTGGGTACCTCACAGCCATTTAAGAGCCCTGAGTGTGAGTGATGTGAAGGGAAGGCTTGGCCAACCTGCTGCTACTACCCACAGCTGATGGAATTGCTGATGTCTCTCCTCACTGTGGTGGATGCTGTTACATTGTACAGCTTCTGTAAGAGCAAAGACAAAAATTAATCCTTGTTTTTTTTATCACTCCTTTGTCTCCACGTCCCATCACTAGAAGCATCTTTGCAGAGTGTCTCTAGTCAGGTCGTTGGATCACTCTTAGTCCTGTGCAGATGGGAGCTCTTAGTTTATTTTAAGCCTTTGTTTTCCTAGATGAAAATAATTGTTCGGCAAGTTGAACTCAGAGTTTTAGAATGACTCGTCTTGAGTACATTACAGCACCCACATCCTATTGAATCACGCTGTGTGTAGGCTCTTGGCAGCAGTGACTTCACATCTGTTTTACAATTTCTGAATCTCTCTTAATATAATAAAGATAATGTTTATGAGCCTTTAAAACTGTGGTGTGGGAAAGGGTCGGCTGACTGCTGAAAAGCTGGGGTGATGATGAGAATGGAATAACAGGAATAGACATGGGCTGTATTATAAAAACATGTCTGACACGAAAACAATGGCTTCTTCTAATCCTTTAAGGCTGTGCCTATGGTTTGTCCTGGAGATGCCGCCTTCAACTTCATTTAGCCCTGGCTTGGAAAGGGAAGGACTGTACAAATCCAGGGAGTTGGTGTTTGGTGGGTTCACGTGCTGCTCTCAGAGGAAAGCAGGACCCCAGGGCATGGCTGGGGGGCAGCTCCTCAGCACTGCAGCTGCTGTGAGTGTGTGTCTGGCTCTGCTGATTCAGCTGCTCAGCAGGTATAGAAGGCATGAAGACATTCAGTGAGCAGTGAAATGGTAAATGCCACATAATTTCAAGATGGGTTTTGAGTGCAATCTCTAATGTTTGTGGATGAAGTCTTGTGAATTGACTATGCCCCTCTCTGCTGATGTGCCTGAAGGAAATGGGAACTGGGGGATGCAAAGCAGCCAGGTAAAACAACCATGCCAACTAGACTTTGGTAACACATATGAGAAGGAGTTATTTACTATAGTAAATGAAAACAGTTGTTTGTTCAATAACAATTTCAACAACCCTCCTCCTCCTTAGCAACGAAACCTCTTTCCCTCCCATGTTACACTTTCCAGAAGGTATTGGGAAAATTTAATTTCTATCGATTGCCCTCTATCGATGGGCCTGTTTGTTTTATTTCCCTTTCAAGTGCTGCAGGCTGTCAGTAATGCTCCCTTTCTGGTGAGCTCATTGAGGAACAAATTTAGTTACACCTGTACAAAAGGAAAGACCTTTTTTCCAAGTCTATGTTTGCCAAAAGGAACGCTTGATATTGATGAGATATCTTTTCTAAAAACATGGGAATGGTGTGTTTTAATTAAGAAGAAACAATCGGTGAAACTGTTATAATGTCCTAATAGTTCGTTCCAGACTCCAGGAAGTTTTTTCAAAGATTTGTGCATGGTATTTAGGGTGAGTTTTGGCTGTAGCAAACTTGGCTACTGCTGTTAAGTGTGGAACTTTTCATCTCAGTCATTCTCAGTTACCAGACTACTAAAGCAACTGAAGGTTGGATCCCAGAGTGGGTTCAGGGACAGTTCTTTACTCTCCTATGTTTTAGAATCTCTAAAAACACCTTATTTGTGCAGGATAATCTAATGAAATGTTTTTCTCTGCATCTGCTGAAGATTTTTATCTCCTCCTATGTAAGTAGATTGGCAGATGTGTTGGAAGGATTTTCCCTGTGAGAAGCAGAGCTGTTTTCGCAAACAATTCTTATTTTTTTCTTGCATTTTTTTCTATCTGTCTCACTGTCTGAAAAAGGTGTGACATCAAGGCTTGGGTTTGAACAAAACTGAGTCAGGAAAGCTGTGGTTTGCCAGAATGGTTTCTTTCAGGAATATGTCTTTTAAATGACATGAGTTCTTTTTTCCTTAAAATGTGGTTGTGAATGTAAAAAAAAAAAAAAAAAAAGGTGGGTCATTTGAACCACAAGAGTCATTCTGACATTGTAATTTCCCATTCTGGGGCATTGCTGCTGGGGAAGGATTTTGCTCAGTGCTGAGCATATGTGTACAGCCATATGCCAGGGAGTAGCAGGGATGGATCTGGCACACAAAACCCCAGGGTTCTGTTACAAAAACCTCGTGGAACCAGAGCTGAACATGTTTTATATCAGGTGTTCTCCACCAATGTGGTCCACACTTGGATGGGATTTTGTTACCCTTTTGAGAAGTTAAGCTGGAGTACTGTGATTATTGCAGTTCTCTAATTATTATAGAGTACTGTAATTACCATGGGCTATAAGGGGTCAAGATTTTGTTATAAACATAATGCAATTGGAAAACTTATTTGTTTACAGCAAAGTATCACGAGAAGGATCTTAGATGCATTAAAGCTAAACAAACAAAAGTGAAGCTCTGAGGTTAGCCTGCGGCTCGGAGTCATCGTTTTTCCTTGGGATTGCCCCAGTTGTTTGGTAAATTCAATGTTCTTTCATGTTACTGGCTCAATTGGAAGGTTGAGAAATGTGAAACTAGAAAGATGTTGATGCTCTTGACATAACAAGTGATATAACTCCAAGCTGAGCCCAGCTCAGATAGCAAGTCTGCTCATGTAATTACTAATCCTTCTCTGCTGGACTCGAAGGCAGTTCCTTGGGTGTTCTGCAGGTCAGTGTCAAGTGCCATGTTCTGGTTTGTAGCTTCTTGCTCCCATGTGAGAATGAATGCCTCACTATTACTGTTCCAAGAATTTTTGGAGCAGAAGAACCTGTTTAAATCATTCTTTTTGAAGGCACACACCTGCCACAGCCACAGTGTATGCCCCTGGCTGAGGTGTCCTCAGGTGGCAGCAGTGACCAGCAAGGCCAGTGGCTGAAAACAGAATATGCAGAACTAAATAATCCCCAGCTTCTGATTCTGATGGAAAAGACACCATCTGTCCTTTCATGCAAACCACTGCATTTATCAGGAACAAGCCTGATCCTTGCAGAGGGGCTCCAGGAGGGAGAGATCCATAGCTGTCAAGTGATAAATGTTTCCAGCTAAGGGGTGGCCCCCAACATCTGACATCCCTGCTGGTCAGATGATGTATTGCCCATGTTGTGTCATGGGCCACCATGTGCTGGAACAAGGAGGTAAAACCAACAGAAATGCATCATTTTTTGCTTTCATTGATGGCAATAACCTCACTAAATAAATATTGAGAGAAACCAGGCCCCAGTACCTCTCTGCATGAAGACCAAAACCGAGAATTTCTTTGGTTCAATTGAGAATTAATAAATAATTCTTGATCAGTTAAGAAAAATAATTCCCTCATGTGGTTGTGATAAAAGTTGCTCTGAAAATCTGTATTTGAATCACTGATTAGAAATTCCCATTGTTGATGAACATTACTCATTTTTTAGGCTCAGGACATGAAAGATCTCCTTCAGAACATGGCAAACAGTGGGAGGACTGAGTGTTCCCCTCAGGGCTCTCTCCCCTTGGCAAGCCCGGGGGGGGCACAGCTGGCACATGGGATGGGGCTGGCTTGGAAGGACTGGACACAGGAATTGGCTGTTCCAGGGTTTCAGTAACTTGTCATGGACACTCAGTGTCTCCAGTAGAACTGGTTACAGGTGAGGGCTGGCCCAGCTCCTCATGCAAATACCTCAGTAGGAGGAGAATGGTGGTACAGTCAGTTGGCTTTTCTTGGAAGAGCAATAAAATGGATGGAATCATGGGATTATGCATGCCTGAATTAACATGGAAAATCATCTCTTGAGACCTGAAAGAAAATTTCCTCAAAGTATGATGACCCATCTACTGTTGGATTGCACTGCCTACTGATGCTCTCTCTGAAATTTAATGAGGCAAGAGCCACACCAAAAACTAAAACAGATTAGTTGGCATTATTTTTCTTCTTTATTATTAGTGTATATTAGTTTTAGTATTCTAAGATATATTTCATTTATTGAATACCTTGTCTATCTTTAAATAATATCTGTATGGATAAAATGTGACATAATTAACATCACTACAAGAGCATTGTTTTATATATCCAGTTAAACCAAACAATTACTATAGGACTATTTGTAAATTATAGGAGCAGCAGAAAAATCAATTAGATGCTTGTTGTAAAAATCATTACATTGATTGTATTTTGGTTTTTTCTTTCTTTTGCTTAATGCAGAATGGGAGTGACAAGAAAATCAAGTTACCACTCTAATAGGTTTTTTTAGGACTAGCAATTATACTTGTTACAGAATTTATGATCACATTCCCAATTTCATTTTTTTCCATTTCAATACATGCAGCCAAATGTGACAGCTACGAGGATTGTGAGTTTATGGTCATGACTTTCTAGTATGTTGCTGTATTCAAATTATTTTAATTATTCATTCTAGAGTAGTGATTGTTTCCAGGTTTTGGTAGCTACTAAGGGGGGAAAAATAGAGCTGCTTCATAATTCATTTGGATATCAGATATTTTAGCATCTTAAAAGAGTCTGAAAGGAAATTGAAGTGCTGTTTAATCAGACTGAGTATATACACAAATATATTCAATTATATGAAATAAAATTATAAATACATGTATAATACTATGTCAATAACCACATACCTCTGAATGTCATAGACTCATAGGCTGGTTTCTTCTCCTTCCTTCTCCTTCCAGTGCAGAACTGGGTGTGTTTCTGAACCACTGAGAAGGATTTGGTTGGGATCCATCAGGGAACTCTGCTGGTCCTGATGGCAGTGAAATCTTTTGGCTACATGGGGGCTATTTCTTGTTCACATGCTCAGAGATGGACTGAGGGACCAGACCTGGGCTTGATAGTCTCTACTAAACCATGTGAAAAGGTCAAGTAGACCCAAATTAGTGCTAATTGAGCTCTTATTACTACACCAACTGTTCTCAGTCCTGGATTGCTTCATATCTGGCACCTGAAGACTCACATGAGCAGATTTTCTTCTCATCCAGGAAAGACAGATAGCAGTGATGTTCTGTGAGTAATACAGTGTAAATACTGTTGGGTGGTAAGGGAAAAATCATCTTCTGAATTTGGCTAGAGCCAGAGAACCATCTTCAGGATGCTGCATCCTGCATCTTGCTGTCTCTGGATGTTCAGATGGAGCTTGTTTGCCATGAAGACAGGTGAGCTGTGGCCCTCAGAGTGCCCACTCTGTGCAGTCTCCATCCTTGCAGGGTTTGAAGACCACACAGGATAAAGCCTTGAACAACCAAGTCTGACCTCAGAGCTGGCCTTGTCTTATCCTGGGGACATTCCAGGCTTCCCTTCCAACCTGAACTGCCCTGTGGCTGCAGGGCCTTGGGTGATGAGTGGGACGAGACACAGACCCTGTTCCTGCTGTCCTTGGCTGCAGCACACACAAGATACTGCTCTGAAGACCCAGACATTTGTTCTGGCATAAGTTTTTTTTACTGATCCAAAATAATTTTTCCCAGATATTCCTTGTGATTTAGTGTTATTTCTGTCCCTGTGAATACAGTTAGTTGAAAGTCATGCAATTAACTGACTCATCCACATTAGTCACTCCATTTTTATTGTATGAGATCCCCTTATATTTTCCTTTGCTTTGTTGTGACCCTTCTGAAATGACACATTTTCTTTCTGAGAGAAACAGAGAAATGGCCACTGAAGCTGGGTTTGTAATGCACTGGGGTTTCAATTAATTTCTGAACTAATTCGTTTCTGAACTCAGAAACTGATTTCTGAAGCAATCCTTCTCAGGAAGGATTTCTGTCTTACCCTCAGCGTGTTTGGCTTTCATTATGGAACTGCAACTCTAACTTTTTAATCCAAGCCTAGTAGGATGACAACTTTTTTTGGAGTGAACTTGCAGTGTATCCTTCACTTTTTCCGTAAGTTGTCTCCATGTGTTTTGGGAAAGGCTGTGTGAGGAAGGGCTGCAGCACACGCTGGTTGTCTGTCCTGACTGGTGGAGCCGAGGTATCCAAAGCACACCATCAGCAGGAATGTCTCTGCTGGGGATTACAGCACGGGAATGGCATGTTTGACCACTCAGAGGGCAAGCCCTGCCCCTCACACCCTGCTCCTTTCCTTGGGCTCTGCCTGGCGTGGCACTTAGAGCGCAGCAGCGTTTGGAATTCAGGCCAGCACCTAATTCAGTGATTGATTGTGCTTAAGTGGAGGGAAACAAATAACTCCGGGCATTACAGTTGTGATGGATTTCTTTACTTGTCTGTACACTCATCGTTTCCAGTGGGATTAAACTGAGAGATGTGTGAATTGGTTATATTCGGGCCACATTCCTGTGTTAATGAGTCACCTTGAATCCTTGTGCTGTAATTGCCCTGACTTTTCAAATATTTTCTTATTCAGTGTGTTGCAGTCTGGTACAATAGGCAGTAAAACCAAGTTCTGCCCAATGGAAAGGGTATAATTAGTGATTTTGAAATAAGTTTTGGTTGGTGGGGGGGTTTGTTTGCTTTCTTTTGTTCATTTTTGCTTGGGGTGACGGAGAGAGCTATACAGAAAATACCATTTGATTTCTAGTGGTGCTCACATGGCTCTGAGAGCTGGGTGTTATTTCAGCAGCAGAGGTCACTGATAGCATTAATATTTCTGATATCAGTATCACCTCTGAAAGCAGCCAGTCCCTCAGGTGAGACCTTTCAGCCTGGTTAGACTAAAGCATTTCATAGCTGAGATGCTGATATTTCTGGCCACCTCTGAACTGTGGGGCTCATTGGAGAGTCCAGTTTAACAGAGCATGGAAGGGTTGGTGACCCTGCACGTGTAAATGCTCAGTCAGTGTTTAGTACAGAATGTATATCCTTTTTCAAGTCTTAGAATGTGTCATATAAAATAGCAGGAGATAAGTCTAGTCTGTGTTATACAAGAGATCAGTCTCCATGGACAATGTGTTTGGGCTAAAATCCACGGGTAGACTCTCATTTCGTTTCTGGGGTTTTGGTTTGCATTGTGAATCTGAATTTTAACTTAAGAAGCATTAATGTTTGCTGTACTTTTTCCTATCCTGGTAATCTGAGAATTCTTGCATTAAATGATCAGTTTAGCCAAATATTTATAGTACAATGAAAAATTAGTTTAATGGCAACGATGATTTGCTTCATAGACTCTGCCTTGAAGTAGGACTGCGGGACCTGGTTCTGGGAGGTGCAGAGGGAGTCAGGCAGGCACTGGGACTGCTGTCCTCATTTATCTTTTCCTTTAATGTAATTCTTGTAGATGATTCTTAGTATTCCTCTTTAAACTGACCAAGAGAAATCCTTCAGCCTTTTTCTGGCTGGGTCAGAACTGTGTGGTGCTGTTGGACACATCTGGGGAGGGACAAGCCCTGCCCATAGTGTGCTTTCCCCAAATCCCTGTTGAGGAACTTGCTTTAAATTCGTGCTAATGTCATTAGCAGTGGATGTGTTCAATTCTTTCAGTGCTCTGGCCAGCCATGAATTTCTCTGTGTGGAGCCTCTGTGGGCTGTTCACTGAGCACGAGGCTTATCAGGAAATGAGAGCTCTGCTAAGAGGATCTTGCTCACTGATCACCCAGGAGCACGGGGGGCTTGGGGTGGGGTGTGGGAGCCTTTCCTGCGTGTCCCCATAAATATTTCTGTGCAGATGTAAGTGTCTCCTGCAGATCGTGCTGGGAGCAATGCACAGATGTCTGGTAGATCAGTTTATTTTGTAGCCCCATAGACTCTTTCACCAGATGACTCCAAGCCTGTTTTCAAAGCGATGCCTGAGCACACAAACCAGGGGGAGGCCACTTGCTGAGTGGCTTATAGCACTAGAAACAAATGTATTTTTGGTTACTTACAAATGTGTAACTGCTTGAAGAATGAATTTCCAAGGAAAGGGAAGTTGGAATATGTGTATAATGGGTTATGCAGGCTTCTGGCTGGAGCCCTTCAGGCTTTGCTATATCTTATTTGCATTCAAGTGCAATGAGAAAAGTACAGAGCTTTCTTTTCCTGGACTGTGGTGTTAATAGTTCATTGAAAATGAATCTGAGTAACACTTTGTCATTACAATAACATTAAATCTATTAAAGATCTTAGAAACCTTAAAAAGAAGTTATGGATTAAAACAGAAGCAAAGCTATCCAGAAAATAGTGCGGGATTCTTTCCTTGAGTATTTTTTTCAACATGAACTATTATTTAGAAACAGGTTTCAGTAGTAAATATTTGCCTATTGTACACGGAGGAAATACAGTGAGCTGAAATGGCCAGGTGCAAGTTGAGCAAGTAATCATGTTAAAATTTAATTTGAGGCAAAAAATAATCTACAAAGGGTAGTTTTGTGGCTCGGACTGGTTGTCTCAAGCATCAGTGATGTGAAGAGTTGCCAAATGTGTTGTTTGTGATTCCCATGCCTTCCCCATGCAGAGCCTAAAGAGAAACAGAAAACCCCCAAAGTAAATAAGAGCAGGGTTTGCAGAGGAACAGTCGTGCAGCTCAGCACTGCACATCATCAGCCAGGCAGGACGGAGCCAAGAATGGCATCTTGCAGCAGATGCTGTGAAAATCAACTGCTTTCAGTGGAGATAGCTATTTAAACATCTTATTATAGCATGGAGCTTTGAAATAGATCTTCAGATAAAACAATAAAAAATAAAAAGAAATCTCTCTTAATGATGTTGCCCTCAGTCTAATAACGAAGTGAGAGCACACTCTGTTGGTGAGTCCAAGCTCTCTGCAATTTTTCCATGCATGAAGATAGTTCATCACAGCCCATGTGAGTGAAAACCTGCCGAGCGCTGAGCCAAGTACCTGATAGGAGTATTTCTATAATTTACTGTTTAGGGGGAAAACACAAGCAGTTGTACCAAGTGAATAATGCAGCAGGGATACTACATGGTGTCCCTGTGATCCTGGGGAAATGTTTGTCCCCCTTGGTGACAGAAGCATCGTGGAGCCCATACAGGAACATTTCCAGCTGCAGAACTCTCAAAGTACAGTCTCTTCTTGTCATTTTGGTTTTGTCACAGCATGGCTCTTTCGTGCAATTAAATCCTACAATTAAATTTCATGCAATTAAAGGGAATGAAAGGGAGGATAGGGCAAGACTGCCTTTTTCTACTGGAATTTTTGGCGAATCCATGTCTTTGCAAATAATTTCATGGAGTCTAAAGTTAGACTAAACAGTGTATTAGAAATGTATCATGGTATGGAAGATTGCTTCTGCCTTGGTAAACAAACGGGGGATAGAGTTGCTCTGTGTTTGATGTGCCTTGTAGCCTCACACAGTACATTTAATTCTTCCCAGAACACACTCGTAGCAGTGCAGCCCTTGTGAAGGTTTTTGTCAATGTCTGGATCCAAATTGCAGAGCGGTTACCAGGCACACACACACAAACACACAGGCAGGGCTCAGCACCAGCCCTGCTGCTGCTGCTTAAAGCAAGCAAAACATTTATCCTGCTTCTCTTCTGCCCAGCACTCCAGAGCACAGCCTGCTTTTATTAGTTAGGGACTGAAGTTGTAAGTCCTTTCCCTCCTACTCCCATCCCTTCTTGTTTTTTTAGGAGGTTCAGGCACCATCAGAGCCCTGGTGGGAATGAGACCAGAGGGCTGGATTTTGGGGAGCTTTAGGGGTAGGGCTATAGAGGGAAGGGAAAGGGGGTTTAATACTGTTGGGGAAGAGAATCCTGGGCAGCAGTTTGGGGGAGAGTTAAAAGATTAGACAATAAATTTACTTAACAGAGACTAATCTACTGGGACTGAACTTCATATCCTGTTTTGGGATAATATATTTCCTTCTGTGCTCTGGAATGAATCTGTCATCTCAACTCTAATAATGAGAGGCAGAGGATTTTAATCTCTGACCCCCTTCCATATAATTTAATAAAGGCTGGTTTCTTTATTTTATTTGGAAGCTAACTTATTAAACTTGTTCTTAACTGCTCTTCTGAAAAGCACAATTCAGGGATTTGCATTTCAGGTTTTTAAATATAGAATTGGGTATTCCTTTAGTTGAGGACAATCATGTACTTGCAAAGTATGTGTTACAGCCCTGGTTTCAGAGCATGTTGATTATCTCTCAGCATCTCTGTTGCTTTGCAGAGAAGAGAGGCAGAGTTGGGAGTGCTGTTTGCACATTCCTGGCTCCTCATCCCCACTGGTTCCACCTGACTGGGGCACACAGGGCTGGGAGACCTAAAACCTGTGTGTGACTTTCTGTAGCAGTGAGTGATGGTCCTGTGGGAAGCTGAGTTTCCAATGTGGTAACCACATGCATAATTAGCCATAAAATCACAGTCCTCCCCCTGCCAGGGCTGCTCCTCCCGTGGCTCTGGAGGTGCTGCACCCCTGACCTGACACAGTGACTTTGCTGAGCCCACGGGTCCTCTGCAATTTGTTGGGAAAAGGTCTCCTCGTCCTTGGGCAGCCTCAAACATGCTGTGATTATAAATCACTCTGTGGGGCTGTTGAAAGCTGTTGCTCCCAAGGAAAGTGGTGGCAGGTCATGCTGAGGTCTCTTTTCTTGCTCTGCCTGAAAGGAAGAGTCAGTAAAATATAGCAAAGAACAAGGCTGCCTTCCCACTGCAAATGTAGAAACAGAATAGAAAAGGAAAAAAGAAAAAAAAAAAACCAAGCCCTTTCCTTTTATGTCTGTGTGAGATTTAGGTCAGTGTTGAGGGCATCTGTCCAAGGATGTGTCCTGCAGCAGTCAGGCTGTGTCACCACAGTCAGGTATCTGTGACATCCAAGGACCTTCTGAGATCCTGCTTCCTACATAAGCCTGTTTACCATGGGCTTTCTATAAAAAAACCTTTACATGTAACTTTTTTTAGCTTCAGAGTTCTTACCTTTTTTTTTTCCTATTACAAAAGGACCAAACGTGACAGGGGAGGCATTTCAGGTTTGTCACAGTGAATTCTAGAGACTGAGTTAGAAGGAGCAGTGCAGGCCTTGCAAGTGGCCATGCAATCAAATTCTTAAACTTCTGTACAAAAATAAAAGTTTAGTTTTCACAGTGACCAAGAACTTATTTTCACACTTCCCAGAAATCCCAGTCTAAGCAGGCAGCTCTTGAAACCAATGTTGAAGTAGTTATTTTCCTTTTAATCTTCCAGCTTGCTGTGTCCTGTGTTCAGTTCATGTTCTGGATGCTCCTGTTGGCTCAGCAGAAGCTGCTGAAGTGTGGCAGTCAGAGGATCTGTGTGACTGCAAACTTTACCCCCCTCATTAATCAGTGCTTCCCAAAAAGGGACTTTAGCAAACCTGGGCAGAGCTAATACAGCTCATTCTTCTGAGAGTTTAAATTCCTCAGTTTAACACCCAGGACAGACCTTTCTTTTTGCAAGCTGGAGCTCAGAATTCAGCACCTTCATGTGCTTGGTGAAGAGAGTGACAGGTCTGCAACAACCACTGCTTGGTACAGGAGTGGCTCTTCTGAGACTTTCTGGGTGATTTTCTTGTGGTTGGCATTGGATTAGTAAATTAACAAAATCTTGGATTTAAAAATAGAATCAATTTAGGGATGTCAGTCCTCTGGGGATCATGATTAAAATGTGAATATTTGGTTATAATCACTGGTTTCCATAGTAACAGCAAGTTCCAGACTCATCAGATTCCTGGGCTCTTGTATCCCACTGTTAGCTCGTTGTGGAACAGCTTTCCTCTTCAGAGCAAAACCCAATAATTCTTATTTTCCATTAGCTGTAACAGGTCTGGTAATTAGAACAGTAAATTTTGTCCAGTAAATAGAGTATGTACTTAGCTGTGCTACTGTGGTTTTACAGCAGAAGAAAAATGGTGACAGTGGCAGTTTTAGAACTGATACGAGTATTTTCATATAATTTAAACAGCAATTATGGGGGGGAAAAAAGAATAGTTTTGCTTCATCTTGATATATTGCATATTATGGATGCCTCTCTAGTATTTTGTCTTCAGAGACACTTATTAAAATGTTTTCTATACAAAGGACATTTGCTCCTTCATTTTGATTATAAGTTGAAGAAAAAGCAGATAGATGAAAATTGAGTATTCATGAGTGGTAATGGGAACAAAAGTGCAAGTTGAAAGATGGATGGTGTTTTTTCCTTGGGAAAGGTGATTTTTTTGTAGCATGGAGACAAGAACCCTGGATTAGAACATCTGGAATGTTTGGCTTATCCCCATTAATCTTGAAAATCTATCTTGTGACTTCTGTGGATTTATATTTCCCCCCCCCCCTTTTTAGCACTCTGAGTCATTAGATTGTCTGCTTCATTATACACATTAGCACATCACACTCCATAAATCCAGACTGCTATTGCCATGAATGTGGCTGTTATTTCTGGGTTTGCTGTCTGTCTCTGTGCATTCATATCCTGTTTTTTCCCCTCACTTCTCTGAAGGTTGCAAACTTCTCTGTTTGCTCAGTGACAAAGTCCTGAAGCCACAGCAGGGACCTCGAGGGGGTCTGATGTTCATTCAAAGCAGACAAACTTTCAAATCCAGTCTCTGAAGAATTCTTTCAACTGTTCCTAGATGGAAATCTTACTTTTCACACACTGCCTTTTTTAAAAAAAGTATTAAAAAAAACAAAAAATGAAAGGAAAGCCAGTGTCCCAGGTGGAATGGGAAGTTCAGGACCATGTTTCAGCACCATGAGGTGTCTCTCCAGGTCAGGTCCAAGAGGCTTCAAACTGGGCTCCCGGGACAGGTGTTTGTGTGGTTTGTGCTTGGTCTGTGAGTAAATAAATTACTCCAGTCTCCAGGACTGTCTCCAGGGCCTTTCAACAACACTATAAATTCTTATTATCCAGAAAAAAATCAAAAACTATTTCTACTAGAAAAAGCAGATCCTTTGTTTCATTTCCCCCCCCCCCTTCAAATTCTTTTACGACAAAAAAAAAAGCCAAGCCAAAAGCAATAAGATGTTCAAGCAGATTTTGTTGAGCTTCTGTAATTAACTGGGTAACACAAATGAGGTTTTTGAAGAGGGAAACAAGTACAAACAACTTGATGTTCCAGGTGTACCCTACAAATACTACAAAGGGCTGAAGAAATGTAGTTTTTAGTGTATTTTAATTAGCTTCTTAGTATGAAGTTTATTTGACTGGTTCTACAGCAGGAGGAGAAAGTCAAGTGGTTTATTCTTTATGGTTTCCCCCTCACTAGGAAGGGGAAGAAGCCAGAGTGGGCTGATGGTTACCTGGTGCAAAATGTCACTCTGCATCACTGACATCTCACAGATGTCACAGGTACTTGGTCTTCTCTGTAACACACACTTTGGGGCTGTTCTATTCTGAATTTTTAATTTAGTGAAACTGTTTAAATAGCAATAAATCATTCTCCAGGCTGGCCAGAAATAAAACAGTTCATGGGCTAAACTGCACGTATTTCAATGGTAAACTATATTGAATATCTTTGCAAACATTTTCTTCCAAAGTTTATATTTGTTGTATTCTAGAAGAGGTTTTAACATTTTGATCTCTGAGTCTAGAGTTTGAAATAAATCTTAAAGTCTGAGCAAGATTGTTACTCATTTCACTAAAGCTACTTGGGAAGGATTTTCCAAGCAGTAGTTATGATATGCAGGAGATATGTGAAATAATTCCTGGAGGTTTGATGACCTGAGAGCTCCTTGTTGCATTTCTTTGTCCTGTTCTGTCCCTAACAAAGTTATCTTCTCACCAAGCATCTTTCATAGTTCTCAGGCAATGTGGAGGGTTCCTGGTGTAAAAGTAAATTAGATTCTTTCTATGCAGTGTGAAAATGCCACATTTAAAAGGATGGCAGCTCAGTATTCACTTTTCAGGACTGAAAAACCAAACCAAAACACAAACCCACAAAAAGGGGTCCTGGTTGTAGAAAAATGCTTATCTTCAGCAATGCAAAGGTAACCATCAGCCCTGGCAGAGAGAATGGGCTCCTTTGGAGGGTCTTTCAGGGTGTAATGGATAGAACACGATCTGAAATCAGATGTTGAGTGTGTGCTCAGTCTGTTTAGTGTCAGCCCCCACGTGTTTGTGAGAGTATTCAAGGGCCTGTCACATCCTCAGCACTGCAAACGTGATTGAAAGTCAAACTTGATATTCAGGGGGTGATTTCTCATTTCAATTGGAGGATTTATGGATTTACTCAATAAATGAAAGAGACTTTGAGTTCTGTGAGCAGTAACTGTTGCCTGCAACAGGCTCCTCAGTCCTTGTGTTCCCTGTCCTGAGCTTCTCCCAAGCTGAGGAGCTCTCTGGAGAGCTGGGAATGAGGGAGGAGCTGTGAGTTCTGGAATTACAGAGACACTGCCCTGACACTCTTGGCCATCCAGGCAGTCTTCATTTTTTTTCCATTGAATTTTTCTTTCAGCTCTTCTATGGGACCTCTGCATGGGCTTGATTTAAATTATTTCTGTTCTGTGTTTATAGTAATAATGACAAGCACAGTGCAGAGTGGAAATAGTAACTCAGGAAGGAAAAAGCTGTGCAGCAGTGCAAGGCAGGCAGAGAATAAACAATTTTTGGTGCAAAAAATATTTGATTCAGGGAGAAAAGTAAACACAGATAGCATGTAACTCAGTGTAGTTGCTGTAGATGTTGCATTATTTCTGCAGTGAATATGTGAACAGTGAACCTGTGCTCTCTCAGAACTGCCTGCAATAGTTCAGTTTTAACTCTGTATTTTGGTCACTAGTATGAATAAGGTGCTTTTAGTTGCTTTATTATGGGGAAAAACATCCATTTGTTTCATACCTTTACAACTACAGGAGTCAATAAACATCCCTGAAAAAACACAGCTGAAAATCTTGGTATCAGGTTTCCCAGTGTGGTTCACCTTCAAGTATATAAAATATAAATTATAACCTAAGCAGTACTTTTCAGCAAATTTGGAGGATGTGATATCTGTGTGTTACAGGAAAATCTGTAATGTGTCCATCTCTGCCCCTCAGACTTCCCCATGTAGCTTTATACAGGCACAGCTGATCTAGTAGAAACTACAGTTGCTGGAAAAGTTATGAAAACATTCACTAATATTTTACAGACTTGAGCTTATTTTTCCAAGGATTTTACCTTTCATTTATCCCAGAGCCTTTTTCTTCAAGAAAGTGGGTGGTGAAAATGTCAGGTTACATTTGAGTGATGGCACACTGGACCCAGCTTTCCCCACGATGTGTGACATGTGAAATGGAAGTGTGTGGCCACTGAGTCATGACAGAAGTGTGGATGTCTCAGGCCAGAGCTGTATAAATCTCATTTACTTCTTTGGAAGAGGTTTGTTCTCTTTGGCCCAGCAATCCAATTCATTATCTGTGAAATTCCACATACTCTCATTATTTTTGGGCACTGCAGGTAGGTAAATATTGTGTTTTGTTCAGAGTGTGCTTTCTAGTAGCAAAATTTAATATTTATTATGAATGAGAAAATGGTTATATAATAATTGGGGATATTTAAGTCTTCTAGTTAGAGAAGCAACCCCACAATATGTTAGAATCCTGTTCTTAACTCTACCAGAGGTCAAGACAGTTTATGACAGCTTGGTTGGGTTTTTTAACTCCCATGACAGAGAATACATGTGGAATCCCTGTCTTAGCCACAATGGAGGTGTTGTAACATTCTTAATTTGAGAGTTAGGAAAAGAGGTGGTCACTTCACACATGCATTCTTAGACTAAAATTCTGACTGAATATGTTGCAAAGAACAGATGTTAATCCAGATTACACAGTGCCTGATGACAAATACTAAAGACTTATAAATGTGGTTATTTGTTCTGAGAAACTAATTTTGAAGGAGATGTTCCAATTTTTTGAGTATGGAGTCATTCACAGGCTCCAGCCAGAATGATGTATGGATTCAATTTTTAATATTTGAAGCACTTGATGAAACGCTTTCAACCTTTCACAGAGTCACTGTCAAAACTATTATTTATGGAATGCAACTGTTTTTTTTTTCTTTTTCCATTTGATAAACTGGGCACACAGAAGGAAATACATCAAAAAATGTAATGTCAGGGCAGATGGGAACCTTTGCTGCAGTGGAACCACTGGGTGTTGAGAACAACACAGTCCAGGCACGGCAGATCATGAGCTCTGAAGAATTTGCCAATTTAAAGCAGTGAATATTGGTTTGCCTTTTGGTTGCTTAAGTCACAAGGCAGAATATTCTTCAGAATACTTACTTAGGCAGAGTGAGAGCTTAAAAATACATTGGTTTATGGCTTTGGGTATGTTGAATCCACGCCAGGGTGCCAGCAGTGGCTGAGAGCAATGAGCCTGTCTGGCTTTCAGCCACAGAGGGGAACTGTGGCTTTGCCTGTGCTGGTTGTCCTTGTCCTCAGCACCTGCAGTGCTGCTCTTGGTGAGCCTCCCCTGCAGGGCATGGCTGGGAGGAGCCCCAGCACTGTGCTGGCAGGGAAGCAGAGGCAGTGCCAGGGCACCTCTGGGCTGCCCCAGGAACAGGCTGCTCCATCCCAGCAAGTGGGACTGGACTGCTCTAATCTGCTTTAGCGCAGCACCTCTGAGCGTGAGGAGCACTGGTGGCACTGCTGGGATGGACACCTGCAGTCCCCACCGCTGCCACTCGCTCACCATGGAGGCACCAAGGGGCACCAAGCCATGAAAACTCTTTTTAAAGGACACCAGTTCTCGCCCTGGATGCTCCAAGCAGCTGGAACCAGGTTCAGGGGAGTGGGCCCAGCGTTGGCTTCCCGTGGGCTCTGTGGGTGAGCAGCAGAGGGCACCAGATCAACACAGCACAGCTGCCACCTGCGCAAAGGGGTGGGCACAGGTTGGCTGGGCGGGGCTGGGCTGCCTCCTCAGCATCACAGAGCCCCTTTCCTCTTCAGCAGAGATTCAGGTTCAGGGGATGTGCTTTCTTTTAAGCTTGTTGGACTGTAAACATCATTTCCACCTTACAGTATATTGTGAAAAAGAAAATTTCAGGTGTGTAACCTGCTCCAGTATCACCTTTCCAAAGGCTGGGGCACCTTGGCTGGATACTCATAGCTCAGATGATCTGTAACTGCAGAGAGACTGAGATTATTCTGTTGTGACTTAAAATTCTAAAACCAAGACAAAAACACTTCTTTTTTTTTTCTTTTTTAAAAACCAACAAATGTCAAAACAGCTCAACAGGAGATGACTCTCTGGACAATTAGGGTGGCATTAGTTTCACATTGCCAGAGTTGCTGCATTAGGAAAAGTGTCAGAAAATGAATGGGAAAAAAAGCTTTTCTTAAAGTCCCACCAGCTTCTGAATTTTTTTTTTCTGTAAGAGTTGCAAAGAAATTTAAGTTTCTCGACATTAACATCTGAAAGAACAAGAAAAATATGGATGAAAACAAATGGTTTGGTTGGGAAAATAAGTTATAATTAGTTTATTTGGAAGGATCTAGCCCTGCAGTGTCCTAACCCCTCCTTCCCTCTCACAGGACAGCAGAACAATTCCTGAAGCCCATGACAGTGATTAAGTGACATAAAATACTAATTTAATGGGACAAAATGTTGGAGCTTTTCTAGGACAAGAAAGGAAAGGTGGAGTAGGTGAAGCTACAGATTGAACTGGGGTTTTAAAGCTCGAGAAGTTCACTTTAATATTTTCACCACAGTGCATCACCCCACATAACTTCTCCCTCTTTTTATAGCTGTGCTAATGATGTTCTGATTTCTTCTATAATCTGTTGCAGTCCTCCACATTAGATTCAGTGATGACTTTGCAGAAAACACAGAATACGATGTTGGCAGGAATTCCCTTCCCTGGAGGTACGAGACATTTGAGTTAGGTGAGGAGGGCAGAGTGTGCAGTTTTTCCTGGCAGTGGTTCAGTGCAGTCCTGTATTTATTGTGACTCCAGAAAAGCCTTTTATTTAGTCTTTGCGTGAGATGCCTCTTTTTTGGAATTGGTGAAAGCTGAGAGCGTTTTGTATCCTCAGAGATTTTACATTTTTCACTAGTGTATGTCAATATAGCAGAAAAATTTGATTAATAATACCTGTGGCATGGGGAATTCAGAGCCTGAGAGTTGTGCAGTTTATTCAGGGAGAGCAAGATTGGGGTATCAGTTCCTAATCTGACCACTACTACAGGACTAAAGCAGTCTATATTTAATTTACTTGTTCTGAGAATGATATGAAAAGGAAGAAATCATCTTATAGTCCAGACATATGTGAGTATGTTATTGTGATACGTTGTCATGGAAATGTTTTAAGAGAGCAAACTTAGTTAATAATATGCAATATTGTAGATAATGCATTAGTTAAATTAATGAGTTATACAGGTCAGTGAACTGAAACTGCTGTTAGAGGGATCTGAACAGAAGATGAATAATTTAAGCTGTACTGCCTGTGTTTTGTGAAGTTCAATATAGGCAGAAGAGATGGATAAATACAGTCTGATGGACAGAGGGAAATGGAGAGACACAGATTACTGGTGTAATTCATCCAGCTGTCACTTACAGTAAATAAGAAAATCTGTTTTTGTTCCTAGGTCAGCCTTCTTTGCACATGGTTTATCTTCTGCTCTGCCTCTTCATCCTCTCAAAAGACTTTTCAGAAGTTTAATAGCTCAGGAATGTAAAAATCCTCCTGCAAACCAGGTGTTTCAATGCCTTGTGTGTTGGGCTGTGGGGAGCACACGCTGCCAGCTGCCCTTGCCTTGCTGCTGTCACTTGAGGAAATATCCTGGAGGGAGTGACAGGGACTGGGACAGGATTGTTGGTGCTGTGGCAGAGGGGGCTGAGCCTGGGGCAGGGCACTGGATCAAAACTAGCGTGGCCAGCAGGCCCAGGGCAGTGACCCTTCCCCTGGACTCTGCCTTGGGGAGGCCACACCTTGAGTGTTGTGTTCAGTTCTGGGCCCCTCAGTTGAGGCAAGAGATTGAGGGGCTGGAGCGGGGCCAGAGAAGAGCAACGAGGCTGGAGAAGGGACTGGAGCACAAGTGCTGTGGGGAGAGGCTGAGGGAGCTGGGGGTGTTTAGCCTGGAGAAGAGGAGGCTCAGAGGTGACCTCAGCACTGTCTGGAACTGCCTGAAGGGAAGTTCTGGCCAGGTGAGGGTTGGTCTCTTCTCCCAGGCACTCGGCAATAGGACAAGGGGGCACGATGGGCTCAAGCTCTGCCAGGGGAAATTGATGTTGGAGAGCAGAAACAAATTCTTTGCAGAGAGAGTGCTCAGGCATTGGAATGGGCTGCCCAGAGAGGGGGTGGATTCCCCATCCCTGGAGGTTTTTCAACTGAGCTTGGCCGTGGCACTGAGTGCCATGATCTGGTAAAGGGACTGGAGTTGGCCCAAGGGTTGGACTTGATGATCTCGGAGGTCTTTTCCAACCCAATTGATTCCATGATTCTGTGATTCTTCCTGTCTGTGCCATTGGCAACTGGGGGCTTATGGCAAGCTGAAAACTCCAAAACCTTACACAGTGGGACACTTTAGCAAGTGTGCTGTATCTCTAGAGCTTCTAATTATCCTGATTATTCTGATTATCCTAAACTGATTTTATTGGGTCTTTCTGTTCTGCTATGAATTGGAATAAGTCAGTGACTGAAATATGTGAAGTGTTTAAGGTACCAGTCCTTAACTTCCTCTCCTCATTGAATAATTGTTCATAGTCACTCTTTGCCCACCCACAGGAGCCAGCCAAGTGAAGGGAAACAAGGATTAAAGGAACTGGGGGGCCACAATGTCCTTCAGGGCCACTCATCAGACACCAGCAGGGCCACATGGAGCACATCAGGTGCTAGGAGTTACTCTTCAAAAGGGTTCTGTGGAGCAGCTAGAGAGTGTTAAGTCTTTCAGACCTTTTTTATTAACTATTTGTTTAGGTAAGCACGGAGGTATTTTCTGCTGTAGCCTGCACACCACCTCAGAATACCAGAAATCAAATAAAAACCCCTATTTCCTGCCTTCCCAAAGGAACTACATTACCTATAAACCTTGTTTACCTTTGGGTCATGATTAACATTTCCCCAGAAGAAAGGATTTTGGATAGACTGAAAAGGAAATGCAACACAGTGATGTGTGTGCTTATGGTATTGATGAGAGAACAAGGAAAAAATATTTCTATTTCTGTGACTTCTCATTTGACTTTTTTCTTTGCCATTTAACTAGTAATGGATGGGATGAGAAAATATTCATGCTGTGATTTTCAGGGGGGGATAATAATAACAGTCAGGTTTGTACATATTTCAGTGCCCTTTTATTTTGTTTGCTAACCCACATCCTTGTTCATGTGCCAGCAGAGAATATCTGTGTAAAAGTCAGCTTGTTTTTATCAATACCAGAGCATCCATACTGTGTGTTTCCTACAGGATTTTCCACCAACATGGGATACAATTCTGTCCCTGACTGTGGGTTTTGTGTACTCTGAGAGTAGTGGATACTACAGAGATTTTCCTTGTGGTGCAAACATAAGTGCCCACCATTTAGGTAGTTCAGACTAATCCTGTCTCTCTGCACTGAATTCCAGTGACTCCTTAGAAAAATCACCATAATTTCCATGTACAGTTTAGGATCCATCCTTATGTCTTCCTAATAAATAGTGAAAAATCAAGAACCATTTCAATTCCAAGGGTAAAACATACAAGTAGAGAAAAAATCTTTGCTGAAGGCAAACATATTAAGTTTTGCCAACAAGCTTGTTCAAATGGCATTAATTATTGAAAGCACAACTTGTGTATTATGTAGCATTTATGAAACTGAAACCCAGAGACCAGACATTTCATTTTATCTGAAATCAGCACCATGGTTTAGATCTATTGGGCAGGTTGGGTGTTCTTCACCAGTAGCATTTTTATTTTTAATTCTGATATAGCTGGGCCATAGACAATGAAAAATACAAATAAAATATACATAAAAAATACAAACCAGTACAGAATGACAAGGGGATGGTGTGCTCCTCCCCATAATCAGCTGCCAGAAAATGGAAGAGTCTGAAATGTAATTTAACACTGTGCTCATATTTCTAATTGAGATTTCAAAAACTTTGTACAGGTGTCACTTTGCAATATGTTGTGTAAGCAGAAAGACAAGTCATTCTGTTGAATGGTTTTTTCTGTTATTTGTGGCTCGTGGGCATTTGGATAATGTGAAAATATCCCATGTAAACTGATAGGCTGGTGCAATCAGAATATCCCTGCTTGGAATTGCACACTGACAGACAAGCAGAGCAGTTTCTGCATGTGCTTTTGGAAAGGTTTAAGGAATTTCAAAGTTAGTGGAAACAGCATCTGTCAACTATTATTGTAGTGTTGCTCTTCCTTGTTTAGCAACTTGTCAACCACTAAATTGACAGAAAATCAGGCAAATGTATTTTTGTGTACAGCCCTTGTCAAGTGGTGGAGGCCCATTTGTGTCTCTTCTTGGCAAGGACATTGTAGGTTCATGTGAAAAATCTAAATAAGCGTTGACTTCACTGAAAGACATTGAGTCAGGACAATTGAAGATGCTTGCTTTCTGCTATAATAAATATTTAATAACTCTTCTGTAAATAAGAACCAGTTGGAAAACAGAATTTAGTAGCAGGATATTTCAGCTCTCTCTGAAGTGAGCTAAATGCTCCTTTGAGCAGTTCAGCCTTTACAGATGCCAGCTGAGGAGAACAAACATCTTCATAATTTATTTATCACAACTGAAAGCTGATTTGCTACTTGTTCTTGTAGATGTTACTTTCATTTAACTGTCTCCATGGTCTCTTCATAGAAAATTATAAGCTGAGATTCTAAAATGACTTTTTTTTTAAGGATGCTTTTCTTCCCTCAAGGTAGATCTTATGTAAGAGAATCTAATGAAGGAAAGACACTGTCCATCCATAAAGCTTTTCAAGGAAATGCTCTTTTTTCATTTATCTGCACATAATTTTATGTTAACATTGCCATAAATGAAATAGGAACTTTTTATGTTTGTATATGTGTCCTTCAGTGATTTCAAACCCCCAGTTTTAGAGGTGGAGGTTTGCAGGAGTTGTATTCAGACCTATTGAACAACAGGAGCTCGGCCCCAATCGTTGTTATTGATGTTTTTATTGCACTTTCTAAAACCTTTTTCACTGTAGGTGACCAAAAAGTATTTTTAAATTCTGGGATTTTAAGACTGAGTGGTGATATCAGGCAAACTGCAAGAAAGATCTGTTAAATATTAAAGAAATGAGGGCAGGACAAGCCCCAAACTGTTCCACACTCCCTTGTTCCCTCCTAAGATTCGGAGTTGATACCGCAGTGAAATTTTTCTTTACAGTGTAATGTTTACTTGAGGAAGATGGTGTTGAAGAATAAAATCCCCCCTTTATTTGAGCTATAACATTCCTAGGATCACTTAGCTGCTAGCCTGAGCTGTGCACTGTTTGAAAAGAAGCAGAAATTGCAAGATAAGATCAACTGCTCACCTGGGGAGACTTAGAAAAGTTTCATATTTGAAGCACATGTTCCAACCGCTAGTCAGGAATGGATAGCATTAAATTCTTCCATCTGGCACAGAGCTGCTTGCTTTTATGTTGGTTTCTTTTCTTGTTTTATTGTTTAAAAGGATAATAAAACCTCACAATAATATCTCATAATCAGTATAGCATATCTCCAGGCACCTCTCGCGTGGTGGATTTGCCAAGAAGAACACAAGTCGTGGTTTGTTTTGCCTACAGAAATGTTGAGGGTTTGCATCTGGATCCCTTTGGAAATAAATTTATGATTTGTACCAGTGCAACAAAAAAAAGGAAGAGGAAAATATTCCACCCTGGGTGAATATATGGGGATTCATTTTGGCTGGGTGGTAAACAGAATTAATTATCCAAGCAAACAATGCACCTTTGGCATGGCTCCAGATGGTGCCATAGATGCTTCAAAGCCAAGGGTCCAGCTCTTTCAATTTGGCTTTGCTCTAGTTCTGTGGTTAGCTCTGAGTAAACTGAGTATGTTACAGAGAATAAACCCAAACCCCCCTTAAAATGAACAGCAATTTCAACTCTTAGGGGTTTAGTGTATTTTAAAGCAAATTTTAGCTGTGCTTTGCCCACACTGATTTTCACTGCTTGGTTTTAGGATTGTAGGGAGGAGCAAGGGGGAATTCTCAGGTGTCTCTATCAGAGCTTCCTCTTCAGAATTCTCTGCTTTGTTTCCACTAATTCCTTTTTATTCTTAAACCTAATTAAGTGCAGTGTTGCTGTCGGTGGCCTGTTCCTTTGAGGTGTTTGTTTCCCCATGTCAAGCTGTGTCAGCTGGAGCAGTGTCACTGCAGGTGTGCCCTGTTTGTCCCCTCCTCCTGCAGCCCTGCTGGGGCTGCTGCCAAACACAGCTGGGGCAGCTCACACTGAGCTCACACTTCTCTTTCAGTGCCTTCTGCCCTAGATTTTTTTCCACCGGTTCAAATTCCTTCCCAATTTTTGAAAGCAACTGTTTCCTTAGGATTCTGAGAGAATCAATATCCATCCACCTTTGGAAATTCCTAGGGAAAATGTTTCCAGCTGGTGATTGTAGGGTGTTTTCTTCCCTCCAGTTGCATTAGGATGGCTGAGGTGAGTTTTTCCTGCAGATACTCTTTAATCCTCCCCTTAGTCTGGTGCAGCCACTTTTAGCTCTCTCTGAGGAAGTTCTTCTGAAGGTGTCAGTCAGAATGTTCTCCCAGGAATGTCAAGGTGGTGTTTCCAGGAGGAGGAAAGCCATGATTTGAGCAGTAATATTTGGTCTGTCACATTTATATGTTGTGATTCCCTTCTTTACTGGAGCCAGAAACTGGATAGTGAATATGTGGCCAGAAACTGGATAGTGAATATGTGACTCTGCATTCCCTTTGTCCTGCTTTTTTTTTTAAAGCCTCTTCAGTACTTGGTCAATGAGAATGATTTTGTGACTTGCTTTTTTCCAGACTTACAGCTTGTCTTTGATGTTTGGGTCTGACCACCTCCAATAGCTCTGCACTGTTTCATTTCCCTTAATACATAATAAACTTGCCTATGTTACTAAGTTGGTTTTTTCACTCTTTTGTTACAGATAAACTATCTGAAAACATTCTGTGAATAGGCTTCTCTTCCAAACAGAGTTCTGATTACTAAGCAGTTGGTTTTTTGCCATCAGCAAATGATCATTCACGTTCTAATGTAATGAAGCATTTTAAGAGAGTTTGTCTTGTTTGTCTCCTGTTGATGTTGGTTATTATCATTTGTCTGATTCAGTCTCTTAACTCCACGCAAATTGTCCCCATTAAATTACATTTTTAAACCCTGACAATGCTAAATGCCTTTAATTGTTTATGGAATGTTCTGTAGCTCAGTGATAGAGACAATTTGGATCAATCAGGTGGCTCTAACTAAAGCACACAGATAAATTACTGCATCACTGTATCTCAAAAGTCATTAGTGTTGCTTTGAAAAGTGCCAGTCTTGGTTAAAGATGTCAGCAAATTTAAGGGGAAGACAGAAAAAAAAATCCATTTTGAAACCTTGGTTTAATTTAAAAGTTAATGCTGAAAAGTGTACAATTGAAATTTTATTTTCCTTCTGTTCCACCCAGTGATGACTGTCATGAGAGCAATAGGCTAGACAGGGGATTAAAATTGTGCTAGTTAAGTAATTTACTAACTACCATACTGCAGTTCTGCTCTTTCTTTACCCTGCTGGCTTGAACTGCAGACTTGAGAATTCTTACACCTTTAAGGCATTTTACTAAACAAATATTAATTTAATATTAAGAGTTACAGAATGGAAACTGTGGCCTATACAGTACTTCAGTATTTCAGGGTCTGAATTTACCATAAAATGAAATACATAAATTGAATCAAAAAGAAATACTTTCCTTCTAAATCCTTTTCTGTAGACAGACAATTTCAAAGATGTGTGAATGTCAAGGTGTGAACATGTCTTGAAACAGCCCTTTAATTGGCTGTGGGAAGTTATGATGCTGACTATAAATACTGTAACTTTCTCATGCTGAGTAAATCCAGAAGGAAATCTAGACAAGCCATTGAGGAAATAAAGCTTTGTTTAATTCCATTGCATTCCATCATGACAGAAAGACACGTCTTGGAATTGGAACTGATTGAAGCAAATGTATTGACAGTGAAAAGTGATTATTTCTCTGTAGATGCTCAGATTTATCAGCTTGCACTGAGTTGCCAGCACGATCCTGTGAGGGATGTTGGCATCTCAACCAGCCTCTCCTAGCTCCTCATCCTGCGTGTTCCTCTGGCATTGTGGGCCAGAAACTCATGATTATGAAGCTTTGGCTGTGTCTAAATATTTTTTTTTAACCAGGACAATTCTGTTGCCCTCTCCTTGAGGTGGTCCCCCCAATGCCTGGAGAAACACATCTGCTCCAGTCTGTCTGTGCTACAGATCTCTGCTCGTGCCTGAAGTCCTTGTTTTATGAGGAGTAGGTCAGACTTTACAAGGGCTCATGTCAGTCATCCTCATCTCACACATGCATTCAGGGAGTGCACAACTTGCATAAGGTTTCATTCAGCACAAGGTTGTCTAATGTAATTTATTTTATTTTTAGTTTTGATTATATTTCCTTCTGTGACTCCCTCACCTAAACCTTAATTTTGCCTGACTGAATAAGTCAATGAATGTGTTATTTTTACAATTTGTGGTTATATTTTTTAAAACAATTCTGCTCACGTTGAAAATATGGGAGGAAAACAATCTGGATATGTCTTTTGTATTTTCTAAATACTGTATTGAGCACTGCACCACTTGTTTTCCTTGAAATTTGCAATTTATGATCAGTGAGTGAGAGAAGAGTTAGTGAAGAAGCCTCATTTTTATACAACAACATACATTTGTCTTCTCAACCTGATCAGTAACAAGCAAACTGCTCTCTTGATATTGGAGGAGCTTCTCTTTGGGAGTTCAAAGCCTGGCCTGTGTGTCTGTGACTTAAGCATCACATATGGGAGAGGGTAAACCTTTAGTTCCCACCTGATAATTAATTTTATTTATTTATAAAGAAGTTTCAAAAAGAAATCAAGTAGATTTTAGGCCTGTGTCTATTAAGGATTGATATCAGTTGGCTCAGGAAGAGCATCCAGGGGCATTTCCTGCTGTTCCAGCCAAATCATGGTGTGTGTTTCATATATCACAATAAATACCTGCAGTTTGGGGCTTGCATCCAAAGTGTCTTTCTTTCTTCTTCTGTGAAACTGTCTGTTAAAAGCAGAAACTTTATATGTGCTATTTATCTTTCTTATGTTTTTAGGAACTAAAGAATGACTTCAGTATTTCCCATTTTAAAAAAATGAAACTACCTCATCTTACAAAGCTCAGCTGAAGAACAGAAATTTCTGAGTTGGTGTTTTTATTTTGCTGTTAGAGACCTTTTGGTGGCCAAAGTATATATTTTAGTCCACTTTCTCTGATTGCTCCAAGTAGAAAGCCCTGAGGTGTGTTTTATTTGTCAGGTATGACCAACCAAAACAGGGGTTAAACAGAGCCCTCCAAAAGCAGGTTATGTCAAACCACATGCCAAGTTTCTACAGTGAAAAGCATGTGGGAAAATAGGTCATAAATCACTGTGTCTGTAGGAGATGACATCTCCACTATTTATTATTTACACACCATTGTGATTTGCTGTAAGGAAGCTCCTTATAGTGACACTGCAGTGATAACACCCAGCCCCAGCAGTGGGGCACAGCCAGGGCAGCAAACACCCTCCTGCCACATTCCCAGAGATGAGGGGGAGCATTTGGCTCAGAGTAATCTCTTTTTTTTATGGCAAACTGTATATAAACCATTGAAGTAAAAAAACCTGAAGGCAAAGAGTGGTTGTTAAAATATCTCAAAGAAACACACACATATTTTTTTTTATCTCGTGTGTCCCTGAGCAGAAAGGAAGAGCAAAGAGTTTTGGGGGTTTTAAAGAGCTTTGGAAAGAAATTGTTAAAATTTTTTTCCTTAAGACAGCTTTTCATATGTATCTATATGAAAACATGTATATTTTTTTGTGTGTGTATATATGTGGATCTAAGTATATTTATAGCTCTGGTTGGAGCCAAACACATGAAGGCAGACGTGAGTTCCCCTCTGCACCTCTAGACCCACACGTGCTTTCTGCTCCTCCAAATCCTTTGAGAAGGGGCTGCCAGATGGAGCAAAGTGACTCCACACACACTCATCAAAATACGTAAAAAATACAGGTTTGATACAAGTCTAAAAAGTTTCTGGGTGATCTGAGAACGTTTTAAAGGTTGGCATGAGATCACCGGTTTGCTTTTTATTTGTTGCAGGTATCAGCTCTTTCACTGCAACCTGCTGGCACTGCAGCTCTGCTCTCACTCTGCTAGTTCTGTGTTAGTCCTCTCCTCTGCTGAACCTTTCTGGCTAGGAAAAAAAGAATTGTTCCTCAGGACCATAATAGTCACTGAAGAAAAGGCCATTATTTGGTGGCAGAAAAGAGAGTGTACCTGCAGAGCTTGCTCAGCAGTTGGGCAAGGGTGGTGTGTTCCCAACACACCTGGGCCTCCTGTAGAAGTGACATATGGGGGGAAGAGATTTTATGACTGTTTTCACATTATAGTGACTATTCTGATGTACACTGGCTGTGTGATTTTTGTGTGTGTGTGTTTGACTCCCATTTTGTCTAAAAGTTTTAATTATCAAGAGAGCTTTTACTTAGAATGACACATTCTGCTATGTGACATCAGAGGAGTTTATACACTCTAAACAACTGCAGTTCAATTTCAAGTAAAACATTCATAAATCTTTCTTTTTGCTTTGTCAAAGAAAGCTTTGAAATATCAGTGTGGAAAATTTAGGCTTTTTTTCTTGTTTGTTTGTTTCTTTGTTTATTGCTTTCTTCTCTCTGCAAGAGGTGGGTGTGTTCCCTGGGGACAATGAGCTGAACCAGTGTGGACCAGTATTCTGACAGTCTGGCTTTATCCCTGGTCTATTCTTTGCTGGTTTTCTCCTCAATAACTCACTTTATCTCTCTGTGTTCCTGTTCATCTCATGTACAAAGTTGGAATAACAGTGCTGTGGCTTCCATGGAAATAAAGTAGAAATTCCTTTCTGAAAATCAGCAAGTAAAATCTATGTGTTAGTGAACTGAGGTGCATTCCCCCTTTTTTTTTTTTCCTGTAAATAAGTTGTCTTGAGAATTTCCTTCTCAACCTGGACAAGATGCCTGTGGAAGTATCAGGTATCTTGTCAAAATAGTAAAAAATGTTGCCTGAGCTAAAAGTATTTTGTAAACTGCAAAGAGAAAAAAAGGCTTTAAAAGTTTTCTCAGAGATGTGTGATTTCTCTGAGCGGGAAGAAAAGAGAGAATTGTACTCTCTGACCAATTCATGGGAGCAGTTTTCATACATAATTTTTGCCAGCAACATATCCCTTAACTCTACATCCCATAGGCACTGATGGCTATTTTTTTTTTCTTGAATAAGGTTTTCCAAAAAGCTGCAGCAAACCCTTGGCACAGAAAGGTTGGAGTTCGAGATTCAGGCTCTGCCATTTCACATAGGTCTCCATCTCCACCTCGTGTGGCTCCCTCCTGGCAGCACAATTCCTGGGATGTGTCAGAGAGGGGTGTGGAAGCAGAGGTGGCAACACAATTCCTGGGATGTGTCAGAGAGGGATGTGGAAGCAAAGGTGGCAACACAATTCCTGGGATGTGTCAGAGAGGGATGTGGAAGCAAAGGTGGCAACACAATTCCTGGGATGTGTCAGAGAGGGATGTGGAAGCAAAGGTGGCAACACAATTCCTGGGATGTGTCAGAGAGGGATGTGGAAGCAAAGGTGGCAACACAATTCCTGGGATGTGTCAGAGAGGGATGTGGAAGCAAAG
Organism: Pithys albifrons albifrons; assembly: GCF_047495875.1. Lineage (NCBI taxonomy): Eukaryota > Metazoa > Chordata > Aves > Passeriformes > Thamnophilidae > Pithys > Pithys albifrons. The sequence goes on from NC_092472.1 coordinate 5,189,066, forward strand.
GTGGCAACACAATTCCTGGGATGTGTCAGAGAGGGATGTGGAAGCAAAGGTGGCAACACAATTCCTGGGATGTGTCAGAGAGGGATGTGGAAGCAAAGGTGGCAACACAATTCCTGGGATGTGTCAGAGAGGGATGTGGAAGCAGAGGTAGCAACACAATTCCTGGGATGTGTTAGGGATGTGGAAGCAGAGGTGGCAGCACAATTCCTGGGATGTATCAGAGAGGGATGTGGAAGCAGAGGTGGCAGCAGAATTCCTGGGATGTGTCAGAGATGGATGTGGAGGCAGAGGTGGTAGCACAATTCTCGGGATGTGTCAGAGAAGGATGTGGAAGCAGAGGTGGCAGCACAATTCCTGGGATGTGGAAGCAGAGGTGGCAGCACAATTCTCGGGATGTGTCAGAGAGGGATGTGGAAGCAGAGGTGGCAGCAGAATTTCTAGGATGTGGAAGCAGAGGTGGCAACACAATTCCTGGGATGTGTCAGAGAGGGATGTGGAAGCAGAGGTGGCAGCAGAATTCCTGGAATGTGTCAGAGAGGTATGTGGAGGCAGAGGTGGCAGCACAATTCCCGGGATGTGTCAGAGAGGGATGTGGAAGCAGAGGTGGCAGCACAATTCCCGGGATGTGTCAGAGATGGATGTGGAGGCAGAGGTGGCAGCACAATTCCCGGGATGTGTCAGAGATGGCTGTGGAAGCAGAGGAGCTGCAGCATGGCTGAGGAGCAGAGGACAGGATGAGCAGCTCCTGGGGGGGTGCAACCCGCAGGCAGACAAAGCCGAGAGCATCCAGCTCCCAGGGAAGAGGCAGCACTCTCAGCATGATTAAGTGCTTCCACTGAGCTGCAGCAGCTACAACAGCACTTACAGCTGGGAACTCAGAGCTTTTAGAGAATGCCTTTGCCAGATTTTTCAGTATTTCAGTGAACACATGTATGTTTATGTTGGAGAAAGGAGCTTGCTTTAATGTCATCCCTTCCGAGACACGCTCGGTAATAAACAGCTCCAGATCACGCCTTGCATTTTTCATCAGGAGTGAGCTCCAAATGTTGTGCTGAATTTCAGAGCAGCACTAGAGAATACACCTGGGCCTTTGATAAAATATGTGTATCTCAGTGAAGGATTAGCGTGTGAAGTTCAGGCTCCCCGAGTTTGTTATTTTCTCAATTTTAGGTCTTTGGAGGTTGTCCCTGAAGTGATTGGAGTTGAGCAGAGCTTTGTGAGCACAGGTTGGGAATGTGGGGAATTGGTGCCATGTGTTTCCCATTGTGGGAACCTTGATGATATCATCGTCAGAGAACATGCTCAATATGCCTTCCAGACTTGGCATGCTATTGACATTGCATGATTGCCTTGGAGTGTGTCAGAACAATATTCATATTCCCCTTGCTGCACAAATATTAAAATATTTAAAGCATTTAATCTGTAAGAGGAAAGATACCTCTCCCCCCTAAAAAAAAGGACAAAAAAAAAAAAGGAAAAGTAGAGAGCCTTTATATTCCTGCTGAAAATGTGCACAGTATCTTGTTTCACATCTTGCCCTTTTTTTACTGTGGGGACTCTAAGAAACTGCCTGTTCAGTGGAGCACTAATTCTCACCTATCCATCCTTAGGTGCTCTCAGAAAAACATATTTTTGGTCTCAGTTGCTAGAAATAAAGTCCTTCTCCTGTCAGCATATGGATAACAGCTGTCATTACCACTAGCCAGTTATATTGTCTGCTGTCCCAGTCCTTTATCTGTCCAACTCCAGACACTAATTCAGAAAATCAGAATAAATAATCAAGGCATGTGGAACCGAGGCCAAGCAATTTTATTTACAACACCTGTTGCCTTTTAGGGCATTGGCACAGTCAGTCTGAGCCACACAGCTTTCTGCATTTCCTAACTGCACTGGAAATGTGTCCTTGGGGGTTTTGGGTAACTCTTAACTTTTATTTTCTCTAAAAGATCGAAACAAAGAAATAGCACCACACATCTACTGCAAAGGAACAGGAAAGAAGTTTGCAGAGGGTGGGTCTGTGCATGTTTTTACATTGAGATACAATGATTGCCCTGCTGTTCCCCAGCTCTGTTGGTGCCTGTGCCAACATTAAACACCTCAGAGACAAAGCTGTCCTAAGTGTCCTCCTCCTCTTTATTCTTTTTTTTTTTCTTTTATTGATTTGTGTGCTCACTGCAATTTTCTTTGAGTACCCCTGGATTTTCTTTTCTAGATTTTTGAAACGTAGTGAAAGCCTGTCTACTTTCTCAGATATTTCCAAATTTTAACTTTCTTTTCTTCATAATTTCTGCTTTCTGAAACTGTGTCAGTTTAAGCTGAGATGTTTTTGCTGTTTCAAACTAAGCAGAGCTTACATGTCAGTGCTTGAATGGCAGACCAGGCCAGCCTGGGCTGACTCCAGTGACAGGGCTTGGCCACAGGTGTTTTGAGCCACCTGGTTTTTGGGGTTTTTGAGATTGTACTGATGGAGAGCAGCTCAATCCAACCATTACAGCTGTGCCTCCTTACTGGGGTCTTGGAAAGAAATCCCTCATGTGAGTTTTTTAAGGCACACCTAAGTTTGTTACCTTTAGTTGAACTTGTTGACCTGGAAGAAGCAGGAAGGCTTTGGAGGACACAGGCTCTTCATTGGGTTAGTCAAATGATCTTGTTTTCCTGACTGTACTAATTGGTTTAATGGGCAGTATTTTATGTGTCCAGAAACTTTTGTCTCTAAACTATCATAGAAATTAAATCTTAGTCTAGTCAGCATTTGCATTAGGTTTGTGTGTTGAGATTTAGACAACTAGAAAGAGGTCTCAAGTGTCTAAGCATCTTAAGTAGAACTCTGGAGGCATTTGGGCTGGCAGGGACCTCTGCAGGTCATGGTCTCCAATGCCTCTCTAAAGCCATCAATTGTAGCATTTTTTTTATAAATTAGTGTTTTAAAATTAATGCTTTAAAAATTAATGTTTTCTCCCTTTCATCACTGGAAAACCTGAAGCCTGAAAAATGGAATGTGTTTCTTGCAAATGTGTGTAGGTACATATACACATGTTACATTCATACACACATGGGTTTAGCATCCAGTTCCAGTGTGGTGTGGCTGCCTTTGTCAACAGAGGTTGGAAATGATGCACTTGAGTTCCACTGTTGCTGTTTTTACCTGCTGCTTGAGAAATAAGTAATTACCTTTGTGAGATGGGTTGGTCTCTACGTTTACAAGTGCATAAGTACAGAACAGAAAGGAGAAATGAAAATATAGCCTCTTGCTCAGCTATATACATATATTTATCTTAATTTGAAATAATTATTTTCTTGTATAGCTGATTTCTGTGTGTAAACAAAATTTATTGAAGAGTTAGAGAAGATAAAATGCACTTTGGGTAAAAAGGCAGTTATCAAAACTACCCAGAACCCCCTTTTCTGCAGGGAAGCTTTGGAGGCTCTGTGAAACAGCTGTTCCTGCAGGGCTTCTGCTTGCTTGAGCTTTTTCTGCTTTTAGCAAGGATGCCACCCAATACCTGTCTGGACACATCCATATTATACTCAAAACCAGAATCCATATGCCAGGCCTTTGAATGTTCAGTGCAAAACCCTTTAATAGATGCACTATTGCCATTTTCTTAAAATGGGTTTTGCTTATAAACCTTGACACTAGAAAGTGGAGTAATGGCAGTTAAATGCCTCCCTGACATCCGATCCCATCAGATCTCGGAAGCTCAGCAGGGTCAGCCCCGGATTAGTACTTGGATGGGAGACCTCCTGGGAAATGCCGGGTACTGTAGGTTCTAGTCCTGAGGACTTCACTGTCCAAGCTCGCTCGGCCGTGGCAGATGAACCTCAGGACTGAAACGGTGGGGCCAGTTCTGCACACGCTGAGCCTCACCTAAAATGCACTGCACAGGCTGGAAGGGCTCACCCACGTGGGGACAGCCCTGCCCAAAGCTTCGTTCGCGAAGCCGAGCCACACAATCTTCACACAAGGCAGTTAAATGCCTCCCTGACATCCGATCCCATCAGATCTCGGAAGCTCAGCAGGGTCAGCCCCGGATTAGTACTTGGATGGGAGACCTCCTGGGCAATGCCGGGTGCTGTAGGTTCTAGTCCTGAGGACTTCACTGTCCCTGTCCAAGCTCGCTGGGCCGTGGCAGATGAACCTCAGGACTGAAACGGTGGGGCCAGTTCTGCGCACGCTGAGCCTCACCTGAAATCCTCTGCACAGGCTGGAAGGGCTCACCCACGTGGGGACAGCCCTGCCCAAAGCTTCATTCGCAAAGCTGAGCCACACAGAAAGTGGAGTGACCACTATGCTTTTTACTCCTTCTTTTTCAATATGTCCTGCCAAAAAGTGTTCCATGACAATTTGTGGAGAGAAAAGAAAATGCTTGGAGCTGAGTTCTCACCAAAGAGATGTAATTATGCTGCATGTAAAGAAGAAAAAGCATCATTCTTTAAAATCTGTTTTGGAGGGCATGCCCAACTTTAGAAACCATACACACCACCAGAGATGATGCCATTCTCATAATTTCTTTTTCTCAAAACCTGCCTGCCAAAATGAAATAAAAAACACCTGCCTGTTCCAACATGTCTTTTCAAAGACCATGAGTGCCTCTAAGTGGCAGGAGTAAATAGAGTGGCAGACTTAAAACTCCATGTAGTGCACTCCAAATGGGATTAAACATCAAAAAATCCACCCTGAAATGATCCCTCTCTTTGTAATTTCCTGCATTGGAGTTACCACAGTTTGGAGGGGAAAACCAAAATGCAGACATTGTGTGACATGAACATGGGAGGTGCTGTGGCTTCCCCAGGTGGAGTTGTCTTCAAGACATCCTCAAACATACCGATTTTTAGCTAATCTGTGTAAGGAACCACACCTGTGATTTTCAGTGCCACTAGAATTAGTCATATTATTTATTAGTCAATCATTGAGAGGGACCAGAACAGAATGAAATAATTGTTAATTTTTTTCCTGATTTATGACCCTAATCCTCACAGAGTACACCAGTTCTAATGGGCAGCTGATGGGGGTGGCTGGCAGGGAAGTCTGTGAAACTCTGTGAGCCCAGTGGGTGGTACCTGTGCCTGGCACATCTTTGAGAATGTCTTTGGAACAGGGTCCTTCTGCCTGGTATTTGTCAGACAGAGGAGTCCTTCCCTTTTACCACAGCTCCAAACCTCCACTCTGATGGAGATACCTCATTTTGTGATGGGATTATCGATTTCGTGTGCTGGTGCTTTGATTTCAGCCATGAGCCACCAAATCCAACCTTCTCCAGCAGTTCCAATTCATCCCAAAAGGACAGTTCTCTTTGGACAGCACCAAACCACCCTGAGAGACAGTTCTCATTTTCTGTGGTCTTTCTAGAGAGCATTAGCAGGTGTTTTTTCTACACAGTGGCTGTAACTAGATATCCTTTTCCTTAACAGCATAAATCCCTATTAGATGCCTGCAATGGCAGCAGAATAAAATTTTCCAAATTTAGATTTGTTGCCTTCTTGATAACAGCATTTCCCGTTCTGTCCCTGGCATATCCTTCGTTTAACTTTCATTTTGTTCTATAAATTTTCATTTCAAATTCATGTATAAGTGCTAGTGTGAAACAAGTATTTTCTGAGATGGTTTAAACATTTTTTTTACTCAATATGTAAAATATGTTCTAATATAACAACAAATTTGGTTACTTCAACCCTAAAAATAATATCCAGAACTTTGTTTTTCATTAATAGCAGCTCTGGAAGATTCCCTCAGGTTTTAAACTGTACTTAAGATAAAAATGTATTCTGTATGTTCTCAATTAGTGTGAAAATGTGCAAATGTCACAGATTGTTAATTACTTGAAGCCAGAAACATGGGAGAAGGCGAGGAGGTGCTCTAGTTTTCCTTTGATGTGGACACGCTCCAGAGGGTGGCAGCTCCCCCATAACTCAGTGCTGGATGAGGAGGGGAGTGTCTCCCAGGTGATAAATTTGCACTCTGGAGCCTGGAATTTATTGTAAGCTGTGGAAGCTGAGATAGTGGCCACAGGGTCAGTTTAGGAAAATGCTGCCAGTAAATGGTTATCTGGGCCTGGTACTACCAGCACGATATAATTAAATATGTTGTTTGGCCAGCAGATCAGAGGGGGAGGTGGAATTAGGGTATGAGAGTGCCAAACAGGCAGGCTGCAAATCAGCTCTGCTAGTTGCATTCTTCCTCATTGAAAAGGAACAAAAAAAGAGGGAGTGGGGGGAAGAGTGAAAAAGATTTGTTCAAGTTGTCATTACCTCTTGAAAGGAGGTCTCAGAAAGTCTGACACTTAGAGGAGAGGAAGGAGGGCAAGACAGGGTGGAATGGCAAGGCAAGATTGATCCTTGAGAGGCTCAGGGAGTGGAGGGAACCGTGTTACAAATGGTAATAAGGCAAGTTAAGAAAAATGATACCAGATGTGGCTGTAATGCCAACAATCAGCAAAAAATGTAAACATATATAAAGCTGTAGTAATAAAGCTGTTACAGCTGTAATGTTCAGGATGGAAAGAAAAATGAGGCCTCTCTTTTTAAGTTCAGCTCTATCAGGCCCTGGCCTCTACTGATATTTGTTTTTCCCTTTGCCCGTTCCATCCTGTTAGGACAGTGATCCATCTTCACAGAAATTTGGGAGAGAAGGTTCTGCATAAAAATAAAACACCAAACTGCCAACATCTCTTACAACAAACTTTTCTATTTATACCAAAGAACACTTTTGAACTCTTCAGCATATTTCACAACCAATTAAATTTCTAAGTGTGGGGAAGAATTTGAAACCTCATCCCATTCAGCTACAGCAAATGTGAGGGTCAGGAGGAGCCCTGTGCAGTGTTGCAGCCACATGTCTCTGGGTGCTGTCTGTCCTTCTCCACCCTGGAAGAGTTTGCTGACCTGCAGTGTCCCCTGGGGCTGGCACAGTGGGTGTAAGGCCACTCAGGAGGCCACAGGTCTGCCCATGAATCTGGTTCCACTGGATTTGTGACTCCCATGGGCTACCTGGCCAAGACTTTCAATTGCTTGTCTCCTGTTCAGGACATGTGGGCCTCTGCCCTGACAGCTCTGATAAAACCTGCTGAGAACAATGTGGTAATTTTAAGGGCAAACCTTATTTTCTCATCAACTATAGGGACAAGGAGTTCTTATACTCTGTTCATTTTTTATATGCAGGTCTACCTTACAAGTGCAATTTTTCAAAAGGCCATGAAACTTCTGTATTCCCACAGCACCAGCCTGCAGAAAGCTTTGGTTTTCACTTATTATGAACTTAGTGATGCAGTATTTGATAATTAAGGTTTGTTTTCTATTGATCTCATGACTCTTCCTAGCTTTAATAATGCAATAGCCTTTGGATTATTTACTAGTAATGATGAAAAATTTCAGGACTTTGAATTGTTCTCAGCTTTTTGGGACTCCCTAATAATTGCACCACCTCAGCCTAGTGAGTTAGTGCAGTCCTAATGCATCCTGAGTGTGAATGACTAAAAAGTCTTGCGGCTGTTGTAAGAGCTGTAAATTCTGTGTGTAACTGTGCAAAAAAGTACAGCCTTTTATGGTCTGTGGTGTTGAATCACTAAGTTGGTGCCACACTCCTCTCACTTTATGGGCTCTTACATATATGATTAAAGAGAAATATATTTTAATAAGCTTTTTTGTAAGACTATACTCTGAGCTTAGAGGGAGTGGGTACATTTTAATAGTGCCTGGAATTTCCAGTTCTAGTTACTATACAATGTTGTTCAGTGCTTTCCTTATTTAGTAAGGAAGGTTTTCAGATGGTTATCTGTCAGATGCTGTTCCACTCAGCTTCAGCATTTCATTCACGTATTCTCCCAGCCCTTATCATGACATAAATCCTTCCTATCTTCTTTTGTTCTGATTTCTTGGTTACATCCTTTATGTGCATTCAAGTGGGGAATGTCCCAATGCACAGACACAACATTATGATTGTTTCCATCAGGAAGGACTCAATGAGCTGGGGTGACTGGGTGCCTTTAGCATGGCTGCAGCAGGAGTTCATGCTTGCAGGACTTGGGAAGTGTTGCTGCCAAGAGGAGCTGTACAGAGCAGCAAGATTGGCTGCTTGCTTGGCTGTGTGCAACGTGTCATTGTCTCTGAAAGTTTGGTTTGCTGCTGTGAGTACCCACGTGCTCACCATTTCTGAGACATGCTCTTCTGAGATGAGGTGTGAAATTTGTGACTTCTACAGGTATATCAATACATTAGGTCAAGTAGATTTCCTAATTTCATCTCCTCTGTACTAATTGCATAAAACATGTTCAATAATTCAAATTTTTGTGTTGTACTTTGGAAAGAGTCAATCATCTTATTAGTCGTTTAATATTCCTTCCAGTTACTGCTTCATGCAAAATAGAATCACTAATTCTGTCTGGGACTCTTCTCAACTACCTGTGTTAGTTCCTGTTTCCAAACTTGAATTATGTAGAAGTGGCAGTCTGAAAACAGGAAAATCTTCAGAAAGAACAAATGTTTTTGCATGTTGCTGCTGCAGCCATAGGAACCTGCCCTGTCAGGTACTTCCTACTGTACTGTGAATATCAGTCTTTCAGTAGCTTCCTCCTTATGCTTCTCTTGCCCATATTCAAACCTATACCAAGCCCTGTGTGCCATAACACTCATGGTCAGACTCATCTGCCCTCCTTGTCCAGCTCACGTGGCTGTGAGGGGGAAGACCTGCAGCACTGTCTGGGAGCTGCTTTGTCCAGAAACATCAGTGATGTGGAGTTGCAGAATAGAGTATTCCTGCAAAGAAGAAATAGGAAACTGCTCATATAAGGCAAAGGAAATAGGTGCTGGTGGAGAGAAAACTGTTCCAAGATTGTAATGAGCCACTTCTCTCAAATGCCTGTACAAAATTATTCTCTGGAAGAGTTTGAGATTAAAAAAAAGTAATGGCTTCTGGAAGCCATTTGGTATTGATGTGAAAATAGAAAAAAAAAATCTTTATGCAACCCTCCTGAAACAACATAGCTTTGAGCTTGGGACAGCAAATGAAGTCAGAGGGAAACTGCTCTTGTCAGGTTAACTTATTATTGAGCAATTCACTATGATTTGTGTTAATCAGATTTATAGTAACTCAAGATAAACATATGAGATGATATTGTGTTATCACAGGTATCTCTGCCATTCTTTGGAATGCTGAAATAGTTGTTCAAGATGTACAGTTTATTTTCAGAGAAAGACCTTATCATTAGGGCCACCCACAGGGCAAAGCAACTCCAGTGACTGACTTCAACTGCTCATTCACTCTTGTCTCTAATCTGTGCAAGGCTGCAGAAGCTGCTCCTGCCCCACCAGGTGCTCAGCCTGCACCAGCCACAGCAGCCCTGGGGAGACAGAAGGTTACTGAGATTCCCATCTCCAAGTCCATGGAAGATGCTTTGCTTCCTCCCTCACAGAGGAGCAAAATTCAGTGCAGGCAGAAACCCCCTCCAGCCATTTGCCCTGAAGATAAGAATGGATAAATAAATAGTGACACTGTGGTCGGGGAGGCAGGTTGTTCACAAGGGAGGCAAGAAGTCAAGTGTGGGAGTTTGGGAGATGGTGCAGATTGGGAGGAGGGAAGAACAAAGCGTGGGAGGTCATTCATTCTCTTGTTGAGTGCACCGTTTAGTTTTCATTTTCACCCTGTAGTCAACACAGGCTACAGAGTTTTTCACTGAGAGTTTTAATATATATATTTAATTTTTTAAAATCTCATTTTCTTTTTTAAAAATATTTTTCTTTTAGCTCAAAATGATACTATAAATGATATAATAATCACTCTCATCACCCATTATTTCCTTTTAAGAAAATATAAATATTTTGTGATAAGACTCTTATACCCGTAGTAAGTAAAGTTTAAAATTTACATTACCAATAATAAGGACACAAATACCAGTGTCGTTTTCTTACTTTGGGTGTGAAATTGTGCTGGGTGACTGCACGGGCTCCTCACAGCCAGTCGGTGTCAATGCCACGGCCAAACATAGGGCTCAGATCCATGGCAATAAGTGGCTCTCCAGTGGCTGAAGTTTGATGAGTCAGGGACGTGTCAGACATGACTTGGACCCCGTGCAGGGTGAAGAGTCCCCTGTGGGGTGCGGAGTGAGCTCAGCTGAGCTGATCGAGCGCTCTGGGTCTCCCTGAGGAGAGGGAGGGAGCTCTGCTCATCCCGCCTCTCTCTCCCCCAGGTGTCACTGTTGGTCCACACTGTGCAGGTCGGATGCTGCTGCTGCTCCATCACCTGTGGTGGACCTGTGGCACGGGGGTCTGGGACAGGGCATGTCCTCTGTCAGTAGCGTGGCCAGGGTTAGGTGACAGCCATGGAAATACCACAGGTTGGTTTGTTGTACATCTAAAACAAGGCTCTTGAGCTCAGTGCTCGTGCTGGTTTCCATTTCTAAGCGCTCTCTCCATCCATGTGCCCCAGAACTGAGCTGCAGACAGAGCAGGTGGGAAGCTCAGGGAGCTGTGGAGCCGTATGTGAGCCTGAGGTGGAACCTGGCTGTGGCTGGGCCACTGTCCCTCTCTTGCCCTGCTCTCCGCCGCAGTGTGAGCGGGTCCGTCAGGGCACAGAGGCTTGACAGCCACCCCATGTCTACACCCTGCGAGTCCCCAGCTGCCCACACAGCGCTGCCCCTCCCTGGGGTGGCCCCTTGTCACCTGGTGCCCCCAGCCCTTCATCCAGGGCTCTGCTCCGCCCTTTGCTGAGGGGACACGAACGAGGGAAGGGGAGCCGGGGAGCGCCGGTGCCCGTGAGGAGTTAGAGAACCGGCAAGTCCATGGGGATATTCTGCAGTATCCCAAAGCTGGCAAGGTAGGCTGCTTGGCTTCTAGTTAACAAAACCATAACGCAAATTAAATGTCTCCTAAACACGGTTTTAATCTCTGTGAGGCCACTCTGCCCGTCGCTCCCGGGAGCAGGGCAGGGAGCGGCCGAGGGCTGCCCAGAGTCCGCAGCGCTGGTGGGCGTCCCTTCAACCAGGGGCTGCTGGCGGAGTGAAATCATTACCGAATGCCAGGCTGTTATCCAATTACCCCGACATTGCACCCTTCTTTGCCGCTAACTGGATTAAGCCCATTGTAAAAGGATTAGTGTGGAGCGGAGCGGAGCGAGGCGCCTGCGCCGGCCCGGCCACTCTCGGCTCCCCGCGATGGCCCGCGGGGAAGGGACTCATTACACGCGATAACAAAAAGCGTTTAAAATCTATGACGGGGTCGTGGAAATCTTGTGCATCCTTGAGATGGATTTTTCTAATAAATAATTTAGGGCAGTGGAAAAGAGGAGCGTTTATCCGACTATTTTCCCTTCATAATCGCTGCCCATTGCCGTCTGCGTTGCCACAGCAGCTGATGTTCATTCTCTAGAGTAACGAAATAACCCAAATACTTCTGTATTTGAAATGCTGGAATTCATGTTATGTATAGTTGGTTTCATGCTATGCCTTCTCTCTGAATGAACTGTTTTTAAAAGTAATAGACTGGTTAATAATCGTTTCGGTAACTCCACAGCAGGTTTGATACCTCTGCAACCCGCAGCTTTGAACTTGCATTTTCTTGTCCTTTGTTTCTCCCTTTCCGTCTGATTTGGATCAGTATAAACAATGAGTGGTGGTTATTTTTAACCAGGCAGACTGTGAAGATTTCAGTTTTCACTCTTACACTTCATTCACATTAACCACACTGTCACTAAATACAGTTTTACTTTAATTATTTTCATCTTCCACACATGATGGGCCTTGCTGTGTTTTCTCCTCACAAAATCCAGCGTTTCTGAGGCTGCTGAAGAGTTATTTTTCTATTGAAGCACAGGAACTGCAGCAACAACAATAAAGAAAAGAGTAGGAAAAAAAAGGGAAAAAAAGGAAATGGGCTTGTCAGAGCTGAGAAAGGAAAACAGTGTGTTAAAATCACTTTGAAACTCTTTCATTCTGGTTGTGTCTTTCCTGCCAAATCGTACTCTCATTGAAGTCAATGGGATCTTTGCCACGGAATTAAATAAGGACATAATGGAACACTGCTAACGTCACTGGCCTGGCTTTTCCCCTCCCCTTCCTAAAATGGTTTTCTTCCCTTCTTTCATTTCTACTTTTTCTCTTTCAATGAAAGCCAGCATAATAATTATCTGGAGCCATATTTAGTGAATGTAATTATAGTATCTTTTTTCATACATGTATTTGCTCTAAAACATTAAATCTGATTTATTTTAGTTCTGGAAAAAAAATTACTGTTCTGTAGGCAATACTAGATAATGTTTAAACTACATTAATTGTTTGAGCATCTTATGAAACAAGTATTATGCTTTGTGAGGAAAACAAACAGCTGCAGATGAGATGGTTGTGCCCAGAGCTTTCTTTCCCAGACCTGCTCTGCCACTGGCTTTAGTCCAACACAGTGGTACTTGAACATCAAGTCTGGCTGGGGCAAAAATGGAATTGTTTTGGATGTCCTTGGTGGTGGTGTTTGGATTGCAAGGGTTCTTGTCTGTGAAATTTAGATATTTCTAAATATTTCATTCTGTAATTGGGAAATTTGGAAATAAAAGTGCTTGAACACTTATTTTGTACTTTAGCTAAACAGTTTGCCAAAATGGAGCCATTCCTGCTGTTCCAGTTTTCCTAAATGAGAGGCCTATCCTATAGGAAGATCTCAGATCCATTACATTTTGGGGTTCCAATTTCTGCTATGAACACAGGCTTTGAGCTTAACTAAGCATAACCTTTTAGTCTTTCTAAATGGGGCTGTAGTTCAGTGGTTCAGATTTAGAAATTTACAGAATTTACTGTAAAAACTGCAACTCTTATGCTCTAGTAAGGCAAGTTCCTGCCCTGATCAAAGCCAATTAGCTCTGAATGTGCACAGATTCCTTTTTACTGGCTGATTTGCTGAGGGACTGAGCTGTGCTTCCCTTTAGCTGCTGGAACGGAACAGGCATAGGAAATAAGACATGCAGAAAGCTTTCAGTTGAAGTTTTCCCAGATTCAGCACCTAATTTGCCTTTAAAGTATACAGCTTAAGCTGCTCTTTTTTCCACTTCATGCAGAATAACCCTAAAGCAAAGCAGATCTCAACAAATTCCTCCTCGCAGTGCCAGCCAATGGCCAATAACTGTATCCCTTCCAAGCAGGTTACACTTGACCCTTTGGTAACTCTTTTCCTTCCCTGCTTTTCCTCGCCATCATCTCGTGGTTTTACGGGTCCTGTCTTCTCCATTTCCTAATTATGTCCGTGGAACTTGATCATTAGATGAGTAATTGGAGTCCTGATGCAGGCTTACAGCCTGCATTACAATGTAATATGAAATGTAGCCACTTCTGCTCTAAGTGGAAGTGACAGATCAGAGCTTACAAATTGCATTCATTCCCTTAAGAACTGCCTGGGACCTCTAAATTGATCACATGTGTTGTATGGATTATGTAATATTAATTAGAGTGGTCTCCAATAGTGCAGCTGTGGCGCTTTGATGGTTCTATTAAATCTCTCTTTTCAGGGGGTTGTAATTCAGTTCTGCAAGTCTTTCATTTCAAGGGAGGAGAACTTGAAGTATAATTCTTTCTTCACTGAAATTGTGTAGGGTTAGCAAAGGTAGACATAAATTTAAGAGTGAGGCAAAGAAAAACAATATTCAGGAGGTCTCAGAATTCTTGGGTTTTTTTGCACCTGTCCTCAAATTTTCACCTCAAAAGTGAATATTTTCTGTTTTAATTAAAAATAGTAATTTATTGTCCTGCTACTGTAGTGTTATTTTTTTTCGATAAGCTGATGATACTTTTGTGTTCCTTGCAGTATGTTGACAGTTGTTGCTCTGTGTTTATGGCATATAATATATAGTATTTATGATCTAAATATGTAGTCATCACCAGAGCAGGGTTAAACTAAGGCATGGGTGCTACGTTGTCTAAGGCACCATAAAAAAGGAAGTTGAATCTTTATGTGTAAGGTGACCTCTCAGTCTTCTCAATTTCAACATTTCAGCAACATTGACTTGATGTGAAAATGCTTTTATGAGGCTGTGAGCATCCTGCAATTATTTTGTGCAACATTTTTAGCTGCTGTTGGGTTGGGCGTTTTTACTGAGCCATATCTGATGTTAATGTTTTGAAGATAATTAGAATCACTCACAAGCTCTGCTCTAAAAGTTAATTTTTGCTAAAACACACAAGCAGCATTCTAGGCTGATTTAATTTGAAGTGTGAGTAGTACATCTTCTGATTTCACACCTTTAGGCTGCAGTCTGTCTAACATAAACTGAGTAGTTGCAGTACAAATTAAAGGACAGAATTCATGTCCTACAGATTATAGTGAGAATTTAAAAATTACATTTGAGCTCTCTGGGGTAATGAGCCTGTGTGGGTGGTGGTGCTTTCATCTGCAGTGGGACTGATACTGGTAAATTCATAGATGTGGCTTTTTTCCTCCCTGTGTAACTTCCAGTTCAGAACAAGAGCAAAGTGCACCAGGCAGGTCCTCGCAGCACTTCTCAACTGCTGGAGTAATAAACCTCAGCATTAGTGCCTTATAACATGATTGATTTGCACTCTTTTCCCCAGACACTTCATGCAAACCTTGTTATTTAAGGTCTTCATGAATGCTTTTTATGTATCAAGAAGCATCTTATTCTTGTATGTAGGGATAAAAACATCATTATGGAGCTACTGGGGATTTAAAAAAATTTTTCTCCAAACATACATTATTAGTTATATATATATATATATATATATATATATATATATATATATATATATATATATATATAATAGAATCATAGAATCAGTTGGGTTGGAAAAGACCTCTGAGATCATCAAGTCCAACCCTTGGGCCAACTCCAGTCCCTTTACCAGATCATGGCACTCAGTGCCACGGCCAATCTCAGTTGAAAAACCTCCAGGGATGGGGAATCTACCCCCTCTCTGGGCAGCCCATTCCAATGCCTGAGCACTCTCTCTGCAAAGAATTTTTTTCTGATCTCCAACTTCAATTTCCCCTGGCAGAGCTTGAGCCCATCATGCCCCCTTGTCCTATTGCTGAGTGCCTGGGAGAAGAGACCAACCCCCACCTGGCCAGAACTTCCCTTCAGGCAGTTCCAGACAGTGCTGAGGTCACCTCTGAGCCTCCTCTTCTCCAGGCTGAACACCCCCAGCTCCCTCAGCCTCTCCCCACAGCACTTGTGCTCCAGTCCCTTCTCCAGCCTCGTTGCTCTTCTCTGGCCCCGCTCCAGCCCCTCAATCTCTTTCCTCAACTGAGGGGCCCAGAACTGAACACAACACTCAAGGTGTGGCCTCACATATATTGGAATTATGTGCTAAATCTCCTTTTGGGTCCTGTTTTAAAGGAATAGTGGCCCACTTTGCTTTCTCGTCCTTTTGCATTTTTATTTGTTTGTTTGTTTGTTTATATTTGTTCTGACATTTAAAGCAACTCTTTATAAAGCAGTTCTCTCCCTTCCAATTCCTCTCACTATCCTCCAGCCCCAAAGAGCTGCCCTGCAGGGTCCAAGCCCTTGTGCACACTGCATTTCTCCCACGTGCAGCACTGGTTAGTTTTCAAAGCAGTGATGGTTTTTAGGTCTGCAGAAGCAAATCTTCAAAGTTGTGGCTCAGCTTTACTCTGGTGACTTGGAAATAGGATTTTTTTTCCTCTTTTTTCCGCTGTTTGTACACCACTTTAGTTTCAGCATGTACAAGGTAGTAAAAAAATGGTATTTATCTTTTTCTTTACATGAGAATTCTTTGAAATGATTCACTAGAGTGGGAGAAATGCAAAAGTTTTCCACTGAGATCACTTAATCTGCATCATGTTCAGAGATATTTGATCACAGGATATCAGAAATGTTACATAGAGTTGGTTAATAATCAGATTTCTTGTTATCTGCTAAACAACAATACACATGGATACACGGTTTTTATAGGGGATTTTTGTTGTTGTGAGGACTGGATTTATCTATTGATCCAAGTATTTGTACTGTCAATCTTTGTAATTGATAGAGAAAACTAATTTTGTTGTAATCTTTTGCTGAATGCAGATTATCCTTTTGATAAAAGGAGCTTCTTGTTTATAAGTGTGAATTGTATCACCTGCTGAATTAAATTTTAGCTGTAGCACAAAAAGTAATCAGAACTAGAATGAATTCTTATCATCATTTAGTCTTTATAGTCTTCTGAATTTATTTTGGCTTCGTTGTATTTTCAATGTGAACAGATACCACCTTTGCTTTTTAGAAAGTAACTTTTTAAAAAACACCTCCTTTAAAAATGCTTTTAAAAATTACCTTAAAATCTACAGTATTTTTTTGCCAACAGGAAAATATTAGTTCTGCAGCAAACCCAGAGCATTACCTGATGCTTATTCAAGGGAGCAATGTTGCCAGGAGTGGTTTTGTTCAAGTATGTACTTAATGGTTTTTATTTATTGGAGTCACTTCAGCTCACTGCTTACCCAACCAGCAGAAAGTCTAAATTCTATTTGTGCCCTGAATATAAAATGTAAGTTTTCTTTTTTATTATTTTTTTATAATCCTCTCCTCTAAAAAAATCAAACCAAACCAAAACAAAAACCCCCAATAAACAGAGAGAAGCTTTTATTAATCTTAAAATAAATTATAAAATGCTGGGTTTGGATGGCAGTCTTTGGATATCTCAGGACTGTGGATTACAGGCAGTCTTTGGATGTCTCAGGACTGTGGATTACAGGTGTTCAGAGCAGGGTTGTTTCACCTGAACAGTAGCACAGGAGTTTGTGGTCGTTTGGAACCAGGAGGAGCTGCAGGTCAGTTGTCACTCCTGCTCCTGTCACTCAGCACTGGCTGAGGGGCACTGGGGGAAGGATTTACCAAGAAGGGTTTGCCAAGTTCCGTATCCTTCTTTACATGAGGCCATGGAACTGTTGGAGCAAGGCCAGAGGAGGCCATGAAGGTGTTCAGGGGACTGGAGCTATGAGGACAGGCTGAGAAAGTTGGGCTGTTCAGCCTGGAGAAGATAAAGTTGATTGGAGACCTCACAGCACCTTCCCATGCCCAAAGGGACTTGCAGGGAAGCTGGAGAGCAGCTCTTCATCAGGATCTGGAGTGGCAGGACAAGGAGTAATAGGTACAAACTGAAATTTTGGTTACATTATGAAGAAATTCTTTCCTGTGAGGGCTCTGAGGCACTGGCACAGGTTGCCCAGGGATGTTGTGGATGCCCCAGCCCTGGCAGTGTCCAAGGGCAGGATGGACAAGGCCTGGAGCAACCTGGTCTGCTGGGAGGTGTCCCTGCCTGTGGCAGGATGGATTGAGACTAGAGGATATTTAAGGTCCATTTCAACCCCTTAACATGTTGTGATTTTATGATTTAAACCTGGAGAGAAACTTGCTGTACCTCTTGCTGGCCCTCCCCAGGCCAGCAGGACTCTGCAAGGGAGAGGTGATCATCCTTGGCAGATACTGGTGCAGAATTTCAATACTTAGGTATCAGTTTATTTCCTTTCCAGGCTAAAATTTCCATCTCCATGAGGAACTTGCATTTCTAGGAGAAATCAGCCTTTTTAAGGATTATTTTTAATTTTAAAAAGCTATTGGAAAACAAGCTGGATGGCAGCATTTTGCCACTGTTGGTATGCTCTATGATCAACCTGGAAATGTGTGGAAAAGACTTCTTAGGATTTTGTGAGCAGGTCCTTCTATCTCATATAGCATTTGACTTCCCAGGTCTCCAGAAAACAATACTGCAGGATTTCTCATTACAAAATTACCTGTTATTTTCCTGTAACTTTTTCTTCTATTTATCTAAAGTGAGTATATTGTGTGCATTTGAAAGTCTTGTCCATCTTTTTCTTCTTTAAATTAGTAATGAAGCAATTTCATATTCATCTCTTCCCTAAATTTCAGTCATGAAGGAGTAGGGACTATCCCTGTTCCCAGAATTGTAGCCCTGCCAGCAGGAACCCTCTGAGGCTGCCCACCCTCAGCCAGGTGTGTGGAGAAGGTTATTTTCCAGGGAATCATTAAAACAGGGTCTAAATCTGCTCTGTCTCACTCCATTGCTGCAGGTCTTCAAGCAGCTTTGCCATAGAATTTGGTGGATATGGACAGGTTTAAACATGTGGCTTGATAGTGTGGCTCTTGTATTAAATACTCTGCATGGCTGAATGTTTGAGCCATATTGTACTGCTGGAAAATCCATCTCTAATGAGATTTCACTGGAATTTAACAGAGTGATGTAAGGAAATTAAGTTAAAGGGCAATTTAACTGTCTACTGTTTATATGCAATCAGAACTTTTTTGACGAAGAGGAACTTTTCACTTGAAATGCTGAAATCAAAGAAATTAATCAAGTGACCTCTTGTTACTGAGAATTTTGCTTAATCCTTTTTGATATCTCAGCAGTTTCATTTTCATAAATCTTCTTTATTACTAAGCACTGAATTAAGGCATTCAGTGATTTTTTTTCTATATGAGACTATTTTTGGAAGAGAAATTGTGTTGATGGTGAGGTGTCCATGGTATTTCCAGTATATTTACTTGGTTTGTAGAGATTTTCCTTCAAAATATGGGATTTTGAAGCACCTGAAACTTGCTGAAACATTTGAAGATCCTGTGAGCATCTAAGTACTTTAAGAGACACATGTTTATTTTGGTTAACAAAGAAAACTTGGCAGATTTGATCAAGACTAATACATTGATCAAGTCTCATCTATTTGATCAAGACTAAAATTCACTTCTTTGAGACATCAGTTTGTGTTTTTTATACTTACAGCTTTCATTCAATACAGTTTTAAGCTCTGTGCATATTGAGAGTAATGTTTCATCATCCAGAATAGATTTAATACCATGATTTTAGTTCTTAAACTATAAACAATTTGTAAAGAATGACATAAACTATGAAGTAATTTATTGTGTCCCTTCCTAAAGGCAGTAGAGAGGAAATGAACCAAAAGAAATGCTATTATGCATGACAAATAGGCAAGGCAACACTATTAAACAACTAGACCACTGGTAGTTAATGAGCAAGCCACAGTGGATTTTAAGATGATAAACCAAACCATTTTATTAATATTTATTTTGTTTTCTCACTGTAACAGTTTGAGTTTTTAACCCAGGAGTTCACAGGCTGCAGATCATGTTTTACTCTGTGTAATAATAACCTTTGTTTTGCTGTCTCATGTTCAGGGTCAGTTCAAATGTTTCCAAGCTTGCCAACCCTTTTCTGTACCTCCAGCTAAATGTCTGACACCAACAGTGTTTATTCCTGCTCATTCCACCTGCTGGAAATGCAGGGAGGGTGACTCAGTGGTTTAGCCCTTGGTGAACATCACGTTAGTTCCACTACAGTAATGAAACCTTTTCTGGGACTTCTGTAAGGTGAAATGTGAGTACTGAATCCCTTCCTGACAAATCCTGCTCATCCCAAACAGTACCATGTTCTATTTACCTGACCATTTCTTAGTATCCAGAGAGCTCAAAAATGTCTTTGATACATTAAATTCAGTACTGTTTGACCAGAGTCCTTGATTAGGTAGCATTGTGTGAGTCATTTATTCATTCAGATACTCCACATGAAAACTGAAGAGATTGTGTAATCTTGCAGCAAATTGGGTCATTTATGTAGCTGCTAAAGAATACAATTATTTTATAATTGGACATGAACCTGGATTTGCTGTTAAATATCTCAGTCATATATAGTGATGTTGCATTGCCAACAGCACTGTGGAAAACATCTCTGTAAGCTGAATGGTGTTCACCTCCTGCAACCAACACCTGCTCAGCGAGGCATGACTGCCTTGGATTAGTTCCAACAGCTTCTTGTGTGGAGTTGTGTCAACAAATGCCAATATTCCAGCACAGTGCCTTTGTAGGCACCAGAGTTACTCAGGCATTTGAAGCTGCTTGAGAATTCAATTTAACTGCAGGAGAGTTTTTCAGGCTAGTTCTTCCCGTGAAGGGAAGTCAAGAGGAGTGGGACACCACACCAGACCTCCCTCTGGCTGGGCAGGTGTTAAATCACAGCTCCTGCTGCCAGGACAAGAGTCCCACCCTGAAGGGACCTGCAGTCCTTCTGCTTGGAGGTGCTGCTGGAGCCCAAGGGAATATTCAGATAAGGTTTTGTGATTTATTTTCAAGTCACACTGGCTAAAGACACATCCCAGTCAAATTCAGCATTTCCTTTGTCCCAGGAGTGGTAGCAAGAAAAACACCTTAAATGTTTGTTTACCAGCATAAGTGGAAACAAACCCAACTTTTTTCCTACATGCACTTATGTCAAATAAAAGGACTTAAAACTATAGAATGTGGATGATTTTGCTCTTTTCAGCTTTAGAATGAGGCAAGTTGAGTGGAAGGGAGTGATAGTGCTGAAGAATTATGTGGCCCTTGCAGAATGATGTTTTGTGTCCCCTTTGCCCCTTTGCAATATTGCTAAATATTAGGAAAAATCTAAAGCTGTGGATGCTGGAAGACAATTTATTGGAACTCTTTGGAAATACATTTTGCATCAGACTTTAGTTAATAATTAAATTAACCAATATCACTGAACTCAGTTCCTAATCACACTATTTATACTAAATAATATAAGTAGTATTTATACTATACTAGTAGTAGAAAAGGAAGTCTTCATCTTGACATGCAGTGCCTTTTGTAAGCCAGTTTGTCTGAGTCAAATGAATATTGCACTTTTCTGGCAGGATGAAATCCAGGCTTTTTGGGTATTTGGAAACTTAGACCAAAAATGAATTCTCTAAATCCTTCCTTCCTTCCTTTTTAAAACCCAAGGACAGCATTACAACATAGAACAACTGAAACATCTGAGCTTTCACTCTAATCTACACTTCAGCTTTAAACATCATGAATTAAAGTAATTAAGATTAATAGAATTCACTTCTGAGCAAGACAAGGCAAGCAAGTCCTGAACTCTTGCTTGTCTCTTCCATTATCCTGTTTAAGGGATATTAAGAGTCCTGCATGGATTCCCATGAAATAAATGTGTGTAGTTGTATTAACTCCTATTTTTTTGCCTCTTTTTGAGAGATTTTCTGAGCAGGACAGACTATTTTAGATAACAGAAATTACTGTGAAGGGCAGGAGATTAATAGATGTATTAAAAGTGAAAGAATTTCTTTTGCAAACTGATTTTATATCTTTCAAATTATTTTTTTTCTCTTTAACAAACTACCAAATGCCTCAAACACGAGCATTCTGTAATGTCAAGAAGAAATTCGGGCAGGCAGAAGGTCTGTTGCTTCTTAGCTAAAATGTGTCCCTTGGCATACACAGTCAGTGACAAATGTCTAGAAAATGTCATGAGTGGAGAGATGACAGAAAAGTGTGGTGCATTAAACAAAAGGTTTAGTTAATAATTGAGGAGTTACTTAAGAAACATTGTTATGTGTTATCTGGATGCTGCTGCTGATGTCAAAACTGGTGCAGTGTGGTTTTATCTGATTGTTGCTGCTCATGGAAGGGACTGGTGTGAATGCACCATGTAAATGAGTGACCTATAGAAGGCCCAGGGCTTTTATGAGAGTAAAAATTGTAGTCCATCCTCTGGCTCCTGGAGGATTCAATAATCCACTAACTTTTGGAAAATATGGCTCCTTTCAAGTGGGACAATGAGCAGAGGACAGTAATTACAATCCCTTTTTTCCCCAAGGGAGCACTCAGAGCAGTTTCTGTGTTTTTAAGAGAGACAGGTTAAGGTTCTCACTGCAGACTTTGGGAGTGTTTTCACAGATGCATTATGGAAAGCATGTTTTGCCATGTAAGATTTATAATAACCCTCTAAGTGTTTGCTCTGATTTGGGCCTGTTGGATTTCAGCAGCAAATCCCCTCTGTGGCAGTGACAGGAGAGTTCTGTTATCACACCCAGAAGGAGGGAGGTGATGCTCTGTGTGTAGGACTGGTTAAAGAGCTCTTGGGATCAGAACATCCACAAATTGCATGTGGCAAACCCTGGGAATGCCCCAGTTGAGCAGCCCAGCCTGTCCTGTGTTTCAGGGAGTTCCCAGGGAACTGCTTGTCATCCCTCAGGGTGAATGCAGATATGGAACACCTCCCGTTTCACCCTCTTCACCAAGCTCAGAAAGCAGAGCCCCTTTTTTATTATAACTAAGCATTTGTGCTCATTTGAACTCTGAGAAAACAGCTCTTTGTTCTAGAGTGGAACTGTAGTTTTTTGCAAAATCTCTTCCATTATATGAGGCACTAAAGGAAAGAAATTAAGAGAAGTAGTAAAGTCATGATGACTGAACAAATTGTTGAACTCTGTACTTGCTTTCCTCTCATCTTCAGGCTATTACAAAGTCAATTTAAATGGAAAAGTAAGCACGTAGCAACTGTTGGGTATGCTGAGAGGAAATTGTGTGCCTTCCACTTTATGGTGCTTTCAGGGGTGGGATGAATCCATATCCTGTTGTCACACTGGCAGAGAATCACTGAATTGGAAGGGACCCACAAGGATACTGCAAGGCTGTGATGATTCATCAGAAAACCCCTTATTAAAACACAAAAGAGGTGTTGAAAAAATATCATATATGGAGGTGATTTTTTTTTCCTGGTATTTGTCTCTTGTGAGACCAGGTCACAGCAAAATCTGTTCTTGGCCATGCAGAAAATGAGGCTGTGTGAGTTGCTGTACATACTTATTTGGACTCCTGAGCTGAGACCTTTCAATGGAGGCAATATTTTTAAATTAATGCAGAGAAAGCATTTGAGAAAAATCAGTGTTGGATCTTTGGAAGCCAAGACTCCAATGTCCTTTTCTTAGCTCTGCCAGTGCTTTGGTTTGCTGTCACTGATAATTCAGTGTCTGCATCCACGAAATGTGAAAAATAATACCCATGAATGTCATAAAGTTTATTTTAATATTATTACAATATTTGAATACCTTAAATTAGTTGCCTGGAGGGGTACACTCCAGGCATGTCTGTACACTGGAGAAGTCCCTATTAGCAGGCACAGTCTCATAGTAAATAGCACTGGAGGACTGCAGAGAAGTAGATGTGCAATAGCAGGAGTGCCAATGTAATTATATTTTGTTCTTCTGTGTGGTTACTCCTAAGGGAGGAGGAAGTCTGTAATTGAAATGATTAGGTACCAATGTTGTGGTGGCATTAGCTGGCACACAGGCAGCACTCCCAGCTTTGGCACTCTGGAGTGGAGCCTTGTGTATGATTTACTCAAGGCAGAAGTATTTAGAGTAATTAAGGGGAATGAGAGCTTAGCTGTTTAGGGGTAATAATGACTGCAGGAGTAGCAAAAGTAACACTATTTCGAGACACCTGGTGACAATCTGGCCCTCTTTATTCTGCATGGGTGTAGTTAGAGCTCCTGGTAGTTTTTAAAGCAACTGTACTACTTCTCTAACTGACAGATCTTATGCAATCAAGCATCTTATGCTTAACCTCTGGTTGTATTTCCCCTTCTTTTTTCCTGACCTTGAGTAAATGATTGTCATTTTATGTTCTAGCCAAAGCCCTTGAAATGTTCCTCTCCAGAAAAGGACTCAATATCGCTGTTCTGTTCCCAGAAGATTGCTGGGTACTGTGAGGGTGGAAACCATTTGCTATTACTTAATGAAAAAATGTCCTCCATAAATCACCTCTTCAAGTGGAGCTCACAGTGAAACAGCATGAGTCTTTAGCTCTGCCAGCACTCTAATAGACTTATATATCCTGGGTACTCATTATTTGCTGGTTGTTAATTATAGAGTGTGTTTAAGACAGGAAATCTGGTGTGCTTCTTAAGAGAAAAGCAGCATGCCCCATCCTACAGATGAGAGGGAGAAGGAGAGGGCAGAGAGGGGAAGGAAATGTCTTTTGGTTTAATTTAAAGGAATGGACTATGTTCTGCACCTACAGTGAAACACATCTGATGTTTTAATGCATGTAACTGGCTGGGGGTTTTTAACTTTTTAACCCTGAGTATTGAGGCTGAAGGATTGTAAGACCTCTAGAGAGGTTATTGCTGAGGCAATTTGGGTGCACCTTTGGGAGATTTTTGTTTGTCGTTATGGTATCAAAAACCAACCCTTTGGGGAGGTGTGTGAAGGATGTCCCTGGGGGAGGAAAACTGGAGCTTTAAGATCTTTATGCAGCTCCCTGCTTATTAGATCAGTTAATCTGATTAAGTGGTTTACTCTGACTTCACACAGGCATGAATCAGAAGCAATTCATCTGGGAAGTCAGTTGTGTGCAATGCTCATGGTGGTGGGAGATGAGGGCTAAATCCAGTGCCTGTGAAATCACCTCTGCTCTGCTCCAAGAGCTCACTTGCACATCTATGTCACTGGATAAAGTGTATAAATAGTTTTACAGCAAGGATTGACAACTCAAGTTTTCCTTCCTCCCGGCAACTCTTTTACCTGCTGGTTTCTATTTCTGACTTTCTGGAAGGTTTCTATTTCTTTCTGTCAATGGCACAACTTCAGCAGGGAGGCCAGAAGGGACTGCTCTTGCTGCAGAGCCACAGATCTGCTGTTCCTGACTCCCCCTTCTGACAGGGAACAGCAGGTTTGAACCCACTCCAACAGAAGACAATCTGATTCTCGTTGCCTGTTTTCCAGGAGGGAAGAGCAGGAACCTTCATTGTCCTTCTCCTTTGGCAGAAAGATTGTGTGCTCCTGTTTGAGGGGGGGGGACATGGAGGGTAAATGTAGAGGGAAAAGACAGGAAAGGTGGTGCACAACTGGACTTTGTAACCAGGCTTTGTCATTCACCTCTTTATATTTGTTATCAATACCAATGAAAAGCCACGGGTTAGTTATAAATAAGCTCACATGTGATCTTGGAAATAGTGTTATGTTGAGATAGGGGGGAATGGAAAACTCCCTGCTCTGCTTGAGATGTGCTGTGTGAAGCTGTCACACCCATGGGAGCAAAGAAAGTAATTGGAACAACACAGGATTCTCTTGATTTCTTGCTAGTTAATGATCCTCATTTGTCAAAATGGGGGAGGGAGAGACAGAATTCCTTTCCTCAGGAAAAATCTTTTCATATCCTAATTTCTGATAATGTACACACACATTCTCCAGTGGACATTAACTCTGCATTTCCTTCTATATGTCCCTGGCTGCTCTCAGAGATCAATGAGCATGGAAGGTGCTTGGAAACCAACTCTGTCCTCCTGCACTGATGTGCATCCTGTGCAGTCCCTCTGTTGTGCCTTGGAGCAGAAAGGAGCTGATACAAAACTGGTGACAGACGGTCTCTATGAGCAGATTCTTGTCTTCCTGTAAGACATGGGCTGTCCAGAGTCCAATTGCTGTATCAGACCAGAAAATCTTCTGCAAAAGTTTGGATTATGGCTTGAGTGCTGATTAATGTAGTGAGTTCCTTCATATAACAGTTTTATTGTGCTATAGGATTTAACAAGGCTAATTACATGCCATTTATATGAATAATCTGTCAGGCTGGAAGACCAACAGCATTAGAGAACCTGTATTAGAAGCCATTATTTCCTTAAGAGTACTTGGTGCCTTTGAAGACATCCTTGTTTTAAAATAATTAGTGTGACCTGAAATTTTTAGTGATGTATAAATGTATATTTATATTGATAGGATATAAACTTAATGAATATAATTTTTCAGGAGGAGAGTGACTTTACAAACATCTTTTTAGTAGGGGCAAGAGCATAGCTGGATATTAAGACTTATCTCCACCAGAAGTGGTCGAAGAAAAACTTTTCAAATTACTAAGAATTGAATTACCAAAAAATCCCCCAAACAAAGAAAAAAAAACAACCCAAAAATCCATCTCAGATGAACTGCTATGATACATCAGCAGTGCAGGGTTCAGTTCTGGGTGACCCTGTACAAGAGAGACATGGATTTACTGGAGAGGGTCTGACAAAGGGCCACAAAGATGATGGACTGTAGCACTTGGCTTTAGAGGAGAGGCTGGGAGCTTCTACTGGACCTGCTTTGAGAGAAGAGTTTGAAATACATGATCTCCAGAAGTTCCTTCCAAACTCTCCCCTGACTGAGGTGATTCTCTATTCATCGATTGTATCCAGTTCTGAAATCAATGCAAGGATACTTGGTAATATT
Organism: Pithys albifrons albifrons; assembly: GCF_047495875.1. NCBI lineage: Eukaryota > Metazoa > Chordata > Aves > Passeriformes > Thamnophilidae > Pithys > Pithys albifrons. The sequence continues at coordinate 5,215,070 of NC_092472.1, forward strand.
TTTATTTTCCCTTTATACCTGTTTGTTTCTTCACCTTCCAGAGCTGTTTTTAGACAGAAAAAGGTGTTGAGGTCTTGTTCTGGCCTAAGCCTGTAGTAGTATGCTGCTTATCAGAGGTCATCTGTATCTTCTGCCCTGAAGGCTGCTTTTTCTAAAGAGCCCTCCTCTAAATATTTTTATTGCTTTATGGCCTTGATGAAGAGTGAGAACCTTTGCCTGCCAGTTCAAGAGTGTTTGTTCTTTGTTCAGCCACCAGCTGTATAACCACTGCTGATTGCCTAAGATTTCTGTAAAAAATAAATCCTAATTATGTAGCAATTGGGGGACCTTTGCTTACCCTTCACCTCAGTGCTGGTTTCCAGATGCCTGCACTCAGGCCCATGGGTTAAGTTGTTCATGGAATGTGTCTACTGCCTTATTCAGCACCATCAGCTTAATCTGCATAAATAATGGCAGGGCCAAATTGGCTCATTTCTGTGGGCAGAGCTTACCTGAACCTCCTGGGGACATTCTGGTGGGGACACTAATCCCTGATGGGACAGCAGAGATGGGCAGCACTGCTGCTGGTGAGAAAACAAACCTCACCCTGTGTCTGCCCACCACAACATAATCACTGCAGGAAACATCTGCTCACCTGTCCCATAACCAGGTGCAGTGATCCTGGCAGATCCACGGAGGATGGAAGAGTCATAAAGGACGTTGGAAAATTTGTCAAACCACAGAGAAAGGATTTGGAGTGCTGAGGTTGGCATTAGTACCCCTGGAGTTGGGAAGTTGCAGTGGGAGTTACTCAGAGCTATGTCTTTGCAGTGAGCTCTCCTGGTGGCAAAAGGCAGAGCCTAAAGGAGGCATCCCTGCAGTTCTGTGGCACAGGGTGTCCTCTGCCAGGGAGGCTGCCAGGACCTGAGCACTCCAGCTGTGACCTCAGCACATCAGGGACTGCCCGAGGTGGTGACAGCCCTGTGGGGTGGTGGTGTGGCCAGAGCTGGAGGGGCACAGGTCACCCCCTGTTTGGAAAGCTGGGCCTCACAGCTGGTAATCCATGACAGGCTCCCAGAGCAACCCTTCTGGCAGTGTTTGTGAAGGGACTGCTGTTTGAAGTCTGAGTTCCTAAGGAATGCTGAAGATAAGGAGACTGGAATAATCAGGTGGCATAAAGAGCAGAAAAGAATAAACTCTCCTTTTTGGTGAATGCAGAATTTGGAAAGGATGGGAAAGGAAGTTGGGACTTGAAAATACACCACAGGGAGAGAAGATGGAGAGGAGTTTTATGTACAGCAAACCCTTCTGGAGGAGAATCCACTGTTTCCATTGCCTGTGGCTCTGCTCTGCTCCCACCTTCTCAACCAGAGGGGAGCTGCTCCCCACCCCGCAGCAGGGCTGACTGAGGTGAATAGTTTAGAGGAAAATTATTTGGGTTTCAGTTTATTTTCTGCCTACAAAAATAGCATCTCTGTAAGAGTTTTCATGGATTATGTAATCCACCTTCTATCTTCTCTTCAATAGAAAAGGTTAAAGGGAGGTGTCTTCAAACGTTTTGGATCCAGACAGTGAAGTACTTTGCTGTCACCACAAGGAGGCTGAGGGTCCATCCGCTCTGCCGTGTGCTTTGTACTGTCACAGCCTTTGGATAAGGAGCAGAGGCTGGTACATCTGGGGTGGCAGATACCACTTCTCTGCAAGAAAGAAATATTTTTCTTGCCAAGCCTGTTCTGGCAAACTCACAAGCAAATAAGAAACGTGTATTTTCTAACTGGAAGCATACTGAACATCAGCTGAAGTCTAGCAGGCTCAAGTTCTGTCTCCTTTTTAAATTTTTCTCAGAACAAAAGCATATAATGAATAACACCATTTTCTGTTTCCCAGTGAAGCAGAGATTAGAAAAAAGCCCTCTCTTTCTTTTTTTTTTCCATAAACTCTTCCTGAAACATGCTTGAAGCACTGGAAAAAATTAGTAGGCATATGATAAATGACCCAGAAGCAGCAGATGCAGTAATCTGTGTGCCTTTCTAAAATAACTGTCTTTAGGGGAACTTTTATGTCGTTATTTCTTAGCTACTCTGGTTATCAGAATGGCTTTGCACAGTGGCATATATCATGCTTTTATTTTAATTAAACATATCTCGAGGAAGAGCTTGTAAAAACGCAGCTAGAGGTATTTTATAGGATTTGAACTTGAGGTCATTTTGTTCTATTCATCTCATTTGCATTCAGTTGCTTCTTCACTTTCTCTGTGAGCAGAAAGGTACCAGGGCAAAGGATGGCAGTGTGGGTAAAGTTCATGGTTTGGGCAAGGTAGCTGTCTCTACTTCAGTAGGCTTCTTTGGAATGTAGCTGCTGTATCATATTTATTCAGTCTTTTACAAGGGCAGAGTGGTCACTTATTTTAGGAATTTTACCCCTTTAATTTCCAAAGCAGGTTAATGTATTTTCTCACACATCTTTGCTCTACAAGCCGTGTCTGTATTTCTCTTCATGGCATCCCCAGTCAGCCTGGTCAAACAACAAAGGGTAGTTTTGATTATGGTGAGACATGAATATTTCTAGAATCATATTTTAACAATCTTGTCTGTTTTGTTCCTTGATAGCAAAGGGGCAGATGAGCAAAGTGCCCAGTTCTTAAGAATTCTCTGGAAGACTGAGCTGAGTGCAGTACTTTGAGTACAAGTTGATATTGAAGTTGGGGGGCTCAATGGAGCTTTAGTTGAAGGGTCATTCATAAAGGGACATGTGAGAGGGTGTGTTGAATGGACTCGTGTCAGGATTCGTTTGTTGTATTTTCTGGGATTTGCTGCTTGCTACACAAGTGCCTTTACTGCTGTATTGGACTCAGACATCACCCCCTCCATGGGAAGATAACTTCCTCCTGTTGGGTGCTCCAACTTACTTTTTAGCCTCTTCCACCTGATCCCAAACCCACAACTGGTGTAGTTCATTGTCAGTGGTGCAGATCCAGAAGGTATTTCAGTGCAGCAGCTTCTGTGCAATGTGTTGGTACTTTGGCTGCCCCTTTGGGGAAGACCAGGTAACATTTTACAGTAGGATCGTTGGGTGAGCTCTGTGGCATTATTTAGAATCATAGAATCATAGAATCGATTGGGTTGGAAAAGACCCCCAAGATCATCGAGTCCAACCCTTGGTCCAACTCTAGTCCATTTACTAGATCATGGCACCCAGCGCCACGTCCAATCTGTGTTTAAAAATCTCTAGGGATGGGGAATCCACCCCCTCCCTGGGCAGCCCATTCCAATCCCTGAGCACTCTCTCTGCAAAGAATTTTTTTCTCATCTCCAACTTCAATTTCCCCTGGCAGAGCTTAAGCCCATCGTGCCCCCTTGTCCTATTGCTGAGTGCCTGGGAGAAGAGACCACAACTTCAGGGAGTTCCAGACAGTGCTGAGGTCACCTCTGAGCCTCCTCTTCTCCAGGCTAAACACCCCCAGCTCCCTCAGCCTCTCCCCACAGCACTTGTGCTCCAGTCCCTTCACCAGCCTTGTTGCTCTTCTCTGGACCCGCTCCAGCACCTCAATATCCTTTCTGAACTGAGGGGCCCAGAACTGAACACAACACTCAAGGTGTGGCCTCCCCAAGGCAGAGTCCAGGGGAAGGGTCACTGCCCTGGTCCTGCTGGTCACGCTAGTTTTGATCCAGGACAGGATCCCATTGGCCTTCTTGGCCACCTGGGCACACTGTTGACTCATGTTGAGCTTCCTGTCAATTAGTACTCCAAGGTCCCTTTCTGCCTGGCTGCTCTCCAACCACTCTGTGCCCAGCCTTTGTTGAAGGCTGAGAGATCAACCACTCTGTGGAAGAGAAACCTCATTCTGGCAAATATATTTGAGTTTATTTCTAAGTTGGCAAGTTACAAAATGCATATACATTTTTAAAGCATTTTGGGTGTAGTTGTACAATACAAGAAACAAACAGATACACATTTTTGTCCCACTAGAAGCACAGGTATCCTTCTAATCCATATTATTCTAATTGCCCAGTATTACAAAACATGAAAGAAATCTTTAAAATCCTGAATGATTCTTATGCATGAACCCTGATCACAATGGGTATGGGTCAGGAATCTGAACTCTGGATAACCCAGTGGTTCCATTACAGCAGAGCTGACTTTTTTCACAGGGTTTTATTTATTCTGAAATCTTAAAATAATGTAGTGTCTTTATATTTGATTTAAAAAAATATTCTCCAGTGATAGGAATACAGTGCTCAAGAACAGACTGTATGTGGCACTTGGTGCCATGGTCTAGTTGACTGATGGTGGCCAGTCAAAGGTTGGAACCCATCTCAGAGGTCTTTTCCAACCTGAAAAAATCTGTAAATAATTTTCATAGCATCTTTAGGCTTGGACCTGAAAAGTTAGCAGTGGACTATTAGTTTTTCTGAATACTGGTTGCTCCTTCATGATATGTAGCTGGTCCATGTTTAGTTTGAATGAATATGTTATAGGTGTATTTTAGAGCTTCTAAAACTAGTGAATCAAATGGGGTCTGTGTTTTAGTGACATCATTTGAAATATATCGAGTTTATATCTGCAGTCTAATAGTTAATGCAATGTTTATGCTCACACATATTACAGGCAGAGAGGGGAAGATGTAGGAGCTCAGCATGACTGAGCTGATCCAATCCTGACGTGAGTTTTAATCATTTGTCACCATCCAATTATGTAACATACAGTGCAGAGCTCATATGATTGAGTTTTGGTGATCTTGGGGCAGTTTCAATTCTGTTTGTATCTTGTGAAGCAGAAGGAAGTGATATGTTGGATCATTTATCCTGCTGCTCAGGGGTTTTTCCTAAGCAGTGGTTACTGTGGTGCTAAGGATGGTCCCTTTTAGCTCTTCCACACCAAAACCAGGGCTGCTGATTCCAGAAGGTCCAAACTGGACCATCCCAAGGTGAGAGAACATATCAGTGTAGCATTCAGCAGTGCCATTTCTCTTCATGTGCCAAGAGACATGGGTGGGCAGTCAACGTTGCAAGGATTTTATATTGCTCCTGGCAATATATACAGAATATATATATATAAACACGTATATGTATTTTCTTCTGGGTATTTATCACCTTCTAACAAATCTGTAAGACAAAGGATTGAAAATGCAAATAATTTCAGGTAGCTCAAGCTGAAAGAGCTGTGAGTTTTTCTGAACCATTAGCGCTGTTCTTGACAGAGGCTTATCCTGCTCTGGGTTAATAACGCTCATCACAACACTCCCAGCGTTTTGCGGTTCGTTTGGCTCCTGTTAGCAGCACAGCTGGACTCCAACATCACTTTTACCTTGTTTAAAAGAAAATCTAATTGGTCATTAGACTGCATTAGCATCCGTAATGAGCCCAGGCAACCGTTTCCAGCAGTTTTTCTTGCCTGTCTTCAAGAAACCTCTGTCGGGCTGTTTGATACCAGAGTTAAGGACACAGCAATGGAGTTAAATGCAAATGCAAAATTTTGTTCTAACGAATGGTATGATAAAATTGTAATTAATCTTGTCATTTGGTCTGATCACCCAACAGAATATGAATCATTTGTCTGGAATATTTACTGTTGTATGGATTTATTTAACGTCCCGGTGCTTCTGTGTTAAAATGAGTAATTTCTTACTTACTGGAGTAAAATGCAGAGGTATGATAAGGGCAGAAATATATCAGTCTTATGTTGAGAATCTCTCTATATTGCACTTCTTAACCTTATTTTAATATATCTTTATTTTTCTTTCCTGTCACTACCCGATTTCATGTGAGAATTTCTTCATGTGGTTCTCTTTTTCTTAGTTCATTAGATTTGGCATGGCTGTTTATTGTATCTGCTTGGCACCTGCCTAGTGTAGGTCCTTCAAAACAAACAATATGATTGAACAAACCCCTGAAAAATTAACCCTCATGATCTAAACAGACAGGTACATACACAGTATGACTGTAATTCTTGATCTGTAAAAATTATTTAGCCAAAGTGAAACTTATTTGTGTCCTTTTGTTAACCTGTTTCCATCCAATGGAATGTTTTAACAACTTTAAAAACATTTTTTCAGTTTTTTTACATTTTCCAGTATATTATGCTGTCAAAAGAAGTGTCTCTTACACTGGGAAAAAAACCAAACAAAACAAAACCAAAAGAAACAAAACTCAAACTAAAAAGATCTTTACAGACCTACAATATGAATCAAGTGCTTCAGTTTTGTTTGGCAAGTTGTAAATCCCTGTCCTGTAACTTATGTTCTAGGGATAGTTATAAGCCCCTGTGCAATTGCTGCTGTTCTGAGTCTCACCTGAACTGCTCAGCCTCCTGAATGCAATGTACAGGAACTATAACATGTCCATGCAGAAGTGACCAGTGGCACATCAATTAAGTCTTTACACCTATGATTAAAGGCTAAGTGGCACAAACGTACTAAGGCCTGTAACTGCCAGTGTGTTTTGGAATTGGACCTTCAGTTTTCTTTCTGTAGGAACTGACCATGAGGTAAATAATTGTATGTATGTATGTATGGCCAAACTTCACCAACGAAGATTTGGGAAGGGCTTTCCCCACGTGGGTGAGCCCTTCCAGCCTGTGCAGTGGATTGTTTAGGTGAGGCTCAGCGTGCACAGAACTGGCCCCACCATTAAGTCCTGAGGTCCATCTGCCACGGCCGAGCGAGCTTGGACAGTGACAGTGAAGTCCTCAGGACTGTCACAGCCCCCAGTACTGACCGGGGCTGACCCTGCTGAGCATCCAAGATCTGATGGGATGGGATGGCAGGGAGGCTTGAACTGCCAGGGGATGGTCCCCACTGAGACTCAAACTCACGACCTTGTGATCAGAGTCCAGAGTGCTCACCATTACACCACGGGACTGCCCAAATAATTGTTAAGTAGTGAAGATAATGACGAGAAAATAATTGTAAGTAGTGAAGATAATGACGAGAAAAAGCTTATTTTGTTTGGTCAAAGCTTCTGCTAAAAGGGCTGGAATTGGACAGGTCAGCATTCAGGATCACTTCGAGGTTATTTTTAATTCAGTGTCCATTTTCAGCTTTCCTCCTCTCTGTTGCCAGCTGGGTCCCTGTTCAAGGCATCTCCACAGCCTCTGCTTGCAGGTTGCTCTTTGGCCCTCAAGTTGGCCAGGAGAGCTCCACCAGAAGGAGTATCTTTATCCTCTGGTCCGAGCATCGAAAGTGCCACGTGGTTTTGTTTGTTTCTAGTTTCCTTTGTTGTTTTGGTTGGGTGTTTTACTTTCTCTTGTCAGATCGTTGTCTTTTTTTCTGTTTTACCTACGAATTCTAACATTATTTATCCTGCTCAAGGGCGGTTTGGGGGTTATTCTTAATGACTTAAAGCTGTTCTGTCTGTGAAGGGAGAGCCATGCTAACTAAATATACAAAAGATATATTTTTTTTAATTAAAAAAAAATCCAGAGAGTGTTACAGTGCCGTTATAATACCAGTACTCCCGGCAGAGGCTTCATGCATATGCACGATAGGAGACCACTACGTGGTGAGCATGGGGGAGAGAAAATGAATATTGATAAAACATGTCACAGGCTGTGAAACAGCCCACGGGAAATGGATAATCTCGGTGGGTCCGCTTGACTGAAACAGATTAAGATCTAAATCCATGCAGCTGATAAGGTTTTTTATCTTGAAAGGTCAACTGGGTATTTGACACCCGTAGTCTCGGCAGGAACCCACATCAAAACCATTGGGCAGGGTGTCTTCAATCCATTTTATTTGGAATGGACATTTATGGCTGGTCGTTGACCTTGAGGTGCCATGAGCAGTAATGAAGGGCAGTCAGGAGTGCTCTGTGCCCATGATGCACATACACAGATGGGCACACACCCCTGCTCGGTGCTGGGCTGGGATAACCATGGCCCTGGCACTGCATTCCCACCTGCACTGAGAACAGGGAGCAGAGGCACTAATAACAGCCACACTGCTTTGGAAATACTTTCAGTTTACAATGTCTTGGAGTTCTGTTCTTTTCCATTTCCCTTCTTCCCTCCTCTCCTCTTTCTCCCTCCTTTCATAATTAAAACATAAGAAAAATTTCTAATTCTTTGCCCAAAAGAGGACAAACTCTATTTACCTAATCACAGAGTTTAGTTGAGTGCTGCCATACTACCAAGAAATTAAATACAATAAAATATTTGTAGAACACCCCTAATGAAAATGCTTAAAATTCCAGTTAATCAGAAAGTTTCAAATTTGCTCTGGATGATATTCATTGTGCCAGAAGCACAATCTGTAGACTGAAAGATCATCATAGAATCACAGAATGGTTTGGGTTGGAAGTGATTTCAAAGATCATTTAGTTCCATCTCCCCTGCCATGGGCAGGGCCACCATCTCTGAGCTCATCCAGTCCAGCCCAAGGAGCAGGGATTCAAGCAAAGGTGGCAAGAAGGAACAAGCTGACCCCAACAAAACTCAAATATAGAGAAGTATTCAAGAGGTGCAAGCAGGGAAAGGTGACCAGAGAGGAATACACAGATACTGCCTGAGTGTGCGGGATGGGACTCAGAGTCGTCCCTGTGCCTCTCACAGTCTGTGTTCTTGCTCCTCTCTGGTGGGACATGGGCCTGATTAGAGCCCAGAGAGTTTTGGATGTAAATGAAAGCAGCTTCTTCATTCTAGGGCTTCCTCAGCCTCATGACATTGTTTCGTTTCTGATAATGAGAAGTCCCAATGCCTTAAGTTAAAAGTGTTGGCAATGCTTGGACTGGTTCATATATGATGAAGGCACAAGAGAAAATAAAAAACAAACAACATATTCAAGGCTGCAGACAATCAATCTATGATAGTGGTCATTGAGAATAAAGTGTTGCACTTGGTATTGGTCATCATAGTTGGATTCAACCTGAGATAATTTTTAATAATCTCGATTTTCTTCCATATTCCTATTAATTTATTATTAATGTCAGAAGTTTTGTATGTGTGTAGGGCATGGTTGTGGTGGTTTTGTTCTTGTTGGTTTCTCATGTAATGAAATATTTTCAATGTCCAGTAACATGGAATTTCACCTATTTAATTTCAATTTAGTAAAAATGTGTGTGTGTATATATATGTATAGCTGCATGAAGTTCAAAGAATATTGACTAGACAGCATTTTAGTATATTCTTTCTTGAAAGAATATAAGCACCTAACTTAAATGTGAGACTGTGAGCTGCTCTTGAACTGTGGAGAACCAATGAAGTTATGAGTTTCATATTTGAGTGAGTTTTATTAATTGCTTGTCTCTCCTGTCTGCATTTGGATAATATTTGCCCAGAGAAACTACCTCACCAAAAATTTGTTTAGCCTAAAATACTAATTAAATGCATATTCCTACCAGAGTCACTTAAAAATCTGGACTATTCTTGCCCTCCTTTCCATCCTTGCTTTGCAAGTTGTTTAGAATGAAACAATAATTCTTTCATAAATCACTAGAAGACCCCCAAAATTGGTATTGTCAGCAAATTAAACCCACAAAGACAGTAGGCATCCAGGCTTTAGAAAGTTCATTGTTTTCTTAATAGAACAGGCTGCAAATAAAAACAGTAAAAGTTGACCACTGAGATTTCACTGAGCCATGGCAATGTTGGCAAAAGGATGGAGGTTTTAAAGGTCATATTGGATAAATCTTACTTTTAAATGTAAAGTCACCTGAAAATCATTCATTTCCTTGAGAAAAGAAAGTTTGCCTTTGGAAATGAGCCTTGCCAACCTTTGTCATCATAGCAAGCTGAAAAAGCAATGGTGAACCCCCTACAGACTCCTGCTTTCCCTTTCAAAACAGAAGAGGGAGAGAAAAGAAAAGCTGCCACCACCCAAGCTGCAAACTTCCCCCATGGGCTGTTCTCCAGCAGCTCCCACCAAAAAGACCTTTTGCTGAGGCACAGGGATCATTTCCTCTTTCCCTTGGAGGCTTTGCAGCATTCCTGGGACGATGGGCTCCTGCTCAAAGCAGCTGTTGGCAGCAGAGGAGCTGAGTGAGGTGCCTGAGACAGCAAAGCTCAGGACCTGAAAGAGCCACCTTTAAACAGCCCTGGAGCACATGGGGGTTGGAGTGCTCTGCCCTTGCCCTCAGAACATGTCCACCTGCTGTAGCCTTGGCTCATTTAGAAGCCCTGTGAAGTGTGAGGAGACAGACAGAAGTGCAAAGCCTGACCTGTTCTCCACTGACCTGGAACGTGGCAGGTCAAGCTTGCTTTAATTGGGTGCACCTTTTTAAATGCCTTCTCTCATGGAAGGAGCTGAACCTCTTAATTTAGACCTGCTGAAGGCATCTAAGGAACCCTCTTTGGCTCATAACCAAGAGTTTCTGAGAACAGAACTCCAGTAACCACGAGATGTATCTGCTTTATTTCACGTTTCAAAAAACATGTTGAATTTTAAGATCCTCTGATATGAACTGCTGTAATAGCAGCACTGGGCTGGCTCCTGACTCTGGATCGAGTGCTAAAAGTTCCCAGTTGAAGTGGAAAGTAAGAAATGCTGCCCAAGGGTGGATGTGCTGTGCTGGTGTTGGGAGCTAAGGCAGGATGGGTTTCACGTTGGCACAGGTGGGCAAGGGCTGTAACTGTGTTATAAATGGAGAAGCTCTGACACCTCCTGTGATCAGACCCACCAGGCAAGTGGAGCTCATGGGTAATCTGCTTCCTTTTTGCATTAGTAAACATGAAATCAATCCCTTATCCAACAGATGCATCCTTGGCTCATTTAATCTTAGCTGATTTGATTAAAAATTAAGTATTTAGCATTATTTTCCCATTAAAAATATTTTCTTAGTTTTAGACAGTATTTGTAATGTGTTTTCTATTTTACCCTTCAGAACTTAAGTGAAAGTTTTTACATGTTTATTACCATGACTTTATTTTCTGCATAACAGCATACTTAGATTTGGAAACATTATTACTTTAAATATATTCACAATATATTCTTTAACTATATTCACTCTTGACATGCATGTTTTTCATCATAATTTGGCATTTAAGTGAAATATATCTCTTCATCTTGTAAAACTTAAAGTAACAACTAATTAAAGCAGTAGTTCTGTTTTATTTGAAGAACAGCTATTTCTTTTGGAAAGTGTTGTAAGCCCAGTTTTAAAGTAAATTAACCATGTTCTGTGTTTATAAAGCTGAAGTGTTCCATTCTGGGGTCTGCATTGGAGTTTCCTGCAGCAGTTGTGCAGTGGTGTGAGCTGTGGTGCTCTGGGAGGTCAGGGACACCTGGGGAGGCACTTGCAAAGGGCATCATTTTCTTTTTGAAGATACTTTTTAATAGAGGTGAATTAATTTGCCCTTTTTTTAAATACATTGCTTGTGATTTCAGCCTAGAGTATTGTGAGGCTTCAAAGGAGTGGGAGAACTCCCCCAGAAAGTATTTTCTGGTGCTTCTGCAGGACAGTGGGTTGTGGTGTTACAGCAAAATTGGGTTCCTGCAATTTGTCCCCTGCAGAGAATCTGCCTTTGAGATAGTGGCATAAAATATGAAGGCATCTAAGCAGTTGAATTTCATCTTTTCATTTGAATTGTCAAAAGAACCCTGTAACTTATTTTTTATTAAAAAGAAAAAAGCTGGAGCAACTTCTTCAGTAATGAGAAAATCTGTTCGTTATGGCATTGCAGCTTTGAATCTGCAGTTTCTGTGATTTGGAGTCAGCTCCCCAAATCTTCAGTCTCATTAACACTGAGGGAAAACCAGTCTTGTTCTCCAATGATTAGCCATAATCACTCAAACATTTAAGTAGCCTAATATGACTTCCCTGCTAAGGATGACTGATGATTTGGTCCTGCATAAGGTCTTTTGATTTGATGCTTTTCTTTTCTGTCTCTCTGTGCATCCTTTTCCAGGGAGAACACAGCACACTTTGTAACAAACTTGTGTAGCTGGTTTAGAGCAAGTACCATGAAGAAAAATGGAATTTATTCTCTCATAACCAATGAAATCCCTTTGTTATTCATAAATGTGGAACACTTCAGTAATTATTAGGGGGTTCAGCTTCTCTTTGCAGCATTGCTTAAGCTGAAACTAATGCTGCTTTTCATTTTCAGTCAATGAAAAACTTGGGAAATAAATGCCTGTTAAAAAGGCACATATAACCTGGCAATTTTTATATCTTATTTTTTGGGTTCTGACATTCCCTAGAAAAGTTAAGACTGAAAATAAGTTCTGCTAATCATGTAGTTACTCTGTCTCTAATAGCAATATATTGAGATGTCACACCTCTCAACCATTTTTATATGAAATGAAGTTTAGGCTTAAATGACGTCCAAAGTAAATTTGAATGGCTTTTTTCATTAAAAATATTACCCTTGTATCTGCAGTTTCAGAAATGACTGTGAAAATGAAATTTAGGCTTAAATGAATGAAAAAGGGGAACATATTTTGAGAATGTACCATGAGATAAAGCAATTTAACATCATCAGTGCAGAAAAAGAAAAAAAAAAGCTATTCCGAATGTTGAGGAAAGAACCCGCTCCTTATGGTCTGAGGTTTGGAAGCAGTATTTAAAATAGTATACTAGAGCTGAGAGCCAACCATTAAAGAAAAGAATGAACTTCTTTACAAAGGATGAATTGCACTATACAGAATGAGAGTGGTGCCATTTTTCCATTCCCTGGGCAAAGCCTGAAGCAACAGTGTGGCACATCAACTGGTGCTGCTCCTGGCACATCTAACGGCACTGGGCTCTTCTGTCACCCTCTGCATTTAACCAGGCAAGGGCAGGATCCCAGAACTGCTTTTCATTAGCACAGAGAGCAGAATCACCACAGAAACAAGCAGCAGAGTGACCCTGTTATTCCATATCCCACCTCCTTGGGCTCTGCTGGATGCTCAGGTGTCAAAGGGCTGCAGTTCCACACACATTCACACACACACTGCAGTGAAGAGACTCTGCTGGGGGAGAGGTCACAGCAGAGAAATCAAGTGGGAAACATTTGGCTTTTTGTTCTATAACATCTTATTTAGACCATCAGCTGGTTGGAACAGACTGTTTTTATCCTGAAATATAGTTTATTAGATATAAATTTTGGAATGTATAATGAACTAGCATTGGTGTTTCTTTGGCCTTACCCATTGATTGGCACAGTGAAGGGGTGAGAAGCTCCACTGAAGTGGTTTGCTGGATGTTCAGGAGGCAACTGAGTGTTCTAAGCAGGATAATGCCTTTTCAACTGAAACCAATTGGTTGGAGTTTCCCTATATAAAGAAAGCAGAAATTATTTTCTTTTTTATTTAAATAATGGTACTTCAATACATGAAAAACACTACTATAAAGTACAGCAAATTCCACTTATGCTAAACAACTGAAAATCAGATCAGAGCTCAAACATTTGTAAGAATAGTGGACAGTGGTAGGATGAGACACAAATTATTCCTTCTCTTTTTTTCCTGACATTTCAGCCATTGTTCTTAAGGCTTTTTTCTAACCTAACAAACTGCTTTATATCGAGGAGTTTATCCTTCACTGTCACAGGAGATGCTGCCATGGAATTCAGCTAAAGAAATCGATTTAATGTTTTGATAAAGGAGAAAAATTAGATTGGCATTACAGAGAAACATTTAATAAGGATGAGAAATAAAGTCAAAGCACAATGTTTGTCTCTTACTGCGGTTCAAGAGTATCATTTAAAATACTGTTGGCAGCTTTGGAGTGGAGCAAGTCTGGAGAAGCTGACCAGAAATAAGAGATGAAAACACATTTGGCTGCTACATTTCTTAGCTCTGAATGACCATTGTCAAGTCATATTTGGCTTTTAATTACAGTTTTGTAAGGGTTTTTTTTACAAAACCCAGCACGGTGCATAGAATGTCTGAAATAAATACTTTGTTGAAGTATTTACAGTCAAAATCTCCCAGCTTGAATGTAAAATACAGGAACCTGAAACTTAAATTATGCAAGGGCTTGAGCTGGGTATTATTTTTTTAATAAAATTCCATAATTTCTTCAGCTGAAAGGAAAGATGAAAGAATAATAAATGCTCTTATTTTACTTAGGGGTTTTTAAGCTCTCTTGGGATGGCTTTTGTTATCTTCAGTTTTTCCCGTACTTTTTACCAGGCAATAACAGAAAATCACATGTGAACAGAACTTTTTCCTTAGGCTGTTTTTGGCAGAGGAAAAGGTGCTTTGTGTTGTCTGCTGACCTGCAGTCCTACTGGGGGGTTCTGTAGAAGCTGCAGGGAAGGCACTTTGGTAGCTCTTCTCACTGGAGAAGACCCACTCCTTTGTACCTGTGAGGCAGGTGCTTCTCAGGTTCCTTGTCACAGAATCCCCTGAGCTGGAAGGGTCCTGCAAGAATCCCTGAATTCTCATATCCAAGAGAAATGAGTCACTGAGCCAGCTGATGGCTTTGTCAAGGTTACAGAAGTGCATTTAGGATGGAGCCAGGAATTATGCCAAGAAATGCAGAAGCCAGTACTTTTTTTTTTTTTTTTTCCTTAACCAGAGTAAACGGTGGAATCAGAATTGGAACCAGTCCAGGCTGGGACTAGAAGTCCCCATGCTTGTAGGGTAAGATCCCTGCTCTTCAAGACATTAGGAGTCTTTATAGTAATTGCATGTCTGGAGAGAGAAGTTTTGATTCCTTTTTAGTTGTAGGAAAGACATCATAGTGAGCCTCAAAGGGAAAAAGCCCTATAATCATTCAGGTTGAAGTGCTTCTTAATTCAAATGGTGTGCCACTTAGAGAACTTGATAAGAAGGATTAGAACTGGAAAAGAAAGACGTTTTTAAAAGCAAAGCTATTACAAGGTTCATTACTTTATTTATATGTTCTCCAAAATCACATGAATGAAGGGAAAAAATGAGGGGAAAAAATACTGGCTTCAGTTCAGAATGTCAATTACTACTTTTTTAATCCTCTTTTCACAATTTATTTGACATCTTGAACAGTAGCCAAAAAAGCTATTATAACTATAAAACATATTCATTGGTATAAATCTCATTAAGTTGAGCAATTTAATTAAGGTATTGACACGCTTAATTGATACGTGCAAGGAGAGGCCATTTTCATATCTAATTTCCATACGTTTTCTGCTTGAAAAAAAACCCCTAGCTGCGTAAAAATGTTATAGATTCAGCTAAGCCCTGTCATCCCAAAGGAGCACTTGCTGCCATTTACCTTGATTTAGAGCCAACTACTCCTCTAAGTGGAGCTCCATTAAGTGGATCTGATGTATGCCTGACTCAAACATGCGTCAGCTCCTCTTATGATCAATAGCGGAATATTTATATTAATAAAGCAGCAAGTTAATTAAATAAAATAGTCTTCTGGGTAAACTTAAGATACTAGGGGATGGGCAGAGAATCAATATACTCTGCCATTTGAACATTAACTATGTGCTCTGAAATTTTATGTTATGGTAGCAAAGATGCTCGCAGTGTAGGAGGCTCAGGAACTCCCAGGGCAGGAAGCTCCTGAGCAGCCTGGGCAGGACTTGCTTATCTAGTTATAGAAAAACCAGCAAACAAGGAAACTTGGATCTCTTTGGCTTCTGTGACTTCATTCCTACAGATACATTGGAAATATTTCCTCCTGGATTAGCCCTGAACACAGTCAAGTGGGTATTTTCCCAGTTGCCTGGACTGTTCCCATATTGCCAGAGAAGGAGCATGACTGAAAATGTGCCAGGTTGGGGTTTATCAATGGCAGTGAAGGGTCGTAGGTCACCTACAAAGACACCTTAAAAATTACCTTTAAAATGAATGTGCCAGTTGCCTGTCTCAGCCCAAAGCACAGCTGTCCTCCAGCCTTTCCCAGCTGCAGCCACCCCCATGGGCTCTGTCTCCTCAGACAGAGCTGGCTGAGAGTTTTCTACGTGAATGGGTGACTTTTGCCCACTGTGGCAACCTAGCCCTGTTAGAAATGTAATCCCAAGTCTCAGCCACAGCCTCACGTCACTGCTTTGCTCTGACAAGCAAGCCCTGCTGTCCCTGTGGCATTGGTGCCATTTCTGTGATGTGTAGGTGGCCTTTGAAGGGAGCAGGTTCCCTCAGGTCCCACTGCAATCCACTGATACCACTTCAGCCTGCCTTTCAGCTACATTTTAAGGCTTCAGAAGAATAAAGTGAAACATGTGTTTTTAAATAATACTGCAGCTTTAAAAGAATGCCTGGCTTCCATAACCCAAGGCAAAGAAAATCTTAATTCAATATTAATAGTTTATTCAGTCAGTTTAGAACGTGTTCTGTGTAAATATGCTTCCATGTCTTTAGTCAGGGGCACCGTGACATTGCTAAAGCACTGACACCTCTGCTCCACAGGCAAGGGGTGTGCCAGAGCCCTCAAGCCCTGCATTCCTGCTTGCAGGCTTTGCTGGCTGGCACTGGGCTCCCTCCTGCTCCCCTGCCACGCCCTGGGGGTGGTTTAAAGGCAGCAAGTTAACACTGAGGGAATTGAGTACTGTGTTCAGTTTTGGGCCCCTCAGTTCAGAAAGGATATTGAGGTGCTGGAGCGGGTCCAGAGAAGAGCAACAAGGCTGGAGAAGGGACTAGAGCACAAGTGCTGTGGGGAGAGGCTGAGGGAGCTGGGGGTGTTCAGCCTGGAGAAGAGGAGGCTCAGAGGTGACCTCATCACTGTCTGGAACTACCTGAAGGGAAGTTCTGGTCAGGTGGGGGTTGGTCTCTTCTCCCAGGCACTCAGCAATAGGACAAGGGGGCACGATGGGCTCAAGCTCTGCCAGGGGAAATTGAAGCTGGAGAACAGAAAGAAATTCTTTACAGAGAGAGTGCTCAGGCATTGGAATGGGCTGCCCAGAGAGGGGGTGGATTCACCATCCCTAGAGATTTTTAAACACAGATTGGACGTGGTGCTGAGTGCCATGATCTGGTAAATGGACTAGAGTTGGACCAAGGGTTGGACTTGATGATCTCAGAGGTCTTTTCCAACCCAATCAATTCTATGATTCTATGATTCTATTATTCTGTATGCTGGGCTGGGCCCTTGCTGGGTCCTTGCTGAGCACTCAGTGATTGCTGAATGTCCCATGAACACAACCAGGGCTCAGTGGCTGAGAGGGAGATTTCTGTGAGATGAGTCTTTGCTGCCTCCTCTGTGACAGACACAAACTGCCCAAATCACCACATAAACCCATGGGGAGGCAGCATATGGAATAATGTGCAGGATTTATTAAAGTAATCAGTGGAAGTGCTGCTGGGCTATCACAGGAACAGGACACTGACATTTTCCTGTGATGTGTGATTTTGACCTGGTTAAAATGTTTCTAATTACCAGGCACAGGGGAAAAGCTGAAGGAATAATCTCCTTTGTCTTACAGTGAATTTTGTCTTCCAGTAGGGTATATATCAGCATTTACTGAAAATGCTTGGTTTAGTTCCTGTTTTTACAGTAACAGAGAACCTTCTAAAGAAGACACGTGTATGGTGTGTTTAATACTTCCAAATATACTCCATATATGAAGAAATAAACTTTACCTCTTGTTTAATAATACTAATCAAAGCATGCATGTTACATCTGAAAGCTGAAAATATTTAATATATGTAAAACTAGTTCTGCTGTATTATTTTCTTTAGTAAAGTGTTGGTAATGAATCCCAACCCTACTATTTAGTATTTGTTTAGCCTTTCTTCTTTTATATCATTCTTATGTTCTGTGATTTAGAAAGACTGAACAAAGAGTGCAAGTTTGAAACAGCATTGGAACCATATGTGTTATAGTTGTATATAATCTATATCATAATTTAACAGAGTGGGGTAGGTTTAGTTAGAAAACCACTCTCTGTGTTGGACATAGAGTTGTCTTTCCATAAATTAACTGTTCAAAGAAAGGGAAAGTGATTGCATCTGAGCTGGGATAAAAACAGATTCCACCATGAATTCCTTTCTGGAACTTAACAAAAAACTTTGTGTATGGAACTGTGATGCAGAATTTTTTTTTTTTTTACTGACTCTTAGTTTTTGTCTCTTGATTGTTGGTTTTCTCTGTGACATCTGGAAGTAATGATGTCAATAAGCAATACCAGAATGTAAACTTTCCAAGTCTTGTAATGAGATTAAATTTCCTTTTTTGATAAGATAGAAGTATTTGTGTCATATGACACGACTCCCCCTTAGCGAATTGTTTTTCCAAAAGCTTGCGAAAGAGGTGTCATAAATTGAAAAAGCTTTTGGGATAATAAGTTTTATTGTGGGGCACAGTTTCTCCTGGAGACTCACATAACTGCAGTGGACTTTAGAGAAAGTCATCATCATTCCCAGCAGTGATGAAATCACATCGCTCTGGAATTTGCTGTTCTTTGATTTGAGAGTGCCTCTACAATGAAACAGCAATGTGTGGACTTCTCGCTGCCTCCCTTGGGGTCTGTTGTGCAGGAGGCACTCTCCTCCCTCTCCCTGGTCAGCTTCTTTACATTTAATTTAATTTTCTGAGCTGACATTGTCAATCTGAAATTCAGCAACACGCTTGACAGGGAGTCGGAGGAAAGCCGAGTTCATTTCTGGAAGTGGCTTTATGCAAATGAATCCTCCCGTGGCTGCTGGAGCAGCTCATTTGCTGATGGATCAGAGCAGTGCCCTTGGTCCCTTGTCATCTGCAGGAATAAAGCTCAAGATGTGCCACAGGGAGCTCTGAGAGTTCCTGTAAACCATTCATGCACCCCCAGAGCTCCCTGTGAGTGTTTTGGGTGTTTGGGGATAAAAGATGGATTTGTTTCCCATGTAGAATCTGGAGGGTTTCATTCTGCAGTGTTTGGTTGGCTTCAGGGAACTTACCTCAGCTTGTGACTGTTCAGGCCAGGCTGGATAAGTGACAAGGAAGTCCTAAGGACACCGTTAATTCTTGTCTTGATTTTAGCTGAGTTTTCAAGGTTTAGGTCCTTACTAGATGACCTACCAAAACATTAAAATAGGAAAACCCTCAGTAGGATGAGTGACATTATTACAAGTATAACTTCTTTTTTTTTGGAAGAATTCATCATTTCATTAGCTGAAATCTAATTTTGGCTTAGCTCTGTGTCGTGTTAGCACATTTGTTCTACTAGTACACTTTAATTAAAAACACCAATATTCTATTTAAATGCCTTTTTCTAAAGCACAGCACCATCAGATGATAAACTTTCTGTGCATGGAGTGGGATTCTTGAAGGTGTTTTGCCTCCATGCATAGTGATTGGGAAAAGAAAATAGTTATTTGGTTATGTTTCAGTGAGTCTTTCTTGTCCATGTGGCTGAAGTAGGAGAAGGAGGTTTGTGGGGATCTCCTGCAGCTGTGATGGTCAGGGTGCCCTGCTCTGAAATCCTGAAACAGCTTGTGGGGTTGTGGATCCTGCTGCAAAAGGGACAAGCTGGTTTTACTTAAACAGTTGCATCTTGCATGAATATCCCCAATAGAGTTAACCACTTTGTGGGATTACATCTTGGTCTAATAAATCTGGATGTCACATCCTCATAGCAAAAGGAATTAAGGCTACAAAGCAGCCTGGAGTGTGTCTTCTGCTCCAGTGTCTCACAGGGAATTTCAGGGACTAAACGATCCGTAGCAGGAAAGACACATAAAGGTTAAGCTGTGGAAGAAAAAGAGAAGCTAAAATGTTATGAAAGAAAGAAGGAATGAGATTTGTGGAACTCTTCTGTCCTTCTGTCCTCTTCTGTCCTTCTGTCCATTTTCTAGGGCTCCAGTACCTGTTCATGGAGTACAATCTGCTGAATGTCACTGCAGTAGATCTTGCTGGTCCAGTATGATAATTTATTTTTAAAACTAGATTACAGCTAAAGGATGAGTGTGCCCCTTTTACACTGGGGCACTTGGACCATGGGACAGAATAACAGCCCCTTGACAACCAGACCTGAGCTATAAACAGAATGATGTTTCTCTCACTGCAGTGCATTCAGATAATTTGCAGCTTGTTCTTACCTCACTGGAATAAATTGAATGTCACTGCAGCTGGTTTTAGTACCCATGGATTCTCTAAAATTTGTATTCCTTTTCATAAAGCCCTAGAAATGTCTACAGTGATCATGCAAACAAATTAAATAAATGGCCTCTTTAACTTTGTTAAAAATAATGCCTAGATTTTTACATGTGCAATTGCTTCTTACTCCTACGAAAACAGTCCATTTTCTTAGCTAAAGCACAGGGTCACAGCCTGGATTAAATGAATACTGTTATGATTCTCATTTTCACTCTACACTGTGCTGGTGAGGTACACAAAAATGTAATGGTCAGAGAGGGTTTTTTTTTTTTAATATATCAGTAAAGTGCAAAAAAAAAATTTATTATAACAAATATGCATCATTAGCAAAGGCAGAGTTAGGTCAAGAAAGATCATTAAAAAGAGAGCCTTGCTCCAGATGTTGATCTGTTATCCAGTGATGGTGCAGATTATTAGCTCATGCTTTATACTTTATGATTTCACATGTTTATCTTCTAAACTAAGAACTTATCATATTTAAAAAATATATGACCAATAAACTCCAAAGCTGAGCATGGAGACTTTGAGGGAAAATGTCACTTTTGTTGTGTATGTTCCAAAAGACAAAGCACACGCTGCTTTCTAAAGGAAAACTCACAATCAGTCTCAAGATGGGTGGGTTTGAAATCAGAGTCTCCCCGGTGCTGTCTGATCACTGTTTGCTTGGCATTTTGGAAATGGCAGGAGGAGGGAGGAAGAACCGTAAAAGTCATAAACATGCCTTTGATTGGGCATTGACACAGATTAGTTTTACAGTTCATTTAAAATCATATGAAAATATTTGCTAATCTTCTTAGAGATATTATGATAGTTTTAATTTTTTCTGGTTTTGTTTGGGTGCATTGCTAGACAAATGCTGTAACACTGTCTAATTCAGTGAAACACAGGGGATTTTGTTGTCTGTTTGGGTTTTTTGAAGCAACCAAGAATGGTAAAAACCTCTAATGAAGAATGGACAAAGTGTATCTTCTGTACTTTTAAACATTCAGAAAGACTTCAGCATGTGCTGTGTGATCCCTGCAGTTGTGTCAGGACAAAAGGCACGAATCTGTAAAGTTCATGCAGGTCAGATCCCTTAAAGGGTTTTTATTAGCAGATGGTTTGTAACTTGTCCTTGGAGAAGGTGGAAGATGATGCTAAAATAATTATCTCTTGCTCAGATCGTTTTCCTCTTTAATTGCTTAGTGAACACTTCTCTCCAGTCTTTTTAAGCTCAGGCTCTGCTCAGTGTCCTGTTCTGAGCTTGTCTGTGTGTTTGGAGTTAATTAGGCCACGTGAAGCTTTGGGTAAGTGTTGGAGGACAGAGTTACCATCTATCACCTCTCAGTAAAGCCGGAGCACAAAGGAATGGTGGTGTTTATCTCCTGGAAGCTCAGCAGCAGTGCCTGGGCAGTGGGGCGTGACTGCGTGAAAGCAGCAAGTGCTGCTTTAATTGGCATCTTGGAGCTACATTCCCTCCTCAAAACAAACAACACAAACCCAGAGTTTTCCCCCCAGCCTCCCAGAGCAGGAGCTGACAGCCAGCTGGATTGTGTTTAGCAAAAGCACCTTGTTCAGGGTGCACACCATGCACAGCCCCTGCTCTGGTTTGGCAGAGCTCACATTGCTGCCCCATCCCTTCTCTTCATGCAGTACAACAGGAATGCACTTTTTCCTCTCAGAAAATCAGCAGCGATGCCAAGTTTGCACAGAGTGGTGCTCTACAGTCCTGTTGTTCTTAAGCTCTTGCCTTGTAGCCCATGGGCAACAACACTTACCCATTTGTCCTTTAGACACAGAGCTGGAATTGCTGCTGTCCTGTAAATCCCACCTTGTACACTGAACCTACAGGGAGAGCACAGCCCTTGCTTCACTGAGGGCATAAAGCCCTCCTGAGGACAGAGGTGCTGATGAGTGTCTGACTTGCCACAGCTTGTTCTAATTACTGTTGGGGTGAGCTGATTTGGGTAATGCATTTCTCACCTGGAACACGATAAATATCTCTTGACCTCATCTTGCACATTTACAAAGCTCAAAGTTTCTGAATTGTCTTTAATAACTAACTCAGTTATTTGTTAATCCATTTGGAGAACAGGGAAAACTCTAATGATTTTGGAAATACTAGTCCAATAGGCAAAAATAATATTTAGTTGTTGAAAATGTTAAATATTATTTTTAATTAAAAAAATAAAAAGTTGCCATGCAATTTTGGCAGAGCAGGAAAAAACCTTCTTTTGTTCTTTGCTGTAAATGAAATGGTAGTTGAATATGATACAAAGGCATTTAAAAAATGTAGTGGAAACTATTTACAGAGATTGTTTAGATCTGATTTCAACACCTGCATCCTTGAGCTTGTGTGCACGGGGATTTATACCTCTGGATCCAGTTCTTACATACCTCAAGCATGGCCCTGACTCCTCAGGCTCAGTCTTAACATGCTTTGAAAGGCACAGCAGCCTTGGCAAGGACACTCCCATGGCAGGAGAGACAGATCTGCTGCCTGGGAGGTGTGACCAGAGGAACTGTCCCATTGCTCCCAGCATTGTACTGATGGGCACAAAGGAATTGCAGCACATGGAGGGGGATCTGTGCTGCAGCTGTTCTGCTGCTGGTGCAGAGCTCCTGTTGGGCCATGCTTGAGGTTCAGCGAGGTTTGAGGCATTGCAGGTTGTTGTGGATTGTAACAGAAACTCTGCAAGACAAAAAGCTTCCTTGGGAATGCCAAACTTCTAGTTAAAAGAAAAATATATCATGAATATTAATATTCTGTGCTGGAATTGTTACAAATATAATTGAGTAAACTTTTTTCCTTCTCCTCTTGGATTTCCTTGGTCTTTCTACCTCTTTGCATGTTCCCCATTTTCACTTGCACTCTTCTCTAGTATTGGTCCCTTTGCCCTGTCTCTTCTCTTGACTGTAGGATTTACTTTCCCTCCAGCTCTTGCTCTGTGAAAAAGCTGACTTGTATCATTCCTCACTTCATTGATTTGCTTATCTTTTATTATGTGTTACTTAGAGATACCTATTATCTTTAGATTATACTCTCTAATTTTCCCCATCTGTTACTCTTTAGCTCCTTAATTGTGTTACTTAATTCAGTAAAACATTGCAGGATACAGTTTATGTGTAACATGTTGTACAAATTAAAATTAATTCTAATGAGACAAATTGCAGTGACCAGATTGTGTTAAGTATGTGACCTTTAGTGGAGTAGTTTCATCTGGTTTTAGTCCAGTTGTAAAGAAAAGTTGGGTTGAAGAACAGTCACTAAATTGAAGTGCACAAAACCTCAGGATCATTTTTATTTAATTTTGTTTTCCTTTTTGATCAGCACATGAGACTGAAATGTTTTACACCCAGAAATCCTCTTTGGTGAAAGAATGTGACCAAGCTACCAACACAGAGGAATTAATTCTCATTTCTCTCAGCTGCATAGTCTGGAGCTGGAGTGATGTCAGGGGGCACAGGGCTTATTTCTTAGCCTTGGTGGCAGCTGACACTTTCTTAAAATCAGCATTCCTACCTTTCAGTAGTTTTATTTTGCAAAGCAAGCAAACAACATTAATTTTCCAGTATTATTATGTCAAGAAGAGATGATGGGAACCAAGCTGTTATTTTGCACCCTCAAGCCCCATATTCAGTCAAATCAACCAGTGTTTGTCTTGTGGTTTTGTGTGAGCTGCTACAGAGAGTTGTGTGTGAGCTCTCCTTTGTTATCCAAGGAGCAGCTGAATGGAGGATAAGCTAAAAGGTACCTGGAGGAATCAGCTGAGTTATTCTGGATTTTTCCTTCATTTTAGCTAAACCATTGGTTCCCTGTGTTAATGGTTAACTCTGTGAGTTTGCAGTCTTATTATGGAATCAAAATACAGTAATGGATTTGGCTGTGAAGCATTTGCTCTTGGTGACTGATTCCTTAACTCATTGTATTGAACTCTTCAGACATTAAAGACAGCCCTAGTTCTTTGCTGGATAACACTGCGTGGTGATCTCTCTCTTAGCCCATTTGAGCAGGAGAAATAATTAAAGAGTGGTGTTCAACCACAATAAATACTACTTAAGCTGGTCTTCAGGCAGTTGCTTAAAAACAGTCTTTTAAAATTTTAGGATCTGTACATCAAAAAAGATCTGGAAAATAATTTGTAAATGCTCAAAGGATGGGATTTTTTGTTTGTATTTGAAAAGGGAGAGTCATATGCAAGACTAAGCATCAGACTCAGCATAATGTTATTACTGCTGATTTTTTGCTTTTCAAATAATATATGCTATTTTCAGTACCACTGTAACTTTCCAAGTTGTATTAAAGTATCTGTTTTAATGTTTTAGATCTGTAGTTCAAAGGAAGACTCTAATTTTATGAATGTTCATAGGATCTTTTTTCCAATTAACTGATTTATGTTCTATCACTGGCAAAATAATAATAAAAAAAAAGACTTAATGTATTTTATTGCTCTGCTAGATAGTTGAATTTCCACTTGGGATGCAATAGGCAGTGTTAGAGCAGGAAGCTAAAACCAGCATTATGGCAGAGACTGCAGAGGCACTTAGGAAATGTCAGCACTTTTGGGTGGTTTTTTTTTTTCCCTTTCCAATCCTTTTATCAGTGAGACTCTTGGTAATTCACATTTGAAGATCAGGAAAACAATATTAGACTTGCAGAGGGAGTTAATCTGCATCCAAAGCACTTTAGCTAAATTAAAATAAAAACTAAAAAATGTACTGACTTGTGCCAACTCCTGTTAGAGTGTGGGTCAGAGCAGCATGTGATGTGCCCTGCTGGGAGGGCATGTGAGCCCCAGCTCTGGGTTCTGTGAGCTCTACTGTCTGATCTCTGCAAAGTCCAAGCTCTTTAATGCCTCTGTGGCTGCATTTCCCCACCTCAGAGATGAAAATGCTGCTCCCTTTGGGGTCTCCCCACACAGTACTGGCTGTGAGAGCTGTTGGTTGGACATGCCCAGGGTTGTTGCCTGCTGTGCTGTTCCCCTCTCTGCTTCCCTGGGATCTGCTGCCAAGGCCCTCCCAAGCCTGGTCCCACCACACAGGACCCTGGATAGGGCAGCCAGAGGGACACTGCACTGCTGGGAGGCAGTGGCTGCTTGCAGGGTCTCTGTGCCATGTGTGCTACTTAAACTGCAGGAAACTTGCCTGGAAGAATAATGGAATCTGGGAACACTGGCTTGGCTCAATGTGCCTGGTTTTCCTCTGTGTTGGGTTCTCTGCTGCTTCCCCAGAAACCTTGAGGGTGCTGCTGATGGGCTGGCACATTTTAGCTGGTCCTTATGTCAGTGCTTTTGGGCAACTCTCTAACACTGCCTGGTAGGGTGAGGATTTTTGGAAGTCTGTTCTTCTCTAAAGCTGGAATTTTTCAGATTTCCTCCTTAGGATACATCATGAACCCAAGCATTGAACTTGTCTTCTATTACAGAATTAGGTACTTTGAAACTTTTGTGTAAGAAATAGGAAATGTACTAGGAATCATAATTTATTTTTCTTCAGATTTGTTTTCTTGAATACTGCAATATTTTTCTGTCTTTTTTAAGGGTTTAGTTTTGGTTTAGCCTCACATTAGTTTATGTTGCTTCCTGAAGTTCCTATTAATAACTAATATTTATTTTACATATTATCAATGTGATCTTCCCTGTAGGGAATGAAAAGCTGGAACTTTTAGATAAACTCAGTAGACAAGTTGCTTGTTATGGACTTCTGTGCAGTGAGCCTGGTTGGGCTTTGCTTGTTTATGAAAGGTGCTTAACAAAAGTTTGGCTCAGTATCAACCAGCAGAAAGAAACACTTTTCCTGCCCATTTCAGAATGGGATGGTTGTAATTGTGAGAAGGCAGTTATGGAAAACTAAACATGCATTGGTGAATTTTCTTCCCCACTGTGTCACAAATGCCATGCAGGTTGGCAGCTCCTCAGCCCACCAGAGAGATTTCTGCAGTACTGCTGCCTAGAGGAGAGTGCCTAATAGAAAATAAAAATAATACAATTTATAAGGAGGTTTCCATAGAAAATGGATGAACTCCCAACAGTCCCCTGGTTTTGCCTGGCTGCAGGTTAAGAGTTGAGCATAAAGACAAAGCAGGAAGTAAAACCATAAATTAGCCCTTTTAGAACACAGTAATGCTAGAAAAAATAGCTTTAAAACCTAATTTATTTTTTTACATGATTTGAAATAATGCACAATAAAATGCCAGACAAATGCAAATTGAGATGGTGGATTTAGTGTGGGTTTATTTGACCACACAATTCTGCTTTTTTGCAGCCTTTTTTGTTCTGCTTTGCGTTTGTCTTGCTTTCAGATCTTACTGATTTTTGCCTTCCTAAGCCATTTTGTCATGGTTTTCCCACTGGCTGTGGCTCTGCTGTGCCTCACTCTCACACCAAAGGGACTCCCTGTCATGAAATGGGTCTCCAGCATCAGACTTCCTTCTTCTGGGTCTGAAATACCCTTTACTTTCTCTGGCTTGCTTGATCATTTGTCTGGGTTGAAGGTCTGTCTTTCAAGAACTAATATTTTGTTGCTGGCAAAATAAGGGGGAGGTGAAGGGAAGGTCAGAGTGTGGATCAGTGTTAAACAAATTGTGAAGGTCACAAAGAATTTTAATTTGACTTGAAAAAGAGACTTGTATCCAGCAGCACATTTTTGTTTGTGATGGTCTGAATGGACAATTGTGGCTACTTTGAGAATTTGGTGTAGACTGCATGACTGGTATAATTTGAATTAGTGCCATGCCAAGGACATAGTCCCCTTTTTTCCTTATCTGCCTGATGGAAAGCAGAAGAAAGCCCTGCGTGACACGCCTCGACCCGCAGTGTCACTGGGGGCCTTTGTGACAGGCTCTGCTTTCTGGCCTCTCATTTGATAAAACCAGTTTGGGGGAGGCTGGGAAGGAGCTTGCTGCAACACTAAATGTGCTTACAGGCAAGAGTGTCTGGGGTGAGTACAGCCTGCCATTCCCTCTTCATAGTTATTAGAAAGCCAGAGTTTCTTTCTGAGAATGGGACCAAATCCTGGGTTTGTGTAACACAGGGACAGTCACCCCAAACCATGCACTGTAATTCTCTGTGCTGCAGGATCCCCTGCCCTTGTCCTTTTCTCCAGACATCCCTGTGCCTGCCATTTGCTCATTTCTTATCTTTTTTCTTTCCCACTCCTCTGCCTTGCTTTCTTTCTCTTACTCTACTCTCTGACCCCAACTCTGTACCCTAACCCAGGCTGAAATTGCTCCCTCTCCTCCATGCTGACAGGGCAAGAGAATCAGGGGGAGTGCTGCTTTTCCTTAGCATGAAAACATCCCAGCTTTCTGGTTTTGTATCCATTTCCCTCCTTCCTGCCTCCACCTCCACGGCTTGGGAAATATTTATAGTGCAAAATGGGAAAAAGCACCTCAGTGCAGGTTGGGTAACAGGAAACCATAATCTGAACTCACAATGCAGATGTAATAATTTAAATTGAACCATTTTGTGATGTTTTAAGTACTGGAAAGACTTTTTGAATTGCTGTTGATTATTTGGGGTTTTTTTTGGTTTATGTTTTTAAACAAGGTTACAATTCAATTGTTCCAATTGATACCCAATGCAGTGGGTTAAGGTCTTTTAACTATAAATTTACAAAGCTCACAAAGGAATGATTGACATGTTTTCCTGAATATTAATTTCAAGTAAGAGGCTTGAGTCTGAGCAGGGGTAGCCAAGTATTTTTTGCAGGCAGTAAACAAACAGGAGCATGCTGAGCAAATTTCATTTACACTACGGGGTTGCAATTCCAAGGCAGAAGATTTGGCTGCAGGTACTCTGACAGCAAATCATGGCATTGGGCCAGTGTCATGGCCACTTTTGAGGCATGTTTGCTGGAAGTTCTGTCATTTCTGTCATGAATTCTGGTGGGTTTTATTGTGGAATCATTTCAAAGACAATTGAAAACATTGTGTGGTGTAAGAAATCCAGAAACATCGACTTTTCCAAGCACGTGGATGTTTCATTATCTCATGTAGATTGGAGAAATATGTTCTCTTTGTTAATACAGTGTATTTTTTTTTCCTCTTTCCTTATTCAGAGACCTGAGTGAAAACCAGATAAAAGGAATCCCTAGAAAGGCCTTTCGAGGAATCATTGATGTGAAGAACTTGTAAGTGACAACTTCATTAATATTTGTGGTGGAAACCATTCTCCCTGGGCTACATCTGGCTGTTATTATGTGTTTGAGTAGCATTTGTTTAGCTCTGTGCAACATAAAAGGGACCTGCAGATCCTGCAAAATTTTGTCAGGGCCCTCACAGGCTACTTTGGTCCACACTGAACACACCTTGGGAAGTTTTAGCAAAGGAAAAAAATGTTCTTAAATGCTTTACCCCTTCCTTCAGTGATGAAAGATATGCATAGGAAAAGTACTGGTAGAGTTTGGGGATGAAATTGAAATGTTTCCCTTAGATTAAATCTTCTGTCTCACCACTTGTGTGGAAAATAAATACAACAAAATGTGGCACACAAGCACAGTGGTTGAGCACAAACATCAGAAAATGAAAAAAAAAAAGTAATGTGGGCAGTTAACTGTGCAGGCTTTGACAGTTTGTATTGAATATTAAAATAATTTGTAAAAGCCATTAAAGAGAGAAAATAGAATTTGTGCTGATGAAGCTGGGCTGTCCTAGCCGCTTTCTGTAACATAGTCTGAAATATGTGTAAATAAAGCCTTTCAGCTCTGTATTTCCAGAGCTGCTGGAGGCTCTTCCACACCACAGAACAGGAGCACATTTCTGAGCACACCCACAAGCTAAAGCACCACTGGCTTTGCTGGAGTCAGCACAAGGTGAGCTGGAAAAGGCAATAACAGCCCCTGAGTTGGCAGGGTCAGGGGTTCCTGGGAGGACTTGCAGGCACTCCCAGCACAGTTTCAGAGCCATCAGGTTTGGCACTGTGTTGCCACACCAGCAGCTGAAATCTCACACCCACTGTGTTAAATATTGTAAGCACAGAGTAAATGGTGTGAATTCATTTTTTTATTATTTAGTAGAAGAACCAACTAAAAAGAGATCTAAAAAGAAGCACCTGTCTACAGTCTTGCAATATGCCTGTGCTCTGTTTTCTCTGAGCACTGTGCAGAGTCCTTTGGGGGCTTTGGGATACACAGAACACTTGTAGACATACTATAACACTCACAGCAGTTCGTGCAGGCATTCAGCATGCTAAGCTTGTGTTTCTTGAGTGGTTTGCCCTCACTTTGTGCATATTCAACAACAACTTTAGTTTTTGGGTATGGGAACTTTTTTACCTGAATATCAGCATGAGAAAACACACCTTGAGAGGCCAATTAACCTTCAGTGGAGGAGCATCAGAGGTCCTGTGTGAGCAGGTGTAGTTTTCAAGACACAGAAAAGTCCTGAAGAATGTAGTTTATAGTAGGAAGAAGTTTGTGGACTTTAGGCAGAAGTGTGGCTTTCTTGTCATGTTATCATGAGCTTTACTTACACCATGTGATCTAGAGGAGCAATAGATGGTGTTTGTTTCAGAAAATCTGAATTTCCCAGCTATAATTCACTGTTAGTTGTGTGGCTTCAGTTAAAATAGCAAAGTTTGCATTCAGAGTTGTGTTCACCTCTGGCAAGCTGTCACAACAATCACAGGTGTTTTGATTTATGCACCCACTCCCAGTGCAGAAGGAACCAGGGTTTCTCCTTTGCATGAGCTGATATCAAGGGATGACTGGCTGGAGTGCTTAGAGGAGTTCTGTAAATGTTGAAGTTTAAAACTTCAACCAAAAAATGTGACTATCAAGTTAGGCAGTATCTGTTACTTTGCTGCAAAAGACACAGTATCAGAAGTACTTCCCTCTAGCTACTGTTTCTGTCTTTCATAAGTACTGAATTTATCACAGAATCATAAAATAATTCTGGTTTGGAGTGACCTCTGGAGGTCATCTGATCCAGCCTCTGGCTCAGCAGGAGCACAGAGCTCAGCAGTCTGACAGATTGTTGATGTGAGCCACGAGCACTGATTGTGTAGATAAATAGGAGAGAAGCAGCCTTTTCACTCCTACCTGGAGCCAGTCTTTCTTGGTAAGAGATGTGCGAGTCCTGTACCCAGGGTGGTTCATTAGAGCATCTGACTTTGCTTCCACACACAGGCTGGTGGCCTGAGAGTGGCTGAGAGGAACGTGGCAAACCCTTGAGCCAACTTGCTGCTGGAAACACATTAACATTTCTACAGCAATAACTGTAAGGATGTGATGCAAGTTGAACAGAGTTAATATTTAAAGCTCTTAAAGCTTCAAGCAGTAGCTTCAACATGCCAGTTGCCATTCTCAGTCTAGACTTGGCAGCCAAGTCTCTCCCTCCTGAGTGCCAGGGATGACCATCCAGTGAGGACGAGTGTTCAAGAGCCTAAGGAGGAGGATGAGCTTTGCCTTTTGGTGCCATCCAGCTGTTCCAACACCTGCACTGCTCGTGCCTGGTGCCTGTGACACATCCACACCAACAGGAGAGCAGCAGGCTTGGCTGTTTCTATGGTTATTGCTTTGCAGATTTATTGTACTGTCTCTGAGTTCCCCCACTCTATAAAGCATGTTTGTGAGGGATCTTGGAGACTTTTAGATGGAAGAAATAAAGCTACACATTCTCCCACGCTTCCCAACCCTTTCCAACTTATATTTAAAATCCATATAGGGAAGGGCTGGTGTGGAATAGTCTCTGTTTTCATTGTTTGACATTTAGCATAGTCTCAAATTCTTCCAGGTTTACAAAAAGTGTCCTGTTGTCTTGGCAAAAATAATAACCCTGTAGATATTATAACAGGGACACAGCAAGTGCTAGACCAGATGAAAGTCTCCAGATAATGCTGTCTTTAACTGCAGCTTGGAAAGCTTCCCTCAGGAAAGAATGCAGAGTTGAAGCAGTAGACTGAGCCAGGGCATGAATTCCTTGTGGATCCAGGCTCTGAAATACACAGCCTGAGGGCTCAAGAGAAATTACAGTGGGGGCCATTTGAAAGCCCTGTGAGAATCCCCCTGTCCCGGCACAGTAAGTGACACAGAATCACAGGCTGTGTCCAGCTGGAATACACTGGTGTGAAACAATCTGTGTGCTGGATTTAAGGGCAGAGATGCCACTGCTTGTGCAGAGCACTGAGGGGTTTTGCTGATGTCCCCAAACCCCAGGGCTGCACAACTGGCCTGGTGCCAATATGGGTTTGGTCATTTAAAAAAAAAGTTAAGATGATTGGAGGAAAAAAACCTATTATAAAATGTAGTGTTTCAAGATATTTTCACCATGACTTTTTCTTTAAATGGTCAAAGCTTTCTGTCTTTTGTCATTCTCTTAGCAGAGCAGTGAGCCAGGAAAATGGGCTTGGGTAAGGGCTGTGCTAAAGAAGAGCTTTTAAATGTCAGGGAGGCCAATATTTTTGCACAAGATGAAGCCAAAGCAGAGACTAAAGGTTTTCAAACTCCCAAGTGAGGGAAATTTTGTTGTGTGAATTATTTCCATGTGAAGTGTTTTCTGCTGGTTGACTACAAAATCAAGGGATGAATCTGCACACAAAGAAGTTAATAGGTCTATTTCTAATCAAAGTACAAAAATAATTATACAGCTTTTAGAAAGTGTCATGAGGACATATTGTCCATTAGCAGTAGTGAATTTATATTGTAATTTGGCAAAAGCTGACACTTTGAACATATTGTAGAGTAGATGCATAAATGCTGCTCAGTGGCCCTAAGAGCTGAACAAGAAAGGGCAAGGGAGAGCCAGGCTGCACAGTGCACCTGCATTCAATTTCTGTTCCTTATTACTTAGGGAACAGGAAATGTTTCTTGCAGGAATCTAGCCCCAAGTAAGCACATTTATTCCAAGAATTAAAGTGTATGGGTTTGGGTCTCATTGAGCTTTGGGCTAACTCAGCACTGTCAGCCATGGCCTTCCATCATAAAAATATATAGAGCTGCTTCTTGGCTTTCTGCACGTTTGCCCTGCTTGGGTCACATCTTGGCATTCAGGGGAGTGTTTCTCTGCTGAGGAATTCTGCTGTTGCTGCTGAATTAGCCTGCACAGCCCACCTTACTGAGAGCAGCCAGGCACCCAGAATTGGAATATACAGAGCTTGATATTAGGAAGAAATTGTTCCCTGGGAGGGCAGGCACGCCCTGGCACAGCTTGCCCAGAGAAGCTGTGGCTGCCCCATCCCTGGAAGTGTCCAAGACCAGGTTGGACAGGGCTTGGAGCAACCTGGGATAGTAGAAGGTGTCCCTACCCATGGCAGGCTGTGGAATTGGATAAACTTTAAGTCCCTTCCAACCCAAACCATTCTATGAACATCTGGCAGCCAAGGAAATGAAATGATTCACAAAAAGGAGAACATGAATATGCAGTGCAGATGCACAGGGGGAATGGCAGAGCAGCAGAGCAGAGGGGGAGCCAACCTGCCTGAGCAGCCACCCCATTTGAACACCACTGGAGCCACATGGAATGACAGAGTTACTGCTTCTTCTGTGAGGATTTCATGCCAGTTCTTCTTGGCTAACCAGAACTCAGTTCAGCTCCTGCGTTTATCTCTTGCAGGCTTTGGCTGTGAGGTTCTGGAGTACTGGGCTTCAGAAAAACACAAGCTAAGAGGGTCATCTGTCATGAGAATGCAGACTAATTGCATTGCTGTCTAAATATTTCTCAACCACACAGGAGATAATAGCTCATATCAGCAGACCTTGCATCCTGGGGCCACTTAGCCAGTTGTGGGTGAGAGCCTTGCTGATAGCCCTAAAGGTGCTTTTGGAGGAAGAAATGAAGCATTTAGATTTTTTTAATTTTTTTTTTTTTAAACACAGGAATACATCAGCACATATGCAAAATTTAGCACTTCTGCAAGTCAGTACACATTTATTTTCCTGGTGGTTACATTACTCATGCAGTGTGAAAAATCAGAGCTCTGTGAGTACTGTAAAATATTGTTGTACTTATTAGTTGCAGTTCCTTATTTGTCAAATGGCTTTTCTTGGAAGATACTCTTATTTTTCTGCATGCATCTACTATTAGCATCGATCCATGTGACTTTTACAAAAATTAAACATCTAGATTGCACATTCAGGTTTTGGAAAAAGCTGAACTTGCTTTTTACATTGAGAGGTATTTTGCATTCACCTACACAAAACATAAAAACGTTCCTATGGAATCTTTTTTATCCATCACAACCAGCACTGCAAAGCGTATTTGTAATTTTTGCCATTCAGCCATAGAAATAATTAAACCTACCTGTCAAATTAAAGTAACTAATAAACCCAAGAAAATAATGGCTGATTTGTGTGTAGCCATTTCACCAGCAGAAAGCAAGTGATTGTGAGTTATTTGCCCTACATAAATATGCAGTAGATCTTAATGAAATGTTACACTACAAAATGTAACTCCTTTAGCCTGGGTTCTCCAGGGACACCATTATCCAGAGCCCTCTGAAATTCCTGGCCTTAGTTTCATGACATTTGTGTACAGTGTTCAGTGTTACTGTTGCAGTTTGCAGGAAAATAAAACAAAAGGAGGGAGACCAACCCTTGGCCAGATTTTCCATTTGTTTGGCGTAAAATCTGGACTAAGTCTACTGGAGCCTGTGCTTGGACTCAAATAAAAGAAAAGAAATGCCTCCAGGAGAATTCATTATCACATGTTGGCTTGTGTACTTTCTTATGTATCTTTCAATGGACACTGTGTGTCTATATCTGATGGTGTGCATGAAAACCACAGTGTATTTTAAATATGAATGCAGGAACATTTAAGGAAAGGATACATTTCCACGGATTTCAGGTTGTTTCCATCTCAGCTGGTCTTTTTGAGTGTTTTCAGAGCTGGCAATACAGGTCAGAGGTATGGAAACAGCTATTTGAAATACTTGTTGGAGACAAACCTCTTGCCTTCTTTAGGGGGTGAAAAGATCGTATTACTTCAACCGCAACAATTTGTAAATAATTTTCCTTCCCCTTGTCCATAAATTCATGCTGCACTCAATGTATTCCAACAGTGTCTTCCTTTCTGTCTCCTGTAATTAGTCTTCATGGTGATAGTGACCATAATGAATTCAAGAGAGATCTCTGTGGCCATTGCATTTGCTTTCCTAGAAATTTCATTGTCATGCAGCATTATTATAACATTAAAATAACACGTTACCCACTTACCACCTTCCATGGAGAAACACCACCTGCAGCGCCAGTTAATTTTATGAATACATTAGTTTGAGCTTTTGCCATCTGTTCTAGCCCTTATAATAAATGCAAAAAGCATATATTTCACAATTAACTCATTAAAAAGATATGATTGATTGAAATGCACACGCATGTTCCTGCACAACGCAGTTAAGGTGAGCTGTGCAGAACCAACCAAGCAGAGAGAGAGGATCTGAGTGGGAGCAGAGGACATTTGGTGACAGTCTCACATGAAGGGCCAGCACACCAAGTGACACAGAACTGGTGGCTCCGTTTGCTCCTGAGTCGTGGCATGTTCTGCCCAGGGAGCTGCTCTTGGCTTTCCTGCCTGAGCTCACTTGGGAGTTTATTATCCCTTGGGTTTGTTTTCTACTTTATTCAGTTATGAATCACCAACCTTTCAAATCTTTCTAAATAACTTCTCTTGTCTATCTTAGTGAAGTTCAGAGAAAAAAGCAAGAAAACCTGAGCGCTGTGCAGCCTGACTTTGGGCAGGCAGGAAAGTGTGGTGGGGAACTGAGTTTTCCTTTGTCCCAGCTGAAGGTGCTTCCTACTCCCCCTGTTTCCATCAGGAATGTCATAGCTGCTGCAGCCACAGCCAGGGCAAAGCCTGTTAGGAACACAGAGATGAAATCTTCAAATTTAGTCCAGAAACTGCATTCTTTTAATCTGTTTCTTTGCCCCCAGTGAATGGGCAGAGCCTTTTTCCTCTCTGGGAAGAGGATGCAGACACTGCTTCTGTTTCCTGAGGGTCTGTGGGAGCACAGGATCCTGTGCACAGGGAGGGCTGCCCTTGCATCCCTCCCTCCCTGGAGAGCCTTCGGCAGGATGGCTGAGGGTGAGCCAGACATCTTGAACAGAGAGTTAATTCTGCATTTTTCTGGAATATGATGCTCAGAGGCAGTGCCTCCTGAGTAACTGTGCTCTCTGCCAGGTTCTCAGAATTGTCATGTGATACTGTGCTTTTCAAGTGTCATTGCAACACTGAAACTTTTGCATGTATCTCTCTTAACATCATAAGGTGTAGCCTCACACAAAATCACCTGCTTGGGAAGAAAGTTTCATAAGATTTTTGCACTGTGCACTGATGCCAAGAGATGCCAGTTCAGCAGTGATCTTGCTAGTGAGTGAGCCAGTTTTGGTCTTGATAGTGCATTTTGGCAAACTCAAACTCTTCAGGGGACACAATGTCAGCTCTTCAGGGGACATTTTAAAAGGGCATGTAGTGGCAGGACAAGGAGTAATGGCTTTAAACTGACAGAGAGCAGGTTTAGGCTGGATAATAGGAAGAAATTCTTCCTTGTGAGGATGGTGAGGCCCTGGCACAGGTTGCACAGAGAAGCTGTTGCTGCCCCATCCCTGGAAGTGTCCAAGACCAGGTTGGACAGGGCTTGGAGCAACCTGGGATATTAGAAGGTGTCCCTACCCATGGCAGGCTGTGGAATTGGATAAATTTTAAGTCCCTTCCAACCCAAACCATTCTATGAACATCTGGCAGCCAAGGAAATGAAATGATTCAGGTCTAGTGAAAGGTGTCCCTGCTCATGGCAGAGGGCAGAACAGGATGAGCTGTAGTCCCTTCCAACCAACCTAAATTATAGGAGTCAACGATCCTGTGATTCACATGGTCAACTGCAGAGTTTGGTGCCAAACTGCAGGATATTCCTGTATTTTATGAGAACAGCTGCCTTTGAGAATTCTGCTTCCTTACATTATTCCTGAACAACCTGGGATGGTCCCATGTGCATCAGGGCATGATGGAACAGACACATACAGACTAATAACCTGCAAATTCTGCAGCACACATGAGGAAGAGTGGAAAACCCCAAACCACTTTATGGAGTATTTAAATGTTTGTCATATTTGGCAGTGTGATTAGACCACACTTGCATTTTTTAAACACCTTTCCCATATCCCTTGCTAATAAATAAAACACAAGGTGGACTAACCAGCAAAAAACGGTCTTAAATCTGTTGAATGTGCTAAACTATGACTTGTACTTCTCTTGAGATTGATTGCACAGATTGAAAATGCACCA
Organism: Pithys albifrons albifrons; assembly: GCF_047495875.1. NCBI lineage: Eukaryota > Metazoa > Chordata > Aves > Passeriformes > Thamnophilidae > Pithys > Pithys albifrons. The sequence goes on from NC_092472.1 coordinate 5,251,160, forward strand.
CTGATTTTTTTTTTTTTTTGTAAGTGAAAACATCTGCATTAAGTAGAGTGGATGTCTGTTCTGTTCTCCTGCCCACTTGCATTTCAGGAAGTATTTGTTTCAAGGATGCCTATAGTTGTGGGCTCAAGTAGCCACAAGGGATCTGTCACCAACAACTTATTAAAAGCTGAACCATCACTCCTGAGAAACAGATTTCCTCACTGTAAAGGTTGCTTTCCCCTGAGTATAATGTCAGATAAATAAAAGCTGAAATATCCCTTAAATGTGTTCTACCTATAAAAGAGAAGTACATAAGCCAGGATGTATATTTGGTGGCATTAAATATTTTTAATATTTTCATCTTTCTGATGCTATTCAGAGCTTACTACCTCCATAATAAGGTTATACATAATATTAATTTACCCAATTTCTGCATTCCACTGCAGTATATATTGGTTCCAATATCAATTTTTGGGCAAACCATAGATTTTTAACTATTTCTTATAGGCATAAGACAAGCATAAATACTGATTATTTTTTCCTTTTCTGAAAATGTATTTCAAGCATTCTTTAGTTGTTCATATGGTAAATCCTAATGCTGACAACAAGAAAGATGAAGAGCATCATTTCCATCTCCTTCAATTCTGCTGTGATCTTCCCTGTGCTTTGCATTTTGCATAATTTCTTGCCTTCTCCTCCTTGTGCAGCCATCAGCAATGCAGCTCTGTAGGGTGGTCACCAGGGGGGTTTGGAAGAGGGACATGGAGCTGCTGTGTCCCATCAGGAACATGGCACAGTGATGGGAATCCTTTGCGCAGGAGGCTGAAACAGTTCAGCATCTGGGTGTGAGAACCCCACTCTTGATGGTCACCTTGAAAATTTCTGTTTGATTAGGTGAAAAATAGGTCAGATCTGGGTGTCTAGAGATTTAAGTTGTATATAATTCACTTGCTTAAATGTGACATTGGTGGAAATCTTTAAAGGAGACTGCAAGCTGCAGGTCCAGAGCTTGATCCGAGCAAACCTCACCCCTGAGCTTGGATGGGATCCCTTATCTGGGCCCTGAAATCTGCTACAGAGCCAGGGTGACTATTGCTGTTTCCAGAGATCACTTATCTGCTTCCTCAGTTCCCAGAGCTCTGCTCGGTGCTTTCTGGGCTTGTTATTATTTTCCCCTAATAAAGCCCAGACCCATTTTGGTGCAGCACCCAGACTGCAGCACTGCCTTTGTGTGCTTAGTAATGAAGAGCAGGTTTGGCCCTTTTCTGCTTTAATAGCCTTACAAGAGTCTCTTTGACAGAAACAAACTTCAGAAAATACCTTGATTTAAAAACAGGCTATGTGGTATTCTTACTGTCCTTTTGATATAAAAATTGATTAAAATGGGATGAGACATCAGTTGAAAAAGTATAGAAATCAAATTTTCTTTATTATGTCCGTGTTTAGGCTAACCTATGCCTACAGTTTATCTTTGTGTAATTTATACTGTCTTTGTGCCATACCTTAATTTGGAATACATTTGTTGAAGATTTCCTTTAACATTCATCTATGATTGTCAAAAGGAACTTTTATTCTGGAAAAAAAAAAGAGACAGTACTGGTTTTAATTATGAATCTAAATAGCTTCGTAACCACTGTGAACTCTGAATTTACATCATTTTTATGATAGCCTCACCATTCCAGGTTTATTGATTTTGTCATTTGCTTCATTACATTTAATGCAAACCTTTTGTGTGGAATTATTCCGGAGCTGTGCTGGGCATGGAGGGGTCAGTGTGTGCAGTCTGTAGCCAAAACAGCAGAGTAATATCATTTTAGTGCAGACTCCATGGCTAAGGGGGGTTGTAAATACTGTCCACCCACAGAACACAGTTTGCCTTCTCCCCTTGACCTTCCCCGCTGGGCAAAGTTAAAACCACAGCTTGAGTTGCCTTTGGGTTTTTTTTCCCCCTTTTTTCTCCCCTGCTGTGTTTCATTTTGGCTCTTTGGTCAGTGCAACACTTTTGGTAGTTAGAGAGAAAAAGGGTCTTCTGGCAGGAAATCAGGGTTGGGCAGTGCCTGTTCAATCCCTGGCAGTGCCACACTTTGCCCTGTGCCCATGGAGATTGCTGGGAGTGCTGACCTGCTGCTCAGAAATTATTTTGAAAAGCCCCTGTGCTTTTTGGCTTTCAAGGCAGAGTCACTGTGGGTTTCTGGGCTCTCCAGTGGTCTCACCATTTCACTGGGATTAAGTTTTGATGTTTCATTTTCTAAATAGGCAACAATGTGCCTGGACTTGCTGTAGCTTTCAAAGTGTCCCTGCCCATGGCAGGGTGATGGAACTAGATATGGAACTAGATATCTTTAAGGTCTCTTCCAACCCAAGCCATTCTATGATTCTGTGAATAAAAAATTCCTCAGTTCATAATTAATACTGTAGCACTGTTTTCTGGGTAACACAATTATTTTTAGCCTAACTCGATTTAAGAAAGCAATGAAAACACTGCTGCAAAACAGGTAAGTAAATGGATGGACCCTTGTTTTCCCAGAAGGCAATGACCTGGGCTCAAAAATTAATTTCAGGAATTGTCTGGGGGACTAGATTTGCTGCACCACTCTTCCCTGACCATGAAATAAGATGGGAGTTCCCCCCTTCTTGACCCCAGCCCTCAGCTCAGCTGCTTCTTTCTGTGTGAGAGCAGAGCTGGGTATTTAACAACAATGATGACGAAGTTTGTGTAGTTTTTTTTTACCACATTCAGAGCCCAGAGGGGAATGAGGATGTTTCTCATTCAGTGATTCAGTCTGTTCCATGGCTTTTCTGTCCTGAAGTTGGGTGGCTCCATGAGATGAAGTGGCTGTGGGAGAACGAAGCCACCTGCAACTCAATTCAATCCAAAATTGTTATGCCTTGAAAGGAAAAAAGAGGGAAAAAAGAATTAAACTGTAATGGTATAATTGTATTTTACAGGCTTTTTATCACAAGTTGCTTTTATATGAACATATGCTCACTGTCCAAGGGATGTTAAACAGTCCTTTTAAACAGCCACGTTGTTGCAACATTTGAAAATGTCCCCAGAAGAAGCTCAGATCATGTAAATCCTATATGGATTTTAAGAAGATCCTGTGGAGGATCCTAATTTTACTTAAGAAAACCCCAGTGTTTGTACTTGGATCGGAAACGTTTTCTTCCAATATAAAATAAGGATCTGAGTCTGAGCAAAGCACAGAGGGATTCTCAGGCACTCAAATATATGTTATGAGATTAATAGAAATAGTGTAAAGTTGATTATCTAGGTGAAAATCTGAGAATGGCTTTAGTGTAATAGCTTTGAGGTAGGCAAGAATAAAATCCCTTTTGTTTAAGGCCAGATGACACAGGGTGAGTGTGAGAGCAGCAATGGAAAGGGCTGTGAGATTATGGTCTCATTTGTACAACTGATTTCTGCTATGGAATATCATTCTCCTCCAGTTTTTCCCCCTACCAAAAGCCTGTGGGATCTAATTTTGCTTTTGTTTACCCTTTAGTAGCCCCATAAATGTCAAAGAAAGAAATGAGAGAATTCTATCTTCATGTGGAAGTAACCTCTGCTCCAGTCCTTTGTGAGGTTTTTTACAGCTCTTTTTAGAGTTATTTTTCCACCTCATTGAGCAGCAGTACAGTAACACTGTGATAATATGTATACACAGCTTGTCTTAGGTGCATTTTCACACTTAGAATTCTTCTTCCTTTCTCTTGTTTTATGAGGGAAAGTGAAGATTTCTGAATTGTTCTTTTGAAGGAACATGAGACTTTTGTGCATGACCAAAATGATTTCTGTATGTAAATTCTGCATCAATATCCTGTCAATCACGAGTTGTTTATAAGGCAGTCATGATATGTTAATAGTGGAATATAAAACAAAGCTTTTCCAAAAAACCCAAACAAACAGAAACAAAAAAACAACAAAAAAAATCCAACCAACCAAACAAAAAAACAACAAACCGAAATCCAACTTCCAAATCCAAGAATTTAAAGACAGAAGCGAATGGACTGTAAAAACTTGTGACATGGGGCACAAGAAATGTTAAGGCAAGTGGTTTGCACTAAGATCCCTGTAAGCAGTTCTTGCTGCTTCTCTGGTGCCCACCATCGGAGCATCCAACCTGCCTCTCAGGGCAGTGAAACACAACTCTTTCACACACAGTAAAATGGCCTGTCATGAGGTGGGGTGGGAAATGGAGCAATCCGAGATGAAAATTACCTTTAGAAATGAGATCAATTTCCCCCCCCTTTTTATTTCTTCCTTCTGTTTTCTTTTGTGACCCCTCAGTAGCCCGTGTTTGTGAGTGTCACCCTTGAACCTGCTTTATTTTGCATTTAATTTATATGCTTAAGCTCGGGTCATACACAGCAACAGCTATTGATTAGGTGCTGCTTTTAAACCCGGCTTTACAGAGGAGCTGCTGCAGGGAGGTCAAGTGCTTTGCCTGCAGTGATTCACTGAGTGGGGAGCTGAGTTAGCTGACACATTCTGGGGGGTTTGCTGTCGGGGATGGAGTTTTTTGCTTGGTTTGGAGCTCTCCTTGCTTTTCAGAGCTCGAGCTCTGCCTCGCTGACGAGCAGCTGAAAGGGAATTAAGGGTTAATGTCGAGATGGGTGGGGGCAGCAGCAAACGCTCCACAACGAGTTAGGCAACAAGCAGCTCTCTCAGGAGAGGGACAGAAGGATGGCAGAAATGTCCTGTGAACCAGTTGTGCAGGTATCCTCTTTACATACTTACAAAGAAATTGTGGCTTTGAGAGGAGGAAACCTTCGGGGCAGGGCTTTGCTGTGGCCGCTGCCACCTCGCAGTGTGGATTAGGTACTGAGGGTTTGTTTAAAGGGTCAGGTGAGGTAACTGCTGTGTGCTTGTGAGCCAAACTTGCTGCCCAACCTAGCGGGGAGCACAAGCTTCTCTTGCACGTGAGTGCCTTTGGGTCATGGCAATCCTGGCAGGGGAAGCAGCTGAATGTTTTTATGGACTAACATCAGGGAAAAATATTACAAAAAATTTGCCACCCAGCAAGGAAATCTCAAAGCCATATGGATTAAGTTAATTTTTAAGACTCTTTGTTAATGGCTTCAATTTTGTAAGGCTTGTAGAATCATTATTCAGTGGCCAGTAAGTCAGTGAAGTAAGTAATATAAGTAAAGGAACAGTTCAGACATAGAAGCATTTATGCTTAAGAAATCGCAATGTCTAAGATGATCTGAAGGTTGTTGTTAATAGTTTCAAAAGGAAATATTTTTCTTTAAAATATTAACAAAAAAAGGTAGCAATTTGTGGAGAAAAATTTTGAAGCCTAATATCTAGGAAATTCTGTATATAAACCTGCCTCTGCAATATTTCCCATTGATGTCACATGTAAGGGGCAAAAATTATCTAATAATACTAACCATATTCCTAATAGTAAGCCATGTTTTATCTATATCTATATTTTTGTTTCAAATTGGGCATGCAGTTATTTCATGATGCTGTTTTTAGCAGTTTTTAGTGGCATAATTCTTTCATATTTCCTTTCATTACAAGTTCTGCATTTATAGATAATACAATTTTTAAGTTACTCAGGTCTCCTGCAAGATGGAATCAGTCCCTTTGGAGGTGACCTGTCCTGTTTTTGTACTCTGTGTTGACTTGGAAATTATGGTCGTCCCTTGGTACTTGGATTTCTGACCAGTGAAGTTTCAGATCCAGAGTCAAGGTATTCCTTGTCCAGCAGTTAATGTCTTTAAGTGATTAGTGATCCACAAGGAAAGCTGAAAACCAGACTCCTCCACCTGTTAGCCTGTTTTCAGTTCTCCCCGAGAATTAGGCTTATGTGAGGATGTCAGGACTTTTGATGATGTTTTTCCTTTCAAACACTGCAGTTCAGTAACACATTAAGGCTGTTATACATATTTTGCCTTTATCTTTATAAACCTACTTTGTGACAAAAGTGACATCATCAATCCATTGCAGTGAGTTGTGTTCAGCACTTTTGATATAAACTCCCCATTTAGGATTAGTATTTTACATGTCCCGAGGCCAGGGAATCATATTTTAATTTGGAAATTATGTAGGTTAGTGGAACTGGAAGGGACACATCCAGTGCCTGTAATATTTTAAAACCTCATAATGCTGCTGACAGCTGAGCATCTGTGGGGTGGAGGAATAAATATATTAAAGGGTGAGGGACTTGCTACAGCCATCACATAAATGGATGCCATTTGCTTTTATGCATTAAAAAAATAGACCTCTGCCTTCATGTAGGTGGAAAGAAACTCCCTGGTGAATATGAACAAGAGTTGTCACATATGCTCCGTGTCCCGTTGCTGAAGGATACGTGGTAGTGCCACATTGGTTTGGTAAAACATTGTTCAGGGAGCTGAAGACCTGCTAACAAAAACTGAACGTAGGGAGCCAAACATATTGGGTGCTTCTGGTTCATATGGGCGTTCAAGTGGGAACATTTGTTCCAAAATGCTTGTAAACAGAAAGCTGCAGGATGGATTGCTGTCCTTACCCTGGGTGACAAACGGTGCACAGATGATGTGAGTTTGGCTGCTTGAAAAGCAAAATGGCTTTTTTTGTTAATTCTGATCCAGTTTGCTGTTAATTCCACAGCAAAGTAGTTAAAAATTGATGCAATTACTTGCTGCCCAAATAACCAAGAACATTATTTTTAGTTCCCATTTAATCTATCGGGTAATTTATTTGGTTTGGTTCCTAAAATCTTTCCTGGGTTTTCTTTTGATTTACTTTTCTGAAAGATTCTTTTGGTTTTTATTTTTCCTGTTTAGAAACTAGTTATTCTTTCAAAACACTTCTTGTTCTGGTTAGTTCTTATTAAGTGTTTTGGGCTTTCATTTGTTATGTGCAGGTGTTTTATTGACAGCATAGGTAAGTTTTGGAGGGAGTCTAGACCTGCTGCAGACTGGGGCAAAGGAGTGGAGTGGCAGAGAGGAACACAAGTCACAGAGGTATGGCTGGTGTGGCATCTTCTTCAGAAATATGTCATAGGATGATTCATTTCGATAGGGACAACCACTGCAGGAAAAAGAGTAGGTCTTCAAGTTCATGTGTAACTGCCCAACAAACATTTCATGCCTATGAGTGGACTCTGATCCTGGTGCTAATGAGAAGTCAGCTCTAGGGTGGCCTGCTCAGGACTGTTGCATGAGGCTCTGAATGCACACAGAAAGGAGTTACAGCAGCAAAAGAGCAGATTTTAGTACTCCTTTGAACCTTTTGTCAGTCTTAGTCTAATGGGAGTGTTATTTGCTACTCATACATAAGTACATGTATACATAACTACCTGAGTTACATATATAAGCACACAGAGTGCCCAGAGAAGTCCAGAATACTGTTTTTATGAACTTAGTACAAATATAAGTACGTAAAAATGCATAGCAAGAACTCCCCCTCTCACTGATGTTTTTGTAGCATAAGGGGATAATGCAGAAATCCAAACCGCATATTATGTGAACTTATTTGTTTGAAATCGTGTAGGAGAACAAGCAAATTTGCGGCAAATAGAGTCAGACTATAAGAAGCAATTCCAGTGGGACTTTGGGTGGGGAATTGGAATTCATTGCCTTGAGCAATGAGAATGAAGTTTGATGTAAATGTCTTAAAAGCTCAGAAGGTTCAGCTGAATCGTAATGTCTCTCTCCCACCCTCAGCACCGACTCATCTAAACTCACCCATACGCTTGTCTAGTGTTGATTACAAGTCAGCCACAGATCTGACTTGCAAAATGAGATGTGATGCTAAGAAGTGACAAATACAAAGACTTAAAATCAGAGGATCTGGGCATTGCCTATGCATTGAAGCAACCACTGGGAAACAAATTTCAAATGTTTTTACGGTATCCATTGCCAGCCTTGTTTTCTGGGAGAGACAGCACAGGAGTAGAGTTATGTGATGTGCTTGGGGCTGCTGCTCTTCCTCAACTGGCCTGAGGAATTGTGTGCCTGCAAAGCACACAAACAGAATGAGGAGCTGGAATTTGGAGCTGCATGCCATTTAGGAACGTTTGTGTGCTAAAAACAAAACCTCTGACTTTGAAAATGCCCAGACAGGTTATCAGTGAATGACACAAAACTGTAACTAAGCCTAATGTCTTGCCTTAAGGTAATTAAACCTTATTTTCTGTTAGGTAGTTTTCAGTGGCCAATTTTACAGCAAAAAATCACTAGAATGAGATAAATTCCATGTCTCAAAAGCAAGCTGCTGTTGCCTGATCAGTGCTGGAGAAAAAGGGGTAAAATGAAACAAAAAACCTGAAAGAACAGCCCTCCACCCTCACCATTCATCATCTGGAGTGTCACTTACCCTAAAATCAGAGCCCACAGCTCTATTAAAGATGGAATGACCTGCTTTGAAACCCCTTAGAAAAGCTCCTGAACCTGTGTTAAGCATGATCAGAACTGGAAACTCCTATCAGACTTATCTTAAACTAATGCAGCATCTTGAAATATGTAGTGTCCATAAACTATACTCCAATGGCTGTAGGATTTAGTTATTATTTTAGCATTTCTTAAATGTTCAGAATCTGAATAGAACCCTACTGAAAAATAAATAAAATCTGCCAAATGGGGCACTGATATTCAGAGCTGTGGTTCCTTCTCCAGCTTTAACTGAACATTTTTGTGGGGTTTTTTAAAACAGTCTAATAAACCAGGATCCAATTAAAAATTTATAGATGTGTTATACTAAGAAACTACCATTCATAGGTGCAACCTCTTAATTGTTTGAATATTCATCCACAAAGTTTTACTATTAGTTCTATAAGTAACAAGAATAGTCACCAAAATAAAAACAATCTACTGGTTTGCCCAAACTTATCAGCCATGCAGGAAGACTGAGACCCTGCTGTGACTGTACTCACATTTACTGGCTGGGCATTATTTCCTCCTAATTTTTGTCTTAAAATCTACAAAAACCCCATATCTCAAGTTATTGTATGACTGTGGGTGATAGAATTAATCTAATGTACTATGGGATTTCAGAGAGGACAGATGTCTGGAGATCAAATGTCCAGATTTGGTTTTGCTCTGTCATCTCCCTGACTGTGTAAAACAGGCATTTCTGGAGTCTGGGCCCTGGCACATTCACCCTCCCTGCCCTGCCCAGGGTTTCATTCATCCTCCACCACGGCCTCTGCTCCTCGTGTCATTCTCAGGTTTGCTGCTCAAGTCAAAGCCTCTCAAGGTAGGGAGAGCCCTATTTTTCCTCTCAAACCCAAATTTTGTAAATCATTAATGATAAAAATGTGAAACACCAAAACTGATAAGCTTTTTGTCCAAGTGACCCTGTCAAATAAACAGCTTGGGGGCTCCTGGTGAGCTCTACACAGTCCTGGGCAGAGCTGGGCTCACAGGCATTTCCAGGGAAGCTGTGCTGGTGTCCCCAGAGCAGCAGGAATGCCATCCATGTGCAGAACATCTCCTGTCCTGCCCTGTGGACAGCAATCTGCAGCACTGACCCTGCCTTGCACTCTAGAGAGGTTCTTGCACCCTCTGTCCTACTGAACCCACCATAGAAACACCAGTGCCTCCAAACAAATACTTTTCTGTCTTTGACAAGTGACAGATGATATATTTTTAATAGGAAGGGTTGAAGCATTCTGTGTGTTCCCTTTGCTAAGTTGTGGTTCTGTGATGGATTTGTTCCAACATGGAACATACGCAGGGACTCCTTTCCCAGAAGAGCCCCAAACCCCAGTTGGCTGATGCCTCCATATTGATCGGCTCTCACAGCTCACTTGGGGGGGTTATTGGTTTTGCCTTCAAGCTGAGCATGGCTTAGGTGCTGTTGGTTCCACCCAGGTGATGCCATGGTGGTGCACAGCCTGTGTGGGCACTGCCTTTGCTCCCAGTGCGTCCTGCCCCATGCCTGGGCAGCAGGGCCAGCGGGGTGAGGATCAGGGCTGTCCCCCAGCTGGGATGGGGCACAGGCAGCCTGGACCCTGGGCATTCACTGTACCTCTGGCTCCCTTCCCCATGCCAGCGGGGGAGGAAGGGGCTCGGGGTTTGATGGAAACAGTGACCACAGATGTGCAAACAGAGCTCAGGCAGCACTGCAGCTCGAGGGTGGAAGGTGCTGCTTCCTTCGGGATCCTGTCCCACCTGGGTGGATGGAACCACCTGCACCTCCTCCCTGCCTCTTTGTACATGACAAATTTCTACTAGTTTCAGATTAAATAACTGCCTTTTTTTTTAACGTAAGTGCCTTCGCTACACATTTTCCAGTTTCATAGTAACATCCCTAATGATATAATTTCCTATTAATATTCCTATTCTGAGTCCCTATTATGATTTCCTATTAATAAGGTAGGTGATTAATAACATTTTGGAGCCAGAACTTTTCTTTACATGTGGTATTTGATACTTGTAAACTGGAAATAACAATAAATAAATATTTAAGTGAGTGCAAACCTTCTAAAAGTGTAAAAACCACCATAGTAAATAACTTTTGTATTCTTGAACGCCCATTTTATCTTCTTCATTTCTTCCCCTTTTCCCCTTTGGGGCTGTAGCAGAGGAGAACAACAGATGGTTATCAGTCAAGAGTAACTAAGGAAACCACAAAACCTGCCCCAATTGCTATGGAGACAGCCATTTCTGTGCTTGGTATGCACTATTTGTTACATCAGCAACCAGAGAGAGTTAAAAAAAGAAAAAAAAAATTGGTCTAAAGCACCTGATACTAAAAGGAAATCTTGGCTTTGTGTGTGTTTGTCCTTGTGGGAAGTGGCAGGAGTAGTTTCCATGTTCATTTGCCACTCAGCTTTTGCTTTAAGCTGATATGATGGCTGGTTTTTGACAGCAGCATTTTGATTTGTGAGTTTCTGTAATACAAACACTCAGAGCAAATACTTAATACTTTGGAATAGTCTGAAGAACAATTATTTATGAGCAGCTCTTCCCCTTCTCATCAGGGATCCCTCCCTCCTTGAATTTAACAACCTGGCAGCATGGGTTGGGTGTGAAAACTGAAGACAGGGAATACGACTGTGCCCAATTATTGCAGGCACATGAGCTGCTTCTGCACAAAGCTTCAGCCATGGCTTCTGCCAGAGCCACATCTTTGGGAAAATAAATTAAAAAAAAAAAATATAAGAGGAGTTTTGGAACACTTGTAAAAATTTCAGAGGGAGGTTGCAGCTTGAACACAGCAGCTGCATCACTTCTTTCAATTTTCCAATATAAGCAAGTTCTTATAGAATGATTGTAGTGATTTTCATTTTAGAGTAAAAATTAAATGTGAAAAAATGTCTTAAAAGCCAGTTTGAAAGAATTTAGTATTATTTCAATGTATTTGAATTTAATATTAGTTCAAAGAACCATCTTTTCCCCCTTATTGGGGCTTCCTTATCAATTAAGGATAAAGATTTTAGATTGGTATGTGAGAAATTTTACACAGATCTGTTGGTGTCACTTTCCTTTCAGATTTTAATATTCTTCTAGTTATGTAAGGACAATAACTGTTACAGTGGGTATCTCTAATTCTTAGAGGTTATTGAAGAGCTTCAGTACTAAATTTGAAACTTCACAGGAAAGGGATAGACCAGCCTGTATTAGAAATGAAATAGAAAAAGGTTGGGGAAAATGTTGAATAAACAGAGGTTATTTTGGAGATATAATTAACAAAATTAATTTGTTTTCTGGCAATGATTCTATAATAAGTTACGGTGAATTTACCTTCCTGTGAAATGCCTGTTAACTACTTTAGTGATACAGTACCTTTAATATGGATACTTCTGGTTAAAACTCTAAGTCTTTTATTCCTGAGGTAAAGGCTTTTGCCTAATTTCGGCTCTACAACAGTAGAAATAATCTATAACAGTAATTTTATATCTGTAACTGTAGAACCTTCTTAAATATGCAGCTATTATAACACTGCTTTTTTGTGCTAAATGGGAAATGTGAGCAACAAAGAAATCTGAACAGTATTTATTATGATACTTGTTACTACAGGCTTTTATTTAAATATTTAACTAGATTTGGGGCAAAATATAGAAAGAGGTTACAGTAATTTAACTGCTGTCAGAGTATAATTAAAAAACAGATTAGCACTTGAGCTCTGCAGTGGCCTTGGTAGTGTTTGAAAATGGAAAAAAAAATCCCTCACTGAATAAAGTACAAACCACTGCTTATATAGTTCATTATTGTGAAATGTTGATGCTTCAAGGGCCTCTCCCTGGTGAATGTGACTGTGGCTAATTGCAGGCAAAATACTGAAAGCTCTTACTTAGGCACCAGGTTAGCTGGTGTACGATGAGGAGACCTTGCTAGCAAGCATTAGCTGATTTTTATTGTTAATAAAAGATTAGATTATTTCAGTTTTATTTGATTTCTTTAATATTTGATAATAGTTGTGTGTTTAAAAAAATCTTAAAGCTACTAGCATGATAAAAATTACATCAGCTTTGCTGGTGAGGATTTTTATCTCCCAAATGCATTTGAAAATTTAATATTCCTTATTGTTGTGAGCAAAACCTTCAAGGCTCAGTATTTAAAGGATTATTTCAAATGGCAAAAGAAAATCATCATTATAAATATTATTTTAAATTTAACTCTTATCTAGGATAAATAACGTGCAGGTCTAGATGGAGAAGATGGAGTTATACTCTGTCAGGGAGTCAGTGTTTTAGACATTTGAAGTGCTGCCTTGGCCAAGCCATAGACACTCCTGTGATATAAATCTATTAGGACACAGCATTATTCCTAATTTCTTAGAAAGGTGGTTTCCATCCAAATTGTTGGTTTAAAAAAAAAAAAAAACAAACCAAAACCAAACACCATTTTTAAGTTTGACAATGATCAATCAGTTGCATATAATGTAGTCACATAATTTTCCTGTTCTTAATAAAAACTGAGAGCAGGTATTGAGCCCTGGTTAGAGGCAGATTATAATACATGTGGCTTTATGTATTTATAGGTCTACCCCATGAAAGATGCTTTTGCCTCTGACTAGTTTTATAAATTCTTGCATTGTTTATAAGCATTTGTCTGTGTCACACTCCACCTAAATCCCATTTGCCCATTCAATATTTTCCTTGCTTGAGTGCTTTGCTCCCTTCTCCGAGGTCTTCTGCTGTTGCTCTTTGTTATCTGTTCACATTGTCTGGTTGCTAATTGCCTGTCACGGAGATCTGGGATCCCTGGAGCCCCTGAGGTGAGGTCAGGGATGATAATTCAATCACAGGAGCTGCTGGGTTTCCCAGGCTGGGATCTCGGAGCCAGGACCTGTTCTGGCAACATCACCAACTCCAGTGCTTTATTCCACAGGAGATTTGGTGTTTAACCCAAACACTTTCACCCAAGTTGAAGTCAGATATCTATGTCACTTAGCAAAACTTGGAAGTTCAAAGTTTGGTCGTGTTTATTTGTTTATGCCTTGGCTTGTCCTTGTTATGATGAGGCACCCTATGGCTGTTTCACACAGCTCAGTGACTGGGGTTTCATTCACCCTTCAGCCCCTTTCAAACAGTGCCTCATTTTTTCAATGTGTGAACACTTTTCTTCTGAGGCAGTCGAGGCACTTGGTAGTTTGAGATAAAATCTGACCTTAGTGCTGTATTCCTTCAAAAGGCAGGAGTAAATGGAGGTATGAAAAGTGATTTTGTCTATTTTAAAATCTGAGTTTGGGTCGTCTGCCCCTTTGTCAGCAATATATTGCACTTCTACATGCATAACTTCCTGTTTGTTGTCTTGAGGAAAAGGTTCTGTAGAAAGGCCATGAGCAGTGACAAAGAGGGATGGAATTAAATCTGAATCCAGACTTCTGCTGGCCAAGACCATTTTTTACCTTTACCTGTAAGCCTGGAGCAGTTGATCTGTGGCTCAGGTACCTGCCCTGTGCTCCTTGTGAGCACTCTGTTCAGAGCACAGGGATGGAGAAATGGGAGCAGGGTCACATGTTCCTCAGGGAAATAAATGTATGTGCCACCTATTCTGAAATACTGCCTTTTCTCCTTTTTTCCTTTCTTTAAAGTTCAGTTTTTACTTTCTCTGCATATGGTTAGTTTTATTCAGGTAAGATGCTCTTCCCAACAAGTGTTAGGCATGTCTGTTCTGCCCCTTGCAGAGCTGCCTGCACACCTTACCCACACTGAGTATGTGATCTGGCTGCTGGTCCGCATCACAGGGGGTTTATTTTCTCTTCATGGCTGTAAAAGTATGTGCTGAACACCTGTCTTTGCCTTTCTGTAAGACCTTACCTCAAGTTTTCCCAAATCTTTAAACTTAACATGCTGTCTTGGAAAGAAGACTTTGTTTAGATTTTAAACTCTTGACTTGCTAGTCTCGATCAAACCACTAAACAGGTGCAAAGAAATAGGATTTCCATCTTTACACACAGAGATATAAATGGGGAGGTGGAGGGTCTTAAAACCAACCATGCCTAATTTTAAGACAGCTCAGAGTTCTATTCCTTTAGAGAAGAAACTCTCATGCTTTGCATTAAACGCAGATGTGGATGTGTTGGTGTGATAGATATCAGGAGACATGAGCTCTGGGACAAAGGAGAATTAAATGTGTGGATCTCTCCCAGAGGCTGCAGATTTAGTTCATGGGCCACAGAATTCGGGTGTACCACCAATGAATATTTTCCCTATTTACTGACCGTCCTTCTAAATGTGGGTCGTCTGAGCATCTGGAGGTTTCCCTTGCTGTGTCCTGTGCATCGATCACCCAGACTAAACCTGGTTGTTAGCACCAGCGTGACTCAACCTCTGGAAATATGATTAAGATGATCATTACACTTTTTCAACAAAAATCAATCTATGAGAGTAGTGTTTAAAAAAACCCAAACAAACAAAAAAAAAAAAGAGAAAACCAATACCCACATAGGAAGCCCTTTAATCAGAAGCCTTTGTGACTATCACACTGTGTTTATTTGCTTATTTTAGTGTATTTGGCAGAAAAATCAATGTTACAGTATAACTCAAATAAAAATACGCAGTATGCAGTGCTTCCCGTAGGAGAGGGAGAGGTGATTCTCAAGCTGAGCCCTCTTTCTCTTCATCATTCTAGCATGTGCCAGCTTCATGCTTAATAAAGCTAAGTCTAAAATACTTAGTCATGTAAGCAGTGTTATATTTAACTCATTTGAAGTTTATTTCTCTTGAAAATGCACCATCCTTTCTGTTTGAGACACAAATTTTTGACAACCCACACAATTAACCAGGGATGTCAGAAGGAGCCATTCAGCAGCCAAAGGCCCTCCCAGCATTCAAACCTATAGAGGTTTTAACATCTTTGCTAGGGGGTCAGAGAAGCAGAACATAAATATGTATATATGCATTTACTTACATATGCATATATACTATGCATGAACTCTTGGAGAAAAATCCCTTTTGGGTGATTGTTTATCTTGGTGTCTGTCACTATAGGAGACATTGCTGAAGTTTTGTGGAATTCACAAAGTTCTCCAAAGTTACAAGAGCTATGAGAAAGCTTAGCTGAGCTTTGTGCCTCCTAAGCTTTTTAATAGACCTTAGAGTGTGTATGGATTTTCCTGTGCTTTAAGTCATAAAAAACGTCATGTTCATTGACAGCAGTTTCCTGTAGTTGTTAGTAAATGTATCATACTCAAGATGCTCAATGTTAGTAGCTCAAATTTAGTCTTTAAAGGGGTTTATAAAGATTGTACTTGCTCTGTCTTTGCTCTATTGTTGAATAGTAACAAAGGTGTGACAAATCTCTATGTAGACCAAAAATTAGATACAGCAAATAAATGTAAAGAAGCTGATCAAACATCCAACTATATTATACACAGGTGTAATATATTTGCTATATTTGCATATATATATTAATAGAAAACAGCACAGCAGTGCAATCTTTATACCTTTGTTCATAATACTTTACACACACAGTACAAAAGGTCACTGCCTCAACAAATCTAAAGTTTACACTGTGCAAAGGGCAGCATCAAATAAAGTCAGGAGCTTGCATCTATTTTTTCATGAAATGCAGATATTTTATTTAAACGTGGTCAAATACGTACTTTTATTTCTTTGAGTGTAAAATTGAAGGGCTCAGATGTCAGACAATGTAATCACTGAATTTTAAATTACAACTTTAATTTTTTTAAGGAGAAAAGACAGATGTAGCTGCACTGCTGTGTCCACATGTATTGCAAAATACATTTAAATCATGCGCATACGGGGAGACAAATGAGAGAACTCTGCCATCCGAATATTAAATTACACATTTTGAAGCAAAATAGTGGTTTAAGTGTACATGTGTATAATGCTTTTTGTCACTGGATTGCTCTCCCTGATGCAGTTAGACAGAATCTGTATTTAGTCAGAAATCTTTCAATAGAACGGGCTACCAGATGGGACCAGTAACAATGCAGAGAGGCATCGAACCACCACAGACATTTGGTGCTTAGAATAATAAAAAGACTATAAAATTAGATTAGTTGAGTCTAATTTGGAATTGGTATATTCCCTATGCACTCTCACAGCTCTTGGGTAGATAAAGCCTGGAGATTTAGTACTGTCAGGACAGAGGACTCCAACTTCCAGTAAAAGAAAAAGCGGCATTCTGGGAGGTCACGGAGGGCAGCTCAGTGACCTCCAATGATTTACAGGCCTTTAGCTTAATGAAATTGTTTCAGTGACATGACGGTAAAAGCTCATAATGGATTGGATGCCCTAATGTAATGAAATTACTCCCTTCTGCCTTTAAAAAAAAAAAAAAAGAAGAAGAAGAAGAAGGAAAAAAAAAGGCGCAATTAATATTTACTGAGACCTGACAGGCTTCAGTGTGCGGCACCGTGCAGCGCTGTCAGACAGCGCGAGCGGAGCGTGGCAGCTGAGCAGGCGCTGCCAGGGGGTGGAGGGACACCTCGGGCACGGGGAAGCCCCAACCTGGTGCTCCGACACAGCTCTGCCCATCGCCAGCCTTCATCCTCCTCTCCCTCTCCTTCCTTTCTGCAGGCAACTGGACAACAATCAGATCAGCTGCATCGAAGATGGAGCCTTCCGAGCCCTGCGCGACCTGGAGATCCTGTGAGTTGACTTGGAGCCGTGCTGGGGTGCCGGGGGGGTGGCCATCCCTGTGCTGCAGTGCTGGGGGAGTCTCGGGGCTCCCACCTCACCCGCTGGTGCAGGTGGCAAAGCGGCATCTCCCACTTCCCCCGGGCTGGGGTTATTGCTCATTAAACCACAATAGGCGAGTTCTCCGCTGCCGCTCGTGAGGAGCAGAGACATTGCCGTGCTCACTGCTGCGTGGAACAGATGGGGTTCAGCAGCAGCCCAAGTGCGTCCGGGGTGGGCTCTGCAGCCACAAACCTGCCTGGGGCTGCCTAATGTCGAGCAGCGGATGAGTAACAGGTTCGTGGGGAGCAATATTATGAGATATCTGGCCATTGCCCTAGACAAAAAGCTGTTTAAAAGGTGTTTGGTATGTAAGAGGGAGGAGAGACAGGCGTTTGGCAGGCTTGTTCGGTGCAGTCATTGGCTTTTGGGGAGGATCCTTCTCAGAGGGCTGAAATAACACCACGTTGTGCTCTTCGTGTACCACAAACTTTACACACTGCCTGTTAAAGCTGCAGCACATACCAAAAAAAAGAAAAGGTTTTGACAGTGAAAGCTGACTCTAACAGAGAAGCAGCATATTAGATTGAGAGCACGGTCATTGTAATGTAAATCCAGTATTACCCAGAACTCTGTATCCATGCAGATAATTTGCTTATTACTAATAGTTTTTGTTCACTTAAAGACCTTTTCTGCAATAGGTATTTTACTATGTGAACTGATACAAAGCTTTTCCTGTCACCTCAAAGTTAATCCTGCAAAGCTGGGTGTTAATCTTCTGAAAGCACATAGTTCTAAGCCAAAATGGAAGGGCTGGGGTGACACACGACCCCTCCAAAACTGAAACAAACCCTCAGCGTGTGACCTGGAGTTGATGCTGGATAAGCACAGACACAGAGCACACTTAAGTGCAGCAGGGAAGGCCTGCCCAGACTGCTGCAGAGCCTGCCCTTAAATTACATGGCATGAAACAGCAAATGGTAGGTGGTTAAAATAAGCACCTGCCTCACACACTCCTGGCACCTGGAGACCCAGCAGAGCCACAATGTGCCTTTAGCTGCTGAGAGCAGGCAGAGCAGTGGCTGCACGGCCAGCCCTGTGCCACACACCACAGGGGGCTGAATGCACGTGGGGCCACGCAGGGAATTGCCCCAAGGGCTCTGCCCACCTTGCGCCAGTGCTCAAGGGAGTTCTGCCATCAGTGCCAGCACCAGCTCAGCTTCCTGTGGGACCTGGAGTGGTGCCTGTGTCTGTCACAGCCAGCTGAGGGACCTTTGGCCCCTCTGTCTCCCTCGCTGGGTCAGGGATGTTGGTCAGGTACTTTGTGTTGCTCATGATCACTTAGCAGTAGATTTCTGCTGAGTTTCTTATCTGGAAATTTATATTATCAAGACTATTGTTCAAATTCTATATTAATAGCTCTTTTCAGGAGAAGTAATGCACTACCACTATAAAGTTTGACTTGTCAGTCAGACTGAAAAGTCTACCATGTGGTGAAAGAAAGGAAGAAAAGAAAAAGAATGAACTCTCTTAAAAATTGGCTTCTTTTTGTTCTTTTTTGTTTGCTTGTTTGATAGACTGATTTTCCATATCTGCAGAGAGTGAATCAGTCCTCCACTGACAGCAGACTGTGCTATAACTTCCACTGAAATAGGCTGGACAATACATGGAGTCTTTTTCTGTAAAATGCCAAGTTCTGCAGGCTCTGCAGAAGTTGCTAGGAATACATTCCTTTTCTCCAGGATGTAGGAATTGTTGAATTAGTTTATTTAACTCTCTGCTTTTATTTGGTTAATTCTATGCCACTTACTTGGGTGGGAGAAGAGGAGGATATATTAAATACATCATAATCAGCTCTTTAATGCATTTCTAATTTTCAACACAGGCACACTGCTCCAGGAAAAATCAATCTTAATTCTAAAAGATGAGAAAATAGATTGATATTATCTATTTCTAAACTTATTTTTCTTGCAGTCACAAAATGTGAGTTTTATACTTCCAACCTAATATGATTTTTTTCGATGTTGTTCTTCAAAGAAAGTCTGAGCATTTAATCTCTCTATCAAAATAAATTTGCTAAATGCCCCCGAGAATATCATATCTTCAGTTGTAAAACAGTAATAAATGTTAAAATTTAAAATGATCGGAACCATCAAAGAACATTAACAAGTGAAACCAAATTTCATTTCAGATACACAGCGTATTTTGCACAGATATATTTTAACCTGCAGTGCAATATGTAGAAAATATGTAGCGATTCTGGCAGAAAAGCCTGTTAATTATCTCCTTGAATAGTTTGCGAGAGAACCAAATAATGTATTTCTTCTTTATCTTACCGAGATCTTGTGACCTTCCTGATAGCAAATGTTGCCATTGCTGTATCTTTTCCATGCACACACTGCCCATCTACAGAATTCTAAATTCCGTAGGTAACTCAGGGCAGTGCTTTGTATTACTCAAAATATAAACTACGAACACCTTCTTTAGAAACACTTTAATTTCTGGATCACCCTTCTCATTCACCTTGAGTTCCTCAAAAGACATGAGTGCCAGGAGCTTTGTGATTCAGTAGCTGCAGAAGAAAGTCGTGCAGTTATGCTTCAAAATGAAGAGCATGCCATGGTCCGTGACACTTATTCCTGCTTATCCACAAGTTGTCCTCACTGTTTTTATTTTCTTGCTTTGTGTTATGAATATGTTCCTGTACCAACAAATAGCGCAGAGGTAGAGATGAAAAGCAGACTCATAGCTGTGCCAAATTTCAGTATTTGAGGTGGTGCAGTGAGTTGGGAACTTCAGCTGCAGCTTGGATCGGACCAAGGCTTTGACTGCAGCTCCCAATGCAAACATGCTCTCTGTGTGACTCCTGTGCTCATGAGCCTCTGTGTTTGGAATGCCATGAAAGGTGTCCCTGATTCTGTGGTCTGATCTATGTAGAACCCAATGCAGGTGCCAAGTGCTACTGCTGACTCTGAGTTTTGGGTTCAAAGATGCAAAAATGTTGAGTATGAAGTGCTTTGGTGCCTTCTGTTGATTGTCTTTGCCCCTTCAGCAAGGTGACAATAATGTCTGAGAAATGACACAGAACTGGCACACTTATTTAAATGTTCCTTCCTGGTACTTCTGCACTGAGGCTGGTTTTGTTCCTTTCTGCATCAGATTTTATTCCCATGAAGGTTTGGGTTTCTATCTGTTTGTAAAATAAGGATTTTTTGTGTTGACACACTTCCTTTCCCCCTTTTTATAAGATATTAAAGCCTGTTTCAGTAGGTTTGGTCTTGAATTCCAAGACACAGAAAGGTGTGTGCAACAACTAAAACAACAATAAAATGTAAAAGTTCCATATATTCATAAATTACTGGCAAAATAACTATCATATGACCTGTTGGAATATAAATGCACAGAAAAGTTGAAGAAAAGTAGTGTTAAATCTTTACAAACTGAAGCTTTATCAGTAGGAGATGATTTTCTGCTCTGCTTAGTTTCTTACTTATGTCCTGCAGCAATATCTGGCAATAACAGTATTATTGAGAAATATATATTAGAGTAGCCATGAGCATGATTAAAAGTTATTTCAAAAACTCCAAAAAGCTTATTAAAAAAACACAACCAAACAAAAAAAACCCAAAACCAAATAAGACCCACCCAAAAGTAGTCTTCAAAATGATTGGCCAGTATTCCTTATAGAGTCTGAACATACGATGTTCATATTGTTAGAAATGAGTCCATGGTTTTATTTCAAATGTCCAATGTTGTAAAGGATAGGAGATGAAACTCTTCCAGAGCTCAGAATTTCACCTTCAGTCTCTTAGGAGACATGAAAAAAAAAGGAATTCATTTCAAGGTGGTTCAACAAGCTCAAACTGGATAAACGAGACATATTGAGTGACTGAACACGCTATTGTCATTAGACTGGAAGGGCTGAACAATTTTTCTCAGTAAGAAACAGAACTCAATTTAGCAAAAACCCCTTTAATTTATTTATCATTGTTTTGTCTCTCTGGGGTAGCTTGAAAACTGTGTGGTGACATGGTAGTTGTACCATGTGGACAGCATAGAAAGAATTACAAGTCACTGTTGACAACTTAGGTGGAGTATTTTCTTTCTTTTATATTGCAAAAGCTGTTTTTCCTCCTGCTTTATAATGATAGCCAGAGGGACTGGAGCTCCAACACGTTCTGTTTGTTGCACAAGATTTTCTCCTACCAAGGGTTGATCCTAGGGGGTCTGTGGGTAGTATTCTGCTAAAGAAGGCAAAGGAGTTCTTGTACTGAGTGATTTGGGGGGTTGTTTGTTGTTAGTCATGTTAATTGTAAGTCTTTCATATGATATCTCTGTGCCTGAAATCCTCCTTCCTGAGCTCACCTGCTCTTTGAAATGAAGGAGCACTGGCTCTGTCTTTGAGTCTGTAGCAACAATCTATGCACAAGGGGTTCCACCAGTCTGCTTTGGACACTTCAGTGTGAAAAATCATGGCAGTTCATTCACAAATAATACCGAAAAGAACATTCACAAATAATACTGAAATAATACTGAAAAAGAATAATACTGAAAAAGAACAAGTACAGTCATCCAAATATTTGTAACTTCGATTCCAAAAAAGCCCTAAATCTTTTACCTTTAAAAAAAAAGGTGGGTTTTTTTTCAGATTGTAAAATGTATATAAAAACATATTACCCTTCCCTCTGTGAAATCTTGAACTGAAATTATAGGAATATCAGAAATTAGAGTTTTTATTTCAGTGTTTGTGTGTTGAAGCTTTTCTCTCCAAATATTTCTGCCTCACTCTTGCTCCTGCTCCATGACAAACCCACAAAAGCTCAGAACCACAAGGGCAGCGCTGGCATTTCCGAGCTCTGCTCCGGCCCCAGGCCGTGGCCAGCAGGACTCAGCACAGTCTGTCACAGCAGGCTGGGCTGCAGCCCCTGTTCTGGGCATTGCCCCACACATCCAGCCATTGCAGGCATCTTCCCACTGGAATAGGGTTATTCCTGCATTCCAGCTTTCCATCCAGAAAACATTCTGTTTCATAAAAGGTTTAGTCTGTGCAATTTCTGATGGCAGTACCATGGAGGTCTGTGCTTATAATGCTCACTGCCTTTAGTCACAGCAAACTTTTTAAGAACTCTTCTAAACACAAATGAATACTTTGTGCTACAGGCAGGATTTAATTGTTCCTAGGATTGCCTCTGTGTGCTGAACACTCAGTTATGCACTCAGTATTACTTATTTGCAAAATGCTATTCTGGGCATGTCTTAACTAGATAGAAGAATTTTATTTGCTTGCCCATCCTGGAAAGACAAGGAATGAAAGTAATGACATAATTCTAAATATATGAGATGTCATTGCTTAATGAAAGCCTGAAAATGCCACACAAATGTGATTTCCTCCTCTATTTTGCTGGAAATTATGGTCGGTTGAGGCAATCAGGATCAAATTTGAACTCTGTAAATTATGTTCCTATAACTGATACGAAAATACCTAAATACAATAATGAAAATAAGAATTCTGTCTAAAATGATGTGCATAGCTGGTTTAGTTATTCATACAGCGAAATTAAAATGATGGAGTTTTTTGGTTCAGGGTTTTTTGTTTGGTGGGTTTGAGTTTTCGCTTTTGTTTTTTGTTGTTTGTTTGTTGGGGTTTTTTTCTTACCCAAGGGTGTATGTTAGCTCAAATGTATGTAAATAAAAATAATTCAAAATCCTTGCTTATTTCATCAGTCAACATCTAAACAGTACACATTGTAAAAAGAAAACTGAATGGAGTAACCATTGTCTATATATGAGTAATTGAAATATCTGCTTGTTAGGTGAAATTAGGTGAAAACCAGGGGATTTGACATTTCTAGAAGCATCCTCAGCTCTCCATGTTGAGCTTGTCTCACAGATGTGCCATAGGAAGAACAGTTGGTTTGGCAATTGAGAAATGGTGCCCTCAGAAAACAGAGGTATCAGTGGGCAATGGGAATTTCCACTTTTCTTTGCTCTGTAATTTATTGGACTGTCCTGTAGTTTATACCCCTCCTGTTCTTCCTGTCTCCTGTCTCGCTGTAGGTCTGTAAGGGAAGGAGAAATGCTCCTGAAGAACCTGGCTGCTGTTCTTACAATATCAGTTATATAAATCAGTTAGAGATCAGATTAACTGCAGAAAAATGCCTTTTTCTGGTGAACTTTTAGAAAGGTGCTGGACCCCCATGGACCCGAGGGAGATGAGATGCATAATCAGCACAAAGAATTGATGGAGGGAAGATGGGGTGCTTGCATGGCTGCTTGATAAGAGCTGTTTTTATTTGCTGATGCATGTCTGTGGGAGATCTGGTGTCACTGCTCAGGATGTGGAAATGAAGTCTGAGATAACCTCTGCTGTGCAGCAGATTACAAATGGGAGGTTGGAAGTACAGCATGGGGAAGGGAACACTATCCAGATGGCACCGTGGTGACAGGCTTTATATCAAAGACCAGCCAAGATAAAATAAGAGTGGGTAAAAGAGGGTCTCAAAATCGCTGGTGCCTCTTCCAGATGTAATGTAACTCTGTCTTTAATGGAGGAACATATTTGCATAAATTCATTGATCAGTGATTTCACTAATCCTGCCGTATTCCAGGCATGTCCTCGCAAATTGATGAACATTTCTGTCGGTCCTCAGTGCAGATGCTTAATTGTGTTACATATTTAGAAAAGATGGATTTTTCCCTTCCTGAAGGAGATGTAGTAGTTGAATGCTGTGCTCATTCTCCTTCCCTGCCCCATTAGGTTGGAGGGGTTTTTTTCCTTTAAGAATAGCCTGGAGCCGTGCAGGCTGCAGAACTTAGCAAGATAAGAGCAGTGCCAGGTTAGACTTATTAGTTTCATGAATCATTGACCAATATGCTTTTTGAGGAAGCCCAGCTTTATGGGTTGTGTGGTTTAAGCCCTTCATTGGTGCTGCAGTCACTGCTCCGAGAGATTCCAAAGTCAAAACTCGAGGAGACACCGAGATTTCTGGCAAACCTTCTCTTCCATGATATTAATTGTTTCATTTGCATGCTCTGCTCATCTTGTGACCTGCCCTCCCTCCCCTTTGACTAATATAGTTTCTTCATCAGTAATATAAAAGATGTAGAACAAGCATTTTGACTGTTGAAAGTCAAATGAATGTGAACGACTTAATCCAGAGGACACTCAACTGTGTATTTAATGCAGACATGCGGCTCAACACCTTAACCAAGAGCTGAGCTGAAGACTGTGATGAGAATAAAACTCCTTGCTGGTAAAGTTGAGGTGATGACACAGTTCTGAGGTAGATGAACAGTCATTTTATACCGCACTATGCATTTCATGGTTTATAGAGTCCCCAAAGCAGCAGGATGACGATACTATGGTAGCTGGATGTAATTCTGTCAGCACCAACACAGCCCCTGAGGCTGTGTGCCTCTGTAGCACAGGCTTCTGTGGTATTAGTGTCACAGCCCAGGATGTCCTCAGCCCTCCTGTGACACTGCTCAGGGCCCAGAACTCGTGGCACATGCAGGAGTCCCTTCCTGCTCTGGGCTCAGGCACCACAACAGCAAAAAATGGTGATTTCAAAAAACACTTCAAAACATGTAATGGTTCCCTTCCTTTTTTCTGTGTGCCATTAAAGGATCTGTTTATGACCTAAACATTTTTGTCTTTCTCAGAGGTTTGTCTTTCTCAGAGATTTGTCTTCCTCAGAGGTTGCTTTTGTCCCTCTACTGTGCTAAGCACAACAACACAGACAAAAGCTCTGAGCCGCAGTCAGTCTTTACACAAGAGAGGACTCAGAATCCTCTTTCTTATGATGGGAGCTCTGGATACCAGTATTGCTCAGCTCCCAGTTCAAGCAAGGTGTCCAATATGTAACCTTAAAGTGTAGCTGCAGGGATCAGGGTACTTACTACTGGAATTATCCAATGTTTTTAATTGGGATAATGATATTGTGCCTATAGTAAATTAGAAATCAAGTCAGTAATATGTAGGTAGTTAGCTTGGAAGTGAGGTAGATAATGACATCTGCACCTGAAAAGCAAAGCATTGGTAGAAACTTCTTCTGATCTAAAGATCAGACAGGGTCTTTTTTCCTTGCTGTTCACAAGGTTATGCATATAATGTAAGTATATATGTATGAAAGTATATATGACAACAAAAACATCTATATTATGGTTAAATCAGGAAAAAGTAATTTTTAAAAGTTTAAAAAGAAAGGCATATGATTTGTATAAATTAGTCTTTATTTATGTAACAATTCCAGGTTTAAGAAAAAAAAAAGGAAATTTAAGTGCTGCTTTAAGGGTGGAAGCATAGAACAGTGTCAAAGGCATTTGAAGAGAAACATCCACAATTTCTGTGTTAATTAAGTTACCATAAATGAAGTAATTTCATGTTAACTGGTTCGATATTTTTGAAGTGGAATTACATTTCTCACGTTTCTGGTTGGGGTGAATAATCTGAAGACATTATTTTGGGCTATACAAGTGATAGATGACCACACCTGGGACATCTGCAGATCCTTAGAAGCAAATTTAAGTTACTCTTAGATTGTCCAGAAACCTTTGCTGTGATGTACCATGTTGCTCTTGAGTGTTTCAGATGTACTGAGAAAACAGCTCTGTCCATTGAAAAAGCATCAATGGCTACATGAAGCCAGGAAACAAGGAACAGTCATGCCATTAATTTCTAAAAATTGCACACATCCCCCTTGTCTTCCCAGTGCTGGGTGGGGTGAGACATCAGTGGTCTGCAAGTGCCAGAGTGGGATTTCTTTGAGGTTAAAATAGAAGAGAACGTTGTGGAAGCCAACGGGTGTGCTGAAGGGGTGTAGGAGCACATACCCAGCAAGGTCTCTGTTCACCAGCAGAATCTTTGGTTGTGTCTGACACCAGGAGAGCTTTGTTGGGAGAAGGGAGTGTAGGAAAGTAGGTCTTGCTCATGGCTTTTGGCTTTAGACTTGGCTCCCGCGATCGATGAATTGCCGCAATGCAGCATCTCTGCGACGCCGCCTGAAGGCCACCGAGCAGCCCCCGGTGGTGCAGGAGGCGGCTGCGGGCTGGGCGGGCTCTGGGGAGGGGGTAGCCCACGCCACAGGCACCCCCACGCTTCCTACTGGCTCCTTGGGCAATTTCAGTGGTGTCTTAAAAGGGTTGGGTCCATCTCATCTGCGAGACACCCTGTGCTCTCGTCCATGGCTGGCGCGTTGGGGACCAGGTGAGGCGCCGCGCTCGCACTTAGTCTGGAACAGGTGGGACAGACCATGCACAATGGCAGGGATATTTTAATTTGGGTGCATGCAGATATTGGAGACACAGCCATGTGTGGAGAAGGATGGACTCCTTCTATTTAGCTAATGCTTGTGCTTGTAGAATATTCCTGAAGAGATCATGAGCGCGTCAAATTTCTTTCTGTGTGTGTTTTATTTTGCTCTTTCTCACTCTGTGGACTGAACGTGAATGAAACGCTGTGAGTATTTGCTGTTCCAATTGTTATGGTTTCTTGGCTGTATTGCATAGGCATGTATGAATATAGGCAGGGATTGCTACTCCTCATGGGCAGGTGGTGTTTGGGAGAAATGTAAAAATTGGAAAGATAGGCATTTTTAAACATGTTGACCTTTTTCTTGTGTGATGCAACAAGCGCTGTCTGATGTCTTATTAAAATATAATCCTGATGGAAAGCAGATCCCTTTCCAGCTTCACCAAGAAAACTGTAATTGCCCTTGTCTAGAAACTACATGTAGTCTTTGTTCTTTTGAAGCATTTCTTTATGCTCTAAATGTAACTTTTCCTTAACAACTGTTCATATATGCAAGGCTAAATCCACAGAATGTGTGTCCAATGCCTGTGTCATTCATGTGGATTTGAATTAGCCTGTTTATTAGCCTTAATTTCCAGTATGAATTGCAGGTAAAGCCATCACATTGTTAGAATATAAAATTATTCCACAAGTACCTTCTGAGTGTCTTGCATTTTGGGGAGACAATTTTGGCACTGGAGGTGAAGTGTCCCCACTTTAAAAGATTTACTTCTTTTCATTCCTCTGCTGTCCAAAGCCAGGAATTGCCGTTGCAGTTCCATGCGGCACCGTGCCGGCTGTCCTCTCGCTGGAGCTATGGAAGGTCTCTTCCTGCTGCTCTCTCCTGGTGGGAATGCCACAGCCTTGGGAGCTGAGGGGCAGTGAGACACTGAACTCAGAGCAGCTACTCTCTATAAAGGCATTATTTTGCCTGCAGCACCTGGGAGTTCTGTTCTGGGGGAAAATGCAACTCGGGTCCTGGCAGCCCACCCACTCTCCGTGGATTCTCATCGCCCGCCTCTTACATGGCGTTGGTAAAACCTCTTCACTGACACTCAGGCTAAACCACCACCAGTGCCATGCCATTGGTTGTGTGTGCATGTCCCTGTCACAAGTGGGGCTGGTGGCTCGTCCCTCTTTGTTCCCAGTGGCCAGCCCTGCACCTGCAGCAGCCGCAGTCCCGCAGGCGGTGCCGCATTGCGGCAGGCGCTGAGGTGGCCACGGGCTGCCACCGCCACCATCCCAAGGAGACCCGGGGTTGTCACACAGCCCCTTCCATGCACTAGGCCATTTTTGGCACTTTCTCTAGCTCAGAAAAGACAACTAATTTCTGTCTGTCACTTGGGATGGTTTTCTGTTCCGGGTATGTTACATGACCAGTATGAAAAGGCACATTCATTGTGGAGGGGAAGGCTCTCAGAACAGAACCTTTTACTGTAAGGCTGTAGCATTAAGGGTACAGTGTGCTCAGGATAGGACAAATTAAAACACTCTTTGGAAGAATGGCACTCTTCCTCTCTGATCCAAATTTAATCGGTTTCTTTAGAATTTCTTTTGGTGAAGTCCTGTAAGAAAACTGCAGCACTCAGCTGAGTGAATGCTGAAACCTCTTACCCTGGAAATCTCCATCATTAAATGCCTTCAGCCTGAACAAATGACTGAAATTGCTTGCTCCTTTCAAATTATGGAGTTGAACCGTGTTAGTTTGAATTGGATTATGTTTATAAGGCTGCTTCAGCTTCAGAAAGGACTAAGCTGAAACAACTGTTCAGGCAGGGACCTGAGAAACTGTTTTATTTTGCTGAAGAACTGATGCATCAAACTTCAGGTTTGTATAATCTGACTCCATCCTGTTGATTCTTTTTCATCTTTTCCATAAATGCACTCTGGTAGGCTCTCAGTCCTCTGTATTCATCAAGAACCCAGTCCAGTTTCCATTGATTTTGTCAGGAGTAGCACAGAATCCATAAACAACAGTACCTGACATGCATGCAGTTGGGTAAGAGCAAGAGCCCTGTATTTAGTATCAGATATCTCTGTATAACACAAAAATAAAAAAACAATAATCTCCCCCCAAAAGCATATCTACTTAGCAAGGATTTATAGTAAAGTAAAATAATGTATTTTAAGTTTAATTATATTAATTATTTGAACAAGAGATTTTCAAATGAATTTACAAAACAAAATTCAGGGGAGTTGGAATGGAATACAATTATATTTTTGATTGCTGTGGCTCCTGTGGAAATCTGTGCCTAAATAAATAGATTGCAGGGCCTCGATTCACTCCCTGCTGAAATCAGCAGTGGGATTTACTCTGACTTCAGCAGACATTGGTCTGGGTATTATGTCAATTGGACTCATTCCCAGTGGTACTAGGCAATAATATCAGCCCTGAAATTTGGTACCATGGAGAAACATCAAAACCACCCTGATGATGCAAAACATTTATACAGTGTTTGCAGAAATACTTTTCTTTCTCTGAGTCCAAATAAAAATTCCGGATGTAATTGGGACTTAGAGCCACAGCAGGCATTCCCAGCACAGTGTACTGAAAAACATGGAGCCTTTGGGCAAAGACTTGAGAAAATTTCTTGATGAAAAAACGTGAAGACAACATGTCATTTGCCATTTTTGTTTTTAGAAGAATAACTCATTGCAGAATCCTTAATTCAAAAATAAAGCAGTGGCAGAATAATTTCAGCCTGCATTCTCTTGTCTTTGCACCAATGCTTTTATATTTCCATTCAGGCTGAATTGAATTTGTGTTTTCCGCCTAGAATTAAAGTGCCATGTAAAAGATTGAAAAGCTGATTGAAATTTCTCAAAGAAAGCTTCTTCAGCTCTCATTGGGCATAGATGTTAAAAAGAATTGGGGGATGCAACTGGTGCCTGTATTTTGTACAGCTAATAGAGGTGGCTTGATTGTGTGGGAAAATAGCTGTGTCCTTCTGCATACAGAGAGAACAACATCCTTAAGTAACACATTTCATGTAAGGCCGTGTGAATGACACTCTTGATTTAACATCTAACATAGTGCAGAACCTCAATGAATTTTGTACCCTCTTTCTCTGTACAACCTTTATTATATTTTATTTTACCTTACCTTATTCTATTCTCTTTCTCTACTTTGTCTTGGTTTAGCATTTATTATTTATTTTTGTGTCGGTGTAAACAAGTAAATTCAGGCATAATGATATTTATATGCACATCCAACATCAATGCAGAGCTAAAGGTACCACTAGAAAGGTTTGGTTACAAGTCACCAGAAGCCTTAATTTTGCTCCCACTTTTATACATAGGAAAATATAACCTTTGATTGTGTAGGTCTGTATGGTTTTTTTCTGTCTTCTTTTACCTGTTTGCACTGATCTCTATGCCAATCTCTTTAGCTCCATTTGCCCAATGTGTTCATAGCCCAGGTCCTGTCCTTCCCTCTCCCCTGCTCTGAGCCTGAGCTCAGCAGTCCCAGAGGCTCCAGCCAAGGCACAGCCAGACACTGGGGAGAGTTAATGTAGCAATTACAGGACTTAAGTGAATATCCCCTAAAGTTATCACTGTGGGCAAATGTGATTGTCCTGGTTCTTGCTGGGTGACAAAACAGGCATTTTAAGCAAAGAATTTGTTATTATAATAACTCCATTTCCCCAAAGCCTGGCATTTGTGAATGTAATCTCACTTCTTCAAGGGGAAAAAAAAATCTGTCATAAACATCTGGCCTTTATAATAGCCTTAAATAGTTAAAATCTGACAGTTATATGCAAATTAAAATTAGCCACAGAATGGGAAGAACTGGGCAATTGTAGCAGTAAACACTGCTGGCTGTTTTGTGCTCAATTCTGGGCTAAGCTTATTTATTTTATTTTTTCTTGAATTTCTAAAATGAACATTTTCTTTCCCCTGTGTCCTTGAGGTAGCCCTGTTTCTGATGTCTGCTTCCCAAGTTAACAATGCTAGAGCCTCTCACCTTGCTGTGATGAGAACAGTGGTGAACACATTGTCAAAAGACTAATACTGCAACAGAAACCACAAATTGGCAACTAGTTATTTTTATTGCAGTGGATTTTGCTTGTCACCTGGAGACTATTTAGAATGTTATTTGCCTGGGCTAACATTATGTTTAAAAATAGCACTCGTGTAGTGCCAACTCATTTTAGAGTTGGGTACAAATATTGAGACAAAACCCCAGCTGTTATTGCTTTTGCTGCTAATTTGAGGTGTCAGATCAGAGCTCCGCTGCTGTATGTCAGTGAATAAGGCCCCTTGTGAGATCATTATGTTTTCTAACAGTCGAGAGTAACAGATTAATCAGTGCAGCATCAGTTGCTTTCATTATCTGCCCACATGGTAGTTGTGGGCTTTAACTTGAACAGCCTGTGGGGAGATCAAAGGGCTGAGTACAAGAGGCACTCAGGACTCCCCACAACTCTGCAGAGACCCAGCTGAGTTTTGGATGTTGCCTAAAGACCAGACCTTGGATGCCTTCAAAGTCGAGGGTGACTGTACTCAATGCTGAGGGATAGAGTGCCAAAGCCATTTTGCTTTTTCATCAGAGGCCATCAGAAGCAGTAAATATTTAATTCAATGCAAATTCCTCCTGACCTGTGTGAAAAATAGCTCTGTACTGCTATTGGAAATATAGCTCCTTTTGCCCTGCAATCTGAAAGTTAATTACAAACATTAGTTATGGTAGCACATAAAATTCAAGTCTCGGTTTTATTACCAAATATAGATTTAGATTCACTTTTGGAATTGCTGCTGTTAGTTATATTGGGTGGTATGTAGGGGCTGGAAGGGGTCTGAAGTTGTCATCTACTGTCTTGCTGTGGGGAAGACCCATCAAGCTTCATGCCATTCCTGACAGGAATTCATTTTGTCTTTTACCACAGGTTTCCACACCTGATCACTGTCCAGCTCTTTTCTGTGTTTTTCCTGTTTTTATTGTACAATATATTTCCCCTATACCTAATGAAATTGCCCCTTTCTGAAACTGAAACCTGTTACTGCTTTGCTTAACCTTTGCTTGAATACAAAAAACCAGAGAATGTCTTTTCCCTTTGCAAAGGCTTTTGATGTAGTTGAAGGGAGACTTAAAAGCAAGTGACGTGAATGTGCTAACACAGAGGTCCAAGGTACTGTCACTGTTAGTGTTAAATTTTGCTGCAGATTCAGCCACCCAGGTTTGTTTCAACTCCAGTATTTCAGACCCTTAGATCCTCCTTAAGTGCATAAATACTGATGGTGGTGCTGATCTTGCATAGGCTCCACAATTTCAGTCCACATCTACAACTGTGAAAAGATTCCTTCATGTATTTTTATTTACCAACACTACACAGACACCTCCCAAAGCTTTGAGGCCTTGGAGAATTTGTGTTTCTGGCACTGCAAGGGCCAGACTAGAGTTGCCTTCTGAGCTCCCCTGGCAGCTTGGGCTGAGCTGTTCAGTCTTTTTTTGCATCAGTTCACCCACTTCTGAGCAGAGAAAATATTGCCAAGAAAACTATTTACCTGAGAGGCTTAATTATGCTTGGAGATGCCTTGTTTAAGGCTGACTAAAATGTCTGGTCTGGTTTCCTGGATGTACAGTTGCACTGGGGATGGGAGCCTGGAAGGCAGGCAGTGGTGGGAGAGGCAGTAATGGGGGAGTCTGGCAGTGCTTCTCCTGGGAACGTTCCGAGGCTGCAGACGCACCATTTGTGGCTCTCCATTGCATGCACACAGATAATAATCTTGCATTAGGCCCAATTACATGGTGTTATGGACACACAACACGGGGATTACACACCCAGCCACCGAGCCCCCTGTGACAAAGCAGGGCTGTAATTGGAGGAGACAGGAGGAAATGTTGGTTGTTAGAGCTCCCAGCGCTGCAGTGCTGGGACTGCTGAACCCCACCAGCCCTGGCCCTTGGCTGTGCTGCTCCCTTTCAATGTCTCACTTTCAAAGCACAGGTTTAGCACAGTGGGAGATAACTCAGCACCTTTTCCTTTCCACAGTGAGTTGAGAAGGAAAAAGGGACTGAACAGCATTCTCTAAGTTAAGTTGAAGCCCACAGGTACTCCTGCCAAAGGAGGACTGGTGTTTGCAGGATTCCTGCTATCAAATCCCGTGTATCAGAAGCCTGTAAAGAATCTACACTGCCCAAACATAAAAGGCAATCAAACCCAGAAATCTAGTATGTGAGCTGGTGCCTTTACAGATATTTCCATTTATCTTTCAGTAAATGAGTCTGAATACTTCTTTCTAACCGAGAATTTTGCAAATGCTGCAATGTCCCATGGTCAGCCAAATGTGACACAAAAGCAGCCTGGAGTGTATCACAAACCTGAATGGGCAGCACAGCAGGCCCCTGGTGACTATGGGAGATGCTTGTTAAAGCTTGGGGAAAAGTGTTTTCTCAATTTGAATTAAATTTCAATTAAAATGTCTCAATTTGATTAGCTGCTTTGCTAATCAGCTGCAGAAATGGAATGGGAAAGAAAATCAGTCTCTGTTACCATTAGGTAACAAAGAACATCTTCAGCATCCCACAGGTTCTCCCCTTCCCCATCCTTCAGAATCTGTTCAGACTGTAGACAAGAAGTGGGTATTGTCCTGTGCTGATGCACAGCTGGTGCTCTGTGTACATCAGGAGAATGCCTGGTAGTTACAGAAATGGTCATCTGCAGAGTGGCTTTTCCTTTTCTCAGTGACAAACTAGGATACCATAACTTCTTTTCAGATGGGATGTACCAGGTGATATTGTCATCAAACAGTGTTGTGTGTTTAAAAAACCAACCATATAGATTTTCCCACTTGGAGTGAGACTGGAAAACAATAAGACAGTATTTTACTGAATAGTTAGTATATCAGAGAATTCTGTTATGTTGTTTAGCTTTTTCTGACATCCTTGCCAGAAGATCCTTTTGGTTCATGTCTACTAAACTGGAATAGAGCACATAGACATATTGTCCTGAAAGTATTATTTCAGATGAAAAAGCTGACACGCATTTATTGTATGCTCTTAATCATATTAATTGAATTCCAAGTAAGAGAAACAAAATCTCTGTGTACTCTGTGATTTATGGAATTGACAGTGTTTGACTATTGACCTCTGGATTACTCCAAGGGACATGAGAGGATGCTTAGAGTTCCTGAGCTTTGGAAGTAAAATACTTGTATTATTAATAGGGTTCAAAATTTAAATAGTTTCCTTTTATTTTTTTTCTCAAGATCTCATCCAGAAAAGTTTTGTGATTTCTTCCAACATTAGGAGTATAATTTTTTTTCCTCTCATCTACTCCTGACCTCTTGTATTCCTATACAAAAGAGTGGAGAAATATGTAAAGAATAATGCATAAATATTTTTAAAATACCACTGACATGACTGTCATTTCTACAGGTTAATGATTTTGAGTCTGAAATGAAGAACTCTTTGTCAGAGAAATACAGTGGTGTACATGAATTTGGAACAAGTCAGAACAGAAGAGATATGTGCACTGAAAGTTTGAGGAAGGAGATAAGTGATTGTTTTCAAATCGTGACAGGATTGCAGACTGAGCATTCTTTCCTTGAGAAAAGTTCTGATTAGTAGGGGCTATAAATCAGCTTTATTCTTGAGAAGGAGGAAAGCAGCTCTACACGTTCCTCTAACCAGTGTGGACAACTGGCAGAGGAGTGAGTTAGGAGAGCAGTTCCTCTGGGGCTGTAAATTGAAGTCAGTGGGACAGTGACAGTTCATGGTGGTGGAGGATGCACCACCCCAGAGAGTGCTGATCTCACGTTATGCATCTTCCAAGTAGTCCTTGGAGGATGCTCAGCCCTGCTGCAGTCTGCTTCTGCTTACCCTGCAAGATCTGACAAGGATCACAGCCCAAGGTGGGAAGTTGGCTGGCATAAATAATACTGTCTATAGCCTCACTTTCCTGATTCAGCATTTTGGATGTGAATACTTTACAGGGAGAGGACTTCTAAATGAGAGGACAGTACTTTGTCAAGGGACAAGGGTTTTGGAAGAGATGGAAGGTATAAGGCTGGGGAGAACTCAGCAGAATATAATTTTCTCCGTATGATCTTGGAGGAGTCAAAAGATTCTTGAAGTTTTCTATTTCTCACAGCTTCCTGGTGTTTGTGAATCTGTTTCTATGGATCTGAATCACAGGTGGATCAAGG
Source organism: Pithys albifrons albifrons (assembly GCF_047495875.1). Lineage (NCBI taxonomy): Eukaryota > Metazoa > Chordata > Aves > Passeriformes > Thamnophilidae > Pithys > Pithys albifrons. Next base: position 5,285,609 of record NC_092472.1, read on the forward strand.
TGAGGCTGAGGCCCTGGAGCAGCCAGCAGATGACTGGAACACGATTTATTTTTCCCTTCATGTGCTACAAATGTCACTGTGTTGTGTCCTCACCCCTGTCAGGACACATCTCTTAAAAGTCCTTCCTGGGAAGGCATCATGTGTGTGATGGAAAGCTTTGCAGAGAGGCTCTGGAACACACCTCTACCTGAGCAGGTTCCCACTCCAGAGCCAGCGAGTTCCCACTGCGTGGGAGCTCCACAGAAGGAAATTCCTGCAGCTCCAGCTGGGCTGTGGTGCAGACAGTTCACTGGCAATTAGTGCCCTTTGCAGTGTTTGGCCTCCTTTGTTCTGAAATAATTGCTGTTATCATAGATGTTTTATTGCCTTCATTATGGTTAACATTTAAATATCAGTGAAATAGTGTGCTACTAAGTCATCTGTGCAATAGCTGTCTGCTAGAGTTATTCCTGAAATTTGTGTTTAAGGAGTATATTAATTCAGCACTGACTTAGGATTCCTAGAAGGAGCGTTATATATTTGTTGATGAATTATGGGAAACCTCTGCTTATTTAAAAATAAGCAAATATTTGATACCTTTGCAAAACCTGAGCCACTCTCGTTTAATATCTTGTGAGGAGAAACACTGTGTGATTGGAATAATGCTTTGTCTGTTAAATGGAAATTTTAAGGAAATTTAAAAAAACTTTTGGCTCCTTGAGTCAGAGAGTGAAGGGTGACCTTTGTGCATCCACAAGAAGAATTGCAGTGGGAGCCAGGGATGTGTCCTCTGCCCTGTCACAGCCTGTTCTGCCTGAATCCAACCCATGTCCCTTTGAAATCAATAGAAAACCTCTCTGGAGTTCCTCTGGCCCCCATTGACTCCTGCAGCACCGTGTGTGACCTATTCAGACATCAGCTATGGATGTGATTTAATTTTTGTGAGCTGACTTTACATGTGGCTTTTATTTATCACTGTATACCTAAAATCTTGCAACCAAGTTCACAGCTCATTTTACTGTTACAGGCAACTGAGGCAGAGGGTTGCCCCAGAATTGTGTTTTTATGTTAACAAAAACAAAAAAAATTAAAAAGGTGGTGCAATTATAAATTCCATTTGTGAGCCCCATTTGAACTTCCCAATATGCAAGGAGCAAATAAATACAGATACCGAGGGGTGGGAGTCTTAATGAGTTTATTCACTCTCTGCAATTGTTGTACAGGCTTGTTTTGGCCACAAAAGACTGTGGTTGCATCACTGGGTAAATGAGGAAATCGAGCAGTAGCAACTGTATGACACAGAGGTTCATTTTGCACCCTATAGGCTGCCACAGTGGGACATGAGTGTTGTCACCGTGGCATGAGCAGCAGTTCAGAGGCAGAGCTTGCAGCCCTGCAGATGTAACTCGTCCCCTCTGTCTCTGCCAGCACTGCCAGCAGGGCAGGGATGTACAGACTGGGGGGCACAGCTGGCAGGGGGACGTGGCTGATAGGTGGGAGAGCTTGGTTCGGCTTTACTGCTCAGGTTGACAGTGTTTCCTTCCTATTGTTGTCCAGTACATTTAGAATACACTGCCTTTGAGTCCTTGCATATTGAGGAACTGAATACACAAACCCAGTAGTTTATACACCCAGAGATCTCAATACTTAGCTACGCATTTCTTGTCTGAGTTTTGATAGCATCCAGTTTTCCAGAGGATCTGGAATGAATACTGCATGTTGTACTATAAGCCAAGTTACACTAAGGCTATAGCTCTTACCAGCCTGGTGTGTGAACATGTGGGCCTTGACTGACACAGATCTCTGGCAGCAGATCTCACATGCAGATCCCAGGTTTTCAGGACTCTGCTTTCACTGACATAACTCTCTGTGCTCACAGATTTGGAAGGGAAGGAGAATTTTGCTCTGTTGGTGCAGTTTGCTGTCGTAGGTATGTCAGCCACCAAGCTGGCTCCAGGTTGCCAGTGCATCTGTCTGGAACACCAGCTATGATCCTGTTAACAAAGTGGTTGGGTGCTGTCCTGCTGGGATGCAGCACAGCAGCAGCTGCCAGTATCAGAGCTGCTCACACCCCTGTCCTGAGCATGCCTGCACAGAGCCATGTGATCCTGCAACCTCCTGGCTTTGCCAATATGCCCATGTGTCTTCCTGTGTACCCAAACTCCTGTTTTAATAGAGTATAATCTAATTAGCTTTAATCTGTTGATGTAGATGATGGCTCTGCCAAGGGATTTCTAGGCAGAATTGTAAAAATGTTTTCAAACTGGCAGATGACCATGAGGGCTGGTTAACTTCTGTAATACTCTTCTAGAGCTTTTGATTAAATAACCTATGTAAATATATGACATTGGAATAACTAAATAGTCCAGGGCAGGATAATGTGCCTTTAGGTTGCTTCAGCAGGTATTTCCTGCAGCAGGTATATAACCATACGACATAAACATACTGTCTTCTTCCAAAGTGACCATGTGGAGTGCTGTGCCCCTTGTAGAAGGCAGAGGTTGCTCCATGCCTTGGTGCTGAGGACAACATGTTTCATATAGGCAGCAGCAGGACTGGACACACTGGGACACCTTGTCTCCACCGGCCCCATCCATTCCCATGACAAACTGGCCTACAGCACTTGCAGATTTGGTGCACTTGCAGCATGGCAATTATGCCCTGTTGGAGTGCTTTCCATTTCCTGTGCCATCTTGATAAACTTTATAGCTTCTAATTTGCTAGAGAGTCATTGATGTAATTAGGAGCTCTGTAAACTGGAGCAGCACTCAGCTGATGGCAATCGAGCCAGTTCATTCTCCATGAGAAGCGCTAAGGGGGCCCCTCCCAGCAGCCGAGATGGTTCTGTCTTTAGGCTCAGCTTTGGTGGAGCAGCAGCAGCAGCAGCAATCCTTACGTGCCTGGGTCAGGACATGTTTTATTACAGCTTGTTCCACTACCCATCTATTTTTTCATAAGGAATCTGAGGAAAGGGAGCTCATCCATCCTTTAGTTTCCATGGAGCAGTGTGAGCTGTCTGTCCATGTCAGTGGGCTGTTAACAAGGCTGTGGGAGCCAACAGCTCTCTTTGGAGAGGGAGCCCTGGCAGTGCAAAGCTTCCATTCTGCTGTCCCTCCACTCCAGTTGCACCAGGTTTTCAAGCCAAGTGGCAGCTTAACCAACAAGTCTGGATCTGTTCCAGCAGTCAATAAAAACTCATCTCCTGTACCTCTTGTTACTCCACCATGGTAGTCAGTAACCTGCAGCCATTCTGATGCTGCTGTTGGTTGCTTTCCCCCTAACAAGGTCTTTCAGGGTATGTCTCAAATTGTCAGAGGTATTGGGGAGTGTATCTTGCTGCTTGCAGCCCATCAGATTTATTACCAAGGATTTTAACAGTTTGTTTCTCTAAATAGTGTGTTGTTGAAGAAATGTAAATAACTGACCAATCTGTTATTCTCTTTTCTCTCCATCTTTTCCTCCCAACAGTACCCTCAACAATAACAACATCACCCGCATTCCTGTTACCAGTTTCAATCACATGCCAAAGATCAGGACTCTGTGAGTAATATCTTCTAATATTATAATATAATAGTGGTGGTGTAAACCAACTCTTTGGCTGTTCGTTGTCTGTGATAATCTCATTTCAGTCTCTCAGGCTGCCTTGGAGACCTGCGTGGCTGCAGGGCAGGGGTGTGAAGGTGCCTGCATCAACTGAGATCCAGTTTTATCCAGAATTTGAATTTACCCAGAAATGAAACTGGCTTTTTTTTTTCCATGGGAAAATCCATAATGTGAAATGCTTTTCAAGCTGGAACTTCATCAAAATCATAAAAACTGCTCAGATGGAACAAATTACTGAATTTTGTTAATATCCTGTGTTTAAATGCTATTTATTCTTCTCAAATTCAGAATATTAATTGGTGAAACAAAGCAATTTTAAACAACATGAAACAGTGTCTTTTTCAGGTGCTGTCTGAAACAAAATGTCACTGAATCTGATGTTGGCTTGTTGGTTTTTGGGGTTTTTTTAAAGCTTCTCTTATGTCAAATCTATTTTTTTTAGCTGGACAGCACTGCACTGGAAAAGCTTTGATCTTTAGTAGTCCAAAATACAAAGTCTGTGGATTTGTGTAATTTACCCATAGCCTACCAAAACCATTTTCTTTAAGTAAATTGTTCCTTTAAATTCCTTTAGGTAATATGTAGCTTTGGGAAAAGTCATGTTTAAACAAAGCATCTGTTTTTCCTCCAAAAACTCAAACTCCACCAAGATGTATTTAGTTGTAAAGGCAAAGAAAGGGAAATAGTAGCTAGCCTGAAAATTTTCTATGCCACTGAAAGAACACAATGGTTCAAGGATGCTGCACATGCACGTGTAAAACCATCTTAAATAAATTAACAGAACTGAACAAAAGTGCCTCTTGCTTATGTCAATCTGCATAAGATAACCTCTGCCTTAAATTTACATTCTTCATTAAGTGATGACATTATTAGATCTCAATGTATGTAATTAAATGGAAATGAGACGTTTGTCTTTTAGAAGAGAATGGAAGAAGAAGATAAAGGTGTAGAGTCAAGGTTCCTGGAGTTTTGCCTTTTCTTATTCAGTCACACTGGTCCAGAAAATTTGCCTGGCACTTCCAGATTAGCCAGTCTTGTCTGTTAGGAGAGCTCAGTGCCTTCTGCCATTTTCCTTTTAGTTTAATTCCAGAGATGGCTTTGTATATAACTCCCTGGAGACTTACACTGACTAATCCCCCTCTGCTGTAATTAAGGGGAAAAAAAACTAAAAGGGAAAAAGGGAAGGAAGTTGCAAATAGGATTTATAAAGGGAAGCTTTTATATTGAATTCTGAGAGCCACGTTTTATAGAACATGAATGCTGACCCACTCTAAAAGGATTTGCTGGAAATTTAATTTAGGGTCTACAGCTAAAAGGGCAACTTTAGCAAACTTGCATTTGTATTCAGTCACCTTGTGTTCTTTAAAGGCAGTTTCATCAATATCAAGGGACATGTTTCAGTCTCCTAAGACTGCCAAATAACACACAGTACCCTGAGCAGGTCAATATAGGAATTTAAAAGTGCTACATAAACAGGTGGAAATATAGGAAAATGTTTTGGTTTTCTATCTGTTTCAGCAGAGGCAGAAAAGTCATCAAAATAGCAATTAATATAAGATAAATTCTGGAATCAAATAGCATTTCACCATTTTTTTCTGCTGCTGCTTCATATTAAAAATTCTTTCTCTACCCCAAGTTATCTTAACACTTTTCACAATTAATGCTTATTAGTTATTAACAAAACCAGTTTTCATTGCTGCATATTTCTCAATATTTCCTGAATATCTTCTGTTCAGGCTAATTCTGTTCTATCTGACACTACTTTGATTTTGCCAAGTTTTCTGTAAATGGATAGTACTGCCCTAACAACTAACATGCACCTGATCCCATGTAAAACTCAGCAGTTTTTGTTCATCTGTGTAAAACATTTACATAAAGATATTACTTGGGAGGAAACGTTAATGTTAATATTCTCTCCAGTTTCCTGAGCTTTATCACACCTGTTTCTCCTGCATTAATACACAAGCTCAGTGCAGAGTCTGCATGAAAGGAGAAAGTTGTCTGAAGTGTAACAGCTGAATAAGATTTACCATTTAATCTGTTGGCTGTTGATGCAAATTCAGCCCAAATGGATCCTGAATGTTGCTCGATATGGTTTGATGACTCTGCTGTTTTCTTCAGAAATGATCATCAGTCTGTACACCTTCCCAAACAGCTTCACACGGCTTAGATATACCTCTTTTTTTTTTTCTTGTAGGAAATCCCTGGTCTGAATGTTACTTAAGTAGGGCTTTATCCCATCAGCGAAGCCCAGTGCATGTGGATATTTTCCTGTGTGTCCCTTTTAGACTCCAGAGAGACCCATTAGCAGGACATTTGAGGCTGTTTCTGCAGCAGCTACATCTGCTGTGATGCTTCTGTGGATAAATAGCTTTTTCTTCACGGCTCTCAAAACAATCTGCCCATTTTAGAACAAAGAAAGAAAAATAAAAAGTATATTCACCTTGAACGTGACCTCTGAGGGGAAAGAACGAAAAAAGGAAAAAGAAAAAAGGGCCTGTATATTTTGAAGCACCTGAAGAATTCTTGACTAAAATCAGCTCTTCTGTGCTAACCTTTTTCAGTTAACTGTCTTTTCTGCTGTTAAGTTTCATCGATCTTTTAGCCTTGATTGGAAGTGACAGGAATTAGTTTTTATTGATCTGCTTTCCTTTGCTTGAAACAGCTTTATTTATGTTAAAGCATGTCCCCTGTATCTATTTGCTTAATGGTAAGTGTCCTGTTGTCTCTGCATGTGAGTGACTGCTGAGACAGGTAATTGCATAATTTCTTTTAATTTTTTTATTTAAGGGTAAACTGCAAATGTGCGAAATCACTTCAGTGCTTTTCATGTTCCCGGGGAACTGGTGTTTAATGCTTTTGAAGTGCTGTGAAAAGTCTTTTTGTGGCTGTACTCATTAATATAATTATAAAAAATATATTCTAATGGGCTGCTTTGTAAAGATTGATAGGCTCTCTAAGTGGTCTCCTCTCAAAGCAAACCAGAGAGTGTACAAAAAAACCTTGAGCAAATGACAAGGCAAAGAGGTGGCGCTTTGCTCTACTGGAACAGGAAACCACTGCTACACCAGTTTAGTGAGGGGGGAAAAAAAACCAAGTCACACAACTTGAAAACTGCCCCTTTTTGGGGAAATTTATTACTCCTGCCTGCCTTACATGCCAATGCAGGGAATGGCCTGGGATGGGCACAGTTCCAGTTCCTGAAGGAAGATGATCCTGAGTACCGTTGTTGACTGCTGTGGTGGGAAGGATGAGACTTTGAGGATTTCAATGAAAGGCTGACTCTCTTACGTTAGAACAAAGTCTTAGGATGATTTCTGGCTAAAAGATATTTACGTATTTATTTATTCTTCCATTCAACAAAAAGTCAGATTAATGGTTTGTAACAAGAAAACATTTTCCTAGAAATCTAACTTACTGCAGCTTCACTTAAATACCTTCACAATCCCTAAACTCAAGCCATCCTTCTAGAACAATTACATTTTACAGCACTCCCAGGAGAGCAGAGCCTTCCACCTCTCCAGGATAAACTCTGAGTTCCAGATTTGTTGAATTTTTTACCGTGCCTGCCCACCCCAGACATACAAATCTGGGACTGTCAGCCCGGGCGCCAGTGCCGGGCTGTGCTGCTGCTGTGCAGTACAAACAGCTCCCAGACAGACAGTTCATTTGTCTGCAGGATGGACAAGGCTAAATCTGCTGCACACCAATTGTGTGCCTGTAATATTAGTGAATAATGCTTTGTCTAACCATTTCTGACAGGATTTTCAATCTGGTTCATCATTTCATTTGGTGTAACACTGCAAATCTATGACTCATTATGGGAATGAAATAATTAGTATCCTGGGCTTTTGTTTTGACCTAAAGCTTGGTAGCTATTAAAATTCCCAGATTTGCTCCCTGAACACATCATCATTTTGCAGACTTCTTCCCCCCCAGTGTGATAATGCTTCTGCAAATCATTGGTGCCAGGCATGGAGCAGGCTGGGCAGGGAGCTGTGTGGATGGATCCTACAAGAGCTGAAAAATCCTGTCTAGGTCCTGCATACTTGCATTAAATTGCCACAGTAAAAAGAGCATTGATGAATTTGTGCGGGCAACACAGGAACATAAAAGGTATCCACAGAGTGATGTGCAGGGGCTCTCTCTTCCCTCTCTCTCCATCTCCCCAAAGGAGGGAGAAGAGGAAAGAATCTCCCATCATCCTGGTTTTCAGGCTGATCCTCATGTTTAGACAAACCACCCTTTGAATTCACTCAAAGATATCACAGAATCACAGACTATTCTGAGTTGGAAGGGACCCACAAGGATCATCGAGTCCAACTCTTAAATCAATGGCTCACACAGGGGATTGAACCCATGACCTTGGCATTATAACAACCAAGTTTTAACCAACTGAGCCAACACCACATTCATGCAGGTCTTTCTGATGGGAAATCACAGGCAAAGTGATTATTTTGCACAGTCTTAAGCTCTGCATATTCTTGTCTCTAGAATGGCCAGCTGTGGATAGGTCATTATTGAACTTCATTTTTCCAAGACATTATAAATATTAGCACTAATATACATGTGGCCTTTGTGCCACAGAACATGTCAAGCTGCAAGGCATCCACAAGGATCATCGAGTCCAACCCTTAGCCCTGCACACCACCATCCCCAAGAGTCACAGAGTGTTGTCCAAACACTCCTTGAGCTCTGGCAGCCTTGATGCTGTGCCCACTGCCCTGGAGAGCCTGTTCAGTGCCCAGCCACCCCTTGGCTCAAGAACCTTTTTCTAAAATGCAGCCTAAACCTCTCCTGACACAACTTCAGGCCATTTCCTTGGGAGTGTTATATGGCAACGTGTACATCAAGCCCTGACTCAGCTGTAAGCAAGAACCAACTGCAATCCCAGTGAAACTGTAGTGAAGAGTCAGGCAGCCTTGTGCTTGATTGCTCTGCTTGTGGCTGATATTTCAAACAGCTCCCAGTAACTGTAGGTGTGTTTTGTGTGTTTTGCAGGCGGCTCCACTCCAACTTCCTGCACTGTGACTGTCACCTGGCCTGGCTGTCGGACTGGCTGCGGCAGCGCCGCACCATCGGCCAGTTCACCTTCTGCCTGGCCCCCGTCAGCCTCAGGGGCTTCCTGGTGGCAGAGGTGCAGAAGAAGGACTTTGTCTGCTCGGGTAATGATGCCAATCACTCATTTCTCTATCAGCTGATGGGTTTATATCACCATCCTCATAAAAAACAGCTCAGGGAAAACGACTGTGTGGTGTTCGAACACCATCCCACAGCAATCCTGGTTTTATCACTGCTAAAATGTATGGGAGCAGATCAAGTTGTTATTTTTTTTCCAGCTTTATAAGAATTATTGGATTCCAGTTAACATTTCACTTCTCACTTAATTCTTTTTCTACTTTTACGCTGCCAATGATATCAACATAAGAGATCAATTAAGTGTGGATAATGTGGTGTTTCTCCAGGGAAGAGCTCTACAGCTGACTGGAATATGAAAAAAAGGAAAGAGAAAATGCAAATCTGAGCATGTTGACACATGATTGGACAACAGAACATGAGGAGCAGATTTAATCCCAGGGACTGAAACAGGATTCTTAGGGAGCCAATGCACTTTGCTGATCTGCAAGTTTCCACGCTGATAAATGTGGCTGATGATACATGGCAACTCACAGAGCCTGTGTCTGCAGGTTGGGCCTATTCATCAAGCTCTAGAACTGCACTCAGCTCTTTTGTGATAGTGATATGTTTTCCTAAAAGAAGAAGAAAAAGAAAGAAAAAAAAAAGAGAGAGAGAGAGAGAGAGAGGTAGAAAAATTGAAAAAAAAGAAATGTCTGAACTGGGTTGAAGGGAAGGATGTGGTAGAGGAGAGCCATGGCAGTGTGCATGCTGTGGAGAAAAAGATACTAGGCATAACTTTGGAGGTCATTCTGCAGGTCCAATGGTAGCACAGGGAGCTTGTTATGTGAATCCTAATCTTGACACACTGAATCTTGTACTGTTGAGTTCTTTATCTCTCGCAGCCTGGGAGCCCTAAAGCTTCAGCCACTTGGTACATGGATTGGCTGATGGAAATACAGTAGAAGTGCTCATGTAGAAGTGTTTTTAGGAATGGCCTTTTTCTGTAGTTTCATTTGCACATGACAAAGAAAGAGAGAAATGGTTGTGCTTAGAGAAGAAGGGTCTGACCCCCCCTTAACTTTGGTAAATTAATGCCCAGTCTTTGAGGTGTGCAGAAGTGTCATGGGCACCTGGAAAATGAAGTTGTGCATGATGCTCTTTGGGACATGGTATTCGAGAGTGCTGAGCAGCTTCTGTGCAGCTGTGGAGATGATGCCCATATTATTTGATAAATTATATCAAAAGTTTAACTGGAGAAAAAAGTTTAGAAATGTAACAGTCTTTGGAGAGGAAGGATAAAAGAAATGGATAAATGAATTAAGCTATTAGCAGAAGCTAATTTTACCATAGAGGTAACCACAGCTTTTTTTTTTTTCCTTATGAAATGAAGTTTTAGATGGGGCATGAGCTCAGCTATTTGGATTTATGATAGAGTGAATGAAGGAAAATGAGTTGTTTAAATCAGAAAAGATAATAATTGCTGAATGAGAAATGTAACATGAACAGAACTCATTTAAATTGAGTTTTCTGTGCAGACTATGACTTCCAGAAGAGACAAGCTTTCTAACATTTGCCTGTTGTACAAAAGGCATATAAGGGTACTCTCAAGATTTGCCTGCTTTTTTTAAAAAAAATACAAAATCATGAAAATTAAAGGCAAGAAGTTTTCAGTGAGACAGTGCATCAACTGTAAACCTGTAACTCTCATCTGGGAAATGAAATGAAATGAAATGTACTGAAAAGGAAATCCATTTGAAGAGCTCATTTTAGTGGAGGATTTAGCTGAGAACTCAGCTTAGTACATGCTAGTTCAACAAAAACCTACATGGACAGCTAGTTTAAAGAGGATATAAATCTTCCCTTCTCCTTATTACAGTTCTTATTCCTGATTTTACAGCATAATTTGTTAATGTTTGACTATGAAGTCAAACTAGGACAGGTGTTGAACAGCGAACTCATCTTGTCCCTCTGCAAAGGAATTTTATAGAAGTTACATGAATCACTGCAAGTAGCCTTGAGCTGGCAGTGAGAGCCACCTTTGCATCACAGTTATGAAGAGCTGAAACACAAAGTAGTGAACTGCTCTGTTTAACTACAGGCTCAGAATCTTAAGCACTTGTGTTTTTATGTTTTTATGTCATCACAGCAAAAGGAAACTCAGCTTTCCCTTCACTGAGAAATGGGCTCCATCAGAGCATTCCAGTTCAAAACTTGAGCTGCTGGATGCTTCAAAGCAGCAAGAATAGAATCATAACTTGGGGAAAAAAGAAATACAGCATCACAAAACTGCCTTTTCTTTCCTCTTTGAACTTTATGCAAAAATAGTGGTGTTCTATAATTTTATGAGAAATACTTTCTGGAAACAGATTTCTAATGTTGCATAACATGTTGGAAAAGAAAAATTGAAACAGTTACAGAGAAGTACCATAACTGGAGCCCAAATTGCAGGGTTTCCTTTGGACATGTCCTGTACAGTGATGTTTATAAGCATTAGGTGCAAAGCCTCTCAAGATAATGTTGCTGAAGTCAGAGTTACCTGCAGATGTATCTGGGTGAACTGAGTCATACCTGTGCAACCTGGGGGTCAGTCTTTCAAAAAACACTGTTCAGTTTGTGCACAGAAATTACAAAAATGCTGATTCAAGGGCATGTGCAGGTCACCTGTGAGCAGCAGAGGGGCTGTTGCAGGTGTCACTGGTTTGTGTCCATGAGCATTTGGCTCAGAACTGCAGGGGAAGGTGCAGGATTCAACAGTGCTCAGTTGCCTGCAGATGGGTTTGCAAATATGTCTAATTGGATTTGTGTTTCTGAGAAGGGGAGAGGTCATGGACAGACCTGAGCAGGGCTGGGACTGGACAGCCCCTCCCTGTCAGAGTATAGGTCAGTGCTGCTGGCAGTCCTGTCACCACCGGGGCCTTCTGGTTGTCTTCCTCAGCAGCCTGTCCCCTCCTTGGTAGAGAGTCTCTCCTCCAGAGCCACCCTGACAGAGCAGCCTTCCTGGGCCTTTGCCTGTAAGGCCATCTGTTCCCAGGGAAATCTCCAAAAGGACTCTTCCTGCTGCACAGTTGGTTATCGAGCTCTGGGACACGTTTGGTGAGACAGTGTCCTACAAGGAAGTACCTGTAGAAAGGGAAACCGTGGCACCAGAGGATGAGCCCTTTGCTGATGTGCTGCACAAAGGCAGCAGGATGCATTTCACACAGGCCACCTGCTGTATTTCACACAGGTAACATGCTGGATTTCACACAGACAAAGTGGGGTGTTTTGCATAGGTAGCAGGCTGTATTTCACATAGATAGCATGCTGTATTTCACACAGGTAGCAGGATGTATTTCTTCTCTCTCCACCATAACCCTGCCATTCACTGCCACACTGCCACGACAGCAGACAGTACACTAAGTAAAGACTTAGCATGAGTTGAAATACTACCTGTACTCTGAACTTTGGGACTTGTTTATTTTTGTATTCCCTTAGCTAGCAGAGAAGCATCTGGGGGTTCTGGCTTATGCTTGGTACCTTTTGGAGCCTCTCAGTCTTTGCCTGGATCAAACCCAGCTTCCTTCCCACGCTCAGATGTTTCACTGTTGAACTGGCTTTTCCATCTTTGTCTCAAACACACTCTCTCTGCCTATTTGTCTGTCTCTTGTCCTCTTCTGACCTCCTTATGATAAAAATTTTATTTCATTTTCCTCTCATGTAAGTTTTATTATGGCTCTTTAATTTTTCTTCTACCTGCTCTTTACTGATTGGAGTTGAAATTAATCTACATATTGATCTGTTATGACAAGTCATAATGTGTCTTCTCACCTGCATCAGCGTGGCTGCAAAGCTTTGCAAAGTGGGTTTGTGAAGCTGTGCAGTTCTGCCATCAGCAGCACTTTGGTCCTTCCAGGGCTCTGTGCAGGGACCACTGAGTGACCCCATTTAGATGTTTTTTGTAATGGTGAATTATCCTGATTTTCCGAAGTATAGACATGGAAAAATAAATATGCATTTGAAGTGCCTGTCTAAGAATGAAGCAGCTGCATCCAGGAGCATTGTGTCTCATGCTGTGACAGTGCCACACTTCAGCTGCTGTCCAGGGTTGCTGTAATTTTGGCCAGGAGCTTGATGTATGTTACAGTTGGATGAGATTTCTCAGAATAGACCAGAGATCGATATTTCTAAGAGTTGATGAAATTTATAAGTGTAAAATATGTGATTTTTAAGTGATTTTCTAAGACAGTTTTTAAAAAAAAATAATGAAAGAAGCACAGTAGAGAAGAAAGGTAGATCAATACAGCATTTTCTTTTTTCTTAGAAACAATTTTCTCTGATTCTTGATCCTTAGTTGCCATTCAGAGGGTCTCCAAGAACCTGAAGGAAATCAAGATGCATAATTTGATTTAAATAAGTTAAAATGCAGGCTGAAATTTACTCCAGAGAGACATTATTACCATAGACAAGTGTCTAGTGATTTCTGGCTATATAAACTGGTACTGATTTTAAGAAAACAGTGGATTGATGCAAATCTCTGTTGAAGATCTAGAGCTCTGATTCATGTGGTGAGACTGCAGCTGAGGTATGATAAAGAGGAAAATATGTTAGCTTCCTGCTGCTTCATGCAGACTGGAAGCCCTAATGATGCAGCAGATTTATTTGTTTGGGAGGTCAAACTATCTTTAAACATTGCTGTTACTCTGTGGCCCAGACCACGGAATTCAGGAGACTGTCTTGCTCTTTTTTTTAACTGATAATTTCCCAGCATATTGTTGAGGAGACACCCAGCAATGAGTAACTAATAAAACAGCACTCTTCAAGCTTAGTGTCTTAAGGAGAGCAGCCAGGAGGTGCCAAAGGAAAAGTGTGTGGGGAGAGGAACTCCCCCCATGTGCTGCGGGTTCAAACCCTCTGTGCAGTGGTGGATCTGTGGGATGGGGAGGCACTGCCAGCAGTGAGGATTGGTGCTCCCAGGGGAATAAAGAGGGGAAGGACTGTTTGCTGCTGGGGCAGGTTTTGCTGGGGCAGGGCAGTGGCAGTGGCTCCTGAAGGTTCTCTCCATGCTGTCCATCCCAGTTCATGTAGAGAAAGGTGGGATCCTGTCCTGTATCAAAAATAACATGGCCAGCAGGCCCAGGGCAGTGACCCTTCTCCTGAACTCTGCCTTGGGGAGGCCACACCTTGAGTGTTGTGTTCAGTTCTGGGCCCCTCAGTTGAGGAAAGAGATTGAGGGGCTGGAGCGGGGCCAGAGAAGAGCAACGAGGCTGGAGAAGGGACTGGAGCACAAGTGCTGTGGGGAGAGGCTGAGGGAGCTGGGGGTGTTTAGCCTGGAGAAGAGGAAGCTCAGAGGTGACCTCAGCACTGTCTGGAATTACCTGAAGAGAAGTTCTGGCCAGGTGGGGGTTGGTCTCTTCTCCCAGGCACTCAGCAATAGGACAAGGGGGCATGATGGGCTCAAGCTCTGCCAGGGGAAATTGAAGTTGGAGATGAGAGAAAAATTCTTTGCAGAGAGAGTGCTCAGGGATTGGAATGGGCTGCCCAGAGAGGGGGTGGATTCCCCATCCCTGGAGGTTTTTAACCTGAGCTTGGCCGTGGCACTGAGTGCCATGATCTGGTAAAGGGACTGGAGTTGGACCAAGGGTTGGACTTGATGATCTTGGAGGTCTTTTCCAACCCAATCCATTCTATGATTCTATGTCATTGGTCCTGATGGTCACAGGAACTGGGTGAGAAAACTGGGAGGAGAAGGAGGAGGCTGTTTGCTGTGTGTGTGAATGGTCTCTTTCTGCCTAGTGGGACACCCTCACTGTACAGCTGTTTCACTGCTTTAGAAGTGAGCTTGGCCATTTCATCCAGCTCTGACCTTTCTCCAGCAGAGTGACCTGGGAGTCACGTCAGACACAGCACCTTTTTTTCTCACTGTAAACTTGGTTCTTGTTTTTTCTGACCATTCAGAGACCCAGTAAGTGCTCTTACAATGGAGTCTAGGCAGGACTTACCACGGGTATGACTTTTAAAGCCTTTGGTAAAAATTGTGGTTTAAATTTGATCTCAGGAAATTTCTGTGGAATGCTGATTGAATTTTTACCTCCTGTTACAATTTGCTACCACAAACTAACATTAATAACTGGTCTAAAGAAACGTTTCAATACTGTGCATTTGTTAGTTGCCCCTCAAATTAATTCCTGTAGCAGATTTGGAGAGAAACTAATCACTACTCATCACTTTGTTAGTTTTCTCTTTCCATTAAGTTTCTAGTAACAAATTTAAATTTACTCTTGCACTAGCAGTTGTTTTATACTGTAGGAATTTACTTCTTGACTTGCTTAGTATGGAAGATGCCACATATGGTGCTTCTCATTTGGGGGACCATCTTGCAAATCTGAGGGATAAATATGTGTTTATTAAGGCACTTAAAATTTCTTTAAGGGCCAAAGCTGAAAATTGGCTTTTAATTACAGTAAATTTAGTTTTACTGCCAAAAATTATGTCTTACCTTTCAGTATAATTAGCTCTTTTTTTACCTTGGAATTCTCTGTGTCCCCAGAGCAGTATGTGTAGGGCTTTAATGGTTATTTAATGATGGCAGGTTGGGGTATAATTATTCAGCCATTGAGCTTTTGAACTGTTGCTGTAAAAATAATAACATGATTAGTTTTTATGTTGATGTCCAAAGCTGGTGGCTTGTTTTATTGCAAGTTCTTGGTAATATTTTGGTGTAGAATGGAAATGCTTCATGGCAGTACCACAGCCATGCTCAGAGCAGTGCTGTCAAATACAGAGAAACAGGGTTGACTCTGAGCATGTGGACAAGCCTTTGTATGAAATCTGTAGAGTTTTTCTGTTCAATACATGCATTGGCAACTTCTTTATAGATACACAATTAATAATAGTAATTAAAACAAGCAGAGAGCTGCTTATAAAATGAGTGCAGAATCCCATAAATGAATAGGGGGCAGATACAAAGCTGCATACAGTCAACACCAATTTGTGCTAATTTTTATGCTTCGCTGACAGTGGAATTAGGGATGTTGCACTGTTGCATCCCACCTGTGATGGTTGGCAGTGGAGCACCACCAGCCATCCTGCTGCTCACACTCCCTCTCCTCAGGCTTCTCCTCCTGGGGTGAAACCAAGTTCTGCTCCAGCCCCTCCTCTCCTGCCTTGTTCTCTGGCTTTGCTGCTTGCAGGGGTGTTTCTCACACTTTTTTCCTCACTCCCTATGCCTGGCACTGCTCTGCCCTTTCTCAGGTGCCCTCTCACAGAGGCACCACCAGCTCCATGGGCAGGCTCAGCTGTGGGGCTGAAAGGAAGTGTCTGGAACCACTGTGGCCTCTCTTCGCCTCACAGCAGCTTCCCCCCTGGCAGTGCTGGGTACCAACACCCCACACCCAAACTGAGGGGATCTCCTGGCCCATTGAAATACCTCCTAGTAATGGCAGGCAAACATGTTTATGTCAGAAGGTCCATAAGAATTTTCTTCTATAATTTCCAGGCACCATAAAGAGCTTGAACCCACCATGGTGCTCTTGCAAAAGACCAAAGGCAGAGACTCCAACCTGCCCCAGGAGAAAGGCAGGAGAGGTTGTTGTTACCCTGCCTTCCTTAATGTGTTCAAAATGTCAGAGAATTTGGTCCATGGAATCTTAAGGTGGCCCTGAGAGGAGGATGATGCCTTGCTCTTCAGTCCTTGCCCACTCAGCTGGAAAAAAACCCCCACCATTTCCTCACTCCAGATCTGGCCATGGGTGATGCTCATGACTAGGCTGGACCCCTTGGGTGTTGTTATCAGGAGATGTGGCACATTCTGCCAGCCCTCTGTGAATAGTTGTGTCAGTCTGCCTGGAGTGAATCCCATCTTCCTCCTCCTCCTGAAGAGACCAGCCATGGTGCCAAGGCAGGGAAAACCCTGTCTTAGCTGTGGCAGGACATGGATGGGGGGCAGAAGCAAAGACAAATGTGCAAGCAAACAAAGTCCTTGTAGTGTTTAAAACTCCTTTTCAAATACCAGTAAAGTCAAGTCCAAGGACTCAAAGCATAGTCTTAAACTATTCCTATTCCTTCCAGAACTTTATCAAACTTCACTGTGAAACAGTTCAGGATGGATCACCTGTTTAGAACTAGACTCCCTTCACAGGCTTACCATTGATCATGATCATTATCTATCTTTTAACCTCATACAGGTGGTATCCTTTCACTTAAATTATTTATCTTCCTGTTCATTTCTATGCTTGAATATATTTATAAGTTCACTGTATTATTTCTGGACCTATTTTTAAATGTCACTTCATATGCACCTTTGAGACTGCTGACACAAATTGTGGAATTGGCATTAGTGGATGACTGAATGGGCAGGAGTATTACATCTTTCAAGACTTTCTGTTGCATTCTTTCAGCCTTTGACCTGCTTTGGAAGAGCAAACAACACACAGACCCAGAGAGCCAAGTGCACATAACAGCCTTCCTTGTGGTGCAATGGTTGGAAAGTTGAGTTCTGGCTGGTTTTAGAACATGCCTGTGTTGACAGGGCTGGAGAAAGACCTTGAAAAAAAGGCTCAGGGTGGGCACAGGGTATTCTGACTTTTCAATCCCTCCAGTGGAAAGCTCAAGTGGGATGAATTTCCCTGAGAGAAAAACACCTTTGTCACAGTATTGAATAGACTTCAGTTGCCTCACAGATTATATATTATTAATCCTCCAGAAGAACAAATCTACCTGGTGAACCTCAGTGGTTACAGGTGAACCTCTTTCTTTGTTCTACTTTCTTCCATTTTGCTTACAAGTGTTCCATATAATTTTGGAGCTATTATCGTTAATGAGATAATTGCCATATTAATTCTTTTAGGAGAAGAGTGTGAAGCAAGGCCTGATTTTCAATGGTGTTACTTTACTGATAGATTTTGAAACATGCTAAGTAGAATTTTGTGGAATAAAGTAGAGTTCATTCATTAAACCAGACCTTCCTTTCACTGCAGTTGGGTATTTCTGGTTTTATTCCTCAATATTTATTTGTAAACTGATTAGTGTTGACTTTTGCCTACATAACACTTGTGTTCACATGCCAGGAATTTTTAACAGATAAATTTACTCTTTGAGAATGTTGGGCAAAGCAGTGAAGTTGAATCAAATAATGAATATTCATGACTAGCAAATTTTTGCATACCATGAACTTGATGGTATTAACATCCTCAATTAGGGGCTCAAGTTACTAATCATAAATCCTTAAGCTGTGCTCAGCGACTGGCTGTTGAACAACCAGAGAGGGAAATATTTGCATAAGCCATTTGCTGCCCATTTGTGTAGAATAAACACATTTGCACAAAGTTTGGCCATTAGAGGGATATTTGCCATCCCTAAGCAATGTTGACTTTGCAGATGGTCAGCTGTGATTCCCTTGCCTGTATCTCTCTGCAGGACTGTGTGTGCCCAAATGTACATTTATACTGGGCTGCAGACACCTGTCAGGAGCAACACGTCTGTTTTAGGTGCCTCTTGGAGTTTGTACCACTAGAAATGCAGTGCAAACTACAGCCCATGCAAGAGGAATTGATTTCAGATGTCCCAGCATTGTCAGAATTTTCCATGGGTTATTTAATTAAACCCAAAAAGGTCATACCATGTCCGTGGATCTGCAATACTTGTAGTGTTTTGTTTATTGATCACTAATTTCATGTCTGGTGTACTTAAAACGATGTAAACTCAGCACAGATTTTTAACCACTAAGTCCTGTCAGATTTGTCTTTATATCCGTTAATATTTTTTGCAATTAACTAATGTTTTGGTGGTAGAAAAGAACTGCTGCAAAGGCAACTGGATAGGTGAGGAGGTAATAAAACACACTACTTAGTGTGCTGTAATTGAGTGTCAGTGGAAATGAGATTATTGAGTTTATTTAGTAATTGCAAAATTTATTTTAGATGTCTATGACATTTAAGCTGTTCATTTATACACCATAACCCTTCTATTCTGATAAGTGTAATATCAGTCTGTTTGCTGCTTTTAAAAGGCTAGAGGCTAATGAGAAGCTTATTTGCAAAAAGCATTTAATTTCTCTGCCAACTGCTGGGTCCTAAGTCTCTCCCCTCTTTCCTCTCTCCCCTAACCCACAGTCTGAGACTGAAATCAAGTGGTGCCAGATATTAATTACCATAATCATTGGCACTGTCGTTCCATTACATCAGGCACGAAAAGCACAGTAATTTCTGTTAAATCACATTCCTGTTTTAGCTTCCACATTTTGTTAGTGTTTTTCTTATGGCAAAATGTATAATTGAGTTGATGATTTTTATCTCTTAGAGAAAAATATAATTAACATGGTGAACTAGGGCTGCTGTGTATCAGAAAAGATCTGAAATGGCAACATGACAGATCATAAGAGCAATTTCACAAGGGAAATAATATAAATTGACTTGTCCATGGCCATTTCCCTTTGCTGCATCCACTCCATAAAGAGTTCACTGCACTTGTGGAGGACACAAAGAAATCCTGAAATAATTCTGTCTTTCCTGTGTCTTTACTTTTGAAGAAGTATTGGCAGCAAAACGAAAATTCATTTTTAGATTTCAAATACCTTTTCTTCAGAGGTTGTGTTGCCTTGGGGCCCTTGGTGTGTCTGTATGCTTATATTCTGCATACCTATGAAAGTCATACCCAGATTTTAATAACTTCATAGTCCTTAGACTACTTAGACTTGTTTTCTTGACCAGTCCTTTCTTCACCAGCTCTCCACAACTATACAAACATTAAACTGATTAAACTCTTGGATTTTTTTTTTTGCACTTTACTTCTCTAGGTCTGCTAACAAGAGATCCTAATTTAAGTGGAGCTGCTAAATCCAAATCAGATTTGAAATTCTGTTTATAACATTATTGAAGAAACATTTACCTTAATAGATGACTCTGTGTAAGAGCTGATGGAACATGTGCTAGATACCTGTTGAGTGTGTGTAATACATTACTTTGTTCTTTGCCAAGGAAAAACAAGACAAAGCATTTAAGAATAATGTCATTTGATCATTAAAGTTTTCAGAAATCTACAGACTAGGTCTAGTTTTGCTCATGAAGAAGAAAGAAGTTCCCCAGCTCTGAAGGGTGTGCCCGTGGTGCTTAGGGCTGTGATTTAGTGGTGGAACTGCAGTGCTGGGTTAGTGATCTTGGAGGTCTTCTCCAGCCTCACTGATTCTCTGATTCTCCTGTTGCTACCTGCCTTTTGTGCCAGGAATTCTGGTGTTTCTGCCTTTGCTCTTTCTTTTCAGGCTGTTTTCTCTATCTCCCTCCTTTCCTGCAGTTCCTGCAGTGCAGAGCACTCTGCAGTCCAGGCTCACACCTCCTGTGCAGGGGCTGAGCCACCTCACCGACTCTGCCAGTGTTGATTTAGATGCAGCAGAGTCAGGAAAAGACTCTTCAAACTCCACCTGGCAATACAGCAGCTTTTTTGATGCTTTGCCCTTACAAAAAGGGAGTGTATTACTGCTCCTCTAACCCACAGTGACATGTGACAGGGTTATAACTGTGCAAAATTCATTTCCTCCTGCTGCAAAGCCCCTTCAGAAAGCACATCAGATGCGTGATGATAAAGGATGTGTAGATTTGACCTTGCTGCCAACTTCGTGCCTCCCAGAGAGCAACGATTGCTTGGGAGTGTTTCTTCCCAGTTGGATAATTTCTCCCTATCCCTAAAAGCTTGGAGTAGCTCGTTTGCACTTCACTTCTCCTTTGTTTCATAGCACCACAAGGGAGGCAGGCAAAGAGAAAATGTAAAATGTTGGTGATCAAGTCCTAAGAACAAACCTCTTGTTCTTAAACATAACAGAGGGCTGTGCACGTTTTGAGTCAATACAAACTACTTTTGGGAGCAGTCACAGTTAAAATCTTCCAGAAACCTTAGACTTGCCTTGGGTTGGCAGAGCTGGCCATGCCGTTGCAGCAGAGATCTGTTAATTTTCCAGGGGTTGTATTCATGGACAATGATGCCCTGCATTTCCATGGCCAGGAGCAGACCCAGCAGAGCTGCTGGTCCTGCCTGTTACACATGCACATGTTTAACTGGGGAAATAGTTTTTTCTTGTTTAGTTCAAATAGCTACCACTTAAATACTGTATTAAATGCATGGCAACATGTATAGACTATGTTAAGACAGTAATAAGATTTTGAAACAGGACAAGTCAAAGTTCAGATTGCCTGATAAATATGCATTTGTTTCCTTGGACCAAATTCATATGGATTTAGATTTTAATTACATTATTGAATTATTTTTTGCAGTAGATTTTTGCCCAGATGATTCTTCGGGGTGACATTGAAACCAGTTCTGTGTTCAGATGAAAGACTTTTGGTGGTAAACTCCTTATCTGCAAACGTCCCAGTGGTTGGGAAGTGGACTACAAATGAGACAGGGTATTTTAGCAAAGAAAAGGATCATTAGGATCACCTCATGGTGAAAGCAGCTGCCCACTCTCACAAAGAATGCATTTGACTCCTGCCCATGCTGAAAATTTCCTGTGAGCCCCATTTTTTCCTAGTTGGTCACTGCCTCTGAAAATCTAATTTCTGGATGCCTGAATTGGAGTTCTGAGGCCTGACCTGCCAAAATGCAGTCACTCACGGCTCTGATTAGCAGCAGTGAAAGTTATATTTTAAACTCATGCAGTGCTTTGAAACCCACAGTTTTCTCCTGCTGTCCTGACAGAAAGTCAGGTGGTGACCCAATAAAAATATTTCAAACCCAGTGCTTGAGTTTGGCAACATTTCACACACAGTTGAAATGGTGATCTTATCCTGTAAGTTGGTAGTGAATTTTAATATAAGGCAGTTCTGTCATCCCAGGTTACAGAATAATATTTAAAGGGGATGACAGTTTTCCTGAACTCAAGGAAATTCAGACAAACTGCAATGAATTCCCATCAGAATTTGATACCTTTCTGATGGAAGGCATGATTTTGCAGTAATTGTCTTTTCCTTTCCAGCAGGGCTCCCTCTCAAGTGTAAAGTCAATCTGTAGAAGTTTTCAGTTGATGCCTTTTCAGACTGTATCTGCCTTTCAAAATAATGATACTTAGAGGTGCCACAGAATGTCTTTCCAATGGTGACTTTTCTGCTCAAGGCTTTGAAAACAGGAACGTGTATCTGGCTGTGCAAACTGACATTGCTGTGCATAGTTAAGGGCTAAACTGAGCAGCTATGGAGGCATAAATCAAGAGGGAAAGTTTATAAGAGTGTTTCAATTTTATAACATTCTATTTGTCATAATGAAGATTGGGTTGCATGTTGATGCAAAGAAATGGTTTTTTTTACTTTTTATCACTCATAGTTATAATTCATAAAGTATCTATCATGGATCTTTGCCAAGACAAATCTAAGCATGTACATGAATTCATTTTTCCAAAGAAAAGGCCAATCTGTTATGATTTTTGTCTCTTCTTACCAGCACAAGTCTTCACTTTTAGCCCTCTGTGCCTCAACATAAAGATTCTTGAGGTTTCTTGTGTTACATGTACTTTGGAAATATCACTTGCTATAAATAAACCAATAACTGCTACATCTTGATAACCTCAATTAGCATAGCAAGCCCATTTTATCTATGGCTAAGTGTATGCATATATCAAAACTACCAATGTAACAATCATAACCATTTGAGTAAAATTGACATAATTGCTACAGTTTCAAAAGAACTTAATGACGTTTAATTAAACCTGAATCTAATGAATCGACTAAAATGTATATAGAGCAATGTCCTCATGCTACACCTCTGCTCTGTGAGAAGCTTTGTGTCTCTCGGTGGTACTACCACCTTAAGCAAGGGTTGGAAGGTTTGAACTCATATATTTCTAAATTCTTTTTGTGTTTCTATTAACTGCATTGTCTAATCTTGAAAAAACTAGCTTTATATTTCCAGCCTTATGCCATAATATGTTACCTCATTTCAAAAACATAAGTCATCGTTGATGACAGTCTTCTCTCAGTATGCAAAAACACTCCAGAAGTGTTTGTGTAAGGGAAACTTCTAAGCACAGATAACTTTTGGAAATACTACTTGATCCCAAGGCTTAATTTCAAAATCTTTGAATAAATTGATACAGCTGATCACAGAGGAGTCCAAAGAACTGTTCCTGAAGGAAAGCGATTGATAGAGTGGAGACTGAGGAGGGATAAGAGCACAATAAACTTTTACACATTTTCTCTGTCATTGATTTGTAGCACATTATAGTCACTGAATCCAAATAAATTATTACTTTATGCAGTGAAAGGATCAGGAAGACTCAGAGCCTGGTGTATTTGGTTGTTAAAATCTCAGCTGATGATTTTGTAAAATGAACATTGAATGTTTTTGTTGTGTCTCAGGTTCCCCCTCCGAGCCTCCCTCGTGCAGCGCCAGTTCCATCAGCTGCCCATCCGCCTGCACCTGCAGCAACAACGTCGTGGATTGTCGGGGAAGGGGCTTAACAGAAATCCCAGCTAACCTGCCAGAGGACATTTGGGAGATGTAAGTGCCAGTGTAATGCATTCTTTTCCATGGCTCTCCATTTCTATTCCACGTCTTGGCCTCCTGCCTGGAAGAAAGGCACGTGTTTTGAAAGCTGTTCTGTTATCAGGTATAGAGTAGTTGTTCTCTTTGCTTTTGTTCTTTTCATCTAAGGGCTCCAACCAGGCTTTAATGTAATTGAAGATATTGTTTGATGTTGCCCTACCTGAAGTTCTTGGTGTATTAAGTTCAGATTGTGTTTACACCTCACAAACCTGAAATTACAGTTCTGTAGTCAGTAAAAGAAAATACACAGTCCTTTTTTATTTCTAGTCAGTGATTTCCCCAGGAGATGGAGGGACATCTTGTTAGCTTGGTAGAATGCATTTATAATGAATTAGGATGTGAGAGCACATTGTCCCTCCTGATTTTACCTTCTATTTCTTGTCTTCCACATTTTTTTATTCCCAGTTCTGGTAACAGTTTTGTGACTTGTGTGGTGAAATGAGATGGTAGTTTTACAGACTTATTTGTCTTTACTACCTTTAGGAATTGCAATCTTCTATTTCTGTGTCCATGACTTCATACTACTGAGGTCCTGAAATACTGTTACATTAAACCAGTTTGCTTTTGGTTGGTCTGTAGGGAATGGAGATCAATTCTTTTCCTATTTAGGGGCTTGTTGTACAGTTTCCTGACATCCAGCCAGTTTTCACAGTCTGCACAGTGTGAACTCAAATATTTGCATGGTCACTGGACTCATCAGTGTCTTGTTGCTGTAGAAATACTGCTATGTGGCAAAATTTACTATGATAAAGCATAAATTCCAGGGATGGGGCAGCCACAGCTTCTCTGGGGAACCTGTGCCAGGCCCTCACCACCCTCACAGGGAAGGATTTTGCCCTAATATCCCATCTAATATCCCTGCCCTCTGTCAGTTTAAAGCCATCCCTGCTTGTTCTGTCACTCCAGGCCATGGTTCAAAGTCCCTCTCCAATTCTCTTGGAGCCTCTTTAGGCATTGGAAGGGACTCTCAGGTCTCCCTGGAGCCTTCTCTTCTCCAGGTGAACACTGCCAGCTCTCCCAGCCTGGCTCCAGGGCAGAGGGGCTCCAGCCCTCTTACTGTCTTTGTGGCCTCCTCTGGACTGGCTCCAGCAGGTCCCTATCCTGATGCTCTGAGCTCCTGACTGGAGTCCCACGGGAGAGGAGCAGAGGGGCAGGATCCCCTCCTCCAGCCTGCTTTGGATGCAGCCCAGGGTGCAGTTCTGAGCCACAGCCACTCAATGCTGGGTCATGTTGAGCTCCTGGCCAACAAATACCCCCAAGTCCTTCTCCTCGGGACTGCTCTCAATCCATTCTCCATCCAGCCTGTTTGTGCTTGGGGTGCCCTGACCCTGGTGCAGGGCCTTGCACTTGGCCATGTTGGCCTTCATGATGTTTGCACAGACCCACCTCTCCAGCCTCTCAGGGTCCCTCTGGATGGCATCCTGGCCCTCCACATCACCCCCAGGTTTGCCATCTTGGTCATTGGCCAACCTGCTGAGGGTGCACTCCATTCCAGTGTCCATATCAGCAAAGACGTTATACAGGGTTGGTCCCACTACTGACTTCAGGGAATGCTGAATTCAACTACATTTTCTATTTCTCCTTAACTATTTCTTTGTAAGCCAAGTGGTATCTGACAAGAGCTCTTGACTGACAAACTGTTCAGCAAAAGTGAAACTCACAGCTGTCGCTCTAACACAGTTATTAAAGGTGAACAGTATTTCACTCTGTTTTGGTATTAATTAAAGATCTTTTATTCAGTCTTCCCACCTTTCTTCATTAGCATGGAGAGGCAGAACCTTCTCTGACAAAGCTGCCAACAAGTCCTAAAACTGTTTATGTTGATAAAATGCTGTCACAAAAAAAGGCAACTCACTTGTCATGGGACATAAAACAAGAATCATATGACACTAATTTTCCCTTGCTGCTGACCTCTGCCACATGTAACTTAGAAGTCTGTTGTGTTGCTCTGTTACTCCTTTCCTCAAGGTGAAGATCTTCATTTCAAGAACGTTTATGAAATAAAAAATTTAGGAAAGCTAGAAATCTCTATCCCAGACTTGGTTTTTTCATAATTTCATAAAGTAGGTAGCAAGAATGTACAGAATGCAATTCATTTTTTTCATAAAGCTTCTCGTTCAGTGGGGAGCTGACATCAGCAGCCAAATTGACTGAGGAAAAATGAGTTACAAGAAATTGAAGCTGAGGAATACAGTCTGTGTGCTGAATGCTGTAAAAGATTCTCTGCTTACGAAGTGGTTCTCTTGTGCTTTGCAGTGGAGAAATGAACAGTGCGTGTTATAGAGAAACACATGAGAATAAGCACAGAGAAGTTTTGCATGAATACTTGGATGAAAACAAAAGTCATTAAGCACCTGGAGTCATTCACTGACAAAGAAATACCAAAACAAACATGGCTTGGTGGTTTGCTGGAAGTGAATATAGGCATTTCACTACATTGGAACAGCATCTACAATAAAAGGAGAAGTTGCATTTATTTAGAAAGGGTGAGAGAAAATACATGCAAGGCAAATAGGGAACACAGTGTGAATGCAGCATGGACTTGACCTTTCAGAGATATAAGGAAGGAGGGATGACCAAGTAGTCAGAGACAGTCTCCAAAGAATCTGATTTCCTGCTCAGACTTGATTGCAGCCTTGCAGCCAGTGCCTGTCAGACTGACTGACAGCTCAGCCCGTGGAGACAGCAAAGCCAGGCTACAGTAGAGACCTGTTAAACCCAAAGCTACCAGCTGTGCCTGTGACAGTCACTGCCCTGCAGTTTGCGGGAACTTGGAAGGGTGTTGTGAGAAACACAAGTGTGGCTTTCCCTCAGTCTGTGGTCTGGGCTGCTCTTGGCTCAGGACAGGGTTGGATGGGGCTGAGCTCTGGCACTACTGCTGGGTCTGTGCCAGGGAAAGGACAGTATTTGCTTCAAGGTGCTGCCTGTCAGGTTCCTTTGATGCCTCCTAGTACTGGAGAGGGATCAGTAACTCCCTATTAATTTTTTCCTCTCTCACTACTCTTTGCCCTTTCTCAACAATGAAGTTTTCATGCTGTTTGTCTCAGACTGATATACTCATTTTTTATTTATCCCCTCAAGCAAGAATGTATTTTAGGATATGAATTCTGGACAGCTTTTTTTCTGAGAATTTTATACACCTTAAAACAGTAGTACAGGGACTACCACTCCTGCCTTTGAGTTTCATAAAGGTGCAAGACCTTCCTGAGTGAAAGCAGGACACAGCCCCTCACAGCCTGCCCCTCCTGCTCCTGGCTAGTCCAGAGGGTGCTTGTCCTGTGGTGCCTGAAGGTGCCAGATCAGCAACCACTGGCACTGGGCACTGCCTTCCTGAAGGATCTTCAGGTTGTTTAAAAGAAGGATTTAATTAATTGCAAATGCAAAAGGTTGGATTGTGGTTGGGACAGATGCCTGAGAGAATAAAACCTAGCTGGGCTCAGTATGGAAACTGCTGGGAAAAGAAGGCTGAACTCAAATGGGGAATAAACATATGAGGAGAAGGATTGGGAACAAAGGGAATTGAGACAGGTTGAGCAAAGTGCTGTTGAGTCTGAGAAAGTGATGAGTAGTTGGTCATAAGGCCTGAGATGGCTCTGCAGGATGAGCTGTGGGAATGTGACAGGAGGGCAAGGACACTGGAGCTGGGCAGGCTGTGTGGCCAGGACAGGGGGATGCAGGCAGAGATGGAGCCAAGGAGTCTCTTCCCACCAGAAAGCACATGTGTCTTCCAGAGCCTCCCTGCCTTGTTGCCAAGTACTGGGGAAACACAACAATTCATGTGTCTGTCCCTGTGCACTAGTGACTATCTGGGCAGAGATTACCTGTTAAACTACACAGGGATTTCCTGCTTTCAGTGCTGCTATTCCAGTTCGACAGCACTGCAGAGGTCTGGATCTCATACTTTTGTTACTCATGAATTTCCTTGTGATGGAATTAGTTAATTCAGCTTTTGGTTATGAATGAAATATTAAATTATATATAAATTAAATGTATTATTTTTTTAAAAGTTAAAGAAAAGCTAAAAAATGCCAAAATTAATTTTTTTAGCTGAAATCCTCATTTGGAACTTTTAGTATATATTTGTTTTGTCATCCACTGTAACAACAGCATAGTCTCATGTTGCTATTAAAAGCCTGGAATGATTCTTTGTTGTCTAGGGATGCATCATGGATGTATAATGAGGGAGCCTGGGTGTATAGGGTCTGTTTACTTGTTGCAGAAACAGGAAAATTGTAAAATGGGGGCTGTGGGGAAGATCATCTCATGAATGCTGTTCAGGGAGTGGGTTGTGGCTCTTCCTGCCCTGGTTTTATTAATTGATTCTGGGCGAGTGACTCACACAAGCTTTTCCTGGGTGGTCATTGGTGGTGCAGTCCTGGGGCTGGGGCTGCCTCAGCTGAGCCATTCCCGAGTGCTGAGGACTCACAGCTGTGGCAGGAGGCAGTGGGAGCTGTGCTGTGACACTGTGCTGGGCAGTGCTAATCACTCTGAAAAGCCCAGTCTCCATCATCTGCAGGCTTAGAAAGCAAACTCCAGAATCTATGAGATATCCTTAGGTCTTGAAAGTGATCTTAGATCATACTTGGGCTTTTTCATCTTAAGTTTGCTGTATTACTGTTACTCAACCTGTCCCATGCTCTCTGTCTGCTGAGATTTAGAGAAATGTAATTATATGAAGAAAGAGTAATCCTGGATAGGATGGGTGTGAATCAGACCCGAGGACTGCTTGGTGAGGTGCTGATGTAATTGCTCCAGACAGAGTAAAGAGGCTGTCAGTCCCTCAAGGAAAAGTGCTGCTTAGGTGAGATCATCCCCACAGCTTGGTCTGACAGCTGGGCAGAGCAAACTGGGATGGCAGCGCTTCCACCAGCACCCAGGTGTGGCTTAAGGTCAGTTTAGTCACTTGTTCTGTATTGCTTTAGTTCCTCATTCTCACTGGTCAGTGCTGAATTGAGGACTCATTTTTGTAGGTGTTCCTCATTCTCACTGGTGATTGCTGAACTGGGGACTCATATTTTTGTAGGTGTTCCTCATTCTCACTGGTGATTGCTGAATTGAGGACTCATATTTTTGTAGGTGTGAGTGGTGCATGGTTCTGGTGCATAATTTTAAAAAATTCTAGAGTTTGAGCACACAGGAAGAATCTAACGTGGTTTTCCTCGTGCTTCTGAGCAAAATGAGCACAAACCTAATTGTCTGCAAGACAACCACTTTGAAATGTAATGATCTCCTTGTCCTTACTGTAATGAATGTGCTTTCCTGACAGATTTAATAGAGAGCTGCTGCCAGGAGGGTACCCCTGTGCTGGGCAGTGCTGCAGACAGAGCTGCAGACAGACAGGTTTGCTGGGATTGTTGTTGCAAAGGTTGTCTCAGAAAGAAATCACCTGCTCTGTTCTTTAATACCTGTAGGATTGTGCTTTTCAGGAGAGCTGGAACTTCAGCTATGAATCTTCATGGAGCTTTAGTGATGTGAGGAAGGTGATGAGCTATTTCTGGGCATTTAAATTACTGGCATATTCAAAGTGAATTTTCCACCAATTAAAATAAAGTCAGACAAGTTATTATAAAAAAATTGAGCACTGGTAACTATTTATTATAATAAGAATATTTCTGTTTTCAATAAATTATAAATTGTGCTATAACACTTTTGTGTTTATTAACATTTGACTGTGAAGTTCTCAACTTCTTAAAAGGCAAGATTTTTTTCTTTCATCAATATATAGAAATTGTAAACCTCATGGATAAAGGAATGACAGTTTTGCATGTAACACTTTTTTTTTCCTCCTAAAAGAAAAATTATAATAATTTTCCCAGGCTTCCAGTAAATACTCCAGCTGAAGCCAGCACAGTATTTTTGAACACTGTAGTAAATGTTCAATAATTGCCTCTGGTGGCAAGTTCTCTGGCTGGGGAATCAGGTTGGCTCCTGTAGTTGAATCATATAATATGATTTTCATTCACTGCTGTAAATTGGCTCTGGACAGCTTCACATGTCAAACTTGACTACTATTTTCTGGCTCTCACTGGGCAAACTGTGTCAGTCACTCCTTGCATTCAATAGAGGCTTCTGTTGTTGGGCCAAAAATATGTAGAAAATGTTCTATGAGGTCAAGACACAAAAATAATAAAGAAATAATAAATAAAATATTTTAGATTGAGAGTCAGTGGAGAAAATATAAATATACAGAAAACGATAAGAATAAAGGTGATTTCTGTGCTGAGACAGATTAAGGAAAATAGAAAGCTGTGTTTCAGAAACAAGCAGTAACAGCAGGGAATTTGTGCTGAGAGATCAAGGCAGGGCTTATTCTTACAACTTCACTTTCCTTTCTAAAGTTCAGTGTAACTAATGTCATCTGTAGACACAAGAATGTGGTTTTATTTTGATAAATCTAGATTGCCTACACATGATAATTTCCATTTTGGCTGTATCATTTTTTTACCCTTTTCACTACTCTGTGAGATTTCTTCTAAAAATGTTATGAACAGGTTAATCTACTCAGGCAAGCTGTGTAGGAGTAAATTTCCCAGGTTTGTAGGCTTGAGATTGTCTTGGGTTTTGGTTTGGGTGTATTTTGGGGTATTTATCTTTTGCGTGTATGTATGTTCTCTATTCCCCACAGGCAGCACTTCAGTTCGGTAGGAACATAAATTAATAATTATTAATAAAATGAATTTTATAACCAAAAAGGCCTATATCTTTTATCTAATACAAATCTCACTGCAAAGCTCCTGTGTTGCCAAGCAAAATAAAGAGATTGTAATGTATAATGAGTAAATACATCCTTAAAGCCAATTATGAAGGGCAGAAGCAATCACAGAAAATGAAATAGGGAGCATAAAATTTTAACTTTGAAATAAAATATACTAATCAGATTTTTTACTGGATGAAAGACTAATTGTCTTTTGGCTTACATGTGTTTGCCTGTTTATGCTGCTTTTAAAAATTAGGAAAGTATTTGAAGAAAGTTTATAGTCAAATGTCAGAATCTGCTTTGTTGACAAAATATTGCAGGTGGCAGAAATTCAACTACCAGAAAGCTGTTTAATTTTTCTACTCATTTCTGTTGTTCTGCCTTTTCTTTGTCGGTATTTGTAAATGTTTAATAAAAGCAGATGTTACAGAATATATAGTAAGTTAGATTACAAATTAAACAATTACTTATTTCTCAGTTAATTTTCTTCTGCTTCCACTAAGTCTAAAGGTGTATTTTTGTGCTATAACTTGATAAATATATTGCAAACCAACTTGAAATCCTCAGATCCCTGAGCTACTTATGGCATTGTGAAAAGACTTGCAAAGTGATCTGGGCTGGAAGTTTCTTGAAGTAATTGGAAGCCAATAGAGGGTGGTCAGCACTGACCTACTTGAGCACTAATTAAATAATAATGTGACATGTTAAGGGGTTAGTCTTTCAGGGGACCTCACAGAGCAGGAACGTGTTCTCAGGAAAGCAAACATTCGGAGTTTGGTTTGTTAAAACCCCTTCCTACTGCTTTACATTCATGAAATGTAACCATAGGTGAGGGATTGCTTTCCCACAGGCCCTGTAGAAACCATCTTTCTCCCAAATATGACTTCAAGCTTCAGGAAAAAAAAGTGAAAAACAAACCAAAACCGACCCTCCAAAAACCAATAAAAATAATTAACAAGAGAAAGTGCTCAGCAGAGGTCTAAGGCTGAGTCAGGCTCAGAGCAGATGCTGTGTTGTTGAAGTGAACACAAGAACCTCATCCTCTATGTAGCACCCTGTGGAATGAGCTCTTTGGAGATTTCTGAACTGGAATCACTGGGTTGGAACTGGAATCACTGGGTTGGAACTGGAATCACAGGGTGCCATAAAAATCCAGGAGTGGGATCCATGTGGCTGCTGTACCACAACATCTTGGAAACACAACCAGGTGAACTGGTGTGTGCTGGTTGAACAGGGGGTTTAACTGGGCTGCATTTTGGCAGCAGGGAGCTGGAAACTGCCAAAGCTTTCCAGCCTAAGTACTCTCTTCCCTGGATTTGTCTTCGCAGCCATAGGCTGTATACAGGTCAAATTCTTCCTGTAAACCCTGATCCCAAGTCCAGTGACCCCATAAAGTCTGCTGAGATGGGAAATGACCTGTCTAGTCTAGAGTAAGAGCAGGGTGGCATTATTTTGTATTCTAGCCCAAAACAGCTTCTGTTTAACCTCTAACACCCTCCCTGTGATGGCTCTGGAGCTCACCTGGAGTCCCTGCTCTTCTCTCTGTGCCCAGCCCACAGCAGTTGGTGCAGTCTTGGCATTGCAGTGAGAGGGGGCTCAGGGATGCACCCTCAGCCTGAGGAGGAAGCAAGGAAATTACATGAATGAGGCTGACAGGGGATATAACAATGAGAGGTTGTCAGAAGGGCAGAAAATTCTGACCAGAAACGTGCAGTATCACAGTGGTAGATGGAGAAACCTTGAGGTTTGGCAGTATAATGCTGCATTCTGGTGTTTGTGTGGTTAGAGATACATTGCAGTGATGTCAAAAAGTGTTTTGCAAAATACCAGTCTAGGGATTTCTCTGGTGTCTTCCTGTGTGTCTGGACTGCACTTAGTGCAAAATTAACATGTTAGGACAGAGCTGATGGACTCCTAATGCAACTGCCATTACAAATTCAGCATTTACCAGCTGATCCCTCACCAAATGCTTGGCTACAGAGTTGTGTCAGCTGAAACTGGATTCACTGGGGCATGTTACAAGATCCAATATCCACTAGCACTACTTTTAAATGAACAAGAAACATATCAAAACATCTGGTTTCATTTTGAAAGATGTCTTATGGTGAGCAGAATTATCTGTGTGACTTCTTGGGTAGATTTATGTTGACAAGTCACTTCATTGTTGGTAGGATTTTGTCTATTGAATATCTGCCCTCAGGTGAGTTGTTAAGGCAGGAGCTCAACAGCTGAACCCTGAAAATCAGCGCCAAAGTATGAAGGGAAACTCTAGTTGTCACCTTGTATTAATATAGGTGGATGGTTTACTGGCTCTCAGCTCCCCAGTTCCTAAGGCAGACTCAATGAGAGGGATTTATTAATTTTATTTGGAAGTCATTCAGGTACTGTGATGAAAGGCAGCACTATAAAAGTTTTGGAGGACCACATGTGTTTAGGGTTTTTATAGAGGTGGTGCAGTCTCTGGCTGGGGCAGAGATTGAAGACTTTAATTCTTAAAATAAGCAGTAAGAACAGACATTTAAAATGCTGAATGTGCTGCCATCCCAAAGCTCTGTATTTTCTACCTTAGGACTGAGGGACAAGAGGCACAACGGGCTGTTCCTTTGGATACAGGTCCATAAACACTTTCTGAAGCAGCAGGACTGCAGGGTTTTTGCCTTGCACAGCACCTGGGCTGGGGTTTAAGGGGCAGTGACTGGGGCTTCTGCTGTTTTGCTGCTGAATGAGCCACAGGCTCTGACTGTAAGTGCAGGGCAGGATTCCTCCCTTCCTTCCCAACAAGGATGCCTCCTATCCAGGGCTGTCTTTGGGTCCATACTTCAGTGCAGCTCCCCAAACCTGGTGTGCATGGTAGGAATAAAGCTTGTATTTCAAAGGAAGAGGCAAGAAAGGCATCAGGACAGGGATCAGATCCAGTTTGTATTTGTAGTAAGAAGACCAAATTTTAAGTATGATTTCTTCATCTTAAATACTGAAAATGTATCTCTGGACTTCTTCATCAGAATCAAAAAAAAATGAAGATATGAAGTCCAAAATATGAGATGAAATCATGGTCCAAGCAGGTTTTTATAATCCAATGCTTTTCAGCCCTTGGCAATGAGGAGCAGTATCTCTTGATTGTTAATGTGCTCTAGAAATTTCCTCCCACTTAATACAAACAGTTCTCCCCGGGTCTCTCACTGTGGTGGATGTGCATTCCCCTAAACAGTCCTTAACCAGTTCCCTGCAAGTCGCTGCTTCCAAGACAGGAGGAAAGCGAGGGGTTTGCCCTTCCCAAGCACCTGCAGGCAGGCTGTGTGTGCCCTGCCAGGTAATGATCCTGCTCCCGGTTCTGCTGCGCCCCGATCTCCCCGTGCCTTTTGGCTCTCTCGGGGATTGCTGTGGTTCTGGGCTGTGCCCCGGCCGGGGTGCGGGGACCGACCGATGTGGCTCAGCCTTCTGCGTCCCGGCAGCGCGGCCGTGGCTGCCAATGCAGGGGGACGTCTGGGACACGTGTCAGGCAGCAGCTCGGTGACACTGTTAATAGAGCGTGGCTGTCTCATTTGTAGGCTCTATTCATCTGACAGCTGAGAATTATCAGCACTGATGCTTCGCTCCCTCTCTTTCTCCGAGGTAGCGATTTGTCTGTGTTATGGGGAGGTGAGCTTGACAAAACATTCCACATTAGCAGCCGAGCCAGTGTTTGAAATGGGAAAATTGCTAGCAAACTGCTCCATTAGAGACCCAAATAACAAATTCTTTCTTTCCCTCAACGAAGGGGAGATAGTTAAGGGCCAAATTAGTGCGTCTGTCTCCCCACTCTGCAGGGGGAATCACTCTTCAAGACAAATGGCTTCGTCACTCCTGAGCCCTCGTTCAGCAGAGCTTTTTCTCCTTTGTGTTGCCATCCTGGGCTGAGCAGTGCAAGGCACCACGTGAGGAGGTGATGAAAAGATTTGCACCTCAGTGAACTTTGAGATGGATTAGCATGGGAACTGGAGTGCTTATTCTTTACTCTGGGATAGTTTTTCATCTTTAACTGCATGGTTTCCCACTGTTTGTTTTGGAGTTTTTTTCTTTGACATGTTTACCTTTTGCTCTCATTGCTGCAAAGTCATTTAAAAGAGAGTGGGAAGAAGGACTTTACCCTGTCTAACAGTATGTTGTTACAGGAAAAATGTATCTGAATCCATTGGGTCCTCATACTTTCCAATCTCTGATAATATATTAGAGAAGAGAAAGGAAATTGTTCTTGTCCTTTGATGTTGTTGTCAAAGACTCTAAACTGAAGCTTGGAGAGGCAGACAGAGCATTGCTGGGTGTCAAAGGGGGGACACGCTTCAGTTCAGCTCAGCACTCAGCTGGCAGCAGGAGACATGGCACAGGGAAACTGGGAACTCAGCAGAGGAACAAAAGCTGCTGGGAGTTTCAGCACGGCCAATTTGTTACACCAGTTTTGGGAATTCTACTTGTCGAGTCTTTTAAGTACATCTGAGTATGAAATACCCAAGGAGAATAGGGACAAAGTTATTGAGCTGTAAGGAATCTTAATTGTGGGGGGTAGCAGTTTAAATGATCAAAATATGTAGCCTTTTAGGACTGTGTATCTTGTACACATTTCCCATATGTATTGTAAAATTATTTAGTAGTATATTCTGCTAATACTCCAAAAAGATGAACTCTCTGATGCTGCTCTGCACTAGCACAGATGGTTTTATAGTGTATGACAGCACTCCATAGTATGTAGGGATAGACCATGAAAAACACAATTTACCAAAGGTCTTGTTCTAGGTAAACTAGGTAATTTTCTCTGAAATAAAATGTGGCTGTAAAATTTAGATTAGCTTTTTGTTTTTTGGAGGACAAAAATGCCAGCACAAGGTAAGGACTGTGTTTTTGACTTTATTTCAAAGATGCCACCTCTAACAGCAGTTTCCCATTATACCATGAACAGCACTGGTTTATAATTAAGCCTTCATCACCCTGGAATTGCCAACACCCCTCCTGGCAGAACCTCGTGTTTCTTGAGAGTTCTAATCCTCTCCTGTCCTTGACATGTCATTTATGAGCTCAGATGAGGTGAAAGCACAAAGTATTAATACAAGCAATGTGTTTTCTGCTGTTTGAGTTGTGTAAGTGCATTGTGTTTTTCAGGCTGTGCCTGCCAATCTGTAATTAAAACATGTGCTTATTTAATGCAGCGCTGTATTTAATGCTGCAGGATTGGCTCTGGTTGTGCCCAAACTGGAGCCCACCTGCAAACAGAGCCTGATGGAGCTGCCTCTGCCTCCCTGGTGGCATCTGCAAGATGTAGTGCACTGAGCAGGATGTGTTCTCTGTAGTCTTTTGTCCTTCATTTACAAAGAACTTCATGAAATAAAAAAAAACCCAAATGTAAGGTCCAAGTGAAAATATAGCAGCAGATGACAACAGCCTTGTCCATCTATTTTTGTACAGGCCATCTGCTCCAAATTTTTTGGAAGGGGTGAAGAGTTCAGTAGGTAGTTTCAGAAGGCATCTGTCCCAAGAAGTCCTGTTTCTGTCTTCCTTTCCACCTTTCTAGAAATTTCTTGGTGTTATTTTTTGTTTGGTTGGTTTGGGGTTTTTTTGCAATTTTTTATTCCAATTTTGGATTTTTTCCACCCTGGGTAGGGAGAAATTCTCTGTATATTTCCATCCTTTAACACTAAAATTTCCTTGGAACTCTAAGTGATTATAAAAAGGGCCATGTTCCCCCCCATTTTATATTTGAGTTTCCCTGTGTGCAGGATGTGTGAATCCCCACTTTCCATCCACAGGGAATCAGGCAGGCATGGCCCTCTTTTGTTCCTAGAAGTGTCTGCACAGAAATCCTTGGGAGGAGTTAAACACGGGACTGGCAGGCTGACAAAAAGCCTCTATGGGCAGAGTGTGTGTACTGCTAATTCTGGTGACAAACACCCAACAATAGTGGTGTGCTGGAGCTTGCAGCAATTTGCATTTCACTGTGGACTTGCCAGAAATGAAGTGTGTTATATTTAGACCAAGGGGAAGGGAAATCTCAGACACTAATTCAAATCACAAAACCAGGAGTCGAATTAACTCCGATCACAACCTTTAAAACAGACTGCCACAGAAATAAAAGAGGGCATGCACGTTGGCTGTGCAAGTTGACTGTGCAAATATCACAATATTTGAGACTCAAATGGCTTCTCAGAGTATAACTGAGCTGGCAAATTATCTTGTGTTCAAGGGGATTCTTTCTTTTGTCTATGGAGGCACAGATAGCTGTGCAATAGAGAGATGATGGGCCTTACACGTTTTCTCTACATTATTCCCAAGTCCTTTACAAACCTTGATTTATTTCTCCCTTCTCCCATTTCATTTTATCTCCATTCCTGGTTCTGAAATTTTTTCTTCCCTCTGCAATGCTGCAGCAGCTCTAAATGACTAGAGTGCCTCATTCCATCATTCCAGGATGTTTTTGTATTTCAATTCCAT
Source organism: Pithys albifrons albifrons (assembly GCF_047495875.1). Taxonomy (NCBI): domain Eukaryota; kingdom Metazoa; phylum Chordata; class Aves; order Passeriformes; family Thamnophilidae; genus Pithys; species Pithys albifrons. Next base: position 5,321,967 of record NC_092472.1, read on the forward strand.
TTCCAACCACAGATTTTTTACTATTTAAACTCTTTCTTTTTATGACACTTTTGGGAAAAAATACACAAGATTTGAATAATAAGTAAGAACAAGGGAAAATCACGTATTGCTCTCAGCTCCAAGTCTGTAGAATTTTAGCTACCCTGGTCATTGGAATTTGTGTTATGGGGATCCACTTCTACATTTCTAATTGAGATGAACATTTAGAGTTCATCTGAGGAGAAGTTATTCTTTTTAGCAGGAATTTGGGGAACTTGCTGACAATTGAAAGTACTTCTGGGAAGGAAGAGAAATTAATCTTAGTGGTTGCTGTATGTGGTATCTAAAAGCTGCTTACATTTTATGTTAGTGAGACATGCATTTATGATACTTCATAAAGGATACCTCTTTCAAACCAAACCTTAGAAATAAAACCAGCAGCATTTTCATGGAGTCTGGACCATATTTTAGAAAGCCTTCAGTGTTTGGTAGTTAAAATATTAAGATGCTGTTCTTTTCTGTAGTGCTTTAACCTAAAATTTCTCCCTTCTCTTAAAAATCTGGACTCATCTTCCAGTGAATTCACTTGAGTTTTTAGCGTGTTCCCACAGATTGTTGCTCCTGAATTGTTCTGATAGTGTTATTAATCTGCTTATCAAGCTGTCACAACACAGCTTAGCTTTTAGTTCAGATAACTACATTCTATTTACAAAACTTAGTCAAAGAAAGCATCTGCATCTTTTATTTTCTGCTTTAACTTTAAAACATACATATTGTTACTCATTAATTCCACGAGCCTTAAAGGTGCAGTTTCTCTAACCTGTGACTTTCGTGCAATCAAAGAGATTGTTACATTTTCTAAGTTATTTTCTCAGCATTTTCTCCATTTAGTGGATTTCGAAACAAGAAATGTGTTTTGCATAAAACTCTGTAAAATTGTTTTATGCTTATATAAAATTTGCTGTCGTGTTCAATGTGATTCCTGTCCTATAGCTGTGTAGTTAACATGTATATTGCTTTGTTTGTTTTCAGACGTTTGGAACAAAACCTCATCAAAATCATTCCCCCTGGAGCTTTCACCCAGTACAAGAAGCTTAAGAGAATGTAAGTTTTAATAAGACCAACATGCAAGAGCAATCATGAATCTTCTAGCTTCGAGTTCAGCATCTTTATTTCAGAAACATATTGGCAACTCTATGTTGAAATCACTGGGGATTGCACAAATAATCTCCTCAAAGTGTAAGCAACAATGGAATTTGGTTCAGGATGCCTGACAGTGCATGAAATCCTTAATAATGCTTAATTTCACTTCCTATTATAAACTATGTGATCTAATTAGCTGTTAGTCTGTTCAAACTTCAAATCTGCTTCCTCAGAACAGATTTTAAGTTCTGGTTTTTTCTCCTTTGTTCTGATGTCTGTTTGTAGCAGTTCAGTGAAGTTGACCCCAGTTATAGCAGGAGGGAGAATTTTTTTTGCAGTGCCTTCAGTTGTCCTGATGTTGAAATGGTTTGACTGTTTACAAGAAAACAAAGAAATCTGCTGGAGCTTGTTTTCTCTGTTGCTCAATCACCACTAGATACCCAGACAATTATTTTTGTATTAGCTCTTGTGGTTTTTCTTTGGATTTTTTTTAAAAAAGTAATCCATTGGTGTGAGGGTAAAAGGACTGTATTTTCCAGTCCCAAGTTCCTAGAGCTGAGGAGCTGTAAATATGGATCTTAATATTTAACAGGTCAAATCATCAATCTTAGAGGGTCTCTATTCTTCTGTCTCCCTTTCAATATAGCTGTATGTATTTTTAAAGAAGTCCTGTATTGGAAAGTGAGGTGGTAATTTCAGTGAAAAATGACAGATCCCTTTTCAGTGACCTAACTTGTAACTTTTCCATTATTAAAATCACTACACAGTTCTTTCTAAGGTGTGACTAATTTTAGATTTTGGCAATGTTTTACCAGCCTTTCATTTGTCATGATTGGTGAACTCCAGCTTTATGGGAGTTGACCAGAAAAATGTTCTTCAGTGTGATGAGCTGCTCAACCCAATGCAGCAGTTCCTATGTGAGATGATTAATGGTAGGATTTCACAGCACAGTTCCATTGGCAAGTTGTGTTAACAGCTTTCTGGAGTATAATTGGCATACTCATTGAGGTCTGAACTCATCATTAAATAGTTAGTTATTGTGCCAGATGATCTGTGTCAAAGCTTAGTTAATGTAACAGCATTTTGGGGAAGAACTTGGGGTAGGTAGTTCTGCCCCAAGAACTACAGAATGGTTGCATCATGTCCCATAACAAACCTGGGACTGCAGAATGTCCCATAACATGATGTGTTGCCATTTGCCAACTGACCTGTCTCCCTGTTGAAGTTTTGGTCCTGCTGGGGGGTGGAGGTTTTAAATTGAGCAACAATTCTGTTACACATCATTTAATTGAGGATATTTGTTTCAGTATTTGAAGAGATTATTGACATTATCTTTTTAGTGTGCAAGATTCCCAGTACTGATAACACAAAAATATCCTTTGGTCAATAGACTATCCCTTAAAACAAAAGAATTATCCATTCCTTTCCTTTAGAGGAAGGACATGTTCAATATCCCTGAAGTCCTGAGCCTTTCTTCATTTCCGTCACTTTAATTTCAATGAGCAGTGCCATAGCATGAAGATTATCAATTTAATTAATGGATGCCCTGCTCAGGGCACAAACTAAGAACATTAATATGATTGTTGTTATTATTACCATGAACTATTATAATATTTTTATCTAATTCAGAAGATATTATTAGCATAACACCATAAATTGTATTTTTCTCCTTCGGGTGAATAAATATACAAGAATCTTACAGGTTACAGACTTCTCACTTGCAACACTCTCTGTGTTTTGATTGTTTATTTTTGAGTATTTTCTGCAATATTATGAAGTTTCCTTTTCTTGGCTAATTGGATAACTGAGATTAATTTTTAAGCAAGAGTTAATTGTCCAAGATCATCTTGATATGACTTGGTATTAATAGGTCAGGATGATAGCAGAGGATGTGTGTTAATTGAAGTGTTATAGTTTCGTGTAGCTGAAGTTTGCCCTTTAGAATGTCTCTTCAACAACTCCTAGGATGGGAGAGTTATTTTTGTAATTCAATTTTAGCAAAGGAGCTGAAATCTTTTGTGTCTTGGACTTAATTGCCCACATCTCCTCACACAATGGCATGAAGCTGAATGTGTCTGTATCTCTTCTGAGGAGGAAGACTTGGCACTTGTGGGGTTCAAATATGCAGTTGAATGATTTAATCTGGGCTGATGGTTGCCCTGATTTTGGGGTGGATATCACCCCAGTTCTGTGCTCTGTTACTCAAGGTCTGTAGAAGAGGCTCCAGGGGTTTGAAGGAGATACATCCCATCTCCAGAGGTAGAAGGTGTCATTATTGCATGAAGTACCCAAGCCCAGACAAGCCATTTTGAGTTAATTCACAGAGCAGTTGTGCTTGCAGCACAGCTCTGTTAACTTCTAGCTTACAAATTCAAAGTTTATGACATTATCTCCCATTCTGTCTCTGCTCTTCTGAGGCTTTTAACTAACAAGTTTGTAGAGCAAGACTAAGAGCCAAGTACACAGAATCACTTTGAAAGATGTTGTAACTCTGATGCTTGTAGTGGCATTTCATGTTGTCAGATTAATTTTACCACATATTAGCAGAAAACACATTGAGATTTCACAGACTCCCCAGTAGCTCTGTGGAATTGCTACTTTTGTTAAGCAGCTCCTAAACACTAAACCATATATGACATGGATTTTGCTGAGTTCTCTTGTCAAATGGGAACAGTCCATTTTACATGTTAGAGATAACCAAATAATCTGTTTCTAATAATGTTAGTCAACAAAGAGCATATTCATCCAATGCTATTAATAGTTTTTTGCATATGGCTGCATCTAAAAATAAATCTGTTTTGTTTCAAAACCTTTTACAGTCAAGACATTTGAGCCATACAGCTGCATGTTGCACAGTGACTTGCAGGGCATCCTTGCTCCCCTGGTGCAAATCAAACCCAGTTTCTGTCCCTAACTGGTTATTGGGCACAGCCACCTTCCAAGGTGGGTTCAACAGGCTTTGGAAAGATTTCTGCTGTGCTGTCAGAGGTGCAGGGAGACAAGTCTGAGGTGCCTCATGTATTCCCTGCCTGAGTGGAACCCTGGTATTTTATTACATTTCCAGTTGAAGAGCCACACTTCCCCTGAGTGATTCAGAGATACCCTAAGCTATGAAAATGAGCCTTATGTCACCTAAATTGTCTTTCAGAAACTCTGTATCTCTTTGTCTTCCTGTAAATTCAGCACAGAACGGGATATTCTTATCCAAGCAGCCAAACTAAGGCAAGAAAAATACAAAGACATAATTGAATCCCTTTCCCTCAGTCAAGTCAGGAGGAGATGGAGCCTCCTTATCCAGTAGCAGTGGAACTTGGCCCCTAATGGAAAGGAAATAATGTGTCTAATTATCTTCTAATGCTGATTGTAGTGCATCTGCATAAAATGAGTGAGTGTCATCGCCCAGCATGGCATTGCTGCACGTTCAGGCACCATTAGTTACACACTCATTAGTGCCCACACATGGGGAGAGGGGAGGGTGGGACTGGGGAAATGCAGCAACTCAGTAAAACAGGGCTGAGGGACTTGTTTCAAAAATGAGATGCCCCTTTCAGGTGCTTGTCATTGTTCAGCAAACCCATCTTCTCAGATGATTTTAATAGATTTTATTGCATTGCTCAATAAATAGATAGAACTGGTCCACATCAGACTTCTGCTTACTAGATAAAAGGCAGCAGTTGGTCTAAAAAAAATTCACAAAACCCTATATAAAAACAAATATTCATCCTTTCACTGTGACAAATTTGGCTGGTGTAAGTTGAGCTGAAGAACCAGAAACCTTCCATGAATGCTGGTAGGCAGGATGTTGTAAGAGAAAACAACAGTAGATTGCAGAGCAATTAGTCCATGAGCTTTATAAAATAATAAAATCTTATAAGGGAACAAACATCCTACTTTATGTGACTAGACTTGAAAACAATTAGAGGAATTAATTGTAATATTAACCAGCATGATTTGTAGCTCAAAACATGTATAGAATGGAAAACCTTTTCACTTTCTGATTCCTAAGTTCTTGTTCAAGTGGTGCTTACTTAGAGTCTACTTGGGCCCTGAGCAAGTGCCCCAGTGGAAATACCAGTGGAGATGTACATGAAATCCTGTATCACTGCAGCTCCAGCCCTCAGTGAAGAGCTCTGAGGTACTGACACAGCCTGATAGCAGCTGACAGGGAATGCAGAGAGGTGGCTGGAAGTTCTCTCAGCTAAGCACCTGGTTGGACTGATTGACAGAAAGTTTGGGTGGCAGTGACTGTCACAAAAAGGTCCTGAGCATCTGGGTAACAAGTGGAGTTACTTGGGCTCCATCTATAAAGATACTGTGGCATATTTTGTTGGTTCTGATTGGAATTGAAGGCTATTTTCCAATCCAGCAGCACACTTGCCTGGCAGATGACAGCAGGCTGTGCTGGATCCCACTCACAGCACAGCTGAAAGGGTGGAGTCTTGCTGGGCTCCCTGATGGGTCTGCAGCACCCTGGGTGTTCCCACGGTGCTGCTGGGCTTCAGAGCTCCACAATTGCCATTCAAGTGCTCAAGGGCTTTCCCCAGTGTCTGAAAACTCTGGGCAGACCTGCCAGTGCTGTGCCAACCCTCCTCTCAGCTGCTTCACCAAATGAAGGTCGTGGTGGAACTCTGCCAGGAAAACCCAGACCCCCCTGGTGCAGTGCCCAGCTCTTCAGTGACACTGGTGCCTGCTTTGGGATCAGTCAAGGGCTGGGCAGTCTGTATGACCCCCTGTATTTTTATAAAATTAGCCTTCCATGCCTGCATTTAAACATTCAAACAACCTTTATGCTTTGTCATGGGCTGCTGCTCCTTCTTGAGGGCCACCCCACAGTCTCAATGAGCTCTCCAGTACTAATGACTTTTTAGGATGGTTTTATCAACATTGCTGTTGTTCTTCAAAGCTCTTCATAAAAACCTTTGGTTTAATGTCCATAAAATGAAGGACCTTATTAAATGGGAGCTCTAGGCTTGTCAAACTTACTGATCCTTCCTGGAATTTGCCTATCTGTGCCCTAACATCATTTCTCTGAGATAATAGGATCTTTTACTTCTGTTTTTATATCAAGTGTGTTCTTCCAATAAACTACAGCTAAAATCTTTTCATCAAAGTCCTGTTTACAAATATTTTTTTTTAATCCTCCCTTCTCTTTACAGAGACATCAGCAAGAACCAAATAACTGACATTGCGCCTGATGCTTTCAAAGGCTTGAAATCTCTCATTTCATTGTAAGTACAAAATAGAACTGAATGGGCATTTGGGGAGAACTTGCATGTAAGAGGAATAAAAATGATAATGTGCTGTCTGGGGGAACATATGTTTCTGTGTGCAATTGCCAGCTTGTGTGAAGCATCTGATCTTTTGTAAATGAAGAATTGGTGATGAAGTTTAGGAGAGACTGTTTACAAGTCTCTAGTAAGCTCTTTTATAGATCAACACCCCCAAGGCTGCTGACTTGTTCACTTCTTCAGTCAGTGCACCAGTTGATCTTCATGTGCACCTGCAGTCTGGTCCATACACCCCTGCTCCTCATGGCACACAGAAACCTCAGCACAGCTCAGACAGTGTTTGGTGGTGTGGAGCACTTGGGGAAATAGTTCCACACTGAATTTTTGTGCTATGGTACAGAACTGAGATTGCACTGTTTTAGTTTGTTTCTTATGGTTGTTTTATTGGTTTTGTATTTTGGGTCTTTTTCCAAACTAGTTAGAGAAAAATCTAAGGTTGCAAGAAAATGTTTATGTCTCTTAGCTGTAATTACTAATTTATTAAGCTGGAAGAGGACTAAAATATGACTTCATACAAAAGATAAAAAGAAGGTAGAATCTCTTGGCAGCAATTCATTTCTCTTTATGGGACACAGAAACTGGTTTAGCACCAGCTGAATTTACATGCAGCTGTATTTCAGCCTGGGTACTCACAGAACTATTAAAATAGTGGGGCTTTTAATGGGTAAAAGGAGCAAGGCATGGTCAGAATCTGCATTTGGAGGATGAACTAGAATACAGTGCTAGAAAGAGCCCAAGGATGAGAGAAGAGGGTAAGCACAAATAGAATGATACTTGCCTGTGTTAATTTTAAGGGTAGTTTTAAACCCAGCATCTCATTAATACTCATATAATGCAGCTTGATTTTTAAAGAGTGTAGTTTATTTCTACAAGCTGCCATGGTTTTATTCACTGAATACTGGATAATTCTGACAAACTGGATAACTTGTTGACTGGTGTTACTATTAGAAAGTTATTAAGTCTTAATATATGTTACATGTTACAGTAAACCTCTGAGCCAGAGTGCTTGGCCCTTTTTTGTGCCCTGAATCCAGCTGGGAGAATGCCAGAAATATATATTAAGTGTTGCTGGTGTTTGTTGAATAGTTTGGGCAGTGTTATTCAACATGCTGTGGAAATGGTCAAATCCCTCAATGCTGTCTGGAAACAATTCAGTGAGTGAGTGACATTTACTGAACGCTACAGTTTTGGCTTAGTATGAAACTGCTGCTGATGCTGCAGTGCTCCAGCTCTCTGGTCTTGGCAAACCTCCTGGCTAGGAGTGAGCTGGACAGGCAAGACATTTCCACTGGGATTGACCTCCCAGTGCAGAAGTTATTCAGCTTTGGCTCTAGTTAATTCAGATACCCCCAGGTGGCCTCAGGAATGGGATGAAACACATCAGAGTGGACAGAGAGGAAATGAGAATATAAACTGGGCAGGAATTTAAAGTGTTTCAACTTTCATACAGAAGCAAGTGCAATGACTTTGTATTCTCTGCCCAGTGATCCAAAACGATATTTTGAGTAAATGATGTTTAAATATGTTTATATCCAAGTGGGTAAAATAGTGCTGAAGTTAATGCTGAGAGGTTACAGAGAGGGAAGAGAGAGGGCAGGGAGATGAGATGCAGCACAGACAAAGCCATAGCAAGGGAACTGCCTCTGAGCAGTTTTTCCTTTGTTCAGTGTTTGTCTCTGCCTCACTTTCCTTCTTCCACACACACACAAAGCTGTTGTAATGCCCAGTTTCTTTTTGGCAAACTTGTTTCTAGGACAATATCCACTCCAGTCTTGAAACTGTCAGCCTCCTCCTCTAGGTCCAGTTGTCCACTGTGCTTTTACTTACTTTTGAAAGGTTTTCTCTTGTTTTTCATTGTAGGTAGGTCTTACAAATGTTTCCCCCATGGCTGACAGGCAGTGGTTACTTCCCTCATTTTCATGACCAGACACCCAGACCGTTGGCAGGTTCCTCCCTGGTGGTCACATCTGTAATTGTTTCAGTTTCTGAGCCCTGGATATCTTTATGGAGCAAGATTATCTGCTGGTCTGCAGAGTCTGGGTTTCCCTGAGGAAACCTTCCCCAGGTTTCCACCTCTGGGAAGCAGAGGATCTTCTTTCCTCTGATCTCTGCCATAGCCACCAGTCCAGTCCTGTCCGTCACAGAAAGGCAAGTGGAAGAGAAAATGAATCGTTTGAAGTGCCAGCCCTCCCAGTGGAACTGCCAAAGGAGGAAAACCAGGAGGCAGAAAGGAAGTGAGCCAGTTGCTTAGCAGTGTTTTCCCTCTTACGCAGCTCCCTCTTTCTGGTGCCCCAGGCCCCAGTGACCTGAGTCAGCTGCATGCCCTGAAGGAGCACTGCTCTGCACACAATGCTTCAGCTGAGAGCAACTTTTATTGTCCATTCACCTCACCCAGGTGTGACTGGTGCATACATTTTAGTGAGACACCATCCAGGTTCCATCTGTGAGCAGAGCAGCTGGACTTTGCAGCTATCTGAGTTAAAATCAGAAGAAAGGAGGGGAAAATATTAATGCACAGATGAAAGTAAGCAGCTTGGTTTCCATGAAAAATTAAGTAGTGCTGTACTGCCTAAAATCCTTGCTTTTCTCTCAGAGTTATTCCCATTTTCTGCTCCTCCCTTTACTCCCTGCTTGCAATTGCAGTGCTCCCTATGGGTCTGGGAGAGTGAGAGTGCTTGTCTGGAAGGCAGCCAACATTGTTAGTCAGGCTGCCTAATGGAGGCCTATATATAGTGGGTTCTACTCTGCTTTCTTCTGGAGTCAGCTCAGGTTGGTGTTTCCAGGCAGAACTGGTTCTCAGAGTACTCTGCCTATTGTACTTGTGTAGAGATGGTGAAAAAAAATAAGTGTATTACAGTTTTCAAACATGGGAATGTTTATTACAGAAGCTGTTTCCCCTAAAATATATAAAACTTAAATCTTTCAAAAGTGCTAAGTGATCCATGTGCTAGTGGGTCATAAGTTTTTATTGTAAATCTATATATTTTCTTTAGCAAGAAATCCACCTATGGGAGTCAAACAGGTCACAAAATCTTTATACTTCAAAGCAGTCATTTCTACCTTGGGTTTTCTCTGCATTTAGCAAAAGAAAGACAAGTTTGTTCTTTTAAGGACTCAAGACTTCTCCATTCCCCACACAGAAGAAAAAAAATAAAGTATTTTCTCTATGCTCATTTTTCAGTGGGATTTTTTTCCCTATTCATATGAGTCTGTGGAACAAGGAATTTTTACTTTGCTTTTCTTAGAAACATTTGGACATGTACATAACTTTTTTTCTTGGTTGTTACAAGAATAAACGACCAGATTCATTGTTCCTTAAGAACTTTTTTCATCCTTCTTCCCAGAGTTTTGTGGCTTTTCCTTTTCTTCTTATGCCACTTGTAGGTCAGCCCTGGGTCTGTGTGTTCTGTGTATTTAATTCTGTTACAGTGTCTGAAGTTCCCTTTCAATATTTAGGCATTAGGGCTTAGATCATTAGTATATTTTTGGTAAGAACCTTCATACCTTTGGTGTGAAGCTTCAAACTCGCTTATGGACAAAACTGGGGATAAAGGAAGATCCAGGCTCTGGAATTGAGAGAACATAGTTGTGGAGATCTTGCTATAAATCCATGGTAGGGAATGTGGAGGGTGTTGTGGATCAAGGCCTGAGTAAAAGGGACTTTAAAGTGGGATTTAGGAGGAAGTTTTGGTTCATAATATCTGTGAGAGTTGCTGGACAAATAAACTGCTTGTCTCTGGCAAGGGCTCCCCTCTTGAAAAGGTGGAAGGACTTCTTTGTCTCAGAGAGATGATAAAAGGGCACAGGGTGTAGTGATACTGCAGCACTTGGGCCATGGGAAATATCCAATTGTCTCAGGTTGGCCTAGTGTTATTTACCAACCCTGGACTGCCTCCTCCCTCCTCCCAGAGTCTTCCCAGCATGATGTAGTATGGTATGGAATACAATATTACTGACTATAAGAAGTCAGCCATTAGCTAGCTCAGCCCAGCTTAAGTCAGCTGACAATTCCAGGCCTAGTCTGAACTTTAAAACCTAAATTTAGGCCCACCTGGCTAAACCCATAGCACCAATATGAGAAAGAAATAGTTGGAATGATTTGAATCCCAAAAGTCAGTAAGCAGCAGAGATGTATGTGAGTGATGGTAACGTGGCCATGGCTTTCATGTTGGAGGACTTAGTCTTGCCATCCAGTAGTTCTTCCCAAATAAACATGAGGGCAAACAGAACCTTTGCACTGAGAAGTGTGGCAAGATTGGTTTGTTGCAAAAGAATTCATTCTGTGAGTTCTAAGCAGCAGTTTGAGAAAGGCTCTGTTTTAGTAGGTGGTGTTTGGGGTGCATGGTGAGCACTGCCCTTGGCTGGAGCTGCAGTGGGTGAGAACAGCCCAGAGCGTGGGGGCCAGGCCAGGAAGAGTCTCATGTTTCAACATTGCTGCATGCACTTCCTGGAGTAAATTAATTTTCATTTAATCAACTCAAAATCTGTCCAATACCAGTGAGAGGATTGTATCAGCATTTGGTTATTGTTAACAGGATCACAGATAAATGTTGTTCTTGGGGTCTGTAAACTTCCCACAAATGTAGGTTTGGAAGGCCATAACCAGACTGTCTGGGGACATTTTATGAGATATGACAAAATAGTCTAAACCTTCAGGGTGTTAAACTGCGTGAATAAATTTTAGACCACTGCAGAGGGAGAATTCCTTTGGTTTTGTTCATACACTGAATTAAGCTAGTGAAGACTTTAAAAGCTTAGATCAGCCTGGGCACAAAGACAAGAGACAGCTTAGGTTTTGACACAGCAGTCCCATTTAGACCATCATCTCCTGGATGGTGATGTATGGGGTGTCATTCATGGTGATTTGAAAGCTGCAATAAAACACTGTCCGTGGCAATAACTGCCAAACTTATTTTAAGGTAACAAATTGCTTTGGATAGTTTTACTGTGATTTATTTAGCTTAACTTGTTCTGAAGAAATATTGAATAGTGCAGGGGGGAAAAAATTACATGTCTAAGTTTCTTTCCGATATTAGAAATTTATTGCTGTTTTATCCCTATCAATTCCTCCTCTTTTGAAAACCTGAATTCTTATTGAGCCTGTGCCATTGTACGTTGCTTGGGAAATATAATTCTTCCTAGGAAGAATTGTTTTCACAATCTGAAGGAAAGTTAAAAGCATTCTGAGGACTGAAAAAGACATTGCATAAAGTCACAATTTGACACTTCAGTAAGAATGTTTCACCCAAGCCAAAATAAAGGAACACTTAGCTGGAAACCATATGGTCTGAAGTAAGGGATTCTGTGCCAGGCTTTCATACCCCAAAAGCTCTGTGTCACCTTCAAGGGTAAAGAAATCTCTCTGTATTCTGCAATCTGACTTAAGGAAGCAGCTGAATTGCAGCTACATTTGCAAGTGAGGTGGGCTGAGGAACTGTAGAGACAGCACAGCAATTATTGTTTCACACCCTTGAAAGGTGGGATGTTAAACCTCCGTGTGTATGAGAGACCACGTGCTGGTAAAAGCAGTGCAAATTTCTGCATCTGAAAATCGCTCAAGAGGTCAGAGTGGACAGAGGCTGTGAAGAATCGCTGAGAATTTCATGTTTCAAGACTCTGCTGCTGGAGGTTTGATGCAGTTTTAATGACCTTCTCATCCAAGAAGCCACACTTGTGGCTGTGTGTGCTTCCAGTGCTTCCTTTGTGTGGTGTGGCCCAGGCTTCCAAACGAAGAATTGACTAATTCCACTGTGTGCTCTTTAACTACTTGGAATATCAGTTGGATTAATCTGCAAAACTTGAAGTTTAGTAGTAACAATTAATTATTTAACTGGAAATTTAATATCTAAAATTGTGCCTCGGAATATTACATTGTTGGGGCAGTATTGCAATATGATGCCAGAATCAGGCTGAAGAAACATAACACCTCATTATGACTGTTATAGATTTGTATAATGTCTTATTGCACATCCATAGTAACTCTTTAGGTGCTTCTTCCAGGGATCTCCTCCAAAGCTCTCAGTGCTGCCAAGGTCTGAGCTTTATGTGCTGTTGTATTTGTCAGGCCTGTGGCTAATTTGGTCTCCTAAAGTTGAGAAGCTGATGCCAAAGGGGTTTTTGTTCTGATTTTCACATTTTGTAGATTTTAGGAACACAGTAGTTGTAGATTTTTAGAGGGTTAATATTTCTAACAGTTTAAGTTTAATGCCTTTCTATCACTACCCCTGTCCCAGAACAGGGAGCTCAAATTCCTTTAGTTAATTAATCTTGGTTAGACTCCTTTCCAAGGTAGAGCTGAAGGATATCAGAAGGCCCACAGAATGAAACATAAACACAGGTCAGAGTGACCCAGAAGCCAGAACTGGATGAACTCCAAGAGACCTTTGTGTGCCTGAGGAAGAGGAGCTGATGAAGACAGAGGGTCTTGACGACCCCAGACCCAATTCCAGGGGTTGGTCCAGGGGTGGGACTGGGGCTGGACTGAGAAATGTGTAAAGCAATGATTGGAAGGATCTTATTATAAAAGCCATGGAAACAAGAACTGGGACACATGGATGTCATCCTGTATTCCTGTGGGCTGTAGGCCTGTGTTATTAAAGGACCTTTACTTTTTATCTTACCCTGCACTAACGTGGCTCAAAGTCCTGTTTTTGGGGAGAGAGGTCATTCATGGCATCAAGCAAATGAAAAATCAGGAGCACACACTACAAATGTTACTAATTTTTTTGTGTTCTACTAAAAGTTGTTCTAATTCCCTGTCTATTGGCAGCGATTACTGAGCTAATTTTATTTTTATTGCATATTAACTTTGATAGTGTATTTTTAATAAGAAAATATTTGGGGTCTAAAATTTCAGGTGCCTGGGGATAGAAGGGTTGTGTTCCTGTGCCAGCCTTGCACATTAGCCAGGACACCTGCACGTCCTGCAACGGGTGTGAGTGAACATTCAGTTTTAGAACTTGTAATGCCACAGGCAAAGCCCCTCAAATTTATCTCTGCTGGGAAAAGCATTGAAGATTTAAATTTTAAAGTTCTTGAATTGGCTTGGCTGTGCTTCCTGTTATGTGGCCTTTTGAAGTTTTGGGGATTTTTTTTGTGGTGGGAGTTTCCTTGTGTTTTGCTTTGGTTTTGGTTTTTTAACATTTTTATTTTATTTATTTGGGTTTGGTTTTATGGGTTTTTGTTGTTTTAGTTTTTTGTTGTTTTAGTTTTTTGTTGCTTTAGTTTTTTGTTGTTTGGGTTTTTGTTGTTTAGGGGTTTTGTTGTTTGGGGTTTTTGTTGTTTTGGGTGTTTGTTGTTTTGGGTTTTTGTTGTTTTGGTTTTTGTTGTTTTGGTTTTTTGTTGTTTTGGGTTTTTGTTTTCTGGTTTTTTGGTTTTGTTTTGTTGGCTTTTTTGCTTGTTGGCTTGGGAGTTCTCTTTTGGTTTTATTAGGGCTTTTTGTTTGGTTTCTTTCCCCCCCAAGCTGCTGCCCTGGAGCTGTTGGGGTGCAGGGCAGTGAGAAGGCAGCTGGCAGGAGGAGAGGAGTGGCTGCAGTGACACCAGCCCTGGCAGCCCCCTGGCTAATAGTCATTTTAGTTCTTGTCTTAAACAGAATAAAAAATTATAACCCTGAGGAAGGCAAATATTCCGTGCTTTTTCTGAGAGTAAACTCCACTCCAGAAATGGGGTGCAGTGCATTTTGGAGCTCCCCTCTCTTTGCCTCCCTCCCTTTGACTCCAGCCCTGGCATCAGCTAATTTGGCTCTGGGAGTGCTGAACATGAATATGAATTAGAGACAAGTGCCTGAGCTCTCATACTGACTTTTGTTTAGCTGTTAATCTGTTCCAATGTTAATGTGCCACATGCACATAAGCCCAATTAGGTTGGAAAATGCTTATTTTCCTTTTCATGGCTTCTAAAAATTGAAGCTTTGTTTTATTTTGTAAGCTATTTTAATCTGTTTTATTTTGCTCAAAATAATAAAGAGGATGTATAAACACATCCAGGGTTTACAATTCAGTGACATACTGCACTGTGATCTTCTGGCTCTCAAATTAAAAGTAAATGAAAAACTTGCTCTGAGAGTCTTATTTTGATATTTGCATTTGGTAGTAGCAGAAGTAACAACTGCACTGGATGTGAGTGGAGATTTTTTTTTAGGTTTTATTTTATGTGGTTTTGCCTCTACAGCCAAAATAACCCTTAGGCTGGAGTGGGGTTGTTTGTACTTTCCATGGGCATTGTGTAAAGTTTAGCTCCTCAACTCCTTCTTATGTGATAGAATATTGTGCATTATTGATCAGTGTAGAAGATCCTGATCCTGCTGCTTCACAAAACTAAGGAAGAGGTTTCTCAAACACCCCAGAGCTTGTCAACTCAACTCAGCATCCAGAAGGAACTGCTTTTCAGAAAGACTGGGGAAAAAATGGATGTAGGCTGGATTCTGTGGGTATTAACTTCATGTTTTAACCTTTCATAACTATTTTATTTGCAGAGGTTTTGCTTTTGCTTCCTGATACAGGTGCACACGTGAGTTCCTTTGTGAGTCAGTCATGCACATGTTGGTTTGGTGCCCAGTGAAATTCAGTGACTTGAATGTTCTCTCACAGTTTCAATCTGCATCCAAATGGTCCTGCTGAACCTCTCAAATTTCAGCCACCATTTCTCTCTAGCTTTGAGTGTAAAAATCTGCATGAGATTTTGTTAAAGTTGGAAATTGTGTGTGTCTTCTAAAGCTGAAGTTTGGAAACCATCAGAAAGATTTACAAGCATTTATTACCCACAAGAAACAGCAACTGGAATAGCACATTAAAACCCAACCTCCTGACCCTGCAATAGATAAAGAGAAATTATTTTACATTTGTTTAGAGAAAATATAATGCTGGATGATAACTGGTTTCTTGGGCAGCACTTCAGTTCCTGCTAGACTGCAAAAATAATGAAAAATGAAGTTTCAAGTTTGGATTTTCATATTTAAGTGGTGTTATTTTATTTCAATTCATTTTATTTAGGCTCAGAAATGAGCTGATCTGGGAAGGCTCCCACAGTGCTGATAGACTTGCAGTGACTGATGAAGAGCAAAGTGAAGTGGTGATGCTCTGGGAGGGCCAGAGGGAATTGGAAAGGCTCTGTTGTCCTAAGAGTTTGTTTTTCAGTATGTCCAACCCTTCATAATATTTCAAGTGTTGTAAGACAGGGTGAGCCAGAATTTCAGGCAGCATCCAAGCCTCATATGGCTGTTTGATTCATTGCTAACATGTTGTTGCACATGAAAAAGTTGGGGAATTAACCAGTTTAGAGGCACATAAGCAGCAAAGTTTGGCATGAACTGGTTTATAACCATTTACCATGTCCTGTGTAGAGCATAGAAATTACATAAATACTGGTTTTCCTTATTTAAAGTCTCCTAAAATGTTTAGGTAGGGCAAAATATTTTCAGAGGGAGCCTTATCATCTTCCCTTTTAGCAGGACCCAGAGGAGCTCCTTATTCACTTTCTGGTTTTGACAAATGTTACCATCTTGCAGGAATGACAGGAGTAAATACTTAAGCCATGATTGAAATTCAGGTGTTCTGTCCCAGCTGATTTTGCTCTGAGCACTGGGCAGCACATCTCAGCATAGTGGTGGTTGTGTCTCCTTCCCCTCTAGTTCAGTTTCTGAGGAGAATATAGGTGTGGTTTTCCATTAAAAATGAAATCTTTCTAATATTAAAACTGAATCATGGATATCAGGTCATATACTTATGGTTGAATAAATATATACAATGACTCTCATTTTGCTATTAAAGTTTTACTGATTTTTATAACTAAGCTGTATCTGAATTATTTTTGAGTTTCTGAAATATATGTCCACTGCCAGTTCAGGATAAATTCCTGTATATCAGCTCATTGAAATGGTAACAGCAGCTGGTGAAGCCATAATATTTTATCCAATGATGCCTCTGTCACATTCCATGCCAATTACTGTATCTTAAGAGAGTCAGTTATATGAAATTTTATCTACAACCAGCTTGTGCTCCCTGGCTTTTAAATTCAGTATTACTGAGCAGAATTCTAGGTTTGTGCATCAGACAATGTGCCTTTCAGTGGTTAAAATATTTCTAAAAAGGGTGGAAGAAAAATCCCGTAACAGAATGAAAAATATTTCAGATCCAGTTTTTGGATGATGTCCAGTTTCTACATTAAAAATGCTTTCCAACACCAGACGAAGCCTGAATCATAACGACTCATTTAATACCATGTGCTCTCTGAAAAGAAAATGAGATCAGTGGTTAAATGAAATGCCCACAGATCCTGGGCATGGTGCACAAGATCAATAAAGATGATAATGCAGAGATGTGGGAGGACACTAAACTGGGCTGTTATTTAAGATTTATTTTGTCTTCCTGAATCTTGCAGAGTGCTCTATGGAAACAAGATCACGGAGATTCCCCAGGGCCTTTTTGATGATCTTGTGTCTCTGCAGCTGCTGTGAGTATGATCCCTTCCTCTCCTTTATTGTACAGACTAGCTAGATTTACTGGTTTTGCAGCTTCTGACATTAATGTAACCACCTTTTCCACTGAAAACTCACTGGGATGTGCTCGTGTGTTGTGTCTGTGTCAGGCAGGAGGGAGGCAAGGACCGGGAAGGAAAAATAAAAAAGAATGTGTCAATAGTTTTATAGCAGAGTGTGTGTATTAGATAATAGACGCGGAGGATTTGAGTGTGGGGAGGAAATGAGAAGCACAGTGAAGTCCAAGAAAGGAAATTTGGTCGGTGGCTGATGTGTGGGTGGGGATGCCATCTGATTGTTTTTGCACATTTAGCACTTGTGGTTGAATGGCTGGATCCTTGGGGGACCTGCACGGGCAAGGAAAGGGCAATGGGAAAGATCTGATGGTTGAAACTCATGCTCAGTTCCATGTTCTTAATATGTCAAATGGGGTTTGGCTGCAAGAGAAATGATTTAGTGATATATTGTGATTTGAGTGGTTTATGCCATGTGGGGTTTGACACACAGGCTAAGTTATATATATTTATTCAGTGCATATTAATGTAGCAGAAAAAATTTCCTGAGCCAAATGTGAAATTGCAAATTTCACTCCTGTCTTCATAATCACATTGGGAACCAGTGACTCCTTCAAAGAGAAGGGAATCATCAGCCAGTCAGTAGAGGGGGCAGAAGTGAAGTAAGTTTATTATGTATTCCAAATGTTCTGATTACCATCATGGATGATGCACTCAGAAAATGAAGGTGATATGTCATAAATAAGTCAATTCTGGTTTACAGCACACCCAGCACTCCACTCCCAAACAATAAATCATATAAAATATAGAATGTAGTAGCTTTTAGACATGTTATTTTAAGCATCTGTGATGATCTTGACATAGCCAGCAATGCATATCCAAAAGTTCATGCTTGCCATTGGATCTGTCACTGTGATTGCAGTCCTTGTTGTCCTTACAGTACTACAGCAAAGTCAGCATAGATTTAGATGAGAAATTCATGAGCAAAGCCAAAGAAGTAAAACAAAAGTATTGAAATTTCTCTGTATGTTAAGCGAAGGACTAATCAGACATGTAATTTATCCATAAGATCTTAATTGCAAACCTGCCCCTGCCCTGTTCTAGACAAGGACAGGCAGGAGCACCCGTGGTTTGGCCATGACAGCCCTTGAGCTGGAGCAGTGGGAGCTGCTCATCTCCTGCTCACTCTGCCAACCATTTTACCTCCACCTTCTGCACACACATTGTCTGGCAGCTCCTTTCCTCTCTCCTGTCCCAGACTCACAGGTTTGGTAGTACTTCAGTGTCTCCATGTGTTTAGGGGGTGATAGTTTGCCTTGTGTGAGGACAGTGATCCTGAGAGTGCTGACGAGCTGGGACTGGGTGTGTGCAGAGGCAACTGGCATTTCAGTCCCTGTCAGATCAGGTTGTGCTCAGTGCAAGCAAAAGGAGAGTAAAACAGCTTCCCACTTTGACCTCTGAGGAAGAAATTATATTTTAAGAAGTCTGAGCTTTCTGATAGTCTTTCCCCCCAAATATTTTATGGTTCCAAGTTTGAAGTGGTTCACAGTTGCTCTGTCTAACCTAGGACACTTTACAGATAGATTCTTTCCCAGTAGAAAAAAAAGGAATAGGAAAATTAAATCACTCAACACGTGGATCACAGTGTCCTATAAAAATTGGGTCTACAACTTTGGCATAATGCATTAAGCAATTTTCAATGCCTTTACACTACAATCCTGAAGTAAATATTCATTTGTTATTTTATTTGTAAGTATATATTTAAGCCAAGATGAAGTCATTTTCCAGTCAGAATTAGTTCAAGAGATGCTTTTTTGTTAAGGAGGCAAAGTCTGTGTGCCAGAGAACCATTGAGTGGGGTTATGCTTCAACCATTTAAACATTCTCAAGCTGAGCAGATCTAAGTAGGTTGTCCCATTATGGGATTCCCAGAGCATTGAAGCCTTTCAGGGTCTTCTTGAAAGTGTTTGAATGTAAAGTATCTTTTGGCAAGGAGAGCATTGAATGATCATGCTTTAAATGCAAACAAATGTTTGCACACTTTTCTGATTGTGGCTTTGAAGCAGCTGTTATGAAATTGCTTGTAGTGCTTTAATGGGTACTAAAAAAATAAATGGCATTCGTTGGTCCTAGACCTGCTGTTGAACAATTGGAAGAGTGCCCTGTGATTAGATCTAATTTAGTGTTCAGTGGGCAGTAGATTGGATTTCTTCTTATTAGTCTGGAGACACACTGATAAGAAGGCTCTGATTAAGGTATCCTGGTAGCTCATCTGATTTCCTGAGCTGGAGCAGGAGCATTTTTGAAAATGTACTGGTGTTATGGAAAAGCAGGACCCAGAGAGCAAAAGGAAGTCCTTGTGGGTCCTGTGTTATTTAGAAGAAAAAAAGTACTGTGAAATTGCAGAACAGATACTATTGTTATTAATTGTTTCACATAAGACTCACCAGAGTTTCTCAGAAGTGTCATTATCCTTCTGTTTAAAAATATCGTCACAATAAAGGCCCAAATTATTTGACTTTGGCTGAATTGTCCTGTGTGAGTGCCTGACCTCTGCAGATGTGCTGCTGATGTCAGGAGCCCCATGGCTGGTGAGGTGATGCTCAGCTCAGACATGGTGGCATCTTAGACTGCCCTGTTTGACTTGGGGGTGTGGCACATGAATTGGGAACAAGTTTTAGACCACCTTTTTTGTCCAAGTTTTTTACCATTCTGTCTTTCTCTTGTATAAGACAGAGGTGGGTAAGCCAGTATTATATTATATTTGGTAAGAAAATAACTAGACATGATTAGATAATAAAGTTTTTTGTTGTGGGAGGGGAATGTGGTCTTTGTTGTTTTTTGGGGTTTTTTTTAAACCCATTGGTTTAATATAAAATGTCACTTATGAAATTTTCATTATAATTAGTTATCTTAAGTAGTCAACATTCCCCACAGAAATAATTGCAATTGAGTCTTTGTTAAATTGCTGATTTCACAAATATTATGTCTTCCTAAATGTGTAATTGTAACTAAACCAGCAGCAAACACCATTCTACAAGTCCAATTGCACATCTGTTCTGTGGAGCAGAAGCCTTTCTTGGACCATTTGGTTTTCCATATCCTATTGGAAGCTGCTCAGGGAGAGGGTGCTGGAAAACTGCTGTAGCTACTGTACCCTGTCCTCAGACAGTCTTTTCAGCAGTTGGATCAAGTGTCTTCTGAGAAGTTTAGGTCAGTTGGGGTTTGAGAGAGCTATGCTGTTTGCCAGACAGGGATAACTGGAATCTGATTTTTAAGGTTGCTATTTTTTATACAGTGAAACTTTCACTGAGAGAGCAATCCATCCAAGCTGTGAAATAATGTTTAATTAATTAGCATTGTTTGTGTATCTTGAATATCAAAAGAGTGGCAAGGGCTCCAGATTAAGGTGGAAGTTTTCAAGTAGCCATTAACTGTGGAGAGCTTGAACTCCTGTCCAGGAGCCCTTCGGCTGACCTTGGTGTGTCTGGAAACTGGAACATATTTAAATGTCCTGCTCACCTGTCTTTCAGTTTTCCTGGAATGTGAACAAGCTCTTTGAGGAGCCCTTGAGTTTGCCAAAGTGCCTGCCAGTCACTGCACAGGGGGCAGAGCCCAGCACTGTGCACTCTCCCTCTCTCAGCACCCCGTGACAGATGGACTGACGGCTCCTGTGCGGAGCAGAGAGCAGAGACTCCCCAGCTGAGCTGGGGGGTGGGCACCGACTCTGGTAGCCAGCATTTGTCATATCTAAGTAATACACTCCCTGCAACCATATTAAAACAAACATTCTGGGAGCCTTTTTATTACAGCCATGCTCTGTGTGCTGCACAGGGCTCTGCTTCCTGCAGCAAGGAGGGATCGTAAAATCTCTGCAGTTTAAAGAGCCTGTGCAGCAGAATAATGTGGGAGATGAAGTCTCATTTTTCAAATGTCTGGCAAGTATCAGCTTTCAATAAACCCTTTTCCTCAAGGAAATTGACTTTGCATGGTTACCAATCATAAAGTGCTCAGGCATGTTGATCCTAAATCTTGCAGTTGTGATCCCCATGGCTTAGTGAGCAAGAAAGAATCCCCATAGTGGACTTTGTTTGGGTGTTGCTAAACGTAGATCTGCTCCTGGGGTGGAGATACATTGAAATCAGAGGGGATTTTTGTTCCTCTCTCAAAAAATGAAGCCAAAATCTTACAGCCTTCTCCTCTTTCACCTCATATCTGGTCATTAGGGAAAACTCAACACTGTAGTTGGAAAAGACCAATAATCATATTGGTGCCTGGAGTCTGACATATTGACAGAAAAAAGTAACTTTAAAAGTGGTGAAAAATTATCACTCATCTAACCTGGGTTAAAAGTGAAACTAGATCTAATACTTCCAACTTCAGCTGACCTTTACTTAAAGCAGACTTGTGTGAAGTGACAAGGCATGTGTAAACTGCTACTGTCAGTCTTCCCAAAACTCAACCAGTCAAATTTTGGTTTTCCAACTTGCTTTGTATGCTGGTTGTCCTGATATGAATAAGCAGATAGTGGTACTCCCATCTCTTTTTCTGGCAAGGTTGCTTGGAAAATATCTGCATGGCAAATTTGTCAAGTTTGAAGTGCTTGTCTTGATTTGTAACTGTAAATGGAATCCCAGTCCTGAAGACTTTAAAACAGGATCTACCAATCATTTATTGTATACTTTTGGGGCCCATTAGAAACTCAAAGGATATTCAGGGAAGCAGAAAATCATATATATTATAAAAAAAAAAAAAGAAAGAATGTGCATCAGTTCCAATATTTAGCATTGTATATATTATGCTGTTGTATACATAAGTATCATTAAACAGCTATGTAAATAGTATACAAATGTGAGAATAAAGAAATTACAGTTTTCCATTTACAAGTCCTTTATAGCACAATAGTCTCTTCTCCTCCCCATAGTGATCTGGGTTGTTTAAAATCTTCTTGTTCTGTGGAATTCATAATTTTTCTCATGAACAAGAGACAACAGACAATTAAAAAAAGAGACCTTCTGACCAGATGTAAGAGGAAAACACTTTCACAGTGATGTCAAGTAGTTGGAGAAGGTGCCCAGAAAGTTGTGCATTCTCTGTCCTTGAAGGTTTTAAAGATGAGGCTGAATGGAGCTCTGAGCAACCTGGTGTGACCTTGTAGCTCATCTTGTTTTGGCAGCCTAACAGGACAAGAAACCACTCGAGCTTCCTGCAATTCTGAATTATCCTGTGATCTGCTGAAATAATTATTTCTCAGATGAAGCACATATCTGCATTAACTACATATAAATCACCTCAGAGTGAAATTCAGACTAGATGACCTGGAGGTCCCATGTCATTTCTGGGTTCTGAGAATCTGAATTCTTAGCAAAATGAAATATGAGCTTTTCTCTTGATGACTCTGAGTATTTCTGGCTAAGCAGAGATACTCTGCAACCCTCATCCTTGTAGTCCAGGACAGAATGCTCTGTGCACAGACCTGTTTAATGGCTTTAGAATTGTTTTCCAGCCATTTGCCTCAAGGTTTTTTCCTTCAGATTTCTACATTTAGGCTGCTATTGTGATAATGTTACCAAACTCAATAACTGCTGTTAAAGTGAGGGAGCAGCATCTGCCAGACTCAGAAATACAATTACAGTCAAGCACTAATGAAAGGCTGCAACAGCATCTGCCTTTTCTGTGCCACTGCTGTAGCCTGGCTGATGCAGCTTCCCAAAACAAGCACTCTCCCACGTCAGTGTGGGATTCATTAGTTCCTCTGACGCCAGAGCTCCAAGCTGGGCCCACCTGGCAGAACCTTTCCAGTTATCATTACATGAGGAACCGACTTCCTGAGAGTGCAGAACATTGGGGGAAAGTGTTCCTTCTGTTGTGGTTAGCTAGGATCAGCTGTGACCTTATCTGCAGGCACAAGGCAGGCAATATTGAATTTTAAATAAGGAGTCTGGGTGCTGTGAGAACATGTGCTTATAATTCTCCAGGTAGTAACACGAGTACCACAGGATTGTTTTATGGATAGTGTTCAACTGGAGTTCCAGCCTTTGGGATGAGAAATAAAATCTGGCTTTAAACCCTCTCCAAAACAGGACTGTGAGACTGTCAGACTCTGCTTCCTTCTTGACTCATTATCAGCTTGTGACTTTCCCATTTTAATTTACATTGAATAAATTTGTCATCACCATCACCCAGTTTCCTGAACATGGAGAAACACTTGAAGCTGTTTCATGCAAGCATGATGATGATTTCACACTGGTTATTAGTAATTGAAGCACTGACAGACTCTTCAGTGGTCAGTCATCACATTAGAAAATGTAAATTTTAGTAGATATCTAAGTATCTTTACACAGTGAGAGGCAATCAGAATGTTCCCTGACAGTCCAGGCCAGTTTAAAGCCTTCCTGAAAGCTAATATAATTATTTTGCCAATAAGTGAGCAGGGGCACACACATCTCTGTCATTAGGTGTTGCTTGTCTTTGACTGCTGGGATAACCAAGTACTTGACTAGATATTGCCATATTGACACTTCAGCTGTTTTCCCGGGACAGGTTGTGTTAACTCAAAGATGACATTTGGTTCCCTGTAAATAACAGGAGAAAATGCTGAAAAATACATGCTAGGTTTTCTTTGACTTCTTGTAACATGTTGTATATCCTAAGGAAAGCTTCCTGCTGAGAATTCTTTCCTTGCTGCCCTGTGGTGCCTTTGAATGTAGGTGAAGCCTTTGAGTATTGATTTTCTATAAAGGTCATGTCTATTCAATTTGCATTCTGCTCTTACTCATGCAAAGCTGTTACCCACTTCTCCTCTTCCAAACAAGTCTCCTCTGCCTCTTCTATCTGCCTTTTTCTGGTGAGTTCTCCCTTTCCCCAGTGGAGTCTGGCATGTGGGATGTGCCAGCCAGTCCATGGAATGCCAAACATTTTCATTCTCATCTTGTTGTCGCTGCTGTCAAAACACAAAGCGAGTGAAAAAGGAAGAGAAGTTTTTCTGTGTAGTTTTTCTCCCCAGCACTTCCCTTTTGGCTCATTAATGTGCCTTGGATGATTCCTGGTCCATCCTGTAGCACCAGAGACCAGCCTGCAGTCCCCAGCAAGGCTAAGGTTGCTCAGCTGCCATTTGATTCTTCAAGTTATTTGCTGATAGTTTGATTGCTTGACTTCACTGAGATAAATATACAAATATTCCTAAGGGTAAAAACAACATAAACATTCCCATTTGCTCTTATAAAACAATTTTTTCAATCATTTTGGGTTTGGAGTTCAGAATGTTATTTAAATGTTAATCACTTGAAACTGTACTTGGCCATATAATTCAATTACAGGACCATCTTAATTATGCAGATGGTGCTTATGAGCAGCTGATACAATTACAGAGCCAATTCAGTGCACATCCATTTCAAGGGCTTAGCTGAAACACGTTATTATTTCAATGTGTGTGGACAAATCCACTTTTTCAGGAAATGGGTTCATGGAATTGTAATAGTTCTCTGCTCAGCTCACTGCTCTCAGTGGCGTGTAAACCACAGGGTCTGTAACCATCCTCCTGGATTCTGTGGTGGTCCAAGGCTTGGGAGAGGTTTCTTCATGTTTTTAACATATCCAGAGGGATGAAAATGGAGACTTGAGTTAATAATCCATCATCCCTCTGGGTAACAGGCGGTTTTATTTCTACTTGAATTTTTAAGCTCCTTTTGAATGCTGCCCCACATCTGGAGGCCGTGTGTAAATCTCATCCAATCAAGCTGATAACAAAATAGGAAAATTAGTGGAATTTGCTTTCACCATGAATTGGTGCAAAATAAATACCACGTAATTCCTGCTAAAATAAGACTCAGCTTCTAATGTTGTACTTTCTTTTGGTGTCAGTCCAATAAAAGGAACCCTTAGCATGTTTTACAGACTGGTTCAGTGTTTAAGAAAGATCAATGTTTCTGCTTCCTGGAATATGTTTTTCTCATCTGCCCTTGTGTTAGTTTAAAAAACCCTCTTATACCCACTTTTAACTCCATGTGAGACCAGCCTTATATACCTAATTAATAACTGGATGCCTTTAGGGGGGCTGGGATAGTGAAGAAAGATTAAGCAAAGAACTGGAATTTATCGAGGGGAATATCCATAAAGGAGATATTTTAAAACAACTGAGGGGTTTTAAAGGAAAATGAACCTTAATGCTCTTGGCCAAAAATCATCCTCTAACTCACAGTGAGTAGGAGGAGAAACATTTCAGGGTTGGTTTATTCTGCTTTCTCACAGCTTTTCACTTTGGATTAGATTAGGTACTGCATTAGGTCTGTTGCATGGGAGATACACAGAATAGGTGTTGTCACCTCAGGAAAGCTGTGCAGGACCTGAATTCCCACTTCTGAACAGTCTGCACAAGCTCTTTCCTCTGCCAGATTACTCTCATGCCTAAAGGAGAGTGGGTGCCTCTGTATTTGTGGCTTTATAGAGGGTCAGTTGCTCTCATTCTTGGTATTTGGCTCTTAAGGAAATGTCACAGATTTTATCCCCATGAACCTGGTCATTGAAAATTCATGCCAGGAAAACTCATCACATTGTAAATTCTGTTTTCCAGCACTGGGTTTATTTACGTTTTGTTGAAACTAATGAGAGAATGAAACCAAATGCAGTGAATTCCCTGCAGCAGTTCCAGGGCAGCTTTGCTGGGGGGGTTATTCCATGGGATGGAGCACTGATGGTCAGACTTCAAGCCCAGTCTTAGCACAGGAATGAACAGCACTGACCCAACTCTGCTGTGTGTGCACTTCTTAAGCATCACAAAAAGACATCCTGGTTATCCACATGTAGAGATACAACTGTGGTTCAGTTGTAAATTCTCTTATTTCTGAGGTTGTTTTCGTTTTTGCTTTATGCTTTGTTACAAGTACTGCTTGCAACAGAAACTCATACTGTAATAGTAGATAATAATTAGCATCTAGCAAAGTAAATTGGAAGTACATACTTGCTTTCAGTTTTCTTTTTGTGAGGTTTAGGCCTCTGTCATGGAACAGTCCGAGCTATGATACCTAAAATCAGTGTGGGACCAGTGCACAAGGAGAGAGGGTAGAAATCAAAGGATTTGTAATCCTAAGAGTATGTCTGGGGGTGTTGTTCAAGTCTCAGTAGCTGGTTCTGCCTTTTCATGCCTTGTTAACCTCTTCTTTATGGATAAGACACTGTACAGGCTGGAAAGGGAAATGCATGATATGTGGGAACCAAAAGAGGATCCAAATTACTGTGATTGGACAAACAAATGGCCATAAGAAGCAAACAGGAAGAGATGACATTGGCACTGCTGTTGGAGCAAAGGTGGAGGAGCTGTTCCTGTAGCCTAATATGAAAATTACTCTTTTACTTCTGATGGAGCCAGTGGGAGGTTGGATTAGGTGTCAGGGAAATACAGATTCCAGAGGGGTCAGACTAGTGCTGCTTATGATTTCATAAAATTGTTTTAGCTATTAGTTCATGCAAAAATGTAACCTCATTTATCCATCATTGCCTTCCATGGGATTTTGTCTTAACTAATGTTAAACTTGGTTTTCCACAACATGTAAAGGAGAGAATTCAGGCTGATCAATACTGACTTTGTGTAGGCTGGAAAGGTGAGTTCCCCTCTGAAACCCTCTCATTCCAAAGCATTCCTGTTCTCCTTGAGCTCTCCATACTACTCATGCCCCCATCTCCTGTGTATCTCAATTCCTGGAGCCAATAACAACAGCAGGAGCAGAGAACTGCAATGAGTGCACAACGTTCCAAAAATTTCAGGAATACAAAGGCAGAGGAAGCACCTTCTGAATTACTTTTTGGAGTAAAAGAAAAGTGTTATGTGCTCTAACAAACATGGATTTCCTCCCTGAGAGGCTGCCCTGGTGCCTCTCTGCTGTAGATGCAGCGTGTTCAAAAGAGAAGCTCCCCATGCTCTGAGGGGTATTTAAGGTGGTGCATTGGCTTGCTGAGAAATAGAGGTTATATTTTCCTTTTTTCCTATAAACATCTCTGTCTTCTGATTTCATATTAGTGTGGTCTCTCAGAGAGAGCCACAATGATGCAATATTAAGCCCCTCAAACTCATTGACAAAGGAAGAATTTTGCACCCAAGAGCACTAAGTCAATATATATTGTTTTGTAATTTACCATTTTCCTTAGGCTGAAAGTAGTTTAAAGATGTGGATTTTGGCTTTTGTAAGAAATATAGATAATTTCCTGCCTATTTTCCTTCTGAGTGTAAGATACCACCTATGCAGATGACAGTGACAACTTAAGTGTTCTTGTGTTTGATTGTCTCAGCAGGAGATCCAGCTTGTTGGTGGGTTTGTATGTACTTGTTATACAGGCCAGAACTCTGGCTGGGTGAGCTGAAAAAACTTGCACAAGTGCTGTCCAGGACTTTCTGGCTGAATTGCTCAGTACTACTGGCTGGTTGCTGTGTAACTGTACAAAATATATTTTCTAAAAATGATTTAAATTGCTTTTTGTGCTGCCTTTCCTCAACTGCACGGGAATCTGGTGTGACTGGAATGGAGCAGGTTCATACCATTTTAGTACAGGTGATGTTGGAAGGGTATTCAAGTGATCACTGGACAATGATTCTGGAGAGCCCTTGCTTAAAGCAGAGCCACCTTATCAGGTTGCTCATGGCTTTTTTTTAGTATCATCTTGGAAACCTCCAACAACAGGGACTGAACAGCTCCCCTGGCCAGCCTGGTCCCCTGCTCACTGTCCCCAGGTGAAGGGAGTTTGCCTTGTAGTAGGTTTTAATCCAGACCTTACACTTCTCTTCTTGTCTCTGAAACACTTTTTTGTTTTCTCCTTCCATGACCAAATTAACCCTGCACTGCTTATCAAGACATTTCAAACTCCTAAAATTTCAATTAGACTTAAGAAAGCTGCTGGCAGAGAAAATTGGGGAGGAAAGGGGTTTTCTCATTGTTGACTTTGTGTTTGAATGTGTGCATGGAATAGCAAGGTGGGAAGTATTTGCTGTTTCTGTGTTTATTAAGCTGAAGGCTTCCTTAAATATTTGTGTGGAATTTTGAACAAATTCAGAGAGCACTAGGCATACAAAGCCCCCCAATATTTCTGTATTTTTAGATGCTACATAGATATTCATATCTATACACACTGTTACTGTGTGTTCCCCAGCTGTGAGAGGACTCATGTTGACTGTGTTTTTGTCACCTTTTAAATGTAACAGGCAAATGAAGACCTTTACATGTGAGTTGGCTTTCATAACTTGGTTAATATTTTTTTACATTTAACCCCAAAGTCCAGTCTATCTTTATTTGATTACTACGAGATGAGTGAATTCTAAACCTTTCCTCTGTTTTCAGGCTTCTCAATGCCAATAAGATCAACTGCCTGAGGGTGAACACGTTCCAAGGTCTGCATAATCTCAAGCTGCTGTCTCTGTACGACAACAAACTGCAGACCATCAGCAAGGGGCTCTTTGCCCCTCTGCGGTCGATCCAGACGCTGTGAGTATGTGGCACAGCACAAACGACAGCTCGCTCTTCCCACCAAAGATGTTGCTTGTCTTTACATCTGACAGCAAGACAATTTGGAGGAGACATCAGTGTAGCAGCCCCTCCTTTTCTCACGGAAAGAAAAGGAGTAAGAAACAGAAGTATGGCATCAATTGGCAGCAAGGCCAGCTCTCGACACAGCCTGCCCATAGTGACACAAATGTCATAAGTGTTTGAAGTCCGTCCTGTTTGTTGGGAAGATAATATGTGCATTTGACTCTGTAAAATATATGAGCAGCAGATTCTGTTAGAATCATTGCCTAACAGTTTTTAATGAGTTAATGAGTTGGCATCTCTCCTTTCTGGATCTGAGTCCTGCTCATTGACCATGAGAATGATCCCTGTACTGGTGTATATTTGTATATATATGTGTATATGGTTGGAAAATGTCTGACCTGGGCATGACGTAGACAGTGTATTTCAGCTGACATTTCACTTAAGAGAAATAATATGTTGTGTTATTTGATCAGTGAAGAAAATCCACTAAACAGTTTCTGACAGTCTTTAAATAGGAGGCATTAGAATAGGGATCCAAAGCAAAAAATATAGAAATGACTCAATATTTTGTAGAAGGAGGTCTCATCCTAAAGCTGTGAGTAGTAAGATAATAAGGTAAATAGTACTCCTTCAGAGCTGGAGTTGGCAGTCACATATTCCAGTATTAAAATATGTATGGATATGTATGTATATAAAAATAAATACTGGAATATACATGCACATTATGTACATATATGCACACACATACTATAGTGTTGGAAATTTTTGTATACAAATGCACATTTATAATTTAATACTGGAAATGCATTGGCTAAATTAGTTTTGTGAATCTTTTAATTCATACACAGGTGAACTAATAGGGAGTGTTTCTGCCACCTCCTCAGGCAGCCATAAGCACAGCCTCAATTTTCCAGCACATACATGGCCAGTATGTGTTGCTGCAAACCATTAAGGCATTGGCATCATCATGTACAAAATCCCCCCTGTCCTACCCCTCCAGTTCTGTATATCTACACTGATATAAACAGGGGCCACAGGGAGGGTTCATTTGCAGAGGTGTATAAGGTTGGGCAAGTTAAAAAACAAGCAGCACCTCTAGGGTATAAACATTTGCCCTTGGTTCCCATGGGATGTTGTTGGCATTCCTGGTGGCCCTTACCTAGAATGGACTTTTTGCTTCACACCAGGACATTTTGACATGAAATATTTTGATTCATGCTCCCATTTTTAATACTCCAAGTGTTTGCCAACATCTGTGTTTATTCTAGACCTACAAACCCAGACCCATATATTGTCTCTGTGTGCTTGGTTGGTTTTTGGCCCTTTCTCACCACAAATGGCTCTACTGCAACAGTAATTTTGAGTTTCTTCAGGCCCTCTCAGCTCTGTGCCTTCCCTTCCCACTCCTGGGCAGGCATTGCCCTGTTGTATTTTATACTTGTTCTGTTAAATGACAGTTCATAACTATAACTACAAACAGAAAAGAAGTTTCTACGTGTAGAAAACAGTAACAGAGGCTATAACTTTACACCTCTGTCCAAACCAAATTGAAACATCTGTCTTTTTTTAAACTGTCTTTGCAGTTATTGGAGGGCTGTGTCCTGCTCCCTTGGAGGTCAGAGGGGCTCATACAAATTAGCTCAGCTGGGACCAGAATCTGGGCTCTGGGGAAAGACCTGACAAACTCTCCTGATTCAGAGCTCAGCTTTGCCAGGCAGAATGAATCACAACAGCAGCAGAGAAACACTCTTTCTCTCTAAGATGCTCCAGCAGGTTTCTGTTACCAAAGTCTAAATACCTGCTTAAAATCACTGCTGTAATACTATTTCCAGTTACATAAGAAACTAATTGTCCAAATTTTGGTGAAGGATAAAGTTCTACCTTGCATAAACTTCAGTCTTATAAGGCTTTTTACTCCAGCAAAAAAATACATATAAGGGGAATACTATTGATGAATATAAGGATATATTAATTTCACTCCCGTGAAAAGAGCTCTTTATCCCTTCTGGCTTTGCCCAGAGGTCTATGGAGCTTTACTGATTCACGTTTTGATCCCTGGAAAATTGAGCTTGCTGATAAAATTTCTTTTAAACCAGGATACAGAATGATCTTCAGGTAAGGTGCATTTCTCTCCAAAGGCAGCATGTTAAGTCTCCGCAGAAAACACAGCTCTTGGTAGGCAGGAGATCTGTGTCCTTTAGAGGGACTTTACGATCTGAATTTTTGTTTCCTGTCTGAAAGGACTTGCAGGAGGCTTAATGAGCTGCGAAATGTGGTGGCTCACAGAATTCTCTCATTCATGCACAGCTCTGTGTGCTTTCCGCCAGACCTGGGTGGTTTGTTTTTAGGGGGGTTTTCTGGGAGGGAAGGAAGGAGGTTTTTCAATTACTCCACTCCTCAGGTTCGCGTTTGGTGAAAAACGGTGATGGAGTAGAGTGTCCCAGGTCACTCGTGATTAACCACGCCATCCTTCTTGCAGCCATTTAGCTCAGAACCCCTTCGTGTGCGACTGCCATCTGAAGTGGCTGGCTGATTACCTGCAGGCGAACCCGATCGAGACGAGCGGCGCTCGCTGCAGCAGCCCCCGTCGCCTTGCCAACAAGCGCATCAGCCAGATCAAGAGCAAGAAGTTCCGCTGCTCAGGTAATTCGGTTATCCAGCCTGCGCTGCGCTCTCGATTCAGAAATAAGCGGGGCCACAGAGCCCGCTAATCCAATCTGCGGGACAGTGTTGGCTGTAATGGATATTAGGGAGCATCTCTTCAAATTAAATTTGGGAAATTCGGTTAGGTCTCCAGAAAGCCAATTAGCTTATGGATTAAAATAAAACAAAATAAAAATTAAAAAAAAATACCAAAAGGCAGTCTATATCTGTCTTCTCTGCATGTCTCTTAAAAACAACGATAAAAGCTTGTGATATTTAATTGTAAAGCATTACTAAATTATGAAATGTTTAAGGAAAGCAGTGAAGGTGTATGTGAATTCATGTGGCAGATGTCGTGTTTTGAAGGTGTGGAAGGGGGCTGGGTTGTCGTTGTACTCACCCAGAACTCTTAGTGACCTAATGAGGGCTGAGCTCTAATAAGTTCTCAGACATAAAAGGCTGAGAACAGCGTGAGTGAGATTTTTATACAAGTGGCAATGGGCATTTCTGGTCTGGGGGTGAGGGGATGGCATCGATTCATGTGCTTTCAGAGACTGACCATCCTAATATCCACAAATAACATACATTAATTCAAGTAAAACTCCTGGTAAGATTTTTGGTTACAGGTTTTGAATAAAATTTGGATCCTAATTTAGGCAAAAGTTTTATGTTGTGAGTTAGATGGGAAAATGTTTCCACTCGAAAATACCCTCCAAAGTCATATAAACAGCTTTTTTCAAACCTATCTCTTCTTTATGGTTCAGCTGTCAGCAAAAGGACATTTGTTGCCCTGTACAGCAGGACTAACCAGCTGACTGCTTTGCTCTTCCTGTGTTTGGCTCTTGGTTATATTGGTTAGATGTATTTTATATTTCTGCCTTTTTGTGTATTGTAAAGACACGCAGGTTTCAGTGAGCAAATCTATTAGTGTGTGCTGAGAAGAAAAATGACTGTTATTGATGGAGTACCTTGCAGTGTTTGCTATGAAAATGACTATGATTTTCCCTTTTTCCTCTGAAAAGAAACATGATTAATTGTGTTCCTGGTGGTAAAAGATTAATGACTCTAGATTGGGATGCAGCATGAAGCTGAGTGGCAGCAGCCCAAAACAAGCTGTTGTGCTTTGTGCATCTCTGAGAGCAATATGCCAGCTAAACCTTCCCTTTATGGGGAAAATAAAATAAAGATAACTTCATTTGCAGTCAGCTTTTCTTGGGCAGCCTTGTTAAGGTCCTTAATCCCTTGTGACTCAAACCACAAAATTTATTATCAGACCTGAAATTACGACATATTTGGTCTAGGTTTTTGGATTGTGTCCATCATAGTAACAAGATAATTAGTCAGTAATATTCATATTTAAAGAAACTGGAAATGAAAATGCATAAATATAATTTAGAAAGCAAAGTAGACTGCAGAAACAGATCTGTATGAACCTGTACTCAATTTGCCATTGTTATTTTTTTCTGCTTTTGGTAATAGGCTGGAGAAATTAATGTTATATATGTGCATGCATGCTTTGAACAATGGGACAGGTGATTGGATGAGGCAAACACCATCTGATATCATTTAGGAAAAGTCATAGCTAAGAAGAGTTACAGTGCAGAACACAGTACCTGGTGATGCTGAGAATAATATTTTGTGTGAGTTCTTGTCTTGGGGGTCCTTTCCTTCAGGCATGAGG
Organism: Pithys albifrons albifrons; assembly: GCF_047495875.1. Taxonomy (NCBI): domain Eukaryota; kingdom Metazoa; phylum Chordata; class Aves; order Passeriformes; family Thamnophilidae; genus Pithys; species Pithys albifrons. The sequence continues at coordinate 5,354,705 of NC_092472.1, forward strand.
CTGTTTTTCCCTTGCTCTGCAGCTCTACATCTATATCAAAACCACATGGAAAAGGCATAAACCTGACTTATTAAGGAGAAGAGCAGGGATTGTACAGCTTCAGAACAAAGATTTCAGCTGGATGGAAACTAATGCTATTCAAAAGCTCAATAGAAAAGATATTCTTGCCTGTAGAGTTTCCAGATGGCAACGAGGTACATTGAACTCGACTCGCTGTCTGCTCACATGAGACAGGGGAACGTCTAATGGTTTAGAAAATCTTAGTTTGTAAATCAATCCAGAGCACAGACATCCTTGGCACCTGTTCTGCTCAACTTGTCCCTTTGAATCATAGCTGCTTCAGGCTTGGCATTCAGCAGGAATTTTCCATGTTTTCATTTTGAGGAATATGTTTCATCCCAGGATTTAACACAGCACGTCTCTGTGCAGAAATGTCCACGAGCTATGAATCTTCATCATTCAGAGTATTGAGCAGTGCTTTGTGTTATCCAGGGATGAGTCTGCACAATCCCACCAGGATGGCAATGCTTTGTAATTGTCAGTGTCCTTGCTGGCTGTGGGATTCTCCCCCTCCAGTTTTCACAGCTTTTGCTCAGTGAATGAGAAAAGAATTTTTATTTTAAAGGCTTTTGTAAATACGTATCTCTTTCCCAAAGGATTCTTATTTCAGGATCCTTGTATTTTCATGTGGTTTATTGAATGCATTTGGTACATTTCAGTGGTCAGAATGTTGGGTTTGGGGTGGGGGGTGGACAAACACAGGGAATATGAAGGGTTGGTTAAGGAAGCAAGGGGAGGATTTTATCCTCCCCTGGTCTCTGACCTTTGAGAAGAGATGAGGATGCACAGAAAGTGGGAGCCCTATGGGAGCAGAGGTTCTCAGCCAGTGTCAGGGTCACACCAATGAGCAGTTCAGTCTAGCTGAGCTTAATACTTTGGCATCAGGGAAAGGACCAGTTGGGAAGTCATAAAATTCTGAGGTTGTCCTGAAGCAATTCATGTTTTCCACATTCCATTTTACAAGGGCATGTAGTGACAGGACAAGGAGGAGTGGTTGTAAACTGTCAGATGGTCAGTTCAGGTTGGATATTGAGAAGAAATTCTTCCCTGTGAGGGTGGGCAGGCCCTGGCACAGGTTGGGCAGAGAAGCTGTGGCTGCCCCAGCCCTGGAGTGTCCAAGGCCAGGCTTGGACAGGGCTTGGAGCAACCAGGTCTAGTGGAAGGTGTCCTGTCCATGGCAGGAGGTGCAACAAGATGATCTTTAAGGTCCCTTCCAACCAAACCCATTCTATGATTCTATAATCATAAAGGGGATTGTCAGAAAGAATCTGGCATGAAAAGAATGTGACTGTTCAGTAAATGAAGGGAAGAAAGGGAAGTGTTTTTTTAATACAAGGATAGGAGAGAGGAGGGGTTAGCAGGGACAGGGGAGAAAACCTGAGATGTCTGAATTTTCATCAGTTTGAAATGGTGAAGGAACACCAAGAGGCTCATGTCGAGAGTCCACACTCAGAGATGCAGATGGGCTGAATAGAACTGTATTTGGTAATTAAATGAAACTGTGAGGACAAAACCAGGCAGCACAGTAAAAAAGTTCCAATCCAGAAAACTTCATTCTGCACATTGTTTCCTTCAGTTTTCCTTCCAGCTCCCCAGCATCATTTCAGATAGTATTTAGCAGGAAGTGTTTCTCTTGTTTTTCCAATTGCTCACTTTTTTCAGTTGAGGCACTTTCCCCAGATGCAGTTTCCTCCCAGCACCAAATGACTCAGGCTTTTACTGATAAAGTGGAGCAACATCTGCAAAGGTTATGAGTGGCCATGGAAGGAAACGTCTGTGCAACAGGTAGATAATGTACATAATTCTTTTCAAAAGGAGAATTGGAAGCATTATAGCATGAAATGAAGGAACAGCAGGGAAAGGGGCATGTTTTTGCCCAGGGCTGTGAGGCAGGCAGAGCTGTTAACTATACCATCAAATATGTTTAAGCATCAGATTGCAACAGATACTATTTCCCATGATTTTCTGCTTTCCATTTAATACAATGCACAAAAATAATAACAAACTTCCCTGTCGCTCAACTGTCTCCCCACAGCTTGAGAATCCAAGACTAAATATCTGAGACTTTCTCTTGAATGAGAAATTGGAAGAATAGGCTGTAACTAATTCACTCTTCTGTTTAGGAAAGGGAAATATTGTCATTTTCAGTGGCAATAGTGAAATTCTGATGATCATTTTCCTTTTGTCTGCATCTGTCCACTATGAGCACACCAGGATCCAATGGTGCCCTCCAGCCTTAGGTCCCTGGAGGTCCCCATTCTTAGTAAGGGTAAGGGGGGAAAAGATCAGCACAAATATCCCACCCAGCAGCATTTGATTAAGTTCACTACACAGCAGTTTTGTTTTCTAAAGCAGCACTGGGCTTTAGGAGGAAGGGAAATGAATCTATAAGCAGATTGTGTTGTCTCTGTGGTAGCTTATTGTCACTTCAAGAGTTGGCAGGATCCTTGATTGCTGTGTGACACTGTGTATGAAACAGCTTTTGGAAAGAATTGCCCTTGTATTCATCTGTATATCTATTCTTCCCTGTGATGTGTTTGCATTTTTTAGTGCATTGTGTTTCAAAAGCGATGAAAGTTCCCCCTGCTGTACTGACACAAACCATCTCTGATAATGATCAAAGCAATGTGTATCTACAAATATCATATCACAAAAGCTTTTTATCTTCTAATTCCTGGAAATAAGACTCTTATAAAGAAGATTGCTATTGGAAATACTATGAAGTCAACCTGTCTTCCTGCTTCCTCCTGCATTGGGGCATACATTGTGTCTAACTGGCTTTAATTAGTCACTTTAGTTCCAGTACAATCAAGAGCACAGAGAAGAACAGGACAACAATGAACTGTGTGCCAGCTCTGTTCTGTCCTTTTTGGACACTACTACTAGCTTGCTAATTTAGGGCTAATGTCATTCCTCTCCTGTTATCCCCTATTATGGGATGGCAATGTAGTTGCTTTTTGGTCACTCATAATTTGAAGGCATTTGGCCAAGCCTCTTCTTACTTAATTGCATTTTTCCCCCTAATTCTCTGTGTGTCTTTTCCAGTCTCTGTCCTCGTCCAGGCTCACCTTCCTTGGGTTACCTGTCTGCTTTGGAACAGAGTTGCTGTTACTTGTAATCACCTGAAACTTCCTTCTCTCTTCTCTGCCTTGTTGCACCCTTAGAAGCAGGAACTGCAGTGGATGGAGTCAGGGGAGCACAAGTTGCACATCAGGACTTTTTGTCCAGTCCCTACAGCAGTTCACACGTTTCATATCCCTTGGTCTCCCAGTGTTATCCCCCTCTCTGCTCTTAGTGAAAATGCAAACACTATTTAAAATCTTTGAGCTCTCAAACTGAAAGCTGCAATGTATTTTTACTCCTCAACCAGTGTTTAAAAGGCATGAAGGGTAGGTGAATTTAATCCAGATCTTACACCATCTATCTGACTGAAACACTCTCCAGTTGTTCCTGTAATTTTCCAATCACTCTGATGACAACTTTACAAATTCCTTCCATCTTCAGTAAGCAAATAGTCGTTTACAAACCAAGAATTCCTCTTCCTGCCTTTAGCATATTCTCTTTGATGGAAAACACTGATATCCACCTGCTCCTGTCTGCCTTGTGCTACAGGGACAAGAGGTCAAGCTCCAGCACATTTCTCATCAGGACTTCCCTTTGAGTGGAATGAGGGAAAGGTTAGAAAACACTGGTTATGATTTGGACAACTGGAAAATTAACTACATTCAGATTTCTCTCTGGGTTTTGGGTTGGAGTTTGGTTTTGTTTGTTTATTTTTTTTGCCTGTGCTTTTAAATGCTGTATGTTCTACCATTTTTCTCCCCTAAAAGACACAAAGACTCAGCAAAGGTACCTTCAGAAACTCTCTGAATATACCAAAACTAAGGATACATCTGTGGGGCATAAGAATAATTCTATCTGAATGGAAGGTTGTTTAACAGCAACAAATCACCATCAGATTAAATCCTACATTGTACTCTTAATTATGAATATGAATTTTTCACTGCACAGTGTAACCAAGTATATTTGAGCTTTGATTTGCATGAAATCTTTCTGAAGTTGAAGCCATTAGGGAACACAGTACAACTGCTATGACTAATGGTAATGGAACTAAATTCCCTTGCACTGCAGAAGTGTTCCTGTTGTTACAGTAACTTGGCTGTACTGCATGCTGGTTACAGCCTTCCCTTTTCTGCACATCTTTGATAGCAATTCAGATCTTCACATTAAAATTTGTGCCAGTTACTCTAAGCCTTCACTAGCTCATGATGGTGAAGGGTTCCTGCACTGCAGTGGGGGAAGGCTGGCAGAATGAAAACCATTTCACTCAAGGAAGCATAAGCTTAACATAAAACAGGTGGGTCTGTTTGGCAGAGAGGATGGTTCTTAATAAGGAAGTAAATTGGCATGTTCCAGTTAGAAGGTTTATTTTAGGCCAATATCCTTATTTGCAGTCATAGTAAAGAGGCAATGAAAGGAGGGGAGGATGAATGTTGAGTCACAGTTGCATCCATATATCCATAATCACTTAGGCATCCAAATAACAGTTGTCCTGGATTGCCCATGCAGCCAGAGTACAGGGCTGCATAGATTCCTCACTTGGGATCCTAATTGCCCTCTAGAGGTGTCTTCATTAGCTGAGTGATGGATTGATCTTGTAACTTCAAAACCTGAGGTGGCACAAAGTTTATTCTGCTCTCCCGTTGCCATTCCACGTGTTGAGATTAGGCTGAGCAACACTTACCAGAGATGCCAAGGTAGCACTTCTCTGTGTCTAGTGGTCACTGGAATAGGATAAAGAAAATAATTGGAGAGGCTCTGGCATGAAGAGAGCAAGTCAGCTAAAACCAGTGCCAGGATGGTGGTGCCTGCAACGGGGCAATAAATTTTTCATCTGATTATTCTGAGACTGCAGCAGTGTCCTGAGGTGGCACAGCTTGATGGGACAGTTAAAAATAAGGTCCTACATAAAAATTCTTAGCAAACTGCAGGTTCAGTGACTGATGAACAGAACCTGGATCTCAAGAAGTGAAGTACCACTTAAGAGCAAGCCTTGGGTGTAGAAGGTCTCTAAAGGAAGGGGTTTTCATGGAAGCTGGCAAATATCTGGAGACAGAATCACTCATTTTTCAGCTTCTTTTGTGCAAACATTTGTGGGATCATCTTAGGCACATCCAAAGGCTTATGGAATTTTTTATTTTAATGTGTGTTTTCCTGGTACTTTGCCTGTGTTGCATCCAAGGGACATAAATTAGGGTTTTCACAGACTTTCCTTTGTGTGCTGGTACCTCTTGTTCATTGCAGTTGATGATTAGCTTAGGCAGTTATTGTAAGTGGTGTTTAATTAGTGCAGCAAAGGAACAGAGACTTGTTCAAAATATTCTCATGGGGTTTCTCAGGAAGACATTTGCAGAGCTCTGACTGCATTTGTTTCTAGTAGGACTGAAAGAGTTCATTGACACTGAAATCACTGAGTTTATTACAGATATTCCACTTAATACTGTAAATCAGTATATAATATAAAAGTCTTTGGAAGATATGAGCTGTTACTTGTCATTGTTTAACAGTACTGTGGATGAATTTATTTGAAGAGCCCTGGCCAGAATTGTTGTTTTTTTAAACCAGTGTAGGAATAAGGATATAGAACTCTGCATCCTTCTTCACTGGAGCCACACAAAATTACTGACAGGAATGCTAGTTCTAGATATAATTTATAAATAAATGAGGTGTGCATTCCGGGGTTATGCATACTTTGAATTAATAAGGGGAGAAAATTAGTGCCCATTTGTGCCACATTGCATGAGTCACAAAAGAAAATTAGTAATGTAATGTTTGTAGCAGCTTGGACTCTGGCTGGCTTGGCAGCTTGTGGAGATTGAAGATTTATTGTGTTAAGATTCCCTTAGAAAGCTGGTTTAGTTTCTTTTTTATATTATAGAGGTAGACAGTAAATCAAATTGTCTCTCATTGCTGTACCCAACCCACAGAATGGGGTGACTAAGTTAACACTGCACTTATTTTCTGGAGTTCCCAAGTAACTGTGTGTTGAGTTTTCTGCATTATAAGGCTGGGTCATAGCAGAATGGGGAAGCAAAGCCCCTTCTGTATTATCTGTCATCTCTGCTCAAGTACTTGCATTGTTCTTCATGTAGGCCATGAATAATCAGCTCGGTGCTGACATTGTTCTTTGGGCAGTGCAAACCCCTTACTAAGGAAAGTGATATGTGTTTAAAAGCACAAGCACTGACCTTCACTGAAGTCCAGCAAAGTGTTCTGAGCAGTTGCAGGGGACAGCCACTGCCTCTCTCATTTGTGAATCCTGCAAGAGCATTTGAGATGTGACTTTCAAAAGCACTGTCCAGTGGCAGACAGTAAAGTCAGTGAGAGCTTCATTTCAGAGAGAGCTGTCAAGCCAAAACTGAATGCCCTGCTTTATATGTCAAAGTTGCAGGAATGAGTTACAAGAAGCAAAGCTGTTTGAAATAATCCAGGATGTTGGAAAGAGAGAATGCTTGGCTTCCATCAGCAAATGATGTACCAAACCCAACAAATATGCCAAGAAACAGAATAACAAAATACTTTTTTTCAGTCTGTAGTAGCATGTGTGTGCTCCCTTGCTGTAAAGTGCAGCTGAAATACATAAAAAATAGAAAAGAAAAGCAGTGGTAATTACAGATGTCAGTGTAAGTGCCCCCAGCATAAAAGGCCTCTGGGAGTTGAAATCAGGCTCAAAGGGCACTCGGGGAGCATTTAATGCCAGAGCTTGGCCATCAGCTCAGAATCTGCTGTTATTAATACGAGCTGAGGTATTTCTAAGGTTGCTTTTAAACAATCGGAGCAAACCAAAATGGCATTTACGCTGAAAGGAGACACCAGGAGAGAGTAAGTAATAAAAAGCAGCGTAGATTGGGCATTCACTGTGTGGTGGAAGTTGCACATCCTTCCTGGAAGGAGCCATTTGCAGTCCTTTGGTAGTATTTTCTATGATCCAAGTTCTGTCTGGGTTCACCTGGGCTCTGTTGGTGTACACTAACCCCCATTGTGCTCCAGGGTGTTCCTGCAGCTGTAGCATAAAGGATGACCTCTTGTCTCCAGCACCTTTTTGCATGGGTGGAGTGGAGAGCAGCTCCCCGTGAACCTTCAGCTTGTGCTTCTCCATGCTGCTTCCTCTCAACGCTCCTCTCTCTCTGGCGCTGCCTAACTCTGCCTCTGGCTGTCCGTGGGGTTTTCCTTTGTGCTTGATCTAACCATGTGGTGGAACAATACAAATGGAACATGGTTCTGTCAAGCACCATGGAAGGCTGCATACTCCCTGCAGCATGGCATGCTCGGATCCTTCTGCTGGTTTCAGAGGCATCAAAAGGTGAGAGATTCCCCTTTTCTCACAGGAAGAAAAACGACAAAGGTGAAGTGTTGCTTAACCAGCTCCTGGGCATGGCGGGGGGAGCCCCAGGGGTGTTTGGGACAGACTTTCCACAGGGCTTGCATGCAGAATAACCATTTCTAAGGAATTAATCTGTTTAATTGCTCTTACAAATGAAGAAGTTAGGCAATCCTGTTGGTTGATAACATTCAAGGGTGGTTGCAGCCATACCTATGGAGGTGAAAAATCACTTTTGTCTTCTTGTCTTTTAAATAATGTGAGCTGTATCTGTCTGTCTGAGTTGTCCAGTGAGTCCTTCTGCTTGAGGTACACTTTGGGTGCTGGCTCTGTAATAAGAGCCCTGCAATTTAAAGTAACTTTGGACCTGATCTGGGCAATCTTAATGCACTGTGAAGAAGTAGAATGAAAAAAAATTCACAAGTGTCTACAAAGTAATATCTTTTATCTCTTGAACTGATAAGGGCATGATGGTCTGTATGAAAATTCTGTTACCAATAGTTCCATATCACAAAGCTGAGTCAGCAGACTCAAATGGGCCATTTTAGCTTTGACAGCTTAGATAAAATCTTTAAAATACTCCTGCCTAACTTCTCCCCTTCATAATGACACCTATTCAAAAAGGACTTTGAGAGCCTCATACAGAAGTTTTCTTTGATGGAAAAAATGTCTCATTTTGCATATCTATTGTGGAGCCATTGGACAAAGGACATCTGAGATTCTGTCTGTAATTACTGACAAGAATTAATGCTAGCACTGTGAAATTATCACAAACAATGTACCTCCTTTTTTCCTATGAGAATTGTGATCTTATGGTTACATGAAGAAGTAAGGGTTGAGATTTCTGTGGTTTTGTCCAAGTTTTAGACCAAGGGATCTCTCTGGTTGTGTTTTTGGTGCCAGATTTGAGACAGCTGGATCATTTTCTAGAATGGATGTATCAGGTCAGCTTTCTAACCCCTGTCAAGACAGCCTGATGTTTTGCAGAACAGATCATCCAACACTCCTTTTAGTCCTCTGGGCAAAGCTAAATTTTAGAAACTGAAATTGGGTTTGCTAAACAATGCTTGAAGAGAAGAACAGAGCAAAAAGGTATTTCTCTCTGGTGCTTAATTTCTATATGTGTGTATGGCACCTAAAATTTTTGAGCCCTTGGAAACGTGGTGTTCCTTTATCTCACTACTGCACATGTGTTTGTTTTATGATATTGAGAAATTGCAATGCCCTGGTACCTGATAGTGGTGTCACATTGGTTGTGAAGAGAAAATGTTATCAGAGCAACTAGCAATTCAAATAACCACAGCTGCCCTCAGTTAAACACAGGCCTTGCTGTTGCCTTGGCTACTTGCTTTACAGCAAACTTAATTCTTCTTAATTTTGGAAATTGCTAGAAACTCCCAGGAAATGTTCTGTCCTTCATCTCTTCTCCTTGGCTTTCCATGGGTGGTTTTGCAGTGTGGCAGCAGCACTCCATGATGTGATGCTTCCCTGTGCTTCCTGAGTCCTGTTGTGCTCTCTTGGAGCCCTGCAGTCCTGCACTGAGCCAGCCCTGTGTGGAGCAATGGATGTATGTGCTTAAACAGTTCTGCAAGCAGATGGCTGAATTTCACATTGCTTCCCCACATGGGAATATCTTAATAGAGCAGCCACCTGCCCAAGTGATCTGAAGGCTCAGGTCAAACAGTAAATTTTATCCAGTCTCTGGCAGGTGGTTCCTGCTGTCTCACAGGCTAACAGATGACTGAGTACTTCCTGAGCTATCGGTTACTTTTGACTCAGAGCTTACCTGGGTAACTTAGAAAGGCAAAAAAATAAAGGAGAAGAAAGAGAGAAAGAATAAAAGGTATGAAGGGGATGTTTGCTCCATTCCTCTCCTGCTGAGCTGAGAGGCCTCTCCCCTTTGCAAGTGTGGTGGCTGTGGACTGATACCCAGGCAGCATCAGCTTCCTGTAGCTGAAGCAGAGTGGAAAGGTTTATGCCATCAGGAGAGTGGGAGCCAAGTCAAAAGTGGTAAAGTTCTTTATTTACTTTGCCAGAAAACTTGAGAAAAAACCAAAAGCCGATTTTCAGCCTCTAAAGTTATATGCTTGTCCTTCATAAAGTATTACACTTACTTTGCCATCCTTTTTTCCCATAGGAAAATGAATCTTGTACCCATCAGTGGACTCAAAATGATACTTAATAAATTTTTACTATAATTACTTCAAGTTGTTTGTGATTATTTTTTTCAACAAAAGCTTGTACTATGAAAATCAGAAGTGCTTTCTCAAGGGTTGATTTGGGGATTTCCAAGACACTTGGAAACAATGTTGGTAGGTTTTCCAATGTGTACTGTAATTGTAGCAATTTTAATAAATTCTGGTCCTGGTAACTGTTCTTCTTTGGCATTATTTCCAAGGAGTCATAAAGAAGCAAACATACTGACTATGCAGCTTGGAATTGTTAGGACTGGGAAATGTTGGGGTTTTTTTAAAAGATAAGAGTTTAAATGATGGTGGAGTGAGGAAAGGCTTAGACTGTATTTTTACTATGCTTTAAAATGTCCAGTGGTTCTATTATTGTAAGTGCTGTGCTGTCAGTGAAGTCACACTTTAGACGTATAATTTACAATAAGCATGAAAACCAGCAAAGTATTTAACACCACTGGAGTGACAAGGTACAAAGCTGTATGTCAAGTTTCTCGTAATCCAGTTTGGAATTACAAAACTAAACCCAAGCGTGTCTGTGGAATCAAAATGTTAGATTGCCTGTAGAATTGCTTGTTTTCACTGCATTGCCCTTTGGAGGTAATGTGCAACATAAATTAAAATAATGGTGGGTTTAGGCAGCTTCTTTTTTCTTTCAGAAAATAGTATGTGGTCATAAAATGAGCAGTGGAGTATTTGTCAGTCTGGGAAGGGGAAGCAGGTGATGAATGTCATCAAGTCTCTAAAAAGAAATTTCAGCTCAAGTTTAAGTTTTTATTGAAGCTTTTGGGTTCTTAAATAATTTGCTCACCTCCTTCCTGAGAAAGCCTTGCAACTGACATTTTAAACTTGGGAAAAGTTAAGGAATACTTCTTGGTAGTTATGATCACTGGGTATTTCACAAGGTTGCTGAGACAATGCTGGTGCTTCCATCATGAAAAACAAAGTGAGTGGACAGCAATTGCACGGCAAGGGCTTGGCAACACTTTGCTGACATACACATTTATTAATTCTCCTGGTTCCTTGGAGCACTGAGATCGAGTTTCCAACCTGCTGGTATTAAATGAGAAAAAGCAAACCTGAAAAGGGCAGATTAGTTCACTGAACCTAATTGGAAAAGCATTTCATTAGAACGGGTCAAAAACCTAGTCAAAGAGGTCTGGCAATCACAGGGTAATGGCACATCAGGGAGTGCTTCTCACTAAGTATGGTCTATCCCTGCCTTAATTAAAATGAAAATGATTTAAACTGCTATTACTTTCCTTTGCTGTTTGTTTAACATAGTTAATAAAGGTATCTAATTGTTGGAAAATTGACAAGGTTCTCTAATAAAAGATTGTTCTCAAAAATAGCTCTAATAGCTGAGGTCTGAACATTGTGGGCAAAAAGCCCACATCTTTAAAAGTCTTTTGTCATTTGCATTCTTTCATGAGGTGCCTTTTCCTTGTTGCTGGACTAAATTCCAAATGGGGAAAAGTGACTTTGCTGGGAAATACCTTAACAGGTAGGCTAGTGAGACAAGGAATGAATCTATCAAGGAAAGAGTGAATAAACAGAGACTAGTCTTGGGATTGGAGTGGAGTTGGACCAAGGGTTGGACTTGATGATCTCAGAGGTCTATTCCAACCCAACTGATCCTATGATTCTATGATTTTAAAAATTGCTGACAAAAAACCTCAGCAAGTATTAATGTAGTGCACAGGAGCTGGGAGGTGACAGCACTCGGCGTTGAGGACATCCCATAAAATCTCTGATTGCTGCAGTTTTCAGTTTGCTGGAGTCTATTTTCCTTTTATTGCAGGCTCAGAGGATTACAGAAGCAAATTCACCGGGAAGTGCTTCCTGGACCTGGTGTGTCCCGAGAAGTGTCGCTGCGAGGGCACCGTCGTGGACTGTTCCAACCAGCGGCTCAGCCGCCTGCCCAGCCACCTGCCCGAGTACACCACGGACCTGTGAGTGAGTGGGGCACCCCGGGGCTCCTCACCGCGCCTTTCCTGCTTCCAAAGGCTGTCAAAGGCACTCAGACAACTGAAGGCACCTCCTACTTTTATCCCAGTGTGAAAATGGTGTGTTAGGGTGAGCTGGCAAAATGTCAACTGCCCAACATGGAGAGACAGGGTCTCCCCCTAAAGTGAACAATCTTCTGTGGAGAGAAAGGACTTCACCCGACAAGCCTGTGAGGGTTACGGTGAAGCCATTTTATTACACACAGCACACGGTTTATACAGGGTTAAAGCTACATTCTAGTGGCTAAATTGAACCTCACGCCATCAGGCCACAACTTTTAATTGGTTAAAATCCATATCTCACAAGTCCAATGTTTATATGAACTCATCCTAGATGTTTTCAGGTGCACCTCTGGAATCCAGCGTGAAAGTCGAAGTGTTCCCATGAGAAACTTCTGGGGAGTGGTTGAGAACTCCTAGGGAGTGATTTCTCCCTTAATGATCAACAGCAGGTGTGTCCTTGCTGCTTCTTAGCTGGTATCTGCTCCAGCCTCATGGAGTCGATGCAGCCTGGACTGCTCATATGCCCATTTTCTGAAAGAAACCCCTCAACAGCCCCCTCAACTAAGGGAAGAGGAGAGAGGGAATAAAACCCCAAACCAAAACCCAAAATAGCAAGCTTTTTATATTATACAAAAGAAAGACAATTAAAACCATATTATGATATAATACATATATATAAAAATGTGAGAAAAAGCAGACTAACAACGATAACTACCGAGTCACCCAACCAAATAATACAAACCCCAACCACTCCAACCCCACAAAACCTCCCAAAAACGCTTCCAGAGAAAACTCCCAGCAAGAGAGGAGAAAAATTAACAAGACAATGTTGCCCTCCCTGGATAACACAGTGGGGATGGCAGCGAGGCCTGATCTGGGCAGGGACAGGGCAGGGCGGCCTCATGGGGCTGAGGCAAAGACCAAAAGGGACAGAAGCTCCACCTCCATCTCTTTTTATAAGTCTTGATACTTCTTGATGATGTCAGATGACATGAAATACCTCTTTGGTTGCTTAAGTCAGGTGATGTTTGTCCCTTCTGATCTATGTCACATCCTCTGGGCCTGGTGAATTGAGGCCTGGCTGAGGCCTAAAGCCAAAACTACCACAAATGGAGAAGTTCACTTTATGTCACAGGAGCAGCACAACGCTCAATTCCTTACCTTTTGTGCCCGCTGTGGGGATGAGAAAGGAGCTCCAGGCACCAGCCAGGTCCTCTGTGTGTCCTCTTGAAGTCCTGTGGTCCCTTTCCACTCTGCCTTGGAGTCTTCTGTCTTTGCCCTTTGTCTCTGGTCCTTTTTATTGAAGAAATGGTTTAACCCTTTTGAGTGAATGTGAGATCAGGAGCTCATTCCATCTCAGCAGTGCTGCTGCTTGGGTGAAATGGCTCTCACTAAAACAACTGTGTTTTCAAAGTATTTTATGTAATTGTATGTAATTTTATGAAATCTCTTTGCTTTCTGAGATTCTTCAAAGCATAATATACTGCTAAAGAGAGTATGAGAAAATGTGTTTATTACTTAGTAACTGAAGAATCTGGTGATTTTCTTGCATTAGAAGCCCCTTCAAACATAATTTTGTGTTAGTATTGTATTTATTGTACTTATTCTGTTTAAACCCCCATGAAAATCGTTGGTCTGAATTTAAGACAGAAAAAATGAGAGACCTCCAGAAACACAGCAAAGATTCTACATAGCAAAATGGAGCCACATGTAATCAGAGAAAGAATTTTGTATCCCAAGCCTGCCATGGCTGTGGCCTTCATATTGATTTTGAAGACCAGTAGACTTTATAGGAAAGGCCCTGGAATCAGATCCCTTCTGTTTCCATGGGCCACATCTCCAATTGCATGTGCTCTGTAGCAGAATGCTGAGGGAGATTTAGTCACGCAAACGAGGTTGTTGTGTAAAGGATAAGGTCAGAAATCCCTTATCCCAGGCTCTGGAAGATGAAGTCATTCTGACACTGTCCCCTGGCATTACACTCTTCAAGGCATCCTAAGCTTTTCCTACAGATCTTCTGTGTTCCCTTCCCTTCAAAGCTCAGCTCTTTTAACTGTAGAAGTCTGAGAGACATGGCAGGCAGTGCCTTGCTTAACAAAGGTCATGGTTCTCTGTGTGGCAGTCCTGTGTGGCACAGAGATACATCTGTGGACATCTGGGAAGTATTAAATACCTCTCTGTTTGTTCCTCTCAGGCGTCTGAATGACAATGACATTTCTGTTTTGGAAGCTGTTGGACTCTTCAAGAAATTGCCCAACCTCAGGAAAATGTAAGTCTGAGTCACTTGCTTGTTTAAATACACATTACCTTGGATTATAAGGAAGGAGGAAGGGATGATTTTTTAACAGCACTGCAGTAGTAGAAATCACTTTTTAAATGTGAGTTTAAAGAAACTGAATGAGTTGCCTGGTAGATGGACAGATGCAGTTAAACCACATTAACACATGAAGATCCCTAGGCTGACATTTCAATTTTTTTGGCTATATTTCTTAAGTCTTTGACTCATAGAGAATGACAGGAATTCTGTGCCAGAGTTTATTCAGATATGCTTATGTTAGAGATGACTACAAAGTTTAGCATTTCATTCTTGTCTTTCGAATGTATTGTGTGAATCTAACTGATGCAATTATTTCAATAGTCAAAGGAAAATACTATTACAGCATATAGATGATGGCAGCTTCTTTCAGTCATAATTGTTTTAGAGAGGGGAATCAACTGGCAAACTTGGAGATCAATCATTCAAATATATCTATGTAATTCTGTTGACAGCCTGAGTCCTGGCACTGTGCAATGCATATATTTAATAAGAGCTGTGTTTTGGAAAGAGGATAGTGTATTGCATACCTCCTGATAGTCTTCTGGTTTATTCTGAATTTATTTAAAGGTTTAACCCTATGCTTATGCCTAATTTAACTGTTTACTTTTAGTAAGATTTTATTGCCTGAATCAAAGTAATTTAGGGTAACCAACCAAGCCAGGCTATTTGTTCTGCATTCTTTTCACGTGGTTTGCGCCATCTGGAGCTTCCAAGCCACTTGAATCCATGTGGCATCTCAGGGGCTTTGGAGACAACTGTAGAGGGATTCTTTTGTCAGTTTTATTTCTACAAGAGTTTCAGATGCAGCACTGCAGGTTTTGGAGGGGATTTGTGTTTGTGCCAGTACAGACCACCAGACATGGGGAATTAATCATAAACATTAGCCTTGTGTTTTATGAATGATGCATAATTTGCAGCTACAGTGCACTCAGAAACAGTTGCTGACATTGTTGAAGTGCTGTGTTCCCTCTGTAAGAAGATAGGAAATGGCAATGAAAAATGCATGCTATGTAAGAGTAACACAAACTGGAGAGCATCTGTCCTCATCAAACCTTCATGCTTTGAAAACTGGAGAGGTGTGATAGCTGAATAATTTCTTTGGACTTATTTAAAACTTACTGTAGGCAAGTTGTGTTGTCCTTCCCCTCCATCCCTCAGAGGGCAGGATGCCTTCACGAGTCTGTATTGTCAGGCATAAATACAGCATGAAACTGTGTGAGAGTTTCTTAAGATCTTGTTTCCTGTGAAACAGAAACTTTTTTCTGTCCTTGGTAGGTGTTGAGAGCTGAGGTGTGCAGGCACAGCTCAAACACATGGGAAAAACAACTCTTACCCTACACCTCAGCAAAAGTACCTCTTGCTCTGTGTGTGGCAGGAATGTGGTGCATGTACTCTTAATTGGGTCTTACTGCTGCTATTAAATTGAAGAGGAAGAGTATTGATTGAACCCCCATTTTTTAGTGTGTATAAGAGACAAGAAACTTTGCTATTATTTCATTGGCAGTATTGACTCTCTCATCATATTCCTTGTCTGTTCAAGTGTTAAAGGCAAACAGCTGGTGGAGGAATCTGTCTGGAAACTGCACTGCTGCTTAGGCTTAAGAACACAGCTCGAGCTTTGCAGTGGTAGAACATTTGCCTAAATCACTTTATTTTCTTTTTTCTTTATTTTTTCTCTGTAATCCTCTGTCTTCTGAATGAATTTATGAATATCTGGAATATGGATATCTGGATGGGTATTTGAATCCTTGCCCTCCAGTTGTCCTTCAGTTTAGGACTAGTGACAGATCCATGGCAGGGAACTCTGCAAAGAAACCTCATTTGAAAGTACTGCAGTTCCACTGGGGCTGGTAAAGTTCCAGCATAATTCCAGGGAGAGAGGAATCAGTTCTCCCTTCCTCTTGATGGGTGTTTCATCTTACTGCCTTCTCATCTTATGTTATGCTTAAGTGTAGCTTTGGTTTGTAACATGAACACCTTGAGGTGGTCTGTCAGCTGCACCATAAGGGAGATTCAGGCGTGGCTTGTGTTTTAGGTGTTCTCCCCTTGGTCACTCAAACTCCATCAGGTGTCCATGTCTCCATGTGGTGTACAACAGTCTCTTGGGTTTTCCAGTAAGATTTCAAAGGGAAGTTGTCATAGGATGGGCTTTGAGGTAAGATTATCAGAGTTTTGAGATATATGAGAAATGGTATTTTGGTTAGCTTTGTTTCTTGGTAAAGGTGATCTTTCTTCTTTTGTTGTTTCTGTTGTATTGTTTTTCTGAAGAAAAAATAAAACTAAAAAGTATCTACCTATAAACATGACAGTTCATTGTTTTAAATCTTGTCTATGTTAGAAAGCAAACATGGAAGAAGTGTCAGGCCATCTTTGCAATAAGTGGTACTACCAACCCCACCTCTGATACGTAATTAGCTTTTGTGGTGTAATTTGTCTGTAAATAGTTCTCCTAAGCTGAATCTTATTGTATGATGTGTCAGCCCAGGATTTAATACATTTGAATGCAAAACAAAATTGAATTCCTGATACAGAAATTTAAAGGTCAGAGATTCATAATGCAAAGTGATACCACATTTTATTTAGGAACCAAATAGCTAAAATTACCCTGCTGGTTTTTAAAAGGTTAACATGTCTGCATATGCCTTTAAAAAATAATTAGCTGTAAAATCTCATATACATAATGGTATTTCCGTAACCTAAATTTGAATTCATCTTTATGTGTGATGCTTTTTTAGAATGGAATAAAAAGGATGATGTAGGTTCTTCTAGACAGGTTTAACCCAGTGCAGAAGTAATTTACCGGGTTCTCCAGTGAGCTCTGTGTAACTTCCACTGCATTCTTACCACATTGCCTCACCTCATCTTGCAAGTGTAAGAGGAAGTCTTGTCTCTGAAAGCTGAAGTCCCATTACAGTCACTTCCAAGCTCCAAGGCCTGTGCCATGAGTGTTTTGCAGGGTGGTTAGAAAAGAGCACTTTGAATCTGCTGAAGTGCAAGGGAAATGCAAGGATGTGTTTCTGAGCATTTTAAGAGTGGGAGCAGCTCCTTGCCTTGGATTCTTGGAGGTATCCTATCTCCATGAGATAGAAAGGCTCCAGGACCTGCTGCCCTCCAGCCCTGGGAGCTGGGAGCTGGAAGCTTCTGCCTTTCACAGGCAATGATGTTTCCAGTGGGAGATATTCTCACTCAGCACAGCAATGTCTCTGATCAGGGAGGGTGAGGGAAGACATCACCATCCACAAGTTTGGACTTTTGTGGAAGGAAGCAGTTCTTTGCTTGCAGCAAGTACCAAATTCAATATGAAGCAAACTCTGGGAACCCCACAACTCTCTGGGACTACCTCAAGTTGTTCATCAGAGGAAAAACCCTTCAGTGTTTGGGGACTCCCATGGCAGTGGGAGTCTGGAGGGGTCTTCTGGACACGGCAGAGAGGTTCAAGCTCCAAAACCCCCTGAGCCCAGCTCACTGGGAGCAGAGATACCTCTGCCTGCTGAAATGTGATGCTGACCCATAGACAGAGGCTGCAGCCTCCAGAGCCTGTCCCCTCCCCTACGCCCACAGGAAATCAGTGGGACTGGCCATTCCAAGGGAGATCCCAGCAGCTGTTTCTGCAGGGAAAAAACTGGCAATGAGCTCACATTTAAACTGCCATAATTCATGCAGTGCTGGGGAGAAAGGGGACTGACCTCTTCTCTTGAGAACAAGAGCAATAAAAAATATTTACCTCAAAAACCGAAAAGGTCATCTCACAGTTCATTCAGTTAAGCCTTGCCAAAGTGACAAAGTGAACATATAATATGGTCTTATAATAAGAAGTGACAGGCTGTCTTGGCAATAGCTGGTACTGCCAACCTGCCTCCAGTATGTAATTGCCTTTGCAGGCTTAATGTGTCTGTGAGTATTTCTGCTAGATCCAATTGTGTGGAGTGTCAGAAAGTGTCAGACCAGGATTTGAAACATTTTACATGTGAAATAAAAATGAATCACGATAAAGTTTGCAGACTAGAAGTCAGTTTCAAAACCAGAATCTCAAGTTTCTTGGGGAGGCAGAAGTAGTTTGTGTCCTTGGGAAAAGCTGTTACCTGCTGTTCTTTCCCCTAAGCGTGAATTTTGCTGCAGCAAATGAGGTTGCAGTCATCTGTCACTTGTTATACAGAAACAGACTTTATTTTCTGGGAATCATATTGTAGGGTGTGTTGTGGTTTGTGGCATTTGGTCTCATCACGTGCCTCCCTTTTTCTTCAGTGAGGTCATCAGTCTGCTCTGCTGAATGACTGTAGGAGTGTCACAGGTGCAATTCCCTGCCTTTCTGTAGGATTTAAGACCTTCAGTGCCATCCTGCTTCTGAAAACAGCTCACACTACAAAAACCAGCCAGACAGTTGGTAAAGGCTGTAAAACCTTCTCAGCATCCTCTCAAGGAATGCAGCAGCACTGGGCTTCTCCTCCTGAAAAACACTCGAAGATTCCAAACACATCACCAGCAGACACAAATATTCTAGGGAAGCCCCGCTTGAAACAGGCTGTTTGTATGACAAAGCTGAAGGTTTGAGGTGAGAGCAAGCAGAGCCTTTGCAGTCCTGGGATGGGAAGGTGTGTCAGTAACTCAGCAGTGAACAGCACCCTGAATGTTAACACTGACCCAGCAGGTACAGTAGGGCTGCTCCTGCCAGGTTTGAATAGAATCCAGCCTGTTCTGTGGTGGACTTATGAGATCAACAGAAATAATATTATTATAAACTTTAGCCATAAAGTAAATAAAACTGACTGAAAAGCGAGCTGTGTGAACAATGTCACCTTGATAGCTTCTTGATCTCTTCATTTCCTTTTCACAGCCCCCCATAAAGTAGAGCCAGGCTTTCTGGAAATTTATTTTGACCTCTTGCCCAAAATAAAAGTCTGGAAATAGGATTAAATGTTATCACCAGGGTAAATCAGGGAGTCTTTACAATAAGCCTTTGAGTGACCAGGTTGACTACAGGCTCCCATTAGGATCCTGCCAGAGGGCAGAAATCTCAAAACTCAGTTTCTTTTCCACTGTCTTCCAGTATTTCAAGAAGAATTCCTTAGAGAAGCTTAGTGTTGCAAGAAGATGGGGTTTTCTATAATGGAAGTTTCCTAGAAAGTTTTCCTCTGATAAAAAATTCCTTGTCAAGTGTGATGATCACATTTGAAAGATTCTTTTAGGACTGGATAGAACAGAGTTAGAGTTGTGGAGCAGGAGAAGTTTTCAGTGCTTTCATTTTTCAAGCTTTGTATCAGCTGAAAAGTGTGTAATTTCTCATGTTTATTATTGTAGCTGTAATTTTAGAAGGAAACCTTTTTGGTAAATGAGTCCTGTCTTCTACCCGTTTTTTATTTTCGTTGCATTCTAATATGGGAAAACTTTAATTCAGGAGGAGAAATAATAAAATCCAGGTTGGCAGAGCATCTGCTTTGTCAATACTCCAACCAAGATTGCAGGGCAGTGTCATCTTTACCTACTTATTATTGCAGAGCTACTCTTTTCTCTGCCTTGCAACTTTGATTTCACTGTAGCATTTAATCTTGGATTTTGAAATCTTTTGCATGGGAAGAGTATAATTGCCTTCTCCTGAGACTGCTGGCATATTTCTGGATAATTTTTTGTTGTTGAAATGATGAGGTATTATTGAATCAAAGGAGTGGAGTTGCTTATCTGCAGAAATCCATTGGCAGCAATTAAAATTCAAATGGTTTGCATTGAGTAGAGGTGCCAATTCTCTTGCAGATTGTGGCCAGCCTCTGTCTCCAACATTTACTCTTTTTTGCCTTCTGTATCTAATGGACCATTAAAATCACACCCATGTTTTAATATATGTAATTAATTATCTTTTAGAAGGTAAAAAGTAACTAATAAAACTTTACAACTACAAGCATAGATCAGTTTGCAATCTGTGACTCGAAAGCCAAAGTCTGTCTAATAAAGTACCTCACCCTCCCTTCCCACCACAAACATTTGCTTATTTATTCATTCATTTTTGTGCAAATATGCATCGTGGCATGATCTTTACCAGGAAAGGGGTCTTGGGGAGCATTTATTTATGCCAGCACTCAAAAGAGATGCTGAGCCATAAACATTTCCACCAGAGAAATAACTGAGCCCCAAAATTAAAAGCACATGTCAGAATATCCTTCCCTGACTCTCTTTGACACTGAACATAAACTCTCCATGTGAGCGTTAGTGCAAAGCACTAAACTTCTGGAAAGCAAAATCTGCATGTAAGTATTTCTCTCTGTTTTTGTGTTATTTTTGGCTGATTGCTGGCCTGCTCCTATTCTCCCTGATCACAGAATGCACAAGAGGTGATGGGCCACATGCTGTAGGGCCCACTCTCTGACAGTTGCTCAGCAGACATAAACCAGTGTACTCCACTTTCCCACATGAAACATATCTCCAAGACTCAACTTTTTCTTTTTTTTTAATTAAGTGATGATTTCTGCAAAGAGCAAGGCTCATATTATTTCTATCTGAGGCCAAGCTGTCTCTTGCCATGTCTTCTGTCAACTTTGATGCCAGTAAGATTGCCAGTTCCTCTGAGCAGAGTAGCCCAGGTGTTAATCTGATACCTTGTCATTTGTTTTATATCACCTGGAACTGGATTTTGAAACTATTACTCATGCTGTGTGTGTACTGGGATCATTTCTGGAATAATGTGCTATTCAGTATTAGAAAGGTGGCCAAGAAGGCCAGTGGGATCCTGTCCTGTATCAAAAATAGCATGACCAGGGAAGTGACCCTTCCCCTGTACTCTGCATTGGTGAGGCCACACCTTGAGTACTGTGTTCAGTTCTGGGCCACTCAGTTCAGAAAGGATATTGAGGTGCTGGAGCGGGTCCAGAGAAGAGCAACAAGGCTGGAGAAGGGACTGGAGCACAAGTCCTATGGGGAGAGGCTGAGGGAGCTGGGGGTGTTTAGCCTGGAGAAGAAGAGGCTCAGAGGTGACCTCAGCACTGTCTGGAACTGCCTGAAGGGAAGTTATAGCCAGGTGGGGGCTGGTCTCTTCTCCCAGGCACTCAGCAATAGGACAAGGGGGCACGATGGGCTCAAGCTCTGCCAGGGGAAATTGAAGTTGGATGTCAGAAAAAAATTCTTTACAGAGAGAGTGCTCAGGCATTGGAATGGGCTTCCCAGAGAGGGGGTGGATTCCCCATCCCTGGAGGTTTTTAAACACAGATTGGACGTGGCGCTGGGTACCATGATCTGGTAAAGGGCCTGGAGTTGGACCAAGGGTTGGACTTGATGATCTTGGAGGTCTTTTCCAACCCAATCGATTCTATGATTCTATGATTCTAAGGGTGTTGGAATTTGGCATCTTCTTGGGAGCAAGAATGTAGTTTGTACCTTTTCTGTTTTGTTGTAGATAGTGAAACAAAGAATAGTGTTTCCTGTCATAAACCTAAACAAATAGGATTATTCATCATAACCTATGCAGGACATCATGAGATACACTTGAAGGACTGAGGCCCAAAGTTTTAAATAATTAAAAGCCATTTATTTTTATGCATCTCTAATGGCACACTTCTATCAGTCAGAAATTGCCTGTTCACTGGGGTTTTCACAAATATGAAATATTCAAAACATTAATTTTGCATTTTAGCAGAACTTCATTTGACTTTGTGGATCAAAGTTTTCCAGTGTTTATCTATAAGCAAACATCTTGAGACAGTATGGGCAGAGTAAATACTCAGAAAATAATGCTGTATATTGCAGTGGCTGTGAACTGACAATTAAGTGACACTCCTTTCATTTTGATTGGCAGTGTTAGATTGAAGTGCCTGGGAGTTCAGGAGTGCAGAGATTAGAATTTGTATCAGATACACCAAATAAAAGTGGTCCATCCTTCAATGTGTGACAGCATTTCAATGGTAGCAACATTAACTGATTCTTGCCAGATGAGAACACAATCCCAAGTATTGCCCATAACTTCATGGTCATGAATCAGATGTTAGAAATGTCCCAAGGGTCCCTGAGACAAGCATCATAAAGAACCACATGACGTGTTAAAACCTGGTAATGCCATTAATTTAAATTTTTTTATGTATCTGGTGTAATTGTGGGTTTGATGTACTTTTGAACTTCTGGATGCTCTCCTTGCTGAGTGAATGTCTCTTTAGATAACCACTAAAAGGTACAAGTCCTTCCTATACTCCTCCTTCCAGTGTGATGATGTATGTTTGGAATAAAACATGACTAATTTTCTCATTGTGACTGGTTGTCCTTCCAGAAATCTCAGCAACAATAAGATCAAGGAGATCCGAGAAGGCACTTTTGATGGAGCTTCAGGAGTGCAGGAACTGATCCTGACAGAGAATCAGCTGGAATCAGTGCATGGACGGATGTTCAGAGGCCTCACGGGGCTGAAGACATTGTAAGTGCCAAGTCCTGTCTTTGTTCTTCTCTAAGTGGAGAGGGAGGGCTCAAGTTCTGCAATTCCTGCTACAGTATCTGTTACTAGACAGCAAGTGCTACCACTGGGTCTTGTAGCACAGTCATGAAGTCTTCAACGTATTTCTGGTCCTGGGCAGATTTGAGATTCATCTGCTATTTCTGTAAAATAAACAGATTTTCAAGAATTTCAGGAGTAACATGATGGTGAACCTGTTGTGTGCCAAATTTGTGCACTTCTAATCATCTAATCCTTCTGTTATTTTGTTATTTCCTGTGTAGGGAAGGCACGTGGGAACATGTTTGCTATCTGCTAGTCCATCCTCCCACTCCTCCTCTCTCCAAATTGGAATCCTTAGTCTCCTTTAGTGGGCGAGGAGCCTAAAAGATATTTCATGTCCTACAAACTAGGAAATCAGTTGGTTGGGAACTCAAGTCACTGCTGCCACCCAACCAGCTGAGTGACTTTAGCACAGCCATAACCAGGCTGTCACAGGTCCTGCTGACAAAGGCAGTGGGCACTCACTCTAAAGTGAAAAGAGCCTTTCTTGCACAGTCTGCCCTGCTCTACAAAGAAAACACTTGACTAGGTGAGGGCTGTCAGTGAATAGACTCTAGGAATCAAAATGCAATTAAAATCTGCAAGGTATTCATTAGCCACAAACACTTCTTATGTTGTAAGGTATGGCACAATTACTTCTGTTCTCACTCAAGTGTAAAAAGAAATTCAGGTTTCATTTCAAGGACTTTGGTCTGTAATGACAAATATGGAACTTTTCTTTTGCTGTTCCTTTAACATTTTTTTGTTGTTACAGCCATCTGTTCTTTAGTTTAATGTATGCACTTTACTAAGGGATTTGAAAATACTGCCCATAGATATTAAATTAATTTTTAGACTGTAAAGCAGCCTGTGGCAATGCTCTTAAACAAAATTCAGCATTTTTTAATAAAAAGATACTTAACATTCAAGCTATCCTGCTGACCTGACCTACATTTCCCCCAGCTGATAAAGCAGTCTAAATATACACAGCATGATAGGAGGATCTGTGAGTATAAGTTTTCTTTCAGGAAGGGCACACAGTGCATGGTGAGCCATGATATGAAACCAAAGGGTTTGGCTTGAGGGCCATATATTGCCATCCATTAATTGACTTTCTTTCAGCATTAGAATAGGAATCTTTTGCAAAGGGGCCACATTCGTCAGGGTCATGGTCCGGTTTTTAAAAGACTGTGTGTTCCTGAAATGTAATAAATCACTTTTCAGTGTCCAGATTTGGCCTTCCCATCTTGCAGTTCTGGTGCCTGATGTGTTACCTACAGAGCTGGGGAAATGCTTCCTGCTGCCAGTGAGGGCCTCATTTACCACCTTCTCCATTTTAGAGCTTGTGGCCTTGACCTGGCTTTCAGACAGCTTAGTTCTCCATGTGCAGGGTGTGTGTCTCTGTGCCCTCTGGGAGTCTTTCCTGGCACAGTTTCACTCCAGTTGCAATCCCCAAATTGGTGAGACTGCAGTGTCTCTGATGGTGAATGTACACAGAGAGCAGTAATGCAACAGCAACATAATGTTCAGCCCTCAGTCATGATGACACTGAATTTCTTCCCAGCCATGTTTAATCACTCTTTGGTGCTTTTCAGGTATCTATTGATGTATCATTTAAATGCCCAACTGGCTGATACCAATCTGAGATTTAAATCCAAACTCCTCAGGGAGTCTGAATTTTCCTTGTTGGCTGCATGAATATGATATCGAGGAGTTTAACCCTCCTCAGCTTGGAGGACCAATTCACTGGAACAGCAGCATGAGCTGCTTGTATTTTGTGCATTCTTGATGGTGTGCTTTAATAAGTGAATAATTTTTCAGCTAAGTAGGAACATCACAACAGTGCAGTGGTGTTTACAGACCCAGCTATTGATTGGCACACAGTGTAACAAATACACAGGAGCCTTTTTTGCAGTGGAGTGGAACGAGATCCTGTAGTCTGTCAGATTAATTGGGCTTTATCGTCGAGTTCATTGTTACCATAACAACTCCAAGAGATGTATCTTCCAAAACACAGCACTGATTCATCTGGTACAAGCACTGGGCAAAAATCATTTTATAGGATGATTACTGTTTTTCATCTTTTCAATTAATGATGATAATGACATTTCAGAGCTTGTGCTATGTCTGGAAATCTTTCTAAAGCTATTCCTTAATTTCTGCTGAGGATGCTGTTTCCTTCCATGCTTTTGCAGTGTGGATTACAAGAACCATCCATGATAGTAGCAGAAGTAATGCAACTAGTATTGTTATTGTCCCACACTTCTAGTAGTTTTTTCTCAATTGATTTCTGAAATACATCTTGACTTATTCTCAGATATTAACTAAATGGAGCCTTTAATTTTTATTTCAAGTTTATCACTACTCATAATTGTAATTACATACTGCTTTCAGATGTGGAGCTCCCATCAGCCTCTAATGTAGTGTGGCAGAGATGTGTTTTAAAGTCATGAGACCGTGTTTACACGAGTCCAGCCCTCCTCTAGCTGTGTATTACTTCAGCAATCAATAAAAACTGAGTACTTTCCAAAGCACCTGTTGATGCCCTTGGTAAAGGACCTCCTATCCTGAAATTATACTCCCTCCCAGCAGTTCTTAACTCCTTGTTTTAATCCTTGCAGGATGCTGAGGAGCAACTCTATCAGCTGTATAAACAACGACACCTTTGCTGGCCTGAGCTCCGTGAGGCTCCTGTCCCTGTATGACAATCACATCAGCACTATCACCCCTGGAGCCTTCAGCACTTTAGTCTCTTTGTCTACAATGTAAGTTATATTTTTATGGTATGAACATGTCATGATGCTGTTACTCTGTGCTTTCCTTTTGAAAAGACAACACTAGTTTACACTGAAAACTTCATTTAGGGAAAGAGAACTCCATCCTGCTGTAATCACAGGTTTGGAGGATACAAGGTGTGATTTAGGAAAACATTGAATTGCTGCAGGTGGAGTGGCTGGAAACACTTGGAGGTTGGCAGCCTCAGGCAGGGTGGCTGTGGGGTTTGCTGTGTCACAGCCCAGTGCAACGTGCAGGAGAAATTCACACAAAACAACCTGTGCAGATCCAGGAGGATGTAGCTTGTCATACACTTCAGCTCCCTGAAGCTGCTTTAGTTTCACTAGAGTTTGATTTTGTCAGAACAGCTTTCTTGGGTTTCAGTTAGATTAGCTAAAGAAATCTACTAGCTAATGTCTGGATTTTCAGAACAACTGAAAAAGACAAAATACCCAGGTCTTGCTGAATGTGAATCTGAAAATCCCAACCTTAACTTTCTGTTAATTCTCTTACACTTCCCAATCCTTCTTTGAAGTATTTTCTGTGTTTCTTACATAGTTTTAAATGCTTTTTGTAGTGTGTCCATTTTAATAAAGTACAGACTGATAAATACGGAGAGAAAGTCTGCCCTTTGTTTCCAGCTGTGAGTGGGGACCCTGGTGTTGCTGTTAATGGAATTTGTCTGTCCTGAAAATACTGTCTAATTGTCCAGTCAAAATAAACCCTTGGTGCTATTGCATTTCAGGTTTGAAAAGCATTCTCCATCATGTTTGGGGAAAGAAAGAAGTGTTGAATCTCAGCTGCTTTGTTGATCACACTTTCATTTTGTTGTTACAACTTTTCACCAGAAAATCAGTTGTTATTTTGGCATTAGCTCCATGCAGCATAAGGGACACAGACTTTTCATCCATTTACATTCTGCAGCCCCAAAAGTCTCCTTGAATTGGATGGACAAAAAGAGAAACACAACCAGATTGTTTTTATTGACTGTTTTAAAGTCAGTGGTCAAGGCAAGTGGTGCTTGCTGAAAGCCTGTTCTCACTGTGCTGCAGGCACTGCCTGCTCCTTGTAGTCTCTCTGCTTCCTTTCACAGTTCCCATTGTACTTGGGACTTTGAATCAGTCTATAAAGTCCCTTGTTTGCATAGAATGCAACCTTGTCATGTTTTTTAATAGCTCATTTTCTTATTCTTTCAGCTGTGCAAAAAGATTATGCACTTTCTAGCAAGAGCAATTAAAGCTGCTGCTAATTACAATGCATTGCTTTGGCCCTGACTGGTAATCCTGTCAGTTCCTAGCTGTGTCTTTATGAAAAAGATTGTTCTTTGACACTTTTTCATTCTGTGTTTGATCTACAGACAAAGAAGTTGTGCTTTTGACTTCTTGAGACATTGTTTTAAGGCTGTAGTGATTTTTCAGATATAAATGCAAAATTCAGCTGTGTTCATTTCCCAGCAGTTCTCTGTTGTAGGTGGATATATTAGATGACAACACTGCTGAAGTTAGATAGTATGACTGCTTTTCCTGTGCAGCCCACACTCTGGGAGTTAAGCAGGTATTGGAATGACTTATTTTTACATCTATTAATGTGAGCCAAAAATTCATGCAGAGTTCATTTTCCATTTTTATATTGGCATGTTCACAGCACTAAAAAATATTGCTCCTTTTGTTCTTACTCTCTCTGACTCAGCCTCATTGATATTCTCAAAACATGGACAGCTCTGACAGTAACACCCTGACTAATGGTTTTCAGTAGGGGAAGAGCATCTATTTTGTAAGTTACTGGTGAAAAAAACAACAGGTTTTTATTTTTATTAGTCAAACTAGGTACTATAGCATCTTAATTTGAAGTGTGCTTGCACTTGTTCATACAGAGAGTTCTGTCATGTCTTTCAGTCCTTGCACATTCAAGTGGACATATTTGCAAGCAGAACTGCTTTTTCATGGATTACTATTCTAATAATGCTAGAATTGGTTCATCAGAATGACATGCCACTATTCTAGTATAAACTTAACCTGAATTCCAGAATATATTTCCAACCTAATTTCAAAAACATCCAGATGTGTTTCAGCATGTTTTTCTAACAGGTCACTAGAATCCATTTAAATAGTTAATATTCTATGTCTTCTTTGCAATATTGAAGAGACACTTGTAGTAGGATATGCATATTTCATTCCTCAGGACTTCTATTTCCCCTTGATTTTAAAAATATGTCTGTGTCCTTGAGTAAACACTTCTGAATTTAATGTTAATGCAACATCTCTGCTAGAAGTTTGATTGCTATGTTTCTGTTTGAGTGGTTAAATCCTTATGAGTAGGAACAGTGATTATTAATGATGAATTTTTACATCAATTTATCTGCCCAACATTCCTGTCAGTGATTTGAGAACTCCTCTTGAATAGCTGAATTCTACAGTAAAGCTTTTGCACATAATTAGTGTTTCCAGACCTTTAATTCCATTTCAAGTCAGGTAGGGAATCTCTTTTCTCATGTGATACTTTAAAGAGAGCCTTGATCTTACATTGTTATCCAAAGTTGCATCATAGCCTTGCCATGGAAAGACCATTTATGTAGGGACATGTGTGAAATTCATACTGCATTAAATGAAAAAAAAAGACTGTTCTGCAGTTGGCAAAGGATAAAATTTAGATGTTGCTGCAGTAGCAGGAGGATGTATGCAATTGCTGACAAGATAAATTTGTCCTTTTTTCCCCAGAGTTATTTAAATTTCAGAATGGTAAATTTGTTTATTTATTAATTTTATATGTAACAACCTATTTCTTTCTTACTTCCTAAGAAGAGCATAATCCAAATTCTAACCTAAGGGTTTTATAAATTTTAGGTCACATGTTAACCTGTGCTTGCCAAGAGGAAGGTGAGGGTTTGTGGATAGTTACAGATGCTCAGCTAGTGAGCAGTAGCACATTAAGTCAAAGCAATCTCTCCTCTCTAGACAGGGATAATTACTATTTTTGGAACATTTTGTTGATTAAGTGATGGGATGTTTCTGAAAGTTTTTGATACATCTCAGTAAGATCCTCTCTAGATGTGCAAAATGTTCTTTACACTCCAAGCCGCTGCTTTTCCAGAAAACTTATTACCCACCCCTGCTGTTTGTTTCCAATTGTGGCTTATTTCATTCTAAGGATTCGTGTCACGGAAGTGGGTCTGTGATTATGATCTCCCTCTCCTCCATCAGTGGAACAAATGGCCTTTGAAGCCTTGGCTCCCTCAGCATTGGTGGCTCAGACATTTGCTTTAAGCACTCTGTTCATGCCAAAGTGTATCAGCGTGGCAAACACACAAGGCATCCTGCATGTGGTCCCATTATGGATTAACGGGAATGGAAAACACTTTGGAAGGAAAGCAGCCAGAACTACAGTAGTGCTTTCAGGGCTTTTCTGCACCTTCTCTCTGAAAGCTCCCGGGGAACATGGTCGTTTTCTCACCTCCCAGCAGCAAGTTTGAATCCTACTCAGTGTGCAGCAGGTTGAGTATTGTTATTATTGAACATTATGCAGAGTTTTCTGCTCCCCCCAGTTCTCCTTCTCCACAATGTTCAAACAGCCTGTGCTAGATCCACATGTGATTGCAGCCCAGAGCTCCAGGCCAGCAGTGATTGAAATAGGCTGCTCTGCAGTGCTGAGAACAGCTGTAAATGATATTGTGGCTCTGTGATGTTGGCCTAGAACCTATAGAATGTAGGAGTTGGTTTGGGTTTGTTTGCTTGCTGCCACACCTCAATTGTGCCATATGGTTTTGTCTTCAGCACTATTGTTTTCTGAAGGAATTGCTTGGCTGAAATCCTAATGTGATTTTTGACTACATGTTTAGGTTTGTGAAAAGTATGTTGTGAGTGAAGACTTACAAGTCTTCAGCTACTACACCTGCATTTGAAGTGCCTGTTTCTTTGGCCTTAATTTTTTTTCTTAAAGATATGCTATGATTTAAAGAAAATGCTTTATCATCTTTCTTTCTGTGATGCCAAAATAATGACTCTTGGGCATATTCACATGTGATGTGAAAATTCCATCAGTGTTAGTTTAGATACTTCATTTTACATACACAGGCTCTGACAGCTCATTTTTCAAAGCTCAGACTGAGGCTATTTCATAGAATCATAGAATTGATTGGGTTGGAAAAGACCTCAGAGATCATTGAGTCCAACCCTTGGTCCAAGTCCAGTCCATTTACCAGATCATGGCACTCAGTGCCACGTCCAATCTGCACTGAAAAATCTCCAGGGATGGGGAATCCACCCCCTCTCTGGGCAGCCCATTCCAATGCCTGATTACTCTCTCTGCAAAGAATTTCTTTCTGCTCTCCAACTTCAATTTCCCCTGGCAGAGCTTGAGCCCATCGTGCCCCCTTGTCCTATTGCTGAGTGCCTGGGAGAAGAGACCAACCCCCACCTGGCTGGAACTTCCCTTCAGGTAGTTCCAGACAGTGATGAGGTCACCTCTGAGCCTCCTCTTCTCCAGGCTAAACACCCCCAGCTCTCTGGCCCTGTACACAGCATAGTCAGCTTCCTCCTTTTACCAAGGGGATCAGCCTCTTGCCTTCATCCCAAATTTAGTTGTAAGAGAGCTGCTGAGCCACCAGTGAGGATCCACTCATCTCACAGAGGCTGCCAAATGATTGCTTTGGTCATTTCCACCCCAGCAAATGGTCACTTCCACCACAATTCCACAGGTAGGCTTTAGCTGTGTAGGAAAGACATTTCAGGAGCTGTTGCCAGCTTTGAAGCTTGCCTCACAAAGTTCACAAGGCAGGGGAGCAGATGCTTTCTACTACAGGGATCCTGACCTTAGAAAGCTCCGTAAGTAGTGGCTCAAGATGACAGTGCTGCTCCATGTTGTGTATATACAGAGGGTTAGCCTTGCTGTTCCAGTAGGAAACCCAAATTCAGTGCTCCCAGCTGGCACTGGTTTATATGGGCTGCAGCAGAGGGGAGAGGAAAGTGTGTGTGTCCTGGGGCAGGGACTGGTGCATGCAGGGCTGTGCTAAGGAACAGCACAGAGAAACCTTTCCATGGCATTGACCAGAGAAATCACATTGAAGTCATGGACACATGGGTGCAGTTTGTGAGTTGAGTTTGGACTTGAGTGTGAGCTGGAGCTTGGATTGAAATCCACCATAAATCCAGCCCTGGTAGTGCTGTATGTCTAAATAACAATTGTAACAGTAAGTACTTGGTTTATAAATATATATATACATACACATATCTCTATATATTTTAATTACAATCCAAGTCCTAGTATAAAGTCTGCATAGAACTTCCCTGATCTGAAGGCTGGAGGAGGGATCTCACAGAAACAGATGGCAGGGAAGAGCTTGGACTTGGACCCCTCCTCTTTCTGTGGTTATTTCAGTATTTCTGTATGTTCCTGTGTAACACAATCACGTCTTGTCTTTCAGTAATTTGCTGGCTAACTCCTTTAATTGTAACTGCCATTTGGCCTGGCTGGGAAAATGGTTGAGGAAGAAGAGAATTGTCAGTGGAAATCCACGCTGCTTGAAACCCTTTTTCCTAAAGGATATTCCAATCCAAGATGTAGATGTCCAGGACTTCACCTGTGATGGTAAGGAAATCCAGCTCGATTTGGCACTTGTGATGGTGTTGGCAGCTCTGTGAGAATGTCCTTGCCTATGGAGCAGCACTGCAGGCAAACATTTCATTTAGTGATGAGCAAGACAGCCACCTAGAGATGAAGGTCATTGTTCTCTGTCAGGAGCTTGTTTTTATTCTTGATTTCCAGTTGCTGAATTCATACCATCTACACCTAAATATGAGAATGAAGTTATTATAGACAAATGCTCTGCTTTGTCTAATCTTGATATATTCCTGGGCCTTCCTCCCACTCCCACTTAGTTAACACTGAGGCCAGTGGGATTGGTGCTTTCTTGGAAAGTCTTTTAGTTTTGAAGCTGCTCAGGCTCACCAGTAAGTGGGAAATAGAAAGAACACTTTTAGATATTATTTTAAATGACCCAGTGATGCCTAATACTTTGTTGGGTCCACACAGGTTAAAAGAAAATATCATTTCATTCTCTAGGTAGTTTTTTGTCTTCTGATCAAGCAGGTTTTAGAGAAAATAGTATGGGGAAAATATCCTTTTGGCTGCACTGCTAACTTGAGTTGTAGCATGTTAAGACCAGATAGTCTGGAGCTGCAGTTAGTCATACCTCTGAAGAGACCACAGGAGTGATAGAAGTTTCCTACTTGGAGTAAAAATTAATTCCTGTCCTAGTCAAGCAATCTGGCAACAGGCCCAGGTATTTGAACTCAGAGCTCAAGGGACCCAAGTTTAGTCATTAAAGAATAATTCACTCTTAGTTTGGGAGGAAAAAAAAGCAAATCCTGGTCCACAAAAGGACATTCCACATTTGGGAGAAAAAAAAAATTCCTGGTGTACAAAATGTCATTCCACACTTGGGAGATTTCTCTGTCATTCAGTCACTCAGAGCCGTGGGGAGTGGAAGGTAGGTGGTGGCAGGGTGTGAAACACAGAACACAGGGGAAAATTAAATATGCTGAAAAAACAGGCTCTTTCTGCAAGTTTATGAAGGACTTTGAATTTTGTTTCCAGTCATTAAGCTCAGCTGTGGAGAAAACTAAAAAACAAATCTTTCCTGCTCTTCTGTAGGCTGGTGGTGCCTCCCCAGCCCCTTGAATGCAAAGAGTTCCCTGCCCATACACTTGGGGATAATTCTACTATCTTCTCTCAGGACTTCTTTAATCTCAATGCTTGTGGGTGCCTCCAGCAAAGAGAAGAAAGAAACAGTTCTGTCCCAATTAGTCCTTGCATCAGTTAAAAGGCAAAAGCAGCAGGGCAGCAGGCTGTGCTGGGCAGCTCAGCCTGCCTGTGCTCACACACACTCCTGTGGTTCCTCTGCCTGTCATCCTGAGAATGTGCCACTAAGTGTTTCCTCTTGTGTACATCGTGATCCTGCACCAGGCATGGGCCTCATGTTTTGCAAAGCCTGTTGCTTTTGGGGAAAATCCATGCTTTAATGTTCTTAGCTTCAAAGAGTTGGTTTCTTCTGCAGAAAGCCTATTGTTCTTCAATTAAAAGATGTAATCTGCTGTTTATGGACCTTTGAAACCGCTGTTGGAGAAAGTAGATATTTTTATGTGTGAGCAGATGGATTGCCAGCAGTTGGGAGTGTTCTGCTGCAGTTTGTTGTTTGCCTGGCTATCGTTGTCAAAAACAATGAGGCTTTACAGTCCCGATGATAAACCAAGTGCCAGGCTGACTTTAAGAAGTAAAAAATAAACATCTAAAAGCTGAAATTTAAAAAAGTCTTCCTAAAGCAGACTATGTAGTGAGTATTAGCTGTCTAGATGAATTTAAGGGCATCTTAAATGATGGTCTTAAATTCATCGTCACCATTAAATGAACAGTCAAGTTCTGCATTTCAGCTGATACATTATTGTGTGTGAGAATTTAGGATTCACATAACTGATTGGACTACAATTTGCAGAATTACAAAGTAAATTCTCCTTAGGAAAAAAAAATTATTTAAAAATATTACTATTCAGTTTGTGAACTGTTTATGTTGCCTGAAGAACCTGTATGAAGGCTGACCCAAAGCGCTGGATCTACTTTAAAATATTGTGATGGTTACCACGGCTTCAGGGGTGCCCCTCCTTGGGTCCTTGTCAGCAATTTTGTCTTGATTTGGGTTGGAAAAGTGGGTTCCTCATATTGCCCCTCTGTCTTGCAGGTAATGATGAGAGCAGCTGCCTGCTCTCCCCTCCATGTCCTTCCCAGTGTACCTGTGTGGACTCCGTGGTTCGCTGCAGCAACAAAGGGTTGAGGATGCTGCCCAAAGGAATTCCCAAAGACGTGACTGAGCTGTAAGTTACCTTTTACCTCTCCCTTTTCATCAGGAGTTCATGGAATTACATCATAGTGAGGCTTTGTAGGTCCCTGGGGGGGTTGCCTTTGACTTTAGTGATTTTGTGCTTTGGTGCTTCCCATATGTTCTGACCGTAATTTCTGTACTTATTTGTCCCCTGACTGAATAAATTACTCTGTAATGGGAACAGAGTTTATCTGTCCTTGTACCCATTAATTCTGGGTGTAAGGAACAAATGCATATATTAGTATCAAATAATCCTGTAGCACTTCTGCAAAGGCCAAGCTCACAACAGGCAGTTTGAAGGGATGATGAAAATAAGTTCCTGAGTTACGCAGCTGTCAGCTAATTATCCTCTGAGG
This sequence comes from Pithys albifrons albifrons, assembly GCF_047495875.1. Lineage (NCBI taxonomy): Eukaryota > Metazoa > Chordata > Aves > Passeriformes > Thamnophilidae > Pithys > Pithys albifrons. The sequence continues at coordinate 5,388,105 of NC_092472.1, forward strand.
AGATTAAAAAAAATGGAAAAAGAAAGCTGGTGATGGAAACAGTGAATTCTTTTCTCCAAACATCATAAAATATCAGACAATTAGATTATATTGTAAAGTAAATTCATCCTAGTTGAGAATCATCTTCCTAGTTGTCTTTTCATCTGCTTTATACTGGACTTTCTTTCCATGGAAAGAAAATACACTGGTGGAACTACTTGGCTTAAACAGTTGGCAGTGGAAATACTGAGCTTTTCCCCTTTAGGCCCTTATTCAAATCTATCCCAGGTGAGTCATTACTGAAACTTGTTAGAATCTCATCAACATTTCTATGTGAAAATAATTGGTTGACTTGGTTGGTATGTTCAGTGAATTTTACAATGAATTAAAACCGGATTCTGCTATTTTCTCGTGTCTAGTATTATTTTTACTCCCTTCACAGTGGGAGAATGGGACTTACAATGTTTTTACCAGTGCTGTAGTCCAATATAAGATTTTGTTGATGAATGAGAAGGGTACTGGAAGCACTTGTGGTAGCTCAAATTAACATGGAGATTGTGCATTAATGAATACATCCTTGGAACACCATGGACCAGGGCATGGTTAATAGTGGTTTGAATTAAAAGCCACATCCTGACCTGTATTCCCTTTTATATTGCCATCAGTGGTAAGAAGTCTGCAAGGTGGTTTCTGCTCTGCTCTTGTCCAGGTTTCATTGCATTCAAATGTGACTTGCCAACACTAAGATGTCACGGATGTTACTTTGATTTCCACTGCCACACTGAGGAATTTCTATGTTTAAATTTTGCATATTGAGTGTTACTGATATTATCTGATACACTGGCAACGTAACTTTCACAAAAAGAGTGAAATTAATCTCACATTCTTGAAAACTGCTATATTTCTTAACTGTTTCTTGGCATATGAGGCAATAGCCTGGAACTGAGCAATTTGAGTTCATAGTAGTTTACGTGACTGTCTTCTTCAGTAGGAGCCTCTTGGCTGTGCAAAACTCTAGTTCAGTTTTCTGCTTTCTATCCAGAAATGTGTCAGCAGAACACAGTCAGCCATGGACTGCCTGGCTCTGAATATTTCATGTTCTGCAAATATAACCTTGAATCTGTCCCAGCTGTCTCAAAATTCAATCCTGATCTCACTCTCAACCAACATAAATTGAGCTCCTTATTTGTACCTATACCAAAAGATGGGCTGCAGGTCCTGAAGCCAGAAATTTCAAGTGTTTGTGGAAACTGTAACAGGAATTATATAAGTAAATAAAAAATAATCAATCTTACTTGCCTTTCTTCTGCATCCAGATTGAGATAAAGATGTTGCCCATAATCTAGAAGGGACTATATAATGCAGGTTCCAAGTTACCAGTGTGACATAAACATTTATATTGTTCTGTGTTTGAGAATTGCCATTGTTGATATGATAACAGCATCTCCTGTGGATCTCCTCCTCTTGCCTCACCTCAAGGACAGCCAGAACCTGGCAGAGAGAACCTATTAACTTTCTGGGCACAGGGTGCAACAGACTCATCTTGTTTAATATATTTACATATATTCAATATGTTCAATATATTAGCACTCCACAGACTAAAGTACCCCCATTTCCCTAGGGCACTCTTAAATGCCTTGAACTGTTTCCTAAGGCTGGAGCATCCTCTCAAAGCTGTTTTGTTTCTGTGGTAGCAGTGGATATCTGTTTAGCACTTGAAACCAGAAAGCTCCTGAGGGACCTGCTGCAGATCTCAGCACTGTTGCTGCCTTCACCTTCCTCACTGGTACAGCTCTCACAGGTGCTCAGAGAGACTAAAAACCCTTCCCATGTTACCACAGCCCTCACTGCCTTTCTCCCTTTCCACAGTCATGTTCCAGACCTCTGGGCAGTGCCCTGGGGTCCCTGTGCTCCCACCAGGCACTCACCCAAGCCCATGAGCACTGAGGACAGAGATGGTGACAAGGAGACAACAAGCACACGAAATGCCTCTTGTCCTGGTAGCCCCCAGTTCTCCCTCCCTGCAGGAGGCCTGAGCAGTGACAGGATGCAGGGGAGCATTTTAGTGCAGTTTTTATGAATGCACCACTCTGACATTTATAAACTTCCACTATTGACATATTCATTTCCCAGGCATGGTAGTTGCAGTGCTTTTTATTAAACTGCAGTGTTTTTATACAACATGATTTAAGAAAAAAGAGCTGCCACATATCTAGTTAAACCAATCTGTTGTGGCTGAATATAACCTTCTCAGAAGTTCTTTTAAATTCCTTTAGAGCTCTTAAAATAGTCTTAAAACAGGAATCCTTTCCTCGTAACAGGTATTAAATAGCAATGTGAAAAACTGAACATATCTCTTGCACAGGCACAGAGGGAAAATGTTACCCTTTCTGGATCAGGTTTCACTGTAACTAAGCTTACAAAAAAGATCACCAACAAAGTTTTATTGCATGGTGGACTGCAGGCTCACTCCTTCCAACCTTCTTCCAGAATTTCTGTTTTGGATGTATATATAGACAAGACATGTGAAAATCATTATCTCCTTCATATTTAGAGCTTGGAAAGACAGGAGACATCCCTGTGTTCAGTTTGTGCCACCCTTGGGAGGAGGGATTACCTTGGCAGAGAAGGCTTCCATCTAGACCAGAGTTGAAAAGATCACTAAGCCTCCTGGCTTTTTAGAGGAATGATGATACAAGAAATGTCTCTTTCCCATTCAGTCCTTCACAAAACATCATCATCATGGGCAAGCTTCCTTCCAGCTTCTTGGCAATTTGAAAATATTATGTCTTTTCTTGCAAATTCCTTCCCTGTGTATTTATGCACTGCCCACATTTTTCCCCACTGTTTGCTTGCCCTGAAGAGAAGCCTTGGGGTTTGTGAGCATACTGTTTTCTAGCTCAGATGTTCAGAAGTAAAACATTCCTGCAATGGGCTAGTTTGGAACTTCACCTCACTGCTGCTTAGTATTTTAGGCTTTCCTTTTCTTCTGTTTTTTTCCCCCAAATCTGTTTGAACTAAGTTTCCCATGCTCTTTTTCCTTTTATGGATTACCTCAGTGTGTGAACACTATTTTTTTTTCTGTTTTTCACAAAAGTGTAGTCTATGTCTAATAAAGTCTTATCTGACAGCATCCAGCTGCTTTTATGGACCTACAGCAAATAATATTTTGCACTGGGGAAAAGCATTGGAGGCAATTATGTGGACGGCGTGTGCATAAGCTGTAACATAATGAGCGTGGTGTGTTGCAAAATAAATATGTACTAATCATGTCATCTCCAGACTCCAAATGTTGTCCTAACACTGAGCTATAGGGTTGCACTGGTGGGATTGTTAGGAAAACCTGCATCCATAGATCACTGCTAGCGATTGTTTTTCTTTCCATTCATATTAGTACATACTAATATTTGTGTTACTTTGGCCATTCCTCTTTCTCTCCTCACAAACCTTCTCTCTCCCATTTCTGTTTCTTGTTCTGTGTGGTAGGTTCATGTACTTGACACATCAGTTTTCACATCTACTTGGAGGTATTTACCACCAACCTCAAGCTTCCTTTCCATCTTCCAAGGCACTTGTGATTTCTTGTGGTTTGTGACTAATAGTGGCTCATACCTGGGCTGTGCAAATTGGTGCCATAAATATGCTTAGAGCTGTTAGTTGTGGTATGTGTAGAATATTGGAAGGCTTTGGTGCCATTTTTCAGTTTGCCTGTGTCGCTGCTGATCAAAGGGAAGCTCTGGAGTGAGGTATCTGATGAAAATCATCTGCTTAAGAATGGAAATGCTCCTGCTTGTCTGGCAACCCACACTGTTTTACACAGTGACCCTTAGCACAGACCTCAGTGAATTTTCCTTTGATAATAAAGGAGAGAAACAATTTAGATCAAAGCTTAGGCTTACATGGTCCTGTGCCATGAGAGGTTTTAATTCTCTGTGGAAGGGGATTCTCCCACTAAGAGAAGGAAGGGCCAGCTCTGTAGAGATAGGTTAGTTACAGATGAAATATAGGATTTAATCTGCATTTCAAGGCTGGTGGTTTAGAAAAAGTAAATAGTACCAACACTATCAAATAATGTGTTCAACAACTGGTAAAGTTTGAGTAAATAAGAGGTGACATTAGCACTAATAGAGACTAAAGGTATGTTTAACTTTGGGGCCTTCACTTTCTCTCAAACATACCCATGTTTTTGTGTGTCACACATGTAGGTTGGGATCTGCAGTACAAACAAAGCAAAATTTGCCACAGCTTAAGAAAGTTCAATATCCAGATTCCTACCTAGATCTGGCACACTTGAATTTGGGTTCTTCTCAAGAAACTGTGATCGAAGCTCTTAAAATTCATGCTTTGTGGATGTCTCTTTCACATTCCAATTCTTTTCTAGACCACTGTTCTTTAGGAAATGAAATTTGACTCAAAGATTTAGGATATTGGTCATCTGCATTAGAAATTTTGGTTTATAACTTAATTTTGGAGCTTCATAAAATTGTCAGGTACCATCTCTTTTTTTCAGTGTAATGTTCTATATTAAATATTTAAAGAAATGAAAGGAAAGGCTTTGTGCCTTTTCAATTACTGCCTGAGGACTGATTTCTCTCTCCCCAGTTTCTTCTCTTAGCACAGATTGCCACTGTGAGCTTGACTTTATGGCTGAATAGACATTTCAGTACAAAAAGGAGTCCAAGTGATTCAAATTGTTACATGATGCTTTGGCACCTTTTGCTGGTTATATCACCTCCAATCCAAGTGGTTTCAGTATAAAAATAGGCAAGTTGGAAAAAGAACAGCTGTCATCTTTTAGGCATAGTTTTAAATTTTTATATGCAATGTTGGTGTGTGTGGAAGGTGCTGGATGAGCCCTGGGGCCGTGGCCCACAGTGCCAGCCATGCTGGCCACTTACCCAGCTCCAGACATATTTTCCAAGAAGCCTTTCCAGGTAGGAAGGGGCTGGTTTTCTATGAGAACTGAACAGGTATTTGGGGGTTTTTATGTTTTGCCAATTTTTGGTCTGGTAATTTCTTGTTGATTACAAGTCATTATTGAGACTTGAGGATTCCCAGCAGCATTCACAGGGTAAAAAACAATTTCCAAACTGATATTTAAACAGAGGCTTTAGGAAGCAAATGAGGTTGTTTTGGCTACCAGTCAGTGTCTCTATTCAGGCAACTGACTCACACTCTTGACTCTGTGTATTAATACCTTGACTCCAACATTAAAATTAGACATATCTTTTTCATTCATACAAGAATTTCTTCACATACTAGATGCCATGGGCATCATCTTCTTGTGGCTAAGGACTGAAAAGAATTAAAAATGTAATCTTCCCTCCCCATCCCTGTGTTGTGGATATTTTGTTTTGTTTGGGCAGGGGATCTGTAGCTTCATCCACGATTTTTCATTTGTGTATATGTATGCATATACAAATTTTGTAGCTCTGCCTGTTCACCCTCAGGGATAACTCTGTTCTTCCCTGTGTCCAGCTTCCAGCCCTTTTGAGCCCCATCCCTCCTGTCCAGCCCAGCAAGGTGGGAGCTGCTGCCCCTGCCCCCCCAGCTCTGACACAGGCCTGGCTCTTGCCTGCAGCAATTGCTTTCTTCAAATGTTGCATCTCAGATCCTCCTCATTCTTGGCAAGCTCTTATGCCCTAAAACCTCTGGGTTTTTTCCAAATTCCCTGCATTTAAATGTGCTTTCAGAATGAATGCCTTTTGCTTAGAAAATGCTGCCATGCTTTGGGTAATGTGGTGAGAGGTTTAACAGTGGTGGATTGTTCTGTGCGTGCGTGAAAAGTGTGTTATTGGTACTTTTTCTGAGTAAAATTGTGTTTGTTCAGAAACTACACCACTGGTATAAGTATTGCAGTTTTCTGCTAGCACATTTATATAACCATCAAACTGCTGCAGTGCAAATCCAGAGCTATTCAAAGCAGATCTTCTGTAGGAGTTTAACTCCAGGGGTCTGCATGTCTGTGTTAGTCTGAGTCATAAAGCGCTGGATTAAAATGTGCACCCTTGACTTTTGATTGCACTAGAAAGCAAAATAGGAGGGAAAAAACCTTGGCTTGCTCCCATCAGTTTGTTTAAATTGCAGGCTGTTTCATATTGAGATCAACAAGAGAATATCCTGCAAATATGTTTCTGGAGATTTCAACATATTGCAAGGGCTGAGTCTCCTTTCCTAAACAAAAAACATATATAACTTCCAAATGCATAATACATGACCTGCTTTTGATTTCCTTTGGAAATCCTTTGGATTTCACGTTTGCAATAAGGACTGGAACCTTGACCTACCCTCTTATGTAGGTTTGAGATTTGTGATTTTCTGGGATGAGGGAGAAGGCTCAGGCCCCAGTGACTTGCTTTGTCCATAGCAGAGCGTGACTGGGGGATTGAGATGTGGCTTGCCCTGCTTAAACAGTAACATGTGTGGTTGAATTCTGAGGATCTCCATAATAATTTATGGTGTGAGTTCACCAAGGAACTCCATTTCAACATAATTTCTAACAAATTTAGCCAGAATGAAGCAACTGACTTTACACTTGCTGACTGTGGCTATCCATGGGAGGTGTAAGCGTGGCACAACTAACCCACACTCTGGTCAGTGACAGTCTGTGTCAGCAGAGCAGCTGCCACTGCCTTTAGCTGTTGGCTGTGCAACACTGTCACTCAGTGCTTGTGATACTGTCAGTGGAGAGATTAATTTGTTCAGGAGGGTTTTTTTCATTGAGAAAGAGATTTGCTTATGGTTTAAAAGTCAGAAGCCAGGACTTGTCCAGCCTAACCCTGGCAGGAGTTAGGGGAGCTCCAGTGCATGCTCTAATTCTGGCAGGGTGGCATCCTGTGCACAGGCAGGAGGGAGAACTGTGAGGCTGGTTGGAGTAGTTGACTTAGAGAGGTTCATTTGAAAAGAGATCTGAAGCAGCAGAAAAGGGTGAGAGGGCATTTTGCTGAAATAGAAGGGGGGAAAATGATGTGACAGTTATAAAATGTATTATGTAAGAAATTCTGTTAGTGTTTATAGATTTTATTTTTAAATGATGTAAAAATAAAGTTGGTGGGAAAATTTTCTTGGATTTAATTTACACAAGTATCTCTATGTTGTTAACAGTTAATGTAGAGAGGGAACATACAGCACAGTAATAATCTATTATTATTGTTGTTTGCTGTAATAAATGCAGAATAAGAAGGTTTGTTGCCAAAGAAAAGGAAATTGTTTGTGTGGAATAAAAATTCTTAACATGATTATCAGATTCTGTTTTCAGCACAGAGGCAGCACATTAAGTGTTCTGGTGTCTGTGGGCTGCATTTCCTGGCCACACTTGATTATATTTCAAACATGCCACATCAATTGCATTCTGTCTACCTTAGGAAAAATCCCCCAAGCAATCTTGTAAGGAAGAGAAGTATCATTTCATCTTTAGCCCCAACTGTGGAGGGAAAAATCCCTTCCTCCTACATGGTGCTTTCTGCGAGGGTTGGATTTGTTTCCCAGGTAGATATGGCCACTGGCATGAGTCTGGAGATCCCCTTGGCAGTGCCATGGCACCACAGTGGCCATTTTCCATTGGAGACTTATTGCTTTGGTATCCTCCAAGGATGCAGTTTCACCTAAAAGTCAAGGTTAAAGGAAAAAACTCCAGCTCTGTCTCTAGTTTGTTGTCACAAACCAGAACTCCCCCTTATCCCATTGCTGCCACAGGTCAGCTGTGGACTCTGGGGTACCCATGCTCTCTTTTGGGCAAATTTTTGGAAAGCATTGCATTTTTTTCAGGGTTATTCCCTTGGTTGCTCACTGATTGTCTTTCTTCAGTGAAGAAAAGCTGCAAAAGTGCCTGCCTATATGAGGACATGGGATTATCCCCAAAGGCTTTAGCCCTACTGTGCATGTAAATGCAATGCAGAGAGACACACTCAGTGGTGTCTCAGACTTCCATGCTGGAAACACATGATATTTTATTAAATATACTTATTGCTTGTGGGAGGAAGCTCTATTCAAAGAGAGCTTGGTCTCTGATCCCCAATTTATACCAAGTTTTCCTCCTGTACCAGTGCAATGTGAAGGGAAAGGTAAGGAGAGTGTATGTGCCAGAGTCAGAATCGCTGGGATGGATGTGGCATCAAAGTGGGGAATGTTTTTGTTGACACTGGAATAAGTGGGACATTTTGCAGCACATAGATCTGGCAGTGCAGCTCCTCTTCCCGTGCTGGCTGTACAAGGAATTTAGAGGCACAAGACAAAACTTCCCTAGCAGGGTCAGGGAGTCAGTGCTGTTACAGAAACTTGTTAAAGGTAACTTTAAGTTCAGGGCACGAGCCATGCAATTTTTCTCCCCTTCTTCACTTGCTGTCATAGAAGAACCAAATGGTCATTTCTGTTTGCTGTAGGCCAGAGATCCTTTATTCGCTTCCAAGTCTTAAAACAAATAAAATAAATCAATAAGCTGCTGTCATGCTTTGCATGTGGGGTAATTCACTTACAAAGGAAAAACTGCAGGAGTTTCAAAGCAATGAATCAGCAACGATTTCATTAGTGACTGACTTTATATTTTCCTCATTCGTGGTGCAGATTGAGTGACACGAGTTTTTGTTAATATGTGTTTGAGTAATTGTCAAATCTGACTTTTTTCAGGTACCTGGAAGGAAACCATCTGCCTGCTGTGCCAAAGGGCCTCTCTGCCTTCAGACACCTGACACTGATGTAAGAAACACGTGGGTGCAATGTCAGGAAAATTACATGACTCTTTCTCTCTGTGTTGGTGGAGCAGAAATAATCAGTATTTGAGTGGGGGGAAAAATCCCCACAAAACCATTTGAGTTTGGAAAGAATTTCACAGTGGCCAGTGCTGCCAATAAGTGTTCATAAAGAGTGAGGTGTCTGAGAAGCCCCTTGCTCTGCAGGAGCTCCCAGTCGCTGTGAGAGGACTAAAGTCACCCAGGCTGCTGCAGTTTCACTTGGCAGATCTATCTGTGCAAAGCTGTAAAGGTCATTAACAGAGGAGATGCATTAATTTGTGCTGGGTGAGGCAATATTTATAATGCTAAGGCAATGATAATTTGCATAGCTGCTCCTGCTATGACCTGTCATACAGACAGGGACACAGCTAGACTTTGTTCAGCAAATTGCTCCCTGAAATACACAGTAAAAATTTCCTGCCAGAACTATTTGTGAGAAATTTTAAAATGCTGCTGGAATCAGCTGTGCAGATACTCGAGTCAAATGGGCAGAACAACCTCAGACAAAAATAACATGGAGGAAAAACTGGAATCCTCTGTTTTAAGAGAGTGTTTTCTTTGGAAATGTCTCTAATTTTGCTTTTTGAGGGAGACCAACAACAAAACAAAATGTTCTGGTTGGTCCTATAAGACTTTTTAAAATGAAAAATGAAATTTCGTTCCAGTAGCTGTCAATGTGAAGAGCATATGGAATTGGTGTGCCTGGAATAGATTGCAAAGCAAGCTGGGACAGTAAATATTCAGCAGTGCTTGTACCATTTATTGATTTATCCTTCTTCATTGAATGCTGTATGCTGGAAATAAGTCTTAATATTCTGAGTCTCAGGCTTTTTAGGGGAGTCTGAGCTGCTTTTCCTTTAGAGCTTATTCAAAGCTGATTAAAAAATACAACAGTTGATAAAATGTGACTTTTCAATTGCTTCAAGCATTTTGCTGTTCATGTATTATGTGATCTTTTAAAAAAGGTTTATATCTCAATTCACACGTGTAAATGATGTTTTCTCTGGGTGTCTCCTCAGTGACTTGAGCAACAACAGCATCAGCGTATTGGCCAATCACACCTTCAGCAACATGACTCAGTTATCAACCCTGTAAGTAGCCCAAGGGTTTGGGAACAGGTTTAATTGCTTTTCAGACCCCATCTTAGGTGTTGAGCTATTAGAGTATACCTTGTTACCTAAGTGTGTGGCTTTCCAAGCTTCTCTGTGGCTGAATGAAAGCCACCCCAGTGCTGTGACTCTGCTCTCTCCTTTTCCAGCATCCTGAGTTACAACAGACTCCGCTGCATCCCCGTCCACGCCTTCACCGGGCTGAGGTCCCTGCGAGTGCTGTGAGTACCACCCCTGCATTATCAGGGTGCAGCTGAGGGCAGGGAGGCCTTTTGTGAGCAGGTGCCTTTCACCTGATCCAGGATTCAGGAGTATTTTCACACAATCAGCTTCAGTGTGCTCACAGATGGGTGCAATCTGTAAGGACTAGAGCAGGTGAGCGCTAAACTTTGAAAGTAATTTGCTTGTTTGTAGAATGAATGACTTTTCTCTGATAGTTCAGGGACAGGAGCTGTCATAAAAACAGGCCTCCAAAAGACTGCATAGGGTCTTGTCTCTTCTGTTTGAACGTTTGGGTGCCCCACGGGAAAGGACTTTTCTCCATCTTTAAAAACTTGAGCATATTTAAAGTGTAAGTTTCCATTGGATGCTTCAGCAAGTGTGTCTTCCTGGAAAACTTGTGCATTTCCAGAATATTTTCTGTTGATTCAGATCTATGTGGACAAGGTTTTACATAAAAGAATGCAATCTGAAGGAAATTTAGAAGCCCCCACACTAAATCAGCAAGTAAGACAGGCCGGTGGCTGGGCACCAGTAATGCTGAGATGCCTGTGTGAAATGTTTTTAAGCTGGGAATGAAATTTCACCTCATATTGACTCATGGCACACTCAGAGATATCCATGTGTGGTTTATTTCTTGGGAGGTCTTTTTCTGCCCTCCTTCTTTCCAGAGTAGCTGCTTTCAGCAGCTTTCTGGATTGAACAATTTACTCACAATGCCTTCTGAAATTCATCATTATACCATCTCAGAGTGTGGGCTGTAGGTCTGTTCCTTGCAGTTAGCAGCCCCTCCCCAGCTTTCCTTAGGTATCTACAGGACTCACTCCTGCTTCCATCTCTTATTTACTGCCTGTCACTTGCCATCAGAGGCAAACCCTGAGCTGGGTTGGCTCAGTTGCTTTGGTGGACAGACAGCCCATGTGCAGCTGTCAGGACAAGGTGGAGAAGCCACCTGCCTTCCTTCTTATGGCCCAGAAACACCAGTGGGACACCACAACTTGGACTAACTCAAGGGAATAAAATAAATAGCTCATCTGTGCTGAGATTATTCAGTGTGCTGAAGGACAGTGGGTTTTGAACACCACAGGCCAGGACAGAGGAGGTGAAAGTATGTCCTGAGTGCTTTGAAACTTCACATTAGTATTTTCTGATTTTTTGATGTCATTCACATGTAGAAGCCTGTGTTAATTAAAAAAGCAATGGGTGCTGTGCACTGCCTCCATGAACAGGGAATCAAAGTGTTGACATGAACAGCACTGTGACTGTGGGAGCACTAAGGCAGTGCTGTTGCCTGAGTCCTTTCACTGTGGTTTCAGTGGTAGATATCTAAGTTTCAGCCTTCTAAATTACAAGACAGCTTTGGATTCTGAGTTTTCATTAGTAAGGACAAGGATACGTGATTTGGATTCATTGCTTTAAGTTTGGCTTGGGATCTTGATTTCTAGAGCACCAGGATGGTCACATTGGAGCTGTTACATGAGACCTGAAATTCAGCCACAGATTAATATATTCTGTTTCATGGCCAAATAAATTATTCCATATGGGGCTGTCTTCTGGCCTGCTTCTGATATGCAAGCTAGCTTGATTAAAGCTAGTGTGGGTTCTCTCCCCTGAATTCCAGTGTAGATAAACCATGCCTCCCTCTTTCCAATAGCTGCAATTTGTCTTTTCACATCTGTCCTTACAGGCCACATATGGACAGAAACAAAGGGCAGTATTTTAATAACAACTGTTATCTTTTGGCTTTTTAAAATGATCTGCTAATCAAATTGAAAAAAAAAAATCTTCTTCCTCCAAGGAAGAAATCTCCCACTGTCTTGCACAGAGCAGTGAAATGAAGCCTAAATGGGAATCTCTGCCTCTGCTCCTCCTTTTGGAAGGCTTCAGATTGATTTGATTTATTATGGCCCATGAAACTCTGGTATCAGCTACAACTTGTGCCACGTGTCATCAGTGTTGTTACTAAAAATCAATTCTCCAAAGAGAAAACAGTTTCCAAGCGACAGTATGAAATCTGTTATTGTCAGTTATTTATTATCCACATTCTCAGGGGAATGGAAAAGAGAAAACATCAGCAAAACAATTTCCACATTTTTTTAGATAAAAAGAGTATAGGGATCTCATTACCTTTGGCTGTGTATGCCTTTGAAGGGAGCAGACCCTTCTCATGCAGGCTTCTGGCTGCCAAATTATGTTTTCTTTACTTTTTGCCTCTGCAGTAAATACAGTAAAGATGCTTTTGAAAATCAGAATAATCACACATGTATGATGCAATTGGTCTCTGACAGATATTTCATTCTGTCCTCCCTCTCTTCCACTTTTCAGCATAATCCCAGTTGAGAAAACTGCAGAGTCAACACGTTTATGTTTAAGCCTTAATATCTATGAGTGTTTTCACAATCAGGCCTTTAATCTCAGTCTTTGCACGGCTTATCCATAGTGGCAGCCCCAGTTTGCTGGGGCCACATGACACAGTTTGGAAAAGTCTTTTTATAAGAAGAAGTTGATATCAGTAAGTTTTTGTGCCAGAGCTATCACAGTGAAAAATTGTGGGTTTGTTTTTCAGTTAATTTGTCCAAAGCTAGTCTTAGAAATTAAATGTAAATAGATTAAGAAAGCTGAGGTTGAGGTATTAGAACTTTCTGGAAGACCCAAATAGATTATTTTAAAGATTATTTTTATTGTGTCATCACATATTTTTATATGTGATTTAGTTAAGAAGCAGAGTCCAGAAATCAAAATACTTTCTCAAGTCACTAAATAATTTTCCATATTACATTTAGGGAAATGAAGGATAAAATGAGCTACTGAATCTTCTACTAAGATGAGATATTCTGCTCTTACTGAAGCTGATGGATATTTAGTACAGTTCAAAGCTCAGACAAAACGTATTATGTGTGATGATAAAGCTACCACTAGTGCTCTTTGGGCACAACACTGGGGCCAATTGTTGCAAAACACTTTCCTTGCTGGATGCTGCACTGATTTGACCTAACAGAAATATTTAGCTGGTTTATTATTATTGTTATTATTATTATTATTATTATTATTATTATTATTATTATTATTATTATTATTTGCATCACAGAATGACTACTTGTACTTCCCCAGACAATCTTAAGAGCTCTGCAGTTCTGAGCGTGGAGCAGTGACACTGTGGCTCCCCACTTTCCCTGACATCTGAGCTGTGCTGGTTCCTGCAGGGTTTGGCATCCTCCAGGGTTCGCTGTAGGTGTTTGGCCCCGATGGGATGTGGCTCTGTGAGCTCAGCCAAGCCTTTGGCCACATTTGTCTTCAGTGCAAACACATCCCCTTTGTGTCTGCAGTAACCCAATGCTGTGGACAATGGGCTGGCAGGCAGGACGTGGGAAGGGTTAGTGAAAGAAAAACAACCTCAGATCCCCAACCCAAAAGGATACATTGAATTCATTTCCCTCCCTGAAGACAAAGGAATAAGTTAGTGAGATTACATGCAGAAGAAAGTTTTGATTTCAAGAATTAGGGTGTTTTGTTCCTCTGCCCTCCAGATGAGATCCACATCACCTGCTGCTTACAGTGTTTAGGCAAGAGGATCCCCAGAAGTTGTGCTGTCGAGGGAGAACACACAGAGCAGTGTGTGGGCTTTGACTGTCCTGGTGTTAGAGATTTTATTTGACCATTTGCTTATAAGGATTTTTGGTATAAAAATGAGTCCTGTTGGTGATCCAAGTGGAGAAAGATTTTGTTGCAGTATTAAATTATCTTGCCACTGTTTATTATTGTGAGTTTGAAGCTTTTTAGCATTTGCCATTTCATTTTAGCTGCATGGGTGATGATGTTGCTGTTGTAATTTTTTTATTAAAATGCAGGCATGTGCATCCATGAAACAGTGTTTGAGATATGTAATAAAGCCAGTCATTTTAAATGGTTTTTATTTTTTCTGGGATTGCCTTCTTAGAGATAAATAGATGTCATTCTTCAACTTCTCTTGGAAGAAGTTTCCAATACACCTAGGAAAGAAAACACACTCCTTCACAGAATAAACACAACTGCACAACATGAAGATAAATATAAGTTCTGCTGTCTGTTCACAGAGAATCATTTTGCAGATCTCTTAAGTTGTTTAAAAGATCAGATCAGAAATTATGAATGGCTGCTTATTTAAATGTGCTCATTTTAGGAAGGAAGGAACAGTTTGGTGACAAGTTGTTGACTAGGCCTGATCTTGCATCCTCATACCAACAACAACACTCCTTGTTTAATATCTGTGGGGTTAGTCTCAGTCAGCTGGTCATTCAGTGTAGAATTAGAGTGTGTTTTATCTGCAGTTACTGTGTGGGAGCTCATATCCTTCCTGCTCCTGGTCAGATTAATTGCTCGGAGATCCATCCTTACATATGCCAAGTTTTCACTAATAGCCAAAACCAATGTATGCTTACAAGAAAAATTCAGAATCAGGGAAGGGAAGGGAAGTTTTTGGTATCCTGGCATTGAGAACTGGAGAGAGGTGCCAGCAGGATAACTCTGCTGCAGTTTTTGTGGGTTTATGCTCTGTGGAAGAACTTTGCAGCACAGTGAGATAGAAAATGCAGCTGCAATGAGCTGTGAAAGGGGATTGTGGTAACATTGCTCATGCTCACACAGGTCACAGACCCAGGGAGACAGGACAAGGGGGATTTTCCTCTGGCAAATTTGGCTTTCCTTGCTGTGTGTGCTGATGTGAGGCAGTAAAGGTAGAATTCATGAGAGTTATGAGGCATCAGGTAGGTCCTGCTGCAGTTTATAACAGTGTTAAGGAAGAAAGGATGCAAGAAGAGATGCTTTTGGTTCATTTGGGGCTATTGTATATTTTCATGGGTCTACATTTGGTTTGTTTTAAACAAACTCAATGTTTCAAGAACATGTACACTCATAGAAATAAAAAATGTGATTGCATTGTCAAAAAATCACCAGGTAAGTTAGAAAACAAATGACTCGAGGGCACGAGCTGCTACAAAAGTGACACACAGCAACTTTCTGTTTTCCAGCCTCCCCTGCCCTGTATGGAGCACTGACAGTAATTCCCATTTATGCTTCCCTATGTAACCCACACATAAATGTATTTCTCAGGAAAGAGATAAAGGGGATACTTAAATTGTCCTGGAAACAGTGAACTCTTTCACAAGGGTCCTGAAAACACTGCTAGAAAAATGTTAGTTTCTTTGCACTGAGTGAATAATGTCCTAAACCAACTAATTTCAAGTACTTTCCTTGGTAGCACAAATGTGTTTGTCAAATGGGTTTTAAAAACACTACACACAGAGGTATTTCTACTGTAAGAATGGGAAACTAGAAGGGGAAAGCACAGCTATATTTGCCCTCAGGGACCCTTGCTCTCTCCTAGGATCTCTCTGAAGTCAATATTTAATTTAAATTCCACAGTTCTTATTTTCCCTGTTCTGTTTTTGCTGTATTTCTGGCTAATGGGATTCTCTAAGAGAACAGAGGTCTGTATGTGAGGGTCTGCTTGTCATCAACACACTTTTAATAGCATAAATTGTATGTCACCTCTTTAATTTACAGCAGTAGTCACCAACCATTCTAATAGTATCACTGTTTTAAATGCCAACATCTAGAAATAGAAGTAATAAAATGGAAGCTCAAGAGTTGTGAAGTTCATAAAAACTCTCCAAGAAACAAAATTAAATATCCTTTTTAAGGATCACTTCTTTCACTTACAGGGAGCAGACAAAATGCTGTGGTTTGATACCTTCCTGCTTCTCTCCCTTCTAGGACACTCCATGGAAATGATATTTCCAGTGTTCCTGAAGGTTCCTTCAATGACCTGGTGTCCCTGTCCCATCTGTAAGTACTTCTGCCTGGGTTCATCTATTTGACTGATGGTTTCAGATTTAGAAAACAGTGCATATTATTATCAATTTAGGATTGTGTAGCTCTTCTGGTTTCCCTGCTCACTTTTCACATTGTGCTCTGGATATTCGTAGTGCATCTGTTCAAAAGAAACAAAAAATACTAGAACGTGTTGCTATTAGTTATAAAAATATTTTCTTAAGGGAAACCAAATGAGCAAGTGTGACAGTTTCCTTCTCTGTGGACTTTGTGTTTAAGGTTTTCTTTCAGCATTGTTGATGTGAAATGCAGAGTGTGTTATGGTCTGAGAGTGAGACAGGAAACCTCCCACAAAGAGCAAATATTAAGCGAATGTGAATTCTTCCCTTAATAAGTGTCATATGTTTTGCATACTGGAATGTTGTCAGTACATGAACTTGTTGATGAATCACTACTTCAGGCATATCTGTTTAATCACATGGAAATTGGTCATTTCACAGCATAAATACTTCATCCCATAATTTGCAAAAATTATTAGACGCTTCAGGAAATTACTGTTGTACTGGTGGAGTTCCAGGATCTCCTTCAATGCAGTTCAGTTGATGAAAGAACTGCACAGACAAATAGCTGCAATGGCTCCAAACTAAACCTGAAATGTTACAGTTGGTGCCAAAAAAGGGACCAGACAATGCTTTTCCCCTGGGATAGTGTGTGATCCTTCACATTATTAGACAAGAGATGTAAAGGAAAAGGGATTTTGTGTAGCATGTTTCTTGATTACTGTCCTCAAGTTATCAGAGGGTTGCGCAGGTCTTGGTCCCTCTGGGAGTGACCAGTTTCACAGGTCAATGTGGATGTTTTTTGCTCTGATGCTGATGGACACACACGTTGAGACACACAAACAGCTATGTGTGCATTTTTCATAGATTTATATCTATTTATTATCTCTTGGCAACCTCCAACATGCCCTCCAGAACACTTCCCTGGACACGAGATTCAGTTTATATTTACATATTTTCTATATAGAAGACTGTGTGTTTCTATGTAGCAGATTTCTGCTTCCGTTTCTCTCTGGACAATAAAAAATAAAAGTATCTCAAGTTGGTAGGGACAGAAATCATATGAGCAAGCTGGGCAATTTGAGCTGAGAAATAACCTTCTCTGTTTCCAGCTTACACATTGGTATCATTCATTTTGCACAAAATATATCTATTTTTCTCATTCCCAGGATAGTCAAATAATTTTGTGTGTTGTTTTGGAACGGAAGTCTGACTGAGCTGAAGCCCTGTCCCTCCTTCTGGAAGTGCAGTGACACCTTCCATACTGGGAATGTGGCTTCTGGGGGTATTTTTAGAATAAGAGATAAACATATCGTGCCCCATTTGTTTGGATTTCCCCTGGGGTTCACTTTAAATGAAGTGCAGATCCAGTTTTCCTGGGTAAACGGGTCACCTGAGGGAGTGATAAACCCCCTTTGGCCCAACACAATCTCTGCAGTCTATCTGTTTAGATTTATGTGCTGCCAGAAATGTAAAATACACAAAGCTCAAATGAACAGTAATAAATAGGATCCATAAAATAAATAAAACCTGTCTGGGGTGTAATTTGCACAGTTGAACAGTTGAATTTTACAGTGCAATTCTGCTCTCTGGTTTCTTAAAGGGGATCCTGAAACTTTTAGCAACCACGATGAATTTGCTCTTCACATGCCAGAAAAAGCTGTGCTTGCTCAAACTAAGTCATACATAATTGAAAATAAATGCACTTTGAGCTCTTCCTTGTATATGGATATTCAAGGAAAGAGCATGCACTTGGAGTCAGTTGGAAAATTACACAAGGAGTTGCTACTCATGGACCATTTCAAGCATGGGAGAAGAAAACTTTCTCTTAAATGTTCAAGCTGTGTGGCTGAGGGTGGGATAGGTGTTATGGCAGGAGAGAGATGAGTACCAGGGTTTGGAGCCTGGGCCTCCTCTGTCACGACAATTAACCTTTAGAATTGCAAAGGGATATTTGTGTAGCACAGACAAAACACTTGATTTAAGTTGGATATCGGAAAAAAATTCTTTGCAGAGAGAGTGCTCAGGCATTGGAATGGGCTGCCCAGAGAGGGGGTGGATTCCCCATCCCTGGAGGTTTTTAAAGTGAGATTGGCCGTGGCACTGAGTGCCATGATCTGGTAAAGGGACTGGAGTTGGACCAAGGGTTGGACTTGATGATCTCGGAGGTCTGTTCCAACCCAATCCATTCTGTGATTCTGTGATTTTAGTCAGTCTTTTGTCATAGTTTTAAGTTGGTCTATAACTGGGAGAACAAAAGTGAAATGTACTGCCATCACTTTCTCCACAACTGTTTAAAGCCTGCAACAAAACATTCACCAAATTTCCTTTACATTGTAAACATCATATTGCTGTAATGCAAATATTATAACAAACTCTGTTGCTGATACAGCTCACTCCAGTCAGAGCAAGGTTTGTATGTGCTACACATATGCTGGGTTTGTTTACTATTTATTACTTAATTGAATTATGTAATTGTCTATTTAAGCCCTGACTTTTTTTAGTCCAAGCACTACTGGAAGATCAAGTATAACATTACTTAATATGAACCCAAAACCCATTGGGGTGGAGCTGAGACCTTCTGAGCGAGGTCAGTTCCTGCACTTGTCCTCACCACACACACAGCTCTGCAGCTGGTTCAGGGTCCCAAATACTGCCCACACATAAACTAACCCTTGGCACTCCAGGGATTCCACAAACCCTTGGTAAGAGATGCTGGTGTGACATGTATTTCCAACATATTTCTGATAAACAGCTCAGATTCCTAATTCTGTTGAATTATGTCATCTTTACTCAAATTTACATTAATTACCTATAAAATAAGTTGTCCCCATCTTTCCCCCCACCCACCTGACATTATCATGGATTGATTTAATTGACTTTATTGAGTTGCCTCAAAACAAACTAAGTGTCTGAAAGGAAATGTCTGCCCAGCATTTTGAAAATGCTGCTGGTGGTATTTCCTTACAGCACGAGATATTTTTACCTTCAGGAAATATTTTGCTGTAATGTGCAAAGAAATTGAGAGACTGTGGTAGAACTAGTGAATGAAAATACAAGAACTCACTGTAGTTTCTAGGAATGAAAAAGAACCAAAACAAAAACACAAACAAAAAACCAGCAAAGTACAACCCACAATGAGAAGAATGAAAGGATGCATTTGATAATTTCTGCAGTTGTCAACACTGTTATTGGTAATCATTTCCTATGGAGCAGCTTTATTTCTAATACAGTTTATAAATATTAATTAACATGGTAACCAGCTCTCAGCTGTCCTCCCACTCCTGTTTTATATATGGCAGTTGCTTGATGCTGAAGTTAATTTCTCAATCCAGCTTTCACTGCTGCATTTTGTTTGACCTTGGACAAGTGAGCCAGTTGATCACAGTTACAGGGTCAAAAAGTCAACCCAGTAGTTTTTTTCCATTGTAAGCAATGGATTTACAGGAGGAGTGGATGGATATTTTTTAATGCTGTGCTGCAGTACACATTTAATTTTGATGAATGAGGTCCAGACAGGGTTTGAACCTATGAACTCTCATTATGAATCTGTCTAGGGCACAGTGGGTTCATTAGTCACTCCAGTAGAAATGTATCAACAAATTTACTGAGGTTTCTATCTTAATATCCTGCCTGATATGTTTTTATTTGAAAGAAGCTTGAGTTTAAAGTACCATCTTAAAAATAGTTTATGGCATATGCAGAAATTTTAAAGTCTAAACCCCAATTTGAATTATTGGTGTCTTTAGTATCTCTTCCCCATGCTAATCTTTATTTAGTTCATTTTATTCCTATGGCAGTTCAGGTGTTTTATGTTTGCTTTGAGCAAAATAAATTCAGACTTTCACTATGCATTTCTTCACACTTTCAAAAATTAGTTGGTTTTAAACTGACTTTTCTGAAGTCTAGACTGTAATTGACTGATTGCCTGGAAAGACACTTTCTTTAAGAGGAGTATAAATGAGTCAAGGCAGCACCTAAATTTAAGGTTAAAAGGTTTGTTTTCTTTTGGATAGATGTTCATGACTAAAGGAGAAGTTCTGAGAGTTGTCATTTCACTATATAAATGCATGTTCTTCAGCTGTGTGACCTAACTCAAATGGTGGGTTAAGCAGCAAATGTGTTTTTGAAGCCATAAATAAACTTAGCAGACACCAGTTTTAAAAACTGAGGTATCCTCTGCCTGTGTGTTTCATCTGGTGAGGAGTCATTAATGTGAGTCATCAGATCCAAACTAAATTACACAATTCACTGTTAGAATATGCTCAGGAAGGACAAAGAATTAAATAAAGGAAACCAATATGATAGATTTGATGAAGGCAATATGTCTGGTGGCATTGCTGAAGCACAATTGTTGGTAAGAAGGGTTTTCTTGGGAGGTATTTGTACAACTTCCCTATCTGTATGTAGTATGTATGTATGGCCAGACTTCAGGAATGAAGCTTTGGGAAGGGTGAGCCCTTCCAGCCTGTGCAGTGGATGTTTTAGGTGAGGCACAGCATGTGCAGAACTGGCCCCACCCTTTAAGTCCCAAGGTCCATCTGCCACGGCCGAGCGAGCTTGGACAGTGACAGTGAAGTCCTCAGGACTGTCACAGCCCCCGGTACTGAGCGGGGCTGACCCTGCTGAGCATCCGAGATCTGATGGGATGGGATGGCAGGGAGGCTTGAACCGCCAGGGGATGGTCCCTACTGAGACTCAAACTCAGGACCTTAACTTCCCTATCTTGTGATGGAAGAAAGGGACAGAGTGGGAATACTGCCTGACCACTCAAATGTAGGACCAAGTGCTGGGTGAGATCAGAGCTGTTGTCTTTGCCAACTAACCGGTGCCAATTGTCCCCGCAGGGCGCTGGGCACCAACCCCCTGCACTGCGACTGCCACCTGCGCTGGCTGTCCGAGTGGGTCAAGGCGGGGTACAAGGAGCCGGGCATCGCCCGCTGCAGCGGCCCCGAGGCCATGGTGGACAGGCTGCTGCTCACCACGCCCACTCACCACTTCCAGTGCAAAGGTAGGAGCTCCTGCTCGACCCTGCCTTCCCTCCTTCTCTCCTGTACCCTTGGCTTTATAGTGGGTTTGTGCAGGAGCTGCGTTTGGCTTTGCTTTCTGAGCCATTACCTTCCTTCCAGTTTGCATTTCCCAGTGTCCTTCCCCAGGGTGCAGTTACTGCTCCACTGGAGGGAAAGCCAGGGAACCTCAGGACAGTGAATGTTCCTGTTGCTCACACCTATTATATAATGGCACCTTAACATTTTGGGGGCTTATTGCAGCAAATAAATTGGTTTTGGCCTCTGACCTACCCCAGAAAACTTGGGTAAAATAAGAGTTATTTCAAAATGTAGAGCACTCTAGATATTACATATATTTCCTTGAAAACTGAGAAACTGAAAATTCTAGACAGCAAATGTTCAGCCAAAGTACATTTTAATTTGTAGGTCTACAATCTATTCTCAACACCTCTGTATCAGAAACTGGAGATTGTGGATAACTTATCATGTTTGAATGGAGTGTTCATTCATTCAGGAGCGGGTTGAGGTGCAGGTGTGGACAATTAGGGGCACTCAGTGATATCCTTGAGCTGCACTAGAGAGCAGGCAGACATATATTAAGGAGCACACTTTCTTATAGAAAAAGTAAGTAGCTCATTCGTGAATGAAGATTAGGACATACCTGTATGTTCTCCTTGTAAAAGGAAAACTTTAGGAGGTTTGCTTAGGTTACCAGCAAGTACTTGAAGATGGAGGTGTATTTATAGTGGAAAAGATGGTTCAGTGGCCTCTCTTAGAAATGGAAATGAGGGCATAAAGCTGGTTTTTATGTCTCTCTGAGTGCCATGCACATTTACAGTACTGCTTGGCAGGGTGATTTTATAGATGCTGGGATTAAACTGCTGAACAAACAAATGATGGTGTTGAGGTGGGTTTAGAACACAGGTTCCCAAGGCTGAGCTGAATTTAATGTCCTTTCAAATATATCTTTAATAACTGTAACCTTATAATTTAATTACTTTGAAATGTCAGTCGCAAAACCATCAGAACTCTTACTGGAATTATCAAACTACAGCCTTTACAACAGTCACTCAAATGTGAAGCACAAATATACCCTAAGTACTAAAAATACCAAATAATGCACTTCTTCCCAAGTTCATGAGGTGAACCAAACATAACAATTGCATTTATATATTAAACAGGATCTGAAAATTAATCCAGAAAGAGAAGCTTAGATGCCTTCTTCATTCTCAAAGCGAGATATATCAACTCACTTTCTCCCAAAACTAAACAGTTCTTAGGCTAGAGATAAGTGAGTCTTTGATCCAGGATATTAAAAGTATCTGTATGCTTTTTCTGTAAATATTAGTTTGGTCCACTAGAAAGCTGGTGGAGTTTCTAATATCCCAAAAGTCTCCATGCCTTGCTTTATCTGAATAAAAAAGGGGGGAAAAAGTGTTGGTCTTTGGAGAAGCAGAAGCTGTTGATGGCCTGGACAAGTGGCAGTAGAGTCCAAGAAGCTCCAGGCCCTACAAAAATTCACCTTTGCTCATCACAATACACATATTTTGAAAAACCAATGCTTGATTTGGAAGTCTCACTGCAGCCATTTCCCATGTTGAAGCCCCAGTGCCTCCTGCTGTTCTGTCTGGATGCCTGTGCAGCTCCAGAGCTGCTGGCACAGAGCTGAGGGAGGGCTGAACCCCCTGCCCTGAACCCCAGAGTCACTGCAGCAGGAGCTGGCCCATCCTCAGCTGGGTACCTCGAGGTGCTGTGTAAAGGTCATGCACAGATGTCCTCTCTGACCTCCAGGAACTTTTACATTAAAAAAAAAAGAGTTTAACTTATTCTTGTTAAAAGTACTTTTTTAGCCTGTGACTGAGCAGGAGGTTATGTCTCAGCAGAGCCAAGAAAATAAAAGTGTGTAATGTGCAAGTCATGCAAACTCAGCTCTGTTTTTTATTAACTTGCCCTCCCAGCTATGCAGTAGAGGAAAGGAATGTGCTGGGCTGAGGGCATTTTGCTATATGGATTTATAAATCAAATCCACAAGGGCAAACTAATGAACTACTTAACTGCTAGGAACTAACACTGTTCTTATTAGCTCCTACATTGATTAGCTTTGATCTATGCCACAGGAATAAATGGAAACTATGCGTGCGTATTATGAAATAAATAAATAATACAACAAATTCTTGCTTACTGACCTCTAAATCTAGAGGAGCAGCACTGCTGCCTGTCTCATAAGCTCTCCAAGGAGCTACCTTCATTTATACTTTGTATATTTTACCATCAGGGCACAAGTAGCTCAGATATCTCACATTCCAGCCCCTGTCAGTGCTGGGAATTCAGGTGTGATTTCCTCTTGCTGTCCTGACTCCAAGGGAAAAAACATGTATGGCATTTAGTTAGACATAAACACAAAGACAGAAAAGGACAACAACAGTTCTTCATTTCAGTTTTTGGATTTGTTACTTCTTGTGCACTGTTCCTCACTGCTGAGTGCCCTGATGGCACCACCCTCAGTACAGGACCAGGGCACAGCCCTTGCCTGGCAGATGCTTCTCAGCTGAGACTCCTTGGTGCCCATTTCTGCCCTGTTACTGCTCTGCAAGTATTCAAAGTAAACAGAGAAGGTTTATAACTCCTGCAGGATGATTCAAAGCAAATCCCTGAGTGCAAGAGGTTCTTTCATCCCTACTTTTTGTAACCCTGTGCAGCTCCACCTTCTCTCAAACATCAAGTATAAGCTGCTTTTCTTCACTTTCATAATTTACTTCTTCTTTCTGTTTATCATGCAAAAAAGAAGCTCTGTGCCCACTTCTGATGAGTACAGGACTGATTCTAAATTATTTTAAAGTATATTTCCTTAAAAGTGTAAAAGCCAAGGAGTTAATACTCATTAGCATTTGAAATATAGCCATTTTTTTAAAAAATCACCATGGTTTAACTGTGAATATACCTGTCTAAATGAGCTTTCTGTAGAATCTCAATTATAAAAATATTGATTGACCTGGGACCCGAAATGTCCTCAGTATTGTTTTGGTCTATGTTTGTTTTCCTGCTCAGCCACAAACATCACTGTTTCTCTGGACAATTTCTGTTAAAGATATGAGGCTTATTAAATGATTTAAATATGGCCATGTGTATTTAACTGCATACATTTACATCTTTGCACATTTGGCTTTTTTGCATTTTGCCAAGATAGCTGAATGTTGATGATGATTCTTCTGGGCAGGACGGGAAGAAAATAAGTTTTTAACTTAAGCTAAAATTAAGGATGTTAGAACACTTTGCACCTAAATATTCCCATAAGCCTCTAACTAAATCTCTCTTGTGTGTGTTTTTTATTTATGCTGTTGCATCTGCACTTTCATTCTTGTTATCAGGCATAGAAATGTCAGGTTACAGTTCCCTGGGGGGTTCCTGTTGCAGGATTTCCAGCTCTGAGAGAAGGAAAGATTGCTGAAAGCCATATACATATAACCTACTCTCTGGAGGTTCACAACATGCTTTTTTTCAGAGTGTATGTTTGCATCTTCAAAATATAAGCATCACTGAGACTCTCCTAGCACTTGGTTTAAGTACTTAAAGCCTCTCTGATCCCTGGGAATCCCAGGCTGGTGTGTTTGTGTGTTTGTATCAGCTCAGGGCAAATGCTGCTTGGGAAAAATGTGTGTGTGTGCATGGGAAGTGTTAATTTTGCACTGCAGTTCTCTGTTAATGGACTGTGTTTGCCTCTCCAGAGCCAGCAGATCTCAGTGTTGTGTCCAAGTGCAACCCCTGCCTCTCCAATCCATGCAAGAACAATGGGACATGCAGCAGTGATCCAGTGGAGCTTTATCAGTGCACTTGCCCTTTTGGTTTCAAGGTATGGCTACTAATGAACTCTATGAAAAGCAAGAAAGTTTTAATGGTTGTAACAATGGTGTCAAATTTAATTACCATCCACCAAGTCAATTTTACAGGAAATTGGGCTCTAAGGATCTCTTGGGTTCAATCCCCTATGTGGGCCATTGACTTAAGTTGGACCCAATGATCCTTGTGCATCCCTTCCAACTCAGAATAGTCTGGGGTTCTGTGATTCCTCAAGCAGATTGTGTGTGGCTTTTCAGCTGTGCCCCACTACAGAGTTTATCCCACGCTCTTGGAATGGCACTGCCTTGTGCTGTGACCACAGATCATCCTGAGCAACTTGCTCTGGTTGTCCCTGCTTTGAGCAGGTTGGTTGGACTATTCCATCTCCAGAGGTCACTTCCATCCTTGGGCATTCTCTGATTCTGTGATGTAGACATCCATATGAAATGGCAAGTTGTTTTTATCTTCCTTTTAGTTTCTTTTCTTTTCCCAGCAACCAGATAGGTTTCCAGGCCAAAGAGGAGACAGTTCAGATGAGAATTAAGGGGCAGTTTGGTGATAGAATGTTGATCCCTGCTAGTTTACATCCATCTTACACAGACTGAATTAAGCAGAAAGGTGATCACTACTCAGACACGACCCCTAACTCAGCTGTCTCTGACTTTGGAGCACTAATGTCCACAGAGGGATCTGCAAGTGGGAATCCTGCATTGTGAGCATGCAGTGCCAGCTTCCTGATAACACACTGGAAAATGGGGAAATGGTGTCATTGAGCAGTGCAGGTCCTTTGGAGGGGATGTACAGCTCCCCCTGTTCACGCTGCATCGTGACAGCCTAAGGACACCAAGGCACTGTCTCAGGGCTGATAGAGCTGCAAGTCTCACTCAGGAGCCAGTAGCTGAAGGATTAAGTGTAAGGAATAAATGAGGCATATGATCTGTTCCCAGCCTGGAGGGATTTGGATGTTATGGCCAAAGAAGTAGACTGCATCCTGCAGACTGAGATTTTATTTGCCTCTTTGGATGTTTCTGAGTCTTGGTCAGTTGAAGCAGATGCTCATAAAACACAAAGTAATAAGAATTACAGGAGAAAAAAAGAAGGGCAAAACCAGACATAAATGTGGGAATTAAGCACAAGTATCCATGTGTGACATTTGAGGTAGGATTTAGGAATTAATTGGTTCTGATGATATCACCATTTCCCTTCTCTCTTTGCCTGGGATGCTTCCCAGAGTAATTGTGGTAGATCCCTGGAACACTGGAAAAGAGAAGATGTAAAGCTCATTTCTTCTAGGTCCCCATGCCTAGTACTCAAGAATAATAACAGTTCTCCTAAATAATTGAAAAAGCCATTGGAAGTTTCCTGTCATTAAAAAACCTTCTACCCATTGGCATATCAGCCAGCAACTTTTCTGGGATCTTAAAAGAACATATTGTCGAAATTCATTTAACTGAAACTACTTGATAACAATCTGTTTATCTACTCATGTTAATAGAACAGTCATTTTAATTTGATGCTTAAGATAAATCAGGTTGGATTTTCAGTTGGGAATTTGAAAAGTAAATTATTTCAGAAATAGCAGGAAATTACATAAGTCTTTGTATTTATTTGTATAATCTCTGTAAGGGATATATCATGGAACAGGTACCCAGGTAGTTCAAAGGAAAAAATTGTTAGTTATGAACATCTTCTTTTTTTGCCCTTAGGTTCTTATTTGGGTTTTTTTATGATACTTCTTAGTCAAAAATTCTCTAGTACAGATTGACTTATACTGCTAAAAGTTTATTATATTTATGCTTTTGAAGGGAGGATTATCAAGAATAATCCTGTGGTTATATTAGCACATTGTATTGTGCATTAAACCTCAGGGTGCATCGCTTTTCTTGGAAGGGTTTTGATAAACCCTGAAGTGACTCAGTTCAAACATCTCAAAGAGCATCCAGTTTTTCTCCTCTCTCACACATTTTCTCAGGTGACATCAGTGTGGGAATGCAAAACCCAAAATTGCTTGTAAGCACCAAGCTGTGAGCCAAGCATGGCATAGACCAAACAGACCAGGCATGGCACTTGGAGCAGGGTTTGAAAATACTGCCTGGGTAACAGTTCAGGGGGAACTGGTGGAAATTCAGTAAGAAGGAAAAAAAACCAAACCACTGTGTGTCTTTACCACAGGTTTTTGAATGAAAATGAAGTATGACAGGTCCAAATGCAAACCATATGAAAGGAGCACTCTATCTACCACACAGCCCTCCACCAGAGATTCATGCTAATTCAATAACAATACCTTGCTTCCTTCTCACCAGCCAGCACCAAACAGCTCCATCCATCTGGAAGCTATTTCCCAGACCTTGATAAATTGCCCTAAATCTGCCCTCTCAGCATTTGTTTTTCCTTGTTTGATGTAGATTTTCAAAAAATCCTGTGTGGAAGAGTGCATCAATAAAGTGAAAAACCCACCCCTTTTTTTTCAATGTGAGTTGATGGCTTTATAATGTTCCCTGGGCTGGCACAGACATTGCAAACAGCTTTCTGGGGTTCCTGTGCTTGTGCCAGCCTCCAGAGAAAACCAGCAGGCCAGCCAGCTGAAAGCCACCTAAGTCACCAGTTGCCAAAGTGGTGCCTGATGGATCAGGACATGCCATCACTGAACTCCATCCTCAAAGGCCTGTGGACTGATTTTGCTCTCATATTGCTGGTGATTCCATGTCTTACTTTTCATGGGCACAAAAATGGTTTTTGCTGTTGAATATATGCCTTTTATGGGTCTTTTAGCAATGTGTAGTGCTGCCCTTAGTGGTTTGAGTAAAGTTAAAAGTGAAATAAGTCATGGAGCACCTGAGCTGCCAGGCCAGAGGACCCCAGTGGTGTTGGCTGAGGACAGAAATAGAGATTGCTCACTCAGGAATGGGCAAGGCTGTGCTGATAACAATCTTTGCTGTTGCTCTCTCCTTAAAATGAGTGATGAATGTGTGTGCTGTAGATAAGCCATGGTTGAAACAGTGTTGTTGTGGTTGCTCTTTGGGCAGAAAGCCCCAAAGAGTGGGAGCTGGTGGGAAAGTGCCACCTTCAGCAACTGGCAGGATCAGAAGCAGGAGCTCCAGGGTGCCACCAGTGCTGGCAGGAGGTGGCTCTTCATGTCCTGAAACTCGTGTTTTCATATTAAACACAGGCAGAGGTGTAATTATCCACCAGGTTGGGGTTTGGGGTTTTTTCACTCTTCTCCACAGCATTCTTTGAACGATTATTTAAATAATGTGTGTGGTTTAGATTGTAAAGTGTGATTGCAAGGAGAGAAATGGAGCTTTCTTCTGCTGGAAATGCTGCTGGCCACCTGCAGAGCCAGTGTGTGTGAGTGCAGCTGGGGGCTGCTAAACAGATAACAGGACTGTACCAATCCAGTTACCCTGCAGAGTGTGTGCCTTTGAAGTATTCCCATTGATATTGCAAAATTGAGCCTATGGGTGTTGGAATTCAAGGGAATAGTCAAATTTGCAATCAATAAGCCATTGAGAAAGGATTCACTTGAATAGCTGTAGTAAAAACTGAGGTAAGTGAAACCAATGCTCTTTGTATTTTGTCATTGCTGTATTCTTGACTGATTTTTGTGTCTTTAATGTTTCGTTTGTTTGTTTGTTTTCCTAAAACTGAGGATAATTTGTCTTTCAAACAATTATTTGTAGAACTGAGGAAATAGTTTAAAAGACATACATGTTTTATCTGAAATGAAAGAACATTGCCAACCCAGAAGAGAAGAGGCAGTGCCTGCCTTACAGCTCTCTGGTGGCTCAGGTGAAGCAGCCAGAGTTGCTGGGATGCAGGATGTGTGTCAGCTCTGCTGTTGCTGAGAGCTGTCTGATGGGAAAGGGAAGATATCCCACCCTGCAGGCACCAGTTGCTGCTGTGTGTCTGTGGTAGGGTTGCTCTGTAAGTTTTATCCAAATCTCTTCCCCTCCCTGTTGAGCTCAGCCAGTGTCCTGCCTTTTCCAGCAGCACTGCGGTGTCTCGAGGGTTCAGGCAATTCCACCAATCATCCAGAATGACAGATACAATTGGAGAAATCCTGGGTAAAGCTCTTGGCCTTAGCAGAGACAGCTTTCTTTGCAGCCAGACTCTTGTGGTGGGAGGCATCATAGTGAAGCCAGAATGATATTTAGTGAGGATGCTGGCTCCAGAGTTCTGCTGGGGATTAGGCTCTTCCCCCTCTCCACCCCCTGGGCCAGGTTTTCATCCCTGCAAACAAGGTTAGTAGTGGAGGGTCTCAGAGCAGAGCGTGTCTGGGATATGCAGGCTTCATTCTATCCCATGCTGGGCACAGACACAGGTAATGTGGACCAGAGCAGAGGCTGTGGCTGCTGAGCACAGGTTGTACCAGTACTGAGTGTTGTGTCAGTACAGGTTGTGCCACTGGCAGGGACTTGGTGTTGCACTGGCTGTGTCCTTCACTCCTGAGGGTACATATGGCCTTGCCTTTGCTTGGAGCAGGGAATGTGAAGTTTGCTGTGTTTGCACTTTGCCATGTGGGTGCTCTGTAGCATTGCAGAAATAATCTGTAGATTCCTGCAATAATGGCAGTTTGAGGAGCACAGAACTAAGTGCAGCTGTGGGGGTGTTTGCTCATCCACAGACCCTCAGGGTAACTCTCACAGCTCAGGGGTAGCACAGCAAGTTCATTGCAATGAGGCATTCTCAGTGATGCTGATTCTGGTGGAGTTGTGTGCATGCTGTGTGAGAGTCTGTGCCTAGTTTGTTAGGCTGATACTGTGGGAAAATGCAGCTCCATGCTGTTGTTTCTCTGGATCTATTACCACATGCATGTAAGTCCCCTCAGTGCACAAATAAATCCCCAGGTTGGATTTACAAAGGGAGAAGAAATTGGAAGGAACTATTTACCCAGCCTGTCCTCATCCACATGAGCCAGGAGAGCAAATGCTTCTGCCTTCACATGTTGCTGTGCCTTGGCCTCTTTCTTCTCCCAGTGTCAGGGTCAGGGGGACAAGCAGTGGAATGTCAGCTCAACGCCAAGTTTTCTTATGGAGAAATCAGTGCAGCAAAATGCTGTTTGTGTGAGGTGGTTCTGCCTTGAACTTCCATTCTAATAAATTCTCCTGGAGTGTGTGTTTATGTGATCTGGGGTGTTTTATTTTTGTTTGGTAGTTTTAACCATACTGAAAAAACTTACTAATGAATGTTGAAGAAGCGTTTTCTACTCATAGTAAAATAAAAGAGAAAGCCTTTGGGGATGAGAGGTAATGGGTGGTCACATAAAATGAGTAGACCTGTATTTATGTGTGGATTTTTAAGGCAAACACCAGTATCAGCAGTAGGTGGTTATAATTTCATAGAATGCTCCTAGGACAGAAAAAACTGCAGAAATAACAAGATTTTCCAGTGTATGCTTATTCTGTAAAACTTACCATGCATCAATCAGACTTGTGTTTCTTTCTTTTTGCCCTTTCTGTTTTAGTAGGTCTAAAGAAAATGGAGATTTACATGTAGAAGAGCATAAATAAAGACTTAGGGAGGGATTACCACCCCAGTTGCTGGCTGAAGGTGTCGAGGCATGAACACACCCAGCACAGGCCCTGTAAAAACACACTCACGTGGTGTGGCAGGCCCCAGGGAGGGCTCTGAAGAGGTATTTCCATTTTAGTCAGGCCAACAAGGAAGCAGATATTGAGTGGCTTCAGGCATTTGCTCTGTCTGGGCAGTGCTGCCTCAGAGGGAGCTGAGCCCTTCAGGTGAATGGTGAGCTGTACCCACTGGTGGGCACTGGCACCTTCATTCTGTTGCCAGTGTGGCTTATCCCCCTTGCTTTGGTTTTACTACTGTTTTTCTAGCCTAGTTCTAAATGCTTGGGGTGACCTGTCTTCTACTCTTTCTTTTCCCAGGGTAAAGGAGAAGTTTTTATTGGCATTTAGTCTGAATTTCAGGCTCTTGTTCTTATGTTTGCCTGGTCCAATTACACAAAACAATATTTTTTCTTTCTCTGTGGTTTGCCTTTCTTTCAGGTGATTGCTGGTTGCTATGACTCTGCTTAATCAAGTCCTGTGTAACCAGCTCTTAATTTTCACCATTTCAGTGTGACTGAACCGGTTGACATAGTTGGCCATGGCTCAAAATCCTTATTGTTACATTTCCTTGTGATTGGCTGTCATCTGTCATCCTTGAGGCTTTCTTGGCACTGCCTGTACTTGATGAGATGGGGTTTGGGTTTCTTTTGTTGTCCAAGAACATGAACAGAGATTGTCCCCAGGGGGCTGACAGCCTTATTTTTTTTTCTTTTCCCTTGGGGATGATGGAATTGGTGAAGTTGCTATAACTTTACCATGTGAGATTAAACCCTCTCCTGTTAATAGGAATGATCTAATGCCAGACTAGCTTGAGAATGGGTAGGTGAGTGTGTGGGGCTACTTACACTGCTGGAAAGGCTGTCCCAGAACTCTCCAGCTCTGAGCTGGTGCAGGGCAGATCCCTCACCCCACAGGTCCCCTCATGCTGCTGAGCATCTCTGAAATAAATCCTCTGCTCTTGCTCATTATCATAGTGGGAATGTCTTTAATATTTCTTCAGTAGTCTGGAAAATCCGTGTGCATGTTTGATCCTGGAGTCTCTGCTGCCTGCCTGGCTCAGCTGTCAGCTCAGCCCACCATCAGATTGCTGCCAGAAAGCAGGGCTGGTGTCTGAGTTGGGAGCCTTGGAGGGAGAGCTTTGCAGAGCTTCCACAAGCAGAAGAGATTATAGTGGCATTTTTGCTGATACAAGTATTTCAGTGTGAGACCTTTTATCAGCACAGAGCTGTTGCAAACCAAAAGGTTGAACCCTCAACAGACAGAGATACACCAGCAGAAGGTTCTTCAAAGGGACTGTGATTCTTCCAGCGTCTTTAGCTCTATTTATTTCAGAAATCTAGTGAGCTCTTTGGAGACACTTTTTAAGCACATAAGCCCTACCTCATGTTAGATTTCACTGGGTTCCTGTTTGTAACGTGTCCCTCCTCTCCAATGCCTCAAGCATTAGGCTTAATTAATTTAAAATACAACAGTTATATTTTATTTCTTGTTATGGTCAATAAAATACGGACTCCATCCCAGGGAAGAAAGAAAACTATTGTAAAACAGTATCCAAGTAATATACTCTTAGGATAATAAAGAGGCTGAGTTATGCTAAACGGGGGCTGGGTCATCCTAACTAAGGGATTACCATGTCAGTCATGGGGAGAGCAGGTAACCAGAGCTAATCCATTAGTCATGAACACAGCGAAAGGGGAACAATAGATGTTGCAAAACAGGTTTGGGTACAGAGCAGGGAATACACAGAAACTGCAGATCTTGTCAATGCAAAGACAAGAGATGGGCCAGTGTCTCCAGACCTGGTGAAGTCTTATTGTCCTGAGGATCCTTCCTGGGCCCTGATGTTTTTCAACTTTGTATCACAACAATTTCTTAAATCTTATTGATAATATTTTTGTTTTCTATACAAATGTCCAGTCTTTATAACTTTCCCCACATTAAAAAAGAGGCACTGAAAGGGAAGCTTTTATCAATACAACATTTATTTTAAAATAAATAAGCCCTGAAAGTGCTGAAAACACAGTTCTCAATCATGAAACTTGTTTGAATTGGGGACTACAGATAAAATGTTCAGTGTTGGTTTTCCATCAAATATTTTGGGTTGGATTTTATGTATCGACTAAACCCTGGGCAAACTTAACTATTTTCAGTGTCCCTAAGTTTCTTCTGCATCTCCCAGAACATTCACACAGTGATCTGCACCAGCCAGTTGTAACCTTGGAAGCTCCAGAGCATCTGCCCCATCCAGTTTGGCACCTCCAGACCCAGTGCAGACACGTGATGGATTAATGACACATCTTCT
Organism: Pithys albifrons albifrons; assembly: GCF_047495875.1. Taxonomy (NCBI): domain Eukaryota; kingdom Metazoa; phylum Chordata; class Aves; order Passeriformes; family Thamnophilidae; genus Pithys; species Pithys albifrons. The sequence goes on from NC_092472.1 coordinate 5,420,726, forward strand.
GTCATTGATTAAAAGCCCAAAAGACCATTGAAACCCAAAGTGCTTATGTAAGAAAAGGTTTAGAAGGGCAATCAGGATTTATGTGGTAATGAATATAATTACAAAATAAACTTCAGATGTCCACAGAGAATTAAATTCCATACTCGGAGGAGAAGAACCAGAGTTTAAAAAAAATAATATGATGAAACCTTGCACTTTGACTTTGACAGGCATATTCCTGATTATGAGCTACAGAGGTAATGGAAGGTGTATTATACCCTGGAGGATCATAAATCTTTCTGATTTAAATAAAATGAGGCCTAAGAGAGCAGAGTTTGCCTCATTTACTATAAATTGACAATTGTGATTTATTAACAAGGACAAGGAAGTCACTAAGAAGTGCTGCTGCCATGGCCAATTATTGTTTAATCAGGTGCCAGGTGCACCTGGACTGGCACAGGAGGTAACCATAGAGTGGTGGGGCATAAATATTGTCTGTATTTTTACTTCAGACAGTAACACTGTGAAGGTTTGCAGAGGGACTTAAATCAGCCAAGTGGTGGGAGGGGCAGCACAAGAACAAGACCAGTGTATCTTCTTTTCATACCTACTTTCTGTGCCATTTAGCAAATCAGATCTCTCAGGATGCTTGTTGTCATTTTGATGTGTCAGTGTAAGTACAGATGTATAAATAATGGTACTGAGCTAAAAAAAATCAGATTATTCTGGGTAAATTCAGATTTATTTTAAAACTTTTTTCCCAAACAAGAAGTGAATGAAATTAATTAATATTTCCTGTTAGATTATTTTGATTTTAAACATCAATCCTTAGAAGGTGTATTTTTATCATCCCTTTGGGATGGGTGACTGAAGAGAGAGTTAATTCACCCCCAGTGTGGGTGCCCTAACCCAGAGTCACCCATGGTGTGGGTGTCTGTAGCAAGGTCTGTGTTCTGAAGGAGGAGTCACAGATTTTTGTGAACAGCAGATGATCAAACTCTTTCAACTTCCACCTGGCAATCTAAAAGCAATCTGATCCAAAATTCCTGTGATATTATCCAAGCCTTGCCAAATAATTTGTATATATGCCTAAGCAGATGGGTCTAATGTACACCCTGCCAGCAATTCTGGTTGTGTGACCTTGCCAGTGAGCTACACCTTTCCAGACTGAGGCTTAGCCATTATGTCTGTGGCAAGATAAACAAGGAAACAGGATCACCTGGACTTAGTGAAGAGCTTCAAACTACTCTCTGTAGATATCAGGGTGTCAGGTGTCTACATGTATCTTAATATCAGTGCAATCAGGACATCAGTCTCAAATGGCTCCATTGGTAAAATAACTGTAATTCCAAATGCTGTATTTTTTAGCCCTTCCTGCAAAAGAATTGAAGTTAATTTTATATTTCAAACTTATTTTCATTCTTGGTTTGCAACATTTCTGACTGTTTGATAGCTGATTATTCCCCTCCCAAAGCTGTGTTGGTGTCCATCAGGTCCTTCCTGCTGCAGTGAGCTCAGCATGGCATGCTGGCTTTCATAACTTGCTTTAAGATTTGCAGTACATGTAAAACTGCTCCTTTTCATCATCCCATTATGGCAAATACAGTGTTTCTTTGCCTTGAAAGGCTCTGAAATACACACTGGTGAGTAGAACTTGAGAGAAGTTTTCCTAACAAACCTGCAGATTTAGTGTATTGGCTGTGAGGCTGAATTCATAACATTGTGTTTCCTTGGTCAAGTATGAAAATTCTTCTTGTTTCCTCTTTGTATTTATGGCTGCTAAATTTACTGAATACAGAGGAAGCTGCTGAATGCCTCGTTCTGACTTCCTACCATAATTTTCTACTGGAGTTGAAGTTTATGTGATGGAGCTTTGTTCTTGAGACATTTCATTCCCTTCCTGGGTCTGGAAAATTTCAATTTACTCTCCAAGTCTGACTATTTTGACAGAGATAAAGGTTTCAAATTGTGGCAGAAGACACTGGTAAAAAAAACATTAAGTAAATATTACCATCACTTTGTACCTTACTGGATAGCTGTGTGGTGTGACTTCAGAAAAACCTCTGATCATAGTTCTCAATTTATTAAGCATGAAAGAAGTAGAACTCAAAAAAATCTATTCAAAAGTTCATCCTCAATTTTTTTTCTGTGCGGAGTGTTCGTGTCTTCTATTATTTCTGGGGGTTTCTCCACCTCTCTTCTCATCCCATCCCATCTCATTCTTTTATATGAAGCACCAGGAATCATGATTTGTTTACACACACTGTTTAGCCCTTCCCTCAGCTGTTGGACCTGTGCAGGTCTGATATATGAGCAGGTCCCCCTGGCACATGCAGATGTATTTGTAACACTCAAGTGTGTATATCTTTGTACACCAGAACAGTTCAGGAAACATAAAATCCTTGCCAAGCCCTGTGGGGCAGAGCACAGCTCTGCAGAGTGGCTGCAACTCTCCATTTATTCTCCTTTCACAAGATTAGGAGTTTGAAGTTTTAATGCTGGCAGATCCTTCTAAGTTTGAGTAACATCCCTGATTATACTCCAGCAACACACTGTACTTCTCAGTTATCTTCATGTGAATTTTCCATCCAGCCTATCACAAAGTGGAAGGTTTACTAAACTTTTTCCCTTAATATAATGATTTCTTATTAACTTCTGACCAGGACACCCATAAGACAGGTGTTTTAATGTTTGTGAGACTGAGAGTTGGATGTGGCTACTATTAGGAATGTAAGGAGAGTGTGCAATGCACTATCTTTATAGCTGGTAATTTTGCCTTTTTCCCCTAAAACCTTTAGCTTTATTTAGACCTTGATAATTAACTTGTTTATGAAAATTTCCTAGTTCTTAATTTAAAGTCTATCAACTATATTTGTCTTCATCTAGTATTTTTACTAAACACAGGAATGCTGCCATCTGTTCTCCACATATACCATCTAAATAAAATTTATTATGAACATATTGTATGTTGTTAACAACTTGAATAAACTTTGGTATTTCTTTTGCATAGCTCCTTTTACCAGCATGCTGGGAAGCACTGTAGTCATTGAACAAGGCTGTAATTAGCAGGAAAGAGGTCTCCTTATTCACAAACCTCTGAAGCTGGGCAGATTTCTGCCTGTCTGCAGGTGTCTTCCTCACTGCCTGGATCACGTTTCTCCTGCAGTCAGCAGTGATGGGTTTGTACACCAGGAGGTTTCTGCCTTCTGCCCGGGGTGAGCTCCACGCTGCTGCCTCTGAGCTGTGCCCACTGCTCTTGGGAACAGGTGAAGGACCATGTTAAGATGGGCAGAGTCCAAATCTCTGCCATGTGGATGTGAATGAATTTCTCAGTCTCCATGGACAATCCTAATTCATGAAAATTAATAAGAAAAAAATCATTGCAGTGGTTGAAAGAGTCAAAGCAAATGATAATAGAGCTTTTTGAACTGTATTATCCCTTGCTTTTCCTGCTGAGGTCCTTATTAGTATTTTGCTACTTGTTCTTGGGTGTTTTATGGACAGTGGGGAACATTCCCAGTATTGGATACTTGTAAAGGCTGGAATTGGCACAGCAGAGCTGAGGAACACTAATGTCCAGTATGAGTCATTTCAAACAAAGAACTGACACTTTCTGAGCATGGTGGATGGTTCTGTTCATTCACTGAAATGTAGAGCTGGAGCAGCCTAGAGAAAGTCTGGACCAGCTGAGGTACTTCAGCTTTAAAAAGCCAGCTGGACTCTGAACATACATATCTTCTAATAAGTTGCAGAAATTTCCTGTTTCAGCACCTAAACCTTTCCTCTCCTACAGAAAATGAAAGAAAATATATAAAAGTGTTTTGGATCTGGTGCCTTCCTATCAGACTAGACAAAAATTTATTGCCTCCTAAAAAAGCTCTAGAAGTAAAATATTGCACACAGAGGGACCTTCATCCTATTTCTGCAAATTACTGAGACAGTCCTATCTTCTTTTCTGTCCTTGAAACAAAACCTGCACCTCTTTTTCTGGTTCAGACTTCATTAAAAGGCTCTTTAGTCTTGAAGCAAATAGACAATATCCTCCTTTGTAACAGTAGTTTTTTCCAAGCAATGCAATTCAAGGAGTATTTCCCAACTCACAGATAAATTAATTTTAGTGATGCTTGACAGCAATTCCATTTTTCCAGTAAGAAGAGTCCTACTGTAAATTGAGACTAGAGAATTGCATTATTCATTTGAAAGATGTTTCTAGAATGTCTTTAGGCTCTTCTGGGTAGTGACAGTCTCATACAGAAATAAAGTGGCCTTGCTTTGCTGGAGATTTATTAGTGCCACTATATTCTGCAGCCCCTTTACTTTCAGAATTCTTTGTTTTTCATAGTCTTCTGTGTCAGGGAAGTTGTACTTACTTCGTGGAATCACAATGTGCTGTTGATAAAGTCACCTCAGAGAAGATAATGCTCAGAGAAGGACTGAGTGTTGTTTGCCCATTTATTACAATGAGTAAACTAAGTCACAGAGACTCTAATTTTCCTAAAGCCTCATACAACTTGGTGTTGCAATTAAGTCTGCTTCAGCAGCAGATACTAATGGGTTTCCATGCTGCCTGAGGCCCAAGAAGCCAGTAATTCAGCCATGTTCAGTACAGAAATGAGAGCTGAGTCTGTCATACAAAATTTCATGTGCCAGTGAGAGAGACTGAAAGGGCCTTTCTCTCATTTTAACATTTATCTTTATTAAATTTTTACAAGAACATTCAAATTAATCTGAGTAATTATGGTGGGACTGTTTTCTACGGTGTTCAGTGGTGACAAAAACCTTCAGAAAAACAAATGCTGTGCTTCTTGCTATGCTTGGCTGCAAAAGGATTAATATTTTAGTGATACAGGGATGAAGAATTCATATGGAACAGAAGGATCCGATGTTAGAGACAGGGACATGGGGAAAGTACAAACCCCAGCATCTTCTAGTTACCCCACAAAAATGTGGTAAATACCCAGGATTCACAAGACAGATGGACAGAAGAGGGGCAGTGCTGGAGAAGGGTGGGAGCAGGTCAGTGGTGATGCTGCATGGTTCCCATCCACAAGGTGCTGTGGGGCCACGTGGTGCCAAAATAAAACCTGCAGGAGCTGCCCTTGGCGCTTTCCCAATTCTTCCCTGAGACGTCTGGGGACTCAGGATTTCAAATGGAGAAGGCCAGGCTGTTTGGCAAGAGCACCGTGGATGAAGCAGAAAGCCCCTGTGCCAGGGCTTGGCTGAGGTGCTCACGTGCTGCCTGCACTGCTGTGCTGGGGATGAACTCACAGCCAGGCAGGGGGGCAGCCAGTCTTTCTGTTGTTCTTTGGAAACGTTTCCCTTTTGAGTCAGCTAGGGAAAAGGCTGTCCCTCTATCCTTGTGTTTGCAGATATTTTAAAATGCAGAGCTGCTGCTCCTTGCTCTGGGGAATGCTGGAGACTGAGCCTCAGGAAATACAGCGTTGTTAACAAAGCTCCTCTGTGGTGTTGAATGAAAGTATAGTGTAACATATAAAGTGTAATATGGATGTTGCTGAATGGATGGGCTGAGGCCAAGAGTGTGAGGTTCAATAAGGTGAAGTGCTGAATCCTGCACTCAGGTCACAACAATCCCCTACAGTGCTACAGGCTGGGAAAAAACTGGCTGGAAAGATACCTGGGGGGGAAAAACCTGGGGGTGCTGTTTGCCAGGGCTGAACATGAGTCAGAGTGTGCTCAGGTGGGCAGGAAGGCAAATGGCACCTGGCCTGTACCAGGAATAGTGTGGCAGTAGGACCAGACAGTGATGACCGGCCCTCTGTGCTGGGCTCTGCTGAGGCACCTCAAACCCTGGGGTCAGTTTTGGGCCCCTCACTACAAGGAAGACACTGAGGTGCTGGAAAATGTCTTGAGAAGGGCAGTGGATGCTGGGCAAGGTTCTGGAGAGTCAGGCATATGAGGAGCATCTGAGGGAACTGAGGGGGCTCAGCCTGGAGAAAAGGAGGCTCAAGGGGGACCTTCTCACTCTCTGCAACTTCCTGACAGGAGTGGGAGGAGGGGAGGGTCAGGCTCTGCTCCCAGGGAACAAGGGACAGGACATGGGGAAATGGCCTCAAGCTGTGCCAGGGGAGGTTCAGGTTCAGCATCAGAAGGAGTTTCTCCACTGAAAGGGTGGTCAGACATTGTAAAGGGCTGCCCAGGGAGCTGGTGGAGTCCCTGTCCCTGGAGATGTTCAAGAAACAACTGGCTGTGGCACTCGGTGCTCTGGGCAGGATGACAAGGTGGGGATTGGTTACAAGTTGGGATTGATGATCCTGGAGGTCTTTCCCAAACTAAATGATTCTGACTTCCCAACCTCCTGTGGTAAGAACATCACAGAAGCTCACATTTTATTTTCTTTTATCTGTATGAAGTTCATCTTCCAACCAGTAAGTGTCCTACTGCTGAGGGGTTCAGTGTGACAAATGGTGCATTCACCACCTCTGTGATTCTGGAAACCTCAGTCATATCACCCCCATCAGTTTTGTTCTCTCCAGACTAGAGTCCTAGTCTTTATAGTATCTTCTTCTAAAGTTGTCTCCATCTCTTGAACATTTGGTAGTCCTTTTCTAACCTCTCTGTCTTCATTCTGAGGCAAACAGATCATTGTCAAGTACCTACCAAGTACAGTGGAAGGCTTCTCAAAGTTCATTCTTACTTCTAATGTAATATCATACCTTTAGTGAGAACAACAAAGTCTCAAAACTAGGTGGAAAACCAACTAGCAGCTGATATTCTCATGTGGCTGAAGCTTCAAGATGCTTCATTTTGATAATTGGGACATCCTAAAGAGTGATACTATAGAAACTGAATGTTCCCTGCTCCAGTGCATCACAGCAGGCATGTAAAGTCTGAAAAGGGTTGGCAGCTGTTGGAAATTCAGTGGAGAAGGGAATTACTTCTGATAAGTATTGTCAGAGTTGGTGGTGGTCAGGTAGTGTTCAATACTAATACATAAATGTTGCAGCTCTACAAATTGATGTCACAGTCTGAGATCTGCCTGCTTGGTTTAATGAATTGGAAAAAGCTATATCATTGGTATTCCTCTGAATGTAAAAAATTGTTTAAAACCAAGGCAAAAAAAAAACAGCAACCAGGACTGAATTGATGTATCTCCTGAGATATTCTTCTCATCTTGACTGCAGTCACCTACCAGCTTCCCAGCAGATGAGCTGGCACAGGGCCTCTGATAACAGGATCTTCAGTAGAAGGAATAGAGCAATCCCTTGATCTTCCTGTGATTGCACAAACCCCTCAAGTATTGAGGCTTACAGGTGCCTTTACTCCACTCTTATGTGTGAGTAACTGAGAAGCAAGACCAAACTCTTTGATGTATTTGATAATTTTACAAAGAGCTTGTTCTAATCAGTAGAATACATTGATCAGAGAAATATGTCTATATCTTGAGTGGCCATTAAAAAGTTTAGTAACGGTGGAGGTTGCTCAAGCTGGTGAGGCTGAGTTGGAACTGATGTTTTAGTGCAATCTTTAAGAAGGGAAGTGATTTAATGATGGTATCTCAAACAGGAATCGGTGTGTTCTGTGCAGAAATTCAAACTCAGCTCTCAGGACATAAAGGCACTTCCCCCTGTGGTTTGACAACACGCAGAAATGAGCCCAGTGTGCTGTTGCAGTGTTTAACTGAGCCCTTGGTAAATGCAGCTGATGGGTGCTGACTCCACACGGGCTGTGTGTGGCCTTCTGCTTACCTTTGGTTGTGATTCTTTCTTTTCATTGTAACTAACATTAGAGATTAAACTGTGTTGTAGTAATGGTGAAACCAGCTGTTTCCCTCAAACAGTCTAATGAAAGAGCTCATTAAAATCTTGAAATCAAAATGATACCAAGACACCCACCAGTCCCGTTGGTCAGAATATTTGTCCTACCCAAATTCTCACTGAGGTGATGAATGTATCTGATCTTCAATAAAGAACATGAGGTGAATGTGATGGGTCTGAAGACCACAGACCTCCTGTAAGTGGTGCCGTGAGTAGAGTGAGGGAGCAAGAGACACTGATTCAGATGGCATGAGTCTTACTAACCTTGTTTCTTTTGAATTTTCCCAAATAGGGTCGAGACTGCAGTGTGCCCATTAACTCTTGCATTCAAAACCCATGTCAGAATGGAGGGACCTGCCACCTCACCGAGGCCAATAAAGATGGATTCAGGTAGTAGCACAAAGTTCATTTAAAATAAGATGATAAAGTTCACTGTGTTTCTTCTTTGCATTACTGAACTGTAATAGCTACTTTATAGAAACTGCTGCATGTGACAGTTCTATTTCCCATACAAAATAGTCAATCTGGTTTCACTGGTGTGACATATGATTTCCTGTGAAACCTCCTTATGCCCACATAATGGAATACACACTTAAGAGATGTTTGGAGCAGTCTCCCTGATCTGCATTGTCCTATCTGTATCCTAATTTTCCTTGGGGCATTTCAATCTCACATTCAGCCAGTTTTGTATTTGTAAAGTGAGCATCTGTTGCTTGACAGCCTGATGCAAAATGTTTTCATAACTGAAGAATCTTGTAGACAAACAGGCTTTAAAGAAACAATTAAAAAGCATGGGGAGATTACCACATCTTGAGTGTTGTGCCTGCAAGAGAATAAACTCTGCAGCAGGGTATTGCAGATTTCAGTGTGCCTGTATAAGAAAGTCATAGCATGGTGGGGACTCCAAGAGAAGTCCAGAAATTTTCAGGAGATAGATGTTGCAGGCACTACTTTACAGCTAAAGAAAGCACAAGTTGGAGGCTCTGGTCACTGGTTGTCATTAAAGTTGATAGAAAGTTTCTTTTTAAAAAAGAGCTGATGAAAGTTTCATACATTTGTCCTCAGTATTTACGCTGTTCCTTGCAAAACAAGAAATCAAAAGTGGAAGAAATGCCCCAAAGCTTCTCTGTCTCAGTGCCTGCCTCCCCTCAAAAGTCCTCTCCTTACAGAAGTGCATCTCCTGAGTTGAGATGTGTCTGCAGGGCGATACTGGTGTGTACTGGTGGGACTGGAGGAGGAGGCTCTGCAGGTCTTGGCATGTCCAAGTGGTCATGCTGCTTGACAGGTCCCATAGATTTTGGTGAAACCGCTGCTCTGATCTGATGTACCTCCTCTTGATGCACATTTTAGCAAGCCCAGCAATTTTTGGAGGAAAAGTTCAAGTTGAGTTTCAGCTTGAGAGAAACAAAGGTCTGGTGGTCTTGTGTTCAGTTTCTTTTCTGGTCACTCTCATGTACTGTTTGGATACCTTGTATCAGCTTGTGCCAAAGCCAAGTTGTACCATATTAGAGTATCTGGGTTTTGTCACTCAGTGTTCATTTTTCAAAAATACAGCTGACACTAGAAATGCTCTAGTTAAACATTTTAAAATATCCATAATATGAAAATGAAAGGCTTCAGCTTATATTTTGGATTGGGTTTTTCTTTAGCATTTTTGTTTTGTCCTGCAGTAGAAAAATAATAAGTTTTGAATGACCCGAAAAAAAAGCTACTTCTGAATTTTTCTCATGAAGAATTTTACAATTTCAGAGGCTTTGCTTCAGTTCCAAATGAGTTTTGTTTCTGAGATCCTTTATAAAACTGCAGGGGTGGTTTTGTTGCTTAACAACATTCAGGGCTTTTTAGGGGAGGTTTCTGCTTTTATAGTTATTTATATAGTTTCAGTTGGTCTAATAAAAGACACATAAAACCCTATCTCATCAAAATCTTGCTGCATAAAACTGAATGTTCATCTTAGGCATTGCTCTGATTTCTCCTTGTTTTTAATTGTCAGGCTGTAGCCTCTGTGGGTCTGGAGACAATGGAGCTTTAGCATATTGTGGAGAAATGTGATGTGGGGATGGGACAGTCAGTGACAGGAAAGATAAAGAAACATTTTGAGGTTGAATTTGGTTGGTTGGGTTGGGGTTTTCTGGTGGGAAATCCCTCCAGTGGATGGCAGCAGTCAGAGTTACCTGCACATAAATTGTGTTGATCAAGATGGGAAAACATTGCCCTGGATTATATGCTGTGAGGAAGCGGATGTCAAAAACATTTTCATGAGAGGCCTCCTTGGATTTTTTTGTTGTGTGGCCTGTAAAAGAAATTATATCTTCTGTATATTCTCTTCCCTAGGGAAATATATTCATATACAAGCCCTGCTGCCAAACTTGTCAAATCTTTACTCTTGTAAAAAGGAAACTTAAGCCAAAGCTTTCTCCCTATGAAATGCCAAGCAGTTTAACTCTCAAGTTCCTATAGCCTTAGACAAAAAAATTACCATTTTAAATAATGCTAAGGTGGTGATGTTGTCCCAAAGACAGGAAACTCGCAGGATGGCTGGCATTGCAGCCCAACTCGCCCGCTCTGCTGGTACCCAGGAGGGCTCCAGCAGCGGGGCTGAGGCGCTCGGCTTTGCTGGAACACAGAATCATAGAATCAGTTGGGTTGGAAGAGACCTCCGAGATCATCAAGTCCAGCCCTCGGTCCAACTCCAGTCCCTTTACCAGATCATGGCACTCAGTGCCACGGCCAAGCTCAGCTGAAAAACCTCCAGGGATGGGGAATCCACCCCCTCTCTGGGCAGCCCATTCCAATGCCTGAGCACTCTCTCTGCAAAGAAGTTTTTTCTGATCTCCAAGCTAAATTTCCCCTGGCAGAGCTTGAGCCCATCGTGCCCCCTTGTCCTATTGCTGAGTGCCTGGGAGAAGAGACCAACCCCCACCTGGCCAGAACTTCCCTTCAGGCAGTTCCAGACAGTGCTGAGGTCACCTCTGAGCCTCCTCTTCTCCAGGCTAAACACCCCCAGCTCCCTCAGCCTCTCCCCACAGCACTTGTGCTCCAGTCCCTTCTCCAGCCTCGTTGCTCTTCTCTGGACCCGCTCCAGCCCCTCAATCTCTTTCCTGAACTGAGGGACCCAGAATGCTAAGATGGTGATGTTGTCCCAAAGACAGGAAACTCGCAGGATGGCTGGGATTGCAGCCCGACTGGCCCGCTGTGCCGGTACCCAGGCGGGCTCCAGCCGCGGGGCTGAGGCGCTCGGCTTTGCTGGAACACAGATCCTGCAGGGACAGCAAAGGGTGAGGGCTCAGCTGGAGCTACTCCCTCCTCTTTTATCCCTGCACTTTTTCACTGCTGAGGAACTTTCATGTTTTCCTTCTTCAAGTAGGCGCGAACTCTGTGTTAAAGAATCGTAAGTGACATCGCGTGGCTCAGAGGGTTGGAAACATCAAGGTCTTCCTCCCTTTGAATCGCTCATTCTGATCTAATCTGTGTCTTCCTTGACAAAAGGTTGCCAAAAGAGTCGCTTCTTGAGGCTGATAGCAAAGCTGGTCCCTCAGACTCGTGCCGGTGGTTCGGCATTCCTGGGAGTGAGGCTTTGGCAGGAGGCAGAGCTGGCAGCTCTGCTTCGCTTCGCCACAGGCAACAGCTGATCTCCGATAACCTGCGGCGCTGGGAAACAGCATCTCTGCGTTATTTTAACTTTTCTACACATAAACCCCCCTCCCTTTCCAAGGTCGGGGGTTTTTTTTAGCTTTTTCCACAAACTTTAAGTTCCCTCATAAATGTAAAATCCTGGAACTGATTAACTGCCTAGTGTTAATTCTGCCTAGCTCAAGGAAAAACATTGCACTTCCAGACTTACAGGCTACTCCACTGGGATACAGACATAGAAAGCTTCTTTACCAAGAAATTGTAATATTTCCGAAAGAATTTACTGTCTCTGTTTAAAAGCTGATTTTTTTTTGAAACTTGATACACTCTATGTTTTAATAAACAGATGCTAAATTATTTCATTAAAGTTTTTTTTTTTTGAAAATTGAAGATAGTAAACTTACAAAATTGCCAGCTTAAAAAAAAACAAACAACCCAAACTTATAAAATACTTCAGCTCTGAAAGTTTGCCCTAGAAATGCTGTCATTAAGTTTTGTGATCCCTTGGACCTTCATAAGGATAGTGGAATTTTATTTTTTAGGAAAACACATCACCAGTCCCTAGAAGAGGAGGAATAGGGAATTTGGACCTTTGTGTGATCACAGCATCTCAGAAAGCAGTTCTTTTCTGCATGGCTCTGTTGTTTCCAAGGCCCACATGAAATGCTGTCTCACACTGCACACTAATGAGTCACTACAAAGTTTTCATCGTTGTCCCTGGAATTAATTTTCTCTCTTGGTCAGCAGGAACCCAAGTTTGATGACCTTCTAGTCACTCAGCAGAATTCATTTTTCTTCTAAGCCTTTTCTGGTAGAATACATACAAGTAGTCCCCAAACTGCAACTCTTTCAACATGTGGTTCAGTCCAAATCCCAAGTTGAGTGTTTTATCTTTTAATTTCAGGCCTCATATCTGGCACATTTGAATGCAAATCAAAATAAAGAATCACACATAAGCAATAATGTAAAAATCCCCTATAATACATAAGGACCAGTAGCCAAATGCCATCCATTATTCTGACATTTCCCTGAGTTTGGAATGTGTCCTAATACTGAGCAATTGTATGTTAACAATCCCATATGAATTGTTGCTCGTGATAACTCCACTGAGTTGAACCATTACTGATAGTATTTAATAATGTCATTTTTAATTGCATACATCCAAGCTGTCCCAGTCCTTTTGTGGAAGGAAAATGGTGTAATATTCATATAAAAATCACCAGCACAAAGCCACTCTTGTTGCTTTTCTTTAGATGGAGAGAAACATTTCTGCTCCCAAACTGAGACCTTGTCTTCCAAGTTGCAGCCTGGAGCATATTTTTATGGCTGAATTATGAACTCCTGAAAATGGGGTTTTGTAGTCAAAAAGGGAGACATGATGAATGTGCCACTGTGTTTAATTAGATGTCTTTAACCCCCTCCCTGACACTTGCATTGCCACAAATGATGGTGTGCCAGCTCTTCTTTCTTATCTGCCTCCTGTGATCCTCTGGACCATTGCAGGGTCAGCAAGAGGACATGTTTTATTAGCAATAATGAGTTCGAGACAGGAAAAGAAAATACTCCTTATTGATTTATTATGTCCTAAATTGGATTTATTTGAGCAGTTTGGTTTTGGTTATTGATGGTGAAGGTTTTCTAACTCTCATGACCTGTGGATGTTCCCAGCAGAACTGAATGAAGATGACTGTGCCTGTGACTGGTACCCCTGTTCTGGACCTGTCTGGAATATCTTACTGTTGTGGTGGCTGCAGACACATTCCCTTCCCACTATTTTTTCTCTTTGTTGTTCCCTTCTGAGGCTGCACATCATGAAGAATCTGCCCTAATCCTCAGGGTCCAGCCTAGGAGTGCTGAAGGTGGATGCAGAGCTCTGTGCCATCTCTCCCTTGGGAGTCCCTGTGCTCTGTTCAGCGTGTGGCACACAGGAGGAAGGGAAGGAAATGTCTTGCTGAGAGCAGCCAACCCAAAAGCCCTGCAGCTTTCTTCACAGATTCTGAGGATCTCCTATTGCTCCAGGGCATTCTCCCTCCCAACCCATGACACCTACATAAAGCAGGATAAGCACCTCATGTCCACTTTGTCCATCTGAGCTGAAAAATACCCTGCAGTTGTGTCTGCATTGGAAATTCTCCTGGTTTCTGAAAGCAGTGGATGGCCATTAATGTGACTGCTGTGGTGCTTTCTGGGCTTCATCCTCATCAATCAGTAGTGTTTTACATTTGTTCAGGTCTTATCCTGCCACCAGAGCTTGCTTGGGAAAGGAAATGAACAGCTGAGTGAATGTAGTTTGGACTGGGAGTCAAAACAACCCTTTCTGTGACAACTGAACATGAGTGCTGGCATTTCCAAACTGACATTTCCAATACCATTGCTGGTTTCTTAGAAGCCACTGGAATGACCAGGGCATTTAACACGTATTTTTAGACTCTCTTTTAGGAAACTCTGGCCTCAACCTCTTCATCACTTACAGATAGTTTAAAATAAAAAGGTTCTGTTTGTAACCATAGTTTCCAGATCTAGAGAGAAAAGGAAATGGAAATTGAAAAAAGGTCATTCTTCAACCATTTAGTTTGTTACACTCCCTCTAGAGACCATACATCACAGTCTTGTGAGATAAAATATTTAGTGCAATTATTCTTCACTGGTATCCACATCCTCACAGCACCATTACTGGCTCTGCCACTGTCTGTGTTTCAGTTGAATTATCTGGGCATCATCAGCACTTCTACAAACAGATGCTGGAGGAGCTGCAGAAGTACTAAAACCTTCCTGTACTTGTAAAAGCAATCACTCCCAAACATTTCTTGTTTGGACAAGCGACAAAGTGGTAATGAGAAGAAAATCCTCATGTCTGTAAACTCAATTCAAGTTGTTCTTTGAAGAGAGCGAGCTGTCTAAGAGCTGCCCTGTGATGGTGCAGGCCTCAGTAGGCAAGTGTCCACATTCTCACCAAACCATTAACAGAGAAGCCAAGGATTTGAATATTGGGAAGGGTGTTCACTCCCTTGCCCTGGACATGCTTACTTCAGTTCAGGGCTAGAGTTATCGATAAAGAAAGCAGAGGGAGCACAGCAGAGGCTGGTTCCTGCTGATGCTTTTATGTCCTATGTAAATAATTACATGACCCCATGAATCACAGACTGCATCCTTCACCAAACACACAGGGTTGAAGTGCCCTGAACCTCACAGCAGCAGTGAATTTAGCTCCAACAACTCACTTTTATATGTTTAATCTCAGTTTTATATCTCAAACCTTCTGCCCCTTCAGATCTATGCTAACATTTTTTTTTTTCTTTCTCCAAAGCTGTTCTTGTCTTCTTGGGTATGAGGGTGAGAGGTGTGAAATAAACCCAGATGACTGTGAAGATAATGACTGTGAGAATAACTCCACATGTGTGGATGGGATCAACAACTATGTTTGTCTCTGCCCTCCTAATTACACAGGTAAGAAGGGGCACAACCAAATAACAAGAATCCATGAGAAGTTTCTGATGGGAAGGGCCCATATGCATGTTAACTTTGTGCATGAACATATAATTAACCAAAAATCCAGTCTGATTTTAAAGCAACCTGGATTTCTTCCTGGAGAGATGTTAGTTCTACTAATACTGCAATATGTGCTCACAAATATGGCTGCTTTGCTGAGTCAAAAAAATGATCCCTCATTGGAAAATGCATTAAAAAATTCCCAGCTCTGAGCTGAGTCTGATATACACCTGTTCTGGAAAATCTTGGTTTTGAGGCCTGGCTTTTTCCCTGAGATCTCAGGGGTTGGCCTTTATTTAAAAAGTCGAGCCTGAAAATGTGCTGTTAAATTCCTGATGTCCATTTCACAAGTGGAGAAGCAAAGGCTGTGTGAGGAGCTGCAGGCTCAGGTGTGGACTTCAGAGTGCACCCATGGCAGGTTAACACAGGCATCTGCCAAGCCCAAGGGCACAGAGTTGGTGACTGAGTTAGAACTGGGATTAGTTTCTCCAGTGTCCATCCTGCATTTCAGAAAAATTCCTTCCTTAACCTTCTGTGAGAGCAGAAACCCTCTTAAATGGAATCTAAAACTGCTTTTTCTCAAGTCATTCTGGAACATTCCGTGGGCTCATTCACATGGTGTCAGCCCAGCCTTCCTGGCTCAGCATGGAGGGGTAAGGAAACACCTGCAGTGGTTCCTACTTCCAGCCTTTGAAATGGGTTTATTGCCTTCAGAGCATGGAGAAGTAATGAAGGGCTTCTTGTACACTGGAATATATTACATGGCAGGGGATTTAATGAGGATCAAGCTTGAGTGGCTGAGTAAAGCAGGAGGAAAGCTTCTAGAATTTCCCAACTCCTAAAATACTTTTGTGGCTGATACAAAGGAGGCCCATGTAAATCTTGAGCTGAGAAAAGCCTTATTACTTGAATGTACATTTATTGGAGCTCTAAAAGGATATTTCTGCCAGAGACTAAAAAACTTAAGCTTAGCAGAGTAAAGAGTTTTGCTTGTAGTATGTTGAGCCCATTGTGCTTACTTGGGCACTATTTGTGTCAGCTACTCTTGGGTGGTTTCAAACAGAACTCAATACAAAGAGGCAGAGTCTTTACACCTACAAGAGGAAATATATTTTCCTAGACAAGAGAAGACATATCTAGTAAGGAACTGAATCCAGCATATATGCAAATATGCTTTCCTTTTCACAGGATTATTGCAGAATTATTTTTCTTTCAGACAAAAAAAGGTAGGAAAGAATTAGATTGTTCCTCAAATGCTCATCTGGATAAGGGCCAGAGAACTCGTGATACTTCAGAATCAGTTTTGAAATATTCTTAATCAACTTCCAGCTGGTTTTTGGATTGTTTTTTTCTACCTCAGTGTTGCCTGTGCTGTGCCTTATTAGCAGGAGTTTGTGAAATACCAGCCCCATCTTGCCATGGGGGATCACACACAACTGTCCACGCCACACAGTAAGCATTTGCTATCACAGTGCAGGCAATAAGTTTGATTACAACTGAAACAAAATGAATTTTGAAGGGAAGAAGGAAACAGTTCTGGAAAATATAAGGATTGTAAGTGAAAAGACTTGCAAAAATAGGGGTGTTGCTTAAATTAGAATCTGAAGGGTTACAGTGGTTCATGTTGCTTAAAATAGGAAGAGTTCAGTGAACTGTGGTACAAGAATTGCCTTGACCTCCATTTTGGAGGGGGATATTTCCTCAAACCTGATCAATCACCTGGAAGGACTGGCTGCAGTGCAGCTGCCTGGGCTGGGAGCACAGAGGGAGGGAGCAGCATAAAATGGCTGCAAGAACTGGAGCCAGCAGCCAAGCAAAAGTACATACAAGCCAAGCAAACGTGAGCTATGGTTTTAAGGGCCCTCTAAATGTTGAATCCAAACATAAGAAACTGGACATCATGTGCAGTGGCCCAGTTCTCTGAGCAGCAGCTGAGGACATGCCATGGAAGCACAGAGGCAAGTCATGAACACACACTTTGGAAGGGTCTGTGTGCCTGACCTGGAAAGAGAAGGGTCTTTTGACCAAAGAGATTGACTGAAATGTCCTGTGACATCCAGGGCATCTCTGTGCATATTCTCTTTCGATAAACCTTTCTATACTGAAGGAATATCTGAATCTACTATGGCAGTATCTGTAAAAAAAAAAAGAAGTAGGTGCAGATTACTTCAATATTACATAGGAGTCTAGAAATAGAGAAGGTTAACAGTTCAGAGAGAAAGCAAGTCACTCAAAGGGTCAGGAATAGTTATTCTGTGCACAGAACTGTGCCCTGAGGTCCCTGCCCCCCTCTCAGGTGCTGACTGTGCCAAACATTGTGTTATCAAACTGTGTGTGCTCCAGCATGGCCAGTGTGTGGATGTGATCTCTGTTTGGATGAACAGTGAGCGGATGGCAGAGGGTGCTGTCCAGGGAAGCAGCTTTCCTGTGAAGCAGCCTGGGGAAAAATGAGCTCCCAAAATGGGACTTTGCCTAAGAGGGCAAAGACATCCATAGGCTGGGTGTATCTAGAAGGACACAAAATGCTGGTAACATCCCTTTGTGCCCATTTATACTTAGATCTGTTGTTAACAAGGAGCAGATAGACAAAGCAAGTTTGTTGTTTTTTTCACACCAACACTTGCATGGAGAACAGAAATTTCTTTGAAAGGTTCACTGACTGGGGTTTCTAGCTAAACAAATCCAGATCATATATTTTTATCAGTGTAATTATGCAAGAGTTGTTGGTTCTAGCTCCAAGTGGGATTTCTCAGCAGATGCTGTAGGTGAACCCCAGGGTAACTCGAGAGTGGTGTGTCTTACACTGGAGCTGTTTCTGTGCTGACCATCTGGGATGTTTGCAGGAATGTGCAGGCTGGTGTGCCCAGCTCAGTTATTGCAGAGTCCTGCTTTTCTCAGCTGGAGAGGCAGGCAGGCCCTGGCAGCTCTGCCAAGCAGGTGCTCTGACCCCTCATCCCTCCTGTGGGCCTGGATGCCACAGCCCTGGTGGGACTCCAGTGACACTTCAGTAAGTGCTGCATGTATGGAACAAATGCATGTTGTTACACAAAAAATTGTCTGAGCACAGGGAAGAAGAGATCCAAGAGCGTGTATGTGTGTTGTTCTGTAAGGAATAGTTAAGGTCCCCCTTGGTTTAGTTGAGTCAAGATAGTAAATCTTATGTTCCTAAATGACATGCAAATTAAAAATGTACATGTTGAAAATTCTGACTGTTGATGGAGTCACAGTATCCAGGCTTTGGTTTTTTCCATACCTTAGTATTTTCCTGCTCTATGTTCTGTCTGTCTAGTTTTGTTTGCTATAGCCTTTTTTGGGAACAATATCCCAAATTATGATGCATGAATTTTGCTTTCATTGGTTTGAATAATGGAGGCCAAAAATCTTTCTTCAATTAATAACGTTTTGCAGTGTTTTCCTTTAAAATTCTTTGACAGTCTTTCCCCTGCTCAAAGTAGATGAAAAATGGCAAATTTGTGAAGTGACTGCTGGGGAGAGAATTTCCCACACTGCAGCCCCATTTCACTTTCATTTAAAAAAAGAAAAACCCACACCAAAAAGCAACCCACACTCACACAATAACCTCCTTCCTAGTTCTTTTCCATCTACTAACTTGGAAAAAATGTGGAAATACAAATGGATTTTATGAAGTAGTAGTTGCAAGTTAAAGAAGACAAAACTGAGAGGAGGGGAGGCAGAGAGCTGAATATCATAAAAACATCCAAGCCTGTACCTACACCACCAGGTTTCCTCACTATTCTTAAAGTCAATATTTTCAGTGTTTGTTGCCTGTATTTCCATAACCAAACCAGCACTCATGGTGTGTAGCAAAGTCCTGATGGATTTTATTGTCAGCTAATGTCTTATTTTTACTCTTCCCAACTGGTTATTTTAATCCTGAGGCTCAATTATAACTTATTTCCTCCAGAAAATAAATGTATTTATTTTCTGGAGGAAACATGTATTTCCTCCAGAATAATCATGTACCCAAAATTCAGCCAACTCTGGGCAGTGTAGGGCTGGTTTACAACCTGGGTGGACCCTTGGTGGGTTACAGCTTCTCCTTACAGCTCTGTAGCTTTCCTCCTATTAAAAAAAAAAAGAAACATATATAGGAACATCAAAAGAGAAAGCTGTGAATTAGATCAGCCACCCCAGTTCTTTTCTTTTTTGTATTTTTCTAATTTCTGCCCTTTTGGCTTTAGCATGGCATATCTCCAGCTATCAATACAAGCATTCTGCTCTGTTCCTGGCTTAGAATGCAGGACAAAATTCACAGAGCTCTTCCCTTCCACTCCTTTCCCTACTCACTACTGGCATAGACCTTCTTGAGAGCCATCACTGTTTTGCTCAGAGACCTAAATTCAAAGACAGAATCTCATACCTCAAAGAGATCCTCTCCTCAGCCTCACTGTCCTCTGGGCTTCTGCATGAAGAGAGGTCCAAAAACATGTAAAGGAACAAATGGGCTTCACCAAACATGTTTGGTGTGCTTTGAATGGTTTTATGCTTTACCTGGTAGTTTATTTGGGTTTTGCTGGGACTTTTCCTTCCTCCTATCTGATTTCAGCCACATGCAGAAATATGTAGCACTTGCACACACACACACAAAACCACCCCAGGAAATGCAATCCTACTTGCTAAGGATCCTAAAAATCCTCAACAAATACCCACACCTCTTTGTTCTGAAACTTAAATAATAAGTAGTGGCTTCTACTACTTAAAATAGGACTTTTCTAAAATACACAGGAACCCATGGCAGAGAAAGGAGGGGAGCAAGTGTTTTAAAATAGTTTGTTTCCCTGGGAAAAAGCTGCAAGCAGTTCGTGTCACAGGAAAAGTTATATATCTCAAAATAAATAATCAAAAGAAAAAAAGCCAGAAACTATTTTTGGTTTGATGTTTCTGGAAGAGAAGGCTAAGATCTATTTTACCTTAGGGGACCTTGTGGTGTCCTGTGGTAGATGGTATGTGAGGTTTTTGCAGCTATGCTACTTTTAGCCAGAGCACAATTCCCTGTTAGTGATTCTGGGCCCTTTCCCTGGTTTATCCCATTGTGGTAACGCTGCCTGGCCAGAGCCAAGCCCCCAGAGCAGCCAACAACCCTGCAGGAAGCTGCTGTGTGGTGGCTGCTGGCTGAGCCTGTGCTGGAGCTCTCCACCTCTGAGCACTGTGACATGATGTGACACATCCCCAAGACAGGCACACGTGACTCTGGACGGGGCTGAGGTGGATTGTGACACTGGAGCTGCTTTTCCCCCTCCCCTGTGAGTCTCTAACTAAATATTTGATACAGGAACAGGAAGGTTTGAGGTAGTGTGGTTCAGCCTTGTGGCCCCACAGGGTATGAACAGCCTAATAAACACTGAAGGCTTAAACAAAGACTTAACTATCAGCTTCTTTTAAATTTTGGAACTTTAGCTACGATTTCCCCGAGACAAACAGTGAAAATTGTGGTCAGAGTTTGGTGTATTTTCTTCCTTTTATTTGAAGGAGTCTGCCTTACATGGATGTTTCTCAGTTTTAGTAACTTGCCAAATATGAACTGTGTTTACTTTCTGTGCAAAACATTAAAAGGTACCCACATTTCCCAATTGTGTAACTAGGAATGAGAAGTGCTGGAATGGTTGGACATTTCTGGGTTTGTTCCAGAGCCTAAGCCCATTTCCAGCCCTGTTTTTTCAAGAGAGAACCACATGTCATTGCTATCAGATTGGACTCTCCTATCTCATCGTACTGGGACTAAAGGAGGAAATAGCACAGTAACTGGCACTGCTGCAGCCTGTCTTCAGTCTCAGTGTGGGTGTCCTGTTATGTTGGAGTGCTCCAGCTCCAGGATTTCCTCTGGTCAAATTCCCATCTGTAAAATGTAATGTGTCATGTTTGTGCAATAAGATACACCAGAGAATTTCTCTTTGTTCATCAGAAGACAGTATATCTATAAGGAAGTGGAATGTCAGCTACTGCTGTCCTAAAGGATGGGTGGAGTGAAATCATCCTCAAATGGGATGTGGGATTCATTCAATCCAGGCTGTGAAGAAGAACAGCACAGGCAAATCTGTCTGCATATGAAGTGTTCTTCAGAGACCTCCCTTGGTTCGGAGACCATGTTGGGTTCACGAGCCAAGGTTTTGGTGGCAGTGGAAGAGGGAAGCTCTAGGGGTGGCTTCTGTGAGAAGAGATCAGGAGCTGCTCCCCTGTCAGACCTGCCACTGCCCAAAGCTGAGCCCATCAACAATGCTGATGAAAAAACGGGAGAGAAGCAACTATGCAAACACCAAGGGCAGTGACAAAGAGGAGGGAAGAGGTTCTCCAGGTGCTGGAGCATGAATTCCCCTGCAGCCCATGGAGGAGACCACAGTGAGGCAGGCAGTGTCCCTGCAGCCCATGGAGGAGACCACAGTGAGGCAGGCAGTGCCCCTGCAGCCCATGGAGGAGAGCACAGTGAGGCAGGCAGTGCCCCTGCAGCCCATGGAGCAGACCACAGTGAGGCAGGCAGTGCCCTTGCAGCCCATGGAGGAGAGCACAGTGAGGCAGGCAGTGCCCCTGCAGCCCATGGAGAAGACCACAGTGAGGCAGGCAGTGCCCCTGCAGCCCATGGAGGAGAGCACAGTGAGGCAGGCAGTGTCCTTGCAGCCCATGGAGGACCACACCATAGCAGATGGTCAGACTGCAGCCTGTGGAGGAGCCCCTGCCAGAGCAGGGACAGGTACCCTCAAAGAGGCTGCAGCCCATGGAGAGCCCACACAGGGAGGAGGCTCCTGGCAGGAGCTGGAGCCCATGTAGAGGAGGAGCACAGGCAGTGGCAGGTTTTCTGGCAGGGACTGTGTCCCTTCAGTCTGTTCCTGAAGAACTGCATCCCATGGAAGGAACCACGTTGGCGTAGTTCTTGAAGCCTTAGGGAAGGGCCTGTGTTGGAGAAGGTCATGAAGGATTGTCCCATGGGGTTTAGCCCAAGCTGGAGCAGGGAAACAGCATGAGGAGGAAGGGAGTGGCAGAGTCAAAGTATTTTGAACAGATCACAACCCCCATTCCCCATCCCCCTGTTGACATTACATGTCTCTACAGTGTGTCCAGTGTCCTCTCTGCCTGCTCTGAAAGGACATCTCAGATAATATGTGGCATCTCAGGTGTGAATGTGAATAACTGAATCAGTCCCTACCAGATTCCAGACAAAGTGGAAAACATCTCTGTAAAGAAATACAGCTCCAAAATGTAGGGAGTGCAGCAAAATCAGGATCTGTAGCAGCCACAGTGGCTCTGAGAGATAATGCTACAGGCAGGTCACCACTGTGTAGGAGCACTGGAAATTTTGTTGTTCAGTTAATGTTTCACAGACTGTATTGTGTGGCATTTGGGCTGTTGAATATGGTTTTTCATGTTTTGGCAGTGCATAGAACCAGAAGACATTTCTTCTTCAAGATTCCAGAATAGTGAAAGGATCATTATTTCCATACCCAGATCTTGTTTTATCCATTATCCTTTTGTTAAACCTCAAGATTAGAGAAAAATGCTCCTTGGTTTGGAAAAACAAGCCTGTGTGGAAATCTTGACATGGAATCCAACTTCAGGTTCCCACTTATCAGGTCAAAACCTGGTAAGTGAAAACTCTGGAGCTTTTAAGAATTAATACAGTGGGGGAAAGCATAAAGTAAGTCTTAGTTCTTTGCCTACTTAGTATTGTGGGCAGTGTTCATCAAGCAAGAGTAATTCTGCAGAAAGAATTCTGTTGTAGTGCATTCCAGGTATTTGTATTTTCCTTTACATTTTGGTGTCTGACATGGCAGCATTTGCTCCTGAAGGATTTTCACAGTGTTTCTCATTTCTTCATTGCAAGTTGAAACAGCTTGAAAGTAAAAAATTCCTTTTTTTTAATATTTTTTATTTTCTAAGATGAGCCTCAAATCAGTATCATCAAACACCAGTGACATTCCTTACTGAATTACTTTCTTGGAGGAACATCCTATGTCTGTCCCACCCTACCATTTTTAGGTTCAGTGTGTTGAAATTTGGCCCTTACTTCTTTTTAATGACTGAAAAGAGAGAAGGGGAAAACAAGACACAGAAAACATTTCTTCCGGTACAAATCATTAGATATAAAATGAGTAATCTCTTATGAGAAAAACAGCACAGTATTTTTTATTAGGAGTAAAGAGAACAGTTCCATTCTGACTTACCTGGCAAAGTTCAACCATTGCAACACTATTTAACTGCTCACCCTGTCCAGCCTGGAAGTATTTTCTCTGTGGATACAGGCCAGGCTTTCTCCATCCTTTCTTCACTGCAAGCACGTTCCTTTTCTCAAGTAATGCTGTGAAATTCTTGATGGTACTTTTGCCTTTAGTCTTCCAGGCCCTGCTAAAACTTCTCCAGCATTAAGGACAGAAATATTTTCTATGTTGCTTTATCAATTATTTCATGAACATTCTGAATGAGAGAATAAAGTATCACCCAACTGATATGTGGAACAAAAGGAAAATCATTGAACTCATTGGTTGCAAATTGGTGCTCTGGATTGTCTTTTCAGAACTGCAGTTTTACTTACAGATAAATAAGTAAAATACTTTTACTGCATCCAGTTTCTCTTTTACTGATTAAGGAGAAATAGTGTAACTTGGATCCGGGTTTTAGAAGTCTAATAGGGCATGAAATAAATAGCTCTCATGACAGCACAGAATGGAAAAAAGAAAGATGATTATTAAACTGTGTGTAAAAGTCCTCTTTATTGCTCTATTGTTGTTTTGGCTTCGTTCTGAGACGTGGGGAGGGCTACAGAAAAGCCTAAGCTTGTTTCTTGGCAGCTCTTCATAAGCACTGAGCCCTCTGGAAAGCCCCATGAAATTCATGATTTTGCTGAAAAATAAGACCAGGAAAATGTTGCATGAGGCAAAAACAAAAGAGTTTTGCTGCGTTTTTTTAAGACAACAAGCAGTGCTGGTGAAGGGGACAAGGGGGGTAGTGTCAAAAGGGCACAATACCTTTGCTGTTGGTTAGGGATACTTTTTTCCTCTTTTTTTTTAATGCATGAGTCAGCAGCAATGGGAGATCCACCTGTTAGTGTTCCACCTGTCAGTGTAAATTGGTTCCAACCTGAAAGTTTCAATATTTTATGGTAGATCAGACTGCTTCCTTTGTTATTTGGGATAAAAAAGGTGCTTAACAGATTAGAAAAGAAATATAGCTGTTGTTTCCCTGTCCATTTTATATGAGCACTTCAGAAACACGAGTGTACCCCGAGCTCTGATTTGAGAATGTGGAGGAGAGAGGAAAAGGGGGAGTTTGGATTGTTTTCTGCACTACACTGAAGTTTTCTCTTGTTTTAGCGTGATCAAATCTCTTCCATCTAGAGAACCAGTGCTGGTAAGAGCTGGGCTGGGCTGAATGTCCTGTTTGTGTTGAGCTCACACAGCCAGGGAGAAACTTGGCCCAGAGCTTTCAGTGCTGCTCAGAAAGCAGCCCCATGTCACCCCAAAACACAGAGGAGTACATTTTTCCTCTGATACTGCCATTAAAGCCACCAATGAATGTTGCACTCTCAGGTCTGAGGGCAGATTTTTTGGCCCAGATATTTTCTGAGGGAATAAAACACTAGAAAGACTTTCTGTAGCTGGTGCCTTGGGCTTTTATTTTCAGAAAGTGTTTTATTTCCCTGGCATGCTTTCTGCAGTATCTACTGAACACTGGTGGGGCCTGAAATAATGACCTAGAAGTATTCTCTTCCTGAGATGAGGCTGCTCTGGTTGCAAGGCGTTCCCAAGTGAACTCCTAAACGAGTGATACATGGGAAAAATAACAGGAAGGATCCCTTAATGTTCCAAGTTCTGCATGAAAAATATCATTTCTTTGGATGCTGTGTTTGGTACCTAGCCTAGAATTCTCCTACATTTTGATAGCAGCCCCATGTCACCCCAAAACACAGAGGAGTACATTTTTCCTCTGATACTGCCATTAAAGCCACCAATGAATGTTGCACTCTCAGGTCTGAGGGCAGATTTTTTGGCCCAGATATTTTCTGAGGGAATAAAACACTAGAAAGACTTTCTGTAGCTGGTGCCTTGGGCTTTTATTTTCAGAAAGTGTTTTATTTCCCTGGCATGCTTTCTGCAGTATCTACTGAACACTGGTGGGGCCTGAAATAATGACCTAGAAGTATTCTCTTCCTGAGATGAGGCTGCTCTGGTTGCAAGGCGTTCCCAAGTGAACTCCTAAACGAGTGATACATGGGAAAAATAACAGGAAGGATCCCTTAATGTTCCAAGTTCTGCATGAAAAATATCATTTCTTTGGATGCTGTGTTTGGTACCTAGCCTAGAATTCTCCTACATTTTGATAGTGGTGTCTTTAGAATGACACAATGAGTCATAATATTTGACATTTGGGGAGATTTTTACTGGATCTCTAAGCACTTGTCAAGACTGTTCAGAAGAATACTTTAAGAAGAATTATGATTTCCTTTGAGAGTTTTGAAACTGTTCGTATTTTTTAATGCCTATTTCCTTTTCTTCAAAACAAAACAAAAAAAAGAAACTTCAAAAGTCTGTATTGACCTTTTTTAGTGAGAGCATAGTTGAAGGCATTATCCACACTGTATTCAGTTATTAAATGGTCTTTTAAAAACATTCCAGCTCCAGCTCATTGAGTTCTTTTAATGTCACCAGCCAGTTACTTTTTTTCATGTTTATTTTCACATCAGATTCGTAGCACCCAAGGGACACGGGAGATACTGAGATGACAAACTGGCAGTTGTCCAACAGTTGTAGCAAGGTCTGACCTGCTCATCTTCAGGTCTGCCCAAAGGCTAAGAGAGTCCTGTTCCTTGTTAGCATTTGGGAGGGTCGGTGGGCTGTGGATTTGGGGGTTGCAGCAAACAGCCCTATCTCCAGTTCTGCCACCTCAAGGATGTGTTAATACTGTCCCCAGTGCCAGACGGGTCCATCACTGTAAGACTTGAACATCTCCAGCTGCTTTTGAGGAGTAATAAAGAGCAGTGGCAAACCTCAGAGCCAGTGAATGTTCTGTTTCCCTGCTTCCCATGGATTTGCAGTGTTCAGTGTCACTGGCATGTCCCCCTTCCTGAGCTGGGTACATTCATTACATTTGTCCAGGCCTGTAAAAAGACTTGGTAGCGTTTCCCAGTGGTGACTTCCTGGGATTCCTTGACTCCAGATGGAATTGGATGTCTTATAAATGATACTATAAAGAATAAACTCTCCAGTATTGCCAAGTGCAGCCCATCAATGAGTCATGAGGGTGTGTATGGCACATGAGCACAGGGTTTGTGCTGGTAGTGCCCCCTCTCATGGCTTGTAGTCTTGTTCTATTTTCTCATTCATGCCTGACAGCTCTCCAAAGCAGAGATCATAGATATTCCATGTTTGAAAGACACAAAAACAGTTGAGTACTTTTTGCAAGCACATATTATACTTCTAATATGAAGAGTTTTATCAAAAGCAATGTAGCTTGTACTGTAGGGAAACTGGACATGTGGGAGAAATAACCTGTTGGAGCATTAGCACCTGGGGGAGGTAACAACTTAGACCATACCTATCCCCACCAGTGATCCTCAAAATTGTGCTCTCAGACACCCCTGCCAGATCACAAAACTGATAAAAGAAGGATGGTTCTTATTTGCATTTTCCATCTGAATTTTGACCTTTGTGGTTTGCTTGGCTTGTGTTTTCAAGTGTTTCTCTGTAGCCACTAGAGCGTAGAGAAATGTAAGGATTTTTGAGTTTCTTCCAAGGCAGGTGGAGCTGCCAGAACTTTGCCAGCCCACCAGTGCCTCCCACGTTATCCATTTTCCCACACTATGCACATGGCCTGGCTGCTTATATGAGGGTATGTACTGTGTATAGGCACAGAAAATATGTCTAACCCTGAAACCCTGCAGATGTGCTCTTCTGATGGAGCTGCACAGGGGACTTTGGGACTGCAGCCTTTGAGGGTTTCCATGTTGAGATTACCTGACCTTTGCTTTTCCTGCAAGGCTCTGGGAGGTGTGGGGTAGGTTTCTGCTGGATTCCGGGGAAGGCAGAGATTTCTGTGGTCTTTGGCTGGATCTCAGATCCTGGGGTACTGAAGTGTGACCTAATAATTTAGGACTCAGAGAAGGATTGTATTTAAATAAACTATCTGGGTTTGAACATTCTGCAGCTATTAATTATTAAAATTTATACAAATCCTGGGAGGTTCATGGCATGTTACACCCCATACCTAGAAACAGCTGAGCTGAGCTTACATGTGATGGATTTTCTTTTTCTGAAAAGGCATCATCTCCTGTGAGCACAATAGAGCGAGTACTTCTCTTATAAATAGTGAATGTTTTATAATTACATGCAGTCCTAAAGCTGGTTCTTATTATGGAGAGTCACAGAGGTTTGGGGGGGAGGCTTTGTGGGTTGTTTTTCTTTTCCAGAATGATGTCCAATCAGCTTCTTTGGCAGAGTATTAACCATGGCTAAAATATGTGTCCGTGTGAAAATCTTACAGTCTAATGAGCAACTTCACTTTTGTGTCACTTTCTTACTTTGAAATAAGAGGTTCTGGGTCAGGAGCTGCCCGTTTGATCCCTCGTCTGTCTCCAAGTGGAGTTTACATGTCAGTACTTTTTATACCAGCCTTTCAAATCCATGTGATAGAAACCCTGTGGTCACTGGAGGTCAAAGGAGCCCATTTTAATGAAGTCTCAACAAGTTACGTTGTCACTTCCTGCTGAACTACTGAGCTGTCTCCACTTAGGGAGATTGGCCATCCCTGGATATCATGGATGTTCAGCATTGTCCAAGCTGTGTTACAGCTTTATTGCTTTTCCTTCTGCCTCAGGTGAACTGTGTGATGAGGTCATTAACCACTGTGTTCCGGAGCTCAATCCCTGCCAACACGAGTCCAAATGTCTCCCCCTTGACAAAGGAACCAGGTAAGCATGTGTTGGTCTCTGCACACTGGGCAGGCCCATCCATTGGCTTCACTGGGGTTGGACTGGCAATGAGTTTGGTGCAAAAATCACAAATTATCACAAATAATGCAGGACTATATATACTTCATGCCATGTCACATTCTAACTTTAATGCATCCGTTCACACTTTTTTAGTATTCTGTGGTTTACTTGAAAATAATGGATGCACCCTCAGGGAAGAGAAATTTTTCTGGGAAAGAGCATGGCAAAGGAAGAACTTATGGAATAGTCACTTCAAAATTTCTTAACCTGCATCAGAAACCAAGGACAGTTTCCTTATGTGTTCCTTAGAGCCTTTATTAACACAAGCAGCATAAGAGGAGCCTTAACAGATCCAGAGCTGGATGGCTCTCACTCAGGATCCACCTTTTCCTTGGCTCATCTGGGATTTGGTGAAGTCTGTGTTTGCATTTGCCTATTGGGAATGACACTGACTGTTTCACAGGGGGGAAAAAGCCTCATGTTTTAAATGGC
Source organism: Pithys albifrons albifrons (assembly GCF_047495875.1). NCBI lineage: Eukaryota > Metazoa > Chordata > Aves > Passeriformes > Thamnophilidae > Pithys > Pithys albifrons. The sequence goes on from NC_092472.1 coordinate 5,449,028, forward strand.
AGTAAAACATCTGGAGGGTTGGGGAGTTTTTGAGAGGTGCATAGTATCAATGTTCATCACTTGTGCAAAGAAGGAATTTCAGGGTAATTTAGCAAATAGAGACAGCCAGTTGAAAAGTCAACCTTTGTGGAAAGTTTGTCAGGAAAAGATCTTTGAATCAAAGTAAGAAGGGGAGACAAATCCAAGAGAATTTAGTGCAGCATGACCTGCATTCTGCACCTTCCCCTGAGGTTGTTTTCACAGGCACAGTTCAGTCCTGGGTGCTCCCTCCTGGGGTTTGTGGGGCACACACAGTATATCCCAGGAAAGGGATGCTGCACTCTTTAGTTTTCTTGATAACTTGCAGTTGGGGTCAGTCTGTGTCCCATGGAGCAACCTGCGTGTCAGAATGGTGTAAACTGACACCCAGGACATTTCAGGAGAGCTAAAAGGAAATAAACCACAGTTTTAGACATGATGGCCATCTCAAGGGCAGCTGAATCTGTGCTAGACAGTCAGGCCTTTCTTTTAGGTGAAAAGCCTCCTGACAGAAATGTTCCAAATCTTGATGAAGATGAAGCTGTTAAACGATTAGGATGGTTCCTGCAGTGATGTACAGGGACTGGATAAGGAGGTGTGTGCTGGTACATAAATAGTCCCTGATATTCTTTCTGGGTTTCATTCCTAGTTAATCCATCATTTGATTAATTCAGTAGCTGCATCATATTATGATGTGAAGGCTTGTTACTCAAATTGCCTTCTGTTGCTAAGTGTATGAAGGGGTGGAGACAGCTGTGGCCCTGAATGGTTTTACCCTTGCTGAAAGCATTTTCATACCTGCCACCTGATTAATTTCAGTAAATAAGACACTTTTTCTCACATGCTTGCTAGAAAAGTGTTCTTCACAGTGGGGTCATTAACCCTTGAGGGAAGCCTGTCTACAAATATTTTTCTACTACTGTTTGTTATGCTATTCCTCCCACTATTCACAGAATGCTACAGAAAAATCCATGATGTCTTTACTCCTCTCCTCCCATTTTGCTTTCTAGCAGCCAGACTTGAGAGGTGAAGGAGCCTGCCCAGCCTGGAATGTTTTTTTCATACTTATGTGGCACCAAACCATTCAGAAATGAGCTGAGGGCCCTCAGCAGTTTTGCAGAGAGGTGTGGATGCTGCTGGGGCTCAGTGAAAGCAGCAGCCTCCAGTCCTGTGCTGTGGCTGATCCCTTGAGCAGCCTGATCTCCTGACCTGGCATGTTCCAGACATTTAGCATGTCATGGTGCAGGGGATTGCTGCAGGCAAGGTCATGTACCACTCCTCTGTCTGCCTCCAGGGGCAGGGAATATTATTGGTAGGATTCAGGTTTGTTCCTGAGCTGTTTGTGCCCTGGGCACGTGAGTAGAACACACCAGTGAGGGATATCACAGCAGCAAGGACACCAGTCAGTCTGTCTGTCCTGCCCTCAGCTCTAGTCAATCTGCAACTCTGCAGAGGGAAGAAAAAATGACAAACCCAGGAAAAAAGTAGGAAGCCAAGTTATTTATTGATGTGAGGAGGGAAATTCCATTCTGGCCCTGCAACAGGAGCCATGATTCACAGCTTTAATACAACAGACATTGAGTGCACGCAGATGCAAATGCCCTTGGATAGGCCAACATTTTAAATACCACTGGAAGTGTTTTTAGGCTCTCTCTGATACTGGGAATGTTGCCATCACTACAAGGCTGTAACAGAAAACAAGAATTCAACTGTAGTGGTGTCAGATGGTCACTGGGAAAGGAGATAACTGAGCCAATCACATAAATTACCCTCTTACCAGGATTTGAATATGAAAGTTTCTTTGTCATCTTCTGTACTGCATCAGACTTTTACTGACTGATGCCTAGTCCCTTGCTGGCACTGTGTGGGATAAGGATGGAGCTACCATGCCATCCTTCCCTGGTGGGGGAGAACTGGGGTTTCTAGGAGGAGTCTGGGTGAGGAACTCCTGGGGCTGAATTTCTCACCTGCTGTACTCCAGGCAGGGATTTTTTGGTAGCTTCAGCCTAGATGTGACACACCAGGAGCTCAGAGAAGACTGATTCAAAAAGAATTCCATGTTTCTAAAGGGAAAGCCAAGCTTGGAAGCAAACTGGACTATTTCAGTGTGTCTTTGGCTGCACAGAGATCTTTGCTTTCTGAGGTAAAATTGCAGGTGGCTTTTCTCCCTTCCAGCCTCCACATCTTTATTGTGCTGTTACTATAGAAGAAGAGTAGCTTTCTGTATGCCAGAAAACAAAACAAAACAAAAATCAACCAAAAAATACCATTTAACACAATGAAATTACTTCCAAAAAAATAACTTCAGAAAAAGAGCATGTTTTTCCATTCACTGTATTGACGTTGGAGCATGGTATAAATATACTTTATTATTCTAAAGCTTGGAATTATTACCTGACAGCTTAAAATGCTGATTTAATGCAGCCCTGCAGAGAAAAGTGGTGGTTCTGTCATTACTGAGATAGCCAATACACATCATAAAATTGATGCATGGCAGCCCTGAATAAGGAACTGCACATCGTTCATTATTACATCACTTTATATTAGGACTGCAGGGATCAATAAAAAGCAACAGGATTAAATGCTGCCAATTCTCCCCACAAAATCTTTTGATTGACATTGCTTCCTCACAGGTGTGACTGCAATGCTGCCAGAAAATGCTGCCCACTTCTTAGGGTTTGGGGAAAGAACACCTTTTGCTTTTTGCTCTGTCTTTTTCTTCTCCATTATGTTAATCACAGAATTCCCTGAGCCACCAAGGTGTAAAAAAAACATTTCAGACATGGAGAGCTGGGACAGCAACTCTCCTGTGGCTGTAGAGGGGCCTCTTGTGCAGGGAGGGTGGAGGCAAGAAGTGTATGGATCTACCCAGCCTTATCCACCCTGACAGCCACAGGTCAACAGGCTTTGCTCTCCTGTTTTAGTGGCTGCTCCCTTGGCCATTGGCACACACAGGACATGCTGCTGCACTCTGGCAAGTGCCACCCAACTCACTGCCTTGCCCTGGTGAGCTGGGGAGTGTCCAGGAGCCACACACTCTCTGTCCTGGTGAGCTGAGGAATGTCCAGGAGCCACACACTGTCCCTTGGAACCAAAGTCAGCACAGTGACTGCTGCCTGCATAGTGGAAATACTTTTCCTCATCACTTCCATGCGTCCAGCTCCTCTGAAGGAGTTTTGCACAAGGTGTTTCCTCCTGCACTTACCCCAGCAGGCTGCTGGCAGGGAGGAGGAGGAGGCCAGCTGAATAGGCTGATGGAGCAGTAGTTTCTCTCCTGATGCTGCCTGCCTTGACTTTATAATGTCTCTCCTCTTCCAGCTCTCGGTGGCAGGCACGCTGGGTCCAACCACAGGGCTGTAGCAAGAGCACAGACCTCTCTTTTATTGCTGAAGTTAACTGGAGCTCTTCCCTTGTTTTGGTTGAAGTGGGATGCCTTTTGTTTTCCAGATGTGCAACAACATCCAACTGGGAGGAGTAAAACATGTTTTATGGACTAAAGAGTGTTCATGACTAAACATTGTCTACAGTACAGATTTAAAAAAAGGCTACTTAAGCAATCCCAAAAGATCTGATCCAAGTCAGAGACCCTGGGATGTAATTTTTTTCTATTGTCAGGTTATAAACTTCTGCAAGACTTATTAATAGAAATGCTGATGCAGCCTTTGTACAGCAAACTGGAGAATTGTATAAAACAGAACCAAAGCCCAATGTCTGCAGTCTTGGGTACATCCCAGTATGATGCTCCTATGAATTGTGTCAACCCCCAGCAGCAGGTGCAGGCTTTGCCCAGGTGTCACCATGGGAAAAGACAGGCTACAAAGACAACTTTCCATAGTTACCAGCAGCATTTTGCCTTGCAAATGAATGGCAAACAGGTGGTGGTCTCAAAAACAATGGTATTTTTCTTTCAGTGTGCTCAGTTGTGTGGCCTGTGACCTTCCTGTGTTCTGTGTAGCTGCACAGGGCCAACCTCTGGCACTCAGCATTGGCAAAACCATAGTCTGGGGCATCAGAGCCACAGCCCTTTCAGAATGTTGCCCTTCAAGTCTGTAAGGTTAGGGAAGATGTTGTCATCTTCTGCGTAACTGGGAGATAACTGCGTGATCACCCTTCTCCACAGACTTGGCTGGGGAAAGCTCTAATATGGTGTTGTTTTGCTCAACTTGAATTTCAGCAGATTGCAGAACCTCAAGTGCAGCAGCCACGATGGGACCTGGGCGTTTCTGATGGCAGGAATCGTGCTTGATGCTGCCAGGAATAATTGCTAACACCTCTCCACCTCCCATCAGCTTGGTGCTGGGCTGCCTGCGGGTGCTGCTGTTGCTGTGAGTGTGGAAACAAGCCATTAACAGCGATCTTGTTGCCTTTCAGATGCGAGTGCTTGCCTGGATACAGCGGCAAGCACTGCGAGATCGATGACGACGACTGCGTAGGGCACAAGTGCCGCCACGGGGCCGTGTGTGTGGATGCTGTCAATGGCTACACCTGCGTCTGTCCGCAGGGCTTCAGGTACGGAGGGGCAGCTCCTCCCGGAGCGTCTGCTGGAGCGTGGGGCGTCTTCTTGGAGTGCTTCCATCCTCGGGGCTAACCAGCCACTGGTTGCACCATGGAGGGGAGGTCCCGTGGTGTAATGGAGAGCACTCTGGACTCTGAATCCCAAGGTCCTGAGTTCCAGTCTCAGTAGGGACCGCCGCCTGGCAGTTCAAGCCTCCCTGCCATCCCATCCCGTCACATCTCGGATGCTCAGCAGGGTCAGCCCCGGTCAGTACCGGGTGCTGTGACAGTCCTGAGGACTTCACTGTCACTGTCCAAGCTCACTCAGCCATGGCAGATGGACCTCAGGACTTAAATGGTGGGGCCAGTTCTGCACACGCTGTGCCTCACCTAAACATCCACTGCACAGGCTGGAAGGGCTCACCCACGTGGGGAGAGCCCTTCCCAAATCTTGTCACAAGTCTGGCCATACATATATACAGCATGGATCATGGATCAGACCCTGAGATCAGCTCAGTTGGTTAAAACTTGGTTGTAACAATGCCAAGGTCATGGGTTCAATCCCCTGTGTGGGCCATTGACTTCACAGTTGGACTCGATGATCCTTGTGGGTCCCTTCCAACTCAGAATAGTCTGTGATTCCAGTGGAATGGATGGCTCAGGGCTTCAAGTGCTGGAGGAGGTTCTAAGGAGTTAACTGGGTACAGGGTGGGGGCAATTCCAGCTTGGAAAGCAGCAATTGGCCTTTTGAGCAGTGCTGTGTTAGTCTACCCACCTGCCCCAGCCATCCCTGGTAGCACACTTGGCACACAAGGTAATAAGTTATATGGAGATAAACCCAATGTGTGCAGAGTGAGCAAAGAATAGTACAATTACACATATGAACCCTCAGAACTGCTGCAAAGAAAACACAAAAGTCCAAAGATTTTGTGGCAGTGTCCGTGTGTCTGTTGGTGGATGAGCTCAGTATGATTTGGGCTGTAAATTTCCAGTCTCTCACTGTGACAGCTGCCAATATATCTGACTCCTGGAAATCTCTCTGTCTGTCAAAGATAAGTGTGCTCCTCCAAATGGATTCACTAATCATTGCCTCAGGCTGGATACTGGCTTCCTTCCAGCTAAACCTTGTCTGTGTTTGAAATACACACATGAGACAAAGAAGGAGTACCTGAAAAGATCAGTCTTGACAAAGCAGGAATTGCATGAACACTTATAAATCATTTTCTCTGCTTTGTATCTGCAACTGTTTTCATTCTTCTTGCTTTCATCCTTGCTGGTTTGGGGTTTTTTTCCCCCCTCTCAACACACATTTTTGTTGCAAAGCAGACAGCCTTCCCTGAAAAGGCATTGATATATAGCATGATGTCAGCCCATGGTTTCACTGAATCAGACTTGTTATTTACAGGGTATCAGATATCTTCTGAATTTCAAATTCATACCCTTTCTCCATGTTTCACTCTCTGCTTCAGTCCATTTGATGGCCTTTGGGATCTTGCAGACTGGTGACTGGTAAGACTAACGTGACTGTCCCACAGTGGGATTGTAAATCCTCAGTGTTATCTAATTGTTAGAGTTGAGCAATGGGATTGCAAAGACACGTCTGGAGTCAAGGGTAACTTGAGCCTGTCATCAGATGGAAGTGACTGAGAGGCTTCTGCTGCAGGTCCCCTGATTTTTAAGGCCTGTCAGTACTAAGCAGTGATGAACGTGAGGAGTTTTTTCTGGGAAAGCAGAATCACAGTGTTTGGCAGAGATGTTTGGAGTCGTGACACAGCCTGGGGGAGCAATAGGAGTAGTGGGGAGACTGGTCTGGGCCCCTTCCCATACACCAAACAGCTCTACTGGCAATTTAGGCAGTGCCCCAGCTTGACTGGTCTCACTCCAGGGACTTCAGGAGCAGAACTGGAACAGCCCAGCCTTGCTCAAATGAGGGAGTTTTATTTCACTAGAAGTCCTCCATGTCAAGGAAACATCCTTCTACACAAAGCTCTAAAACTCAGCTACCAGCTTAGACAGCACTTCATAGCCCAAGGTAGCCATGGGCAAGCAAAGTAATCCTGCTGCCTGTCAACAATACAGCCAGGACTAACTTGAGTTCTCCTGTTTGCTTTCTTTTTTTTCCAACTAGTCCATGTCACCTCCTTGAATTTCCTGTGCAAGATGCAAAGGAAATAAGGGCCTTTTAGGAGAAAAACTTCACAGTGAGCACTACCATAGTGCCAAGGCAGACAGCAAGCTGGAGCCTCTGTGCTCTCCATGCAGAATAGTCCCTGATTTTGTTTGATTTCAAGATTAAAATTCTGCTAACAAAATATGATCTCATTATTCTTCCCATGACTCCAGCCTTTTGTAGTTTAAAGGCCTGCTGCTCTGAAGGGGGTTCTGAGGTTTGGGTTTTTTCCCTGTTAAGATTACAATTGCAAATATGGTGATTGACAGAGTTCAGCCTTCTGATGTTCAGGGTTACAGACTCTCCTTTCTCAGAGCTGCCTCGGGCAGGGGGATGTGTGGCAAGGAGATAACTTTGCAAGTGTTTGAAGACTGCAAGTGTTGATGAAAAGGAGGGAACATAAGGGGTGGTCTGGCAAAGGTAACTAGAAGACCTAAGATGATGATTAATAAAGTTTTTTGGCTAAGTATCAGGAATCATTTCCCAGAAGTGAGTTTGCAGAGTGCCCTCCCAATTATCCAGAGCTTATGCTGGTGGAATAATTGTACAGACTTATAACAATTTTATGGTTGTCACTACACTGTATGTCAAAGCCACTTGGAGCCACATATTAATAAGGATGTTAAAACTTACATCCTCCCAGGGCTGAACAAATGGCACTTGGGTAGTCCTTAACAATGTAGGTATGGCCTCATACAGGGTGGCAGCCCCAAAAAGAAACAGTGGCAACATGCACACACTTGTTTCCCATCCTGCCCTTTCCAATTCACTGGTCAGATGTAGTTGTGCTCCTCACAGCACCTTTCCTTAGCACTCAGCAACCTCTTGCACCTTCATAATGTACTTCCATCCTGAAAAGTTTCCAGTGTTTTCTTCACAAAATACCATTTGTTTACCCCCTGCAGATGAAAACATTTTAGAGAATTTGTGATTCCTGCTGAGTAAAACCCAGGTTCTCAAAGTTTCCCTCCAGCAATCAGCCTCACAGTAGTGTTGCCTGATAAATGCTGCTCTGGTGGAGAAGCACATTAAGCTGCAGAGCCTGATGAAGGCACTGCTCCTCCACGGTGCAGATGCTTCTGACTTCTCCACTGGGACAGACTGCTGCAAGAAACTCAGCAGTGATTATTTAAATAAAGGAGATCGTACCAGGCAGAATGGACTTGGCCAGGCCATGCCAAGCCAGGCTGTGCTCCATGTTCCACTGCTGGGGAAATAAGTAATATTCATAATTTCTAAGTATGTGCTTTTAAAAATATTTGAAAATTAAAAAAGGGGTTGACAGACACTGTTGCTAATACAATTTCTAGGTGCCAGTATCAAGACATCTGCACTGGTAAAGCCACCACCTGAAGGGGTTTCAAAGCAAGGAAGGGTGTGCAGGAGCCATATCGGGAGCTTCAGGGAACCTTTCAGAGCAGCACCAAGCAGAGACACACTGGCTTCTTCCAACATTTGCTTTCTGTTAGTGGAGGCTGTTGCGGGTCACATGGATTTTTTTATTATTTTTTTAAACTTCCATGAAATTAGAATTACATGCACTGAATTTTTCCTTCCGTTTTCTACTTGCTGCTGAAGACTAAACAAAACAATGGGCATTAGGAAGAGCCAAGCTCCCAGGCTGGGTGAGCAGTGCCCTATTCTGCTGATGACCTCTGGGGAGCAATTACAGCTGAGCCCAGGCTGGGGTGACAGTCACCTGTGGGGCTGAGCCTGGTCTGGGGCTGAGCCCAGTCTGATTCCTTTGCTGGCTCTCCTGACGTTTTGCCAGCCACAGGTCCTGGAAAAGGAGATCACACACCTAATGAAACCAGGCTGTGAATAGCAATGTGCTGTGGTCAGACAGTCCCCTTCTGTGCCTGGCTGGCAGCGGGGACCTGGCACTGGTGTGTCCCCACCTCACCAGCTGTGGTGGGTCCAGCTGTTGTACTGATAGGAAACTGCCACAGTAACCCCATTAAACTGGCAAATATTGTTTTCCATGTATCCATCTTCTCATGAGATGGCCTCTCTCTTTCTCTCTTTTTTTTTTTTTTAATATTCCCTTGTTTTCTTAGAATCCTAGAATCATAGAATCGATTGGGTTGGAAAAGACCTCCAAGATCATCAAGTCCAACCCTTGGTCCAACTCTAGTCCATTTACTAGATCATGGCACTCAATGCCACGTCCAATCTGTGTTTAAAAATCTCCAGGGATGGTGAATCCACCCCCTCTCTGGGCAGCCCATTCCAATGCCTGATTACTGTCTCTGGAAAGAATTTTTTTCTGATTTCCAACTTCAATTTCCCCTGGCAGAGCTTGAGCCCATCGTGCCCCCTTGTCCTATTGCTGAGTGCCTGGGAGAAAGACCAACCCCCACCTGGCCACAACTTCCCTTCAGGTAGTTCTAGACAGTGCTGAGGTCACCTCTGAGCCTCCTCTTCTCCAGGCTAAACACCCCCAGCTCCCTCAGCCTCTCCCCACAGCACTTGTGCTCCAGTCCCTTCACCAGCCTTGTTGCTCTTCTCTGGACTCGCTCCAGCCCCTCAACATCCTTTCTGAACTGAGGGGCCCAGAACTGAACACAACACTCAAGGTGTGGCCTCACCAAGGCAGAGTACAGGGGAACTTGGAAAGGGGAATCCAAGCCATGAGTGGTGCTGTGCCCCCGAGGTGCTGTGCTCACCCTGCAGGAACGGGGGGCTGTGGGGATCTGCAGCAAAGGGTTTCTCTCCAGAAGGGAAGGTCTATCTGTAACTAATTCATAGTTTAGATATGTCCACAAAGAGATGTTCCCAAGAACAAATTTACTTTGAGAAACACATCAGACTGAGCAAAGACAAGCGTTTCTCAGTGTCCCTGTCTGGCTGCTGGTGCCCATCAAAGGGCAGAGAAAATATAATGAAAGAATGTGGAGTGAGGTAAGGGCAGGGAGAGATCACTCACCAGTTACCATCTTGGGCAAAACCAACCTGATTTGGGGAAACTAACCTTACTGGCAATTTAATCAGAGTAGGGTAATAAGAAATAAAAACTAAATCTTAAAACACCTTCCCCCCAAAGCCCCATGCCCCTTAGAGCAGTGAGCTGGGGCTGGATGGGCGTGGGGAGGTGGCTGTGAAACATAACTTTCCTTTGTGGTGAATAAGAGAAGTTTAGGGCAAGGCAGTGAGAAAACTGTAGAAAATGCACTTTATCCTGAAAGTACCAAGAGGTGGTTCTGGCTGAGAAGGAAACTTTGTGTTTGTGTACATGAGTGATGCCAAGGCTGAGTGATGGAATGGGAGGGACAGTCCCTGCAGGCTGTGCTCCCAGGGCAGCAGCCAGAGACCAGCACAGCACTCTGCTTCAGGCCAGCAGTGGCTTTAACCCTCTTTGTGTGTATTCCCATGGAACAGATTCGTGTTTGCCATACCCACATCACCATGTGCAAGGCCAGCACACAGATTTGGACAAAGTTAGGATGCTGGTGGGGTATTCCATGCTGTATAGTGGCTGTGGGGAAAGGACACCTTTTCCAGCCTTATCCCAGGTGCAAATCCCAGATGTTTGTATCTCTCAAGGTATTCTTCAAATTTGCCTTTTGTAAAAGTAAGACCCTGGGTCTCTGCTGTCAGACATGGTAGTAAAACAGAGCAGCTCCATTGCCTGTGATGAAGATCAGGATTTACTCCTCTGTATTTTGTAGTGTATTTTTCTCTCTCTCATGTTTCCCAGAGGCGACCAGAGAGTGGGGTGTGTTGAGAGAACAGGGTCAGGGAGATGTTTTGTGCTCTCATTCAACAGAGCACTAAAGATATAGCCATGGTGCTCTGTGCATAGTTTAACATGAGAAAACAGAAAAGGAAAGCAATCCTCTCCATTCCCTGCTGTTACAGAGGCAGCAGGTTCTGGTCGCTGTGGCTGAACAAGCTTGGTCTGGAGTATGTTGTGGCTGCTTTATTTGCTGTTCTTGCAGGGTGACAGCTTGGGTTTCCATTCTAATTGTATCTAGGAACACTGCCTAGAAATTCCCTGAGCTTCTATGTCTCACCTGCCTGGCTGGAGAGGAGTGAGGATTTTGGCAATTTTGTTCTTTGTTTTTATAAGAGTGCTATTACTCCACAAAGTGCTCCTCATAGCACAAGTGGGATTCCAGGACTGGGCTGCTGGGTTATTCACCATGAATTGGTCTGCCACAATCCTCTCCTGGAAAGCCCTCTGCCCCGTGCTGGTGGCTGCTGTATAGCACAGAGAGATGGTGTAAGAGCTCTCACCTATGGCCCTCACCACAGCCATCCATCCCCACAGTGTTCCCATCTCCATGGCATTCCCGACAGCTCTCCATCCCCACAGCATTCCACAAGGCTCCCCAGCCCTGCAACATGCTCTCTACTCACCACATAGCAATCTGTCATCATTGTACTGTCTACACCTTGTCAAGCAGTCACAGAACTTGATGCAAAGTGTTTATGTTCTCTCATCAGTACAAAAAAGGTTTGTTGGGTTTGTATAGGGGCTGTAATGAGAGATTTGAGGTATTGATATCCCTTTGCACCACCCATCGATTGCACAGGCAGAGATTTTTCACTTACTTTTTGCAGTTTAGCCTGACACATGACATCAGTGGCAAAGAAGACTGCAGCTTTCTGCTTTATCTCCCTTTCCCCTGCCCTTAGGCACTGTCAATGTTCTTACCGAGGCTGAGTCACTGCAACAAGTGCCCTGTGCAATGTGGAGCCAGGCTGAGCCAGGAGGGCAGCCCAGGGCCTGAGCTGTCACTGCTCCCAGGTGATGTGGCCCCAGCCTTGGAGGTCAGACGTTCCTACACGAGGGTTTTGCTCAGCCTATCATGCAGCAAGGTCTGAAGAACAGCACTTTCCTCCACATCTCAATGTGATTCCACTTCACCAGTGTCAGATCCAGCATTTGGTTTTCAGCTGGCTCTGACTGGGGGAAAGTTTCCTTCCCTTTGCATTTTCCTGATCCAGGACATTGGCAACCACAAACTGAGCTGAAATAAAGTTAATGATCCTGATGATGTTAGAAACTACCAGCTCAGGGGAGCTGCCCAGCAGACAGTGTGGCAGCAGTGCATTGCTGCTGGGACCTTTAGCAGTTGTCCATCTGTCAGTGATACACTCCAATATAGAGTAAACAAAGTGAGGAGGCTGTAAAACCCCCTCAAAATAGAGGTGCCTGCCACTAAGAACAGCAGAATAGACTCAAATCACAAAGCCTAAGATGGGGAAATCTCAGGTTTGGGCTTAAATGGCTGACAGATACTGTTGGGAGCCTCTGCAGGGCACTGTGTGGGTGGAAGCTATTTCAGACAGGCTGTGGTACCTTGCAGAGCTCAATAACCAGTGCAAAGGGCAGCACAGATTGCTTTCAGTATCTGAACTGGCTCGTTCAGGGCCAGCACAGGGATTTCTGACAGCATTAAGCTTACAACTTTCACACAGTCCAACAGGCACACGGCAGCTGAACCTCAGAGTCACTACTCACAGTAGCAATATAATGGCAGCATCCAAAAATGCTTCCTTCACTAAAAAAAACCCATTGTTTTTTCTTTCCTTTCCTCCTACAGTGGACTTTTCTGTGAGACTCCTCCCCCCATGGTGCTGCTGCAGACGAGCCCCTGTGACAACTACGAGTGCCAGAATGGGGCACAGTGCATCGTGGCCCACCAGGAGCCCGTGTGCCGCTGCCTCGCCGGCTTCGCGGGCCAGCGCTGCGAGAAGCTCATCACCGTCAACTTCGTGGGCAAGGACTCCTACGTGGAGCTGCCATCAGCCAAAATCCGCCCTCAGGCAAACATCTCCCTCCAGGTGGGTCAGGCAGAGCAGCCCAGTGCTCCCCTAAGCTGTAATACCTGCACGTGTTTCTCAGTGGGGCCTGTTGGCCAAGATGCTGAAAAAGTGAGAGTCAACTTGTGAGCCACTTGTCTGCTCTAAAATTATTGAGATGTGAAGGAGCAACTAGGACACCCAGTGCACCTTTGAGGGCTCACATTCTGCCTCCAGAATCTCATCACTCTCTTACTCCCAGACTGGCAGTGCAACCAGGGATGACTGAGGAAACCTCCCTGTCTTCTTACTGATTCACAGCATTGTGTTTCATCCTGTAGAAATTAGTGTGGAATGTTAGCACACTTATTAAAGGAGGCTGCACTAAATGGCCTCTTCAGACAGGATTTTGCTTACTTCTTTGCTGTGCACATTCATTAGATAAAAGCCCTGGGATTCTGTTACAGGACTGTTGTTACACCTGAATTTCGTTTGAGCTCTAAGGTTCAGAAAGCACCTGAAGGTGCCAGGCCACTACTGCCATCTTTGTGGTTGTGGATCCAAAGTATCTTCTTGGATTCTGAGGCCAATGTGCTATTTAAGTGATTTGAAATTGCAGTCACAATCTAGTAAGCATTAAACTGATTTTTTTCCCGAAAATATTCAAAAGTGAGGGAATAATTTCTAGGTTTGTATGTTTTCTAATAAAACGATAGTTTTAATCAAAATAGCAATGTCAACACATGGGAAAGAGGACAGAATTTCCACATTAGGAACAAATTTTTTAAGGGTGATTCCTGTAAAGTTCATTCTAATAGCAAAATTCTGTAATTAATAGTAATCTTTTCTTTAATAGCTTGAGTATGCTGCTGATATGAAAATGAATCTGAGTCATGTATTTTTGAAACTGCAGCTTTTATTCAAATCTCTCTATTATTTAATATTACAAAAGAGATTCTAAAATACAGACACTATAAAAGATGGCTCCCCAAAAACTCCAAATACTTTGAGTCTACTTTAAAGCTGAAAATGTGGACAAAGTACACTACATCAGCTGTAGCTTGAAGAATAATACTGTTTCTTACAGAAAGCACATGCAAATGACACTCACTTCTTGTTTCCCAGGTTGGATATTATTCTTGCATCCAGTAATTAATTACTAGTGAATTAAAATTAGAGTACAACATTGATTATTAAGAACAGATAGAGGAAATCATTCTAAAAAGTGCTCAAGAAAAATAAAAGCTTCTAAGGGTAAAAGGATAGTATTTAAATATACATACATATATAAAAACAGTTTTTAAAATTTACTGTTTAGTTTTGGCATTTAACAGCCATGATAAAAAGAAACCTCAAGAAATACATGCTATGAAAATAACAGGCAGGTTGCATTCAAAAATCCCATTTTGTCTCTTTTTTATACTATAGGGATATTTTAGAAGTGGATATTGGGAAAACAAAGTCCTTGTTTTTGATTCAGCATGCCAGTTCTTTTTTTCCCTCAGTGTTCATGAAAGCTGGAGGGATGAGAGCTACTCTAGTCCTCCTGACTCTAAATGTCCCATTTGAAGTCAGCATGACTTGCTGGGTGAATAACTTGTGTTCATGTGAGATGTGGGAACAGGTCCTTCTTTCCTTCCTCGTGTTCACAACAAGCCTGGGGACAGCTCAGCACCTGCTGAAGTTGTTTGGTTCTCTTTGTGACACGCTCCTCCTAGAGCTGATTTCTTATTTAATCATTCCCAAGCAACCTTACCTGGTTCTTGATGTTTCACAGGTAGCCACGGACAAGGACAATGGCATCTTATTATACAAAGGAGACAACGATCCTTTGGCTCTGGAGTTGTACCAGGGACACGTGAGGCTCATCTATGACACCCTGAATTCCCCCCCGACCACAGTGTACAGGTAAATTGCTAAGCTTTACCAGGACAGATGATTTCCAATATAGATGGAGAAGAAGTAGGATTTTTCTAAGAAATGGGCATGTGATTTTACTTTAAGGTATCTCTTTTATTCATGTAATTAAATAAGAAAGTTAAGCTAAAGACTTAGCTAGAGGCTGAATGGAAAAAATTGCCATTTATTGACAACAGCAGCAATAGTGTGTCCTACTGAATTACAGAAAAATGTATTTTTTGTAAAGATTCAGTTTCTGGTGAATTTTGTCCTTGACATAGTTACAATTAATCAGTTTCTTTGTTGATATATAGCATTAATTTACTGTACCAAGACAAAACAGTGACTGTGCAACTGCAGAGTTAAGAGTGTGTCAAATAGGAGGAGAAGGGCTGAATTCCTCTACAGGATGAATATTTTTAAAGCAACTCTTTTCTGTATCAATAGTAACTACACAAACCACGAAAAAGCACAAATTGCAAAGGTAAATTGTAGAGTAATTTAACCTTCAGACACTTGGCTTCTGAGGATACTAAGCCCACAGCTTTTATTCATTAGTCACTGGACAGAAAATCAAATGTGCAAATGAAATCCATCACAGAGGTGTTTCTGTGGGAGAGAGAGATGTGCTGCTCTTGTCATCCACAGTTCCTTCAGCAGCCTTTTCCACAGGTTAACTCCCTGCTCATTATTTTTAATCCCTGCTGCTCCAGTTTGTTCTGGGTACACGTGGCTGCTGGGACCACACAGAGTGTTTTGGGTTCAGCACAGACATTGGAATTCCCAGCCCACCTCAGTCATCCTGTAGGAAGAGCATCCTATCAGAGCAAGGGACAGGATGGATGCCACCATATACCACCAGCCAGGATGGGCCTTGTACTTCTTCCAGAAACTTTTCTCATCACTTGGTAAAACTTGAGCCACATTCTTTAGGGGAATGGTGACTTGCTTAAGAAAATGGAAATATTCTTTCTGTACAGAAGCAAATTGGATAGTACCAATTCAGGTACGTCCCCCATGAGGAGCACTTGATCCCTGTAGGAATGGAGAAAGTAGTTTGCCCATGATTTCCACCAGCTGGATGGATAGGTGTGAAAAACGTCTCTGTGTATGGCTGCTGATCCTGATTGATTTCATGTTAGAGCAAAGCTGGAATTGTTAAACAGTTTTACGCCGCTAATTAGGGCATGGGAAGGCTCATTAGGTGTGGGCAGCACAGGGGTGGTGGGTGGGGATCAGTGAGGATGTTTGCTCACTGCTGTCATGGCACAACAGTGAGCAGTGTAGTGACAAGAGCTGTTGCCACCACCACAACAACCCTTCGTGGATCCGCTGCCCCCTGGCAAAGCTGCCAGGGATGGCGAGCACCAGTGCCCTCGTTATTCCCGTGCCCTTCACATGGATCAAAGAGGAGGTCTCCATTCAGACTGACACCTCATTACCATGAGATTAATGGCCTGTTCACTGCAGTTTGTACCGCAGTGATCTGTTGAGATGGGAAAGAAGCTGCTTAATACGATGCCCTTTCCGAAATGTCACTCTAATCTTTTATTAGTTTAAGGAGTGGAGCAAAATGGGATTAGCATGGAGCTTGATGGGAAAAGATTAGGTTGATTGAGAAAAACTGCAGCTAAAGAATGTCAAAAGGGTCTCTAAATAGATTAAAAGACTTGTTTTCCTTAAGGGCTGAAGAAGGAGGGGGAAATCTGCTTCTCTCTTTACAATCATAGGATTTAAGGGTAGAAGGCACGAGTGGATCTGGCTTGACCTCCCTGTATATACTGTTTGACTTTTAGCTAAGGTGTGAGCTCTGTTTGGCTAAGACACAACTTGGCACAGAGTTTTGATAGGAAAATACCAAATAATGGAAAATTCCCCATTTCCTTTAGTAGCTTGGACAATGGTCAATTATTTTCCTTATTCAGGCATTAGCCATAATTTCTAAGTTTTGTCACTAATACCTTCTGGATGTTTTAGATGCTTTCTCCAGGGAAATGAAAGTCCATTTATACCTTGTACTGAGTTTATCTGCATTTTAATTGCAATGTCTCCTAACCTGCATTTTGATAAAATGAATGGTTGATTCATTGTGATGCATTTTATCTCAACCTAAAGGATTTGGGAAACTCTTCTGCAACTTCTACAGTTTTGATTTGTGATTAAAAACAAGGTTTCTAGGAGAACCTGTAGCATTCAAGTCTCAGCCTCACCATTGATAAAAGTTTTCCTTCTCTATTGCCTCCTCCTTGCTGTTTGGATGCCTCATTTAAATTTCCATCTCACCAAAAGTGGACTGTTTGCTTTGAGCAGCTCTGTTGAAAGACTATTAGATTAATTTTCATGGGCAATATCACATGCTGCCCTCCTCCAAAGGAGTCCACTTAGACTACATGAGCAGGGCTTTGGCTCTTATTGTCACCCAGAAGAGTCTGCCAGAAGAGGAGGAGACCTTAAAACAGTGCCTGGTGGGAGCTGTGCCAGCTCCAGCTGCAGGAAATCTGTTGCTGACCTGGTCCTGGGCTGCAACTGAGATGTTTTGCTGGCTATTTCAGGTACTCCCAGGAAGGGATGTGGGAAGTCATTGGCAAGCCATATGATCTGTAATTCCTCATCAGAGTCTCCATGATAAGATTTATTAATGGTACTTAAGAACAGTAAAATTAGCAAAATCCTTGGCTAATACTGATAATATCCTGTAGGGATAAGATAAAACCTTTTGTTTGGGAAGCCAGCAGTGAGTAAGGCATAATGGTGGCAGTTTTCCAGAGTATTCCACAGAAAGGTGCTGGAAGGATGAAGCTGGCCATGTGTTCCAGTGCCACTCTATATTCACAGAGGTTGTCCCTGGCTACCAGAGGGGAGCTGTTCCTGTGTCTTAGTTACTCCTCTGAGCAGATTGAACTAGAGCTGCAGTACAAAGTCAAAAGCCCAGGATTAACTGACTGTTCATTCAGATTTGCTTTACATCTGTTTCTTCCTATGGTATGTTTGGATAGAAAGGTTAAAGTTAACATTGGACTTCTCTTTCATTCTAGTCAGATAAAGGTCAGTACAAGTCCAATGGAAACAACTACCTAAAATACACTGTCCTTTATCATCAAGTTAGAGAGAAATGCAAGTTAATGCATGAATATGCAATGACTGGACTTGTCCTTTAAAGGAAAACTGAGTGGTCTGTTACTGGAACTCTTCATTTGTGAGCTGCAGAAAAATGGTTTCCTGAATGTCATAGTAAAGTTCTTAAAGAAGACCCATTTATGAAGTAGAATTCCTGTTTGTTGTTTCTTTTAGTCTGTTTAATTACTCTATAGATGCACAAATGAGACCAGAAATCTGTTTCTGAGTGCTTTGCTGCCCCCCTGGTTTCTGCACTGCTGGGAGTTCCTCTTCCATGCCATGACAGTACTTGGTACCAGGCCAACTATGTGACCTTGAAATAAAGTAATTTTTTACACAGATACTGTACCTCAATTTAAAGATGCCAACTGGTCAGGAATGTGCTGCTTTTATTTGCCACCACACTCCAACTGCTACAAGTTTGAATTAACAAAGAACAATTAATTATGTAGTTGCAGCATTCAGCCATTGACACTGGTATCTATTTAACTGTATTGTACAGGGAGAGGTCCTTATTTTCAGTCTTTTTTTCCCACATCTGTTCCTTGAGCCAGAGATGAGACCTTACTTGTAAATTTTTCTCCAATAGATTCCATGTTGCTACACAGTGATATTGATTTGGATGCTAAATTAATCCTTCCTAATAGAAATGGAAAATAGAAATTTGACACAAACTACTGATGTAATTCCCTCCAGAGTTCCCAGATTGCCATGTTGCATACAGACTGTCATATCTGGTAAAGAGCAAGATGCAGGCGTCATTGGTGTAAAATCATATGTTTTCATGCAGGGTTTCTGACAGCAGTGAAAAAGGAGGCAGTTAGGAAAAGATAAGAATTAATTATATTTGTCTTTCTGCAGAGCCTACACCCAAATTACACTGTAATTCCTTTTAAAAGTATCCTTGCATAATCTGCTTTCAAAAATGCTACATCATTAAAAATATTCCTTGCAGATTGTATCATGCAGTTCCCATGGTCTGGCTGATTCCTGCAAAGTGTAGATGAATGTTCCTGTGGTTAAAGCAAAAGGCCTGGAAGGAGGGAGCTTAAATTCTTACTGTATCTGTTTCAGATGTGATGACTGCAGGATGACAAATTAAATCTGGCTCTCTGTGCACACAAAAAAAGTACAGAAATGCATGAGAAATCAAAAAGGTGTTTTAGAAACGTGCTGTGGGTCTCCACAGGGTGAGGTTCCTGCTTCCTGCTCCCTTGTCCCTTCAGGCTGTGGAGCAGCACGAGGCTTTTATCCCAGCAGCATCTGTCCTTGCACTCCCTCACAACTGGTGTCCAGCAGAGTCCCTGGCCATGCCACTGCTGGACTGACATGGTATTGCTCAAGGACTTCAATACTCTACTCAAATTTCTTCTGGTGTTAAGACAGCAATTGCTTTGGTGGTGGAAGAGCTTCCACATCCTCCAAAGAGATGGGAGATGGCATCTTTGTGTAACTGTCTTTTTAGCTGCAATTGCTTATCTGAAAAAAAAAAAAAGAAAAAGCCTGTGAGGCTTCACTGTTAATTCACTGCCTTCTGGGGAGGAATGTGCTGGAGGAGTGAAAGCATTAATTATTCTTAGGATCATTATTAGAGCTTGTCAAACTCAGTTTTTACCAGAAGTCTCTTTGCAAAGCATGACTGGTCCTTTTCTTCCTAATACCTTCCCAGTCTGCAGCTTGTGCTGTGCCCGTCCCTGGTGAAATGCCTGTTTGATACTCTGGATGGTCTCTTAATAGACTGTTTTTCAGAGATTTCTATGAGGCATCACTGAGCTCTTAACAATTCTGCATATTTGCAATTCATTTTATTCTCTCTATCACACTCTCTTATTTTTTCAGGTGTTCCTTAGGGATTCTGCATCAAATATAATGAAAGAAACTGGCATTAGTCTCTGACCTGCACAGTAAAAACTTTAAAATTTGAATGTACTTATACATCTTGCATGAGCCAAGGCAAAGGACAGCTGAGGTATTTTTTGCCTTTATAAAGGGCCTTGGTGTACTTAAATGGGAGAAAAATGGCAAGTGTGTGAGTTCTTGTCAAACTACAAACATTGCATTTCCCCAGTTTTTCCTGGATTTTTTGTGTAGTAGGACACTGAAAATGTAAGGCCAAGACCTTAAAATATCATTTCACTTTTATCATGAGGTTCAGAATCAAATATTTGCTCTCATGAAATTCAGAACTTTCTTCTGCTGAGCCAAAGCTTAAGAAGGGTAAAGTTTTGTCCTTCAGACTGCTGGAGGAGTTAGCTGGCAAAGTCTTATTAAACTGAATTAATTTTTTTCCTTGTAAATCTCTCCAGTATCTCTTGCCAGAATGATAGTTACTCACCTCTCCTGTACTCCACCCATCTCATTCTTGTCAGTGCAATATGAGTACTCAGAAATACAACTCCATGTCTAACCTTGCACATGTAGAGGGTGTTTCAGAGTGAGATGTTTTCCCTGAAGGCAAAACCTTTCACAAAGCAAGTCAGTGCTGGGATGTCTGTACCAGGTAGAGGAAGTTAGGAACATGTCATCTAGAGCCACTTGCCCTGTGGTAGTGACAGAAAGAGAAATTACATTCTCTGAGTCCCAGGTCATCTCCTTCAGGGCCCAAAATCCAGAGCTGTGAGTCTAAGTTGCACCCCATGTCAGCTGAAGAAAGGTGTGCAAATATGTATTAAAGGTATTTTCTTGCTATACCACAGGTCGTTGGTGCAAAAGTAAATTGCCAAGTTGGTTACCACTGATTTTGACAGAGGAAGGATGAAGTATTCTCATAAAAGACAGTGATTAAATAAATCTGTCATTGTCCAAATGGCTTTATAAACTTCCTGCACACTAATGACTGGCTCATGTCTTGAATTGTGAGGTTTTCGCCTTACAACAACATGTAGCAAGCTGATATGTTTATTTTTTTCTGCCTATAAGTTCCTTGTAAACATGATGAGTGCCACAATATGTCCCATGTGTGATAGATTCCCATCGCGTTTATCCCAAGTGCCGGGCTCTGGATCCCAGCGGTGCAGCCTCTGTCAGCAGCAGCACACACAGCCCTGGTGCTGGGGGTGATCGTGGGGGTGCAGGATGGGTCTGTCTGTGCACAATTATCTCACTGCTTCTCCCCACCATGGAAATGCCCCGGAGCTCTGCGTTTGCCAGCACGGCCCAGTGCTGCAGGGAAAGGTGGGCATGGCAGCTGCTGCTGTGGCTGCCAAACAGGGAGGGACTTGGGCTGTTTCTGTGGAAGGAGAGGCATCCAACTGTATGGATGTCGACACAGATGAGGTGGAAAGAGTTTCATTTCCTGACCGTGCATCAGGTTTCTAAATAGACATGGCTCTCTTTTCTCTTGGGGCTTAGCCTCCAATTTCTGATAAAGCCCGTCATTCTCTGTCATTCTGATTGGATACCCCGTTAATTGTATTGTTAAATCAGTGGCCCTGCCCCCTGCTGCTAGATGGCAAATACCTCCATAGCTGCCACAGCTGAAAAGGGGATTGATGGTGTAAAGTATTGCCTGATGAAATGACCCTGTAAAGATATTGGTGGATTTTCTCATCAGAACTTGAGATTTGATAACCAGTTGAATGGCAGATCTGTTTTCAATAGTGTTTGATACTGATGTCAGAAAGTGCCCCTAAGTACCCTGCTTTGTTCAAAGCCCTGGCAGGCCCAAGGACTGTGCCACAGCCTGCCCTGGTGTGTCCACACAGCCATACTCATGCAGTGCTGGGGAGAACGTGGCACTCTGTGCTGTCACCGCCCTGCTGCTGTGCCAGGGCCTGCCCTCCTCCCTGCTCTTTGCAGAGTCATTTTTACAAGGATAACAGATTTAATACAAGCCAAATAGCACCACAGAATCTCTGGTTGTTTTTGCTGTCTGTTTTTGCTGGGTTTGTTATTTTATATGATGGCTGTTACAGCAAGGACCCAGAGATGCAATAGCTCATGGCACCACACTACGCTGATGTGCCAACACATTCTGGTGGGGAAGGAGGGAAAGGAGTCTCTGATCTGTCACTCAGGAGAAGCCTTGGACTTGAGGAGTGCATTCAAACTATTTTTTCTGCCATTAACAGATTCTCAGTTAGCAGAATGAAGTATCCAGCTCTGCTGGTGCGAGTGCAGGAGACCAGTAGCTTCATCTCCCAGCAGAGGGCCTGGAAGGACATATCGGAATCTCTCACCCAGGTCATGGACACTGTGAGAGTTCACTGCAAACCAGCAGTGTTTGCCCTGGCCATGAGTCTGACCCTCTTATGAATCCTGTAGGGAAAGGGGGGTCAGGATGGTGTTAATTGCATGTTGCAGGGGTACAAAAAGGTCCTTGCTGTTCCCTTAGAAGGGCTGTAACACAATGACTTTCACTGCTGGCAGGGGTGCCGCAGGAATTGAATTATGACTGGAAATTAGATATGCACAGCCTGGCCAAACGATCATTAAGGGAGATACAATAATCAGCTGCCAGTGTTCAAGGGCTGTAAACACCAAGAAGAGAAAGATGGTTTATTTGGGTGGTCTGCAGGGTTCTAAGAAGAAAAGGTATAAAACCAAGCAAAATAAAATGGAGGTATCAAACAAAACAATCTGAATGTCAAGTGCCCTCAGTCTAGAAGACCTAACACTCAAGTCATGTAAAACAGGATTGACCATAACAAAAGAGTTTATTTCAAGCTGAAAGTGAATTTGAGTGCTTTAATATCCTTTTCACCTCTTATTTCTCTAGTCCTGCACTTCATTAGCATTTTTCATACTTTTTTTCTCAACATGTGGTTTTTATTCAGCTTCTGAAGATGATAGTGCTTGAAGTGATGTGTTACCGTAGAGGTAACACAAACACCACTCCAATTATGATTTTGCCTTTGTTGCCATGGAGAAGTTTAAATCTATTTTGGGCAGAGGACTGATTATAGCTGGAACTAGGGGTGGGAGGTAAGTGTAGCTTGGAAAGGTGAAAACCATCACTGCTGATAGCTGCAGTCAGCCTGGCATAGTTTGAGTTTCACAGCTCCCAAACTGACATCTCTGTGTGGTTCCCTGCAGCTCTCACCTTGTGTTTCTTGATTTTAGTACCTCTTCTGTGGTACCTGCTCCTCCCACGTGCTGTAAGCTCAGCTCCTTAAGCTCTTTTGGACATCTATTTTTGTTTAT
This sequence comes from Pithys albifrons albifrons, assembly GCF_047495875.1. NCBI lineage: Eukaryota > Metazoa > Chordata > Aves > Passeriformes > Thamnophilidae > Pithys > Pithys albifrons. Next base: position 5,471,616 of record NC_092472.1, read on the forward strand.
TCCCTTCTACTCTGAACGTTCTCAAAGATTATCCAAGTTCAGTGTTCCCCATGGCCTTCACTCCCCAGTCTCTTACCATCCTTGTGTTTCCTTTGTTCTGCACATCAAATGAGGCGTGTCCCCATTAAGACAGAGGTCAGGAAAATCTGGAGACTGTAGCTAATGAATTGATGTTCTCATTTGCATAATTGATGGTTATACATTTCTTCAGTGACATGGTTTGCTGTGATACTTGAAGCTATTTTTGTTTCTGACTCCTCTGCCCTGCTGTTCTCTGCTGTCTACACTAAAGGTATATTACTTGTCAGTGAAAAAAAACCTGACCCCAAAGCCCAAATTTTACAAGTTCCAATTGAATGCTTTAATCCTTTAATGCATTTCTTTTCACTGGCATATTTATAGTGGCTCAGCTCTAAATCTCTCATGGGTATTAGAGCAAGGGGAGTCAGTGTTTATAACATCTGTGTGTGCTTGGGGCTGGAGTAGAGGGGAAAGAAAATATTAAAGGGAGAAGAGAAATAGCTCAAAAATGAGAGTGGAAAATGGTTCTTTCCTATATTGCCTGAGGTTTTGTGTTTAATACGCATCCCTTTCCCTTCATTTCTTTGTGTTCTGGAGCCTAAGCCTCAAGCAGAGGCCATGTCCATGGCCTGTGTTCAGTGTCCTCTACCATGGGTCCATTGGCTCATCCTGCTGGAGTTGCTCTGACAGGTGACACCAGCTCTCTGCCAGGTGAAATTTTAATGTCTCTTCCAGAGAACCCTCTTTAGTGGCCTCTCTTCACTGTGAGGGCAACTCTGAGAAGAGAGGGTGCTGGAGCCAAGGCCTTCTCATAAACTTTGGAAGGTGGACTCTCTTCACATGCCCAGCATTCTCCTCTGGTTTGGCCAAATCTGTTCAGGTGCCATGGCCAGATCCCAGTGAGGGTAACATCGATAAGTCCAGCGCAATGGACTGTGGCAACCTGGGCTATGAAAAGATGAGTGTGAGGCAGAAGAGAAAGGTGAGGGCTACTGTGGGTCAAGGAGCAGCGAGTGTGGCCCTTTTGGTGGAGACAGAGCAGTCAGGTTCAGCAGCTGCCCCTCCTCAGCACCCACAGGGCTCCCAGAGCAGCCAGCTCTGACTGGAACCTGTTTCCTGCACTGTTGGGCTAGACAAATCCTCCTGCCAGCATCTGGCTGTGCCAAAGGGGCTGCCTTTCCCTCAGGACAGAGGCTTTAAGGGACCAGAAGTGATTCCTCTTGGAAAGAAACTGAAATCGTTCCTCAGCATCCAGTTTGTGACACGACTCCAGCGAAGGCGCTGCCGAGACTGAGCACAGCGGGTGCAATGCCTGACGGTGCCACTGCGCCCTCTGCCGCCCGCGCGCCGCCACTGCCGCGGTCCTCCCCGCGCTCCTGCCCGCGTCCTGCGCTCCCTGCCCCGCGTCCTGCGCTCCCTGCCCCGCGCCCTGCGCTCCTGCCCGCGCCCCGCGCTCCTGCCCGCGTCCTGCGCTCCCTGCCCCGCGCCCTGCGCTCCTGCCCGCGTCCTGCTCTCCCTGCCCCGCGTCCTGCGCTCCCTGCCCCGCGCCCTGCGCTCCTGCCCGCGCCCCGCGCTCCTGCCCGCGTCCTGCGCTCCCTGCCCCGCGCCCTGCGCTCCCTGCCCCGCGCCCTGCGCTCCCTGCCCCGCGTCCTGCGCTCCCTGCCCCGCGCCCTGCGCTCCTGCCCGCGTCCTGCGCTCCCTGCCCCGCGTCCCCCATTTCCAGCCCGAGCCCCGCATTCCCTGCCCCGCCTTCCTTGCCCTCGTCCCACATTCCCTGCCCCGCGCCCGCATTTCCAGCCTGCGCCCCGCATTCCTAGCCTGCGCCTCGCGGTCCCGATCCGCGCCCTGAATTCCCAGCCCGAGCCCCGCATTCCTGGCCCGCTCCCCGCGGTCCTGCCCCACCGCGGGGTGGCCGCGGCACCCTGTAAATCCCGACCCGAGGCTGGTGTCGCCATCCCGCGGGCGGCTCCAGAAGGAAGAGCCCTGGAAGCGCACCTGGTCCTCAGGGAGGGTTCAATTAAGATTTTAATGAAACCCTGACAGGGCAGGGGCCCCTGATGAGGAGGAGCCGAGCTCTGCGCGCTGATCAGCACCCGCAGCCGCCCGCCCTTCATCCCGGGCCAAGCCACTGTCTCCAGCTCTCTCCCACCATTGCCGAGGCTCCTCAAGGCCCAGAAGAGGCTCTGAGCAGAGTTCATGTAGTATTCCTCTCACCACCGCTCTCTGCCCCCTCTGTTGTCTCCATCTCTTAGAATCCAAAGGCGTCCTAAACGCCTGTCCGTCAGCAGCAGCAGTAAGTGCTCTCACACAAGTATCTGCTGCCTGGGGATTTCCTGCCGTCCTGGCCATCCACATTCAGCTTTTTATCTTATCTCTGTGTCTTCTCAAACAGCAAAATGAGTGCTTTGCCTATTGTGACTTTGCTTTCCAAAACTGCAGTGTTGGGTGATGGCTGTGAGTTAGCTTGTTTCTCAAGGTCCAGGCATAGAAGTTAAAAAGGGACACTCCAAATGGAGTAATACGCATGCACGTGGGACCTCTCACTCCCTCTCCAGCAAAAATACCAGCTCTGGGTTTGCTGAAAGGCACAAGCACCATGTGGGGTGGCTTCTTCCGTCACCAGGACTCAGACTTTTGTTTGCCTGCTGGTCAAGGCATAATCTGGAAAAAGCACACCCTGTGGAGGAGTAGGTGATGAATGCCTGTGAAATCCTGGCCCCAGGAAGAGCCAGCCCTGCCAGATGTGATAATGTTGTCCTCTGACAAATGGCCATAGCTTGGCCTTCTGCAGATAACCGTGTGGTTTGTGTGTTGGCTTCAGCTATTGACCCCGCTGGGGAAGGGCTCACTGTCCTACAGCCATCCATCTATTCCACCTCGGGGGTGCTCAGCTCTCACAGCCCGGGGGTTTGGCTCTGCTTCTTCCCTTCACTGGCAGTTCTGCACAGACTAACAATTACGAATGTGCATTTCCATTTATCGCTCACCTTTCAGCTGCAAGTCCAAGTACTTCACCCCTGGGAATTGCAGTGCAGCAGTGAGATAAGCAGGGAGCACACAGGGATCACCCAGTCGGCGCGTTGCCGTGGCACAGCTGTTCCTTGTAATGCAGCAGATACTTAACAGAATTCCAGAGTATCTAAACAGAGAGCTTGGACCAGCTGTTTTCAGACTTACTGGAGTTGTCAATCCCTACAATAGCCTGCTTGAGGTGTGGCCCCAATACAGCAGACTTGGGTACAGTGAGGACAGGCTTATTCTTCTGAGGGGCACATGCTGCAGCACCTTTGGCAATGAGTCTGGTTTACATCCTTCACTCTCATCCTGGCCACACAACTCACTGCCCTTGCCAAGGCCCTGCTACAATTATTCTGAACCAGTCTACTAGATCTACTGGATCTGCATTTCTGTGTAATATCAAGCCTCTATGTTTTTTCTTTAAAATATTTTGAACAGTACCATCAGCTCCAGGTTCTTGAGTTCTCCCCAGGGGTCTCTCACCATCCTGAGCATGGGCAGCAGCCACAGCCCAGAACTTTCCTGGAGGTCAGGAATGAGTTCAGCCAGCAGAGCTTTCCTGGGAGCTTCTCTGTGGCAGAACTAACTCACCTCTTGTTTATGTAAAGCCACACTGTAAAGGTGCTCGTGTACTGCTGTCAGTTTACAACCTGTGTAACCTGAGGCAAACTATTAAAGGCATATGTGTTCGTGTTTCATCCCAAAAACCTGTGGGGAGAGCAGCACTGCAGAGGCACATTAGCTCAGTTCTGAATCAGCAGTGCACTCTTCTTAAACAGCACATCCTCAGAAATGCCTGCAGTGCTGACTTGCTGCCTGACATTGCTCAAGTGTAATTGGTTATGTCAGGTCTACAATAAAACACTACAAAAATGAAACTTCTTTCAGCAACAACAGAATTCTGGTAATCTCCAAGGCATGTAATTTGTTTCTGAAGGCAAGATCCTATTTTCTTGCTACAGTAGGTTTATACATCAGTTATGCAGGACTGGGCATTAAAGAGGGGCAGCATGTCATCTAGGTTGAGGGGGGGACACATCTAAAAGGTGATTCATCCTCACAGATGAGTGTGTCTGTTCCTCTCCACTGACAGGGAAGAAGGTGTGGGAACATAGCTCAGAGACATTGACCTTGCAGCTTTGCAAAACACCTGCAAGGAATCTGACCTGTGACTTGTAACTTACTGAGAGAGGATGCTGAGCTTGTGGGCCATTTGAATGAGCAGAAATCCTTTCTCAAAACTAACCTTTTACATTCTAATGTGGTGTGTACCACCTGTGCAGCAATCCCAAATCCAGGCTGCTGTCTAAGCAGTATCTCAGGATGCCCAGATCCCACAGTTGGCGTGTTTTGACTTTATCCATATGTACCAGCATCCCCAGCTAACATCCTGGGAGGGATCTGGAACAGGGTGCTTGCAGGCCGGACTTAGGATGTGTTGGCAACACTGTGCATGTGGGCAGTTTACAGAGCCCACAGGCTAATTCCAACCATAACCACTACTGCTGTATCAGATTCTCATTATGCAATGGTGTTTTCATGCGTGTGGAACGGCGACTGTGCTGTTTTATCACACCCACAGTCCCATCACATCTCTAACCACCAGCCTGGTTTGAAACCCTATTTGCTAAGAGCTGGTAATCCCAGCCTTGCCCCTTCTGCCTTCAGGAGTTCACGAAGCCATCAGGTTCTTTTAGAGAATTTCACCTTGCAGCATTAAAGGTTTGAGAGCTGAAGCTGCTCTGAAAATGAAAAATGATATTGTGATGCAAATGGAATGGTGTCACTGCACCTTTTAGTGTCTGGGGGACTGAAGTGAAAGTGAAGATTGTTGGAAGTACAGACAAGTCCCGGGAGGTGATGAAGTCACCATGGTCTAGATGACAAGGCGGTGTTCAGTCCTAGGTTGGACTTGATCTCAGAGGTCTTTTCCAACCTCACTGATTCTGTGAAAGAGCTCTTGAGTTAAGTCACTGCAGGCTTCATGCATCTGCAAAATCAGTGTTAAAAACACCTGAGCAATAAATACAGGGTGTTTTTAACAACTTGTCTGTTCACATGGCTGCCTGATCTGTCTCACCTCCCCTTAATTCCTGCTTATTCTCAAGCCTCAATCTACACCTAAATGTTTCCCAAAGAGGAGCAGCAATTATCAGTTTTCCTTGCATTCAGGTAGGACTGTTTGGTATTGGACAACACACTCTGGTCATTTATAAGCAAAAAAAACCCCATGAATTCCTTCTCTGGCTTTAAGAAACTCAGCCTGTCCTTATTCCCCAGCTCATAGTTAAAAGCCACTTCCGCTGTGAGGAAATTCTGTTTTCAGAGGCTCCTGCTGTCTTAGCCAGACTGCCCCTGTGAAACAATTTGAGTTTAAACTAACCATACACGCAGTAATCATTTCAGTGATCTGGCATGCAGCATGGGCACGAAGCAGAGGGACAGAGGGGCAGCAAGCTGTGGCTGAAGGCACAGAGCAGGATTTTTAGGTCCTTTTGTCACCAAAGCCAGTGTGTTGTGTAACTGCCTCTTGCTTTTCTGGGAAAACAACTCCAGTAGCTGCTGTCCTGATGAGCTGTTTTCTCAAGTGTCACACTTATGTCAGCACTGCCTGCACAGGCACTGGCAGTGTGTCAGTCTGTACCTGGAGGAAATGCTGAGTGACCCTAAAGGAGCGTGGAGTGGAGCTGTGCTGTGCAAGATGTGTTGGGACTCAGGATGTCACAGAAGCAGAGGCTGTTCCTTGTTCATAGTCTAATGCTCTGTTTTGCTTTTCATTTTAGTGTGGAAACAGTCAATGATGGGCAGTTTCACAGTGTGGAACTCGTGATGCTGAACCAAACTCTGAACCTGGTGGTGGACAAGGGTGCTCCCAAGAGTCTAGGGAAACTCCAGAAACAATCTTCTGTCAGCCTCAACACCCCCCTCTACATTGGAGGTACTGTGAGTTGCTCTGGACTTGAGATTTTAACATATTTTCTCAGAAGCAAATCATCTTCCATCCTACTGAGAGGACTCTCCAGGACAGGGGATGGGGATGGGAGTGGGGGGATGAGTCATTTGTCGTTGCCCTCAGACAGAGGTTGCTTCCTTGAACAGAGAACCTGGAAATGCCACTCTGCTGTTGTGCTTTGTGCTCCACAGCCCCCTGGCACCCAGTACAGGGCCAGCACAGGCAGACTCTGGGCTGCACAGCTACTGCAGGAACAGTCCACTTGTCCTTTCTGGAGCTTTCAGAACTGGCTGGCCCCAAGGTGTCATGGCTGAAGAATACAGTGGAGGAATCACAAACAGTCATGGCAAAAAAGGCAAATCAATAGTCAGCAAGTTTAAATAGACCATCACCAAGCAATATTGTTGCTGGAATTTTATAGAGGTATAAAAACTGGGGGGGAAAGGGGTATGTGATTTAAAAACACATTAACCTGCAACCTGACTAAGAACATTTTCATTAATAGTTTTCTCATTGGAAACTGAAGCCAGAGCTTCAGTATTGAAGAGGTATTAGAACAGACCAAACTTCACTTAAGAAGTTTTTTAACATTAAGTGCTGAATCTGGGGGGAAGGAGCAGCCAAGTGGGGTGGGGAACAGATGCCCAGAATAATGACTATCCCACTGATTAGGTGTCTGGTTATGAGAGACAGAACAAAGGCTGGTCTCTGCCCAGTGGATTTGTTTTTGCCAGAACCCCCCTAGCTCTTTTCTGGACTGAATGTTGAAATCTCTCTCTTTCAGTGACACAGAGTTCTTGAATTTTCAGTCAGCAGAATAATAATAGACTCAGAAAGTCTTTGGGCTTTTTCTAATGAGATCATTGAAGCCAACAGTAGAAACTCTTAGCAACTTCATTTCGTGCTGGTCAAACCTTTTGTAAATAATTCCCTTTAATAACACTTTTCTAAAAGAACCCTGAATATTGACCTTGTGAAACAGAAAACTGGCTAATCTTGCTTTGTACAGAGCTGAAATTTTATAATTGGCTCCTATTAAGAATGTCACAGGCTATTAAAGAGCATTGTGCATCAAAGATAATCTGCTGGTGCAGAGGCCATCACAATTTCTCCCTCTAGCACAGCATAAAAGATACCAACCCTGCAGCAGTTTTTACACAGGGAACTTGGGAAGTAATCATGTGAAGTTTTGTTAATGGGGGAGCATCATGAATTGATACTAATTCTCAAAAGGTACCTACAAAAATTCTCAGGACAAACCTGAAACCTGGAATGAAGGACTGTTGGATACCAGAAGCCATGGGCTCTGTGAAGACTTTTTTGTTGCCTATTAAAATTCTTTTTGCTTCTTTCTAAACCCTCACTGTTCTGCATGTGCCACCTCTCCATGTGTAGCATTCCCATGGGTGCCACTGCCCTTCCACTGCAGATGGTTTAGTTAAAGTAATTGATTCAATTACCCCAGAGTCATTGTTATAACCTACAATCAGCATTAACACAGACCTGAGCCTTTATGTGCCCATAATTTTGTCCATGTCCCCAACTACATGACCTGGGTCTAGCAACTTTCCTCCAAACAGTCAAACAAAGATGCTGGGTTAGTTTTAAGATCATCTTTTAACAGTGGCATTACTCATGGATAGCAAATTCCGTGCAACCTTACACAGGTCTTATGCAAATAAATTCTTTACAGATTTTAAGGGGCCGTGACAAAAGGAATGTTAGGAGTTATAATTTATGGATTATCATTGTAACTCTGAGTAAATCTTCCCCTTTTGCTTTTATCTGAAGGGATCCCAACCTCTACTGGATTATCTTCCCTGCGCCAGGGTGCAGATAAGACACCGAATGGTTTCCATGGATGTATCCACGACGTCCGCATCAACAACGAGCTGCAGGATTTCAAGGATTTACCACAGCAGTCCCTGGGAGTCCTTCCTGGCTGCAAATCCTGTAACATCTGCAAACACGGGATTTGCCGCTCCCTGGAGAAAACGAGTGTGATTTGTGAGTGTCACCCAGGCTGGATGGGCCCCCTGTGTGACCAGGAAATTGGAGACCCCTGTCTTAACCACAAGTAAGCTCAAACAAGTGCTGATGGGAGGGTGAAAGCTTTACAGCTAATGCACGTTTCACATTTCATCTTGTAAAACCACATCTGACTGTTTTTGGAGGTGCTGGGCTCCCACATGAAGTTATTGACAGTTGTGAGTCAGCATCTGTGGCAGCTCTCAATTTCCACTGCTTGTTCTGATGCTGCTGATTCTCCAAAGGACATTGTGAGCCTGGAGGAGGTCAAGTGTAATGCTGCAGGTCATGCTTTCAGCTGTGATTTTACACATGGAAATACAAAGCGTCCCATTAATGGGTATGGCTTAACTTTGAGGAGGTGAGCAGAGCTGCCTGTGAGTGAGAGGTCCATGGTTAGGGGTTTGCTCACAGCAGCACTGGACCCAGGCTCCAAACTAACCCCCTGAAGACCATTATGGGCTCCAATGTGAGAAGTTTTAAATTTCCCAAATAGCTGATGTAAATGTTACACTGTGAAACAGCCCTTTAAAGTGCAAGTTTAAAGGATAAGGTGGCGTCGCATGCGAAGGGGGTGTGAGTGCAAAGTGTTCGCAGTTCAAAGGGTCGATAATCACATCTCCAGCAGAAACACAGGATGAATGGCTTTCTTATCCAAGCACAGGGGAAACAGTCCTGTGCAGAGCAGCAGGCTGCATAGTTCAGTGCTGTTTCATAGTTTTGTTCTAAAAGCTACTTTGGTTGCACTGTCTGTGGAAGGGGCTTTTCACTTTTGATGAGTTAATTGACATAGTGAATAGTCATTCTCTTAAGAGCAGAAATTTAACCTGGCAGAGGTACCATTTTAAACTTGCTGCTGGGTCTAATTCTGCATAGTACTGAACCCTGAAAGGTGTTGAGAAGCATCTTCTAGTTTACAAACCTAAGGTATGAAGACTCAGATGTTTCCTTGAATTTCCAATGTCAACACAAAGCTGTTGTGGTTGGACAAGAGAAAAAATAAGGGAGTCCCAGATGTTTATGTGATAAGGAATTATTTCTCTCATAATCCAAGGAGGGTAAGGCAGTCATGAATGCAGCCCCTTGCTAAGGAAAGGAGCTGTGTGTATTTTTAATGCTGGCATCACTTCAGTTTTTTGGAGCTGTGTCCTTAAAGCCAAGACCTGTGTGTCTAGGGGAGTCCAGAGCGCTGTTGGCAGGTGTCTGCTCCAACACTCACAGGTTCATCTCAGTGAGAAAATGCATCTGTAAAGATCAGATAACCTCTGGTTAGTGAGGCAGAAAACACTGTTTATACAGATTGAGACTCCCTTTATTGTTTTGCATGTCTTGATCTGACTGAAACTGCTTTTACTTTTTTGGCTTTTAGTTCAAAGCTTAAAAATTAAATGTACAAAAATTCACCAGGGACAATTTGAAAGTACTAGAAAGAAAATAAAACTAAGAGAGACATGGGTTTACGTCAGGTAGAACCTGTACTATCAAAGGTTTATCAGCTCTGAGCAGTTTTGCCTTGGCTGGAGACTGTTGCCTTCTTCCCTGTTTTCAGTCTGTCTCAAGTCCCTGCCACCAGAAGCGGGGATGGTGTCAGAGATCCTGCTAAGGATCAACACCCCACCCTGTGGTATTCCTTGGAAATGCCAAAGCTCACTGCAAACCACACAAGCCAAGGAACCCTTCAGCTACAGCTGCCCGCCGATACGTCAGTGCATAGCTTTTCTACAAGCACCTTCGTTTATCACACTGGTTTTCATCACCTGATACTATTTGCACAGTAATTCTGCTCAGGAAGCCTGGGCATGTGGCCTGATTGTTGGCACTTAGTTGCACGTGCTGATGCTGTAAGTGTGAGCTGTCTTGTGTGGATGCCAAGCCTTGGTCCGTGCTCATGGAGAAGCCTAATGTTTTTTAAAGAGATCCCTTAGGTTCACAAATTCTACATGTATTCTCTGAATGTTATCCAGTATTCACTGAAAACTCACACGTTCTTCAGAGTGTTTGACACTGAAGTGCTGTTTTTGGATTACTGTCCTGGAATTAAATGGGCAGGAATACCAAAACCAATCATTTCTGGGAAAAGGACCTTTCCCATCTAACACAGGCCAGCTCTGAATGCTTCTCTTTCTCCAGGTGTCTGCATGGCAAGTGCGTGGCAGCCAATGTTGCTTACACCTGTAAGTGCATGGAGGGCTACACGGGCATGTACTGTGACAAGAAGAACAACTCCTCAAATCCCTGCAGGACTTTGAAATGCAGCCATGGGCAGTGCAGAGTTTCAGAGCAGGGGGAGCCCTACTGCGAATGTGACCCAAACTACAGCGGAGAGCTCTGTGACAGAGGTAGGACTGGCCACGGGGCTGGGGGCTGCTGTACTGCACTCCTGCCTCACACCTCTGCTTATATCCCTCTTCCATGGGGCTTGTACTCGGGGGTAAATGGCACATAAAGAAGATAAAGCTAAGCCAGTTTCTGCAGAGCAATACAGGGAGGAGAAAAGAACCACACAACACTAAGTAGCTGCTATCCAAAGACATGGAAAGGGGGATGTGTGCAGTGGAGAGTTTTATTCTCTGTCTCCTGCATCCTCAAATTTTGCTGCTCTGAGGATTTGAGTGGGATGTTTAAAGAAGAGGTTGTTCTGAGGTTTACCCTCAGCAAGCAGGGACCAGTTAATTGCAGTGCTGGGCAAGGTGGTGTTATCCTGCTCACCAAGGAGGTGCTGCTCACCTGAATTGGCATGCCAGATTCTCAGCTTGCTCTGTCCAGTGCAGCTGGGCAGCTTTCCTGGGGAATCCAACAGATGATGCTGGACTTTCCTACTGGGGCAGAGGCACAGGTCTTCTGCCCTAACCTGAAAAAAACTCACTGGAAACTGACTGAGTTTTCACTTCATCCTTTCTGCCTTTTTTTGTTCCTGTACAGAGGAACTGAGGTCTTTGTTACTGTACAGAAGGAAAGAGGTGGCTTATATTATTTTTATTAAGGTTGTGCCTTTCCTGTGAATGAACCACAGACTTTGTAAATTATACACATATAGAGCCTCCCTGCAGTGTATCTCAGTGCTGCACAGTGACTGCAGAACAGCACAGACATTTCCAGGCATCCCAGAGCACCAGTGTCCTGCAGAGCAGCCTGACCTTTGCTCCCGAGAAGCAGACCTGGGAAAACTAATTCCTACTTTGCAGGATTCAACACTCAGCATTCATTAAAGCATTTCCAGAAGTGCTGATCAAAGCCAGCAGGCCTGTTGGCCTCAGCCTCACACCGGATATTACACATTTGTGTGACACAAGCTCTGTTTTGATGGCAGGTACAAAGCAGTAAAAGATTAAGGTCTTTCTCATGCCATCTGTTTTAGAATCACGTTACGAGTACAGGGCTGTTTGCTGACGCTTGGGGAATATCTGGCAAAATAGTTACTACTTTTTTGTTTGTTTTTTTTTTTAATTTCTTTTACATCTCCGTTGTCTTGGCAGAGAATCTCTGCCAAGGGGACATCATTCGAGAAGTGGTCCGGAAGCAGCAGGGCTACACGTCTTGTGCCACCACCTCCAAAGTGCCGCGCCTGGAATGCCGCGGCAGCTGCGGGAGCGGCCAGTGCTGCGTCCCCCTGCGCAGCAAACGGCGGAAATACTTCTTCCAGTGCGTGGATGGCTCCACCTTCACGGAAGAACTGGAGAGACATGTGGAATGCGGCTGCTCAAAATGCTTATAAGCCATTCTCCAGGCTCCTGCCACTTTAATCGACTCAGAAGCGCTATCAAAACAGGACCTATTTACTTTCAGAGTGAAGAAGAAGAAAAGAATTATTAAGTATATTGTAAAATAAGCAAAAAATAGAACTTATTTTTATTATGGAAAGTGACTATTTTCATCTTTTATTATATAAAGTATCGCACCACTTTGGGTACATGTATCATATAGTGAGCTATTTTTACCATGAAACTTTTTTAACAGTTGTAAGAAAAAAAATTTCAAAAGTTAAAAGTTAAAAAAAAATTATATATATATAAAGAAAACATAGCCTAACAGGAGGAATGTGGGGTGACTTTTTATGTATGCACAATGAACAAACATAAAGGTGTTCCACAGACCCGCCACCGAACTGATACGGGCTGAAGAAATCTCCTGGTTGGGTCTCCCAAGCAAGTGGATCCCTGTGAGCAACTGCAGCCACCTGCCTGCTCTGGCACCTGGAGAGCCTCCCCTCAGCCCCTTGCTCTGCCCAACACTGCCAGCCTTGGTTTACTCCTGTACAGTGGCCCCGCTTGCTGTTCGTGAACTTGTTCCCTAGAGCACACAGGCACTGCCGTAGCTGGAGGCTGATCACATTATTTGACTATTGTAATACTATAAGTCATTTTTTGCTGTGTATGTTGTATTTATCTGTGTTCACGTTATACTCTTGAGCAACTGTATCTATAGAGCACAGGCAGCTTTATCCAAAAGAAGGGTACGAAGGGAAAAGGAAGTGGGGGAAATTTATATTGCTTTGGGTAATTTGGGGGCAAAATGTGAAATAAGTGCTAAGTGATGCCTAATAAATGACACAGTACTTTTGTGTAAACTCCTCAGCTATGTTATTTCCCAAGTTTGTGCCTTCTTGCTCCCAGCCTTGAGCCCTTTTTTGTATATGAAATATGAGGAATGCACTGCTACATAGTTTGTCACACCTTGACACTTTAAATTGCAAAGGTTGTAAAGAGCGTGAAAATTCTGCAGGTGCCAGAAGGCACCTGCAACGTCTCAGCTTTTACTCCCACTGTCACTTGAGCCATGGGTGTGAGCTGGGCTGTAGCTGCTGTTCATCCCCACTCGGGCACTGAGCAGATGGCTGCTTTCCCACAGCTTTTTAAATGAGCAGAAGTTGCACTATATCCATGTGAAGGAATTCAGCCGACATCTGTCTGCCCAGCAGCGTGCCCTGCTCTGCACCAAGTGAGGTGTCACAGCTCCAGCCAGCACAGACTGACCAGCTCAGCCAAAGCTCTTCCATCTGCACTGCTCTGTGTCCTGCACTTGTGCCTCCCAAAGGGCCCCGTTCACTTGAGATGTGTTTGGAGCAATGAATAGGAAATGGATATCAACGCAGGGACAAATTCTCACTGTGGATGTGAGGCAAAAATTGACTCTGGGAGTGAGTTCAATTTTTGAAGGGTTTTTGTCAGGGCTGCCTTTCAGGATCAGTACATATGTGTATGGATACCCTGAAATTTCTCTTGCTGTAAGTTTTAAACCTCCCCATCAACAAGTGTTCCATTATCTGTGTAATTTCTTTCTATCCCTAATACAGCAAGTATTGTGGTCCTTTCTTCAATTTGAGGTAGTCAGAGATGCTTAGCAGCCATAAGGTCCTTCTAGGAATGTTCACTGGTCTCACCAAAAGGATTTCAGATTAGGGGCTTTGGTAAAGGATGAGTAGGAAAACTGAATCAAGAAAATGGGGCTTTTGTTTGATTCATAGAATCATAGAATGGATTGGGTTGGAAGAGACCTCCAAGATCATCAAGTCCAACCCTTAATCCAACCCCACTTTGATTGCTAGATCATGGCACTCAGTGCCACATCCAGTCTCACCTTAAAAACCTCCAGTCTTTGGAAAGATGCACAGAATGCAACCTTGCCATGACAAGTACAAATGTTTATTTCTCATTAAAGCACAGAGACCATCTAGCTACTACACAGCCAGAAAGCTCTAACATGCTTATGGTCCTGCCATGTCAGTCTCTGCTGAACTGCAGCAGTTTTTTCATATTTCTTTGTTACAACCAGAGCAACATAAGCAGAAGGGACATAACCAGTGCAGTAGCCATCTCCCAGCATAAATTTCAGTACATGGAGCTGGCAATCAGTGAAACATAAAACAATCACTAGTTAATGTGCCAAACTCTGATTGATACAGTACAGCTCGAGAGGCAGGGAGAAACTAACCCCACTTTTTATTTTTACAGAATAAGAAGCTCATAGCAGCTGAGGCTTGTGGTTTACAAAAAAAATCACCTAAACTCACAACCTACAGGTTTTAAAAATTCCTTCAAAGTAACTGCAAGCACTTGTGCAAATATGTGCTGGGCACACCAATACTGTTAATGTTTAATTCCTGCTTAAAACATTCTAAAGAAAGAGCTGCTGTGGTGCCAGGCAGAGAAAATCCAGGCTGAGCAGTGGCTGACCAGCCCTCCAGTTTGTAGCCACTGGACTGCAAAGGCCTGCAGAAATAGTCCCTCTTGAGCACTGCCCAAACCTGTGTTTACTTAGTCCCTGCAGCAGCAACACATGAGAGAGAGGTGACATTGACTGGTGACCTCGCACCTGCTGGAGGGTGCGCTGAAAGGAATGAACTGGCAAGGAAAAGCCATGGATGTTTTGTTAACACATCACTCTGGGATTTACTTAAGCAAAGCCTTGCAGCAAAGGGACCAGCAACAACTCAGAAAGGCCAGCCCTGGTCCTGGCCCTTTTCTGTCGTGGCACTTCAATGTTAAGCGTTGGGATAAAGAACTAAGAATATCTATTTTGTAACCAAATGATGCAATTTTTGTATGCTTTTAGGCAGCACTTGCCATTGGATAGTGATGCTTTATGTCCATGATTCTCTGACTTGCTATAGAATTATTTTATGTTAAGAAGAAAATAAAAAGCATTCAGATGTGCCAAAATGTGAGGTTAACTGAAGTGTAATTAGCTCTGAAAGTTCCTCTGTAACCTGCCTAATTTTTCAACAGATTTCAAGAACTGCGGTTACAATGCAGTAGTTTTTACCTCTATAAAGTTTTAATATAAAGTGAAGAAAGATGCTTTTACCCTTAAAAAATGGCAATGCAGACTGGTGTAAACTGATGTATTTTATTATTAGATTCTCATTGTGATGTAAGTTTAAATAAATTGTTGGGTTATGGAAGATTGTAACACCTTGTGATACAGATTATTTCTGTGTGTTTTTGAGGTGATGAGTCCAACCTTTAAGAGGAGATGAGGCAGCTCATGGAAAATGATGGCAGACCAACAGACATTCCTCTTGGACAAATCAAATCAGAGAATGGCTGTAGTTAAAGGTTGGTATGAGCAGTGGCTCCATATTTTTATGCCATCATAGCCTAATCTTTAAGGAATCATACATGCACAGATCAATTAAGCCATACAGCTTTTGATCATGGGCATTTTTCTTAAATACTTCATTTGCTCCTTTGAGAAAGACCTGCAGCAAAAATACACTCATTAACTAATGTTAGAATAAAAGAAATATTTTGAATTGGAGTCAGAAGAGGGTTGGCTGAGGAAATGGAAATCTCACAGCCAGCAGTGGATGATGAGGATTCTGTGATGTCCTGACACATATATTCCAAATTTGCTGCCCCGCTGCTGTAGCTGATTATTATCAGTGCCCCAGATGTAACAGAGCTCTGTTGTTTGCTGCACTCCAGCCTTAGCAAGGAATAAAATGAAGCTCCCACCTAGTCCTCTGCCTCCCCTCACCCATACCCCTGTGTAACACTCGCAGATTGCTAATTATACTTCAAATTGTGGCCCTTAAGGGTTGCCCTTGCAATTCCATGCAAAACTGGTGATAGCACTCAGCCAATAAAAACACTCCACCTTAATGAGCATCATTAAGTCTGAACTATGAAGGTTAATTACATAATTGTAGCAGATGGTAGCATTTTCACCTAGAGCAAATCCAGCTGAGCCTACTAAAAAAAGCTAGCAGGGAAGCCTTCAAAAATTTGGGGGTACAAGTTTGCACAACAGGTACTTGTCTTGCTTGTGGTTTCGCAGCGCTTGGGTCCCTCGGGAAGCACTCAGGGAACTGCAGCCTCAGGATACAAAGCTCCAGTTTGTGTTTCTGCCTGCAGTGCCACAGGTGTCGCTTTTCAGCTGTCGGTACGAGGCAAACAATGCCGGCCAACTGTCTCTCCTGTGTTCCTTATCTTTGCGGTTTTCCAGGATAGTTAGATGGGGTTGCTGTTTGCAGGGTAGTTGGCTGCGGGGTTTGCGTTGTTCTTTGCGGTCCTGTCACTTCAGGTCGCGGTGACATCCCGGTTTCTTCTCCTGCTTACCCCGGGCAGCCGCGCGGGTCGGCGGCGGGACCGGCGGCGCTTTGCCGAGCCCGAGGTGTTCCCGATGCCTTGGCTTAAGGACCCGCGAGATGTGAGACTGGATCACCGGGTGGCCAGCCGGGTATCGATCTGCGTGTGCCTTGAGCCAAGATGTTTTCCAGTGTATTTTCCAGGATGCGGAGCTTTCGGAGATCGCTGAAGTGAACGGGCTCCGCCGCCAGGTGGCGCCGCAGGGCGGCCTGTGCCGCTCCCTCTGCTGGTGTCGGGGATGGGATGGGACGGGACAGGACGGGATAGGATGGAACATTTCAGTGGGAAGGGACCCACAACGACCATCTGGTTCAGCTGCCTGAGCGACTCGGGGCTGACCGAGTCACAGCCCGTTGCTAAGGGCATTCTCCAGATGCCTCAAACGCTGCCAGGTCTGGGGCATGGCCGCCTCTCCAAGCAGCCTGTTCCAGGGCTTGGCCACCCTCCCAGTTATGAAATGTTTCCTGATGTCCAGTATAAACCTCTCTGGCGCAGCTTTGAACCGTTCCCACGCGTTCTGCCATGGATCCTGGGGCGAAGAGCTCAGCACCTCCCTCCCCGTGCCTCCTCCCAGGAAGCTGCAGAGTGCAATGGGGTCACCCTGCAGCCTCCCACTCTCCAAGCTGGACAGGCCCACAAGTCAGCCACTCTTCCCAGGAGCACATGTGTATGTGATACACAGATTTTTCTGGGGACTTTTAAATAAGAACTTCTCAAATTTTATTGATCCTGTGCCATCAACTTCCTAGTGTTTCTCGCCTGTGAGGACAGCAGTCCCTGCTTATGGGGACATGTGACATGGGGTCACTGGGGCCAGGAGCCTGCAGCAGACCCCAGGAAACTTCATGAACTGGCAGCAGGAGGATGAGCCTGCTGAGCCCCCAGGAGGGTGTGTGTGGGTTCTGAGAGTGCCCAACACTTCATTAACACCATCCCTTTGCAGCAGGACAATGGCTCCATGTGCTGGCATACGGGATAGCTGGTGCCTGTGCACTGTGGCAGCCTCAGGACAGTGACCTAAAGGCAGTGTCACAAGGCTGCTGTTGATGGTGGCATTTCTTCCATGCTGGCAGCTGATGGAATAACAACTGATTCTGCTAATTCTACCCCAATTCTGCTGCTGTTTCCTCACACATACTAAGGCAAAAGCACTTTGTGCCTGCAGAGTTTATTATCCAGTAGAGCTTTGCTCTGAGATGCACACCCTGCAGCCCATGAAATCTCTCCTCTATGAAGAAAGCACAGCTCTTCCTCCAAGCACCTTCACCCTGAGAGAGCCCTGCAGGCAGCAGGAAACTTCTCAGGCATGGAATGAGCACACACACAATACAAGCAGTACGTATTAGTATGAGGAAGCTTAAACTTACACCATGACGCAGGGGGACACCCCGCAGTCTCACAAGCAAAAGGAACAGAAGCTGCTGCAAGACTTGCATGGCTTTGTATCTTGTTCCTATGTGATCTCTTGACCTTCTCCTCTCCCAGGGCTTCTGTGCTTTCAAAGTACGGGGATGCTTAAGGTAGTCTGGGGATGACACTGCCTTCTCTGACTGTCTGTGAGGCTTGTCCTCATGGCACAAGGATCACTCCTTTTCTGTAAAAATAACCTTTTACAACTGCTGTGTCATACCTGGGGAGGAAAAGTACACATCCTACCTCAGGGGTGTGTGGAAGTGTCTTACTTTAGAAGAAACTAAGATATTTATATGGACCAGGGAAAGAGGAGCTTCCCCCAAAGAATCACCATTGCTTTGGAATTTAGGAGGTTTTATCAGAAAAAAATATTAAAAAAACTAACAAAACAAAAAAACCCACCAAAAACCCAGAGGATAACAGTTCTTAACTATATATATATAACCAAAACTATGACAGAATAAACAACTACACTGAGCCCCCAAAGAAAAGAACAACCCCTTTAAATGAAACTGAATTTTTGTCTTTGATCCTTTGGTGCAATTATATTCACAGACAACAGAGGGTCGCTGCCACGTCTCACCTGGCAGCAAAGTCCTCCAGTGAGACAAAGACAAAAAGGGGTATTGGCCCCTCCACAGAACTTGCATGGTAATGGCAGTCACACAGATCAAGATGGAACTCTTCTCAAGGCAGAGAAGGCAGGAAGAACCAAGCTGAGACAAGGAGCTCTCACCAGCTCGGCAAACTACCTTGCAGTCCCCACAGCCACCAGAAGAACCAGTGCAAACCCCCTGTCCGTGCTCCTCCCCACAGTAAGCTGGAATCCAGAGTCATCAAGCAGTCCTTTGCTCTTGGTCTTGGCACTCCAACACCCTAAACGTTTGTGTTGGGAGGGAGAGAAAAATTTCTTCCCAGCCCCCATCCCACTTTTGTTTGAACCTTTAACAGGAAGGGAGGAAAGTGGGTAAATGAGTGCTCAGAAGATGCCTCAAAACTCACAGGGAATCACTCCATTACATTTTCAGTGGTCCAACCTTCCAGCTAAGCTTCCACAGCAGCATTTAACCCTGTGCACACGATGGAACCCTGTTCCCCTGGGGATGGCTGAACACCTGCCCACCCATGGGAAGCAGGGAATGAATTCCTTGTTTTGCTTTGCATGCACACCTTTGACTTTCCCTGTTAAACTGCCTTTATCCCAGCCACGGGTTTTGCAGCTTTTACCCTTCTGATTCTCCCCCTGATTCCCTGGTGGGTCAATGAGCAGGTGGCTGTGAGGAGCTGGGCTGCTGGCTGGGGTTAAACCACCACAGGCAAATGTCTCAGCCCTGCCTTAAGACATTTTGCTTGCAAAGCAAGGTTACAGGAACCAAATATCATGAGGCAATTTAGGTGGAGACTTTGCAGCACCCCAGATAATATCATGCTTTCACCTAGCATGTGATAAGAGCATGCACAGCAGGCAGTTACTCTGAAGTAACTTAAACTTCCTTAATTATAGGCCAGCATATTTTGCATCTCTTAATCTGCCCTAGTTTTTCCTGGTAAAGGAATCATTGAACTGTTGATGGGTGGGGTTTTTCTAATTTTTTTTTAATTTACTATGTTGAGATAAATACCAAAGTGCAGTTTACGGCACAAAGCCATAGATTAAATTAGTCACACAAACAAATAAATGAGATTCTTATATAACAATAAAACAATTTTTGTTCTGCCCCAAAACATCCTTGTAAGTAATACTGGTTAAAAAAAAAAAGTCCTTCAAGTAGATCATTCATAAAGAATCCTTGTGTGTGGTTTCCTTCCCCACAGACACTGTGTGGTACTTTAGGATAGTAGTTAATAACTAACACTTGGAATTGGTTATGTAAGTGTACACATATATACACATATTTATATAACTAATCATACATTCACTTTCAGATTTATTTATTCTTACTCAAGGGCTACTCCAAGCACATGTTGACTGACATACAATTAACTCCAATCAATTGCTCTGTAAATTAAGGACTGCTCTGAGCCTCTCACATGCCTGTGTTAAGCTTCCAGTTTGAGCTAAACCTTTACTCTGAGATAGACTAAAGATAGTTGGGTGTTGATATTGTCTTGGGGTTTTTTGCACATAGTCTGTATTAGCTGCGATATTCAGATTAAACACTGTGGCTTCCTGTGAAAAACTGAACCTTCAGATTTGCTGAGCTTGTTTTTGGTTGAACAGCCCTCATTTCATTAATTATCACAGAGCCCCTTATTTGTTCCCACATTTTTACATGGGGAGATGAATTAAGAGGTTTTCCTAGATAAAATAGCATTAAGTGGGCACCCAGTGCATTCAAATTCAGTACTTGCTCCCAAAACCCAGGCACAAAATATCTATTTTTGTCCCTGACCAAAGTCAGAGGTTAGGAAAGCAGTCAGTGAATCTGCATTGCTGGAAAAGGAGATTATAATGTCCTCAGTGAAAGGCTGGGTCAGGAACCTTTCTGTCTGCTTCAAGACAGCAGGAGTCGGACAGCTGTCAGGCTGTACAATATGTTTGTTCTTGTTTTTCTGGGTTGCATGTACATATTTATTACCAGCACTTCCCAGGGATGGTATTTCATTTCCTCTAGAGTTAGAAGGTGTGTAGGAAATGTAACTCAGAGCATAGATGCTGGAAAAAAATGCCTCAGAATTAAGGTAATGAAAAATCTCCCTGCAGATCTGTTTACCCCAACCCCACCAGAGATGTCTGTGAGACACTGGATAGCTCATTTTACACCAAGCATTCCACCCTGCATAGTCTGGTGACAGGCAGGAAATTAAAGACTCTTTTCCAATCACAGTGGATATTTATGAGCGGGCACAAGTTAACTTCCAGGTAGCAGCTAAATTCTTGTATTCCCTAACATGTATGCAAATGCTTGTGATTAAAACTTGAATAAGAAACTACACTGCAGTGAAAAACCACAAAACCACACCAAAATTTCCTCACTTAAGAAGAGCACGCTGGAATTTCCACAATTACACGTAACTTACAGAAAGAGAGAAGTTCTGCAGCCTTGCTGATATACTCTGAACTTCCTTTAAAGGACAAGAAATAAACACTACAAAGCCTTCAGAGTGAGTTTTCCAAATAGAGATATTTCAGAAAGGAAACATGATAAATGGGATATGGCATCCACATGAGAAAATCGGCTTTGTTTCATGTAAGATTCTGGATTAAAATGAAGAATAAATCCTTCTGTGGGAGGTTTAAGAATGACAGACAACAAAAATACCAACAAAATACCAGTGCTCACAGCAGACACAGGACCACAAAACGAGTTGCCTGGGCTGGTGGTCAGTGTGGGGAGCAGAGCTCTGCTGGCGCTGAAGACAGGTCTACACCTGAAATCTTTCCAGGTAATAGGGTGGTAAGTGAATACCATCCTCTTCTGGGATCTGACATCCAAGATCCTTTTCTGAAGGAAGGCAGTGACCAGGGCTAAGCAAAGGTCACTTAGTATGGGGTAAAAGGGTTCTTTTGTAAATGTTTAGGGTGAGCAGGAGAATGAAGGATGGAGGGACGTGGTTCCTGTTTCTACACAACAGGTTTGTGAGTAAACCCCATGCCCAGGAAGCTGAGGATTTAGTCTTTCCATGGTTTGTGAAGGGTTATTTCAAAAGAATCATAGAATGGATTGGGTTGGAAAAGACCTCCAAGATCATCAAGTCCAACCCTTGGTCCAACTCCAGTCCCTTTACCAGATCATGGCACTCAGTGCCATGGCCAAGCTCAGTTGAAAAACCTCCAGGGATGGGGAATCCACCCCCTCTCTGGGCAGCCCATTCCAATGCCTGAGCACTCTCTCTGCAAAGAATTTTTTCTGCTCTCCAATTTCCCCTGGCAGAGCTTGAGCCCATCGTGCCCCCTTGTCCTATTGCTGAGTGCCTGGGAGAAGAGACCAACCCCCACCTGGCCACAACTTCCCTTCAGGGAGTTCCAGACAGTGCTGAGGTCACCTCTGAGCCTCCTCTTCTCCAGGCTGAACACCCCCAGCTCCCTCAGCCTCTCCCCACAGCACTTGTGCTCCAGTCCCTTCTCCAGCCTCGTTGCTCTTCTCTGGCCCCGCTCCAGCCCCTCAGTCTCTTTCCTGACCTGAGGGGCCCAGAACTGAACACAACACTCAAGGTGTGGCCTCACCAGCACAGAGTCCAGGGGAAGGGTCACTGCCCTGGGCCTGCTGGCCATGCTGGTTTTGACACACGACAAGCAAAACTCCAGACACATCAGGAAATTTCAGCTTCCAAGATGGAGTTTGTGCCCAAATCCTTCTCGTAAACCATCCAAGGTCATAGTAATTGTGGCACTTTATCACAAGAGAGGGCGGAAAACCCAGCTGGTTGTTGCATTATGAATTCTTGCTGGAAGACCTGGAGCTGTGAGGAGTAGGTCGGAGATCTCGGCACGACCTGCCACCATCAGTGGGCTCCTCTCTGGGTGCAGACAGTCAGGAGAAAACAGGGCATGACGTACTGAGTGGACTCCCACATGGACTGGGCGTGAGCCACATGTGCCCAGGTGGGCAGGAAGGCCCGTGCCCTCCTGGCCTGTGCCAGGAAGGGTGTGGCAGCAGGACCAGGCAGGGATTGTCCCTCTGTGCTGGGACCAGTTCTGGGCCCCTCCATTCAGGAAGGACACTGAGGGGCTGGAGCGTGTTCAGGGAAGGGAACAGAACTGGGAAGGGGCTGGAGCAGCAGGAGCAGCTGAGGGAGATGGGGGGGCTCAGCCTGGAGAAAAGGAGGCTCAGGGGGGACCTTCTGGCTCTGCAATCCCTGCCAGGACGGGGGAGCTGGGGGGCGGTTGGGCTCTGCTCCAGGGAACAGGGACAGGAGGAGAGGGAATAGCCTCAAGTTGTACAAGGAGAGGTTCAGGTTGGACATCCCGAAGAATTTCTCCACCTTAAGGATGGTCAGGCTGCCCAGGGAGCTGGAGGAGGGACCATCCCTGGAGCTGTTGAAGGGAAGACTGGACATGGCACTCAGTGCTCTGGTCTAGTTGTCAGTGGTGTTGGGCCATAGGTTGGACTCAATGACCTCAGAGGGATTTCCAACCTGACTCTGTGTCTGTGTGATTAAATGCTGGGCAAGGCAAAGCTTCCCGAGGCCTGACGCGCTTTGTGCAGTCACAGGAGTCCAGACACCAGCGAGCCATTTCCTAAACCACATAATCATGCTACCCCTTCAGTCACAGCGAGGGGAAGCGAAAATAAAACGGCAGCTTCCCGCTTTACTGAGCGACACGGCGCGGCCGTGGGTACCGTGGGGCGGGATCCGCAGCGTGGGGGGCCGTGGGGGCGACAGACTCGTGCGGTGACAGACCCCCGGGGCGAGGGGCAACAGTGTGAGGGGCCACGGTGTGAGGGGTCATGGTGTGAGGGACCGTGGGGCGACAGACCCCCGGGGCGAGGGGCAACAGTGTGAGGGGCCACAGTGTGAGGGGTCATGGTGTGAGGGGTCATGGTGTGAGGGACCGTGGGGCGACAGACCCCCGGGGCGAGGGGCCAACAGTGTGAGGGGTCATGGTGTGAGGGGTCATGGTGTGAGGGACCGTGGGGCGACAGACCCCCGGGGCGAGGGGCCAACAGTGTGAGAGGCCATGGTGTGAGGGATCGTGGGGCGACAGACCCGCAGTGTGAGGGGCCCGAGGGGAGACAGACCCGAGGGGTGCCACGCCCCCAGGGCGAGGGGCCAACAGTGTGAGAGACCCGCGGTGTGAGAGATCCGCGGTGTGAGAGACCGGGCCGGGGCCGTCGGAAGCTGTAGGCGCCGCCCGGAGCTTCAGGCGCCGCCCGGAGCTCCAAGCGCAGCCGGACTGCGGCTCCCGGCGGGCCCCGCGCCGGGCGGGGGCAGCGCTGCGGCTGCGGCAGCGGCGGGGCGGGCGCGGAGCAGCCCCGGCCCCTTTGTGTGCGCGGCCGCCGCCATCTTGTGCCGGCCGGGCCCGAGCGCCGCTCCCGCCCCAGAGCGGCCCCAGAGCGGCCCCAGCGGGGCCTCCCCCCGCGCCGGGGCCGCCGCTCGCAGCCCCGCTCGGAGCCCCCGCCCGGAGCGGCCGCCCCGCCCCATCTCCCCGCCCCAGCCCCAGCGCCGATGCCGCGGCGGGAGCGGCCCCTGCGCGGGCCGCGGGTGTAGCGGCGGGCGCGGCCAAGGCGCATCAGGAGAGCGAGGCCCGGCCCCGCGGAGCCGCCGGCGCTGCCCGCCCCATCAGGCGAGGGACAGGAGACCCGCCCCGGCCGGCAGCGAGCCGGGCCCCGCCGCAGCGCCATGAAGATCAAGGATGCCAAGAAGCCGTGTAAGGCCGGGCCGGGCCGGGGGAGGGGGCGCGGGGCCGGCGCGGAGGGCGCTGCCCGTCCATGGCTGCGGGACCGGCCCGCATTGATGCTCCTCGCTCCGGTGCGTCCCTGCGAGCCGGGGTCGGGTGCGGGGGATCCCCGGGGCTGGCGCTGGAAGGGCTTCTCTTTGGCTAGACAGCGATCCCATCGGATTCCTGGGTGTGGGTGATGTGTTTGGTGAAGATGGCACTTCATTGCAGGTGCCTGCAGTTGTTACAGCTTTGCTTTTTAAGGGCTGATCAACTTCCGATTGTTTTCAGAGAGAGTATTTTCTAATATTTGGATGCGAGTCTTAACATGTTCTGAATGCCCCCTTTAATAAGCACAGCTGTAACAATATTCTTACTATTTATTATTTTGTAGCACCGTATTTGTTTCGGAGGGCACAAACGGGGTTCAGAGTGAGGTGAAAGCAAACAAAATGTCTGAAGATACAGGTGCTTCTTTGTGGGAAGAGAGATATGGATTGAGCAAAGTTAATCTACATGCAAACGATGTGCTCTCAGTGTAACCAGTGCACAGCTGTGCAAGTCAACACACCTGTCAGGCTAATAGAGGTCTGCCTGTGCTGAAAGGGATGAAGGTGTTGCTCCACCGAGTTTAGCATCTTCTTCCTTGTCGTTGTACTTTGAGACATGCTTTCAGGGTGAGTTACTGTATAAAAAAGATGGCTAGTCCCAAATTTCTAGGCCTTCTGCTGGTCCTATGGCGTGCCTGGCAAAGGAAGAGCACACAACTAAGAGAGGATATTGAAAGGGGATGTTTTAGATACATTGTTTGAGCAGCCCAGCAAGAAAATCATCAAACATGTATTTACAACAGGAAGTATTAGTGTAGCTCTAGAAATAGCTATAAAAACTGTGAAAGTAATTTCTTTGTTGTGGTCTGTTGGGGAAACCCGAAATGTGCATCTTGTAGGTCACAATTAGTAATTACCTCTTGTTAGTGCCAGTGTGTGGAAATTCCTGAATTTGCTGTAATGATGTTTATTAAGAGGACAGTTGAGACAACTTTTTTTTTCCCCCTACCCTGGTGTAATATTAAGGAATGTTATCAGGACTCTGAAGCAGTAACTGGCTGTAAAATGTTACAGTGGTTTGATAATTAAAATTTTGAGAGTATGGCCACTCCTGCAGAAACCTGCTATTTCAGCAGTGTCTCTGCTGGACCTCAAAGACTTGTTTGGTGTAGTGGTGGATTTAAACCTCGTGGTTAAATAACGATGCAAATGTTTCAAGAAGTTTTAACTGCTCAAATATGCTGCAGTTGTACTTGCACTCCTCCAGTTCTTGAACCTGAACTTGAATCTTGGGTTCATGATGGGGACTAGAAACAGTTGGAATTGCATAAGCAGGAGGGGAAAAATACAGTGTCAAACTACGTTGTTTATTTCTTCTTGACTCTTGAACATACTTTAAAGCTGGTGGCTCTTTTAAAGATAAAGCACAAAGTTTCTTAGGCAATGAACTTTAGACTCATTTTGCTGATCTCTGGTCCTGGTTAGTCACACTGACTGAAGGGGCAGAGCAGCTGGATGTTTGAAGAGGAGCAGATTCACAAAAATACTGAAGATAGAAAAGTCCATTGCTGTTCAGGGGCTGTGGATACTGCTGTCAATTTGGCTTAACTACTCTCATTGACATGAAATCTGAGTTGGGCTCATGATACCACTTTTAGACTGTTTAAGAATTATTTGGCTAAGACAGTTGTAGGTAGTTTTCAACACAATTGCTGAGTGGGTATCTGTTCTTTAGATCAGGTGAGTATCTGGCATGTGCTGGAGCAAAATTTGATGCAGGGGGAAAATGGTTAATGGTCATTTGATGTAAGAATCTGCAGAATGGAAGTGAGAAGATTGCTTTAGCCTACCTGTACTTACATCTGTGATGTTTTTAGCATCAGGAAGGAAAGGATTGCACTGACTGTCCTGTCAGTCATAGGGAGGGTAAAATGGAGACACCCAACCAGTCCAGGGCTTCTGATGTGGATACACTGCTTAGCCATGCATGTGTGGCCCTCCCTTCCAGATCTTCACCTGGCTAGAGCTGTCACTAATCTTAGGGAGTGAAAACTGAGAAGTGCAGCTGAATTTGTGGAACCAACTTCTGAGACTGGCTGTCCCGGAAGGGGCGGGTAAGGGGCCATTCAGATCTCAGTTGCTGCCATTGGGAGGTGTCACTTTAATGCAGGATAACAGACATTCAGATCAGGAAAACTTGGCACCAAGTTATTGTGATGGTGCAGAGATTGTGGAGTCTTCATTCTTGGAGGATTCTTGAAAAACTTCAGAGGTCTTAAAGTCCTGGCTGGACAAAGCCATCGGTGACCTCATCCAGAGTGGGCAGATTTCCTGTGGTGTGACTGAGAGGTCGGACCAGATGACCTCAAGAGGAACCTTCCAAGCAGCAGTTGCGTGATGACTCTTCTGAGGAAATGGCTCTGGGGAAGAATGATTGGCAATTTCCAAGGAAACTTCCAAAGGTTATTTGTGGGTTGAGATGATAAATGTGAGAGCAGAGTCTTGCAGAAGTGCTGCTGTGTGGGATCTGCAGCCGCTCATTCAGAGAGAGCTTTGCGTGTTGGCGGGGGAAGGCGGGAGGGACAGTGCCAGCTTTCTGTGCTCTCCAGGGAAGCTGGAGCCCTTCCTCTTGGCTCTGGAGTTACTGCACTGCTAAAGGAAAGGCAGGGACTTCTAATGTTCAGTACACTGTGTATGTTACTTTTTACAGTGCGTTCCTTTTGATTGTTTATTGAAAAGAATTGGAGAACAAATGCCTTCACTTCCCGTCAGGCAAATTATGAACTAATATATGAACATACATAGCAGGGATTTGCAAAGTGCTGTATCAATATAAAGAAAAAATGAAAAATTCAAGTTTATTTTCTCTAATATTGTTCTATGGACATATGAAATAATCATAGAATCACAGAATTGATTGGGTTGGAAAAGACCTCCAAGATCGTCAAGTCCAACCCTTGGTCCAACTCCAGTCCCTTTCCCAGATCATGGCACTCAGTGCCACGGCCAAGCTCAGTTTAAAACCTCCAGGGATGGGGAATCCACCCCCTCTCTGGACAGCCCATTCCAATGCCTGATTACTCTCTGTGTCCCTATTGTGGACATAGTGATCCCATGCAGGATTAGTGTAGTAAAATTGATGAAAAATCCATTTAGATTGATAGAGAATCTCTTAATTTTTTTGTTGTTGTTGTTGTTCACAGGACTTGCTGCGCAGTCTTGGATATCCTTGCATTTTCTTACTAGTCCATGAAAGATGATTACTAGCCAATATCAGATATTACAGGCCCTCATTTGACTGCTGTTGAAAAATGTATTTCTAATGATGGATTAATATTGCCAGGCAAGCTTGTACTGTGTCAAACACAGTGTATCTGTGAGTGTTAAATTATGCCTGTGCACGCTGTATCTCACTGTAATAACACCTATCCCCGAGGACATCGCTGCTGAAATGTCAACAAAATTAAGAGAATGAGCAAGCAGGGAGAAGATGAAAGCAGCTGTTTTGTCTTGTGTTAGCTTTGTATGGTACCCACTTGTGGATGTGCTAAACCTCATGAAGAGCAGTAGCAGTAATTGCCCATCACCACCTGTCCTCCCACTGGCAAACGTGGCTGTTCTGTAGAGGGGTTGGAGGAGGCTGAGTGGGAAAGTGCAGTGAGATTGTGGAGCATAATGAAGTTTCCCCATGAGGGAAATGGGAGGATGTGCCAGGGCATGTCAGATACATTTAATTTATGTGTTAATTCTGTCCAGCCCAAATATATATTGTGAGCTGGACTTGGATATTTGAACCACAAACCTGGTACAAAACTTGTTAGGGAGAGAAGTTCTCCAGTGTGTTAAGGACTAAGGACATTTGAAGTGCAGTTTTCTCTGTAGAGGCTCACGGGCCATGTATGTCCCTGGCCATGGGTACAACACAGGCACGGTGCTGCCCACACACAGGTTAATCTTGCTCAATTAGCAGTTCCTCTGTCTTTGGGGTGTTTTCTCTCAGCTTGTCCCATTGCACACTGAGCTGCCTTAGCCTGCCAGCTGAGTCAGCTGTCAGAGTTTGCCATCGAGTTTTACTTCACTGCAGATGTTTTAGGGAAATATTTGAAGTGTAAGAGTGGATGCCCATACACAGAGGCAGGTGAGGCCACACCTTGAGTGTTGTGTTCAGTTCTGGGCCCCTCAGTTCAGGAAAGAGATTGAGGGGCTGGAGCGGGGCCAGAGAAGAGCAACGAGGCTGGAGAAGGGACTGGAGCACAAGTGCTGTGGGGAGAGGCTGAGGGAGCTGGGGGTGTTTAGGCTGGAGAAGAGGAGGCTCAGAGGTGACCTCAGCACTGTCTGGAACTCCCTGAAGGGAAGTTGTGGCCAGGTGGGGGTTGGTCTCTTCTCCCAGGCACTCAGCAATAGGACAAAGGGGGCACGATGGGCTCAAGCTCTGCCAGGGGAAATTGGAGAGCAGAATTAATTCTTTGCAGAGAGAGTGCTCAGGCATTGGAATGGGCTGCCCAGAGAGGGGGTGGATTCCCCATCCCTGGAGGTTTTTAAACTGAGCTTGGCCATGGCACTGAGTGCCATGATCTGGTAAAGGGACTGGAGTTGGACCAAGGGTTGGACTTGATGATCTTGGAGGTCTTTTCCAACCCAATCCATTCTATGATTTTATGATTCTATGAAAATGCATTTGGAGAAACTGCAAGAAATGTTTAGTTTATGTATAAACACTAAGTGTGTAATAGTTCAGTGTAACTTTTAAATAGTTGTTAGCCTTGTCAGTATTTGGGTAGGAATGGGATCAAGGTTTTGTTATCAGAGGCTACATAGTGACCTGAATTACAAGATAAATTTTGGGCATCAGAACTGATAATACTGGATACTTTCCTAAAGAACTATTGCAGTGCTGGCAGAATTAAACTTAAGTTTCCATGGATTTCATGGTCATTTTCCTTTCCTCTGCTTTAAGGCAGTGTAGAATCCTGAACTTTGGCACCCTTTGGCACTTGTTGCCAAGGCCATGTTTGTACTTGAAGTGCAACAGTTTTAATAATACA
The DNA here is from genome assembly GCF_047495875.1 of Pithys albifrons albifrons. Classification (NCBI taxonomy): domain Eukaryota; kingdom Metazoa; phylum Chordata; class Aves; order Passeriformes; family Thamnophilidae; genus Pithys; species Pithys albifrons. The sequence continues at coordinate 5,500,553 of NC_092472.1, forward strand.
TAAACTTTCTTACAAAGATGAGATGAAATGTTGTAGGCTGTTCTCTGCTGCCACTGACAGCTGTGAATTTGGGGTTTTTCCCCTGGTGCAAAGCTCCCAGCCTGAATTAGGAGTTAGCTACTCTTGTTTGAAGGTTGGTTCTTGTTAATTGAAAGCAGGGTTGACCCAGAAGATTCTTCATCTTACAGTGTGAAGGAAGTATTTCAGAGGTGTTTGTGCTTCAGATATGTCATCACATTCTTAGGAAAGAGGCTGACAGGAGTCTGTTTCTCAGTTTTTAAAAGAAAATACGAATAGATCACTAAACTGTAGAATCTTACACTTGACTCAATAAGGGGGGAGCAGTTAAGTCTTGGAATATGTAATTCCTGCAGCTTTGGACCCAAAATGGGTGTACAAAATCAGAATACTGTTGGGTGGAGAACTTGAAGGTTGTGCACTCTGCTGAAGCAGAACTCATGGAGAAGGAAAACACTTGAATTTCTGTGCTTGTTATTGACATGAGAGACTTTTCACTGTAATTATTTCCTTTGGCATATAATGACCTTATATGATAAGATATAAATAACCTTAAGATTTCTGCCAGTAACTTGTGTACACCAAGAGCTTGAGAAGTGCAGACACAAGAGAACGAGGCCTCCCCATGTATCTCTGAAGATTATTATGGTTTAAAAAACAACCAACAGCCACCAGCCTGGCTTTTCTTACTCAGCAGAACTGCTCCATCTCTGCATGACCACAACATTCTTGGTGTGCAGGAAGTGCTTTTCTGCATTGCAGGAAGCAGTTCCAGGGAATCCTCTTACACATCCCGATTATTTTGAGGGGTTTCCTCCAAAGCTGTCTTCATGTCTGGAATAATCTTTTGTTCCTGGTTGCTGTGTCTGGGTTGGGACCACGGTGGCACCTGGCAGAGCTGGGGAGTGAAGGAAAATCTGGATTTGAATTAAGGAGGTTGTATGTTATGGTGCTCCTCTTGCTGTTCTGGAGACAGTTAAATTTGGTGTGAAGTATCACATTAAACACCATATGGGGTTTGATTTCCTAGTTAGTGTTCTCTTTCATGTATCTGTCTCTTCTCAGTAAAAATCTGTATTTTGTGTATTCTTAAACAGACCCTGGCTTGACTTCCTAAAAGCAGAATGCACATTTCTGAAGGAGTTTAATGTAGTCTATTCAAGGCAGTTGGGCTTGTTGAATAAAAAGCTCAATTGTTGAATAAAAAGCTGGATTCTTACTTTTCTTTTTTTCAAATTGTTGCTGATCTCTGCAGAGAGAAGCTGAACTTTGAAAAGCTGGCCCTGGATTAGTTCTGTGAATAGCAGTCAAATTCTCAGCAAGGGATATTTCTCAGCTGTTCATCACTTTTTGTGGAATATTCCTAGGAATCAGAATAGTTATAAAGAAGAAGAGCTGAGAAAAATCTTTTAATGACCTAATCACCCTAGAGCTGTGGAAAAAAAGTCCAGTTTTAATGCAGAGGAATTGATTCTCCCTATGTATTGAAGCTGTGGAATGGTGGTTACAGTTGTGCAGATCCTCAAACCTTGAAGTGAAGTTTGTGTAATTGGTATTGGTGCCATCCAGGCATGTTCCTTTAGCTGTGACTGCTGAAAGGATCAAACTGGTGTCTGGGAATGTTTTTCCCCAAAGATTGCATTGCTGGCATTGTGCTCCTAAATCTCTCACTTAAAGAAACATGACCCACAGATACAAGTATAAAAATACTTTTTAGAGTCATTTATATATTCTCAGCACAAGACACACACCACTCTATTTCTGTTTTGTTCCAAGCCAGCTTTTAAACACAACACTGCCTGAGAAATCTTTCATGGATTTGAGAGGCCACACCAAGTGCTGATTCTGGTGTATGTGCTGTGTAAGAGAGAGAGTGCTCAGGCATTGGAATGGGCTGCCCAGACAGGGGTGGATTCCCCATCCCTGGAGGTTTTTAAACTGAGAATGGCTGCGGCACTGAGTGCCATGATCTGGTAATAACAGTGGGGTTGGATTAAGGGTTGGACTTGATGATCTTGGAGGTCTTTTCCAACCCAATCCATTCTATGATTCTAAGAACAAAAACTTGTGCTGCAAATGTGCCTCAGAGGGCAGCAACATCATCCCAGGCAGGGAGCTGTGTGTGGTTTGCAGGGATGCACAGGTTCCCCAAGTGCATGTCATGCCTAAAGAGTGCATGTCCTCTTCAGGCATTCCCAGGATTAGCCTGGCTCCTGGAAGTCTGGTAGGAAACTCAGGTGTGCTCTCCCAAGGCTGGTCCTCCATCCTGAACCTCTCTGTGGCCTTATTTTATCCCTGCAAATGAAAACACTTCCAGTAGTTGGAAGAGCAGCTGGTGTTTCACATGGATTCCTGTTCTCTCCAATCCCTCTGCATCCAGATAGGAGGGATTGTGAGCCAAGATCCTCCCAAAGCAAATGATTCGAAGGCTGCAGCAACAGCACGTTTCCATGTTGTGTCCATATACAGTTCAAATTCAGTAGGATCAGTGCATTTGTGTTATCAAATTCAGTAGAATCGGTGTATTTGTGTTATCAAATTCAGTAGAATCAGTGCATTTGTGTTATCAAATTCAGTAGAATCGGTGTATTTGTGTTATCAAATTCAGTAGAATCGGTGTATTTGTGTTATCAAATTCAGTAGAATCAGTGTATTTGTGTTAAAGGCAGCTCAAACATGGATAAATCTTTTATCCTTGCAGTCCCAGCTGACTGTGCCCTTGCCATGTATGTACATCTGTGTATCCCCTTCTGTGTTTGGAAGACAAAATGTCTGTTATTTTCCTGGCTGCACCTGTAATAAAATCAACATAAATCAATGGAGAGCAGCTTACAAGCACAAGAATCCTTGTGTAATATCTCCCTCTGGGTTGCTGGTATAAAGAGATAGTTAACAGGACGTGGGCCCAGTTGCTTGCCACAACTCCTCCACCTTTCAAATGAAACCTGAGTAATGTACTCACCAGCCAAAGCTTGACAAATTTTCAATTAAAAAAAAACCGTGAAGCTTCTTGGGGCTTGTCACAGAGGTGAGAACTGACCTATTTCTTCACTTTCAAAATCCTCAAATGGCTGTTAAATCGCTCAGTTAACCCAGAAAGCTGATACTGTGCAGAATGATCCCCTTTTCCAGCATAAAATACATTCTTGTTAAAATTGCAGAATGAACTTGCAGTTCAACTGTTCTCGTTTTTACTTGGTGTGTAAAGTTCATAAACCTTAAGGTTTATAGAGCTATGACTGATGCTGTATTTGCAAAAGCCTCTTGGATCTTTTAACATGGGCTGTGGTGGATCTTCTGACAAACAGGCGTGACTTGCACCAAATCTTCCTTCTGTGGGGCACCAGATCCTGGTTATTCAGTAGGCCCACTGAGCAGAAAGAATCCCAAATATTCCAGGTAGGACTTGGCTTGCTGACTCCTGGTTAAATTCTGAATGGGTTGGATTGACTCCTGCAGGCAGGGTCTGTTTGAGTGGGTGAATCAACTTCCCATCTTCATTTTTGGTCTTGTGACCTTTTTTCCTGGGAAGAGGCTGAACCTTGGTGAGGTCACTCAATAAATCACCAGCTAATTGTGGTCAAACAGTAAGATGACAAATTTTCTTCCGTTCAGGGTCACAGGGTAAAGAAGTCAGGCTTGCAATATTAAAGTGGCTTTATGCATAGACCTCAGCTTTATGCAACAGGTATCAGGGTTACAGACCTCCTGTATTTCTGATTGGAGCTAGATTTTGCTCACAGAATTTACCCTGGTATTTAAATTTAGTTTTTCAAGATGAGTAAGGTAACCAACTAAATCTCTTTTGTTAATATTTGTCAATATTCTCTGGACACCCATCCCTGAAAGTTGAGGCAACTTTGAGATTTCTTTTTATCTTTAGCACTCAGAAATGAACTGACACAGCCAGCCTTGACTGAATGCATTAAAATATTTTGGTAGGTCGTTCTTCTCAAGGAGAGATCCCACTGGTCATGTAAATGCAGTGTAATTGCATCTGGCTCATGATGACCCTGCTAACATCTTTTTAGTTTTGTTCCTGAGTTTCATGCTTCTGTAAGATAGGAATTGCATTTGAAGAAATAAATGGGAATGCTAAAAAAATTAAAGGCAAAACCAAGCCAGTTACAGTGTCAGTAAGGAAATAAAAACATGAGTTTCCCAGCTGAATGTTCAGAAACTTTCTTAAACTTGCAGAGTAAATTTTAAATAGTTTCTGGGAGACAGCAGTGTGAAAACTCTCAGATGAAGATTTTGTCTTTGCTGTGGGGTTTTCAAGTATCTGTTTCACTGCATGTGATTAGGAAGATTTATTGGTACAGCATATTTAAATTATGGTCTTTCCTGTCATAGACCATGAAATCCTGTTAAAAATTGCAGTCTGACACAGGAAAAGCACTTGAGGTTTTACTGTTGTCTTGTAGTACAGAAATGCCCCCTTCGTAGCCAAGGTACAAAAAGAAACCAAACCAAAACCAAACTGGAACCTAAGTTCAGTAATATTAATTGTGGCTTGCTTGTAGTTCTTAATAGACCTTTTTGTGATCCCTTTAACTTCAAGGGATACAAATTGGCCATCTTAACAGTGTCAGTTTTTAAAGTGCATGCAAATAAATTAAAGCTTCCTTCTCAAACAAACCCGTTGTGTGAGGAACTGTTAGAGGAGGGATGCTGGTCCTGCTCTGTTGTCAGCTCTCTGTGCAACCTGCTTTCCTCCCGTGGCATTGCAGCCTTTGTGAAGTGCGTCAGAGCTGTTATTTTAGAAGGCAAAGTTATTTCAATCCTTTGTTCTCAATTAAAAAAGTGCTTGAATTTTATTTATGAGTTGGTCCAGAAGATGTGGTATAGCTGGAGGAGTTTTAGTTGGGCTTTCTGAGCACATGTAATTAGCATTTAAATGTGTGGAGCTGCTAATTTCCCCATTTTTACCTGTGGCCAGAGGGATATTTCAGGTCACATAATTGAAATGACTGTGAATTCCTTGTTCCTGTGAGGTTTGTTGTTCCTGTCTTGTCGAAAAAGAATGGGATGAAGTTCAACAAGGCCAAGTGTCGGGTCCTGCCCTTTGGCCACCCCAACCCCCTGCAGCGCTCCAGGCTGGGCACAGAGTGGCTGGAGAGCAGCCAGGCAGAGGGACCTGGGGGGACTGAGGGACAGGAAGCTCAACAGGAGCCACCAGTGTGCCCAGGTGGCCAAGAAGGCCAATGGGATCCTGGCCTGGATCCAAACTAGCGTGGCCAGCAGGCCCAGGGCAGTGACCCTTCCCCTGGACTCTGCATTGGTGAGGCCACACCTTGAGTGTTGTGTTCAGTTCTGGGCCCCTCAGTTCAGGAAAGAGACTGAGGGGCTGGAGCGGGGCCAGAGAAGAGCAACGAGGCTGGAGAAGGGAGTGGAGCACAAGTGCTGTGGGGAGAGGCTGAGGGAGCTGGGGGTGTTTAGCCTGGAGAAGAGGAGACTCAGAGGTGACCTCAGCACTGTCTGGAACTGCCTGAAGGGAAGTTCTGGCCAGGTGGGGGTTGGTCTCTTCTCCCAGGCACTCAGCAATAGGACAAGGGGGCACAATGGGCTCAAGCTCTGCCAGGGGAAATTGAAGTTGGAGAGCAGAAAAAAAATTCTTTGCAGAGAGAGTGCTCAGGCATTGGAATGGGCTGCCCAGAGAGGGGGTGGATTCCCCATCCGTGGAGGTTTTGAAACTGAGATTGGATGTGGCACTGAGTGCCATGATCTGGTAAAGGGACTGGAGCTGATCTAAGGGTTGGACTTGATGATCTCGGAGGTCTTTTCCAACCCAGTCCATTCTATGATTCTGTGACACAGCATTGGTTTAGCTCTGACGTTTCATGTGTGGCTTTTGCCCTGTAACAAAGCTAATTAATAATTCTTGTGCCTTCACAGCTTTCCCATGGTTTGGCATGGACATTGGGGGAACATTGGTGAAACTTGCCTATTTTGAGCCCATTGATATCACTGCAGAGGAGGAGCAGGAGGAGGTCGAGAGCTTGAAGAGCATCCGCAAATACCTGACTTCCAACGTCGCCTACGGATCCACCGGCATTCGAGACGTCCACCTGGAGCTGAAAGACTTAACGATTTTTGCTCGAAGAGGAAACTTGCACTTTATCCGATTCCCAACTCATGATTTGCCTACTTTTATCCAGATGGGCAGAAATAAAAACTTTTCCACACTACACACGGTGCTCTGTGCCACCGGCGGTGGCGCCTACAAGTTCGAAGAAGACTTTCGCACAGTAGGTACCCTGTCGTGCCTCAGCCTGGAGCTGGTGATGGGTTAAATAGTCAGTACTTTGAAAAGTTCTACAATGCTCAAATATTATTAATTGTGAACTGTATTAAGTATGGTGAGAAATTACAGCCTTCCCCAATCCACAGCTCCTGTTAAATTGCCTTTCTGCTTTATGAGAGAACGGCAGATGGAATGTCATCTGTGAAGCAGAGGAAGAGCTGTAGAGCCTAAAGCCCCACAGAATGTCTGTCCTGTGGTTTTCTTATAATCCTTGGAGTGTTAATGAAGTTACAAGATAGTTAGTGCAATGCCATTGAGCTTTTGATCTGCTGACATCTTAGAAATGACTGTTTGACTTGTAAGATGGGGGAGGAAACCCACAAACCTAGAAAAGATATGCAAATGTGTGAGTTTCACTAAGATAACACTCCTTGGGGCCTCTAGGGTACTTGGTGACCTTTTTGAGTTTTAAATTGATGAAAAATGTTGCAAATTTTTCAATGGATTAAAGACTGAGTATCTCAAAAGTTATCTTTGAGCTTGCCAGAACAGATATTTGTACTGCCTGTCTGTCCTTGATTCAGGTCTGACATCTACATTTATAGTCAGACGAATTTGATGTATTCAGAGCTCACCTCTTAATTCTCTTTTGGCTTTATACTGAGAATGAAGTTCCTGAATTAGTCGCCTGAGAGAGGCTGCTGAAAGTTGGGCAGCACAAACATACTCATATTTGTAGCATGTTTGTGCAATGTTAGAACATGTTGACAGTGTCTTTTTTCTTTCTTGACACAGATTGGAAACCTCCAGCTGCACAAACTGGATGAGCTTGACTGCCTTGTGAAAGGCTTACTGTACATAGACTCTGTCAGCTTCAATGGCCAGGCAGAGTGCTACTATTTTGAAAATGCCTCAGACCCCGAGAGATGCCAGAAGATGCCTTTTAACCTGGATGACCCATACCCATTGCTGGTTGTTAACATTGGTTCAGGAGTCAGTATTTTATCAGTCCATTCCAAAGACAACTACAAAAGAGTAACTGGAACAAGGTAACTTGAAAACCTGAGTTGGGGTTGTTATTCTATGGGGCAACAAGCCTCTGTTTTCAAAGTGGTTCCTCTCCCTGACTCCCCCACCTATCATGTCCCTCTCTCTCTAGTATAGCAAAGTATTTTATGTCTAGTTTACAGCTGCACTCATTGAATCCTATTCCCATGGTTCTGTTATTGAGGAGTTCAGCCTATCTTATTCATCAATCAGTGAGTGATAGAAGTGCTCCATAGTGAGAGTTTTATAGGTTTTAAGTTTTGCTAATGTGTGCAGTGAACCTGTTTCTCTTGCTTTGTAAGAACAAACATGTCCACATGTGTTTTACAGTAAATGATCAAGGATCAGTAGTGGCATGATGTGGGTATTTAAAGAGTTTAAGTTCCAGCTTACATTTTCAGGGTTTATAACTGATTGTAACCTCTTACATGGCTACTGCTTGGAAGTGACTTCTAATAATGTGAAATTGATTGGCAGCTGTTTGTGCTGTGAACCTCGAGCAGCAAAGCAAACACCTGATGTCCAAGTTGGAGGGTCTTACCTGTTTATTTTATTGGTCAGACATAAGAATCTTTTGTGTGAGGAAATACTGTTTAAAAGCATCTAGATTCCTTTGTCCTTAGTCTAGGTGGAGGGACCTTCCTTGGTTTGTGCAGTTTGCTGACAGGCTGTGAAAGCTTTGAGGAAGCTCTGGAAATGGCATCCAAAGGAGACAGCACACACGCTGACAAGCTGGTCCGGGATATTTATGGAGGAGACTATGAGAGATTCGGCTTGCCAGGATGGGCTGTAGCATCCAGGTAAGCAAGAGTCTCTTTGCTGGTTTTTTTGTTGATTTGGGTGGCTTAACTCTGGGAGTGAAACTAATAAGTACACAAGTGTTCATTAAACCTTTGTTGTAACTCAGTAGTAAGAAGTCATAATTCATGGTCACTAAATTGTTCTCCCTCTCCAACCACCCAGGGCAAAGCCTCTTGAGAGACCTCCGTGCTGAGTGGTTTTAATATGTGCCAAATTTACACTTTAGTCAATACATTTTAACTTCATTTATGTAGGTATTTTTTGTTCTCATTTACTTTTTAAAATCCTGAGGAGCTTTAATGGCTACTTGAGTTTTAGAACAGTTGGAATTCTTGCTCTCCAAACTGTCTTAGATCTGGCACAGAGTCCTTAGTGGTCAAATGTCACACGTAGCTGTGGATTCTTTTCTTTTGTACTGTGCATAGTAAGGGAAGTGCCCTTGTTAGCCAGAACTTTACATTGATACAACTTCAATTGCCTTCTGTCAGCTGCTTGTTTTCTGTTTCAGAGTGTTGTGTGTTCCATCATAAAACCATTCAAATTATCTCTGGCTTTCTTCTACTTAGAGAATGGAAGAATGGATGGATATTTGAGTGAGGAAGCAAAAATAAGAACTGGGACAATTCACCAGTCAGACTTAGGCAGTGATTTAATTCACAGTGACTGGATTTGCAGAGTAGTCTTGCCAAAGGACAAGACTGCATTTTGCTGTGGATGGTTCTTCACGGAAGTCAATCTGAACAAAAATACTTTGTTGGGGGTCATTACTATAATAAGATTGACTATTTTCCTGTGAAGGAATAAATACATGTGTGTGTCAAATTGCTGTTTTTAATACAGACTTTGAAAGGGAGCTCCTCAAGAGCAAACATGAGGCTTAAGTTCTATTACAGCATAAAAATTATATTCTGAAAATATTTCAAATGCACTTTAATCACTTTGTAATTAATGGCAATTTTCCCTGTTCTAGTTTTGGGAATATGATCTACAAAGAGAAGAGAGAGTCTGTTAGTAAAGAAGATCTTGCAAGAGCCATATTGGTCACCATCACCAACAACATTGGATCTATTGCCCGGATGTGTGCAGTAAATGAGGTAAAAACTGACAAGGAAATTATCCATCTATAGGTCTGTTTTTGTTTCAGATTAAATGACTGCTAAAATGATGTGTAATTTTGAACCTTTTGGTACATTCTCAAATGGGGAAATTCATGCAGTGTTATGTAGCCTTGGCTGGGCTCACAATCATCCTGTTTTAGCAAGGGGACTTCAAGTCCTTCATCACAACATCCTGTGCTCCCCTGCTCCCTCACTTCCCTGCAGGCTTTGGGCTCCACTCCCTAACAAGGCTGGTTTGAAGCACTCTTTGTCAGGTTACCCCATTGGCAAAGATATTCTTGTCCCACTTCTCCAAAGACAATCAAATTGTTCTGAACCAATTTCTAGTACTTTAATCACAGAATACTTAGGGTTGTAAAGGACCTCTGGAGGTAGTCATAGAATGGATTGGGTTGGAAAAGACCTCCGAGATCAAGTCCAACCCTTGGTCCAACTCCAGTCCCTTTACCAGATCATGGCACTCAGTGCCACGGCCAATCTCAGTTGAAAAACCTCCAGGGATGGGGAATCCACCCCCTCTCTGGGCAGCCCATTCCAATGCCTGAGCACTCTCTCTGCAAAGAATTTTTTCCTGATCTCCAACATCAATTTCCCCTGGCAAAACTTGAGCCCATCGTGCCCCCTTGTCCTATTGCTGAGTGCCTGGGAGAAGAGACCAACCCCCACCTGGCCACAACTTCCCTTCAGGCAGTTCCAGACAGTGCTGAGGTCACCTCTGAGCCTCCTCTTCTCCAGGCTAAACACCCCCAGCTCCCTCAGCCTCTCCCCACAGCACTTGTGCTCCAGTCCCTTCTCCAGCCTCGTTGCTCTTCTCTGGCCCCGCTCCAGCCCCTCAAGATCTTTCCTGACCTGAGGGACCCAAAACTGAACACAATCCAATCCAACCCCCCTGCCAAGGCAGGGTCACCTCGGGAATATGTCCAGCTCTGAAACATGGACTCAGAGAGAAACTGTGGACTGTCCTTGGAGAGTTTCAGAATATGCGACTTGAGCAGCTGCTGCACTGAAGTTGCTGAAAGACCTGCTTTAAACAGTGCATGGGACCTGAAGGCCTCCAGCAGTTTCTTCTGATTGAAGCCTGTGGAAAGCCTTGCTTATAGTTAAGCTTTATTTTTAATTTTTATGAACTCTTGAGTCTTCATATTGTTCTGCTGTTTGATACCAAGATGGTTTTCTGCCATCTTCTGTTTCTCAGAGTTCTGCTGAACAGAGCCAGAATCTGTTCAGTTTCAGTATGAGCATGGACAGTCAAGAAGTGTGGAAGAATACTGAATTTAGACATAAAAAACAGAGGTGTCTGAGCACCAGGCATTTCATTTATTATCAACAAACTTGGGGTAAAATGAGGATTAGTAACAGTTGTCTTGGAGAAGACTATGGGTAACTATTTAGATCTCTGCTTAAATTCTCTGCAGAAGTACCAACAACTTCCTGCTCTAACCCTCCATTTGCTTAGGAGGCAGACTAATATATTTTTCTTGTTTTTCTATTGAAAGTTCTTCCAAAGTTTCATTTTCTATCTTTCTGTCATGTCTGTTGTGTAAAGTTAATTTTGTGAGTATTAAATTAATTTTGCCTTTTTCCTTTATGGCAAAGCTCAATAAGAAAGAGTTAAAATGAGGGTGAAGTTGAAAGTGCATAGTAATAGTCTGACAGAAATGTATGCAATTTATATTTCAGGGTGGGAGTAAAGGAGAGCAAATCAGAACTTGTAAACTACTCAAACTAGCTTTATTCCAGGTTTTTTTTGGTCTAATTCCAGCTGTGTCACAGAACTACAAATCATAATAGTTAATAGGGATACACAAACAAGTATCTTGAAATGATACATAATGGTAAAATGGATGTGGGTTTTTTGGCTTTCTGCAGTAGGACAGAATTATGGTTTTAATGGTGTATTTACTTGGTCTTCACTGGGAACAAATCAAGGTTGTGAAAACAGCCACATATTAGTCATTTAACTACAGGTTGAATTGTCATGCTAGTTTCTGTAACAGCTTGGATACAATTCTATTAATGGATTTAATGTAATTAAGTTCTTATTTAAGCACTCTGCTGAGGACTAACAACTAAATTTCCCTTGGTTCTTCCTCTTGCATCATTAAACCAGTGTTTAATGTTACTTTTGCTTAATATTGGATTTATTTCAGCAAATGGGGAAAATGAAATGATTCTTCACTTTTTTACATTAAACTTGATTAAAACTCACAGCTCACCTGCAGTATTTAATGCCTGTCCTGGTGTGATGCTGAGGTGTATTGAGGGCTGAAGATGAAAGGAGCACCTGCTGTGTCTCGCTGTCTTCGGCTTCTTTACAGTGCTGCCTTGTTGCGTATGGATCAAGCAGCATTGTACAGGGCTATGAAGGCACTGAGTCTTCTCTACCAAACAGAACGACCTTTCATCTGATTTCACTTTTAGCTGGGCTGTTTCTTTGGCATAATTACTGAAAATGCTCACTTAATTTGCAACACAAGTGCTACTTGTCTGTAAATTAAATCTGCTCATTCTCGAGGGTTGCACCGTTTTTCCTTTTCCCCAAGTATGCCATGTTTTAAACTTTGGAACCATGTTTTAGTTGTGGCTTTTCTCTTGCTGGAGACAGCTTGCTCTTTCATAGCTCAGTTTTTCAAAGCTGTGTTAAACGGTGAAAAGAATTAATTCTTTGCTGTTTTTCTCTTTTCTTTTTAGAAAATAAACAGAGTTGTGTTTGTTGGCAATTTTTTGCGTGTGAATACTTTGTCAATGAAGCTTCTTGCGTATGCACTGGATTACTGGTCAAAAGGCCAGCTGAAGGCCTTGTTCCTGGAACATGAGGTATGCTGGGCTTCATTTATCTCTGTGTGTTGTTTCACCATAAATCAAAAGTGCATGTATTGAGCAGCTCTCCTGTGATATCCTGAGGCACCAAGTACTCAGTAAACATTAGAAGTGAGAGGAGGCTTGTCATGCTGGATTGGTTCTCTGGGAACAGCTCTCTGCCAGGGAAGGACTTCAGTCACTCTGGGGTACCTCAGTTCATTCTGTGGGTCTGTGGAGAGGGACAAGGAAATGTTCAGCTCTGTGCCCAGGGTCAAGAGTCTTTCTGGAGTTTGGGTGGAAACAATAGTAAGGATTGTATTTCAAAGAGTACAGAGATCTAAAGCTTGTGCCTTTGAAACAGGCCCATAGATCTTGGCTGGGCTTGAGCAACATCCTGAAAGTGGATACTGCCTTTGACAAGGCCAGCTTTGATACCCCCAAACCCCTCAGAGCTGTTGGAGGGATTTTATTCTCTCAGACTAACGTGCTTTGGGGCAGCTTCTGCCATCAGCAGTGTGTAATGCTGAGAGTTTTCACCTGTTCTGATCAAAATGCAGGAAAACCAGTGTTAGTTACTGGTGCAGCAGTTGGGAGATACGGAGCTTCTTGGCAGTGGGTTGGAAATTTTTGTCCTCAATTTGTTGGTCTGCAAATATTACAGCATTAGATCTGTTCCCCTTCAGCTGATTCTCACAGCCTTTTCCCTTTGTTGCTTATCCCAGGACTGACAGTCTGTGCCAGTGTCTGCAGTAACAGTAGCATATTACATGTTAGTTGTTCACATTTTTCTTGGGTAAATGTTGAACTCTTGCATTTACTCAAGTGTATATTCCAAACACTTCAGTATTTCATAGTTACAGGGAGAGGGAACATTTTACTCCCCCACTGGGGAAGGGGAATCCAACAGGAGAACGTGGCTCTTTGTATGAGGTACACACTGAAAATTGTGAGGTGCAGGTAGTTTAAGAAATTCTGACTTGTACTTTAGGAACAGTGTTGTTATGGGTATTGAAGATTTTTGGCATCCAAAATATGCAGCTTCTGTAGGAAAAAGGAACAAAACATGATTTCCATGCTTTAGGAGTCACTGATACCTGCAGTGCACAGTGAGGCTTGATGTGAAATCCCCTAAAGTTAATCTAGACATGAAGGATAAAATGTTTGTTTCATAAAGCTTTAAAAAATTATGGGATATTATATATTAAAAATAGTCTATCGTGTGCTTTCTGTAGCATTGGTCCCATCAGATGAATTATTGTCACTGAAATTCAATACCCTACTTAAACCTGAAGGTTTATATCTTTTTTCTTCTTTTTAACAGGGATACTTTGGAGCTGTTGGTGCTCTACTTGGGCTGCCAAATTTCAGTTGAGATCCCAGATGTCACTACACTGAACTATTTTCCACCTGAACAACACTTGTTTATGGCAACGGGAATTGAATTTGGGGAGGGGAGAAGAAAAGAGCCGATTTTCTGTTACTGTTTCTAAGAAGTGATTGTCTACTGAGTGTTGCTGTTGTAAGGAAGGGGGTTCACTCTGGGCACTGGAGAGTGAGCTGTTTGTGGTTCTCATTTATGTTCTTTGGTTCATGTAGCCAGTAGTGAACTCATAACATGCAATACATCCTCTGAAAACAACCTTCCAGAAATTCCATAGAAAGGAATGCCAAACTGTTAAGTGCTCAGCAGGAAAATATTGCAAGTTTACTCCTGAGGCTTCAGGCCCATCAGTTTGGTTTATAATTAATGAATGAAAAATTATTTTCATTAGTTATAGTATATTACGAGCACAATTTCCCATGTGTAGTTACAGAGAACAACTTTAAAAACAGCAAGGTACTATCTACAGGATGAGGAAACTGTAGGCAATTGCTTTCCACAGTAAGAATAGTAATTATTTTATGTCTAATAGAAATAATATTAATGCTTTAATTTTCAGTGGGAAGAATAGAAACACAAAGAATCAGCCAAAGCAGCAGATTAAGCTGTTAATGTTTTGAAAGTTGCATTAAGATAATGCACTTGCTTTCTTCCTTTATTTAAAAATTCAGCTGATATTTTGGAAAGATCCCTCTGTCTTTGACTGGATTTAGAAAAGAATCTAGTGATTAATGAAGGCAGGTTTGGGGAATTTGGGGTTTTTGTTGGGGTTTTTTGAGGACATGACTTCCAAAATGCCTTCTGGATTTTTTCTTGTCTCATTTATCAGTCCTGCCATCTTAAATCATTATTTGTAAAAGTACCACAAAGCCTGAGAGAATTGAGAAATCTTTATAAAATGGACTAAATATGGGACCTCATAATTCTGATGCTTTGGCTCACTTCTCTGGAGATTGGGAAAATTTTTGCTACTAATTTGAAATTGTGATTTCTGCTTAATTTTGTAAGAGTTGATCAGATTCTAATTAGATGTTAAAAATGAAAGGTTGTTATCTTACTTTTGGGTTTGGGAGGTTTGTTTTTGAAAGTTGAGGACAGCATCAGTGTTTGTATTGCAGCACCAAACGGACCAATATTTAGTGCACTTGCAATATGGAACATCAAATTGTGGCCTTGGGATAAAATCCACACTCTGGAACTGATCTTTGGGGTTTTCTGTAGACTTTTAAAATTTACAGTTGTGGTTATTGTAAAAAGTTTAGTCCTGAAGCCAGGGCATGAGATCTTAAACTTACAAGAGTATTATACAGTCATTAGCTACGTGAATTTTTGTGGACTAAAGAGCTACCCAGTTTTGTTACATTTTCATGTTAAATATTTCCTGTATGTGCATGAGGAGCAACCAGACTAGAACACGTTGATATCTTGGGGTTTAAGGTGTTTTTAGAACGGATTGCTCAAGTATTCCACAGCATGGCTGTGTTGTATTTACAGGTACATCCACCTAGTGTGTTAGAAACCCTGTGTACTTCTTCAGTCTCCTCTTTCTTACAATCCAAAGCCCCGTGCTGACATCATGTGTTACCTTTTAAAGTTTGCAGAGGTCCTGTAAGAGCACAGTACCTTAGAGGAGGCAGCTCATGAGGTGCAATTCCCATTGCAAATGCAGTTCCATTTATTGTTCCTTTCCTGGTACTTGCACTCCATTTCCATTGTGCTGGCTTTGAGCTTTCACTTTAGATACAAGCAACTCCAAATCACACTCACAGTTCAGCTGATCTAATGCTCAATCAGAGCGTTCAGAAAAGAAGTGAATATGGTTTTTGTAGAATATAAATGCTGTATATTGTTCTTTTGGGTTATGATTGACTATCAAAAGTAAACTTTACTTGGTTATAAAATGTGTAAAAACTTAATTTTCTGAGTGTTCTGACAGCCTGCTGGAAATTTTGCAAACTAACTGCATATTTTATTTGCAAAGTGAGGTACTTTAAGACATGTACTACAGCTCCATTAGGAACAGGTCCTTTAGATCATGTTTGTTGCTACTTGACTTTTCTTTTGGTGATACTGAGAGTCCTCTTGAAGCAGCAGTTAAAGCTACTTATTTAACCAAAAGCACACATAGAAGATGATTGCCTAATATCCATGGTTAATTAAACCCATTGACCTAAGACACATTTTTTAAGTAAATTGTACAGAGCTACAAAGTAAACAAGTGGAGTAATTCTTGAATAGCTGTACTGTATAGAAGCTACTGTGAGAATCAAAAAGTGTGCCCTACCTCTGGTTCACTTCCCTTGAGCTTCGAAAAAAATGGGCTTCCTATTGCCAGTTTTGTCAGCACAATTGTTACTTCATTACAAGAGCAACCAGAGCAGTTGTCAAGCCCTGCTGTAAAGCCCAGGGGTCCTGTATTTAAGCCACATCTTCGGGTTTCATCTCATTTTCTGTCAGCTTACAACTTGTTATTTGTCCCCAAAGAGTGACTCTACCACCAGGAGAAATGATAGGCATCACAAACAGTTGCAAGATAAGCCTTAAAATATTTTCTTTGAAATTCTCTTCTAAATAGGTTGGAAAGGATTTTTTTTATATACAAATCACTGAAATAACTTGCTTTTTCCTGATCTTCTCTCTTTTTACTTTCACCCTTGCCATTTCCCCAAAGCTGACTGACTGAAGCAGCTTTAGGGTGAATGGATGCCATGTGATGTACTACAGTAGAGAAAAATTGGGGTTTTCTCAGGACTACTGTTGTCTTCTCGAGTGGAACCACTTCTCTAGAAAGTTCTATGATACTTTTAAAGTAAAATGCAAAACTCATTTTGAATGTGTAATCATTTTCAGCTCAGCCATGTGAGTGCCTTTTAATTTTTTCATGCAATGCCAACTTTAATGGTACTGGGACTTTATCCATGAGGTTTCCTAATGGGTGTCACCAGAGAAAGGAGCAAGATTTGGCCTCAAGGTCTTCTGCCTGTGGACCACAGTAATGATACTTTGCATATTCCTGCTGGTGCTAAATCATTTGTTAAAAATAAAGATTCTAAATAGAAATTGTAAATAAAATATTTATGGCCTGGCTTTATCATTTGCCAATACTTTTTGGCCTTATTTGAAGTTTCCCTTTTGGATTTGTTGGGGGTTTTTTGAGTCTGTGGCCTGTGTGTGTTGATGTGGCAGGTCATTGGCAGGTGTGGCTCCCCGTGCTTTCTGCAAGGCCCAGAATGTTCCCTGGTGCATTAGGACACAGGTGACTTTTCACTGCTGCATTTCCACATTATCCTTCATCTTGTTATTGTTGCTGTTGGCACAAATAGTGTCAAACAGAACTCAACTGGCATTTGTCTTCTGCTAAAACTTCAAGAAATTCAGCCATTACTGAAAGCATTTTGGGAAGCTGTTGAGGATTCACAAATACCCATTTAAAGTAATGTTAAAATCTAAGTGTGCTAATTATCCTTGCCTATAAAATGAACTGGAATATAGTGTGGCAGTTGCTAATCTTTGCTGTAACTTGCTAGCATTTCACAATTCTAGCATCAGTTTAAGAACATTGTAAATACAGGCTTGGGGAGGAGTTACATTAGTTTCAGATCATGCATTACAGAAGAGTTTATAAGACTAGTGAATTAGTATTTTGAGACAAATTACAACATCTAGAACATGAAAATTAGTGTGCTGGTGTTAGGGCATAGAGGGCTTTTGATAGTCTGCACTTTTACATTCTTGAGTTTTGGCATTTTAACAAAGGAGCATTTAATTTTCCATCCTCTGTCTCATCTTATGCAGGCCTTGTAATCACCAGTTGCTGTCTCAAACATTTGTTTTAGTTAGCAGAGCAGGCAGGCAAATTGATGACTTGTAAACCCTTGTAGGATGAAGTTCTCGAAGAGCCATTTGGTTAAGTTGCCTTATTCTATTACATTGCACTCATGGTATGTCTCTGCTTTCTTGTTTACTGTTCAGACACTGAAGATGTGATGTAAAAATACGTGCTACAAATTTTTATTCATAAATGACTGATGAATACCTTTGTGTCACCTGTTAATACAGCTCTTGTAAATGATGCCTTTATGCCATCTGTAATACAGCTCTTGTAAATTGTTTAAATTATTTTTTTTTATAGATTCTCATTATTGAATGTACAGATTAGATCCCTTTAATATGTCACTGAGTAATTTGATTTGGGCCCAAATATGGCCAATGCTGTAATTCATCCCATCGAAACTGTAAATAATTCTTTACTGCTTGTTTGCATGAACGAAGTTTGGATTTCATTTGCTTTGTCATAACCCAACTCCTCTGTCATGGGCCTCCTTTTTACAGTTTATTTTCCTGGATTTATTACCATTTGTTCTGTACGAATGTTGAAACAGTACTTTGTCTTTTCCTAATAAATAATTTGAGATTGTTCATTGTTGGCCTGCGTTTGTGGGGTTTGGGAGAAGGATTGCTGGGTGTGTTCTTTTCCTTCAGCATCGTAAATTACTGAGGGTTGTGGTGGAATGTTTTTATGCTACACAACATGACTGGTGTGGTTTCATGTTCTTCATCTCTTAATTCAGTTCTTCACAACTCTGAGATTCAGGTCCTGTTTTTAGAACATTGGATGTCCCAAAGAACGTTTCATTTTGCAGTATTGAAGGCAAAAGTGTGCAGTGAAGGCACTGGAAACTTTCCCTTTCCAAATTAACTGGAGAGCACCTGCTGCTTCCTGGGGTGAATCCCACTGGTATTTTACTGATGAATAAAATACTTCATGTACAAACAGCACATTATGTATAAACTGATTACTCCTCTGTCAGAATTGCCCTTTGCTTCTGTTTTCAAAAGCCAAATTACATCAACCTGAAGTTGTTCTAACATGGATGCCTCATGGTCAAGAAGTTGTGAGGAATGAAGCCCTTGCCACAGCAGCATGTTGGCAGTGCATCCTGTGACAGGCTTGCTGTGCCAGGGACGGTTCTTCAGGGTTCTCTCCAAATATTTTAGCCATCCAAACCACAAATCTTTGCTTTAAACTGCCAAAACTGAAAATTCCCTTCTGTGTTCTATCTCCACTGAGCCTGGCAAAGAGAACCTCTGTACCACAGTGATATTTTTTAAGGGGAATGAGCTGCTGAGAAACACAAGTTCCTTCACAGGTTGAGAGGGTGCTGATTTGTTCAGTGTGCCTTTTCTTTTTAGTGCAGAAAATGCCTCTTAGAGTGATTTACAGTAGCCCTTTGTGGAAGCTGGTTTGCATTTCAGCTGGAGCCCTTAACTGCTGGTGCAGCCCTTGTGCAGGCTGGGGATGGGCAAACTGTGTGACCTTCATTTACTTACAAGTTTCTATGAAACAACTTACTCTAAGATGATTCAAGCCAGCTGTATTTGAATTTTTGTTGAACTCAGAAATGCAAACCTCTAATAATACAACTTCCCTCTTTTTAGAGTTAAGGATTAAAAATTACTTGCCCTTTTTCCTGGAGTGCAACCTCCCTGCTCTCTGGGCTTGTCTGTCCATCAACAGATATCCAATAAGTAGATCCACTTTGCCATTTTGGGCTACAGCACAAGAAAAGTAGTAGCAGTCACCTTGTGCACTGTGTGTGGGAAAACCAGGGGTGGCCACATTGTGCTGTTCCCAGCCCCGAGGGAGCAGGCAGATGTTGACCAAGATCTGCAGGTTTCTGGCTGCTTGGAGATCAGCCTGCAATCTGTGAGTAATAGAGTGTTTTCCTCCCTTTGCTGAAGGGGCCGTGTTAAATGTATAAAAGGCTGAGTCTTTCATAACCCAGGTGTGTCCAGATAATGCAAATTATTGAGCTGCCTCTGGCATAATCTGTTCATGTACTTTTTATATCACAGACTTTGGTCTGGTTTGCTGTTTGTGTAGAGTTACTGATGCCACTTGATAGCAGACAATACCAATTCCCAGGGGAAATTCCCTGGTAGGTGTACAAGGGTTTCCAGCAGCAATTTAAGAGGAAAAGGCATTGCTTTTCAGATTTTTCAGGTCCCTGTTGGGGAGCTGCTTGCAGGGTGTGGGGAATGCTGAGCTGGTGCTCCAGGCCAGCCCTAGGACTGCAGGCATGGCTGGGGTGGACAGCACCAGCCCTCCCATGGGTGCCTCTCCCTGCTTTCCACCCAATGTGGTGCTGTTACTCCACTGTCCCCTGGTTAAGCAGAGACGGATTCACCTTTCATTGAAGGCACGTGTCTGAGCTGATGCTGTGCACCAACAGGAGCAGAGTGCGTAAGGATAAGGGTGGAAAAAGGTACAACCCAAATAAACTCAAAACTCAACAGTCTGCAAGACCCCATACTTTGAAAGTTGATACCAGGAGAATTGCACGTGTGCAACGTCTAATAACCTGATCTCCTTTCTGGCCATTTTATTTCTTTTAAATTTGCAATTGATTCAGCTTTCAGTCTGGGGTATTTAATGGCAGCCAGTTTTTAAGACAGCCACATTCACCATCCTCTGGAAACCAGTCTGCTTTCCATTTCCTGCCCCTTTTCCCAAATCCATGGTCTCACAGCTGTTGGTGTGGGGACCCACAGGCAGAGCCATCTGTGAGGTGTAACATCAGCTCCTGGTTCAGCCAGGAAAGGTGAGGAATTTCATCAGCATGAAGACATTTTTCTTAAGAACTTGTAGAAGTGGTCACTGATTCTCTCCAGCCATCATTTGCAGGAGGTGTGTGGCTCCCAGTTAATCCATTACTACACCCCAGCTGCCTCTGGTATTTTTGGGTGCTTCTCAGCTCAAACTGAGACCTGCATGAGACAGGAAAACACTTTGGTCCTGCAGTTCTCACACCCTTTAAGGGTTTGATTCTGCTACCAAAGGAAAACAAACAACGTGGTGGGCAGAGTAAAAAAACCTTCAGACAAATAGATACTCAGACTTGCTAAGGGCAGATTTAAAAAATGTGTTCCAGCTCCCACCAGGAATGTGTTTTGGATGTTATAAGCATTTTTCACACCAAACACTGCTGCTCTTTGCTCTGAAGGGTGAGAATGGAACCTCTGGGGATCTCATAGGAGGAGTGTGATTTCAAGTTCTTCATTTTCAGCTGCTTTTCTCCCTCACACTGGGACCTTGCACAGGGAAGGGGGGCAGAGAGCTGCCAATGCAAACAGCTCTGCTGCCAGACCAAGAGAGGAGCTTTAGGCAAACACTGTAGTATGCAGGAGGCTCCCTGAGCACACAGATACAGTTACAAAACACTCCACAGTGTGTTCCAGCCTCCAAAATTTATGCAGTATTAATTAATGTGGTATTAATTTTAAGCTGTTTGCTGACAGTTCACTAGCTATGGTTGTGCTTTGGCTCTGTGTCCTTTTTTCTCTGTATCAACTAACAAACCCAAGATTAATCTTGACAAAATAACTGCTCATTTCCCACCCAGGGCTCCATAGGCAGTGTCTCAGTGCCATGATTTCCCCCAGAGGATCAGTTGGGGTGGCTGGGAGTCCCCTCTTGCCTGTAGCCACAGACAGTGGCACTAAATGCTCACCCCATGTGGTTTTGTATGATAAATATGGGACACGTGGGAACATAGTTTAGTTGTGGGCTTGGCAGTGCTGGGGGAATGGCTGGACTCAATGATCTTGAAGGTCTTTTCCAACCTAAATGTTTCTGTGTCTTCCTTTAACTGGAAGTGTTCAAAAAACCTGTAAATGTGGTGTTTATGGACATGGTTTAGTGGTGGACCTGGCAGTGCTGGGTTAATGGTTGGGCCAACATCTAAAGACACATATATTTCTAATTTACCTGCCTCTAGCACCTTTTCTAGAAGACCTCTAACCCTGGGTTTGATTTACTGGATATTAAAAATATCCATTAAAACCATTGATAATTTGTGTGAGACCTGATTTACCCTTATTGGTACGGTTTAGTATTGTATTTCAAGTCTGCATCTCCTTATCATCCTCTCCATTATTAAATGTAGATTCCACCCATCAGAGGCACTGATAGTTTGACCAAAACACATCTTTGAAAGGAAACTTTCACATAAAAACTGTGAGATTTTTTTAACCATCCCAGTCCAAACTCAAAGTCTCTTGATAACCAAGATTTTGATTATTTTTCTCCAAGCAATGTGTTTGCAAGAGGAGTCACAGCTATAGCCCCAGTTGAAGAGTTCTCTCTGAAAATTGTCCTGTCCCTGGTCTGTGTTTGCAGAGGTTCCAGATTTACTGGAGTCAGGAGACCCAACCTGCCATCATCTGTTAGTTCCTGCTGCCTTCTGCAGTTCCTCCTGGACATGGTGGTTGGTTCCAGGTGGACTTCAGCATTTCCATGGACCTGGGGGCTTTGGGTATCCCTGGGGTGTATTCCCACCCTGCAGCCCATCACTCAGAGGGGCTGCACCTTATGCTGGTCCTGGGGAACCTCTCCCACCATCCCAGGGACAGTACAGGCAGTTCACAGCAGTTAATGATCCAGCTCAGGAGCATTTGGTCTGAGTCCTGCAGTGACAAGAAGGTTTAATTTCTCCTCAGAGCAGGCAGGACATGTTAAGCAAGTGTGACACGTGCTGCTGCTCATGTTCCTGCTGTCAGCAAATCCTGCACAACGAGAGTATAAACTGATGGGAGGGAAGGTTGAGCCTTTGCTTCTGGGAGGTAAAACAGTGGCTCAGAGTTTGCCCCAAACAAGCAGACATGGTGTTGAAGCTAAAGGTTGGTTTCACAATCTGTGGGTTCCCGTGTTTAGGACATGCTGTTTAACCTAAAAAACATGTTACAATGCAATGTGATGGCACATTAAGGCTTTTGGTCACTCCTCACAATATTTAATTAACACATCACTGGTCTCTAGTCCCTGGAACTGTCACTGCAGTTGTTGGAACAGATTTCTCCAAATCAGAGGGTGTCAACAAAATACTAAGAGAAATGTCACACTCAAAACCTCCTTCCCAGTTGCTGCAGATCAAGCTGATGGGAAGTGTTGCTGGAGAAAAAAAAAATCCAGCATTTTTAGAGAGATTTCCTAACAGCCCTTTCAACAGATATGAAAGTAGATGTGTTGAAATAACACTTGTCACTTACATGTTTGTTTGAAATATGATTCTAGCTTAGAGTATCATTCATGATACCATTCATATGCCTGTGTTCCCTGAAGAAATAGGAGACTGCTCTCCTACCCTCTCCAGCTCCCACACATACAACAACAGGATTTTACTCAAAGGGAGTATCTCTTTCAAACTCAAATAATTTGCTGCTTGGCTCTTCATTCTCTGTCTTCAGAGACATGTGATCCTCTTGAGCTGCCAATTTTTAGCCTGGTATAGGATTATAAATATATCATTCTCATGCTAAGAAAACTAAAGGGTTTGGGGTTTTGGTGTGTAGTTTCTCATTGTTTGTTTGCTGGGGGCTTTTGTGGGTTTTTTTGTTTGGTTTTTTTTGTTTGTTTTTGGTTTTTTTGCTCAACATTTTTCTTTTAGGGAATTTCCTGGGAAACTGAGAGCGTTTTATTTTAAAAACAAATTAAATAAATCATTCCTTCAGCTCTTAACTCTGCTTTTCCTGCTACTTGGGTATGGATGATCTCTGTGTAAATTGCTGGAAAACATGCCTTCATTCTTAAAACACTTTCAATCCCTTTTTATTGAAAAGGTATTCAGTTTTGTTGTGACTCCCTCCTGTCTTCACAGAGCTGCTCTGCAGGGCACAGCCTCTCCCCAGAGTGTCACTAGTCATTCCTCAAGGGCAGAACTGCTGCTGTGGGGCTGGTGAGCACTACATCTGGTTCAGTGTGGTATCTCTAGGTGCTCCTGAGTGTCTGCAGCACTGCATTTTTGGCCTTGGCCCCAGCAGCACACACATCTCAGTGCTCACCAGTCCTGTGGAACTCAGATTTGGCCCCACGGGAGCCCAGAGCTGTTTCCAGCAGCCACCACAGAGCCTTCATGGAAGCATAGAATCGATTGGGTTGGAAAAGACCTCCAAGATCATCAAGTCCAACCCTTGGTCCAACTCCAGTCCCTCTACCAGATCATGGCACTCAGTGCCATGGCCAAGCTCAGTTTAAAAACCTCCAGGGATGGGGAATCCACCCCCTCTCTGGGCAGCCCATTCCAATGCCTGAGCACTCTCTCTGCAAAGAATTTGTTTCTGATCTCCAACTTCAATTTCCGCTGTCAGAGCTTGAGCCCATCGTGCCCCCTTGTCCTATTGCTGAGTGCCTGGGAGAAGAGACCAACCCCCACCTGGCCAGAACTTCCCTTCAGGCAGTTCCAGACAGTGCTGAGGTCACCTCTGAGCCTCCTCTTCTCCAGGCTAAACACCCCCAGCTCCCTCAGCCTCTCCCCACAGCACTTGTGCTCCAGTCCCTTCTCCAGCCTCGTTGCTCTTCTCTGGCCCCGCTCCAGCCCCTCAATCTCTTTCCTCAACTGAGGGACCCAGAACTGAACACAACACTCAAGGTGTGGCCTCTCCAAGGCAGAGTCCAGGGGAAGGGTCACTGCCCTGGGCCTGCTGGCCACGCTATTTTTGATACAGGACAGGATCCCATTGCCAGGCTGTGCCTGAGCCCAGGCTTTGCTGGGACACAGGACGGTGGTTTGTGGGTGACCCCGCTGGTCCTGCCAGGACTGAATGCCCCTTGGTGCCCCATGTGCTGCAATTCTGTCACACACAGTGAAGAATTTGGGCAGTGGTGCCAGTAAAAGCACTGACATGATGTGTGTGAATAGGCAGAGAGAGCAGAGGGGGTGTGATGGGCTTTGGTAATCCTGGGTACCTCCTCCCCACAAACTCTGCCCTTGACAGGGTGAGGAAGTCAAACTGCTTAAACAAGTTTTCTTTAGTGATTTAGGCTTAATAGAATCTTCCTTAAGTCTTTAAATTGTTCCCCCAAAATCTGACATTGGTCCTTTTAAGCTGCCTATTGCCTCCTTCAGCGCCGGTGCTGTTACTGATGTGACTCTGGGTTCCCTCACCACAACAGTGCCCTGGCCAGAGCTAATACCTTTCCTTCTAGGGCAGCAGCCCCTGGATCTCGCCTCATGCATGCCCAGGGCTTTTGGTTCAGGGGAAAGCCTCGTGGTGGAGCTGAAGGAAGTGCCTCCAGCTGGTGCTTACAGTCAAATGTTTGCACTAGCATATTCCCACTAGGCTGCCTGAACAGCAAAATATTGAGTTCAGTGCACTCTCACTACTTGATGTTTTTATCATTTAAGGCTTGAGACAACTTGTAAATGCTTAAAATAGCATGAAAATCCCTGTGCTGGCACAGACTCCCAGCCGTATTGGAAGGCTGTCTGCTGTTCTCCTGGTGTGGAAGTTTCATGGGTTCCAGAGAACAATTATAGTACTGAAAAATTTTAAATAACCAAAGCTATGTGGCAGTTATCATTTAAAAGGAAATCCATAGCTTAAGGGTGTCAGAATAGCAAGCTATTTAAAAATCAGAACTGATGAGCAACCAGGTGTCCATCATGTGAGAACCTTGGCCTCAGAGTATTCCATTAGAGGGCCACCATTGATTTCCATAATTTTTTAAAGTTATTAAATGAAACTTTTTTATATAAATTACAAATTGAACACTATTTCCAGGTTCTGTATGTTCCAGGAATGTAGTATGTATCATAAACTTTCCTGAGTGAAGGAAGGAGGAAACAGGAAGGGTTATGAGGAGCAGCCGAGCATTTTCTCCCAACAGCAGCTCAGCTGTGGGAGCAACAGCTCATCCTGGAGCAGGAAGATGAACATTAACATTAGATCTTTTCCCATGGACAGGCTCGTTTTAGCACCCCTCGTTTTAGCAGCCCTGGCCTTGGGCTTTTTCAGGACTCCATTTTTCCAGGTGGTCCCCAGAGTAAAGCTAAGGCAGGTCTGCCCTTTCCCTGCTGGGAAGCAGCTCCTCCCTGCAGAGGTGCCAGGACTGGGAGTGCTGTGACTGCTGCCATTGGTGCCTTGGCTCTCACTCCCTGATCCCTGAAGGTCTCTCACCTTTGCCAACAGAGAAGTGAGTGTTTGCTTGGGAAGAAATGGGAATTGTGGCCTGTCTGTGACCATGTGGCTGTATCTGCCCCATCACGAGTGCAGTGTGGGCTCCCACAGCTCCCCACGGGCTCTGTGCCAGTGCCTGGTGACCCCTGCTCTGGCACACAGGACAGGGCATGTGCTGGCTGGTGTTTTTTAGAAGTAATGAATCCAAAATAGGAGACATGGACTTGAGCAGTTGGATGGGTGCTGTCCCCCAGCCCTGTCCCACCGCACCGAGAGTGTCCAGAGGGTGGGAAGTGCCAGCTCCTGTGAGGCAGATGTGAGGCTGGTCCCTCAGAAGGGGGGGCTGACCTTTGCAAGAAAACATGACTCCCAGTATACCTGTCTCCATTCACAGAGCCCTTTGTCCTGCCTTAGATAATTAATTCTAAAATCTTGATTGAATACCCCTCTGGAGCAAGAAGTGACCAGATTGTACCAGAGGAATGTGACTGGGGCTGAGAGAGGCATGGGCTGCTTTTACCACTGTGGTATTTTAACCAGTGTTATGGACAACAGAGAGCAGGTTTGCTCTGACTCTGAGAGGAAACAGTAACTGGGGATATCTGATCGAGTTACAGCTTCCCTCTGCCAATGAAACCCCCCCCTTGGCATGGGCTGCTCTGGGAAATGACAGCTTTAGGTGTTAGACTAGAGGAGGAAGGAAATCTCTCACGTTGATATTCAGCAGCTGAGATGGCCAAATTCTGCATGTAAAGGAATATCAGCAATTCCTCTTCCTGGAGTGTCTTGGCATATTCTGGTGATGATGCCCAGCCCTGCCAGGGGTTTGCAGACACAGGACACCTCTTGGCTCACTTGGTCAGTGTGCCATGAGTGCTGCCAGAGGCCTCTGGCTAAGTGATAAGCTGCTTATCTTCAGACTGTCTATTATTTAACTCTGAACAAATGCTCCTCTGCTCTGACAAATAAATAAAGTTGTCTCTGGGCAAAAGAATGACTGGAGTTTGACCTTATCTGTTAAATCATTCTTTATCTTTTTTAACAACATGCACATGATCATACACTGCTTTAAATCTTCCTGAGAGAGAGTGGCAGTATCCAAACACATGGTTACCAGCTGCAGCCAGCAGCTAAAACATCACACCCATGGTCTCTTCAGGTGCAGATGAAATCCAGATGCACACACAATTGAGTTCTCCACAAGGGAGATGATAAATGGTACATTAAAACCATTGTATTTGGCCTTTAAAGCTATAGAGACATTCAGATTATTTTTGCAGTGAATCTAATGACTAGTTGCTGGCTTTTTTTTTAATGTATTGTTTTACCATTCTGGATAATTTAAAAATGCCAGCATTACTGAAATGCATCTGCTGAGGGAGGATGTTTGCTACATCTCAAAACGGCCTGGTGTTTTGGGAAATGTTTTGGCCCTCACAGGGGTCCCAAGGCGGAGATGTGAGTGTGAGAAGCTTCTAGGAATGTGGAGCTCTCTGCTGCTTTTTCCTAGCACAGCTTTATTTTTAGCCCTCCTCACGTTGAAAGGCTGTGTCTGGGAAACAACAGGAGGTACTTCAGCTCCTTTATGTGAACAGCCTGACTGTTCATTCTTGGTGATTTTTTTTTTTGCTTTATGAAACAGATTTTCTTCTTTACAGCTGTGAAATCTCCCCGAAATTGTAGGTGACTGCCACAGACTCATTGGGCATCAGTTTAGAAGCAAAATGATGCAGGAGTGCTGAGAGGCATCAAAACCAAAGCTCACCCTGTGCTCCTGGGAGGAGTGTTTGCTGTCCCCAGAAGACACTTCCAGGGCTGGAAGTGGCCATGGCCAGCACCTGCCCCCCGCCCAAAGCCCTGACCGCTGCAGAGGGGCTGCCTGGAGGTGCCACCAGCAGCTCAGGGCACATTATGGGGCTGGGAGAAAAGCTGTCAGGGTAAGAGGCATGTCAGCCATGGCCAGTGTGCCTCTGGTGGCTCCTTCCTGCCCTCTGAAAAATCTGTTGTCATCAGTGGAAGGATAACTACACTTCCCTGGGATCAGGCTTGCAGCAGAGCTCTGCAGGGGGCACAAAATGCATTTCACAGCTTTTAGTATCGAAAAGCCCTGGGTTTTGTTAGCATAACTACAGGGAGGTGACATTAAAGGTATCAAGCATTTAGTGTCCCAAAATGAACTTAAATGAGCATGATATTGTTACTTTGCCAGTTTAGTTGCAGCTGTTCCTGATGCTTTTTCCTTCCCCTTGAGCAGCAGTCATGTCCAAGTGCTGTGTGATGTTCCCAGCTGCCATGAGGCTGGTGGCAAGGAACTCTGCTCTGCCTTTGGAGAGTTCAGTGTCCTTGTGTCCCCTCATGCAGCTCACTGGGCATTGGGATGGAAAACAGCCTCTTCCATAGGTGTGTCTGCCATTGGCCTTTAGGTAGCTACTTCATTATTTTTTTAAAACCTAAGTGCCTTCATCATGTTAAGTCTCATCTTTGTGGAAGGGTAATTCCCTATGATGCATCCTGAATGTGGCCACCTGCACAGGACAAGCTTGCTGCTCCAAGCTTTTCCCAGTCAGGGAAGAGTGGGGAACATCCAGGATGCTCCTGCAGGGATAGCTGGGGATTGCATTCGTCCAAACCCAAAGAATTTTCTGTAATAGAAGCAGATACTTGATGCTTTCTCCTAATCATGATAGTAACTTCAGCTGTCTTAGAAACACGGGCCAAAAAATCAGCTCTGCATGTCAGTTTGTTGTCTCAAAAGCACTTCCCGTGCCTGAGAGCTGCAGGGTCTGCTGTGCAGGATGAGTCCCACCAAGCTCTGAGGAGGGGATGCTCAGCACTGCAGCTCACAGCTCAGAGCACTCACCGTGCCTGTCATCCTTGGATTGCGTCGCTCTGGGGGACATTAATTAAGTTGTCTTAATCGGGATGCAGGCTGGCAACATCAGTCCACAACATAAGGCAGCAGGTTCAGAGACTCCCCAGATGCTCTCAGAGCTGCCCTGGATGCAGCTGTGTGCTCAGTGAGGAGGTGTGTGCTCGGTGAGGAGCCGTGTGCTCGGTGAGGAGCCGTGTGCTCATTGAGGAGCTGTGTGCTTGGTGAGGAGCCGTGTGCTCGGTGAGGAGCTGTGTGCTCGGTGAGGAGCCGTGTGCTCGGTGAGGAGCCGTGTGATGTGCTCGGTGAGGAGCCGTGTGCTCGGTGAGGAGCCGTGTGCTCATTGAGGAGCTGTGTGCTCGGTGAGGAGCCGTGTGCTCGGTGAGGAGCCGTGTGATGTGCTCGGTGAGGAGCCGTGTGATGTGCTCGGTGAGGAACCGTGTGCTCGGTGAGGAGCCGTGTGGTGTGCTCGGTGAGGAACCGTGTGCTCGGTGAGGAGCCGTGTGCTCGGTGAGGAGCCGTGTGATGTGCTCGGTGAGGAACCGTGTGCTCGGTGAGGAGCCGTGTGGTGTGCTCGGTGAGGAACCGTGTGCTCGGTGAGGAGCTGTGTGCTCGGTGAGGAGGTGTGTGCTCGGTGAGGAGCCGTGTGGTGTGCTCGGTGAGGACCTGTGTGCTCAATGAGGAGCCGTGTGCTCGGTGAGGAACCGTGTGCTCGGTGAGGAACCGTGTGCTCGGTGAGGAGCCGTGTGCTCGGTGAGGAGCTGTGTGCTCGGTGAGGAGCCGTGTGCTCGGTGAGGAGCTGTGTGCTCGGTGAGGAACCGTGTGCTCGGTGAGGAGCTGTGTGCTCGGTGAGGAGCTGTGTGCTCAATGAGGAGCCGTGCGCTCGGTGAGGAGCCGTGTGCTCGGTGAGGAGGTGTGTGCTCAATGAGGAGCCGTGCGCTCGGTGAGGAGCCGTGTGCTCAATGAGGAGCCGTGTGCTCGGTGAGGAGCTGTGTGCTCAATGAGGAGCCGTGCGCTCGGTGAGGAGCCGTGTGCTCAATGAGGAGCCGTGTGCTCGGTGAGGAGCCGTGTGCTCGGTGAGGAGCCGTGTGCTCGGTGAGGAGGTGTGTGCTCGGTGAGGAACCGTGTGCTCATTGAGGAGCCGTGTGCTCGGTGAGGAGGTGTGTGCTCGGTGAGGAGGTGTGTGCTCGGTGAGGAACCGTGTGCTCATTGAGGAGCCGTGCGCTCGGTGAGGAACCGTGTGCTCGGTGAGGAGGCGTGTGCTCGGTGAGGAGCCGTGTGCTCGGTGAGGAACCGTGTGCTCGGTGAGGAGCAGTGTGCTCGGTGAGGAGCAGTGTACTCGGTGAGGAGCCGTGTGCTCGGTGAGGAGCCGTGTGGTGTGCTCGGTGAGGAGCCGTGTGCTCGGTGAGGAACTGTGTGCTCGGTGAGGAGCCGTGTGCTCGCTGAGGAGCCGTGTGCTCGGTGAGGAGCCGTGTGCTCGGTGAGGAGCCGTGTGGTGTGCTCGGTGAGGAGCCGTGTGCTCGGTAAGGAACTGTGTGCTCGGTGAGGAGCTGTGTGCTCGGGAGGAGCCGTGTGCTCGGTGAGGAGCTGTGTGCTCGGTGAGGAGGTGTGTGCTCGGTGAGGAACTGTGTGCTCGGTGAGGAGCCGTGTGCTCGGTAAGGAACTGTGTGCTCGGTGAGGAGCTGTGTGCTCGGTGAGGAGCCGTGTGCTCGGGAGGAGCCGTGTGCTCGGTGAGGAGCTGTGTGCTCGGTGAGGAGGTGTGTGCTCAGTGAGGAGCCGTGTGCTCGGTGAGGAGCCGTGTGCTCGGTGAGGAACTGTGTGCTCATTGAGGAGGTGTGTGCTCGGTGAGGAGGTGTGTGCTCGGTGAGGAGCCGTGTGCTCGGTGAGGAGCTGTGTGCTCGGTGAGGAGCGTGTGCTCGGTGAGGAGCCGTGTGCTCATTGAGGAGGTGTGTGCTCGGTGAGGAGCCGTGTGCTCGGTGAGGAGCCGTGTGCTCATTGAGGAGCTGTGTGCTCGGTGAGGAGCCGTGTGCTCGGTGAGGAGCCGTGTGCTCATTGAGGAGGTGTGTGCTCATTGAGGAGGTGTGTGCTCGGTGAGGAGGTGTGTGCTCGGTGAGGAGGTGTGTGCTCGGTGAGAAGCCGTGTGCTCGGTGAGGAGCCGTGTGCTCGGTGAGGAGCTGTGTGCTCGGTGAGGAACTGTGTGCTCAATGAGGAGCTGTGCGCTCGGTGAGGAACCGTGTGCTCGGTGAGGAACCGTGTGGTCGGTGAGGAGCCGTGTGCTCATTGAGGAGCTGTGTGCTCGGTGAGGAGCCGTGTGCTCGGTGAGGAGCATCCAGCTGTGGGGGGTGGGTGATGTGCCAGCTGAGGTACAGGTGAGTGTGTGTGCCCGTGACATGTGCTGGAGCAGCTTGGGAAGTGTTCCTGTGTGCTGAACTCCAGCAAACACCATCAAAACTCCTTTCTGGGGGACAGCAACCCAAATCTGCTGCCAGCAATACAAGTGGTGGATGTGTGACCTGTACCACCAGTGTCATCCATAACCACCTGCCATTCAAGTCCTGTTCCCATTAATTTCTTTTCCAACACTGATTTTGCCAGTTCAGTGTTCAGCCATGTGGCAGGTATTTGCTTTTGGTGCATACACAGTGTCTTCCATTTTAAAGGCATTTCAATCTCACATCCCAAATGGGGAGGAAACCTAAATGTAATGGTTGGATGTGCCTCTACTTCTTGCAGTATGTTCTTGGAAGAACATACTTTTTTTGGCACTGTTTCCAGGTGTGTAACTGAACAGCTTTGAGGCAGAGGATTTTTTATGTCACTTAGAGTGGACAGCATAGGAAAGAAGTGCCTTTGGAGCAGGGTGGTCCTCATGTGACAGGGTAACCCAAGTCCTGGAGGTCTTTTCCATTTGATCAGTCTCTGCACAAAGTCATCACTCAGGTAAACCCTTTAAAACAGGAGAAACATCCCATTCCAGTCCTAGATTGGGCTGCTCTTTCAAAATAAATCCAAATCAAACCCCCAAACCCCACAAAACCCACCCCATGTAATACAGATCCCCAGTTCTGGAGATGGCAGGGTGTGAGCCATGGCACAGACCGTGAGTGAGGGAGCTCTGGGAGGCGGGAGGAGCCGCTGGGCAGAGGGTGAAGGCAGCAGGGTGGGAATGCAGAGGTGCAGAGTGCCGGGATGTGCATGGCCTCGCTCCTTATTTATCCTTCTGCGCAGAGGGAACAGCTGTGTTTACAGCAGGCAAAGTCAAGCCTCGGCGCTGGGCTGTGCTCCGTGGTGGGGGCAGCTGCCCTGGGCTCTGCTCCCTGCTCTTTCCAGAGGGATGTTCAGGAATTACCTGCAGACTTCTCCTGTGAAGAAACTTTTCCAGCCCAGCTTGGGAGGCAATAGGCAGGAGAGTGGATTTGCTGTTGTCCTGAGGTGCTGCAGCTCCTCTCCAAGAGGCTGATTCATGAGGATGGCAGAGCAGGGCAGACCCCACCTGAGGAGATGCCTCAGTGACCACCCCAGGGGCTCTGCCAGCAGGGCCTGGGACGCCTTCTGGAGAACTGCCAGGGAAAAACGCCTCACAGGTCAGTCCAAAGGCAGCTTTAATCCCATGCTGGTGTGAGTCACACATCAGGGCTATGGTCTTGATAAAGGAATGAAAATACCTTCACTTTTTTGGCAAGTGAGCTCCTTTAGTGCTGCTCTGTCGTGTGTTGCACCAGAGTGCTGCCTTTGTCAGGCTGCTGTTGCACTGGTGGGATTCAGTGGGTGTTTTGAACTGATGGTTTGTATATAGAGCTGTGCATATTCAGGCTGACACAGAAATTGATTTTATACTCTTCCTTTAGCTGGAGTTTTGTAGGCACTTTGAAGCACAACAGCATCAGTCAGCCACGCAGCACCGAACAGCCCCTTCTCAAGGCACCTGAGTCATTTTTAAAGCTTCATTTTTAGTGCTTACAGAAATCATGGACTGGTACCCACACAGTTTTTCAGGGAGCCTTTTTAGGATGTCAAAAATGATGCATATCTCTGTCCAGCCACCTTTCTACAAGCCTTGCACTCCGAGTTCTCCAGCCATGTATTGGCACATGCAGAGGTGGGCAGAGCAGACCCTGGGGACAATACCAGGCTGGGGGGTGGCAGGTGTGGGGCTGAGCTGGGAACCTGCTCTGTGTATCCCTAAGGTGAACAATGGGCAAAGGCCTGAGCTGTTCCTCCTCTCCAGCACGTGGTCCCCAGCAGGGATCTGGCAGCATCTCTGCCAGAGCAAGAGTAGTAAGTGCTCTAGTTACTGAAAATGGCTTTCTAGATTCTTTTTCTTTGGAGCAGCTTGGTGGGGTGTGCATAGCTCTTTCCACCTGTGTTCATCTCACAGAGACAGGAGGTTTTGTAGTAGCATTTGACTCGCTGATCTCTGGCCAGCAGGGTGTCCCTCTCTCCAGCCCTGAGAAAATGTTCAAAATGAATCAAGAGCCCACAGGCACTTTGCTTGTTATAAGCAGACCTTTCAGAGGTGCCAAGGGGCTGGACTGCTATTGTAAATATCCCTGTTCCTCTTTCAAAACAAGAACCAAATTACTCTTTGGGCTGAGGTTGCCTTTCAGTTCACAAGTGCATTGATGCTTCTAGTGAGGCACAATACTCTCCTCCCCTAGGATGGAGCAAAGAGACTGTTAAATTAACTGGGGACTTTCAGTGGAAGAACAGGGCATTGTGCAAGAACTCTGAGTTGGGGGTCTCCAAGGTCCTCAAACTGCTTTGAAAAGCCTAGCTTTAATGTGAGTGGGCTGATCGTGCCTCTGGTGTTGAAGCACCAAGGGGTTTGTGCTGAGCTGAAGGGCAGTACCAAACCCAGTCACTGCTGCCAGTTGTGGAGTCCAACCCACTGAACCAGCACCACAGTCCACTGGAAGCAGAGGGGTTCCATCACATGTTGGTACAGGATGTGTTTGTCAGGAGGAGTGTCAAGCCTCTGAGGAGCAGAGTGACACACGTTCTGCCAGGTGGATGGCCTCTTTTTTCTGTAAACCAGTAGCCAGAACTTGAATTACAGCTCTTCCAGATGTTGGGAATAAGGCTCAGCACCATCAGGGAGCCTTTTCAAGGAGGGCATTGTTCAGGCACTGCTGTCTTGGGAATGTTTGTGTTATCCTTCTGCCCTTGGGTGTCGGGAAGGCACAAGCTCTATTCCTGAGGCAGGAGCATATCAGGAAGACCAGACATCAGGACTCTCTTTATTGCAGCTCTGTGTTTCTCAGAATAAAGTTGCAAAATAGTAGTCCTGATATTAATTGGAAATTACATATGCACACATTCACACAGACCTTGAGAGAAATAGCACATCAAACTATTTTTTACTTTCAAAAATAACAACTTAACAAATAGAAACTCTTTCAATGGTTCCCTGTGAAGAAAGGATACTTCTGATTGAACTCAACTTCTCCCTACCCAGTGACACTCTTGAGGTGGTGCTCAAAATCCCAAGCTACAGCTATTTAAAAAAACCACAGAGATCATCTCTTATTCCAAATGCAAACTAATGGGATTTTGGATATCTGGACCTCTGGTCTTTAAGGTATTTCAATTCTAGAGAGCCTTTTACTACAGCAGTTCTGGCAATTCCTTTGGCTGTTCCCTCCTGCCATCTCACATACCCCAAAAGCACAGGCCTTTGTCCTGAGGGCTGTGCTGGTACCTGTGCTGTTGTTGGTGAGATGACTGGAGCTGAGGTTTCTGTAGACATGAAATATGACCTGTTATTTATCAGAGGAGAAGAATTATTTTTAATACAGTGTGTTTGATAGACTCACAATACAGAAAAGTAGGAGAAAATTAGGCATTGCTTTGTCAAAGTAATTCTTCAAAGTATAACTGTACTGCTTTCTGTTACGCATTGTAAGTTATTGTGAGTTCAATCATGCCTGAGATGTTATTAATTCTTTTATTTAATGGGTTAAAACTGAAGATGATGCCAAGAAAGCAACCATATTCAGTAGGGGTGATTTCTTCTGCCTAAGATTATTGCATCTGTTCTCTTCTAAAAACAATATTGTGATAACTATTTCCAAAGCAGTAATTAGGGAACTCTTCAGTTGTATTTCTGGGTCAATGCAGAGAAGGAGAAGAAAATAAAGCCCCAGGAATGGTGCCATCCCATTCTGGGCTGGGGCTCTGTGCAAACCTTTCCCAGCACTGCATTCCCAGTGTTCTCAGCCTTGGAGGGCACAGGATGTTACAGCAAGAATGGCCATGGGATCCTTCAGCAAGAGGTGGGATCCCAGGAGGATGCCAAGGGCTGCCTGGAGCGATGCCTCGTTCAGACCCATGTCTGCCCTGGTGCCTCTCCACTGCACCTGGAGGTCTGGGCTGTGTTTGGAAAGGGGAGGAACTGTGCAGTGAGCTGTGCTTGCAGCCATTTGTTTCTATTTTGGGACATAACATAAACCATGCTGGGAGCTTTTGAAGGGGAAACAGTCCAGGGCTTTTTGAAGCAAATCACATTGTGCCAGTCCAATAAAGATGCTCCCCTGGGCTGAGCCCATGCTGCTCCTGCTCCTCTTGGCACAGCCCCAGCACCTTTGACCTGCCCAGGTCTCCCTGTGACACCTTTAGGGCCAGGCCCTCTGGACATACAGTTAAGGGATTGTAGAGTGGTTTGGCTCCATCTGGGTTGGGATTTTCCCCCCTTTCTA
This sequence comes from Pithys albifrons albifrons, assembly GCF_047495875.1. Classification (NCBI taxonomy): domain Eukaryota; kingdom Metazoa; phylum Chordata; class Aves; order Passeriformes; family Thamnophilidae; genus Pithys; species Pithys albifrons. Next base: position 5,535,483 of record NC_092472.1, read on the forward strand.
GTCACCACCAGAGAGTTGTGCTGGCTCTTTCCCAGACACTCTTTCCCTGCCTGTGTCTATCAGGCACCAATAGCCTGGGCTCTGCTGGGCTGGTGTCTGAGCACAGAGTTCCACCAACCCTGCTTTGGGATGGAACATCTCGTGTGACTCACTTTTGCCGGGGTGACATTTCAGAAGAGAGAGTTACACACGAGTTGTGCTGAGCTGTGAGAAAGCAGCATGGACATGTTTTCTTAAAGAGAAGAGAGAGAGCCATGGGTAGTATTTGCTCCCCTGCACCAGCTGCCATAGCTGTGATACAGCTGCTTCTTGGCTTGCCCTGGGTTCTGTGAGAAAGAACAAGCAATGGCTACCTGGGCTGAGCCTTGTCCTGGCTCAAAGAAAGAAATGGAAAGAAAGAAAGGAAAAGAAAGGGGAAGAAGTTTTGTATAACTACAGCCAAAAGGTCACATGATGACAACTTGTGAGCACCAGCTCCAGGTGACTTCCTGGAGGAGCTGAAGAAGCTTGGCTAATTCTTTGACAACAACTGATGCCATTACTCCTGGGCTGCTGTGCTTAGCCCAGACATCACAGTTAAGGAAAGAAATGGGTAAGATGGGTAATGCTTCCACTGGAGACCATGAGAAAGACCCAGCTGCTGGACCCCTCTTTGTTCCTTCTGGCTTCACGATCTCCAGCAATGACAGAGACGACCAGCAGGAGCCTGTAGTGTTCCCACACTGGGCTACAAGTTGAGGGAATGCTGAAACTCTCAGCACTTGGAGAAGCAAGCCCCAGAAGAAGGGCTTTAAAATTTATACAATTTTTATTGCAGGAAATTTATTATTATTAAATGCTAATTATAGGAAAAACAAATTGGTCATGCTCTCCTTCTGCCTTTTCTGTCTCTATTTCCATCTCAGATGCCAGCATCTGCCCTGGCAAACCACCTCCATGTTGCTGCCCTGCTTGTTGCCAGCTGACCCGCTCACTACACGGCTTGTGCTCACTCACTGCAAGCTGCACACAAATGTACTTCTCTGGCTTTGTAAACAGGCTAAAAATACCGTGGTGCTGCTCCTCTGAGGGCCCAGCAGTTCAGAGAGGCTGGGAAGGAAGCTGGGTCAGGCAGCCTCCGGGGAGCAGGCGTCACATGGAGGCACAGAGCCACAGGATGGGCCCCTCCAGCCACAGCACTGGTGTCCTGCTGCTCCAGCAAGCCAGGGGTGCCAGATCTCCCTGGATTAGTGTTTATGGTGTGAGAATGAGGGAGATGTGACTTGGAAAGCCCTAGGGCTTTGTGCTCCTCTTTCCAAGAGGAATTTTTGTCTCTGCTGTATGGCTGTCTGTGCTGGGTTTAGTGGTGCAATGTCCTGCAGAGCTCTGGCCTCTCCAGAAACTGCCACCCAGGGGTAACACCATCTGCCAGGCTCCTTTTCTGAGGGTGCCTTATGTGAGGCTTGTGCTGTAGGAAAGGAAGTTAGGAAAGATTATTCCTTCAGACATCCTATTTCAGGAGGCACCAAAAGCTAATTTCTCTACTCACCACACCAGTGTACCTGTTAAGGTATGTGCCTATCCCATCCACATCCCAGTCAGCATGACCAGGACCTGAGTCTGGATGTCTCCCTCCACAACTGACACTGAAACATTTCAACCAGAAACTTCATCAGGAGGTATTTCAGTTTGCTGTATGTGTCTGGTAGGCATTAGGACCTGGGATATTTTTTGATTTTCCTTTGTTAGTGCTTAACCTTGTTACCTGGTGGGAGATGGTGTGGCAGAGAGTTAATCAACACTGAGCTCAGGCACCCACTATGTGCTGTGAGCAGCTGAAAACAGAGGCCAGGGGTCAGCACTGCTCTCATAGCAGTGATGCCTGTGGTCTCTGCTGTTGTACCCTACCTTGCTGCTTCTACCTCTCCACTGTAAACTGAAATGTCCCCTGTAAGAGCCACAGCTTGGCTGCTTTCCCTGGTCTGTGGGAGCTGCCTGGTGTGGGCAGTTCAGTCTCAAACAAAGAGGGAGAACAGGTCCAGAGCTGAATAAATGCACATGATGGGCAATAAACACGTGAAAGCCCAAATCTGCTACTAACATCCTCTAGTCTCCACCTGCCTGAAAACCCACACAGCACTCAGGTGAGCTGCCATGAAGGTGGGTGCTGCAGCCATTCAGCCATGCACCCACTGCCTGGTGTGACAGTGCCCAGGACTGTTCAGTGACAGGGAAATTCCAACAGTGATCAGCTGCCTCTTCTCCAGAAAGAACAGATTCCACAGAGAGACTATTTTAAAGAAAATAACCTTTGCTGTGTAAAAGAGTTTCAGTATATGAAAGTTTTTGTGTAAAAGCAATGACTCTGGCATGCTCTTCCCATGGCCTCTGGCAAAGCTGGAGCAGAGTGTCAGGGTGGTGTCCCCACTGCAGCACTCAGCAGAGCCTGCTTTGCACTGAGCTCACTCTGCTGGGCCGTGCTCCAGTTCATCGAGGATTTCTCACTGATGTAACCGCAGTGCTTCGAGTACCCCTGCGCGTCCCATTCGTCTCCATCCTGCAGCTGGCTGAACTGTGTGCATCCTGTGCTTATCCTGCCAGTATTCCTCGCTGGGACCCATGCCACCTGCACCTTTGGCACTGCCAAGCGCAATCCCTGTCGCAAGCTCAGTTGCAGATACTGATGTGAGATGGCAGTGGAAGGGGCTGCCGCTGAATTCCGAGGGGGAGAGAAAGGAAACGGCCTGTCAGAGCCCCGCCGAGATGTGCAGAGCGGCTGGAGGGAGCTGTGACCGAGCTGCTCTTTCCCAGGGAGGATTCTCCACCCCGTCCTGGGTGGGATCTTGGCTGTCCTGCTTAAAGCCGAGCAGATGGGGTTGGAGTTCAGTTGCCCAAGGCAGGACTTGCTTGCTTGCAGGGACACAGGAATAACTTCTGCACAGGACAGTGATCTGCTGCAGTTCACTCTCCCCATGGAAGGTAAGAGGACGTTTATTTTCTTTCCTTGGTTAGGCTATTACTTTGCTGTAACGATATGAACCAAAAAATGAGGCATGAACTGTTGTGGGAGATGGAACAGCAAAGGTGTGGGTCTGGCTCTTCCTCCTGGGATGTGCTCATTTGGGCTCATTTAACAGGAAACAGAAAGTTTTGCAGTGATTGATTTTGTTTAAGACTTAGCAAAAAAAAAAAAGTTATTAGAAATGTTGTGATCTAACACTTTAGCATGTGCAAGTCCCACAGAGGGCAGGACTCAGCGGTACAGCACAGCTGTCCCTGCAGGGCACAGCAGAAGGTCCCTGTCTGGCAAAGGTTTCTCCTCTCGAGGGGAACAGCCCCCCATACTTCTTCCTCCCAGGGATTGCCAGGACCCTCAGCACTCCCGCCGGAGTCCCATTCCTGTGGTGTGTGCACAGCCAGGGCAGGGAAAGGCTTTCCCAGGGGGACCCAGCAGGGTGGTGGAGCTGGGAAAGCAGCAGCAGTGCTGTCAGCAGGGACAACATATCAGCCCTTGGGAAAACATCAGTGTGGAGGAGAAGTCACCCTGAACAACGATGCCTTTTCCTGAAAAGTGATAGCAAAAGTGATCTGTTTTTTGGGAGGAATGAAGGCTAGAGGGGACCTTTGGGGTGGGTGTCCTGAGCCTGCAGCAGTGGGTGGCTGCCTGGCACCCAGCAAGAGCAGGGGCTGGAGAGGGGCAGTGGGTGCTGCTCCAGGCCCCCATACTCAGCTGTGCCCCCAGGTCCCACCCGTGTTTCTCAGGGTGGTTGTTGTCTCAGCTGGCTCAGTCCTCCAGTTGCTGTCTTACCTCACTCCTGCTGTGCCCAGGTCTCTCTGGCAGGGCTGGAGCTGCCTGACAGCAGCCCCGGCTGTGGGAGTTGGTGCCCCACACTGGGGCAGTCCTGGCATTGCTCCTGCCATCAGCTGGGCCAGCCCCAGCTCTGCCTTTGCCTAAGGCTTGATTTGTAATGCTGAAAAAATCCTACAGCGACTGTGACAGCTCTGTAGGAGGGTATTAGGCATCTGTGTGTCAGATGGTGGCCTTTAGTTTATTGCTTCATGTATAACACTTTGTATTCTCAGGGCAGGAGAGGGAAGTGTTACAGTGAATGTTTTCAGAAAAGGAATTAGTGTCATGCTGTCCCTCCCCAGTGACTCTGCCCTGACAGACAGACACTGGGACTGTGGCTGCCCAGCCTCACTGGCAGCTCTGCTCTCACATGGGCTTGGAGGACTCTTTGCCAGGACCACAACTGGGAATAACACTGCATTTCTTGTCCTTTGCCTCTCAATAAAATAAATCAGGCTGAGTTTTCAACCCTCTGTTTGCTGATGCTTTCCAGCCAAGTTTCAAGTCAATTTGTTTCTCATTGCTCTGCGTCACTCTGGCAATGTGCCGAGCACAAGAACTGAGAAGAAACACAATTAGTTTGCTGCATTTGAGACCAGGGCTGAGCGGCCATCTGTTGGTATATGCAGGTCCTCCAGGTGATGGAAAAGGTGAAATTTTTTAAGGTAGAAAACTACTTGTGTTTCAGAAATTAATAACTTGTTGACATAAACTAAGAGTCATAAGAAAAGAGTGGGTTGCATTGGCAGGTATTCTGTAAGACATGGAGCGCTGATACAATGAATGCTGTAGGAAATGACCCAGAGGGGTTCTGGCCGGAGGGCAGGAGGGGCTGAGCCACTGGTCATGCCATGCTCAGCCACAGGGAAGGACCCTCTTTGCCCATGGCTGCTGTGCCACAGGGGCACTGGACAGGAAGGAGCCAGCATCCTCCTGCTCTCCTGAGTGCTACATTCCCTGGTGAGGGCTGCTGGCAAAGCCAGGAGGAGTCATGGCATGAAGCCCTGCCTGCGGTGGGCAGCAGGGCCATCCAGGTCCCAGCAGCACCTTTGGTGGGGTGCAGTGGTGGGGACACCGCTAGGGTGCTGCAGAGACACCTGAGCAATCATGGGGCTGCTGGGTCAGCACTTCTGGCTCAGAGCAGGAGTATCCCCTGTCCCAGCACTTCTCCTGTGGTCAGAGAGCTATTAAGAACTGAGGACATGGTTCAGGAAGCATTTTCATGCAAATTGTTCTTCTTTTTTGTATAAGTTTGCTGTTTCATCTTCTGAAGTTTGACATTTAGGAACACTTCCAGGGTTAACATTAGCTGACACCTGCCAAAAACCTGGTCCTCCAAAAAATCTGACACCTGCCAAAAACTAGTCCAGCAAGCCTTGCACAACAGGGGTTGAGCACACACAATGCCTGCTGTACCCATCCCTCCTCCACCTCATCCTGTTTCCCTTGATGCTCCTGGGAAAAGGCAGGACCTGGAACTGTTGGAAGGAATGCTTGTGTGGGAAGGGAACTTGGCTTCTCTGGTGAATACATCATATAGAATAAGTAACGACTTATGCATTAAACAAAGCTTTATGAAAGACAAATAGAAAGGAGAGGCCCTGCTGACAGCTCTGAAGGTTTTACTGTGATGCCTGACATGTTCTGGCACTTGAAGCCTGGGCACCACTTCTGAGTCTCAGAGTAGTTCAGAGACCTTAGGCAATTGAAGCAGGATTGGTGCTGCTCACTCTGGTTTCAGCTTCCTGGGGCTCTGGCACTGCTGACCTTGCTGTTGTTTCCATCATCCTCCAGGAGTGGGGTGTTTGTAGGGGACAGGCCTGTGGTGGGTGCACAGAGGGCACTTGTGTGAAAAAGCTGGTGCTCATGTGCTGCACAGCAGCTTCTCACATTCCTGCACTTCTCTGAAAGAGGATCAAAAGCATCCTCTTGAAGTTTGCCCTTTTTTCTCAGTTTTACTCCTCATATTTAGTATCTGTTCCTTCCTCCCTTCTTTCACAAAGCAGCCCAGTAATCAGATGACATCCCTGACTCACGCTGCCTAGGCACTCATGATAGGGCCTTTCTATTTGTTAGAAAAAGCCTATTGATTTAATTTCTGTATCATTATTCAAGCTAATATGGAATATGTCACTGATGGTGGTGCATGAAATCGAACAGTCTGAAAAAAAAGAATGGTGAAATATTAAATAAACTTTGCCAAAGGATGGGGAGGAGGTGGAGGTGAATGTGCAATAAGGCTACATGGTGCTGTGGCTGCTGCTCCTCCTCTCTGGCTGTACGAAGGCTGTGTGCCCCTGGCTTCTGGGAAATGTTGGCAAGGTCACCTGAGCTGGTCAGACACCAGCACTAGTCACTGCTGGGGGACATGGGTGGAAAGCCACGTCAAATATGGACAAGCTCTTTTCCAACCCCATCTAACTCCTATGCCATGAGTTGTGGCTCTGGAGGTGATGCTGGCAGAGCAGGTCACCCACTGGTTACCTGGGATGGGAAGAGGACAAGACCTGTCCAGGATCTCTCCTACCTTAAGCAAGGAAGATGAGAGCTGTCTGCCAAGGGGGATATACTGTTTCTGTGACCAGCACACCTTGGCCTTATTAACATCAGCTGTCATTCTCACTGTTACATATAAATACGTATTTATGCATACTGAGGCACCTGGAGAACATGTAATAGAGCAGCCCCACCTGGGCTGGCTGTCCAGGGGCTGTGGGAAAGGCCTGTCAGGCACAGCTTTCCCTGGCTCTGGGGTAACTTGCCACTAGATGTCACAGTGTGCTTGGGTTTGCGGGGACCAGGAGTGCCACTTACATTGGGGACCCCCAACCAACCCACCAAGACCAGGGCAAAACTGCTCCCTTAAGTCCCTCTGCTGAGCTGAAGCACACAAATAGCATCTTTATGTTTGTTCTTGTCTTTCAGAGCAGATTGGAAGCATTCTTACCTTTCATGTGTCATTCAGTAAAGTCTGAGAGATCAACAGATGACTGTAGAGGTTCACCTGGTGCCAGCCCACCGGGGTGAGCCTCGTGGGACCAGTGCCCTGACAGATATGCAGTGGCCCTGCTCCCACTGCAGCAAGTGTCAAACCCTGGTTAGCATCAGGTACTTTGGCAGGAGTGACACTCTGTGTGTGCTTCAAAGCTCTTGCTCCAGTGGGGACATGTTTTGCCATCAATCTGGTTCCCACCAGCACGAGGTGAACAGAGAGCAGTGCTCGTACAGCTGTCTGGAGCTGACCTCTGCCTAAACCATCCCAAATGGCTATTTATAGGCACACAGGAAACCATGCTGGACCCTGCACTTCCTCTCCCATCCAAGCTGAATCTTTTAATCAGCTCAGCAGCACAGAGAACGTTAATTTGTGTGCTTTTCCACTGAGCATTGTGCTGGGCAGTGGTAGGATGTTCATGCAGTCAGCTTTGGGCAGGCTGGTGATGAGATAGGCAAGTCACCTTCTGAATTTGTTACAGCTTTATAGAAATTGTATGTTGTACATTGTTAAAAGACTAGGAGTAGATTAGAGAGTGATGCATTTGCTAAATAGCTAAAGGAATGACAGATTTATAACCTCCTGGCTGAAGTGATTTATGTACAGACCCAGACTGGTGAGGCCACACCACTCCCTGCATGCAGGCAGATCTTGGTGAAGATTAGCTGCTCAATTAATGATGGCATCACTCTGCTGCCTTCCTTCACCACCAAAAATGAGCATGGCTTTGCTAATCTCAGACTGAACAAATGAACAAATGACACAGTCAGGTGTTACCTGGGGTGGATGGAGGATTCTTTCCTTGTGTTCAGTGGCACTGCTGAACCTGAGACCAGGATATGCCCAACCTGAGCAGGGATCTTGTGCTCTGGACACTGGTCCAGCCTGGAAAGCTGCTCCCTCCCTGCTCCCATCTTGCATACAGAGATGTTGGGTGGACACAACAGCTAGTGAGGGGAGACAGGGCCTGTGCCCTGCATGTTCAGGCAGAGGAGCCACTGCCTGAACCCCCAGAACTCAGAGAAATGTGAATTCCAGCTTGTGCCCCAGCTGTCTGGCACTGTGCTGCCCGATCACTGAGGAGTGTTCTCTCTGCCACAGACAGGATGGATGGGCTATTGCTGCAAGGCACCCGCTGCTATTAATTTTCACCACATGAATCTTTCTCACCACTAACACATTATTGTTTTGCTTTGTCTGGGATTGTCTTTCCCCATCTCCCTTGGCACCAGTCCAGAATATCTACAAATCTTACTTAGTCACAGTCAGTGACTGTGCCTTAATATTAGGAGTCTCCTAAAATACTCACAGTGCTGCTTTCTCCTTAGAGAAGGAGCTGAGTCTCCCTGTCATCCCCACTCACCTGCAATAGCTAACACAGCTAAAGGTGCTTGAGCAGAGCTGAGTTCTCCTCCAGAGAAGGAGGCTTTACTGGTTAGGGCCAGCCTACATGCTGGGGGGCTGTAGTGCAGTTTCAGCTCTGGGGAAATGGTGTAGCCTCACAGCATTTCATAAAAGCATCATCACAACCTTTCCCTTGCTCCAGGCAACTGATGCCAGGGGAGGCCACCTGCCCAAGCCCCAAAGACAGCCAGAGTGTGAGGAAGGAACCTTCCCCTTTCTGGAGGTATAGGTGGCATCAGAGGATAGATTTGTCTAACATTTACTGGTGTAGGATAGTGCTGGGACTTAGAGAAGCAACTCTTTGAAGAAAAACCCCAACATTAAAGAAAATTAACATAAACGTAATTTTCTGCAGTTATCGCCAATCTCAGATTAATTCTGCAGCATGACCAAACTGCTGCAAGGCCCCAGACTAGTTTGTTAAATATGTACCACTGTATATATTGAATGTGATCTCTGGACATGTGAGGGCTTCTGGAAGAGAGTGCAGATAAGAGCTGGCTGGAAGGCAGAAGCCCAGGAGCTCTGCAGGAGCAATCTGTGGGCACAGACACATGCAGGGCCCTGAGTTTCCTTTCACTTGTCGGGATTTTTTCACTCCTGTTCTGTTCTGCCACCCTGAGGTGTGTCAGGTTTTGATTTGCACCAGCCAAAGAGCTGCATGTGGAGCCTGGCCATTAAACCTCCTGCTGAAAAGCTGTGTGGCTGTTAGCCCAGCTCTGGGGAAGAAGTGGGGCTACAGGGCAGGTACCTCATGTTCCACAGCCAGCCATCCTCACAGCCAGAGGGTTTGACAGAGACTCCAGCACTGCTTTGTTCCTTCCCCAGGGCTCTGTGGGCATCCCTGGAGGTGCAGTGCATTAGCTTCTCCACCTCCTGAAGGCAGAAACAACTTTTCCACATTTATTCTGCTCTCATGTCAGCTGAGAACACAACACAGGCTTGTGCTGCATTCCCTGTGGCTGATCACAGTGCCCTGAGCTGGGACCTGTTGGTGCCAGGGGACTCTGCACCATAAGCAGTAAGGAAGGTGCCTCTGGGCTCTGCTTCAGAGCTGCCCAAATTGCTAACATTTCAAAACCACATAGACTTTGTCTTCAAATCCCTGTGTATGATGTCTGTTGAGGGCAGCACTGCTCTTTCCAGGAGAGGAGCTGGAGCTGAAGGTGGGCAGTGCCCTCTGGTCCCACATCCAGGTGTCCCACAAGTGTCCATGTGTCCTGCAGTGGGGCTGGGCAGGGCTGGGAGCACGCACAGCTAACAGGGCTCCTGCTGCATCCAGTCTCAACAGCAAGGGGCTGTGAGCACAGACCAGGCTCCTGGGGTGTAGAGTCTGTGAAGCTCAGGAAAAGAGAAATTCTTCTTTGGGATCTTTACTGTAAGCAGTTGGATGGTAGGGATTGTGATGGCTCTGCTCCAGAGGCAACCCATTCCCGGGTGAGGAGGCAGTGATGATGGATGCACCACAGCCAGCAGGTCTCCAAGGGGGAACAACCCCCAAAACCTTTCTGTGCCCAGTGAAAATGCACAGGAGAGCAGCTACTCAGTATCTGCCTGAATTAAGTGTCTGGCTCAACATCAGGCCAGATGAACCAGTGGGCATTTTTCCCTTGATGGAGATCTCCACAACCAGCCAGCTAGAACCTGGGATCCATCTACATGCTCAGGTAGGGCAGTGAGCTGGAATGAGGGGGGGTGAAGAGGGAAGGCTTTGACTGGGATCCCAGGACTGTTGAGCACTTCAAGACAACCCATGTACAGTCTTTAGCACACAGACAGAGCCCACGTGCACTCTGAAGGTATGGGATCCACCCTCAGCCTGTCCTGGAGTCGCTGCTGGCACAGGAAGGATCTGCTGCTGCCAGGAGAAGGGAGCACACGATGTTCAGGGAGGAGAGGTCAGGTCTCTTCCTGTTTAGATATTTTCAAAAAATGCTTGAGCATTTTAGTGGAAAAATGACTGAGGGAACCAACCAAATTAGGAAACAGGAAATACTGCACAGGAATAAATATAGTTTTGACAGCTGAAATGAGAGGCAAGTGGCTGCCAGGTAGGGCTGGTAACCACCCTGCTGGGCTTGCAGCTTGTGCAGAGACTCAGCAGCCGAGGGGCATGTTCTCACTGCCAGACACAGGGACATACATACCCAGCAGTGTGCCAGGTGTCAGAGCCAAGTCACTGGGTGTCTTTCCTCCTGGATTCTCCCAGCATAGTGCCAATAGTCAGCAAGATTTGTCCTTCAAGTCAGGGACTCCTAGCATTTCCAGCAGTGGATACAGAAAGCTATGGCACTAAAATCAGAAGTTTTCTGGAGTATAAATAGTAGCAGAGTTCCCAGTGCCAGGTTAACTGTGCAATGATATTAGCTGTTCCAATCTGATGTCAGCCCTGCCCTTGATTCTCTCTCCCCTGCAGCAAATCACTGAACCTCCCCAAGCTCCTTTCCAGCCATATGTTAAGTTGATGTAATGCTGCTTTTAAGTCTGTGCAGTTACTCAATTACTCCTGCATCTGATTGTCAGTAATACGCCCTCAGGGCTTTGATTCAGTTTTGTCCATTGATTTGCAGTGTGACCTTGGGCACCACGTTAAATACACTTTCAATATTCAAAGGGATTGTGCTCATTTATGCTCATGATCATGCTATCCAAGCTCCTACTCAGCTCCCAACTCTTCAAACAGAGTCTGCTTGTTATTTATTGTGAAATTTAAAGATAGAAGCTGACTTAAAATACAAAAGAGTTCTGGAGGCCTAAGTTCCATTCAAATTCTCCTCAAGCGAATTTCAATGGAGCTTGAAGAGTGTAAGAAAGGTAGATACTTCTGAAATGTCACCCTAGCTGTACCTGCAGGGTCTGACATTCCACAGACACCTGAATTACTCAGGCAAGCTTCCCTTGCTGATCCACCCTGATGGCTGTGGAGCTTGCAGAGCATTCAGTATGCACATATTTAATACCTGCTCGTGCTGGAGGGGGAGGACGCCTCAAAGTGAAAACTGCTGTGCAGTTAAAAGTGTTCTTCCTCAAAACTTAGCACTTCTCAACCTCAAGCTGAGTAATAGCAGGAGCCCCTGAATATCTGGGGACATTTTGGAGGGGTTGTGGGGTTCTGCTTTCCACTACCCTGTATGTTCTGTACCCTGGAGGAGAGAGCTGTGGAATCAGTAAAGGTGTCTGTTTGAAGAGGGTTCTGCTGGAAGAGTGAGTGGCCAAAGGAGAAGAGTGGACAGACCTGAACCTGTCACTGGGGTTGACCCCTGACAGTGATGGTGCAAAGTTTTTGGGCGTGTTTTCTCTTGTGCATGTTTGTATAAGGAGCAATTATGGTTTTTCCTTTAACTTTATTGGATTCCTGTGAAACAGCATGGACAAGAAGTAATCTTTTTTTCTGAATATTTTAAGAACTTGTGCCTTGGTTTTCTGTGTATGTTCATTGAGAGTAAATGAGGCTTGGAAAAACTGCTAGGTTGGGTCTACCCTGGGAATAAGCACACAAAAATTACGCTTTCCTAAAAATGTTCTTTGCAATCCCACCCTTCAGGAGTGATCTTCCCTGGAATTAACTAGCCCAGCACTGGCAATCTAGGGCTGAACTTCAGCTCTTGTTCATGCTCAGCAGTTACTCTTAGGGTACAAACAGCTCCTTGGAGCCCGGGGGTGAATTGCTGAGGAACAGCATGCCAGGCAGAGTGAGGATTCCAGAATCTGGCTGTCTGTCACTCCAACCCAATGAAAATCCAGGGCCTGGAGGACAGAAGGTTGGAGTGGGACCTCAGTGATGGCAGCAGCAGGATTTGCTCCCCTCTTGGTGTTCCTCCCATACCTGCAGTGCAAAGGATTTCAACTGCAGCATCTCTGCACTGCCATCAGTGCTGATGGTGCTGAGAGCAGGTGGGGTCAGCACAGCCCTACACAAGAGCTCTGCTGTGCAGCTGAGCACTTTGGATCTGTAAAGTGCTGCATTCTCCTTGCCTGTGAAACACTGAAAGAGTGTGATTGCTGCAAATACTGCAGCTTCCACACAGCAAGCCTCAACCCCCTGAAATAGTTACCCGACATCAGTGAAGGCGAGGGCAGTGCTAGACTTGAATGGTTTAAATAAGTGAAGCTACAGACCTCAGCTGTGCTCTGATTATTTTCTTTGAATTTGCTTCCTTTCCATTGCTTTTTTTATACCGAGACATAAATAATGTTAAATTCCAGATCACCCCTGGGTCCAAAATTTAGCTGTAACAGGGACTTCTGCCAACTTTTACAAAAGGATTTTGCTAACATGAAAGAAAAATAACTCATACATAATAAACACTCCTCCTGACCCACACTATCCTTTTGCATTTAAGGTCAAACAACTCTGAAAGGAGAGAGAAAAAAAAGAAAGATAAAGGAGATGCAGAGAGTCAGCTGCAACAACAAGCCAAACCCTTGCATGAAGGTCCTCCCATCAGGGTTTGGATATTTAAACTGTTCACAGCTGCCACTACATTTTTGCCTTGGCCTGAATAATGTAAATACTGGGCTGGGTAGTGCTTTCCTTTACACTGGTGTAAATCCAGGCTGGAGATCCAACCTTGACCTGGCCATGCACACACTTTGTCCCTGGGACCCCTGCCCTCTGGTGAGGGGACCTGTTTCCTCAGAGGAGCTTGCCATCCTTTGTTGCTTGCTGCTGTGTTGAATAAAAGGCTAAATTCCTCTTGTTTCTTGAAATAAACTTGCAAACCCCTTGACCTTCCTGAGTTGGAGGAATATGTTTATGCATTAATTCCGTTTGTCTTCCTGAGTGTGTAAGAGAGACAGCAAAGAGGCGAAGGAGAGTTGGGGAGCTGTGTGACCAGCCCATTTTGATATCAGAGATAAGACACCAATTAATCCCACCCACTTTACAGTATGCAGTCATTCCTATTACTTTTTGGAGGAGCAAGAAAATGAATTATTTAATTGAATCCCCTGTAATTTTGCTTTATATCAAGTTCATGACACAGCAGTATAACCTTTTGGGTTGTGTCATCTATTCTCACGATGTCAGGGCTTATGGACTTCTAGAAAAATATCAGGAGGTAATTCTGCAGCAGCAGCTCTTTTCTAAAGAGTTAAACCATCCAAACACATCTTCTGTACACTTTGATTGCTATCTGAACTCAGGGGAACCAGAAGATACAAAGCTTAGCAGTGGACAAGAGGCAAAGCACAAGGAGGGCTGGTTACTGGCATACCTGATTTAAAGTGTAGAGCTTTATTGAAAGGCTGTGGCAGCTGGAAGAAGCTCTTTAAGACAGAAATCATCTTTGCTCTGAGGCTATAGCACTGGGAGTCCCCATGGGTGTCATCACCAGGTACTTGTAATAATGTCACCATTTCCGAGACTCTTGGCATGAGCAGCATGGCAGGAGAGGAATTGTGAAGGGATAATGGATAGGAGGATGAAATTGGGAGGAAAAACTTAATTGGAATTAACTAGCTGAGAAAAGTCTCTTGATCTGTCAGACAGTGAAATTGCCTCCCAGGAGCAATGGTATAGTCCCAACCACGTGGGCATTTAAAGCCAGTCTAATATCTGTGATTCCCTGAGTTAACTGGAGTATCTCAATAATTGGAACTGACACAAAGATTTATCTTCTTTGATTGACTGGCTTTCATAGAGGCTCATCTCTTTGTGGTGCTGCACAGAGCTTTCAGGGCAGCTGTTTGCACTTAAACTGCCAGGAGCTGACAGTGTGTATCCATTTCAGATCTTCAAATGTGTTCTTTGAAAAAACACTTAAATCACTGGAATAGACAGTACTAATCAGTCTACAGGAAAATGGAGCATCCTTACCTGGGGCTCACTGCTATAAATCTCGCTGTGCCAGAGCTCAGCCATCCTACAGCAGCAGGGCCTTTTAGGTGCATTACTGCCAAACGCCCAATCAGCCTGAAAAATTGGGCTGCTTTTGGCCAAGGCAATAAAAGGAAAAGGTGTTTCACCCAATGTATAAAAACAAATGGTTGGTGTGTCAGCAGTTACAGCAGATAAGGATTAATCACAACAAGATGCTGGAAATGATCTCCCATGCTGGTTTTTTTCTGATTTCAGAGAAGACAGTGTGTGGCAGCAGGCTGGCCTGAGGGGGGAGGTCCTGGAAGGGGGTTTGTGTTTGGCTTTGCCCATTCATTCACCCCCTGTGTGACCTTGTGCATATCTCCTCTCTCCCTCTGCCTTCTCCCATTCAGCAAAGCTCTTCAGAGCCTTCCCCTGTATATTGGTCCTTTCTGCAGTGTGCAGGTAGGACCTGAGAAACTGAGATGCCTTTTATGATGTGGAGAAGCACAGCACTTTGGAAATCAGAATTTATGGAAATATAAACTCCCAAGCTGATTAGAGTGTGAGATTTACAAGCTAGGACTATCCACACCAGGCTGGACACAGAGAGAGGAACCAGGTATTGCTGCCAGAGGAGAAATCCTCTTGGCACATTGGCTACTGGCAGCACCAGGACAAGCTTCAGGTCATAGCTTGTGGATGTTACTTCACTGTTGCAAGGCTGTAGGAGGTCTGACTCACAGCCTGGCTTCTCAGCTTAGAGACACAGCCTCTCCCAGGCACACCTGCCTGCAGGCATGCATTTCTGTGGACAAGAGTTGCACAAGCTCTGTCTGCAGGGAGAGCAGCCAGAGAAGCACTGCTGGCTCTCCTGCAGGATTGCTTTGAGCTCCAGTCCAAAGGGACAGCTTAGCTCTTCCTCCAGTGCCTGCCCCACACAGAAAAAGGGAGCTTTATGCCCTGAGGATTTCTCTAATGCTTTATGCCCTGAGGATTTCTGTAATGCTTCGCTGAGGCCTTGCTGTGCCATTCAACCTTTCAAGTCTCTAATGGGTGCCTCTGGATGTTCTCACTCCTCAGCAGGCTCCTCCACTGGTCACAGGCTGGTGTGGGGGGTGTGGGGTGTGAGACATTTCCTCTGCATCAGGACATGTCTGTGTGTGAGAAAGCACTTGTGTGAGAAGAAGGAAGCAAGAGAGCAAAACAGATGGGAAAACAGGAGGATTCTTTCTCAGGGACACAGCCCCAGTAGCAGGAAGGGATATGGGTGCCAAGGGGGTGCAGATCTGGGAGGTGGGCAAAGAGGCAGCTCTACCACCTGCTGGGCTGAGAGATGCTGGAGTGCCAAAGGCATGAGGAAACCACCCATCTGTCACTGTTCCAGCCACATCCCAGTCACCAGTGCCTCTGGATTCTGGAAGGTGCTGGACTCCTCTATTTCAAGGCACTTTCAGGTTTGAAGGTCTTCAAGTGTGGAGAGCCAGTTGGCCTCTGTATGATCAGCTCTACTCTGCTGTTCACTGCCCATATGACCTAGTTGGGAGAATGAATGTAAATGAAATATGCTCATGTTTTGCCTGGAAAGCTGTCAGGTATACAAGGATAATATTCTGATTTACTTTTGAAAAGTAATGCATTTTTAAGGGGTTTGCATCTCATTGGAACATTCTTTTTCAAACTTCTCTTTCTGCTCAATGAAAAACTTGGATTAAATATATCTATACCCGGGGGGGGGTGATATGAAGAAAATTTAAAGTGAAAATTAAGGAGATAGTTGATAGTAAATGGTTATTTCACATTCAAAAAACCCCAAACAAAAACAGAAGACCAAAACAAACAAAAAAACAAAACAAAACAAAAAAAAACACAATAAAGGAAAAAAGGAAAAAGGTGAAAATATACTTTGAAAGGCTTTGGGTAACACATGCAAAGCTAGAGCCACTTTGTACCCCAAGGAATTTTACACAGATGTATATTCCTTCTTTACACTCTTCTATGAAGTTTCTTCCTTCCCTTACTGTTTATAAAGTCTGCTCAGGAGATCACCTCTTCTGCTGAGCCTGACCATCTCTGCATGTTGGGTTGTTGAGTAAAATCCTTTTCTTGGGGAGCAGCCCAGAAGGGCCCCACTGAACCATCTGGGCAGGGAGTGGCTCAGAGCCCTTTTGGACCCACATGGAGCAAGTCCAGCAGTGGTGGCCCTCAAGTGCCCTGGGAGAAGGTTCTGCTGTTGGAAGACCCTGCTGCTGGTTCAAACACACCACAGGAACAGGGAGCATCCTCTGTTTGCTGCCCACTTGGCTCAGGAGGGCTTTGCTCCTGCCCCACCGGTCCCAGGCTGGTTTCCTACACCTGTTCTCCTTCAAAAAGACCTTGAAGAGCTCTGGCCTGAAACTGCCAGCTCTTCTTACAGGCCACAAGTCCTGCTGCTTCTCATGTTGAGCAAGAGTGCAAATAAATATTGGTTGTAAAATGATTCAGTCTTTATGAAACCCAGCTAGACTTTTTGGCTTTTAACAGCATCAGCCTCGAATTACACGTCTGGACTAGACACAGTGCAGAGATGAATTTCCTTTAATTTGTTCCAGAGTAGCTCACCATTTAATTCAACAGAGCAGTTCCTTGTTCTCCTATTCTGGAATGATGGATTGTGAAATGCACTCCCTTAAATTAATCCAGACCCTTGATTTCTGTCAGCAGAGTAATCTTTCTCAGCGGTATGCTAAGTATGCTTTTAAAAGGTATGGTGAATATGAATGATATGCACTTGGTTGATGATTTAAGTGTTTACACTTTCCAGCCATCACAGAAAAAACAAATGTGGCTTAGCAGCATTTCTTTTTAACCTTTTAGAAGTGATCATTCAAACAACATCAAAGGGACTTAAACGGATTTCCAAATTTGACGGTACAAGTGAGGGCAACTCCCCTCTCGTCACAGAGCCATCATTTTGAAACAGGGCTGAGCAAAGCTTAGACTATTTCTGATTGCAGGGCTTCCATAGATCATCCAGAAGGATTTCTATTGGAGCCATTAATGGTAAAATATTTCATGTGTGTGCTGTCACTGCTTATGCTGGCTTGATGTTGCAATGGAGCATGTCCTTTATTTTTTTTCCCCTGTTGCTGTTTTTTTCTTCTTAAAGATGAAGTGGGGCATTTTTGGAAAGGAGAAAAGAAGGAGTATGAATATTTTGATTTCTATATTGCCTGCTTTATAAGAACAGCAAAAAGTTATAGTGAAGTTGAGTAAGTGATATTGATGTAAACCAACCCATCAGGCCCTATCAGCCCAGACTCACTCCCTGTTATCAGAGGTGAGGACTATCTGAATGCCACAGCTAGAAACTGCACAGCATTCCTGTGTCCAGCTGGAACCTGGCAGCAAGGGTTATTCTTCAATGTGGGGAGACAAGACAGATCCTCCTGCCACAGAAATATGTGGCTGTGCTTTGTAGGCAAAGGTAAATGTCCCTAAACACATGAACTGCAGTGCACACCTACCCATTTGCTCTCAGCAGGTTTACACCTACGGAAAAGGGCACATTGACACGTCTAACCTCTGGCCTTGGCTGAGATCTGGGTTCCTGCTTTGTGTGTAGTGGCAGTATGCTGGAAAGGGTGTTTAGAATCAGGAGTTAGAATTAGTCTCTTTCTTCACTGCCAGTGGTAGACATAGATATGGTATCCTTTCTGCAAAAGAAGTTTAGATCTTACTGAGAAATATGTAAAAGGACTGTATTATCCCAAATATTAGGTCATGTTTTGCAGAAAGTGAGAAACTGTTTTCCTGTAGGGCCCAACCTACAAGATGTGTCCATGTGCTGACATCCTAGTATTGACAGGATAATCCACTTTGTCCTTCTAAAGCCTTTTACAAAGGGAATGTATACTCAAAATGCCTAGGTAGCTAACGTGTACCTGGCACCTTCCACACCTACCTCTGCCCCAGCCTATGACATTTGCCTCAGGTGATGCTGTGGATATTTGGCAAGCAGAGGAATCATATGTGTGTTTTCTGCCATTCTGTCTTAGCCACCTTTATTTGCCTCACTCTTTAAAAAAGAAGGAGAAGACTTCCAATTTCCTTCACACTCCTTGCCAGCCCACTCTTAAGACAACACATGCTGTTGTGATCTGTCAAGTCCTCTAATAGTCTACACAGTCAAGCCATCAAAGGAAAAATTGCTTGGTTTAATAAAGGAATTGTACTATGTCTGAATGGACACAGGCTCCCATTTCAGGTAGGCTGGCACCAAACTTTGCTCCACTTTTAGCCAAGGACTTAGTACTGCTGAAATCTGAAATGAGCTAAAGAACTTGAAGGTCTTTGGATGTGAAATTTTAGTGGTTTAAGTAGTTTAATGTCAATATTTCTTTTTTGAATTTAACACCCATCTTCTTCAAATTCAAAATGCATGAAATAATGTGGAGTTTTGAAAGTCTGTTATAGTCAAGTAGTAAAATAAACAGTTGAGAGGCTTTGAGGTCTTAAAACCAAGCTTTACTGGGCTTGTTACTTTTCCTAAACAGAAACTAATTGTAAACTTGGTTTGCAGTGGTGCCAAGATAGTGGATGCCTTTACACCCATCACCTGATAGTGGAGACCTTGTGGTTGTCTAGAGATGTTATGGAAGATACAGCCATGTATCCTAAATATGAATTAAATTAGAACTGAGATCCAGCTGCCTTTTGTGTTCACACTGCTGTGTGACAGGAGCACGGGCTCAGTCTCCAGCCCTGGGCTCAGAGCCTTTCTTAGAAGCAGTTTGCTAACCAGAGTGGGATCTGTCAGCAGCTTCAGGAGAGCACCTGGGAGTGGCTGAAAGATGGCACAGAGATGACAGAACCAAAAATTGGGTATTGGTGTCTTTGGTAGCGACTTTGTGTTCTTTATTATTGCTATTAACATCAAATCATAACTAAACCAGGACTAAGGCTCGGTGTCTCAGAGCTGCACTGTGAGTGCCCTGCCTGTCTCACAAACCTCAGCCTGGGTGCTGAAAGCCTCTGAATTGCTTGCCAGGGGCTTTGCATGAGCTGGTGTGAGCCACAGCCCACCCGATAACTCAGCCCTGTGCAGGGCTGTGCTCAGCGTGGGCCAGTCAGCTTGGGCACTCTTGACATTCCTGGATGTCTTCTAAACATGCTGATAGAAATGTTGTTTAAATATTTGCGAGTTATTTAAAAATAGTGCGTCAAATCAGCGGCCCGGTGACGCCCGGCAGAGCTCTGGCCGGGACGAGGGCCTCGTGGAGAAGGAAGAGGTCAGCACGAGTTATGTACACAACTCAGGCTCTGACGAGAGCCACACTGGATGCTCGGAGCACAGAGCCTGTTGGAAAGCCCGTGCACGAGGGGCCCTGGGCTAAGGGAGCCGAGTGGCCCTGTGGTCCTGAGCCTGGATGGATGAAGGATGCTCAGCCACCTCCAGCAGGTCCATGGCTGGGGCAGGAGGGTCTGCCTGGGGTTGGGGCATGCCCTGGTTCCTGGGATGGGCAAGCAGAAACACTCCCTGGTACCCAGAGGACCACCAAGCCATGCCAGGGCTGATGGGCATTCCTACCCCATCCTGAGCTCTTCGTACTCTCTTAATACTTCCCTGGCTTGGTGCCTATCTGTGTCTTTGGAGAATTTTAGGAAAGGAAAGTGAATTTTCAGTCCCACCGTGACTGAGGCCTTTAAGCAGTGTCTTCTCCCTACTAATAGATGGAGCAATTTTATTGGGGTCACCCTTTGTAGGGTTAAAGGGGGTGTGTTAATGACAGTCAGAAGAGCTCAGGCACAGCAGCATCAGAAAGCTTGGTAAGAAGATTGGAGTTTATTTTATTTTTTAGTTACAGCATTACCTCGTATATACTCATGTGTCCAATATGTCATGACACTATTGGTTAGTCAGTTCACCCAACATACATGGAAACATTTGACTGGTTACAAGGTATCTCACATTCTACAGGTGGCTCCTGCTCCTTAAGGGTGCCCTCATCAATTAATTACCTTAGACATCAGGAGATCCACACACACACCACCATGCCCTACCCATTTTAGGTCAGTCCAGGTGGCTGTTGGACAGAGGGAAAATCTGATAGACAAGAGAGCCAGACATTATCTATTCATTATTTAAAATATTTATTTCCAAAGCTTTAAAATATTCATAAAATATTTTGAAAGTGGATTTTATATGTGAAGTGTATTCTCTTCTTTCAGTAAACAATTATCATGCAGAAAATAAAATAAGCTCCCAGGAATTGCTGAGATACATTGTAGTCTATTAAGGAAGCTGAGCCTACTGTAACATATGAATCTGGTTTTATGTTGCCTTTAAATCCATTTGACATCCATTCCAGGCCTATTGTAAAAATGAGATACATGATTAGAGCACCACTGTTTTCTTTCCAAGGTATTTCCACTTTTTAGAGTTGCTGCAAAGGAAATGATTTTTAAAGCACTCAGAATATTGACCTGTTTCTTGGCTCTTGTCACAATCCATAGAATGGCTGTAAGGGGAGATCCTCTGCAGTTCCCCGTCTAGACAGCGTATCTTGTACATTTGGAAAATGGATTTGCAAGTTGCTACTGCAATTTTACACTTTGCCTTACAGATACTGATCTGCAGTGTCTTTTTATTCCCCCTCACTGGTTGCTTTATTCTTGCTCTCTTTGACATCTTCTTCTCATTTGAAGTGCCAAAGTGAAAAGCCAAAATGAGCCTTAGCTTCTCTGAGGTCCAGACACACGAGTTGTTCTGCTTTTGAGATGAAAATGCTACTGTACTTATGGAATTTATTGAGGCTATTTATCAAAATCTTTTGGCTGTTATTCCTCTCAAATGAAAATTGCCTTTTCAGAAGTTTGCCACAGGCCTAATGTTGGACATTCAAATGAAAATCTTGAGCTTATGTCATAGAAGTGAGGATATAGAAAAAAAACCCACAGAAATAGAACTGCAGTGTTTTCTGGTAAGCTCTCAAAGATTTCTAAGAATTATCTGCTGATGATAAACTTGAACCAGGAAAAGAGTAAATGGCATCAACTGTATCATAAAATCATAAAATATAATAATTGATTTGGCTCCAATTGACCACCACTACTTTTTTCTGTCTGTTATTGACACATTCCTGGAAATAAATTGTTAAACACAGGCAAACATATTTGAAAAGAGTTTCAGCTTAAGGGGGAACACAAACAGATCAAGGTCACTGTGGTATTAGTTGCTCATACCAAACAGCAGATCTGCCAGCTGAAGGTAAGATCTGTTGGTACCTTGTTTTTCATCTGGATAATGTTTGAAAATAATGAAACAAGGACGTGAATGTGGCAAAACCAAACTACTGTGGAGAATTCAAGCCAGTAATTGTTAAATTTATTTAAGCAGTATTCTATCAAAACCTAAATACCTTTCAGATTTTACTATTCTAATCATCAATTTTACCCATAAATTATCAAAATTTCCAAAGTTCATAATATTCTAGGGCTTCTTATATGTGAGCCACCACTCCCTGCTCCCTTGTAATAAATCACTTCATGTTCCTTTGCATCCCCATTGCTCACACTGAGGGCAGTACCACACCAATGGCAGTAACACCAGTTCCCAAACTCTACCACTGTCATTCTCTGATATTTATTTAGCTCCAAAACGAGAAGTTCTTGGGAAAACTCACAAAAAAACCCCCTGTTCTCAGGAGATTTCCAATGAAGTAGATCTGACTGCACGTGCAGATAAACTCAGGATGGGCTTTGCTCTAAGTGTGGCACTTGTTTCCTGAGCTGTTAAGATATTGTTAAAAACAGAAACTGTCTTTTAATGTGTAAAATCAATCTGCTAAAATTAGCAGATTGGTGAAAAATTGACCTGTCCAGCTACTTGGATTTGTTGCTGAAATGAGTGTCCATGGGATCTCTGAGTTGCTTTGTACAACAGCTGAGATATAATGAAGACAGAAATAAAATAAGCACAAGGTACTGCTCTGCTTTTCTGATCAGGCAAGAAACAGCTGTTATTCAGTAACCATGACTGAAAGAGGATCCAGAATTTGGATACAGATCTTATTTAATTTGGTCCTGGTTCACAGCAATGTCTGAGCTCCAGAGGGAAGGATTGAACTGTGTGTCAGTCTGTGTGTCGTCTCATCTGCTTAACCATTGATGGTGGGAGGCTGCAATTTCTTCAGGAGTTTTCATCTGTGACACTGTTTCCCTACATGCCAAGCCCAAAATCCAGTGCAGTGGCAGTGCTGCCACCCAAAGGGTTTGTGTCCTCACTCAGCCTCTGCAGCTCTGCTGCTGGGGACACGTGGCTTGTGCTGCACTGACTGGGCAAAGGAACAGCACAGAGTGGGTTGTGATCAGCTTTGCACCTGCAGGCCTGGTCTATGTGTCAGAGGGACACAGCAACATACAAGTGATTCTTGTGGGTTATTTTATACAAAGGGCTTTTATTCCCCACGTGTCAAAGTGTCATTTCCAGAATGGCTCATTCATCCATGCCTAAACCTCAGCCCTTTGGAGGAATGTTGGTAAGACAGAGTGGGGTTATTTATTTAAATAGCTGAAAATGTCCTGGTGAGTTTGTTCTCTTTATGTGCTGCTGGACTGACAGGCACTCTGAGTGACAGTAAAGTGCTCCTGCCTGGGTGCCCTGGCAAGGGCCAGGGGGTGAGTAGGTGGCAGAATCGCTTCAGAAGACACAGGACAGCACGGACTGTCGGCTGCATTTCAGCACTGAGGCAAAGGGGAGCTGCTTCTCTCTCTGACTTCTCCCTCCATGTCAAATTTCCACGGTGAGCTGTGGCAAATGAGGGCTGTGTGTGGCTCCCACCTAGTTCACCAGGAGCTCTGGTATTTTTTAATTATTTCCTCCTCAGTCAAGTACCATTAAAACCAGTGTGTGCCTATTAAATAAAGCAAATTTGGCAGTCTGGACAGGAATGACTGATTACTTGCTTGATGCTGTATTTTCTTCCCTCCTTGTTTTGGCTTAGCTTGTACCTGGTGAACTCAAATTCACAACCAGCACAACCCATTTCCCCAAGCAATGGGGCATTACATGGAAAACCTGAGAAGCCACGCCAGGGAGACACAGCAGTGCCCACCTCTGTTCAGAGATGGCACAGCACTCATCACCACTCCCATGTCAGAGCCCCTTGGGGCTCACCTGCCAGAAGCAGAGGTTGTGCCCAAGCAGACAGAGGGCTGTGGAACCAGGCTCTGTGAATCAAAGTTGGTCAAAACCTGTGGCTTCTTATGTGGGAAGAGTTGAAAGAAGATACTTTTCCATACAATTCTACACATATTATGTAGAGGAGCTTCAGGTACTTCTGGATGTTCTGTCTCCTCCCACATGATTGTCTTGCTGTCCCATTTCCATACTGTCTTTGGCAAAGACCACCACTGTCCAAGACAGGACACTGTTCACTGGTGGCATGACAGGACCTGGCACACATGCTGCTTATGCTGGGACTTGCTCTTTTGGGTTTATTTTTCACATGAAACCCCTCTAGAGTTTCCTTCTGGGGAAAATTTGAGAGTAGCAGATCCCAGCATGACTGCTTTGCTGGGAAAAGCATTTTGTCATTTCTAAAATGGTTACTTTGGATAAAAAAACAAGCATCAATGACAGTGCCCATGTGTGGTGCATGTGAAAAAAAGAGTCATCTATTCCCAAATATCTCAGGTCCAGACATAAGCAGGAGCAATACAAAAGCTTCCTCAGGGCCATTTCAGCAGCTTGTTCATTCCACTGCGCAGGGGCTCATCTTTCTGGAGTGTAAATAAGCCAGGCCCAAGTTCTCTTATGCTTCTAGAAATGCACTTTAATAACATAGATGGAAAAACCTTTCAGAGATGATACTTTGCTGGGAGTAGAAAAAGTAACAAATCACAAGCAGCAGCCATTTCCCCCAGCAGCCTATGCAGAATTAGTTTTATTAAGGTTCAACAGTTAGAAGTTGACATTAACTTGATTTTTTTCAATATGCTTTCAATCCAGTTATATATCCAAAACATTGGCTACATTTTGGTAGGAAGAACTGAAATGAAGCCTCTGAGGGTGCATTATTGATAAAGTGCTTTTCCTTCCTCAGAAACATCTGTTTGTGAGGACAGATTTTGCAGAACTCGTTCCTCAAGCATCCTGGTCAATGCTCTGTAGATTGATATTTTCATGTAGAGATTTCAGAAGTGTTGGTGGCTCTGCCTTTAGTGTCACCTTTGCCTTTAAGTGGCTCTCGAGATAGGAGAAAAGATAAGTGATTGAGAGCATCAAAGTGCTGACTCTGCTTGTTTCTTTCAGTTGGCAGAGGGTCAGGACTGTGATTTCTCTCTGGGTACCCTATTCCCTGCTCTGGGCAGTGAAACTCCTCCATGCTCTGTTCCCAGGCAGGAAGCTTTGACACAGATTTTCAACTCTGGAGGAGAAACTCCTCAGGGAACTCCATGCAGCCACTATATTTCTCCTGAGTTTTTTCAAGTTAAGTGTTCTTGGTGAATCCGTGAAACAAGATGTTATGTTCTTTGTTGCTACATTCTCTCACCCACATTTTAGGAACTTCACTAGTTCTGAAAGAATTCTTCAATTTGTTTAGACTAACCATAAAAGTTTCCTGAGGAAATCTCTGGAATTCATGGTGATAGCATAGTGTTTTCCTCTTTAAAAAATGCTTGACTTCTAACAACAGCAGGCAAAAGCTGAATTCCAGCTTGAGGTCTGACCTGCTCTAATGAGAAGCAGATTGCACAATTTTAATGGAAATAGGAGCCGTGGAATGTAAAGCAGGGAAGATCAGACCAAGTCATTGTCACCTGCTGGACGAGGCAACACTCTGTGCTGTTAACCAGGATCAGCAATTCCACAGTATTTCCTTTCAGAACAACATAGAGTAGTTGGGATTAATGTACCAGCAGGTAAACAGCCATATAAGAGGACCAATTTCTAAAGGATACAGGAATAACAAGGACACTTTGCCTTTCCATTTAAAAAGAGAGTTTGTATTTAATTCTTAGTTCTGGTATTACAAGGGGAATCCTCCCTGGTTTTTATTTTGCAGGATTTCTAGAAAAGAGGTACATTCCCTACCATTTGGGGTTGTTGTGACCTAATTGTAGAAGGTTGAGTTTGGAAAGGAAGACATAAAAATTACAACTAACCATTACCTGACCCTGTCAGGGACCAAAATCCATAGCAGGGGTTTCCAGATTTCAGGTCTGTGAAGGTAAGCCTGAAAATGAGATAATGCTTTATCTGCTGCAGGTTTCACTGGAAGGTCCTTGTGAAAGCAGCCAAGGAAAATTTATTGGGAGGTGGAGAGTGGGACTTGGAGACACATTATTTAATTTTGTTTTTCAGGAGGGAAATCTGCTGTTAATTCTAGAGGGCCAGTGAACATGCCAGTTTTCTCACATAGATGCCTTCTGACAGGAAGACCAGAGTGATAATTAGATGCTACTTTTATAATATGATGGATTAATGTTTTGTCTTCACCTTAAGAGCACTTCAGCATATCCAAGAGTCTATGTTTAATAACATTATTTTCCTCACTTTAAGCAAAGTTAAAGACTATTCAGCTTACTCTTGTCACAAGAGGAGAAAAGTAGTGACACAGGTTTCTGCTCACACACCTTTCTCCCTCCAATATACATTTGAGCAGTTTTTCTAACCTGCCTTGAATCAAAGATAATAAAGTTTCAGTCTTGGTCCTTGGGAAAATACTTTCCAATCAATGGATTTCCTTCTCAGGAATTTTTGCTTTTCTTAACCTGTTTTCTTTTTTCCCTGCTTATTTTATCTGCTTATTTTCCATTCTCAATCCTTTTCTAGTGAGCTTATTAATTTTCTTCTTTGCAACTGACATTATTCCCCACTACCTCTAACATTCACCTCCTTTAACTGTCTTAATGTGTTGACTGTGGGTTTGGTCTGCATTTTTCCTCCCAATTGGTCTAACTCCTTAATTAACCATGTAGCTTTTCTCTGAACAACTTGTTTCCATAGAAATATCTCTCTTGATGTCTATAGTAGAGTCACAACTGAAGTGAGATCTCCTGATCTCCTGTGTCAACTCAAGATCATCAGTGAGGAAAATAGAAAACTATCAATTTGGGATTTTATCAAGAGAAAGACAGAAATTAAATTCCAGTCAGTTTTTATTCCTGAAAAGTGTATGTTGAGGGAGGTGGTTAAAGGGAGTGAGGGGAGAAAGGAGTGAGGTGATCCCTTGTATGGGAAATATTCCAGTGACATAGGAATTGAAGTATGCAAGCAGCTTGGCTTTCATGAGAAGTGACTCCACTGCTTGGCACGGAGCCTGTCTGAAATAACTTCAGTAGTTTGGGGGTTCTGCAGAGTTTTGGTTGAGCACTAGTGAGGGATTCAGCAGTGGCAGGCTCGTTTATAACAACAATTCATTTTGGCCTTGCAGTACTTTGTGAAGTTGTTTAAAATGCCCCACTCTGTGATTGTCTTTCACCATATTTGAGCAAGAAGGAATATGTCTGGTTTGAATTCTGTGTACAGAATCCCTGCATGTGCTGACCTACAGTGGACTGATGGCTGGGGTTTGGTCAAAGCTTGTAGTGAAACCCAATAAAAGTGTTCTGGAGAGTCTTTGTCAAGGGTAAGTACCCCCAGAAAAGAGGAAATCAAGCAGCAATGACCATTTTGAGGAAAAGATCCCATTTTCCAGGCTTCAGTCCCAAACAGTGGCATGAGCTTTGAGGCTTTAGTATTGTTATTGTGTGGTCCTTGGTGAGCTGCAGAGCTGGGAACTGAAAACTCCAGGTGAGCAGGAAACATTTTCTTGTCATCTTTCCCTCTGGTATGGGAATCTCCATCAGCAGCCCCACAATCCTCTGGCAGGCAGATGGGTGTGGAGAGCTGTGAAAATACCCAAATGCCTCTTCTGAACCTGTGACAACTGTAATTCCTGCTGCAGGTAGAGGTGCTAAGGAGCAGCTTCTGTGGTGTGCAAACCTCCTGTGTGTGGGCTGAAGCTCCTCAGGTCAGGGAGATGCGGGGACTTCCAGGGTTCAGACAATAGGATAGAGAAAATGATCAAAGAGAGCAACGTGATTCCTGCCTGAAAAGCCTTCAGAAATTCTTCACTGAATGCCATGTCCTACTGAAGTGGTTCATCCATATGATTTCCTGTGGGCCTTTTCTTGGTCCCTTGCAGCACTAGGAACTTTGATAGTAGTTTATTGTTAAAGAGAGAGAAAATGAGCATTTTAGGGTGGGTTATGCACTGACACCTCGTGGGAAACACCCTAAGCACAATGGGTGGGGGGAAGAACCTGCACAATGTAGCTAGAGCATTTTTATCATATGGGAGCAGTCTACTGATGTTATCCCCATATTTAAATTATACATTCTGTCTCTCTAATCCAAGTACATAGCTGGGAATTTAATCAGAGTAGGGTGTGTACTTTATATATTGCTTTGGGTGGGTCTGGTTAAAAACATTTTCTTGGCTAAGCATAACTAACACTGTATATCACAATACCTTAATTTCTTTTGTGTTGTGTCACCCTACACCTTTTTTATTGTGCCATACACACTGTCCATTTAAGAACCAATTGCACAAAACTAAATCATAAGTCTTTACAAATTTTGCAATGGTTGTAATACAGAAAATTGATGATAAGGAAAAACACCCATAAATTTCAACCACATTAGGGTATAATGTTCTTAAATGAGATTGGGTAAAAGAAGTAAAGAAAAAAAACATTATTTCACCTCTTATATCTTCATTTAGGAAAAAAATTTTAAAAAATGGCATCCAGAAGAATTCTTATTTTAAACAGAAAATTTTTGCTTATCCTCTTTATTCAAGTTCTTATTTTAATTTCTGGGTTTTAAGGTCCAAACTGTAAGAGCCTGAACACTACAAGAAGCTACCCTACAGAAATTTGGAGACTGGTCTGGTTTCCTATAGTGGTTCATTGAGTTTGAATTATCTTTCAATCTCTGTAAATCAACACAGCATCCCACCCTTCTGTCTGCCCTATAGAACTGCAATGCCTGGAGGTCCAGCACATATAAAATTATTGAAGTTAACATCTAGGGAAATAATTTTAAATGTATTATTACTTTGGATATGTTCTTCAGAGGCCAGCCTACATGACCCTCTGTACCTGTTGATTATCCCTGCACAATGATTGTTCAGGCTGCAAAGGCTGATCATGGGGTTTTTTATTAGATTTTCTCTTGTATCATTAAAAGCAGAAAGTCAAATCATAACAGCAATGAACTACACTTGCTAATAGCAAAGAAACCGAGTCTTTTGCAGAGTTCCCAAAGCACAACAACATGTTTTTAGCACCCAGATTCGTTGCTCAAATGCATATGAATGTTTAAGACCACAAACTGCTTTTTGTTGAGACTAAGTCCATGTAAGCAAAATAAAAGCTCAGGTTGTGCCCGTTCCATGAAAACCACTGTAACGAGGGACCTCATGCAAAACAACGAGCTCGTGAGCTGAAGCATTGCCGGGTTCCACTCGTTAGCAGGAATCAGAGCAGTTTTAAGGATGAATCCCAGCTCTGCTCTGTTCCATCTCTGCTCCTGGGCACAGCATCTCCTTGGCAGGATGCAGCATTATTCAGATTTTTGTGTGCTTTAGGTATTTGTTAGGAAAGAAAATACAGAAAAGTAGCTAGTTCCGTAAAACTTTGAGAAATGACTTTGTCAAAACTTTAAAACATCGAGGTAAGTCAGCAGCGGCCCCAGAAGGTGCTGGTTTGCCTTTGGGGCTTCCTTCGCTCTGAACAAGTGCGGGGCATGGGATGGTGTGGCGGGTCTGAACAGCGGGGACGGACAGGGACATCTGCCAGGTAGGGGCAGATACCTGAGGGACAGCCCTCCTGAGGCACCGCACCGAGCGCGGGGACACGGAGTGCGGGGACACGGAGGGCTCTGCGGGGACACGGAGCGCGGGGACACGGAGCGCACTGTGGGGACACGGAGCACTCTGTGGGGACACGGAGCACGGGGACACGGAGCACTCTGTGGGGACACGGAGAGCGAGGACACTGAAGGCTCTGTGGGGACACGGAGCGCTCCGCGGGGACACAGAGCGCAGGGACACGGAGCGCACTGTGGAGACACGGAGCACGGGGACACGGAGCACTCTGTGGGGACACGGAGAGCGGGGACACTGAAGGCTCTGCGGGAACACGGAGCGCTCCGAGGGGACACAGAGCGCGGGGACACTGAAGGCTCTGCGGGGACACCGAACGCGGGGACATCGAGCGCGGGAACACGGAGCGCTCCGCGGGAGCAGCCGGGGCGGGAGGGGCGGTCCCCGGGCGGGGCGGGCTCGGGCAGGGGATGCGGCCGCGGGGGCTGTTCCTTGCCTGGTGCAGGGCCGTCCCGAACCCGATCGGAGCGGCGGCAGCGGCCGCGGGGCTGCGGCAGATGACATCCCCCCGTGAGGATCCAGGTGAGTGCTGTGCCAGGTGACATCCCCAGATGAGGATCCAGGTGGGTGTTGTGCTGGGTGACATCCCCCCGTGAGGATCCAGGTGGGTGCTGTGCCAGGTGACATCCCCAGATGAGGATCCAGGTGGGTGTTGTGCCAGGTGACATCCCCCCGTGAGGATCCAGGTGGGGGCTGTGCCAGGTGACATTCCTCCCGTGAGGATCCAGGTGGGTTCTATGGCAGGTGACATCCCCAGGTGAGGGTCCAGGTGGATTTTATGGCAGGTGACATCCCCAGGTGAGGATCCAGGTGAGGGCCATGCCAGGTGACATCTCCAGGTGAGGATCCAGGTGGGGGCCATGCCAGGTGACATCCCCAGGTGAGAATCCAGGTGTGGGCTGCTGTTTCCTACCACTGCTTTGTTAGTCTGACAGCAGCTTCTGGTCTGCCTGCACTTTGGGTCACGCTGTTCTAGTAGCTGCTGCTTTTACTCCTTAGTTGGATGCACTTGAAAAGTGCTGAGTAGATTTTGTGACTTTGCTGTGTATCTTTGAATACCAACAAGCTCCATCAGGGTACAGTGACCCAGTAAAAGGTCATCCACAGCACAGCACAGCCTTTAGCAGGGCCAATAAACCAGCTTGCTTTTAGATACAACCACTTACTGGGCAGTCTCTTTTGGGTTAAATAGTTCTTTATGCATAGATTGAACCTCTGTCACACACAGAGGTATTATCAGCATTTTGTATAATTAAGGAAAACTTATTGCTACATGATGAAAGGGCACAGACAAATAACTTGTGTTGGGTTTTGTTACTTCTGTGCTAGAGGTTTATTGATATTGGCTCTGGTGGAAGTGAGCAGTTACCCTTCCTGCTACAGCTCCTCCTAGAATCTTGCATCAAGTGTTTCTCAATCACGTACAAGGGTCCCATGGAAAAACATCCATAAGGAGCTTTTGCGTCAGAGAAATGTGGGATCGGTTCCTGCTTTACAGCCAGCAGGACCAAATCATGGACAGGCAACATATGTGTGATTAGGCAGCAGGGAGATAAATCCCCTGTCTCACGCCACTTACTTGGATAAGGATTTTCCACTGTGGATTGCAAATTATACTCTCATTCCTCCTAAAGCTGATGTGAGTTAGACACCTAATTCCCTTCAGTACTTTGAAATTCCTACAGAGCAACCACTGCCTTCTCTAACTTACATAGAAGCAATTAAAAGATCAGCCAGCACTGACAAGCTACTTAATGTGGTCTGCAAAAAAAGTGCTTTTAAACTTGTCTAGGTCCCAGAAACCAACATGGGAGGCAAATGACAAGGACCTAAGTAAAGACCTTAATATCAGCTTGGGAGTTCTAGTAATCAGCTTGAGGAGCTGAGGCCAAGAAGCTGGACAAAGATGCAATTAAGGTTGCCACAAAGTTCTGGAATACATTGCAGTTCCCAGCTGTGATAACTGAAGAGCTGGCTGCAGTTCCAAAACACCAGCATGATAGTAAAGTAGGAATGAAAGGACAAATATCTTGGCCTTTTCATTTTCCAGACATTTATGTTCACTATCTGCATGGAGCCTAAATTATCCTGGCTGAATTCCAAGCTGTAATCTTTTTTTTCCTCTTCCTTGAGTGGGTTAGTAAAGTACTATTAGGCTTTGATATTTTGCATTGCACAGGGGAAAACAGAATAAACATTCCCACTTATTTATGCTCCATCTTAGCTTTTAGACAGTTTGACAGTTTTACAAGTCCCTGACTGCTTATCCTGGTCAGTGCAAACACCCTGCTCTGAAAGCATCATGTTTGAGCCTTCAACATGGAGAGAACATGTTCTGACTCTTTTTAAGTAAGAGGAGATAAATAAAGTAAAACAATTGTTGAAGATCCAGTCACAGGTAAAAAGCAGTTCTGAACATCTTCTGGAAATCAGAGTTCTAGCTCAGCAAATGCATTTTTCACAGAGAGTGTATAAAATGAAATACCTCATTGGCAGCTGTAAGTCATAGGGAAGATGCACCAACTTTAATAGCCCTGGGAAGACACACAAACTAGAAAGATGTAATGGGAGACTCATAATTTTATCTTCAAATAGAACCTGAAAAGCCCTTGTCACTTCCAGCAGTGCCAGCACAACCAGCAGTGACAGGATCGAAGGCAGTGCATGAAGGACCTGCCGACTCACAGCTGATGGCTCGTGAGCTGAAGCAACAATGTCCAGAGTTTGATGTGTGGCTGCCAAGAATGCTCGGGGGTTTTATTCCAGGTCTGGAGAGGCTGAGGGGGGAAATAATTCAGGTTTGTCAGTGATGAGAGAAAGCAGCAGCACCTCCCCATGCTGGGGCAGTTGGCCCTGCTGTGGCACATCCAGCAGGTTTTGAGGTGGGGGCTCTGGGCAGGTGCTTGTCTGTGGCTGTTGAGGAGGGTTTACTGCCATGAGGGAAAAAAAGTTCTTCCTATACAATGTCAGAAATTGAGAAAGAGCAAAATACTTTGGATTTTTTCCTGTTTCATTCTGGAGTGGTGTAATATGTCGTCAAGATGAAGAGTTAGTCCTACCCTTTGTTCTGTTCTCCTGTCTGCACGTGGCTCTGTGCTGGGCTGGTTGAGAAATCCAGTCCTTTCTGCAGGCACCACATTTGCATCCTGCAGAAAAGGGGGTAAATAAAATCCTGCAGAAACTAATGCTGCAAACAAGGAAACCTCTTAAACTGTTTTGCTTCCTGGCATGGTTTTGGAAGAGCACAAATCCCTTTAATTAATGAAGTCCTGATCACCGTGTGATTCCTACCTGTTGAAACTGGAAAACTACTTTGGATGGAGATTCAAGGCAAAGTAATGCATCTACCATGGATTTTAGAAACCTGCTAAAAATTGCTTTGAAATAGACCTACAATGAGACACCTCTGTGAAAAATGATACATTTAGGTGAAGGTTTCACACCAGGCTGAGCTCCCCCAGAGCTGCCAAGTGGGGGTGGGCCGGGTGTGTTCCCACATCTCACCCTGCAGGTACCCACCACAGCTCTAGTCCTGCCACTGGACTTCATCAGAACATGTGATAGCTGACTCTGAAGCTGGAACATCACAAACTTGACCTTATGACAAAGAAGTGACTTGTTTTCTGCCGGTTTGGCTGATGAGACCTCCTGGCACAGGCTCAGGGTGTCAGTGAGGAGGGGTAGGAACAGGCAGTTGGGGAAAGGAGAGGGAGAGGTCTCCTGCTTTGGCGGTAGGTCTGTGCAACTGCAAGTCACACTGCATCCTGTTTGTTGTGTTTGTTCTTTCAAATACAATCTGGTATCCTCCCATTGTATTTAGAGGGAGCATTTTTATAAACTTGAAATACAGTTTGACACTCTTCTTTAGCTGAAGTTTGTGGTCATCTCATAATAAGGCTGACTTGTCTGTTTCATGTACAGCTGTCACAGGTCCCTTGTTGTAAGGAAAGTGCTGCTTCTTGAGAGGAAAACATCTCAGAGACAATGCCCAAATCTCAGCACAGATATCTTTTCATTATTGCAAACAGTCCTGTTAGTCCTGATGTTCACAGGGATTCAATACACGCTGTAGCACCTGGTTTCTAAGAACCTGAAGAGTCTGAGCACTCCAGTCTGCAAACAGGACAGTGCTCAGATGGAGGAACACAGTTTTTCAGCCCAGGTGGATGGAGGAGAAGTGTCACAGCCAAGCTGCTGCAGGTACTGGGGCTCTGGGCAGGGGGGTGCAGTAGAGCACAGAGGGCATTGCAGTGGGGAGCAAAGGGCAGCAGCTGTGCAGGGCTGGTGTGCTGGGATGGGCAGGCTGGGGCACAGCCAGCAGTTTGAATGCTGTTTGCAGTGAGACTGGGCTGAACCCCCAGCACAGAACACACCTGTGGAACACAGCACAGCCAAAGCATGGCACAGGCCATGTGCTCTGTGTTGTGTCTCATAAACATTTGGTAGTAACCTACCACCCGTAGCCCACGGGGAAATAGCTGGCTTGGCATGGAAGTGTTGCTGGCAGCCTCTCATCTACGAATAGTAAGCTTTGCAGGACTTTTTTTTCATCTGCTTAATTATGAAATCAGTTCATGGGAGGGAGGTGACACATTTAGGTTGCTCTGCTATTTCAGTTGTAGAGATAGCACCCAAAAGATGTCAAAAATTTGTCATCCTCTTGTAGGACATCCAGCTCACAGGCAGATACACTGACTGCAACAGTATTTGGGGGTGCAGCTCCAAGCTTTCTTTCTGAAGGCTCTTCTGTTTCCAGTTTTTATTCAGAAAGAGTCAACTTCTCTCCAACAAGCTGATCTAACATCAAGAAGGACTACACAATTGCTATCAACTTGGGGTTTTTAGTACATTGGTTTAAAAGTTGGTTGGTAAACCTGGAAGATACTTTTGCTGTGAGAGTGTGACTCCAGAAATGGGAAATCAAACTCTAAGCAGACAGAGAGGTTGGTTGGGAAGGTGTGTGTCATCATGTGCAGGCAGGATGGGAAGCCAAGCTTGGGATGGGTCTTCACAAATGACTCATCTATACTCTTTGTCTTGCCAAAAATACAGCATGAGGGTCCTTTCAGTAGCCTCAAAGAGTCTTCAAGAAGATTGTCTCTGCTTTTCATGAGGAATTTTGCATAGGAAACTGAGCTTTGACTATTTTTCAATGCCTGCCTTAAAGAATCATGCAAGTTGCCAGGAGTGTGGTTGCTCCTTTAGCTCCTCCATATTATAAGAAAAACTTCTAAGTGTGTATGGCATGTTCATAACAGTTATTGCCCAAGGTGGGTATGTTAGTTAATGCTACTCATGATTATTGCTCCTTTTACATCTCTATGAGTTTTATTTGCAGGGACAGCACTGCTGGGGAGCTTCAGCTGCATTTTGCCATTGGTATCTAATGAGCTTCACTTGTCCTTCACGTTGCAATGTCATGAGAGCAAAGCAGTCCTGCGTGCTACTTTCCTTTGAGCAATTATTTCTTGTTTCCTTTTTATTTCCTCCACTCACTCTGATCATTGTCATAGTAATACGGGCTGGTCTGGGAGTTTCTTCTCATCAGAGTAAAATTCCCAGCCATCTATTTATGATTTCAGTTTTCAGAAGGAGGAGGCAGCACAGATGCCACTGAAATGTGGAATTATCAAGAGGACCCTTTAGGTAATTATTTTAGCAATGAATTATCACATAAAATCTAATGGCAGATATATTATAGAATCATATAATGTTGTGGATTGGAAGGGACCTTAAAGATGATCCAGTTCCAAGCTCTCCTGCCGTGGTCAGGGACACCTTCTACTATCCCAGGCTGCTCCAAGCCCTGTTCAACCTGGGCTTGGACACTTCCAGGGATGGAGCAGCCACAGCATCTCTGGACAACCTGTGCCAGGGCCCCACTACTCTCACAGCGGAGAATTCTTCCTAAAATGTAATCTAAACCTCCCCTGGGACTGTGCAAAGGTACCTTTAAAGGCCTGAAGATTTTCATTAGCAAAGAAGACTCCTGCAGCTTCTGTGACCTTGTCCTGTGGAAAAGGCCACCTGAGTTCAGGAGAACTGAGCAGTTGCTGAGGTCTGGAATTAGGACAGCTGTAGTTTCTCCACACTGAGATGGCTAAATGAGTCTATTGGGTTCTTCTAAGTGCAAATCACAATGCTTTGTGAAGACTTCTGGTGTTAGAGTG
Organism: Pithys albifrons albifrons; assembly: GCF_047495875.1. NCBI lineage: Eukaryota > Metazoa > Chordata > Aves > Passeriformes > Thamnophilidae > Pithys > Pithys albifrons. Next base: position 5,570,596 of record NC_092472.1, read on the forward strand.
GTCACACTCCTGGCTCTTTTCTAAAGAGTATTTTCTGTCCTTTTTTGCTCTGTGAGTGCAATGCTGATCTCTTTTCAGTCCTATCTCTTGGTATTTCATAAATGCTGTGTTGTGGTAAAATTACGATAAAGTATGACACTAGATACAGTAATAAATGTAGGCATAATATAGATAAGCTGTTGTGGAAGAAATTAGTTTCTGTTCTGCAGTTGGGGGAAAAAATAGTTGTGCATCTGTTTTATGTAAAAACATCCTTGTTTTCCTATGGTATCATAGAATCATAGAATCTATTGGGTTAGAAAAGACCCTCAAGATCATCGAGTCCAACCCTTGGTCCAACTCCAGTCCCTTTACCAGATCATGGCACTCAGTGCCACGGCCAAGCTCAGTTTAAAAACTTTCAGGGATGGGGAATCCACCCCCTCTCTGGGCAGCCCATTCCAATGCCTGAGCACTCTCTCTGCAAAGAATTTTTTTCTGATCTCCAACTTCAATTTCCCCTGGCAGAGCTTGAGCCCATCATGCCCCCTTGTCCTATTGCTGAGTGCCTGGGAGAAGAGACCAACCCCCACCTGGCCAGAACTTCCCTTCAGGGAGTTCTAGACAGTGATGAGGTCACCTATCACTTCATTCTCAGATGAAAAAGCTATAGAGTTTTGTGGAGGGAAGCCTGTTTTATGGATGGCATTGTCCAAAATAATCAAGTGGTAATGGAAACAATTTAAAATTTAGAAGTAGAATAATAAAATCAGGGAAGTTGTGCAATTTCTTTGCTGAGTTTCTTCAATCTTGCACTGATGACTTACAACTGAGAAGTTCGAGCATAACAAGCAGGGTATTTGAACAGGTATGTATGTGAAGTGCCTTGGAATCCTAATCTGTGAGTGGATGTGTAAAGAAAATAGTTTTAAAGAACAGGTCTAGCACATCATGCTACACTTTAAGGTGCTTTAAAAACGTTTCTCCCTACTGAGCATGCTTGATTTTAAGGTGGTTTAAAAACCTTTCTTTCAAAGGAGTCTTTGCCTTTAGGTCGGTGTGTGCTGCAATGTGAGCTGAAGTACACACAGACTTACAGAAAGGGTATTTGGGAATTTTCTTCTCCTCTACAGCCCCAGCAATTTCTAGTACTGGCAGAGATTAGAGTCTGATGGCATGTGCTCATGCCGACCTGTTGGTGTTTTTGGGGAATCTGGTGAGTGCTCTGTGAGTCTCTGAGGTTCCATTCAGTGGGAATGGTACAGAACTGGCCACAGGGCTTTAGGAATTGTCGCAAAAGGAGCAGTTAACTCTCGACATCTGCTGTGCTGCAGTCACTGCCAAGCTGCGTAGGTAGTTGGCAAGGAAATAAATATTGATAGACCCTAGCAACAGGTACTCCTGAGAACTCTGCTTCTGGGAATGCTTAGGCCGTGACCAGGGTTATTAACCTTGTGATAGCATTTTAAGTTTATTTATAGGATTTGTTTGTGTCTTATCACCATCTCTCAGAACTGGAATGCACGAAGGGGCTCTGCTGTGCCAGGGCATGGATGTGTGTTCCACACCTTCTCTGGTGACTCAGTTCAACATGCAGCAGATGCTTCACCCTCCGTGTCTCAGGGGAGCTGATGCACACTGATGTAGGACATCCCCAGTATGTGCTCACATCCAGACTCTCCTATGTTTGCTTACCCATCCTATGGCTGCTCCAGGGCCTTGTGCATGGAAGTGAGTTGGACACAAGGATTTATTCCTGTTTAAAGGTATCCTAACAAAACACTGATATACAAGACCCTCAGAGAATCCCCCAGGTGCAATTAGCTCACGCTGTGAGAGCACTAACTGTGGTGAGCACTGCCCATGACCAACTGTGTGTTCTCCTTGCAGAGATTGAAGCCAGAGAAGCCTGTGACTGGCTGAGAGCTGCCGGGTTCCCCCAGTATGCTCAGCTCTTTGAAGGTATGATCACAAAGACTCGTCAAGCAGCTGGCGATGAACTTGAGCAGAACTGTTCTCATAAATAATCTGTTTCAGAACCTGATAATTTTGATGGAGGCACTTCCAAATTCTGTCATATATTCATGCAAATCTTCAGAAAAATAGGAAGCTGGTGTGTGTTCTTGCAGAAGGGACATCTCAGCAGGGACTCAGTAGAATTCTGTAAAGGATCAAATCTTTCCTGGTTTGCTTTTCCCATTGTTAGACTGTAACTCAGTCAAATCTCTGCTTTTGTGATTTTTAGTTGCTTATATTTTCTCAGGCTCTTTTACTTGTAGTGCTGGAGTGGTTTTCCAGCCACTGATTACAACCAAAACTCCTCTGAGGCTCTCCAGCCTGCCCTCTGAGCCAGATTGCTTTATTGATCTGTTGAAAAAGAATGTTGCAAAAATCATCTTGCAATCATAAGCATTTAAAATTGATACTCAGCATCAGCCAGTCAATTAAAAAAAAAAAAAGGAAAAGAAGGAAAAAAGGAATTTCAGCACATTTTCCTGTCATTAAATCTACGAAGATTGATTATTTCTTGTGGGGGAAGAATGGATTTATTAAGAACTTGTATAATTTTCAGGCCACATTTATGCTTTTACCTTAAAACTCTTCAACATATATTTATTGTTACAAATACTGAATGTAACAAAAGCTAATCTATTTTTAAGCAAGATTTTATCAAAGGGCTATACTTAAAAGAACCTTCAGTGACTTCTGCCTGCTGTCATTCCCACCTCCCCCTGTTCACTGCAAAACTGAGAATTTGAAGCCAAGCCCCAGAGCTGCATTTGAAAGCTGTGTGCTATAAAATGTGCTGCCTCATGGAAATGCTTCCTGTCTGACTGCAGCAGATTTTATTCTCTAAGCTGTGTGTTGGAAATGTCCATTGCTTCTGGAAAATGAATCCCTTGCATTACCTTGAAGTTTAATTTACTTACTAGGAAAATTAGGCCTTTTTTTTGTATTTCTATTTGTATTTTGTATTTTTGTCTATACCACTTAGTCATTGCAGGCTCCTGGAAAGGCAGAAGTGTTTGTCTGCCTGTAACTAATAGCAGCAAGCAGGTCCCTGCATTTATTCTACTTGCCCAAAGAAACTGAACCTCACTTATTTGAAGGATCTTTGTATGAATATATAGCTAAAGAAATAGATTTAGATTCCTTACACCTGTGATGAACATGTTGCAAAATTGAAATTGCAATTAAAACTCAGATTTCAGATTCAACTTCTCTGTTTACAGATATGCAGTTTCCCATTGATGTAAAAACTGTAAGGAAAGATCATGAATTTTTAGATGGAGATGCCATTGAATCACTATTCAGGTAAACATGAAATATCAACCATCTTTAATACCTCCAGGCCCCACAGTTATTTGTCATTCATCTTTTCATGCCTTTGTTTATGCCAGAGACTTGCAAAGTCACCAATTCTGTGACTGAAGGAAATCACTTAAGCACATGATTTAGTACCAGTGAAGTTAGTTGTTTTAAGAATTTAAAAGCAAAGTAACCACGTGTTTGCACATCTTCAGCCAAGATCTTGGAGATGTTATACTGAGCATCAAATCTGTCTTTTCTGTAACATGAGATGTCTGCAGGCTGGGAAAAAATAATCAGTTCCCTGCAAGCACGACAGGCTGCTCTCCAGGATCACATATAATGGAGTGCAGGAATTTCCTCTGGCCAGCCAAAATCTGTTCTAGCTGATAGACTGAAAAAAATCACCTGCACAAGATCTGTTCTATTTCCCTGAATGTTGTTTAAGTGAGAAGCAAAGGTATTGATTTGAAATTATTGTTTTGCACAGCTGTTCAGAGCACACCAGTGAAATTGCATTGTCAGTGGAAAGGCAAACCCACAGCCCTTTGGCCTTTCCCCATGGAAGAGCCAGGGTGGTGCAAGGCATTCTGCTTCATCCAGCAGTCACTGAGGCATTGTCCTTGTGAGATTGTTCAGCACAGTTTCTTCAGCAGAAATCAGATTTTATAACTCTTAAGGGACTGGAAAGTTCCTCTCCTGGCAAAGTACTTTGGTCCTTTTCTGTGCTGTCAGGTCGCCCGAATTCAAATCCTGCTTGCAGCAGGAGCACCAGGAGGAGTTGTTCACATTTACATCTCTAAAGCACAGCAGATACTCCAGGACTTTGGGTCTGTTTTGTTGCTTGGTATGACTTGAGATTAGCTGAGTTGATTAAAAACTTGGTTGTAATAATGCCAAGGTCATGGGTTCAATCCCCTGTGTGGGCCATTGACTTGGACTCGATGATCCTTGTGGGTCCTTCCAACTCAGAATAGTCTGTGATAATTAGAGGAGGTAAAAGATGTGAGAAGTCACTTCTGTCCTGGGTGCTCCTTGGAGGCTCTGGGTGTGCCCAGATTCAGGATTTCAATCTTTTTGATTCCACATGCTTTAATTAAAATAATAGATAATAAAGTCCTTCTGAAGAATAAGATTAATGTCTTCATTTATTTAAAAGTTATTTTTTAACAAGCCCACTCAGACTTTCTTTCATTTTCAAAGTCTTAAATCAATATGGTTTTTCACAATCATTAAAGCACATATGTGGGTTTTTTTTTTAGTTAAATGATTAATTATGGTTGTCTTCTCTAGTAAGATGGCAGAACTGGAAGTGTGACCATCATGGGGTTGTTATTGGTGCTGGTTTTGGCAAAATGTATGAGGAACCTCTAACAGAATGTCAGTCATGGACACCAATAATTAAAGCTCAGTGGCAGAAGATCACGACTGTATTGGCACACGATTGTTTTCAAGAAATAAAATAGTTTAAACTTAAAACTTCTGTCTTTTTTCTCATACCCCAGACGGCTGAACACACTGAACAGGTGTGCATCCATGAAAGTGGAAATAAGCCGTCAGAGGAGACGGGTATGTTTGTAAAACACAGTTACTCTTCTCATTAAAAATGTGCTCAGCTGTTGTATCAAAAACCTGGTTTTGAAAACTGCACGAAGAATTAGCAGCTTCTGAACTTCCCTCTCTATTCTCTTCCATCCTGCAAAGCTCTTCCATTTGCATTTTCTGCTGAAAAACATAGAGATGGAGATTGAAATTATGCATTGTTCATTTTGTAACTTCTTAACGTAGGTTAGGGGTGGGGTTTGAAACAGTTTTAAAAATTGATTTGACACACTTTAGCATCCAACAGTTACACCAAGGCCCCACCTCAACATGTCTATCATTGCTTTCCTATGTAATTTCACACTTTATTTAAGTCCTGAAAGTGAAATTTCACTCTTGCTGAGTAAGCAAAGAAATTAAATGGACAGCCCAAATGTTCAGCCAATAGAAGATGGATGGGTTTTAGCTGTGGTGGATTTGTCCCCTCCCACAAAAAGTTCTGCAGCCAAAACAAAGTGAGAGTCACAGTTTGGCTGGGAAACTCTGAGATGCTGGACTAGTAAGAAAATAATGCCATCTTCTGGAAAAATGTCTAGATTTTTATTTGAAAGTTCTACTCTGTCATTAGGGAGGAATGGGACAAGAGGGAGCCCACAGAGAAGAGACAGGTGGTTCCATCTCTAACACTTTGCTGTCCCAGTGTTCCCTTGGGATGGGGACAGTAGAGCCAATGGAGCACTGGGACAGGTGCCAGGGGAGGCTGAGGAATCCAAGAGGGTGCCACAGATATTGATGCAGCCACAGCCCCACAGCCAAACACTGCCAATGGATGAGTTTTGGTCACAGAACTGTGAAAGCGTGTTTGTTTGGCTTTAGGAAAAGTCATGTAAACCCAATACAATGCCATGTCTTTGGATATGCCACAAAACAGGATTTTTGACCCTTAGATCAAATCCTCCACCTTTTCCTGTGGTAAACTTAACCAGCTTTGTCAGCATGTTTGAGAGCATTTGTCAGCAGTTTTTTCATCTAACTCAGGGCAGACATTCAGTGACTGAATGGTCTCATTTCTATATGTTGGTCTTGGAAGTTTTGGATGTAGGCAGAAAATTAAATCTCCTTTTCTGTTAATTTTTTTTTTTGTTATTTAAACTTTGCCAAACTTTGCCCTTGAACTGTGTTTTGTTTGTTTTGTTTTGTTTTGTTTTTTCCTTCTAAGAGTGACGATTCTGAAGATGATGAACCTTGTGCAATAAGCAGTAGGTGGGCTTATGAGAGGTGCAGTCAGAGGTGGTCTCGAATCCAGAGCCTGGAAGGTTTCCCAGCAGAGGAAGGTGCCAGTGCATCAGTCCCAAGCAGTCCAGTACTGAAGATCATCAGCAAGGAGGACAGTGTGTTTCTGGATCATGGAGAGAGGCACGATGTGTCCTCAATTCACAGCACCAGCAGTGCTGACAGTGACATTGTTAGCTCCCCAAAACCTTTTGAAGATGTGGAAACCAGTACGAGCTCCTCGAGATGTTCCTCAGTTAAAGTACCCTCACTGGACTCTACTTTCAGTTGTTCTCCTCCCCCCAGTGAATTTTTAAATATCACCAATGAGCAAAAGTTTTTGGATAAGTCACCATCTAAAAAGAGGAAGAGCCTTCTAAAGAAAATGGAGAAGCTGCACTTAAGGAGCTGCAACTTAAGGAGTGGTCAGTCAAAGGCCAAACCCATAATAAGTGAACCTGTTCTTCTGGAAGGGCTTAATGAAGAAAAGATGAAGATGCTGAACTGTGTAAATATTTCTGACCTCTCTGGCATCCAGACAAAGAACAATTCTTCCTTTTCTCCCCGGAGCTGCAACAGCAGCAATCAGTGTGGGCAGAGCAGCACAGTGAGCACTCCAAGTCCTGGTACACAAGCAAGCAGCCCCTGTGAAGGAAGGGGGATGCTTGCAGAGCACACAGACTCCAGCAAGCTCTTCCTGGGGAGTGATCTAGCTCAAGAAAACCTGAAAAATAACATGACATTACAGAAGAGCCAGATGTTTCAAATACCACAAGGCCATAAACCTGGCACTTTCCCCACCACACTTACAGACAGCTCCCTGTCTGCAGTAGACAACTCTTCTGTCAACTGGAGAACTGGGAGTTTTCATGGGTGCAGGAGAAGCCGGAGCAGAAGCAGTTCCAAGGACCCCAAAGCCCCCAGGAGTCCCCTTTCAGGCTCAGATAACAGGCTAAGTGTGTATGATAACATGCCCAATATTGACCTTGATAATTTGGAGGCAGCACAAGTTGGTGATGATGATGTTTTTTCAGAACTGAACAATGTTATAGCAGATGTCAACGGTCTCAGAAAGTTGGTTGATCAGTGGACAGAGAAGCTCTCAGAGGATGGGGATTCTGACTTTGCCAGTGATTTGACCTCCTTGTATCCATCCTCCCCTAAAGAAAGCTCTCTTGAAACAGAGGACTCAGAAGATAAGACTGTAGGGGACACTGAAGGAGAGAACAGCTGTGGCCTGGGCAAGGAGGTCGGTGCTGCAGACCTGACGTACTTCACAGACTCTGGAAAGACCCACAGGTCAGCCATCCTTGTGTTTCCCTTCAATTCTGGCCACTCAAAATAGGATTGCTTTGCCAGAACAAAGTATTCTCGAGTCTGTTCTGGGCAGCAGGGTCTTTGCTGCTGGTGCCAGGTACCACTGGTGTCACTGGTAGCACTGGTGCCACTGGTCTGTGGGCACTCTGGGGACATCTGTTGAAAGTAGGACAGTCATGATCTGGATGAGCACTCAGATATTTGGAATCAGGCCTTAGAGCCAGCTCACTGGATTTCTTAGGGAAGTTGTTTGTATTGCCAGAGCACCTCCTGGATGGGAAGTAGCTTGTTTAAGTGCAACTAACTGTGGTGCTTGGGAGATGCAGGTCCTTTAGAGTCTCAGGTGCTTCACAGATGCAGGTAGAAAACTAATGGAGATGATGGAAATGGTCTTAAGCTTGAACAATATTTATCCCATAGGCACAGGAAGCAACACTGGTCTGTGGAAGAGAGTGTGAACCTGGAAAGCCTTTCCATCCAGGATGGCCAGTCGGCTGCCCAGCTGGCCCGGACACAAAAGCTGGCCTTGTTGAGACTCACTGCCTTAATGGACAGATATTCCCCTTCCAGTAAGCAGGGCTGGAACTGGTAAGTTGTCTAATACAACTTGTGCTGAAAAGAGAGGATTTGATGCAAGCAAGTGAATTTCCTTGCCTGTCTAGATTACAGATATTAAAGCTGAGGAATTTCATCCTATTAAATCTCTGGCAGCTTCCTGGTTATTTCCAAGGGTCCAGGGTTTCCTCTCCTGTGGGCTGAACTTTGGCTCCTTGCTGATGGTCATGCTGTTACCGACTGTAAAGGACATTATAGTTTCTCTCTAAGTTTGCCCAATTTGCAGGGCTTTGTCAGAGGTGCTTCATAGGGATTGTGGGTCCTGAGGCGAGAGCTGACTAGGCTGAAAATGCAGTTCTAGAGCATCGAGTCTTTGTTTGAACTAAACCAGTCACTAAGTCAGATGCTCAGAGGACTTGGAAACATCAGTCCGCGTCTTGTGATACTTGAGTATAAAAAAAAGTTAAAAAATCCTGCAGTGCCCTAAAGGGATGGAATGTATTTCCCATGAGGATGCTTTATTAAAGCTAATTTCTGTAAGGAAATAAGGAAGTAATTCCTGTAATCACCTTTACTGGTTTTCTCTCTCTGCTGGTGCTGTGTGTACAGGTTTGTGGCAGGATTTGGGCTGTGACAAGGTACAACTAAGTCCTGTCCCATGCATGAACAGCAGCGGGTGGAATGTGCTGGAGACCTAATAAGTTGCACGTACTTGTTTTTTGTTTCCAGGACCATACCAAAGTTCATTAAAAAACCAAAAGCCTCGGACTACAAGGACAAAAATGTGTTTGGGGTTCCTTTACTGCTGAATGTGCAGAGAACAAGCCACCCACTGCCCAACGGGATACTGCAAGCCTTGGACTACCTGAGAAGCCACTTTCTTGACCAGGTATGAACTCAAGGCAGCCCAGAGCAGCTCTGGGCCATGGATGGATCTGCTCCAGGGAGCCAGACTCTGCTTCTCTCGTTTGTGAAGGACTTTCTTGTCCTCAGGCTTTGAACAGGCAGAAAACTGTAGGTCTGAGCAGGCAGCCTGTGAGGACATAGTGCTGATTCCTTCTGGGAATACCTTTAGTCCTGTGTGGTGTTTTTGTGCCTTGCCTCACTGAAAGCCTCTGCAGCTGGTTTAGGCAGTCAGGCTGTCTTCACCTGGGGAGGTGTCATGTCTCTGCTCCCTAAGGAGGTAAATCTGCCAGACAATGACATTGTTCCCTCTGTTCTGTGGTTGCTGGTAGTGCCAGAGCTAATGTGAAAATTAACCTTGTTTCAGCTGAAATGTACCACTAAGCAGAGAGAAAACACATTACAACAGTGCCTGTAACATATTTTTGCGGATCTCAGCTCTGTATTTATCCCCTAAGTGGAGGTGGCAGTGGAAGTGTGTGATGCATATGGTTTTTCTATAGCATAGCTGCAGAAATGGGAGACCCTGTGACATAAGACATGCCAGTTAAAGAGAGGACTTTTGTTTTCCTATGCTTGGCCATGGTCTAGGTGTGTAAAATGTCATGGCAAAGTACAAAAGCATGTGTGTTCTGTGAGGTGACAATACTAGTGTGTTCCATTTTGAGGTCCTGGTATCCATTTGGTTAACATAAATAAACCAAAAATGCAATACTGTCTCAGTGGCACACAGGGAAGTTGTGAGCAGAAGTTGTGTTGGGGTCGAGTTCATGGGAAAATTCTAAATCTTGGTTTTGCCTGAAAGTTAATTGACCATTATATTAAAACCAAAATCCTAATTCCCCTCAGGATGGCAATGCCCTTTGCCAGTCTGTGGATGGATTAGATGTCGTGAATCTGAGTCAGTTTGTGCCAGCACAGTCATTGATGTGTGTTTGTGTTTGGATGGACACACATTGGTGTATTTAAACCTGCCCCTGCCACATGTGAACAGAGCCTGCACAAGCAAATGGACAGATGTCAATAACACTGATTTTAAAAGTCAAAAAGAGTAATTTTGCATTAAATAAAAAGCAAACAAACATGACAATTGGTATGTCAGAGCTGGTTCTGTGGGCATCAGGTGTGGTTTGCTTGGTAGGAATGTCTGTGCTGCTTCTAATGATATGAAAGTGTTTGGTGTTAGACATACTGCCATAAGGTCTTTGCTATCAAAGGGAAGGTGAAGGATCAGTTATTTGTCAGAAGTTTGACTCCTGATGGCTCCTTACTTTGCCTCTAATATTTTCTTTTACCTGCAGGTTGGCCTGTTTCGAAAATCCGGTGTTAAATCCAGGATTCTGTCTTTAAGAGAAATGAATGAAACCAACCCAAACAACGTCTGTTACGAAGGGCAGTCAGCATTTGATGTGGCAGATATGGTGAAGCAGTATTTCCGAGACCTTCCTGAGCCTATATTTACCAGCAGGCTCTGTGAATCCTTCCTCCACATCTACCAATGTAGGTAACAAAAGATGTGGTTTTCCAGTTCCTTGGATGTCTTAATACTCAGCTGTACAAGGCAATGGCCAGACTAGGACTAGTGCCAGGTCCCCAGCAGTCAGAGGAGACAAGTCAGGCAGGGCATTTCTGAAAAGATGAGTTAATTGTGGCTCTGGACTTCAGAGCTTCCCATCTGCATCCTGTGAGCCAGCTATTTCTGTTCCTTGAAGGATGAGTGTGTAATAACATGCCTTCTTAAACCGTGTTTTTAAACTGTCATTTCCTGATGCAAAATGAAGAAATAATCTGTTTCCCTTTTTCAAGGTGTGACATAGCTCCTTGTGCAAGAACTCCTGTTATATTGATGACATTTCTTTATTAGGGTGCCCAAGCACAGCTCCTGTGAAACAGCATCTTTGCTGGGAAATGCCAGCAGCTCTCTGGCTGTGCTCACATTGTTACTGTCCTGGAGATTCAACCCCAAAAAGAAGGAAATGTGAAGCTGAAATATCACATTTCATAAAGTTCAAACAGGTTCAATCTCCAGTACTTTGCCCTCAAGGAATTCACTCTCAAAAAGCAGCTGAGTTGGGGAAGGAACTTGCTGAAGGGGCTAATGATGTTGTTGCTTTTGAGAAAAGGTTCCAAAAGGCAAAGTGTGAGATTTCTGAGGGGAGAAATCAGAAATCATGGTTTAGGTTCTGCAGCCTAAACCATGTGACATTTATTGATATAAGTCAATTGGGCTGCTTCCGTTCTGTGCATCCATGAGCAGGATCCCAAGCAGGGCACTGAACCTGTAGGTTCATACATCTCTCTGTCCCTAACTTCCCAGCAGACAAGGAGAGGCCATTACATCAAAGGTACCATTTCTCCTCTTGCCTCTGCAAGCCACGTGTGACCTTCATATTTTTTTCCGTTTTCAGACGTGCCAAAGGATCAGCAGTTCCAGGCTGTCCAGGCTGCCATTCTCCTTCTCCCCAAGGAAAACCGAGAAGCTTTGAAAATCCTTCTGTTCTTCCTGAGAGATGTGGTTGCTTTTGTTGAGGAAAACCAAATGACCCCAACCAACATTGCTGTCTGCCTTGCACCTTCTTTGTTTCACCTCAACACCCTGAGGCGGGACAGCTCCTCCTCCTCCACTAGGTATTGATATCTTGATCTTCAGTGCTGCTGTCCAGAGTTCTTTGCTGGAGCAATGCTTTCTTTGGCTGGCCCAGGGTCAGTGTCGGCTTTGGAGGGGGAAATAGTGTGTTTGTTCATGGGGCTTGCCTTAAATCTGGTTGCTCAGGTGCAGCAGGAGCTGCATGGAGCGATCCAGGCCCTCACTGTCCAATGCAGAGGGCAGGTGTGAGTCCCCAGTGCTGTGCTGCTGACCAGCCTGTGTGTGTCCCTCACCTCTGCTGTATTCTCCATGGTTGTGCACAGGTCCAGATGCTCAGGAACCCAGCTTGTGGCCCACTACTGGCTTTAAAGTGGTGCCAGCCTTTGGAATTGTGTTCCTGCACTGGCAACCTGAGCCCAGGTGCCGCTTTAAGGCCCTGCAGGTTCCTGGCAAATGTAGGAGCTACTGGTGCTGGTTCTGCTGGGTGATAAGGCGATCATTCCTGCCAAATCAAGCCACAGGGATTCTGTAAATTTATCTTAATAAGTAAAAGTATCTGGGTTGCATAACATCCCTAGTTTGTACGTGCAGGGAGGAAGGTGCCCTTGGGCCAAAGGAGACAAATAATCTCTAAGAGCATTCGTGCCTTATCTGGCCCCCTGAGGCAGGGCTGTTTGCTCTGCTCTGTGCTTTTGCATTATGGACAGATGTGTGTTAGGGCAGGGGAGCACAGCTGACTGTGAAGGGAGCATTGTGCACCCATCAGTGTGGGGGGTTAAACATCTCTCTTGGAGATCTGAAGGACTAGTCCCAAAGCAGAAGCTGTCAGATGTGCTGTTGGCATCTTTCAGGCTCTGGAGAGCACAGAGGAGCAGAAAGAAAACACTAAGGATTTTCTTCTGGATGGTGTAAAACATCTGAAAATGCCTGGGGCATTCCTGTGCTGAGCCAGCTCGTGGCAAGGCAGCCATGGGGACACTGAGAAGGCAGCTGGGGATGCGATGGAGCGGCAGCAGGTCCTGCTGGATTGCTCATGGGAGTCACACTCTGGGAGTTGTATCTCTTTGGTATACATCAACAGTACTCTGAAATGCTAGGACCAAAAATAGAAATAAAGTTTTCTCTTTGTTGTCAGTGTTTAGAGGCCAGGATGCTTTGAAGCTTTAGCTTTGCTGTAGCTGTGCATTAATGCCTTGGTGCAGGGTTCCAACTTCAAAGGATGTGAGCTGACAGGTCTGACTCTGAGGAGCAGCGCTGAGCATTATTATCTTCCACCCAATTTTCAAGCCATTTGGCAGGAATGCACACACATAAAAGTTTCAGAAGCCTGGATTAATGATGTCATATCATAAATATGAATTAAAAGAGGGCACTGTTTTTGAAATGTATTTAGTGTGGTTTGGGCCAAAGGATTAAAAAAGTTCTACATAAGCTTTGCAGGTATCAAAGGAGACTGATATTGAAGGCTACACACAAATCAGTTTGGGGTCATTGCTGTCCTTGCCCAAGTGTGTGATGACATTCTTGGGGAATAAAATCCTTGGCTTATCTTTCTTAGGCATCCATTACTACTGGTCAGTGGTACCCTGGACACTTCTGGGGTGTGCTGGGAGGGAGCTCTGTCTGTGGATGTTGCTGCAGTAACATGACACGAGCCCCTACATGGCACACATGGGTCATTCTGTGCAGTGTGTTCTCCATGTGATTCCCAGCACCTCATTCAGCCTTCCTTTCACCTTCCCCTCTCCACAGATCCAGCCAGAGGAAGTGCAGCCTGGGGAAGCCAGACCAGAGGGAGCTGAGTGAGAACCTGGCAGCAACACAGGGCTTGGCCCACATGATAATGGAGTGCAACAGGCTCTTCCAGGTATGTCACTCGCTGTTGCAAAGCAGAAGCCCTGAGGTGGGTGGGCTGCTTGGAGCAGCAGCTGGGCCATTGCTCCTCAGAGGGCACTCCCAGCCCAGCTGCTGCTCTGAGCCTGTGACAGGGGAGTCCTGTTGATGCTATTAAAGAGAAAATCGCTGTCATTGCAGGTTCACTGCAACTATTTGTAAGGTCTGTGTGAGCATTCCTTCTTTCCTCTCTACATCCCCAACAACAATGGGGATTTGACTCCTTGGGCTTGGAGTCACCTTAGAGAGCAGCCCTGGGATAAAGGCTGCCATGTCTCCTTCTCAGATAGTGGGTTGAAGTTGAGGCTTTGCTCCTGAGGTCTGGCCAGAGCAACAGCCATGCCTGGCCATGGACCCCATTAATCTGAACCTGGACCTTGGCCCACAGACTGACTTCCCAGCTTGACCATGGACTTTGCCCATCCTTGTGGACTTGCCTGGTGATTGCCAGACTGTGGCTGACCCTGGTTGCTGTCCGTGGACCTGATCCTGACCTCCCTGGCTGACTCACCTTCCTGGCTCTACCTCGGACCTCATCACCGTGGATGTGTTTGATTACCTGGACTTTCGGCTGACCCTGGCTGCCATCTCTGCCCAGCTCAGGCTCTGTGGGACTGGGCAGCTGCCCTGTCAGCCTTGTTATCCCACTTAACACCTGGTCCCCTGCCCTCAGGGGTGCCATCTACCCTTGGTGCACCCTGACTGTCAGCTCGGACCTTCTCGAGCTCTGCTCCAGCACCTCATCTGGGCAGGGGCCACTGCCCCATGGCTGCCCTGAACTGATGTGGGGCCCTGCCCCAGGGCTCCTCCAGCACTAACTCCCACAATGAGCCCCTGTCTTCTGAGTGACACCCCTCCCCAGAGCAGGGGGTCTCCAGGGAGCCAATCTCTCCATGGTATGAGTGTCCAAACTGAACAGGGTTCCTAAGTGACCCTGTGCATTCCCTGCCAAACCACAGGTCCCCATTTCCTCAGCAGTGGCCTGAACCCCTTTGCTGGCCCTGAACCTGCTGTCAGCCCTGTACCCTGAGGTCAGCATGGGAGCTGGTCCTGTCCCTTGCTGCATGGCTCCCTGGAATAGCCCCTGGGGACTCTGAGCTACCCTTAGACACATGGACATCCCATATCCCCTGCTATGACCAGGGCACTTTGCCAGCAGCATTGCTGACTCCAGCCCTGAGCTGTGAGGGTGCCCCTCACCCAGGGGTGCTGGGGTCCTGCTGGAATGCCCCCTGCCCTGCCAGGGGAGGCATTTGGTGCCAGCTCTCGGGGATTGCCTGGAAAAGGCTGTCCCCCTTCTGCTGGAGGCCACAGGCAGCTCAGCAGGGCAGCCTCTGCTGTGCCCCTGGACACACACCCGCTGCTCTGGACCCAGACCTGGACTATGGTCACCGTGGCCACTGCTGGACTGTGGCTGACGCTGCTTCCACGACTGAACCTGACCCTGCCTGGCCTGGCCTCGGCCCCTGTGAGGACTCAGCTCATCGTCACTGCCATCCCCAGGCCTGTCCTGCACCCCCCAGGTAGGGCTGGAGAGGCACTGCCCAGCCCTGCCCAAGCCTGAGAGGGAGTGCACGGCCATGGTAGGGGAGTGGGTGAAGGTGAGTGCACAGAGGGGGATAGGGAGCACAGCACTTGGTCTGGACAGCTGGTGGGGCCCCCAGCACACATGGCTGCCACCAGCAGGGTGGGTTTGTGGGCACTGCTCAGCCAGCCCTCGGAAGGGAGCATTTGCACAGGTCTGCACTTGCTCAAGTGCCAGCCAGTGCTCACCATGTGAGGTGCTGGGCACTGACCAGCTGTGACAGTCCATCCCTGCCCCAGCTGTCATTATGGGGAACAACATGGGACATCAGATAAATACATACAGATCTCTTGTATCTACATAGACCTATACATATATGTATGTACATATACATACACACATACCTGTGCCAGTGAGCACCTCTATCAATGCAACACCTACTCTCTAATGGTAGCAAGGCTGCATTTCTGTGCTGCTTTTGGAGTCTGAAGGTTTTTTAGTAGGCTTGCAGTACAGCCTCCAACAAATCCCAAGGCAAAGGCAGGAGCTGTGACTCCTTGTAGTTACCCATTATCAGTATGTACCCTGCATAGAGGTTTGCCAACTCCATAGGGATTCAAAATGTTGCTGCTGAGGGAAAAGGCATTTCCCTTCTGTTTTCCTCTGAGGCAATGAAGTTAACTGATTTGCTCCTCCCCTGGGCTTCTTGCTCCTCCAGGTACAACTGTTGCCTGCCTGTACCACCACAGATGACATCTAAGGCCAGGTGACCTGCACATAAGGTAAAGAGGATGGGGGGGATGACCAGAGTAAGGTTGTTTCTGGGAGTTTGGGTGGGTGCACAGTGGTTGGAGGGTTTCCTGGAGGTATCCTTGGGTGTTTGGGATTCATGGGCTTTGGATCCTGCATTGAGAACTGCTCTGAGCTGTGCCCACAGCCACTTGTGCCTCTGTACCTGCAGCCACTGAAGTCACACTCTTTTTCTCTTCTTTTCCTTCCTCCCACCCCGTATTTTCTTTTCTTCTTCCCTTGCCTGCTTCTTGCTTTTCATTCCTCTCTCTCTTCCTTTTTCTCTTAAGGGGGTGCTGCTCCCTTAGAGCACCTTCCCTTACCACAACCCCACCCCAACAGACACAGACAACTCCAGTTGTTTAGTCCCTTTATTGTCCTTCCACAGGGCACAGCTACATCCTCTGCACAGGCTTGATCCCCAGGATGTCGAATCCCTTGGCCATGACAGCGGCAGTGGCTTCACATAGGAGCAGCCTCCACATGTTCACCTTCACAATCTGGCCTGGAAAACACCAACACACAGGAGCTGGAGCAGCTGCTCAGGACACCTGATGGTGCCCTCCCCAGGGGAAACCCCTTTGCCCACAGCCTGGCCCTGGACTGGCACACTGAGCCCTTCCTGCTCTCCCCAAGCCGGGCAGACTGTCCAGCCCTCGTGTTTCCAGGTGCCTGGCTGCTCCCAACTCTACTCGACCTTCCTGCTCACAGGAAGATGACAACATGGGCTGTCCTCTCACACTGACACTAGTTCTGCAGCAGCAAGTAGTGTGACAACAGCCTTTCCAGAACAGGAAAACACCCTGGACAGTGCCTGCATCATGGTACCTTACAGGCATGGGCAGCACCCCACGGCCAACACTCACCACTCTGCCTGTCCTTCTCAACGCAGTAGCAGTTGTCGTAGAACTCGGTGAAGGTGGTGGCCAGCTCATAAAGGTAGTCACAGAGCGTGTGCAGTAACAAGTCCTCTAGGATCTTCTGCAGGATCTCAGGGAACCTCAGGATGCACTTGCCCAGTTTCCACTCCTTCTCATGGTCAAGGATAAGCACCTCTTCCCTGGCTGCCTTCCGCAGCATCTGCTCGTCAATGTTGGCCAGGCGAGCGATAGCCCTGCAATGAATGATGCCAAACACGTGCTGCTTGTGAGGCTCCCACCGCTCAGCCTGCCCAGGACCAGCCTGCCACCTGTCTGGCCTGTCCCAGGGCTGATGTCCTCCCTTGCCCAGTCCTGGGTGACCAGGCCAAAGAGGGCAATCAAGCCTGGGGATGCAGGGGGAGTCCCTGCCCTCGGGGTGATCCAGGAGGGCACTGCAGAGGAACAGGGAGGGATGGGCTCTGGGCACCTGCATCAGCAAGGACAGATGATGCTGCCAAGCAAACCAGGGCTCAGGGTGCCAGAAAAACTCTGGGGTATGGCAATACCTGAGCTGAGCAGCTGCCAGAACACAGGTGCACACTTTTCCAATGACCTAAATCCTCCTGATTAACAGAAACTCCCAGAGTTCTCTTCCTGGGACATGGGTCACACAGAGGAGCTGTTTCAGGTGGCAAAGGACACACCATTTGCAATGACAAATAAAATACTGCCTGTGGTGCACACCAGTGTTGCTGCCTTCTCTTACCAACTTCCACAAGCACTAATGTGGCCATCACCCCTCTCCCCACACGTTCCTCTGTGATGCAGAAAGCATCAGCACCAGCTCCCACTGCCCTCACCCACCTGATCCGTGTGAAGGCATACAGCAGATAGGCAGCTGTATTCCCTCGGTCATCCAGCATCTTGTCGAAGGAGAATACGTAATCGTTTAGTCTGTTGTGGGACAGATCTGCATATTTAATGCATCCAAAAGCGACCGATGTCTGGGCAGCTTTCAGCTCTTCTGCTGTGAGGACCTGGTGCAAATTCAAACCAGGTTACAGTCAAAGAGGAGGAACACCACGTTGACCTCATGAACCACAACACTCAGCCCTGGCCACCCAGCAGGGCTCAAGAGGAAAGCCCAGGCTGCTCAGGGGATTTTAACCACGTGGTAGCGGTACTCAGTTCACATGAACCTCTCCACTTCAGGGCACCAGACAACCCCACATTCACGCCTCACTTCTCTTGCAATCAACTAGTGCTGCAGCCCTGCCCAGGTTAAGGCTGATTCCATCTTCTTCTGACAGCCCATAGGACCTCTGTGCCTCACAATGTCCTACCTGCCAGGTGTGATGTTTATACTGTGCTCCTGCACGTACACACAAGGAACACCTGGCCCTGGGACCTTTCAGTTTCACCCCACACTGCACAGCCCCAAGGAGCTGCCCTTTCCAAGTCCACTGCCTCACACTGCTTGGACAGACTCTGGTCCTTCTGTTACATTCCACGGTCCACACTGTCCAGTTCTCTCCAGGTCATCAAGGAGCAAGACAGACAGAAATCTCATTAAAGGGCTTTGAGCAAACTCAGCCACAGCCCCCAAGGGAAAGGTTCCAACCACCCATCATCAGAAGTCAGTGCTAGCCCAGGTGGCCATGGCTGCAACTTCATGATCTTCCATCACCTCCTGCATCTTGGGGGAGTCACAGTTGTTGCCATCACACAAGGGAGACCTGACAGTACCTGCAAGGCCAGGTCTCCTGCCCGGCCCAGCTCTCTGCTCTCATCCTCAGGAAACTCTGCACTACTCAGCACAGTTCTCAGGAAAGATAAGCAATTTGTCACAACTACCTTGTCCCGTTCCTTGTCTTTCAGCTTGTCCATAGCTCGTTTCAGCCCTTCTTCCAGCAGGTCTATGAGACGCACTGTATCCCCTGAACGAGTTTTGAACTTCTTCCTGAAAACATAAGAAATGACCACCTGAGTAAGAGGCAAAACACTTCCACTCTCTGCTTAGGGCACCACAGGCAGATACAGGACATGCACCAGAGCCTCTTGCAGGGATTTCCACTGCTTACACCTTATGGCTTAGTGAAAAAGCATATGGCAAATCATTTTGTATTGAAGAAACTGCCATCACACAGACAGCTACCAAACTGAGAGAACACCCACAGGGTGATGATCAGGAAGGCTGCAACAGTCAGAACCATCCCAATTCCACACAGGATACAATGCCAGTGCCAGACTTTTCCCAGCTTATGTTCCACCTACCATTAAGCAGGTAGAAAGTAATGGAAATCGTGGCTTTTACCACTGTCATCTCCCAGGATTCACATCAGCTGCCACTGTGCTTCCACCACACAATCCCAGTGCCCTTCCCCAAATGCCAGGCAGCAGAAGCCAGGCCCTGGAGGGAATGTGACCACAGCACCAGCGACTGTGTGAACAATGACACACAACAAACTGACAGTTATAGATAACAGCATGGGATGGGGTGTGCTCTTCTGGGGTTTTTTTGGCATATCACATACTTGTCAACAAAACAGAGCAAGTCTCCTGCATTCCCTCAAACATCCTCTCCAAGGCAAATAGAGAAGAAAAAGTACACCCAAACACTTACTTGTCTTCTCCCAGCACCACTCCGAAAGCTGCATGGGCCACTCTGGTTACTTTGGGATCATACCAGCCAATCATCTGTCCAGCTGCAAACACTGTTTGTAAGTGCACAGACTGCAAGGAATAAACACCAACAACCGGTTCTCAACCCACTCCTCCAGGTGCAGTTTTTTTCACAGTTTTATCTCATTCACAATGATGCTTTCACAATGAGGATTAAAATGTATCAAGCTCCACAGACAAATTCTGCTTCAGAAAGTTCAACCTTTTGCAGAGCTTTCCTGGCTTACAGAATCAGCAACTGGCCAATTCCCATCACTGCTCAGGTAAGGGGTAAATATACCAACCATACACAAGACCCTGTGGTGTTCTCCCTGCGTTCCTGTCACATCCATCATTTTACACACCTTGTGATGACCTCCAACAGCAGGGACAGCAGAGCCTGGTGACTCACCTGGCCACTATCAACAACGTAGATAAGGATATCACCCTTCTCTTCACACAGCCTGTGTTTAAGAGCAGCTAAGTCTGATGTGTCATACGTGTAACCGCCGTCTGACTTCATGATTGTCAGTGGGACAGGGAAACCTGGGACAAACACGATCTTCCGGCCATCATCAACCTGCACAAACCCTAGAAAAGCCAAGGAAAACATGCAGTTTTGTATCACAGTCTGGAGGTTTGTGGGCCAGCAGAAACACTTCCCTGATGCTACCTGCAAGAAGAGGCCATACACTCACATGATCAAATAATTAATGACTTACAATATGAAAAAAACCTACATGAGAACTCCCTTGTCAACTAAGTCACATTCTACTGCCCTCCCAGAACTGCACACAAGGACACAGTTCTGTACAGACATGGCCTTACCAGGAGACACCTAATTTAAAAACTCCCATCACTGGCATCCAGATCCACCTGTACAGCCACAAACTCAGCATCACAGAGAATAACATTAAAGGCAACAGGTATTATGATGATGCAATGAGGACTTGATATAATGTTTTTCAGAGGTAAGACTAGTCAGAACACTTCAGATGGTGAGACTCAAGAACTGCTAAATCCAGACAGGAATACATAAAATCAGAGACATTTTATGCTGCATTTGGCTTCTTGCCAGTTTCCAAGTTAACATGATCCAAAAATCCCACTGTCTTCACAGAGATTTCTCAAAGTTCCCACACACTCACAACACTAGACCAGAAGTCTGTCCTGTATTACTACTGACTATTTAGTGAGGATATAATAAATTCCAGTAGTACCTCACACTATTGCCTACAATTATCACAGACAAACAGATTTGTCAGCAAGAAAGATTCAAGCTTTCTGGAGTGAAACACTTAAGAATCAATTCTGCTAATGCAGAAAGAAGGAAAAGCTGTAAAAGATCCAGGAAATCTGGCTGAGGAAAAAAGCAAAGGTGGGAAACACGCAGCTTGAAAATCATCAGCCCTAGTCCTCCATGAACAGGAGCAGGGTTACCACACCCATCCTCACAGCTGCAGAATTTCTGACCCAAGACCAAAAGCCTCACCTTTATCCTCAAATTCTTTCACAATGTCTTTCATCATCTCATGGTAGAATGACTCCCCTCTCTCTATGATTGTGATGTCCAAACAGTTGTAGATTTTCTGGAATTCTTGAGGGAAACAGAACAAAATATTTCTATTAAAGGCACACAGTGGCAAATGTTTACCAGTGGGCACAACAAGATGTTATCCATCTCTAGGTCAACTCAGGAGACAAAAAAAGCTTTCACAGACAGCCCAGTACTTTGCCTGCCCTGGCTTTTTGGTTTAAACTTCTCATAGCAATGTGGCAGTGGTTTTCCAAAGAAAACAGGAGCATGGGCTCAGACACAGAGGTGAGGAAAGCCCCACTGTTCCACTGCTGAGACACATTTTTGCATTTGGCAAAGTCACCTTTGCGTGACACGTCACAGATGAGCTCCCAGGCCTTAATGAACTCGGGGTTTTTGCTCTGCAGCAGCACCACACATTGGTAGGCACGTTTCTTAAACTCCTCCTCTGTGTCAAACCTCCGCTTGGATTCCTGCAGGGAAACACATGTGAAAAAGCACTGCTTTCTCCCCTGAAACAAAGAGCCACTCAGAACAGCCCCTCCAAGCAAGCTCATCTCAAAAGACAGAGAGGCTGCAAGCTTACAAAGCCCTCTGATCATGCCCCGTACAGACAACTCAATACCAGACACCACAGTTCATTGCCCCGTGGAAGGTTATTGCAATAATCTAATAAAGTGATTCAGTTCTCTTGTTTCTCCAAAATACTCTGCAATCTGTAAAGTTCCTTAATCTGCTTTTGAGATGTTGTTATAAATATCACAGTTATTTGATACAATTACCTTGTAAAAAGCTTGGAGATCTCCAATGGGAGGAGAAACAGTTAAGTAATCTGGAAATTTGTCTTGGAGATGAGCAATGAGCATTCCAAACTGGGTGCCCCAATCTCCTAAATGGTTTAACCTTGAAGCAATTGAAGAGCACAATAATCATTTCTTAAACATATACTTTAAAATACATTTGAAAAATATATATTCTAAAAGAAGAAACATAATTCCAGAAACTCAGACCAGTCAAGCCCACCAATTTCACTCTAAGGAAGTTGCCGCCCACCTCAATTCTTTACCCTGCTACACTTGCTCAGCTTAGTATCTTACTACACATAAAGACTTATTTGCTATGTGCTCATAAATAAAGAGCAACACAGACCAAAGCACAGAGACAGGTACTGCACAAACAGCCAAACAAGCCCACCACACCCCAAGGTCCAGTCTCACCTCAGAACATCATAACCTGCGAATTCGAACAGCCGGCACATGCTCTCCCCGATGATGGTGGACCTCAGGTGGCCAACATGCATCTCCTTTGCAATGTTAGGGGATGAAAAATCCACCACCACCTTAGAGACAGCACCAAAGAAACACATGAATAAAAGGCAGTGGACATTACCACACCTCAGTCTGGGTTTTGTTGAAGGGGGTGAGCAGGGGGAACAAGGCTCACCTCTGCTGACCCTCACACCCTTTGCTGCCAGCAGCACCCAGCAGCAGAGAAGGCCCAGAGGGGACATCAGAGCACGCTTTCAGCCTGGGGCTTTGCTGCAGCCCAGCCCAGGGTCAGGGATCACTCCCAGGCTGACCTGGACACAACACCTGCCCCCAGGGAGCCCCATTCCTCACCCCCCAGAGACCACACCACGTACACACAGCCTACTCTGTGGCCCCAGTGCCTACACCACACCCAGTACTCTGCTCTAACAACCTGCTGACATGGACATCTGCTCAACACGTCATTTCAGGGGTGAATTTCAAAGCTACCCGCAGTCCAGCACGTTTCACTACAGCAGGTGCCTGTGTGCTTAATGCTGTACCTTTTTCCTTTTGCCAATAGCTGGTGGCTGAACTCCATTCATCAATAAACTGCTCAGCTGCTTCGACACAAAATCCTTTCTCAAGTGGACATTGATAAAACCTTCAGAGGAGAAAGACAGCAATGAGTGCTGGGGCTGCAGAAGTGCCTCAAACCACTTTGTTTCCTTGGATTTCTGCTTCCTCCCATCAAGCACAAGAGCACATGAAGTCAGCATGACACAAAAAACAGTTCTCAGCCACAGGACAACAAAGCTGTCACTACAAGAAATTTCTTTTCCCAGATTAGGAGAGTCTGATTCACACCACTGTAGCCTTTCCTGCAGGAGTCAGGTGCTCAAACTACACCACTGACATAACACCTTTTTGTACACTGTCACTCAAAGGTGAATTTATAAAAACAATTCTTTATGAGAAAATAAATAATTTGGCTTCCAGAATGCAAATCCAAATCCTGCTTTGTCTCCATTTAAAAAATTAATATCCTAAACCATATAGTTTCACCTGGGATAATCCCTGCTTGTGGGATGACATTGTTTTACTTCTCCTGTTTCACAGAGCCAATCAACAAGCTTCTGCCCAAGCCCTGGAGGGGCTGTGCCATGGGATTTCTGTGTTTAAGATGTAGCCCTAAGGAATATGAGCCCTTGTGTTGCTTCTTGGGTCACAGGGACAAAACAAGTGCAGTAATGAATAACCTCCAGGCTACTCCAGCCTTCAGTGCTGAGGCCCAGCTGTGCTCACCATGCAAGAACAGCAGGAAGGACATACCAATTTCTGCTCTCATTTCATGACTGTGACCCAATACCCATCACCAGTATTCGAAGGCGAAAAGTCTTTAAGCACCAGTAGAAAAATTGTTAATTAAGGGGGTCAGGGTCACACTTGGCAATTCTAATACAGAGGTAAATTTTCTGCTGCTGCACAAGTCTGAGGGCTACAACCAAGACAGAAGCAGCCAACTCACCCTGCAGTTTTAAATTCAAACTTCAGTTTTAAATCATAAAACAGCTGACCTCGGCTCAGCTTCCCTGTTCACCATCTAGTATAAGACTGCCCTTTCTGCTTTAAAACATACCAAGTGTTTAGAATGAAACTAATCTTACCAGGACCAGCAATTTCGACCTTCTCAATGCATTCATTGGCAGGAATATTTTTTGATATTTTCTCAGCGATTTCTCGTGGGCTAACCTTCTGTTCCTTGGTTTTGAGCAGTATCTGAAACACATGAAGAAGATCAAGCAAAATTCAGTCCTCCAGAGCATTCTGCAGAGTGGAACAGAAACACAGATACTGTGGCACTGAAAGATTCTCGTGGTCCTTTAGCTCCATAAGGCAGAGACACACTCAAAGAAAAACATCTCTAGTGAATTTAAATCAGTTCTCCACAGCAGAAGCCTGACCCAACACATTCACTCCCTTCTGCTCAGGGCAGTCTCCATGTCAGAAGAAAATCTCCCAGGCTATTTTTCAAAACTTGTTAAGTGGTTTGGCAAATTTGTATTGTTTTAAGCTAGTAAAAGGGATAAACCCTTTAAAAATCAGCATATCTGGCATAGAGTCCTTCACACTGCTTCACAATCCTGTTGACCAGTCTCATGAGTGTCCTCAGCTCTGCCAGCATTCGTTTTTAAAATACTGAACTGGGCCTCCAGCAGACACTGAGAGTAGTTTCAAAGCAAGTCTGTTGATATATGATTAAAAGCAACCAAAGCAAACTGCCTTAAGTCCTGCCTTAGTCTCGAGGTTAATAAATAGATAAATGAAGAAATAAGTCATATCCAAAACCTCAAGCAACCAAAGATAATCCTAGCACCCTTTCCTTAAAGGAGCATCAGAAAAATTACTGGGGAAGTAGCTCCCTTTTTCCCTTGAGACATGAGTGGCCCTGGAACTCAAAAAACACAAAGCAATGATTGCATCAGAGTGGTTTGGGTTAAAGGGACCTTCACACATCATCTAGTCCAACTCCACAATTTCCCTGTCCATTCCCAAAGCATCTTCTCACATAGCTTTTTGCAAATCTTACAAAAACACCGTTTAAAAGGATTCTGTGAGCTAGTTCAACCCAATCCTTACAAAACACACTGTATAAATTACCACAACTATTTCTTTCTGAGCAGGTGATTTTCTGTTATTGCTGTGAGGTGTTTGAAAACAATCTATCACCTCAGTCCCATCAGGGCCACAAAGATGAAGCACCTCTTTGTCAACTCAGAATTTACCCTGCTGCTTGGATCTGCTAACTTGCAGTCTGTTGCAGAATGCATTTCTACTAAGGTTTTCAGATTCCTGTTTAACCTGTTGTACAGCTGATCATAACAGGATCTTTATAAAATGGTAAAAGCTTAGAATGGGAGAGAAAAGCAAACTTTTGTAGCCTTTAAAGCTACTCAAAGTGTAAACTATAGGAAAGATAAAGGCAAAACCAGATTATGGGCACGTTATACCAGATTACAGACGTGTTATCTGAACCGTTCCAGAAACGGTTACCATACTCCATTTACTCTAAGGAGCAAGTGGAGCTCCTGGCTGAATCCCCAGGCATTAATACGCTAATGAGCTCCCACGGAAACAATGGGCATTTGTGAGGGCCCTTTCCACACCAGTGCCTTGCAGGGAGAGGCTGCTGCCTGGCACGTCCCAGTGCTCCCAGTCAGGGCACTTCCCACTCCTCTGGCAGTCCCAGTGACCCTGACTTTGTACAGGGGACACCCTGGGGACACCTGCCCCACAGCCAGGCCCCTAAAACTTGGCCAGACAGGCAGTACAGACCCTGCCCCTCTCACCCCCTAGCTCTGCTGTGCTGACACGCTCCCAGAGTGCTGCCTGTGTGAGCATTGCCAAGCTCTGGCCCAGGATCCACGGAACAAACTCCCCAGCCAAGCCCAGCAGTAGGAACCCTTATCCACCAGAACAGCTGAGAACCTGGAACTGGAAACCCTGGCTTGGAGAGGACCATTCAGACACCGAGTTATGCGAACAACGTCGGCACTGGGAAAGCCGCGTCTGCCCGAGAATCCCAACCGCGACTTAATTGGGGTAACGGCACGGTCAGAAAAGTGGCAGCGCTCCGAATCCCGTGTCAGTGCAGTCACCCAGGGTGCTGGGCCAGGCACAGCATGCTAATGAGACCAAGGGAAGACACACGGGTTGGTGAGGGCAGTTTCCGCCCTGGCACTCCGGGCCAGGCGCCTGCTGGCTGGCACGTATCGGAGCCACCTCATTGTGCTGGCACAACGGGCACAGCAGCTGCCCATGGCAACCTGGGGGAGCAGAATTCCATGTGTGGCAGGGCAAGTTCCATGTCAAAACTGCCACTCTGTGGGCTAATAAAGGTGAATTGACAACAGAGTATGTAAAAAAACCCCCAACAAGTTGTTTCTGTTGAGATTGCCAAATGAAAGATCTGCGGTTGCAGAGTCTGTTTAGTCGCTCCAAGGCATCAGTGAATCAAAGTTTGGGTGTTCCAGCACCCAAGCCAGAGCTCACTACTTTCCTGGTTTTACTTCACCACAGTCCCAGTTCACTGACCAAATGTTAAAGTAACTCTTAACCTATTTGGGTCCTCTTCGGTCAAATATCTCCCCAATAAGCAGCAATACCATAATTTTCTAACTAACTGCTGATACCAAGCAGGATAAAAAAACCCCACTCCTTCCTTGGCACACACTAAACAGGTGTTCTGTAAAGTGGAACCATCCTTAAAGCTACCTGAAAACCTCCAACATCAGAACATTGGAACAAAATCCCCATATTCGCTGCCTTTTGGTAAGTTAAAATAAAATACAGATGCCACCAACCATAGATGTAGGGATGCCCACACAGCCTCCCCTTAGCAAATGCTTGGACAACAACAGCCAATAAGATAGGAATGAGGGCACAAAAAGTGTGTGGAATAGTGGATTCCAACCAGCTGAAAAGAGCATTTGTCACAAAACTGAAAATGTAGGAACTCAGCACCCACAGCAACACGAGGTGTGAGCAGTGAGGGGAACCTGTAGTGACAAGGATGAGGCACCTGTTTGTCACCTGCCCTCTGAGAAAGGGGAATGTGCACATGACTGTTCAAATGTGTGTGGGGATCTCACACTTTCCTGGCACTAGAGAAGAGCATTCAGAGATATGCAGGTGTTTCTCAACATTTAACTCCCCAGAATTGTGATTTATTGTTTTGCTGCTTTTACTTCCAAACATATAGCTCACTAATTGGTAGATAATTGCACATCATTAGTAAATCAGTGCAGCACTTAAATCCTGATTTGATTTAGATCCAATGAACTGAGCATTTTCCTGTGTTACACGTTAACTCTCTCATACCAGTCATCTAAACAGAGGTCTAAAGGTCAACTCTGTAAAGGCCCCAAATGCCATTAGATACTCACTCAATTCTCAGTCCAGACACCTGTAAAAAGCCTGGAACAAGTGTAGGATTGCAGCTCTCACTGTGCTGTCTGTCACTTACCTTCCAACAGACAACATCCCCATGTTTCCTTCTTTGTGAGGATTCCTTACACTTACCTGTGATATGGCCATGGCACTGTTACACTGGTAATCCCCAAATTTGGGCTGCTGACTTGGTGTCACCACTAGTGGAGGGTTTTCTAACTCTGGGTAAGCAGCTTGAATAGCAGCTCCAAAGATCTCCTGAAGACAGCTGTTGATATTAATCATGCTTTTTGCTGCTTTACTTCTTTCCTCTTGAAGGCTCTGGGAAAAAAAATCCAACCAAATCCAGAAGGCTAAATTCACAACATTGAGGAACTGTTACATCCCACTTTTCTGGCTGCCTGGCAAAGCACAGCTCACAGATCTGGCTGACACCTCTAGGCACAGGAGTGACATATACAACATGAAAATTAGGTGATTCAAGATCTGCTTTTGCTGTTGAACTCCCTAGCACAAATCTTCCCCTAAATTCAGGGCTGCATTACTTCTCACACCTTTGTCAATGATCCTGGGACTGAATTCATCTGGGCCACTTGGTACATGACTGGCCAAGACGTGACAGTGTGGGCTTACTGACCTACTGACATTTTCCATAAAGTAGGTTTCTGTTTAAGGAACCAAAAAATACCTGACGTGCCCCCAGTTAAGGCGCCAGAACACAGAGTGAGCCCACTGTCACACACCACTAGCTGTAACAACCTGACATCATTTATTTAGCTTGTCCAAATGAGAACAAAACCCACATGCTAACTCAGGAACTCTTTATTCCCTTACCTTCTGAAGGAAATTCAAGCGGTACTTGAGCTTTGCGTTTTCGTCTCGCAGCCCCGCCAGACTCGGGGACACTCCCAAGCACCCAAAGTTCTTCAGACGCTCAATTTCTGCTGTTAGCAACTTGATCTCGTTTTCCTGAAAAGCAAATGGAATTGTTACAGTAATTCCTGGAATGGGGACAGAAGGTGATGAGCTACAAGATCTCAGACTCAGTGCTATTTTGCCTCATGAAGGTAACGGCAATGACATGTAAGTTGAGTAATTCCAAACAATTATTGTGTAAAGATTATTTCCATTTGTATCAAAACTAGGGATTCTAAAACATTCTTTTAAAAAGACAGTGAGAGGATAATATCACTAATATCAGGACAAAAATGCAAGAAATACAACGGGTCATGCTAATAAAAGATCATCCCAAAATAAGCACTTTCTCCAGCTTTTTTAATCTAAGAAACATGTCAAATTATTTGACTCAAAATTCCCTAAAGCCTCTTTCAGCCAGTTTCACCATCTCACAGGCCAGTTTCTCTTCCAGAGGAGAAAACCACAGTCACTCACACAACCTCAGGAAGCTCAGACCCCACCTGGAGACAGGAATGCCAGGCAGTGCAGCCTGCTGCTCCACAGGGGCATTTCCAGAGAGTGCACTCACTCCCACCTGGCCACACCACCTTTCCTTCCCTGCCTTCAGCATGGCTTCTCTCTTAAAATTGTCATAAGACATTCAGGAGCAATCAGGAATTTTAGGTGGACCTCTATAGTCCAAATAAACAAATTTCCTGATGTCTCTCCAGACTTCACAGCCTGGACTCGGGCAAATGCTTCAAAAGCCCAATGGTTGGAAGCTGCTGCAAGGAGCAGGAATTTTCCTCACCCCACTCCCTATAGAAACCAAAGAGCTGGAATTTCATCCCTGTTGTCCATCTCCTGTCCTCCCCCACAACAGGCTTTGTGCCCTGAGCCACAAATGTGGCTCACACACAGAAGCCTGGAGGCTCCTGGAGATTTAAGGGACTCGGTGCCCCATAGATATTGAGGGGCTGGAGCGGGGCCAGAGAAGAGCAACGAGGCTGCAGAAGGGACTGGAGCACAAGTGCTGTGGGGAGAGGCTGAGGGAGCTGGGGGTGTTTAGCCTGGAGAAGAGGAGGCTCAGAGGTGACCTCAGCACTGTCTAGAACTGCCTGAAGGGAAGTTCTGGCCAGGTGGGGGTTGGTCTCTTCTCCCAGGCACTCAGCAATAGGACAAGGGGGCACGATGGACTCAAGCTCTGCCAGGGGAAATTGAAGCTGGAGAGCAGAAAAAAAATTCTTTGCAGAGAGAGTGCTCAGGCATTGGAATGGGCTGCCCAGAGAGGGGGTGGATTCCCCATCCCTGGAGGTTTTTCAGCTGAGCTTGGCCGTGGCACTGAGTGCCATGATCTGGTAAAGGGACTGGAGTTGGACCAAGGGTTGGACTTGATGATCTTGGAGGTCTTTTCCAACCCAATCGATTCTATGATTCTATGACAGAGGGAGAATCAGCAAGCATTGTCCACCCTGGCTCCAGCCCCTCAGGTCCCTCATCCAGGCCTTCCTCTGTCAGAACTTCCACAGCAGGACGTAGCTCAGGTTATTATTGTAGTCAAATAGGCCACCAAACCTTAACAAAAAGGACTCATTTACTTTGTTGCTCTTGAAACAAACAGAATATTTAATTAGGAATAAAATTGGGACATTGCATCTCCTGGTCGTGTATGATCACTTGAACAGCAGCTCCCAGAAATGCTGCTGTGACCAACTGCAGATGCTCAAACACCTGAGGTGAGGCAAAACAACCCTAAGATCGGCCTATTTGTGGGCCAAGCTGAAAATCAGCACTTTTGAGGTCATTCTTCAGTTGTGCTTCACTTCTTTTACAGCCTCAAGGTCTCCTCAGCTACACAACAGGATGCTGCTTCCTGCAGTTCAGATGTGAAAAAACAGGACTATGAGAAAAAAACACAAACCCAAACTTTCTCAAATCCTCTGCTTTGGCTTTTAGACAGCTAAATCATTGAACAGCTGTACCTTGAAAGTAATTACTTTCAAATAGTCCATTTCAGCTTTTCCTTTAGCAACCCAAAGCATGTGCCCCAACTGTTTTTCTCTCATGAAACCTTCCTCCCTACAACCAACAGCAAATAGATTTGTTTATTTTCAACTTCTCTTCCTGGCCTGACCTGGTAGTATTTCACATAACTTGGAGACTCATTTGAAAAAATCTTCTGAACCTCAAGTTTAAAATAGCACAAGAAAGAATTCATTGTGTTTTCACAGCTGAGCCACTACAAGTTTCATGACCATTATTACTACAAACTGACTTAAAAGAACATCAAAGCAGTTACTTACACATCTTATTCCCTCAAAGCCTAGAATGTGCCTTAAAGAAAAGCACAGAGGTAGCTTCTACTTTTATTATCACACTATCTGTAAGTTCTGTTTCCACAAAGTATTATCTTTACTCTAGCAAAGACACCAGCTTTAGGACAGGCTACCAAGAACCCAAGGAGAGTTCCGGATTGAGGGCAAACATTGGCCAGAACCAGAAAATCACATTCTTCTTTTGAAACTAAAATCACTGCATCTCCAAGACAAGTAGCAGCTCACACTGCTCCTGCATAAGGATTTCCCCCAAAGTTCTAACCACTGAAAGAGATGTTTCAATACCATTGGCAAGCTTTTCAGAACAGGAATTTGCTGTGGATTTTCCTCCACAACCACAAACACCTCTGGCCATCCAAGAGAAGGCCTGCAGGAGGTGAGATGACCAATATCCTACTGCAGCTTCTTTCATACAAGCATGGATGAGGAAAGAGGTTTATCCATGTGCACAGCCAGAGCTAGGATTCTCAGGAATCACTGAGCCCTGGGGCAGACATCTATCCCAAACAGCTTTTCCCACACAAATACAAGGTGACAATTAGTATCCTAATCTGGCCAGGAGGTAAAAAACCCTCTAAAACAAAGCCACAGCTCAGCAAGAACCATCTAGCTCTTTCCCATGACTGAACCAAACCAGCACAGACCCCTGGAGGCACCTGAGCTGGCCCCATTTCAGATTTGACCAAGGCCATGTCTCAGCCCTGACTATCAGGTGTAGTGCTCCTCTTCTTCACAAAGTTTCAGAAACAATCCTTATGTTACTTGAGAACTGAGAGCAGAAGGTTTGACCATGAGGGCTCAGCTGCCTACCCCAGTGCTGCTGCCACTTCAGTCTCCCTTGCTGTGCTCATCAACAGGTAACACCAATGATGAATGGGTGGTCCCGTGGTGTAAAGGAGAGCACTGTGGACTCTGAATCCCAAGGTCCTGAGTTCCAGTCTCAGTGGGGACTGTCCCCTGGCAGTTCAAGCCTCACTGCCGTCCCATCCCATCAGATCTCGGATGCTCAGCAGGGTCAGCCCCGGTCAGTACCGAGGGCTGTGACAGTCCTGAGCACTTCACTGTCACTGTCCAAGCTCGCTCAGCCATGGCAGATGGACCTCAGGACTTAATGGTGGGGCCAGTTCTGTGCATGCTGTGCCTCACCTAAACAATCCACTGCACAGGCTGGAAGGGCTCACCCATGTGGGGAGAGCCCTTCCCAAATCTTTGTTCTCGAAGTTTGGCCATACTAATGATGAAATGAAGTTTTCATTCAAATGACCCAGCAGAAAAGCCTGGATTGATCAATGCCTACACTGCATTCCAGAATTGATGCCGTTGGAATCTCAACAGCTGATGGTCCTCATGGGTCCCTTCCAACTTGAGGTATGCTGTGATTCTGTGACCTCCACACCCATAACCACATTGCTGAGCTTGCCTTTAGACATTT
The DNA here is from genome assembly GCF_047495875.1 of Pithys albifrons albifrons. NCBI lineage: Eukaryota > Metazoa > Chordata > Aves > Passeriformes > Thamnophilidae > Pithys > Pithys albifrons. The sequence continues at coordinate 5,602,187 of NC_092472.1, forward strand.
ATGTCATAAATGCCCCTTATCACTGTATCTTGTGATAAAGCTAATCCTCTAGGAAATCACCTGTGAACACCAGATGTGACTGAAATTATGAATTCTACATTCTTTCTGAAAACCAAACTACTCTGCAAAACTACAGATAACCCCAGTAACTCCTCTCTCACGGCACCATTCAAGTGAGGGAGACAACACCAATACACCTCTGATCTACAAGATGTGTGACTGAGAAAAGGAATGAAAAAGCTGCTTTTCAGGTCCTAAAGTGTCACCCCCTGGTTTATTCTACCTGCACTGTCTATCACAACTTGTCAGTAAAGGGTCATACCTGATGACCACCTCATGAGAAGCTGCAGGAATTACATGAGGCCATGCTGACATCTCCAAGGGCTCTTTGGTCAGCTGAGTACTAGAAATCTTCCCCTCACCTGTGAATACAAAAAACCTACAGCTTTTTCAATAGGACCAAAATCATCCTTACATTATCCCTTAGCACATCAGGCTGTCTTCCAAAGATCCCACTGAATTAACAAGAACTTTGTACAGGCTTCTGTCCCTACACTTTAACATGACAGGGCTTTTCTCCATCACAGTTAAAATTTAAAAAAACAGAGAAAATGGCCTGAGAAAGCATGGTAAAGGGAGCAAAACAACTCTTTTCTTGCCTTCTGCAGAGGGATCTGGACAGGCTTGAGAGATGGGCTGATTCCAATGGGATGAAGTTCAACAAGGCCAAGTGCAGGTCCTGCCCTTTGGCCACCCCAACCCCCTGCAGCGCTCCAGGCTGGGCACAGAGTGGCTGGAGAGCAGCCAGGCAGAGGGACCTGGGGGGACTGAGGGACAGGAAGCTCAACAGGAGCCAACAATGTGCCCAGCTGGCCAAGAAGGCCAATGGGATCCTGGCCTGGATCCAAACTAGCGTGGCCAGCAGGCCCAGGGCAGTGACCCTTCCCCTGGACTCTGCCTTGGGGAGGCCACACCTTGAGTGTTGTGTTCAGTTCTGGGCCCCTCAGTTCAGGAAAGAGCTTGAGGGGCTGGAGCGGGGCCAGAGAAGAGCAACGAGGCTGGAGAAGGGACTGGAGCACAAGTGCTGTGGGGAGAGGCTGAGGGAGCTGGGGGTGTTTAGCCTGGAGAAGAGGAGGCTCAGAGGTGACCTCAGCACTGTCTGGAACTGCCTGAAGGGAAGTTCTGGCCAGGTGGGGGTTGGTCTCTTCTCCCAGGCACTCAGCAATAGGACAAGGGGGCACGATGGGCTCAAGTTCTGCCAGGGGAAATGGAAGTTGGAGATCAGAAAACAATTATTTGCAAGAGAGAGTGCTCAGGCATTGGAATGGGCTGCCCAGAGAGGGGGTGGATTCCCCATCCCTGGAGGTTTTTCAACTGAGCTTGGCCGTGGCACTGAGTGCCATGATCTGGTAAAGGGACAGGAGTTGGACCAAGGGTTGGACTTGATGATCTTGGAGGTCTTTTCCAACCCAATCAATTGATTCTATGATTCAATTCTATGATTCTGCTCAGTTTTATCTCTACTCCTACTCAGCAGGCTCAGTGCAGTAACCCAGCACACGGTCCCTACTCTTGGTTGGGTTATTTTCCTGAAGAGCTAATGACTCCTGCAGGCTGGCTCACCAGGCTCCAGGGAATGCTGCAGCTGGCACAGGGAGCACGTGGCTGGGAGTGAGGTGACAGGGAGGTGGAGGCTCAGGGATGCCACATGGCCTCCTCCAGCCTCCCGGAGTCACAGCTGAACACTGTCCCTCCTGCTTTGCTTCACTGACTGCAATTTGTCTATGGACTAAAGACCACATTGCAGTGATGGCAAAGGGAGAACCACCTTGCCAGAACACCTGAGATGTCTTTCCTCCCCTAGCAGCAACAAAGGAGGAGTGGAAAATCAAAGGCTAAAAGGAGCTGCAGAGATTCAACAGCCAGATTTATTATCTCAGTGAATAATGGCAGTGCTTGTCTTATGTTTGCAAGCAGAAAACCCACTGGAAAGTTGCTCAAGGACACAAGAGTATGGCAGGCATAGCCCCACAGTCCAAATGTCCAGAACCTGTTACATGATCCTGGGGCAATCCATGGAAAATCAACCTGCAGGAGTCAAAGCTTTCCTGCACTGTTTCTGTACTCGACTGTCAGTACTGGCCACTGACTGGGACAGACCCGGCAGTTTTATTTATTTTTCATATTTCTCGCAGTCACTGAATAGGGAAATGGTTGTCACCATCTCTTCCCAATCCCGACCACCTCACGGACGCCACAAATCCGTTGGAAAAGGCCAGGGCTGCCACGAGCATCCCTGTTCTCCATCCCGCAGGTGCGCCGGGAGCGTATCCCTGGGTACCCCGGCCGGGAACGGACCGACCCAGGAAGCGGGGAAAGGACCCAGCGCCGCGTCGGAGCGGCTGCCGAGGCCTCTGTTTGTGCAGGAGTCTGTCAGGAGTGCAGTGTCGGGAATGAGGAAGGGCTTTAACGCCGCGCTCCGTGCGGCACCCGCGAGAGCGGCCCGGGAAGCGCCTCCGCCCTCCCGATCGCGGCTCCGGCGGGACCGCGGTTTCCCTGGGCCGTGCCGGGTTATCCCGGCTGACCCCGGCTATCCTGGCTGTCCCGGCTATGTCGTACTGCTCCCAGCTGTCCCGGGCCGCTCCCGGTTATCCCGGGCCGTTCCCGGCTATTCTGGACTGTCCCGGCTATCCCGGACAGCTCCAGACTATCCCCGATCATCCCAAGCCGTTTCCAATTAGTTCCGGGCCAATCTCGGCTATGCCGGGTGTCCACGGATATCCCGAACCGTTCCCGGCTGTCCCGGGCTCTCCCGGCCGCCCCGCCCGTTCCCGGCTATCCCGGACTGCCTCGGACCGCTCCCGGCTATCCCAAACCGTTCCCGGTTATCCCGGGCTATCCCGGGGTGTCCCCGCCCGTTCCCGGTTATCCCGGGCTGTCTCGGACCGGTCCCGGCTATCCCGGCCATCCCATCCCGCCGCTCCGCACCTGCCGCGCCAGCCGCGCCGCGCTCTGCGCCACGCGCGCCTCCATCCTCGCGCGGCCGGAAGCGGGAGCGGCACCGCGGGAAGCGGAACGCGGCGGCGGGGCGGCGGCAGCGCCCCCTGGCGGCGGGGAGGACCCGGCGCGGCTGGATCCATCCCGGTGGGAATTGTGCGCTGGGAACGGAGCCGCTGCCCCAGCGGTGCCCTGTGTGCCCGGGACTCTGCTGGGAAGGGCAGGGAGAGGGAAGGCAAGGGAGAAGGGAAGGCAAGGGAGAAGGGAGAAGGAAGGAGGAAGGAGGAAAGGGAGAAGGAAGGAGGAAAGGGAGAAGGAAGGAGGAAAGGGAGAAGGAAGGAGGAAAGGGAGAAGGAAGGAGGAAAGGGAGAAGGAAGGAGGAAAGGGAGAAGGAAAGACAACAGAAAAGGGAAGAAAGAGGAGAAGAGAGCAGGAAAGGTAAGGGGGAAGGGAGAATCAGAGAAGGGAAAAGCACCCCCATCACATCGTTCAGCACTTCCACGGGTGAAATGTTCACGAGGAATGTCCCATCCCCAGGGTGTGATACAAAATGGGCACCGGGAATGGAAAGTGCGGAGGAAAAACAAGTGACAGGACCCAGGGAACGGCTGGAGCTGTGCCAGGGGGGTTGGGATGGATCCCAGGAAAAGGCTCCTCCCCAGAGGGTGGTGGGCACTGAACAGGCTCCCCAGGGCAGAGCTCAGGGAGCGTTTGGACAAGGCTCTCAGGGACGGGGTGGGATTGTTGGGATGTCTGTGCAGGGCTGGGGGCTGGACTGGATGATCCTTGAGTGTCCCTTCCAACCCAGGACATTCCATGATCCTATGGAATACCTCAGCTGCAGTGCCAGCAAAGTCTGCAGGGGGTGGTGGGGAACATTCCCTGGGAGAGCAGGAGAGTTTGGCACGAAGGGGCTGGGATGGGGCTGGCAAGGCATCGAGTGGCTCTCACCCAGCTGTGTGCAACATGGCACTCTGTAACAAACCAGGGAGCACTGACTGACATCTCTAGCCTTGAGTAAAACCTGACTGTAAACAAAAGAAATATCCTAGGAGAAAATTACTCCAAGGTATATCCACCATCTACCTCTCAAAAATGCCTGGTCTGAAGGATGAACATGTGAAAAGCTGTATGATTCCAGATGGTGACAGAAAACCCCCTCATTTTAGGTGCCAGGGGATGAGAAGATTCACACCAGACAAAAAGCAAGAAGGCAGCTTTGTCCAGAAAGGTCACTTTATTGGAAAACCTTAAAATGGACTTTAAACCTGCAGCCCTCCTCCCACAGCAGTGGTTTCAATGGGCTCCCCACGTTACCTCACAGACCCATTACAGACATGAGCTGCAGTACAAATGTTAAAAGTGCAAGTATTCTGAACTTCACACCTACTTTTATGACCTGGCAGGAAACACAGACGCTTCACAGCTCACAGAGAATTCGTTCACAGCACTTGGGAGTCCAAACTGGCTCCCTGCATTCCCCACGGGGTACAAAATACATCACTGAGAGTCCGATGCAGAACATCATAGAAGGTAGGGGTGAGGTTCCTTCAAATTCATTTTATTGCAGTAAAACCTCTAAAAGGTAGAGCTGTACAAAAAGTCTAAACAGCATTATTTAAGAATAACAGCACCTTACGCTGCATTTGTTCTTATTTAAAATTCTATTTCCCAAAAATACATTCCTAAATATACAAACTATACAATCTTGTCACTTTAATGCTGGTTTCTGTGATGATATAACTTTAACCTAAAAATCTTCAAAACATCCACATACTGACAAAAGCTCTAATATACAAATGCCTTGGTACCTTCATAATACCACATAAATAACTTCAAAACCCAAACTGCATTTGTAGAATTGTCCAGAAAGCAAATACTTTATGGTGATCACACATCGTCTGCAGAGAGCGTGGGGATGTTTATCCTTGGCCGTGTGAAAAATGCCATTTTCTCTCTGAAAAAAAAGATGATCAGTGGTTAATGCAACAGGAATCTTGCCAGAAATGTCCATCATCCACGTGAGAATTTATCCCACCAGCTGCTCCCACGGGGAACATCCTCCCACAGCCTACACCTCTTAATTTCCTTATCAGACAGGAGGCTATGGTTAAACTCACAACACTGACCTTACCAAAAGCCAGCTCTGAAAGGCTCAGGTGTTTTTTCCTCCTGGGTCTGATCCTTAGGGAAGCAAAGGGCTGCTTCTGTGTCAAAGAATCTGTTGCCAGGTGGGGAATGATTTGGAGTACTTTGATCATGTGCAGTACTGCAATGAATTTCCCTGACTCTCATGCCTCATACTTTGACATAAAAACACAGAAGTTCTTACTAACATTTAACTACTTCTACAAAGATTAGAGTTCCTCATCAGCACCTTAGTTATCCATAGAAAAATCATGGCAGCAGCCAATTTTTCCCCTCCTCTACCTGCAATTACCTGAATGACTGGACTTCCAGAGGTTCCTTCCGACTCTGCCCTCGCAGCCTGTGGACATCCTTGGCAGCAGCTCTCATCATTTTATCAGCCTTGAGCTCACACTTGTGTTCTGTTTTTTGCACCTAAATAAAGAAGGAAAAAGTGTTGGGTTTGTTTCCAGGAGGAATTATTTTATCCTGACTCATTTCCAAGTACGACACAATTTCATCTGGAGGTCTGAGGGGTTTGGAAACTGTTGACTCTGGAAATCATGAGCCACAGAAGCTAAACTGAAGCTCATCAGCTAACCATTGTAATGGAGAGAGCTTTTTGTGAGGTCTTCTTCCAGCTTTTGGTAAGAATTATGGGTGCTATCAGCACTGTCTTGGTATTTTCTCAATGTACCTTTCAAGCCAAAAGATCAGCTCACACAAGAACAGGGCACCCCATGTTCCCAAAGCACCTTGAATCAACTCCCTCCTACACCTGGTGCCATCACACCTCAGCCTCTGCCTGGTGTCAGCAGAGGTGCCCAGTAAATCCCAGAAGCTGAGAAGGAGCCCTGTACACGAGGGAGGGTGTGATGTAGGGTAAGGTAAGTGCCAACCACCACACACCACACCTGCTACAGACTGGGAGGCTGCACTTGGCAGAACAGATGGCTCCTGTCACTTCTCATATTTGTGCCTGTGCTAGGGCAGGAAATCTCTGTGCTGGGAAATGCCAGGGTTCAGGGCTGACAACTTTATGGAGCTGTACGTGGAGGACACAAGTGACTAGTGCTGAGGCTTCCTTTACTGACTGTCCCAAGTCCCCATCTCCACAATCCCATTTCTCAAACAAGGTGAATGAAATCCAAAGGCAGGTATTACTCACTCGTTTCTCCACCAGCCTCAGCAGCAGCCGAAACCTCTCATCGTCCTTCACCCACTGCGGCAACTCTTTTTCACCCTGACTTTGAGCTTGCTCCAGCTGCTCCTTCAGCTCCCTCAGCACTGAGATCTCCTGAACCAGCTGGTCGTGCCAGGTTTTTGAGGCTTGCAGGTCCAGCTCCAGGTCCAGTGAGGTGCGGATTAGACGCTCTGTACCGAAGGACTTGACTGAAGGCTGGAAAGGAAGAGGGGTGTGAACACAGGGAGGAGAACTGTCCCAACACTCCACCCAGGAAGTGCCAAATACATCACGAGACCCATTTTTCCAACACTTCTCTTTGCACAAACCATCTCTATTGATCCTGCTTTCCAGTCAGTCTCAAGACAGAAAGCACAAACTCAAAGAAGTCTTATAGGTAAGTGTTTTGATTTCTGTGTTTCCACTAAAGTTCTTCTTTGGCAGCTTCTCCAAATCACAAGTTTTGCTTGCACACCTTGCTCCTAAGTTTAATGCTTCATCTCCAGATGAATCCCCAATGTTGCAGGAAACACCTGTGACTGTTTTTTCCAGTGACATATTATGTTGCCTTCTGCTATTTTCAAACACAAGCTGTCCCCCAAAAAAACATCTCCTTAGCAGCTCAGTATGAGTATCCTGGTGGAATTTTAGTGATTGCCATCACAAGGAGCACAGGGGTTCATTGTGTGCCACAGAGTCACTGCAATGGGGTCACCTGAGCGTCTGAGACATTCTCATCACTCTCTTCCCCAGCTCCTCATATTTTTTATAAATACTTAGGAATCTCATAACAATGAACAGCAAAACTGTGCTACATCTTGCTCTGACAAGATGAAAAATACCAGGAACCACTTTCCTAAATTCATTGTTCTAAATGAATTCCAGCTTAAACATTCCTGTCATATTCCGTTATATCAGAGATTTCTCGAGAGCCTTGAGAGACTTCTCACACACAAAGAAAAGGTTGTGAATGAAAGCATGTGGCAATTGATTTATGTTTGCAAATTTTTCCTTTAAAACAGCTTTCTGCTTTTTGCAAGTGTCTGTGCCAGATTAAAAAGAAGTGATGATGTTCTTACCCGTTTCACTCTGACACTTCGTCTCTCCATCGCATTTCGAACGAAGGGGGGCTTTTTGGATAGAGTTGAACTGTCACTATCACTGCGATTCAGCTGAAAAGGAATGTGGAAAACACGTATTTTTCACGAAAGAAATACAGGCAGTGCATGCACACATTATCAGTGAGACCAGAGGTTTCTGAAAGTGGCTGTAAGCAGAACTGTGAAGTTTTGTGAAAGGCTACAGCAGAGAGCTGCCACCCCCATCTGAGTGCATAACATGCACTTGGCACAGCCAGATCCTGCCACAAGCCTTGAACTCTGTCCCTTTTTGAGAATAGACTGTGTGGAAAGAGAGACATGAAGGGTATGATATGGGACTTTATCCCACTACTGCTCTTCTTCTGTGCGAGTAACTAGCCTGGGCAAAACAACCTAGAAAAATAAGCCCAAGTAATAATAATAATAAATTACTCTTTTCTAGCACCTGTAAAGCATGGGACTATTTCATTGGACGTTTCTCTTTTCTCTAACGACATGTATTTTGAGCTAGTGGTGGAAGAGGCAGGTTTACCTGAAAGCTCTCCCTCTGGGTTTGTCAGCTGAAGAGCTGTCATGTTACACACATACAGCCTGCCTTCTTTTGTGATTGTCTCTAGAATCTTACAAAGAGCTCAGCTAAGCACAGTTTAATTTCCACCTCATGATTCTTTTCCAAGTTGGGGGAGGAGGGGAACGGGCATGTGGGATCTGCATGTGCTGGGACACAGGACCTGTGCCAGCCAGGCACAGGCCACTGCTGCAAAATAAGTAAAGTTCGTTCCTCTGGAAGCTTCTGAACCAAAGAGAACCTACACAGCAAATCTGGCACAGCTGTATTAAGAACATGCCCACTTGGGACAGGTCATGCATGATAAAAAACAGTGCTTGCTCCTTTGCCAATTCCACTTAAAAGACAAGTTATTTATAGTTTATTCTGACCCTCAATTCAGAAAATAATTGTAAACAAACATTTCAAAGCAGAGGAAGTGACATCTGACCCAACACGTGACCTGTTCAGTTACTTCCAGACAAAGCACATTGGTGACTTACAGACTTCCACTGTTTTTTGGCTGACATTATCAAGTACTTACTTTTCCATTTCTATCAAGTTTTCATGTTCACCTCACCTAAAGTCAGGTGGACACAGTTAACTTTCAAGTTCAAGTTAGCACAGAACAGTTTTAAAGCAGCAGGAAAGGGTTTGATATGTAGATTATTCATCACTGTTTTCCAGCAGCCCTTCCAGGTCAGTTTGGGCAGCTCAACATGCTGCGTGTACCATGAACATATATGCACATACATATCTTACAAATTTGTGCTTAATACTGTTAGTTCCAGGGAAAGATACTCGCTAGGAAGTGAGGACAGAGCAACTTCTGAAGTTAGAGGAGTAGAGAAGAAAGTACTGTCAGATTTCTGTGAAAGATTCAGCCTAAGTGAAGATTGCTATCATGCATTAGAGAGAACCAGCATTTGTAATGTCAGGACTGCATCTTCCTTACCCGACACACATACTGGCTCTGGGGGCCTGGGGAGAAGGTTTTGGAGCGGATGATGGTGCTGCCTCTGACAAACTGAGTTTGGGGTGGATTTGTTGCTCTTTTGTCTTTCGGACGAACCACAGTTGAGGAGGACTGTGCAAGGCTCTCTGTGTTGGTCTCTTTATCCACCTGGAAGACACACACTGCAGTGTAAATGCCACCTTGCCATTGACCCCATGACTCTCACCCAGGGCTGTCTGACAGCCACCTGTGACACGTCTCTGCTTTCAGTCCCACAGGTGTTGCATTAAAAACCCAGGTATTCTTTAGCCCTTTCCATGCAGGGTGTCTGTCCTGACACTGCTCCTGAACTCTGGCTGCTACATGAGCGGCATCGCTCCCTAAGGGCTCCACGTCCATTGATTGCTGTACAACACAATTGATTCCAGAGAGCTTTGCCTGTGAATCCAGGACATCACTGTGACCTGGCAGTCTCACAGAGAACAGAGGTATGATTTTAAAGACCATTATCTTGTTGAGCATCAGCAGCAAAGATCCAAATCGATGTACAGAGAGCACGTGTACAGCATACCTTTGTTTGACTACAGCTGCATTCAGAATTAAACAAGGTCAAAACCACTGTCACATTAATGAAAACAGGTTTCATGAGCACCTAAAGGAAGGCATGAAACAGCCCTATACTAACTGTGAGACAAAATGGTCACAAAGTTACTTACAAAGATTTTGGGTAGATACAACAATTAATCATCAATGATGAACTTTTAGGTAATTGCCGTAGCCTTGGTCAGCTCAACAGCAACCCAGTCAGGTGAGGAATGAGAAGATTTACTCATCTTTCTGTTCAAAAGGCCCTTGGCTGTACCTTCTCTGCTATTTCCATGTGTAGCTGGGAATTCAGACTTTCTTCTGTTTCCCACAGTGATTTTCCAGCACAGAATTCTTCCTCCTCCTCTGCTTCATTTTCACTGATCTCGTCCTGCTCTTCTGGATCAGGAACCTCTTCATCTTGCCTGTTAGGAACAGCTTTGTTATTGAACTGGCCTATTGTGGCCAACACTGGTGCTGCAGCATGAGTTATCTGCTGGACCAAAACACACCCCCAAGGCAGACAGTTGCACTGGCAGGCCCTGTAGCCACGGGGGTTACACAAACATAGGCTTAGAAGGGAACAAGTGAAACTGGAGTGAAACTGAACCAGAAGGCAACATTACAGCCAAAAACTTCATCCTGATCTGGCTTCAAAAGAAGGAAGCTGATGGTTCAGCCATGTGGTCTGAGCTTAAGGTGAGTACATCTTGAGGGGAGCTCTCAGAATGCCACTAATCTTAATTAAAAAGTGTTGCTAGAAAAAAAATGAAGCATTTGATGATTAACATCCTTTTTAGCTCCTCTGAACTCACAGAAAGCTTCTCCATCAACCCCATTGGTCAGGCTTGCTTTTTATTTCAAGTGTTGGGCTCCATTAATGAAATCTGAATCTGAACCATATAAATAACAGCCTTGCACCACACAGTGGAGTTTTCAGGACATCCATAGAACACTGAACAAATAACAAAATTAGCATAGTCCTGTTGACTATTTTCAACACTTATCAGCTTTGCTCTCATTTTCCATGCACAACCTCCAGAACAGAAGAAATAGGATTTTTCACCAAAACAGAGACAGAAGCAGCCTCCCACGGCTCAGTATCATCTGCTCTTTCTCTGCACATGAATACCCAAATGCTCTGATCACCCTACAACACTAAGATGGTAAAATGCTACCTACCAGCCCTCTCCACTAGTTAAAGTGCTTCTGCTTTCCTCCAGTTTCTTCTCCACAGCTTCCAGTTCAACAGCTGTCTGCTCTAAGAGTGCTGAGACAGAGTCCTGAGGGGAACAAGAGGCTTCTTGTGAAGAAGTGACTCTGGCAAACTGCACGGTGCCCATCCTTTCAGGTCAGAACAGCCCCTCCTTTCCTGCAGTGGCAGGAGGGAGCCCTGCATTGTTCAAGCAGCCCGTTGCACATCCAGTGCTCAGCCCAGCCTGTGTGAGCACAGCTGGCCCAGCTGCCCCCGCACATGCATGGCAGCAGCTCTAGGCTGAGCCTGTTCCATGCCAGGCACATGCAGAGGTGAGTCTGTATCTCACCTTGTCCAGCAGGTTCACTGCAGCGAGGTGAACTGCCTGGTGGGCAGAAAGGCAAGAGCCTGCCCATCATCACCTACACCAGGCCACACACCTCATCCCTCAGCTGTGTGAGGAGCAGGTTGCAGTGAGTATTTAGCCCAGGACAAGGGCATATCTGTAACTGACATGTTTATTATTCTGCTGCATTGAACGTTTTCAAGTTGTAAATACAAACACATCAGCCCTCCCTTCTCTATTCTAACAGTCCTTCGGCCACACAAACCCACTTGTTAGTGCTGTTTAGAAGAGATTTGTTTGACTAAACAAGTTTTTCTTACTGTTTTTTCAGTGCAGAGTACTTCAGAGTGACTGTTTTCTTGTTTATTTTTCCTCTGTTGCTTCTGCTGATATTTATAACTAAGGAGGTTATACCAACGGGTTGATTTCTCTCCAGATCTACATATTTCAGCAAGGCTAATTTGTGCTCCACCCTATGGAGAGCAAAAACACAGTCTTAGTGTAATACTCAAATGAACAACTACCACACCAGTCAGAAGAAAAGAGAGTGAAAATCCAGGACTAGTTCACTTTGGCAAGTCTGATGAAAAGAAAAATTGCCTGTTTATCCCATTTCAACAGCACCGGTAATGCTTTATTTATGTTTATTTTTTAGCATTGTCTAAGGCTTCCAAGTAACAAGTGTTTCTGTACAGCAGTGTACAAGAATCCAGAAGTATGAACAGTGTTACTGCAGCCAGGATAAACTACAGTCAGACCTTCAAAGGAAAGGAGAAAGGAAAAGGAGAGGAAAACTCCCTTTCAAGAAATTTGCAAGGCTGACAAAAGTCACTGCCCAGACCCAGATGTTTTAGCTTTGTAGGTTCCATTCCTCTTCACCTGTCTTATTTTTTACTGCATTATATTAACACATAACCTGATACATTCCAAACCAAAGTAATTGGTCCCCAATTACACTACAATAAATGTTTCCAAAAGAAAGAACAATAGTTAGAGCTTGACATCAAATCACGAGAGAAGTGGTCTGACACTCACCAGTAGTTCTGTAACGAAACATTTATCTAATAATATTTTTTTCCTGATGACAGTTGTTACTGCAAAGAATGTTACGTGGGAGAGATCATACAGCTAAGGATTATTAACACTTACACAGAAATTGCCATAACTTCTGTCTAATTAAAGGGGAAACAAATACAAAGTATGAAGATAGAGCTGGATACTAACCAAACATTCCTCAAGGTGAGACTTATCTACAGTGCAAACATCAACTCTTAAAGTCTTCTGGCGCAAAGCAGGGTAAGAGATGGAAACCCAAAACACTTCATTGTACACAAGATTGTCCGAAGCTTCCACGGGTCTCGTGCGGAACAAGCAGCTCGTGCTTTCCGAGCAGGGCAGGACAGCCACACGGACGTTCCTGTGGAAACAGCACTGCACTCAGGGCTGCCCTACAGGGGGGCAGCTCCTCACATCTGTGAGTGAGAGTCACCCTAAGCACTGGGGACAACACTGTCCTAGCCTGTTCCCTGGAGCATCAGTCAACTGAGAAAAAAAGGAACATCTCGTCACAACATCAGAGATGTGAACTGGCAGAGACTGCCACAGACTTCATCCTTCTGAATCTTGTAATCAGACATCATGGGATCATGTTTTACATGTTTTTTTACATCTGTGCAGCTTGTCACACCACTGTATGTGGAAACAGCACAAATGAATCAAATTTTTGTCAGCTTATTCAGCACACAGCTGAATTTAAGAAACTTGTGCCTAGAATGGGTCTGGTGAAGCTGCATTTTCCTACACCTGCACCTGTGCAGGTGCCCAAGGAGGAGTTCTGCAGCAAAATGAACAAGCCCTCTCCACTCAGTTCAGTTGCTCCAGGCACCGCTACAATTAAGAACCTCACCAGCTAGTGCTAATTCCAGGCATGTCTTTCCTAGTAAATACAGACCTCCTGAGGAAAAAATTGCACCTAATTCCAGTTTACAGGTTTATTAGTTCATAAGTGTTGGCACACATAACAAAGTATAGAAATATTTCAGAAAGGGTGAATATTTAAGAGTGGGAAAAACCATAAGCCCATGTCAGTTTTATTCCCACTGGAATCCAACACAAATATATCAAGTGTGTTTATTTCACCCACTTACACTTTTTGATCTTGTTGTAACAGCAGTGCTCCAACATTACTCAGCTGGATGACCAGTATTGCAAATTGCTTATTTTTCTCATCATATCTAAATTGAAAAGACACAAAAAAGCATTATTGTTAGAGAGGTGTGCCTTGGACTCCATGAATGAGTATTCAACTTGTTTCATTAATACAAACAACATGAAAAATCTACTAACAAGACAACACTATAATGGGACCATGATTTGCCTGTAGTTTAAAACAAAACCAGTTGCATATTACATGAAGTTTTGCTACCAGTGCATCCAGAATATAGAACAGTCCAGAATATCCAGAACTTAGTTCAGATGCAATGGGCTATGGATTTGACCTAACACACATTGCTTTTCCTGGGGTCTAGTTAAATTGGTGTACTGTAACTAGAACTTTAGAAAGGCCTTATATAATGACTGTGATATAGAAAAGGTACTTCAAGTATTTTCACTTGTACAACAGTGAAGATGTTGTGGGTAACCACTGTTTTACTGTAGATGGTCATGACAAACAAACTTTGTGCTACATATTTTTCCTCAGATCTCACACAAATTCCACTGTCATTTAAGTAGGATGCCTCTGTGCCTGCCTTGCCCACTGTGGGGTTCAGGTGGGAGCAGTGACTGTGACTGCCATCTATTCTTAGCAGACATGAAGGAGGGTAACTGGGCCAAGAATCACCTGGAGTTGAGTGTAATTCTCAATTACACTACAGAGAGTGCATTAGTTAGTTAATACTAACAGCACAGGATAAGAAAACAGCACAGAAAGCACTATCTTTTAAATCCCAGCTATCATTCTTTCTGCTGGAAGGGAAATCCAATGAAAATGTGTCGCGCTTACCTCATTGCAATTTGCACTTTAGCTGTCCCAGCTGCTTCTGTATCCTCACTGTCAAACACCATCACTTCTGACACACATGGTCTGAAAGGAATCAAAGACAATTAAAGACTTGATTTGCCTCTTATTGAAGTGTTTGCATTTAGGTGATACAAGATCTTTTTGCTGCCATTCAGGGGTTGGGTGTATGGATTTTATAAAACTAGCAGCTAAAACAAAGCCCATTTAAGAAGCAAGTGCAATCAGCCTTAGAGGTATGTGTTACAGTGCTTATCAGCACAAAGTCATATGTCTTCCCTCTTCATTGCCAAGAAAAAAGGCCACACAAAAGACTGCAAAAATAAGGCAGTGGGGGATTTTTTAAAGGGTTCCCTTGACTGATTTTAGTAAAAACGGCTGACTGCCCTGTAAGAGAAATAAGACTTTACAACTGCAATCCTGTCCTGAATTGTGACAGCAAAAATTCTCAAGTTTTATTAGATTTAAGTAATTTCTTTGTTTCTTTAAGAAATCAAACTTGCTTAAGCACATTAAAAGTGACAGAGTACAGTGACTGGTCTTGCTGGAAACAGCTATTCTGCATCATTTTTCTCCCAGTGTTTTTCTCCTCTCCAGTTTTATGCACTGAAAGTCCCCAAAACTACATTCGTTGTCTAATTGACTCAAGAAGCTATGCTGCAGCACATGAAAACAAGATTAGCATTCTTCTCTTCTAATTACTTTCCATATTACTGCTAAGCACCCTTGCATTTCCTTAGTTTTCAGCTACAAAGGGCACACAGATAGTACATGTCACCCTTACAACTTAGAACAGGCATCAAAATGACACTGAAGGGGTGGTAAGTCAATAACCCCAGCAATGCTAAATAACATCAGACATGTGAGTGTGCATGGGATGCCTCCTGTAATTGTCACATGTCATCCCTCCTCCCCTGTCCACAGAGCTCCCTGTCCCACTGAGGGGACACAGGAGTCCTGAGACACCCTGACTGACCAGGCTGAGCCCGTGAGCTCTAATTTACAGAAGTTTTGCACTTCCTTGTCAAAGTGGATTGTGCTGCAAACAAAAATGACTCACTTATCTACAGAAAAAATGAAGATAATGAATGAATGAGGGGAATATGAGATGAGCAATTTTTCACCTCTACAGTTGTGTCCTGCAACTAATGGTCCTATAATTCAGCTCAGGGCTAATAAAAGCAGTAGGAAAATCCATGTTAGATGCAGCCAAATCAGGTGCTAATAAGATCAGTATCTTCCAGTGAACATTTTGACAAAGACCCTCAAATAGCTTTAGCAAGCAGCATGGGAGGCCCAGAAACCCAGCAGGAACAGTGACTCCCAGCACTTGGGAACTGCATGGCAGCACGTTTACACATCCATGAGGCACTTCGAGGTGCTTCTGCTGTCTTCCTTAAACATCTCAAATCCTCTCACATGACTGAGGGCTGTCACTAACAGCAGAATGGCTCACTGGGAGGAAGGGAACTTTACACCTGCCAGATGGCTCTGCTACCCTCACCAGGGCAGCAGTCACAGCTTACCAGCACCTCCACAAACAGAGCAGCTGTTCAAACAGCTCTCTGTGAGCTTGATTTCAGCTATTATGGGAAGCCTGGGTCATTTTGATAATCAAATCCAACCTGCTCATAGATTTTTCAGAAGCATTAAGAGACCTGAGATCGAAAATTTCAGCCACCAAATTACAAAGAAAGGTCATAACCAGCAGTATTCCAGCTGACTTTTTGTGCAAAGCTGAGTCATTGGTTTTGTCCTAGAGACAGATCTGATGTCTACCTTTGTACAGATGCCTCGTATACTCCGCTATCTCCAGCAACAGATTCATCAGACACTGCAGCGGACACACACGCCACCTTCAGTGCTGGCCCTCCAGATGTATTTATACCTATCAGGAAAGCACAGAGGAAAACAAAAGCAGGTGTTAATGAAAACAAACTCTCTGGATAAGCAGCAGCTTTCTTCTTATCTTCCCCTCGAATTGCATCATTTCCCCCGCCCCTCCCTCAAGTATTGTTAAGCAACAGGCACATTTCTGAAGACAGAGAGGACACAGGTAGGGTGGGCTGAGCTCAAAAGCCACCGTGGAATGGGTGCACTGGGAATGTGCCTGACTTTTCTGGGGCTTTTTCTTCTCCAGGGAAATGTGAGGAACAGCCTGTGTGGTGGCTGTGAGAGCAGGGCTTCCTCACACAGTCAGTGCCCATGAAACCCTTGGGACCTGCAGCAGTGTACCCACAGGTTGAGGTGACACAGGGTGTGTTGGGTGTGTCACAGCTACCCTGGCACCTCCATGGGCACGAGTTCTCACAAGCAACACGAGGAGAGGCTTCCAAAGCCCTGGAAAGGTACCCACGACATGATGGGCAACATGCAGAAGAAGCAGAACTTCTAAATTTGAGTGAACTTTTAAATCTGAACCAATGAAACATCTGCTTCAAGTCTCCCCTTAAGCAGGCAGCAGACCTTCTGGTCCAGCCACCCAGAGAGCAGTGGCTGGGCAAACTCTGCTGACCAAGCTCTGGGCAAATCTGGATTATGTGGAGGGATATATCCTACCTGGAGAGCTTATACCAAGTTTAACTTCAAGGAGGGGGAACAGCCACTACGTGACTACCCCTAAACCTGAAAGGTTTGTGTACACAGGACATAGGGCAGGTCCAGAAAGACCAGGATAACTAGCTGAACATGGGGAGAAAGAGAGTATAGGACTTAAAACAGTAGCCGTGTACAGGAATGCAGGGAAAAGGAGATGGGGAAGAGAAACCACACAAGGTGAAGCAAGGAGTTTTGCACAGCAGTGTTACTGCACATAAATTCCTTGTGCTACAAACCAGGGAAAAATATGTCCTGGAAATGTCTGTAAATTGTGCACCTTTTCACTTGAAGGTTTCTGCAGGGATGTGCTTTCACCAAGAGCATGAAGAACTCCATCTGCCAGTGTGGCTAACAAGGGCTGGGCTATACCCAGCCCTCAGATCCCCCTCACTGTCAGGGTTGTGGGAGACCTGCTCTGAGACTGAAGAGGTGCCAGGGTCACTTTGGGAGCAGCTGTGACCCCCCAGTGCAGTGCACTCCTCTCCAAGGGGCTTTTGTTTTTCAGCAGTGCTCCCTCTTTCCTATTGACTTAGTAAACACTTTTCCCCAAAGCAATATAAGATTTCCATCACATATTTTCATTATTACAAAACAAGTTTGAGTTTTGTTTGGTTTTTTGGGTTTTGAGTTTGGTTTTTGGTGGGGGGTTGTGTTGTTGGGTTTTTGTTGTTTTTTATTTTCACAGTCTCACAAAGCCACTTAAAGAATTAAAACCAGCTTTGAATAAACTGGTGGAAAAAGTGTGCAAGCTCGACACAGGGTTATGGAATCCCGTAAGGACTTGCTCTGCAGCCAACAGTAGAGGGTGCTACAGGTAACACCAATCCATTGAGACATCTCTGCCATTTGGACCCATTTATCCATGGATTTTTTGACACTACCACCAAATGGCATATTTTGTCTTGGGATTCCCATGAAACCACTACAGAAATAAAATGTCCAGACCTTTTTCCCATGGGCCAATCCACAAGAATAGAAGTTAGCACCTGTAACACAGTGTGTCAGTCATTAACTGAAACAAGTGGATCCATTTAATTCTGGCATTCCCAGTTTAATCCATCCTCTCTCCAGCCCTGTGCAAGGGCCTGGTCCCTGCTGTGCTCTGGAGGCTGTGCTGGAGGTTTGTGGGCAGGGGCAAAACTGTGCTGCTTCTTTCCCCAGTGCTGCTTTGCACCTCCTAGTCTGTGGTTTGAATATGAAAATAACTTCTCCCTCACTGGCTGGATTTCTAGATCAGGTTGTTTGAGTTCTACACACCACTCTCAGAAATGCTGCTCTGGGAATCCCTTTCCATGAGGTTTCTTTACTGGGAAAGGCAACACAGGTTGGCCTCCCCACACTTAACCTCCTTTTCTCCTTTAGTTACCAGTGCCATCTAGTCTTTTCCACCCAGAAAGCCTCACTTTTGATCACTTCCCTCAAGCACCTCTGGGCCAAGAAAGGTGAATACAGGGGGTGCACAGACCCCAGCAATGAAGTGAGTCTCTGTACAGTGGAGTGTTAAAGTGTAAACCTGAATAAAGATGAATAGCTCCCTTTAAAGGACTCATCATGCAGCCATCCTTTTCCTTACTGTTTTTGCAGAGGATTTGGAAGCTCAGCCCTGCAAGTCTTAAGCTCTTTCGTGCAGCTAATTAACACAAAATTTGGATTTTCAGTTTTTAGCCTTAAGTCTCTGGAGAGGTCTCACACTAATAAGAAAGTTTATGGAAGATTTCAGAACTGACTCAACTCTCTTCCATATTTCCAGGCAGATAACACTACCTGTGTTTTCTCACCATTTTTTCCCACTTATATCAAGAATTTAAAGCTTGTTCTTTTCTTCCTGCCATTTGCCCTTCCACAGGCTCTCCTGGACACACCATGACAAGGCTTTGAAGAGCCATGTCATGCACTTTCCTCACATCCACACCATTTAATCTAAGAATGTCAGATACCAGGTTTTGCTATTAGTTTCACATGAATCGCTTTTCAGGTGAGAAAGGAAACCTTATTTCAGTCTCAAAGGCAGTAAAGGTTCTGTTCTAACAGCAAGACAAAGCAAATCCCTCAGCTATATACTACTGAGCTGTGCTTACAGGACATGTGAGTGTGCTTTGCCCAGGACTGACCACCCCAGATCCAGCCACGGCGCTTCGAGTGTTACACTGGACCACCCCCCTGCTCCAAAATGCCTGAGGAATAAAATCTCATCTCGTTATTGCCCTGAAATAAACTACTTATGGTGATTATTTTGTCTGCTGACTGGCTAACAGCAGTAATCACTTAATCTGCTTAACACCTGAGCTTTCACTTTAACAGCCTTGGCAAATCTTGAAGAGCTAAAAAGGTTAAAACTAATCAGTGCCCAGTTCTAATAAGAATAATTAGTGTTTCCTACTCAAATGCATAATACCTCTTGCTTGTAGGAAAATGGCAGCACAAAGGGAATGATTTGTACTCGTGTCTTTTATTGTGTTTTAAATAGTGTCAGCCTTCTTAATGCAGAAGGCAGTGATAACATGGTACTGTTTCCCCTTATTCACACAGGTTGTTCTATAATCCTACAAAAACAGAAACAAAATGCACTGCTGGTTCATAAGACTTTAGCCTGCAAGTTTATATTGTTATTAAAGCTCTTCCTCACTGCAGCTACAAATCCAGTCCTTTTACTCATTGGATTTTACCCAACTGGAGTCACAAGGGCTTCAGACAAGCCCTAGCACTGTGCTCTGGCTGTGTCTCCTGCCTCCCATCCACTCCAGCCCAGCCATCACCTCAAAAAAGGATGAACTCTTCCCACCCAGCAACAAACCATATGCATATATGAGAACATCCACTATCTCTAAATGTCTTACTTTATCAAGCTCGCAATCTAAACACGTTTTTGTTGCTAAGAGACCATTCGCCTCAAAATATCAGAATTCAAGCACAGCCTTGACATGTCTGCTCAGCTGAAATTAATAAATTCATTGCCACTGATTTACTGGGAACCAGAGCAAGATCTTATGCATTCTGAAGTGGAGGGGAAGGATTATTATTATAATTTGTTAACCATTAAGCTAAATGGCTTTCCCAGCCCTCCTCAAAACCTCGGTCAAAAAGTTTGCATCAACATGGCATTAC
This sequence comes from Pithys albifrons albifrons, assembly GCF_047495875.1. Classification (NCBI taxonomy): domain Eukaryota; kingdom Metazoa; phylum Chordata; class Aves; order Passeriformes; family Thamnophilidae; genus Pithys; species Pithys albifrons. Next base: position 5,621,944 of record NC_092472.1, read on the forward strand.
GTGTCTCCCAGACCCAAAACACTGGATGACATTCTGAACAGTTCGGTGTCAAATTAAACCAGGAATCCCATCACAACCACTTATATTGGCACATGAAATCCCCGTGAGTTGTGTACACATGCCTGTAAGTACAATAAAATCACACTTTAATACAGTCTTTTGAAAGACTCATCAGGTCGGCAGCATTTTTTGGGTACAAATTAAAATACCAACACTTCCTCCCAAACAGGACAGAACTCACAGCTGAAAACACTTTTCAACATAAAGATATCAAGATGACAGGCAGCTTCTGAAACACTTGCTTCTCAATGCTTAATGAACTACATTAAAAATAAATGCATGCAGTGCATGCAAATCTTTTTCCATACCTTGACCTAGATGTTTATCTCCTGCTCTGGGCTCTTCCAGCCTACAGTTGCCACTCCCAGTGCTCAGGGTGAGTTCTGAGAGATTTGTACTTATCTCTGCATCATCAAAATCCATATGGCTTGAAAAGGCATCACCAGTTAGGAGTGGGTCTATCACCAGTGGAGAGCAAGGTGGAGATGGAGAAGAGAGGGATGACCTTGGAGACAGCGATGTCATGGATTTTGGAGTACCAGACAAGGATCTCAGAGCCTGGATGCGGCTCGTGGTATCTGCTTTTTGAGTTTTTGCTACTTCATTTTCATGAATAGTGGTGATACAACCTGATGGTCTGAACCCAGTGGCTCCTTCCAAGAGCAAGTCAAGCTTGTTTTGATATTCCGAGTCCAACTGCTCCAACTGCTCCAGGTGCTCGAAGTAGAGATCAGTGAAACTGGCTGAGGTGGATGAATCTTGGCTGGAGGTGGCCAGAGATCCTCTGCTAGATGCAAGGGACCCAGGGCTGCTGCTCGAGGAAAGGGAAAGCATGCTGGTGGAGAGACTGAGGGAAACAAGGCAGAAAACAATTACACCATAATTTCTCCTGAAAACCCTGGAATGTCACCAGATCTCTAAGCCCACATGTTTTTGCTTTGTTAGCTCAGGCCATTTGCATTAGTCCCCACAGCAAACCAGACCCACAGTCTACACAGCAAGAACACTGGGTCACTTCTCAATAAAAACAGTGTCATTCATCCATATTTTTCTGCTCAGCATATCAAACTCATGAGAGTCCTTGTTTAGCCAAAACAACTGTAATGAACAGTTTTGAAGCAATTAAAATTAGTGACACTGCCCTCCTCCCCACAAATGTCTGGAAAATATCTATGGCTCCTGTTAAGCTCCAAAGCATAAAAAACAGCAAGGCCCATGCAAGAAGATGAAGTTATTGCAAAGAACTGTCTGACCATATGGAAATTTTCTTACATTTGCCTCAATTTTGGATCCACAGACAAAATGCAATATCACAGCTGCCTGAAACTGGCCCTCAGAGATCACAATAGACAGCAGAGCCAGCAGCTCCCAGAAAACTGGCAGGATTTACCTACATGAAAGATGCTGCATGGAATACAGGGCCAGGAGAGCAAGGGAAGAGTTGGGGCTGGGCTGTGAAATCAGTTCACACACATCATTCATCCCTAGAGTTCCAGGTTCAGAACATAACTGACAGCAATATTAATTTTAAGCAGGTGCTGAACAGAAGTCTGTTCAGATGAGAAAGCCCAGACACCACAGCACAGTTTTCTGCTCAGAAGACCCAACAAATTCTCCAAGTAGTGACTACAACATGCACCATATCTAGAAATTCCATTTAAACCTACACTCCTGCTCTGGATATGAAAAACCTTGCTCATTACTGACCCTCACTTCAGATAGGGATTAGCTACTGAAAAATTCTGCATATCCATAAGTGGCTTAAGTTGCCCCACTGAACCACAGTGAGATGTTAATAAGCCTAATAAATCCTTATTTATTATTTATGGAGTAAAAGCTAGAAGCTACATTTGTATAATTATGTCCATGACCTTATGAGAAAAAGGCAAGTATGCTTCATTTAGTATAATTTTGGCACAAAATGTCTTCTGCATTAGTGAGACAGATGTGCACTGCATCACACTTGTTCAAAAAAGCTTCTGGGTGAAGTACAACTGAAACATGAGAGATGTTTCCCAATACTGGCAATATATAGAGATCTGTCAAAGTCTAATAAATTTACAACTTTTCAGTATATTTCACTAAGGAAAAGGTTTTAATTAATCTTTTCCCTATCAAAAAGCTCTGCTCAACTTCCTTTTGTGCATAGCTTTGAATGCCAGACATTTTGCATTATGGGGTTAATAACAAACACTTATTCTTCTGAAGGAGCATGCCAAGAACACTGGGCACATGGTTAGGAAGAAATTAGTTTCACATGCTTCTTGGTCACCTCAAAAGATCCCTAATCAGCTAGGTGAAATGAAAGTATGATGCATTTCCACTGCATAAAAGCCTCACAGATAGCTATGCTCCATGGTGGCTTATTTACATGTCAGTCTTGCACTATGATTTCTTTCCAGTCTTTTCGGTGTCATCTTCACAAAATCAAACAGAATCCAAGTGGAGCAGAAGCTACAAACAGAGTAAATTCAGTACACACTGATAGGAAAAACCTCAACCAAACAAAAACCCCACCAATCCTTCTTGTTAATCAGAACAATACAAACATAGTTTCAGCAAAATGATGGTTTGACCTTATTGCCTGCAACTTGTCTGGAAATAGTAATCCTGTGCTTTTCCAAAAACACAGCCTGAACTACCAGATCACATTATGGCTGCAGAAACCTTCTGAACCACAACAGATTCAGAGTTACCTCAATACATTGTCTGCATTGCAAGCAACATTTGCAAATTATTTAGAAAGATATTGTCATGACATTCATACATTAATGTGTAGTTGCATTACTAAGATCCACTTCACTTGCTGTGTGTGTTAAGTTGTCTTTAAGGTACTTTATTAATATGATACTTCAGGAATTCAAACTTCAGTGAAAAAACCCCAGCTATCCTTAGTCACCTAAATGTTACAAGTCTGGACTAGAAGGGACTGTGCAAACCCCTGTTGTCAGACAGGCAGTTCCACAGAAAGTCCACTGAAAAACATCCCTCTACTGATGTATGACCCTCAAGGCTTCTCTCTCCACTGACTGCACAGAGGTCTTAGGTCACTACTATAACTGAAAGGCCTTTTAGCCCTCTCAGCTGAGGGATGAAATTGTTAGCAGAGAAAGGCAGTTAAAGCACCTACAGCTTCTGGAAAAGGTCACCCACCTTTTCAGCTGGGTGTGCAACATTGCAACTAATCGTGTTGTTTCTTCCAGCTCCCGGACAAGCTGATTTCTTTTGCTACTCAACTTCAATCTAAGAGAAGACAGAAGAAAAAGATCAGCTAAAGCAGCAGTTAGTATTTAAAATGCAGAGTAAAGATAAAATCTCCTTTTTTATTCTGTGAAATCCTACAAGAGTTAATAAGAATACCCAATGTGACAGAGGACAGAATTTGGTCAAGATGGGTAAATGTTCACCAATTTCTGAAAATGTGGAACTCAATCCTGAAAACATTCACAACAGGGCAAAATAATTACAGCCAGCGCCATAAAAGTTAATGTTCCTAGGATCAGGCCTCAAAAGAGGCAGATTTCACTCACTATACACTATTGCATTCCTGTAGATACTATGATAATAAAGGTATAAATGCCTTCATTTCCTTTCACCAATGTCTATGACTAAGGGTTACATGATTTAGTTATTCACCACCTCATTACAGCTCCACATCAATTATTGACTTTAGCAACATCTCAGCTTTATTTCACACCTGAACTGGTTTGAGACAAACACGTGCACTTGGGTGCTCACACCTTGATTTAACAGGTCTCTGGACACAAAATCCTTCCCCAGAAACAAACTGTTTCTTTGGCACACTAGAACGTGACCATATTCCTGAAAATCCCAAATGAAAGTGTTCATCTGATGGCAAGACCAGAAACATTTGTCAAACCACGGATATTTCAGGCTGGTAAGATGTCTACATTTTTTCCACCATAATAAAACAATAAAAAGACTATGTAGAAAAATTGGTGTCACCTGGACACTGACCATGTAGAAAAAATGAAAATACAGAGCCACAAAGAGTGAATTCAATCTGCCTATTCCATAGATATTCCAGAGACTGCAGCTACCAGAAACATTGTTGTAGCCACCCACATTAATATATGCAGATTGTAAAACACCTGTAGGCAATGCCTAATGCAGTATTCATCCTCCCTGTACATTCCCCTGAGATCTCCCCCTGCAACACAAGGAAAATTGGGGAGCAGAGCTGGCATTTTTTTCAGCTAGTTTAGATTCACAGGATATTCCCTGCAAGTCCCACAGCCCTGTCAAATACCAGATCCTACAGGAATCACGTACAAGGATGCTAAGAACAAACAACAAATTTTAAAAATTTAAAATTCCATCTGCTGACATTTACCAAGCTGCAGACTGCACAGCGAGTGTAGAAGGTGCTGTGAGGTGCTGGCTGCATACAGAAACATTACACTGCACTAACTGTGTTATTCTGAGTATTTCCTATAAAGGATACATTGTAGGAACAACAACCTTTCCCCACTAGCGAAGGGAGACTTGTGGGTTGCTTGGGAGGATTTTCAGAAGCTTTCCAAGTGGAGCCTCCTGGGAATCTGAGGGCACACTGCTATGAGCAGGCAGCCAGGGGAGGTTGCTGTTTGCTCCTGGCTACCTCTTGCCCAACAAGGCACATTCTGTCCTGTGCCCACTAACCCACCTCTCAGTTAGTGCTTTGCTCTGAGTGTCTCTGGCTGCCTGCAGGTCTTCCTCCAGGCGCCTTCTCTCCGTCTCCAGTCTCTCCACCTCTCCTCGAGTCCATTTTCTGGGGCTGATAAATCGCATTTCTTTCAGGAGCTCCTCCTTCTCGTTAATGAGGATCAGACGATCCCGCTCCGAGTCCAGCACGCCAGGCCAGGCCTCACTGTCCAGCTTAGCCAGTTGGATTTTAAGGTTTGCTATTCTGGAGGGAAAAAAAACAAAGGTAGTTATTCCCTGAGTACCTGATTTCCTGCTCCAGACACCCAAAGGTGCACCACAACCAACCACATCTTCCACTGCCACGAGGAAGAATCTCAGCTCAGGAACAACTACCCTCATGTCCCCCTTACCAATATTCTGTCAAAGTGACACCACCCCTGGGATGTGGACAAGCAGAATGGGATTTTCTCAGGTTTGTTCTCAATGAAAAATTAAGTCTCCAGATAATCTACAGTGTCCACCAGTCCAGGAATAATATAACAAAAATTCTGGATCTCAGAAAAAGCCATCAGATGTATTCCAGGTGTGTCATATGCCTCAAGGCCAATGGCCTCACAGTAGCTCGTGTGGAGAGCATGATGTGCTAAATATCTGGTCTTTAATCAGCTTTATGGAAAAGAATTGTATACTCCCTATATATGATTCAGATAAAGATCAGTGTCATTCAAAAGTTTAGGAACTCTTTTGTTGTCCTTACAATGAGGAAGTTAATCCTGTCTCCATGCTGCTACTGGAAGAATCCACCTGTTGACTCAGCAATAAGCATTTTGGACATTAAAGAGCCAGAGTACTTCTGGTGCACCCTGCATCTGAAGATGTGAGGAGTCAGAGAGGCAATAAAACCCTACCTAAATCCAGAGCTGCTTATTTGTATCAAAATTAAAGTCTGTTTTCACTAGAGGTATCATTCCAGTTTAAAGTCTGCATCACCAGTCCTTCAGCACCAGACCACATGAGCTCAGGCAGAAAGGTGATGACTGAAAGCAACAGCAATACAGATCTAGAATTTAGCAAGAGCTTTGACTGACAGCAGAGGAGAGCACAGCTTGTGGCAGGTGAGGAGGTTGCTCGCTCCAACTATCTGCCCATTCCCAATTTCCTGAGTGTGTGAAGTGCTCAGTTTGGCTCCACAAATGATCAGCTTTGCATTGCAAGACACAGAGGGAAACAGAAAACCAGCAGCAGGCCAGGATACAGAACGAAGGGTGGTAATGTCAGTTTTCCCAAGGGAAGCTGAATAAGAATTACCAAGGACTTGCATTTCTAGAACTCGCACAACCCAAAAAGTCAAGTGGCAAGCAGGGAATGGAAAGGGCAGAATGAACTGCAGTGGAAAAATTAGAAAAGCTTAGAAGACAAACAAGAAGAAAAAGTATTCTGCAATGTAAGGCAAGATATTTGCAAAAATAATTCACCTGACTGAAGACCAGAGAGTCAAGATATGTGCCCCTTCACGTGATTAACTCAGGTTAATCTCTCACTTGGGTTTAGTAGATACACAAGAAATGGAAATGAAATGCTGTACATGTAAAATGAATGTCCAATATTCATCTCCCTTTGGAAAGGGCTTTGTGACATGATGACAGAATTACTGGACTTAAATTGGGCACAACAAATAGTTGCAGCTACTAATCTGGATTCACCTCCTTCTAGAATTTGGTTTCTGCTACAGAAGCGCAGACGGTGCCGCTTCCTCCAGCAAACCAGCACGTGTGCAGGCACAGAGCAAAGTCAATGCCAACCACAAGCAAACCCAAAGCGTTGAGAGTAAGCAATAAGATGCAGATCTGGGCAGCAGCAGCTACACAGCTCCTGAGTGGCCTTAAAGAATAAGGCTTTGTCTTCCAAGCTCCAGAGACCAAGAGGAACTGGAGCCCTGAGAGAGCCTGTGAAGAATTAGCCTCACACACCCTGACCTGCCTGCACTATCACAGGAGACAGACTAGAGATCACCTTCCTGAAGAGAAGCCTCACTTTCTGTAAACCCATTTCCCACAGCAGGTTGCTTACTCTATTTAAAGTTCCATAATTGATAGATATTCAGCTCAACTATTTTTAGGTTGTCTTAAGAGCTGTTTTGTTTTTGAGTGCCTGATTAAGTGCAGTACTGTGCTCCAACGAAGAATTAACAGTGGCATTAATTCGTAATCCAAGAATTCCTCTGTGCATTTTGAAGGGATATGAGTCTAAGAGGATTGGCTGGCATTAATCTGATCACTTTTGGCATACATTTGCATGGATATGGCTTTTCCACGGGAATTTGTTCTCTCTGCATTTCCGAGTCCAGCAGATTTGTTAAACTAACCTCAAGTTTTACCTTGGGTAAATGATCATTCTTTTTCCTCTTCTCAGTTAAAAGGAGATTTATGTATTCTATTTTTCCAATAAAACAGCACCATTACAAAAGGAACACCCTGCAGACAGTCTGGCACTTGGCTGACTCAGAATTCATGCCTGAGTCTGAACTGCATCTCTGCTGAGCCAGGCTGGGTTTGTTGTGCTGGGCTCAGGTCACACTGTCTTTCTGAATGGCCACCAGTGTGCAAGACTGAACAAATACTGAACAGGAAGGTCAAGTTTTATTGCACTGTTTCCTTTTTACCTAGAAAAGGCAGTTAGATGATTTATTCATTGTCTCTTTGGAGATTGTTCAGAGCACATGCATCTCCACTGAGCAGACTTTGAAATCTACAACCAGTAATTAGCAATCCTGTATCAGATCAGCCTCTGTCCTTCAGAAAAAGCAAAACAGCTAAGTGGGAGGTGTGGTCTAAAAACTGACCAGTCAAATGCCCACTGTTGCAATGCTACTCAATGTGACATTAAAATATTTCATCTTAGGAGCTTAGAAAACATGCTTCTAAAATCCCAGAGCTGCCACCAGTCACATCAAATCCAAGCTGAAAGTTTAACTGTTGAAGGAAGTAAAACAGTGCAGAGTGCAAGTGCTACACAACTGAGTTACTTCTGCATGTTTGAAACTGTACAATATAATTTAGCTACATTTATGCTGCAGCAACTCTCTCCTTGTTGAGATGCAGCAATGACATCTCCTTTGACATGATACCCATTATCAGATTCCAATCCAATTAAGCTAAAGGTTTGTCACTGCAGCTGCCCTCTGTCCTTTTTTGCAGGTTTTACATTATCTGCTTTAGGGTTCTCGTTGTCTTCTGTGCTGTGACAGGAAAGGACTTAGTGGTGGGTAAGGGCACAGGCAGAACTGTGTCCTGACAGTTCTGGTGTAGTGAAGTTCAGCAAGTTATTCACCTACATCTGTGCCTTTAGTCAGGGCTACAACAATGGTGTAAACAGTGTCTGTCGTAGTCTGCTTTGAAAAGCCTCAGCCCCTTACAAATCTAGTGGTTCTAAACTAAATAATTTTGATTTCAAGCCTTAACTTTTACCTTGCCAGAAAATGCAGAGCTAATAGGACACATGTATTTCACCATTTGGTTCCTTCATAGTACGTGTGTGGGCAAAGCACTTACCCTTTTTGTGTTTTTGGAACATTTTAATGCTGTTGTGGGGACAGGAAACACTTCTAACATCACAAGGAAGAATTTTCACAGGAACAGAAGGTTCCTTGTGAGTCACTATATCCATAGTATTGTTCCAGTTTAAACCAGTCAAGGTATTTGTTTCTGCAGCTCCTACTAAATACTGTGCCAAACTCCCAGTGCTCTGATAGCAGATCTTTTCATTTTAGCATCAATTATTCATATCCTTTCAGATCCATCTTTCTTCACAGTAATGTTTTTAAACTCTCAGAAAAATCTATAGATAATCTAAGACAGACACGGGGAATGGGCATCAAATATTCTTTAACTGCAAGATGTGTTGTATGCCCTTCATCATTACTTCACATGAACTACTGCACTGCCTTAATAAAGTTCTGCTTCTTTTTAAAAAGCATATTCATTATGCTCTCAGGTTTGTCACTATTCCCTTCCCCTCCTTGGAAAAGAAACAAGCTAAATAAGAGTAGTCCTCTTCAATCGGAAATGTAAAGTCAGTGTGAATTAAATTGCAGTCTTCAGCAAAGCTTAAAAGGCAATTTCAACACTGAAAAATTAACCAGTGCATCTGAAGGAATAATATTTTTAATGTTGCTTTAAAAAGTCACTGAATGATTTGAATGTCAAGGTAGTTTGGCAAATCTTGGACTGGCAAAATAAACAGTTCTGATGAAACTGTTCCACCAAGAAGACAAGTGTAAATTGGTGTCAAAAGCAGCTGGGCACAGAGTCTCTGACAACTGCCACAGACACAGATCAAATTTTATGCCATTGAGAAACATGGCCTATTAGCCATGCCAAAAGAGGAAAATGAGAACATTATGAGTAATCTCAGCCTTAAAGCTCTTATTTCTAACCAGAGACTGGATTAAAATCCTTCTCTTTGCATATATCTCAGTACAGATTCTACCATGCATGTGAACATTTTTTATTCTGGAATTGCAAGGTCCCTCTAGAGCAGTTACGAATGAAGAAGTCACCATCACTGAAATAGGACTAGGCCAGCCAAAGTCTAAATAATAAATGCTTGGTGGTTTTTCATTTAGCTACACAGTTGTGTTAGCTATTATCTAGTAAAAAAGTAAATCCTGGAAATCCTTTGCTTAAATTGGCCTGTTAAGTAGATACATATTTTTTTTAATCTATTCTCCATTCATCTCAGATCAGAGGGCAAGGGTGAAAACTTAATTTCTAACAGATAAGCTCTGGAATTGCAGCCATTGACAATATTTTGATATGTTAGGTGTTAACACAATACACATTTCCCCTTATCAGACTCAAAGCCATGCAAACATTCATTTCATTTTGAGTAGGCTAAAGAGATGCCTTGCAGTACAGTCTCCTTATTAGGAATGGGGAAGCACTGGCAACAGGTAGCAAAACCACTTATGTCCCCATAGGTGTGGCCAGACTGAATTCTTCATGTATTAGTCACACCTTAGTAATTTCTAGGATGGTTATTTATTTCTTCAAAGATAATGCTGGCCCAAAAAGCCCATTGTCTCCCCAGCTCAAAAATGACCATATTTATTTAGCAGTAATGCTGGGATTCAACCTGGTGCCACCTTTTCTAGTGAAATATCCTCAGAATAAGCTGTGTGACAGACCAAAGGTGCAGTGGTCCAAAGCATTACCTTCTCTTGGCTTCTTCATACTGCAGGCGCAATCTCACTTTCTCAGCCAACTGGTTATTGCTGCTGGTAACAAACTGAGACACAAAATACAACATCAGCAACGTAGCAACCACTCCCCTTTGGTATTTCCTATTGAAATCCATGAGGTTACAAGTGACACCTGCTCTTGTCAAACATTTCCTAGGTAAAGCAATCACAGAATAGGAACATACTGCCTTTGGTTGTATTTTTTAATGATTTCTTCAAATACTTAAACCTCCACAAGATTCAGAGACTCTTTGTGGCTGAGTTGATTAGAAAAGAAGTAAATCTACCACATCTATCCTGGGCTTCTACTTCCATGCACACACAAATGGCTTTGTGATCCTTTCCCTTAAATGCTAAGTGATTCATTGCATTTTGGTTTGGATGACATCTTGCTTTGGCTGTAAAAAGGGACAGCCCATCATGCCCAACTCTGCAGATCTTTAGTAACATGTGGGGGCCTGACTGAAAGTGGCTGCAATGTTTAAGTAAAGGTTCACAGGAGGGGCTCTGTGCTGTCCTGTGAGAAATAAAATGCACCCATAATACTGACAGTTATGATCTTGCTGCACATGTGGACTGAGGGTTTATGAGCTCTACATGCTTGATGCCATGAAAATATCTGCACATATGCCATTGTTCTTACTTGTAACACAATAAAAGCCAAACACACTCTTAAGGGAAGAGTTTGGCCCATATGTAGCTGTAGTTTTTTGTTTTGGAGCATATCATTGCCATAAAGAGCTAAGGGAAGATTTGTATCACAAGAGGCTACACCTCCTGGCAAAATAAAACTTCCCTTTTATTCCCACCTGAGCTATTCTGATAGAGGCAGTGTGGAGAAACATGAGGTTGCCCTTAGAGATAGATTAATGTGGCACAGGAAAATGAAGGTCCCACTGAAGTTTCAGCCAGGAGAAGGCATGATTTCAGAGAAACCTGCCCATGTCTGGAAACTCATACTAGGGCAGTACTACACATACTAAGGCATAGTCCACATGCCCAGGGTTTGCCATGCATTACTCACATTTCCTGAAACATCTGTCTGGGAGCTGACATCCAGGTACTGCCTGGGTAACAAAGGGCTGGAGCTTTCCACAGACAGGCTGCTGGCCCACAGGTCTTGCTGAGATCCTCTGTCGTTCACAAAGCTCTCTTTTAACCTGGCTAAGCTCTAAAACCAGAAAAAGTCAGGAGGTGAGCTCACTTCTGCTCAGAGCACCTCAGCAGCTACAGAACTTCAGCCTGACCACACGATTAAGGTCTGACCAAGTTTGCTGAGCCCACTGAAACTCCACAAAGATGAGGTCAGGCCTGGCTGGGTTGCATCTCCCACAGCCTGGAGCAGTCCAGAGGCATCAGCACCCCATCCTGCCTGGACAGACAGGCTCTTGCCTGGGGGTGGCAGACCAAGAAGACTACAGGGTTCATTTTTAAACAATAAACCCTGAGACAAACACTCATCTCTAAGCAAGGGCTTATTACTGTTGGTTGTTGTATTTTATACTTCTTATTTCCAGGATCTGAAGAACCAAAAGGCTGCAGTCCAACCACATCACAGAGCTAGTTTATGTTAATAAAAATCTCAATTACATATCTGAAACACAGAGTACTTAAATTACATCCCAGAAATTCAATCTTATAGCAATGGTGACACAAGTCATCTTGTTTCAATACCTGAATGAGGTCTTGTTTTTCCTTCTCCCCTGATGTGATGGCCTTCTTGAGAGCTTTCATTTCACTTAAAATGGCTTGTGCCTCATCAAGTTTGTAGCCACCTTGAGTATCAGACATTTTCATGTCAATTCTGTATAGAAATGAAAAAAAGCAAGTTAAGTTAACACTTTGTAACATCCAGTTAATTGAATCATCCTAGATACATGGATCTGGACAAGAATTTTTAAGAAAAACACCCTCCAAAGTATAACAAGGACAATAGAAGGAACAAAGAACCCCATCCATCACTGCCTCAGTTACTCCACTCAGGAGCACCTTAAGCATTCTAATTTTAGCCATATCATCATCTCTTTGACTCCTTAGGGAGGATAAAGGTGCCCACAAAACCCCCCAAAGGGTATGGTTGGACAGACTGCTGCTAACTGCCTTGTTCCTAAGCTAGAGAGGATCAGCCATCTATGAGAATTACCTGATTTTCAGTCATGATTTCAAAAACCAGGCACAGATGTATTTGCTTGCACAACCTAATTACAAGGCACCTCATCCTTCCCTTTCCTCAAAGGAATTCTACTATAGTTGACATTCATAATAAATATTTATTTAAAAGATGCCAGATGGCTAGTCATACAAAGGTAAGTACCTGAATCTTTTCCTCCCCTTCCACTTCACCTCAAGCTTTTCCTCAGTGCCCAAAATCAACAACTCTTATAATTAAGACAATAGGCTGTACTGTGTCATCTGTATTGAGCCATACTGAGATAAACAGAGTACCAGTTAACTGACAAGAGCCTGGTTCAAAATCTCTTGCCATGAAGCCAGTTCTGATGTGGTCAATCACACACAGGCATTGATTTGAGACAATCACCCCCATAGCTGTGTACTTGTTTCAGCTGCACATGCCTAAAGATATCAGCAGCAACACATTTCAGCTTACGTTATTTAGGCAGCTATTTATAAATGTAGTGGGGGATGCATCACAAGCCAGAAATGTTCTGCTCTGAAAATAAGATCTTGAGAACACACTTACTTCTTCAGTGTTTGAAATCCATGCTCTTTGTACTGGAGCTCTTGCTTCATGTGAGCTACTTCTCTCTTGAGTTTATTAACCTGCAGCAAGGTGTCACATTTTTAGAATGACATTTTATGTGAGTATTTAGGTACAGCACTACCCATTCAATTCAAAATTGTGCGGTTTAGACAGTACTCTAAACAAATTTTCCAGATAATCAGCTTCTCTCAACAGCAGCAAACAGCTCTAAATGCATCCTCGTCAGGACTTTATCACTGACTAGGGCTTTATCCAGGACACACTATTATGCCTGGGAATTGGGGTTCAAGAGAAGTTCCAACCTCCTAAGCAGAAAAATCGAGAAAAATTCAAGAGAGACAAAACAATAAAGCACATGTAATTTTTACTCAAAAATGTTTATAACCTTTCCAGTCACTAAAAAACCCATTAAGCATCAAGACAGGAGTTCCACTCCACAAAAGCCACCTTCCAAGATACCAAACTAAAAGGCCCCACTGCACGAGTAACACAGCAGGATGATAATACATACTGTAAATCCACTGACCCTACAGCTTGCTGTTTTATATTCCTCCACAGAGGCCACACTGACCTACTTTACTTTAGTCCTTTCTTTTTCCCAAACTGAGCTCTGCATGAGAGCGCACACAGCCACTGCTGACAACCCGCACTGAGCCCAGGACAAAACAGCTGCCAGTCTCTGGAGGGAACTCACAGCTCCCCAGTGCTGGGGCACAACGAGGAGCCAGCACATACCCCACAGCGTAGCTGTGCAGCAGGATGTACTGCCAGCTGCCAAGGAAGTCTGAAGTCTGAGGGAAAAAAAAATGTTTCAAACTCCTAAGGTTGCAACATTTCAAAATTTTCTCCTGGATTAAAAATAGCAACATTAGCTCTTCCAACTGCTTTGGCATCTCCTTTCAGTATTTGCCATGAGGTCTGCAAATATCTGAAGATTACTCATGGCAAGCAAAGGTCCCTTTGTACTACTCACCCTGGATTTTGTAGTAGCAATCTCCGCTTTGAGGATCTCCGGGTCATACTTGGAACTTGATGATGAGCCAGAGAGCACTAGAACAAAAGGAGCACCCAGTTCAGCAGCTTCACCCTCCTCCCCAGCACAAACCGAGACCTCCCATTGCCCCTGCACACCCAGAACTCCACACGTTGCTGGTGTGGGCCTTTTGCCCTGTTTCCAGATCTCACCCTCACAGGGAGAAAAGGCAACAGTGCAGTCACAACAGTGCACTCCACTAAAAGTGTATACTAAAGAGGCTAGAGCGTGTACTGCATCTCCAGAGCTTGGATTTGTTCCAGGTTAACACACTTAACTCGGATTCCCAAACATGTTCACTCCATTCAATAGTGTGACTTTCTGCATTTCCAAAGACATGTAAAAGAACTGAAGGGACAGGCTCACTTAATTATTTTTTTCAGACTTTCTCATTGAGCAAAACAATCTGGTGAATATTTAGAAGCAAAGAAAAGCAAAGAATGAGAAAGAACTGAAAATGTGACCCAAGCCTTCTCACAGCCTTGAGGACACAACCAACCCTACAGTGTGTCACCCTGGATTAAATCAATGTCCCATTAGGAGCAGAACTCTCTTCTCAGCAGCACTTAAACCCCTCCTGCCTCAGAAGGTACAGAAGCTCCCCAATGTGCAATGTTGTTAGAGGTAGCTGTAGGCAAGGGAGGTATTTTGATCCTTGCAGCCACCAGTTTATGCCCCATAAAACATGGGAAAGCATTTCCAGTTCCTTCTGTTTGGTTGTAATTTTCAAGACAGATCACATCACACCAGTGTAACTCATGTTCTTAGTGTACTGTTCTGATGTATCAGTACTCAGGTGGAGTGCTTTTAAGACCAAAAACTCTACTTCAGAGATGATGGATGGTGCCCCTGTCAAACAAGAATCCTTCAGCTGACAGAAAACTACTTAAAATCGTTTAACATCAGGCACAGGATTAGCCAGTGAAATTGTTCACAATAAGACCTAACTCCCAAGAGTAAAGCAGGGAGAGGTCAGTCCACTGATGGGGCAGGCAAGAACACAGAGTGTCTGCAATTATGAGGATTATAAAAGAATTTCTGGAATACTTGCAGGCAATAAATCCTCCTTTGGCCACTTTCCAGCTCCTAACTAGTAACAGTGAGGAGGAAATATTGCATTCTATAGACGTCTCTGCACCAACTCTTGAAGCAACAGGTATTGATGCTTCCTGTGTGACGAAGAATGTGGAGCACAAAACAATGTTCTTCACACACACAAGATGCAATCCAGCAATGCTGGCTTTTACACAGCACCCTCTGACAGTTCCTTCCTGCCAGGGAATCTGCAAGAGACCTTGGAGAGGAAGGTTTTGGACATGTCCCCCAGACAGCCATTCAGCTGGTATGTTAAACTAGAAAGGGCCTGGGAATGCTGTTCAAGATGGGCATTTTTGCCTTGTTTCTATACTTCAAACCGGGGAATTAAGGAAAATACCATATAATATCTCTTTTCCACAATGAGCCAATCACCATATTTTTTCATGTCTCTTGAAGGCTATGCTGAAAACCTGCGTGCTGACTCCAGTGACTGAGCCAGCCACAACAGTGCTCCAAACCAAACAAGTGTTGGGCAGCTACTGCTTTTGAGACAAACTGAGCAAACGTGAAGAATGACAAGGCATAACACACCCCAGTGCTCTATCAGAGGACCAGCTTCATGCATTTTTACCGTCCTAGTTACTGGCTAAGAGTTCACTAACTACTCACAGCTGGTCTGAGAGCCCAGTTTGTGCTCCCAAACATCATGCAGCTGCCGATATTCTTGCTGGGCCAGTTCAAGCCTCTGCTGTTTCACTTGATAGATCTCCTTCTGTGCAGCAATCGCCTCCTGGGCCAACACCAGGTAGTCTTTGAGCATGTGCTCCTGCTCCCGCCTCCATTGCACTCGAGGGTCTTCTATCTGTGTGGTTTCTGAGGCAGAAAACAGGAGAGAGCAAGGTCAGTGGAATGCAGGTTTGTTCTGCTGCCTGGACAAGCTCCACTATTTATGACAGCATTTTAAAACAGTCCCTTGCCCTATGCCTGTAATAAAAAGGAGGAATAAAGACATTTTCCTTTTCTCTTAGGAGGTGATTGTTGATCCACAGTGAATTCCAATGAGCTTTGTTGAATCATTGTGTAGAACAATTGTCATACAACTTCCCAACTCCTCTGCTGCTGAAGCCATCCTGGTTCTGACTCTTAACAACATCCACTCGAGAACATGCACACACAGCTCTAAGATACTGACATTGACTGTTAGACTTATCTTTATTGCAACTGCTTTATAACATACTAATAAAATACCTCTACTTTTTCACTGATAAAAAACCCCTTCAGAAAATATCATTGCCACGTGACTGCATTATACTGCATCTGACAACATGAAAGCAATTACAACTCTGCCTGTCCTCCTGGGCTGCCAAGTGGCTTTTATTAAAGAGGGGAAAGAAAACCTTCTCACTCAGATTCCATAGGTAAGTAAAAATAAAGACTCATTAAATGACAGGATGTATTCATGAAAGCTTCTCATATGACATTATATGAACAGAAGGGGAGCAAACACTTCCTTCATCAGAAGCAGGCACAGCAGTAACTCAGTGAAGAATCCAGGAGGTGGAGTTTAAGGTAACACAGGCAATGCAGTCATGAGCAGTTACACCACTTCTATCTCTGTTACCCCAACACAACCAATTCATTGCTTTCCAGGTTTCTAATCATGAAAAAGGCATAAGGACACAGACACACAGATAGTCCTAAAACTAATTAGGTGAATTTATTGTCAGTATTTGTCTCTGTTTTGTGAGGAATTGTCCAAAACATTTTTCATTTCTATTTCAAGGCTATTACATGTTCTTGTTTGGAACAGGTTCCAATATTCAGTTGACCAAGTGCTCTGAACTGTCTAAACTGACATGCTTGAATAAGGATGCCTAGTTACCACATAATGAATAAATAATAAGGAGGACCTGCTTGAAACTATCAGTAGGAATCTAATCTGCATATCTTAAGAGCCTCTTTAAATATTTAGTAAAAGCTGCCAGGGTGGAAGGTATGAGCAGCTTTTAAGTGAGTCAGGCAAATACTAACACTTCAATGCACAGGATGTAGGGGAGAGAACAGTTTGACAATAATCCTCAGAGCTGAACTAGAAGTAAAGGATTTTCCCCAAGGGATGGACACACGACCATTTTCACAAGCTGTCCATGATCATGCTGAGGAGAAAATTAACAGGCTACTCCAGCAATAACTTGTTTTAACAACATCTCAAGACCCAAAAGAACACATGGCACTTCAAATTACATAACAAAACTTAGAGAAGCTGCAAAAGCTGATTAAAAAAAACCCCAGTACAGTTTGTAGAAGCATTTCAACAAAAAGTCCTTTACAGGTCCTGCAAGCACAAGCAACATTTCAGCTGATGTAATATTAAAGCTAAGCCTGGACTTGAAAAACTGCCCCAAAATAACTTGAGAAAAAAGCAGCTGATTGTGCCACCTGTAGGTGTTGGTGCCCTCGCGAGACAACACTATGGTCTCTCTTAGAGGGAGCAAAGGAAATGTCAGGAGGACACAGCACCTGTAAGACTCCGAAATCCCCAGGCTCCTGCCTCTTCTTGTCCCCAAATCCCATTTTCCAGATAACCATTACTCACACTCGGATGGAGTAACTCGCCTCACTCCACAGTTGAATCAGGAGGGGAAAGTCTGCTGTGAGTTACCCAGGGAGCTGCCCCCACATTCCCAGACACAGAGTTTCCCTGGACCAGATTCCATGAATAAGCACCAGGAACCGTGACTCGGGACACTTTAATTTCAAGCATAATAAGTATCTTGGCAAAATACCCACAACTCTTGTAGTCTAATTCAGGACACAGGGTCATAAGTCTACCTAGACATAAGTCCTCAAGCTTGGCTATTTCCAGTTTTAACTTAGACTAGCAGTCCATTCTTCCCATAATCCCAAGAAGGGTGGTAGAAGCTGCTGCAGGGAAATCCCTCCAGGGAGGAGGAAACCAGGAGGAAAACTATAAAAATATTCAATCCTGAACACCTCTGTGAGGTGGTGAAGCATTGCCACTGCCCTAAGCCCACACAGCATCTGACAGAGAGAATGCTCAGCAGCCAGCTCATGGAGAGCATGCACAGTGCATTTAGGCATTGAAATGCTTGTTTCCATGTTTTTTCCAAATATTCACCTCAAGCTTTTCAATAATCACAGCACTAACTGTATCCCCTTGATTGCAGCTTTGAGCTTTGGTTTTCAAACATGTAATACCAATCAATGAAAATGCTGGCCAAGGGCTCTTGATGGGTCCCAGCTATTGAGAAATGCAAAACACATTCAAAAGTGAGATGAAAGGACTGTAGAAATGCAGGCTGTTACATCATTTGTTGTTCTGTGAATTCTTAATATAATGTTGAGCTTGTCATAAATAAATCTGGTTGGTTCATGTTGGAGGAAGGTAGCCCTACTATGCTTGCATCAGCATCATGTCTTTGTCCAAATCAAATTCCAAAGAAGTTCTCCCAGAGAGATACACTCAGGGCTATGCATTAATACTGTATTAGGAATATTCTGGGTACTCAATTCAATTTAATTGTATTTATTTTCCCACAGAGAGGTTGTTAGGATTGTTCTCCATCTCACTTCTTCTAATGGCTCCTGGCTTTAGATTTAATTTAAGTCTGTCCTTGGGATTGTTTCTGATAATTAGTCTCAAGCACTTCTGCAGGATGCAGCAAGAACCACCATGGCTCCATCCCCTTCACACCCTCTGACAGTTCCTTCCTGCCAGGGAATCTGCAAGACACCTTGGAGAGGAAGAAGGTTTTGGACATGCTCCAGAGGATACTTCAACATAAACCTCAATGATGAGCTTCTTGATTAGTTTAAGGTAAGTGGAGATGGTTTTGCTCTATCATGATTCAGATTAAAGCTGGCATAAGAAATAGGGTGATGAGTTTGTTTCTCTTCTCTTTAACCTTTTAGTTGAAATTCTGGTTCAAATCTTGTAGCCTCTGACATCCCACAGAAGTGTAACTGTTTTAAAGCAGCTGTCATTTCACTAAGCAGGTGTCAGCAGAGTTTGAAGGCTTCTCTGGATGCCCTTGAATCCTGTGAGCAGCACAGACCAGGGGGAACAGCTCTGGACCACACTGGGCTCAGACCTGCAACCAGACCTCTGCATGCCCACCCTGGGGCCAACTCAAATGTACAAAAGGAATCATGTTTGGTTTGTCTCAACTACACAGAATCCTTTAGGTTGCAAAAGACCTTCAGGAGCACTGAGTCCAACCATAAGGCTTCCATAACCCACAGCAAGCTCCAGGTTAAGGCTATTTTCCCAAACCTGGACTCTGAAATGGACACAAGACATGGTCTTACAGATCTATAGGAGATCCCAATTGCTGCCTTGCAATTTAGCACCTTCTCAAGTAAAGTTTGTCCAGTCCTCTCCCCTGCAGATCCCCTTTGTCTTGCCTATCCTTTCTTTCCCACTATCCTTTCCTGTAAAAAAAAAAAAAACAATGTTCCACATTACTCAGGATAAAGCCATTTAAAGATACGTAAATCCTGTGATTTTAGGATGACATAAGCTCTAAATAAAAATATTTTTGTCACCTTCATATCTGGAAACTTTTGATCTTTGTATTGCAGAGGTCACTTAGTGTCTTTTGGGAATAGGCTTTTCATTCTCTGTTTTTAATACCCAAGAGCAGTTGCTAAAGCCTGTAAGGTACAGACACAGTCCTGGTGAAATTATGGCATTTGTGAAAAAGGGTGTGAAGATGATGATACCCAAGGGAAGGAAAAAAAAAACCAAGGGGAAAAAAACCAAAACCAAACCACCCAACAAACAACAAACCAAAAACCACCAGACTTCTACAATTTTATTTTTAAAAATATCTTGTCACTTGCTGAAAAAAAAATGCTGAAGTTCTCAGTTGAAATCCTAGAAGTAGCCTTAAAAAAATCCCACAACTTCAAGGCACTTCTGTCTTTTAAAAGTTTTTCTCTTTGTATGAGTTACAAGCTTCCCCAAAAGAGCCTGGGCATAATTCTGCTGTGAAATTCTGGACTGCATTTGGAGCTGTTCTGTAAAGAGAATCAAAATCACTGATTTATTTTATTATTTTTTCAGGGAATTTGTTCTAGCATAACCCAATACACTTACCCTATTACCTCTCTGTAATGATAGATCAAGTGCTGTATTTTCTTATAATTCAAATGAGCTTACAAAGTTAACCCTTTTGGTCTATCAAGCATTCTAACAAAGAGCATCGTTTGAGGACACAAAATAAAACCACCACAAGCCTGAACTTGCACACATCTCAGGATATCCCAAGCTTACTTGAGAGCTTCCTCCCCAAAGGCAGTGCAAGCTCCTGCAGCAAAGGGAGCTCGTGCAGTCATTTTAGCTGATCCCTGCCAGGGGAATCAACACAAGACCTTTGCACTGTTTCTGATGGTCTTGCCACAGGGACAAATTCCAGGCTAAGAACAAACTCCAGATCACTGCTACCTAGTTGGACTCCTCAGCAGAACCAAATCTTACAGAGGTGTGTCCCTAGGATCAGCTTCAATGTCACTGCCAGTCTGAACACTGCAACCCAAAAGGTCTCAAATTCCTTGTACAATAGAGAAAGACAGGATTTGCTTCCACAAGCTGCAGATCTCATCCACTCTAAAACACACTGTTAGCAACTCTGTGGTTTTATATTCAGTGTATTTCAACACAGGCACAGAACAATCACTCTGCAAAAATACAGTAACATGTCACTTACTGGTGTTGTGGTCTATGTAATAGACTCCAACCTGAGGGTCATAAGCTTCTTCCCATCCTAATGGCAACTCGTCACTAATGCAGTCTGCAAAGGTTAGTGGCTTCGTATACCTGAAAGGCAAAATAATATTTAGCACAGATAGAAGAACACTCACATCTCTGTTCCAAACAACTGACCAGAAAACAAGTGCTACAATGGCTTCAGTATCAAAACCAAAGGAAGTTGAAAACAGTGTTAAAGCTTTTATTCTTATCAAATAATACTCTACCAATTGTTCCCTTCCTTCATCTGAAGTTACAGCAAGAAGAATTCATTCTGACAGAGCTCCGGAGCCTTGCCCAGCTCAGCCAGCACTTGCTCGACAAAGGAACATTAAGATCTTTGCCAGTAACAATCCTTGTCTCTCAAGTGAAAGAACAAGACTGTTTGCAGGCAAGTCCTGTACCAAAAATATGTAGACAAGAAGGAGCAAGATGAGAAATTCAATTTGCATAGCATGAATAATTAAGACTGAACAATCAATAGCAAGTGTGGAGGACTGTGGGACCACTTGTCATGCAACTCCTCTCATTTGCATTGCAATATGTTCTGTTTCATTAATGACAAACTAGATTAGTTTCTCAGTATCACAAAAATGTGTAACCCACTCCGTCCAAATGAGGAAGTATTTCCACAGCACTGCTCTGATGAGTTTTTCTATCAAGAGACCACATCCAGCAACAGTCTGAAGGCTTCTATGGCTAAACACAAAGCTGAGAGTACCCACTCCTTGAGTGACCCCACAGATTTTAATCACTGAAACCATGTCCCTTTCCTCCCTTTGACTCGGAGTTAATGAGCTTCAGCTTGCACCAATAAAACACAACCAAACACAGCACTACAGGGAGGCACAAGCCAGGAAGAATTCCTCTTGCAGGTGTCTCATCTCCAGCTGCCAAAAGCACAATATGCCATCGACCCACCACAGAACCCCAAAGCACCTGGTATATCTGGAAGGGGGGGCATGACTTTGTGTTGGGACTCACAGGTCTGACTTACTCTGACTTACCTGGGGAGTCCTTTGAGCACAAAGCACAGCACACACTGTAGAACATCACGGTCCCTTCTCAGCAGGCACGTACTGAGAGCAACTGGGTCAAAAAGCAGCCATGGAGCTGCACCCAACTCTGCCACACACAAGCAGCATGTCACAGGGAGGCAAGAGGGTAGGAGAGAAAGTCTCCAACCCCCTGGAAAAGATCGAGCATGTTTGCAGAAAGTCTTTCATATCCAAAGGTAATTCAGCAAGGCTGACAGCTCGACAAAGAGTTTTACTCAATTCTGAGCATACTTCATCTGGAGACACTGAGAAACCAACTGGTAACTCCATATTAACACCTTACAGTCACTCATCAGTGTTAGGGGGAATTTTAGGGAAAAAGCCTCCAACCAGAAGAGGTTCAATATAATTCTCTCCAAACATGACCCATACATCTGGTATGCATTAAGAACAAGGTGGGGACATTTTGTAAAAGCCATGTAAGCCACCAAGTCCTCTACTTACCTGCTGCTACATTTCCCTTTCAACACATTGCCCTTGCCATAACAAGCACTGTTTGAATTACTATTTCCTCAGAAAATTTCCTTTTAATTTAAAGCTCTGCCATGCAAAAGAACTCAGAGCTTCACAACATAGATCTGTGAAACTTTCGAAGGGTTTATTTTTACAGTTGTTAATCTAGATTGTGTACCAAAAGCATGTTTGTGTAGAAAATAGAGGTTAACTGAAAATAAAATAGAATCTCAATACTTGTGATTGCTATCCCTTATCCCATGTTATTCCCCATGATCAAGCTATTTCCTCAGCTCGAGTACCCAGTATTCGATCACATCCAAGATGCACAAGGGTGAAAATGCAGAGCAAGGTCAGATACAAGCCACTCTCTGGAGATAACACAGGTGAAAGTGCAGTAGCAAACGTGTTGGCAATTCACTCTCTGCAAATGGCATCTGCTTTTGTTCAACATTAGTGGTTCATGTGGAAGCAGGACAGGTAGGGAAGAAGGATGCTGAAGTGCTAAATGCTGAGCTATGGAGGACCTGCTCCCACCCCTGAGAGGGGCACAGGCATGCTGGGATCACAGAATCATAGAATATGCAGACTTGGAAGGGACCCATCAGGATCATGCAGTCCAACTCCAGGTCCTGCACAGGACTCCCCAACAATCCCACCACGTGCCAGACAGCATTGTCCAAACGCCTTGTAAACTCTGACAGGCTTGGTGCTGTGACCACTGCCCTGGGGACCCTGTTCCAGTGTCACACCACCCTGTGGAGGAAAAACTTTTTCCTGATACCCACCTCAAACCTCTCCCAACTCAGCTCCATGCCATTTCCTCAAGTCCTGTTACTGGTTATGAGAGTGAAGAGATTGGGATCTGCCCCTCCACTGCCCCTCAGTAGGATGTTAAAGACCCCAGTGAGGTCTGACCTCAGTCTCGTCTTCTCCAGGCTGAACAAACCAAGTCCCTTCAGCCACTCCTCACACGGCTTCCCCTCCAGACCCTTCTCCATCCTCATGGCCTCCTTTGGACACTCTCTAATGGCTTCATGTATTTTTCTACATTGTGCTGCCTAAAAGTGCACACAGTACTCAAGGTGGGGCCACACTAGTGCAGAGCAGAGTGGGACAATCCCCTCCTTTGGCCAGCAGTGGGGAACTCAGCCTGCCCTGCCCTGCCCGGCCCTGGCCATCCCACTGTGCCACACAGGGCACGGTCCCCAGGAGAGCCCCTGGGCACAGCCTGTGCTGCAGACTCTGCTCAAGGGCTGGGCAGGGACACCCTGCAGCCCACCCCGGGGTCTCACTGCTCTCCTGACACCCACACTCAGGGTAAGGGCACCTTCTCCTGCCAGCCCAACAAAACTTCAGTGCCTTCAGGATGGTCATGCATTCGCAAAAACCAGAAGACAACCATAATAACTGGTCTCCACTTGTTTTCTTAAGACTTAAGAATCAAGCTGATTTCTGAAAGCTGTCTAAGGGCTGGTCTCAACTTCACACACATCAGGAAACCCAGCATGATGACAATTTGGTGGAGCTGCTGAGGACTTGGTTTCAGTAATTACTTGATAAGCATGACACTGTTCTTCCATTGCACAATATTCTGTAAGAAAAAATCAGTGAAAAATTTTCACCTCTAGTCTGTGATAAAGCTTCAATTTAACACTTATTAGATGTCATTTGGAAAAAGGGAAAGGAAGACAAGTTAGTATTTATATAAAAAGTCACAGAAGTACTGTGCCAGCCAGGCCACAGGGAGTCCAGGAGTCTTTCCCTGTGCATCATTTGATAACACTCAAAATATTGCTGTGAATTGGTAATATGATTGCTGTTTTCCTGCTTCTAAAGAGAGATCTGTAAGAAGACATGCAATTTCCCCCTGGATTTGCAGCCTGACATTGCACATCAGCTTCCATTCCACCCTACAGACTGATTAAACCAGAAACCATCCCTTTCCCATGCCCCAGCTACGGTGCTCAACATTTCTGGTGAGTGATCCAAGCATCCCCCAACACTGAGCAGTAATTAAACCCATACTTAAAGTACATTAGTTGAGGGTGTGCTACAGACATTAAACATACCTCAATATCTTAATTAGTATTACACACTGAGTGGAGTTTCTGCAGCAGAATTCTGCTCAAGAATCACACCTAACACTAATATCAAACTCTTTTTTTGGTTAAAAACAAAAACCCAAACAAACAAAACCAAAACCAAACCCCAGTGTTGAGCAGCACTATGAGACCCAGGTCTTGGGAATACTTTCATTAGAGAATGGCACTGTAGTGCCAAGGCTTAATACCAAATTTATAATGGTTCTGTACTGCTTTTGTCCAGTCCTACTTTGTTAAAGGCAGTCGAATTGCTTCCAAATGTGCTCAGGAACTGTCAGACTCCATAGGAAGCCAAGACCAAGGAACTGAAGGATGCTTATTCCTATTTTCCATATGAAATGCAATGCATGAACTACATCCAGCCAGTTCTTTCAGCTGGAGTTTCAGAAAAAGGGCAGGAAAATCAAGGCAGGATCAGTCTGCTCTAGCAATGACACAAGCCAACTGGAGATGTGCCAGTTACTGGGGCTCAGAGACAGACAATTATCTCACTTGGAGTCTCATATTTTCAGTGTATCTCAAGGAGAATCCACCACCAGGCACAGACCAGCGCCATCCTCCCTGGCTGACCACAAGCTGCCAACTATCCTATTTGTAGATAGGAGTAAATATTCATTAAAGGAGAAATCTGTCATTCAACTAGCAAACAGAAGAGCAATTACCTTTATAAGTAAGTTAGCAATTCCATTTGTGTGCTGGTTTGAAGGTGAACCAGCAAGGGAAAATGAACTCACCACGAGAGAGATTATAAGTCAGAGCTAAAATTTAATAATAATATTATTATAACAACACTGACACACAAGGGAAATTGCTTTCAACTCACAATACCCCAGCAGTATAACCCAGTGTCCTGGGGCACAAACCCAAGGGGGTTTGTTTGCCCTTGTGCTGAGACCCCTGTGGCTCCCCCAAGTCCAGAGCAAAAGGTAAAGAAAAACCTGTTGGTGCAGGCGAGGGCTGTGGTCTGGGCAAGAGCGGTGATCTCCTGCTGTCGAGGTCCTGCTGCTGCTCTGGATCCGACGAGAAGTACCCGAGGTCTTCTTACCCACCACTTATGTACCCTCAGGGAGCACTCAGTCCCTCCCCCTGGGCGGGGACTCACACAATGGGTGATTAACTCTGGGAGCCAGGGGGTGTTGAGCTGTTGATGGCCCATTAGCAGCTCCGCCCCCCTCAGGCTGGGTGTGAAGTGATAATGGCTCCCTGGGCAGCTGCTGCTAATGGCCCATTGTCCTTGGGGAATGAATAGAGGGGGTAGAATACACAGCTTTGATCACCCCCACACAGGGTTAGCTGGTCCCTCCTGCTGAACTAGGACAATTTGTTATAGACAAAACAGCTATTTCCCCAAATAACTGCACCTTCACAACTGTATTACTTACTTTTCTAAGCTTCTTTGCCTTGCCATTGTGGGAAAAACTGGAACAAATCAAAGCAGCAATGCTACAATTGCAGATGAAAGACATGCAGTGTGTTGTGCAGCCAGACTTTGAATACAGCATACAAAGAAAAAGGAGATTATTTCTTTGTTTTAAGATATGAATTTAGAGGTTGTTATGAAAACTGAAATAAACCAGTTTTCCAGAAGGGGTCCAAAAATCAAGTGTCTCCCTTAGCACACTCACAGTGTAACATGATGGATTAAATGAGCAAAAGAAGTTTCTTTCTCACAGCAAGACATGATTTAGTTAGTGCATTATTGCTGCCTAAAACAGGACTGTTCCTGCATGTGGGAAGTTAAAGCTAGAACATATCTGCAGGACTATTCCTTTGAAACATCTCCTTTACAATTCACAAAGCTTTCTGAGCTGCCTGGGAAAGAAATCTCATCAGCTCAGTCAAACCATGTTATCACATAATAGCTCCTCTCTGAACATAGACTCAAAGCAGCAATCTACAAAAATGGACCCTTTGCACCACTGTGCTTATAACTAAGGAAGGAAACCTACAAAATGGTTTGTGCATTCCTTACCCTCCTCCATTAGGGAAACCTCCAGATTCACTCATCCAGCTTTCAGAAAAAAAGTAGTTCACCCAAAAGTTTAGAAAATCCTAACTTTGACTTCTGATCTCCAGACGCAAAGAGGGATCCAAGGGGGTGAACTCAAAGTCAGCAGATACAGCACTTCTTATTAAACCCAAACTGGTCTAGTTAAAGAGATGACACTTTGAGACATGAGGCTTGTCTGCATCTTCCAGCCATGCTCGCTTTGCTCTAATGCATCAGTTAGACCAGAACTACCCTTCAAATGCCTCACCTGCTTCTAAGCTGGAGGCTGAACTTGGTGTGGAGCTCTACAGGAGAAATTAGCCTGAGCTAGAGAAGATATTTATAAATCATAGCCTAACTCTGGCCTTCTATCTCACCCCTAAGGCATCCATATGTTCGTCTCAGATCAGCTCACCTGTATCTCACATTCATCATACCTGTGACTGCACTTCCCCCATTAGGCTACATTTTAATGAAAGTCATTATTAGGAATATTTAGTATTTTGAATAAGAAACATCAAGCTAGATTTATCCATTTACATCATGTTCTCTTAGTGTTCAGTATGTTATTTTTTTCATTGAAGTGCATTGAAGAAATTCAAATTTACTTGAACAAGTGTAAATGCTCATTAAGACACCTGGAAACCAGGTCCCCACAGCAACCACCACACACAGCACGTCAAGGACACCATTTCAGAAACTAATCCTGATAAAGAGAGGTAAAAGATAACAGCATCCCCCAACTTCCTAACCTGAGAAGCATCCAACAGTCTTCAGGCATAGGCAAGCTGAGGGGAAAGCTACTGCTCGCCCACCAGCCATGGTGAACATACTGAGACACTTCCATCTTTGCAAAACATTTGCCCCCAGTAGATCAACTATTTGTACAGCAAATGATGTTCAAATCCCACTGCCACAGCAGGAAATAGAAAGTTAGTTTCCTACCTGTATTTTCCAAGTCACATCATTTTTTAAATGAGAAGGGCTTCTATGTTTCTTACTTTTTATCATCTTCAGTTTCTATCACAGATAAAACTGGAAGTCAATGTTATCATGTGCAAACAGTATTAAATGGAAACTTGCTCATCTCAGATTCAGAAAGCCTTTCTATACTCTTTAACTCCACTGTTGTCAATCAAAAACCTCATTACACAGGAAACTGAAGGCAAATAATCCTTGTATAACCAGTTTTTGATTGACAGAAGGTTTGTTAAACATGTCTGTACAGAGACTCCTGATGGGAGTGGGAGATGGGTGACCTGTGCCACTTACAAATCTGGAGTTCATACTCCAGGGGTAACAGAAATCAATTCTGAGCTTCTTAAAACAGAGAAAGCTATTTTTGTAACTAGTGGATTTCAGTATCAGTTGGTGGCCCACAGCCATGGAGTAAACCCACGGGCAGCTGTTGGTACAATGTGCATGTCCGTAGATGTGCAGGCAGCAAATGGTGCCCTTGGGTCAGCGAGATGGGAACATTCAGAAACCAACAGTGCCCTGACAAGCCTCTACACCTCACATAAACCCACTTAATCCCTGTGTTTGCAGGGTTCCTCACACCCCATAACAAAGTAAAGCCATTTAAACAGGAGAGCCTTATTTTAATCAGTTCAGACCATGGGGCCTTCCATGAAATCCTTCATGGCTCCCTGTGGGTGAAACGCCAGACCAGGGGATGTCCTGCCCTTTGCCATGCCCAGAGCAGCAGCTCCCTGCACAAGGCACAAAGGTGGCACCTGCATCACTCAGGATCTTCATGTCAGCTCCTCTTACAGCTACACCATTAGTCACCAAACCCTAAAAAACAGCTAACCAGCTCTGTTCAGCTCTCCCCTTCCCTGCTGCACTCACAGGCACTCACAAAGTGTACAGGTCACACAGGCTTCACGGGCAAGGAGTCAAGCCAGCTAACAAAACTATGGCTTGTGGCAGAGACTTCCACTCACACCATTTCTCTTACAAAACCAAAGTCTTTAAACCCAGCATTTTGTGGGAGAAGCTTAGAGTCAGGTTTTATTTTCAGTGGCTTCTACTTCAATTTTTTTTTTTTTACACAGCATTTCTTCATTTCTTATTTGAATATAACTCACTGCTCATTATGTGCCAGGACATGCTGCACAGAGCAGAACAGGGAATGAGCTAAAAGCACCTGGTTCCAGCTGTGACACTGGGGCAGCTGTACACAAGCTCCCCATGGGTCTGAGTTTTGAGGAACCTGTTAATGGGCAGAGCTCCTACTGCACCTCAGAAGGCTGCTGCAAGAATCACTGCCAGGAGGCTCGACACCATGACATACAAGCTGCTTTGTTTTTAATGAGGTCATCCCATTCTCAAGACAGACGATGAGTATTTTTAAACTTCAGCATAGAAAAACCTATCACTTTGCAGACAAATTTTCTAGGGCTACAGCAATCTCCTCCTCACAAAAGCTTTTAAAAATAGACTCCTACACATTTATTACTCAACTTGGTGATCCAGCCCTCAAACACACCAGGGCCACTCGTCACTATAGTAACTATTTTCCCTGGGAGCATCTTCTCTCACTGCTGGGAGAATTGCCTTTGGAGGCTGGAGGTGTGGTTGTGAAGAGGCCCTGGTTTATGATCTTGCTGGCAAAGCTTTCCTCACCCATCACGACACACCTGGGCATGATGAAACGCTCCCTTGGATTCCCACTCCAACTGTAATTGAGGGAAGAGGTGATGAGAACGGCTCATCCCTACCAGCAGCGACACAAGAGGCAGCTCTGGGCCACATGGCACCTTCAACTTCACTAAAGCCTCACCAGCTGCAGTGGAGTTAAGAAGGGGGACCTACACGCTGAGGGGGGCAGAAAGGAGTAACTCAGGGCTACCATAAGCAGACAGGAACCATGAATGGGAATGTGCCTCCCAAGGGACAAGTAGAAACCTTTAAGAAGCAATCACAAATTTGAGACGCTTTTTAACTATAACCCAAAGGAGTCTGATAACAGATCAAATACAATATTTCAAACTTTTGGAAGCCAGACATTATCCCAAGACCTACACCAAGGCACAGTCACCCTAAACTTCTAGTAACCTCAAAACCATGTCATTTTAGTGACTGTCAGTGTGTGGTCCTGGTCTTGGTGTGCTAAAGGATAACTGGGAACAGAATTACACCCCTTCCAGTATGAATGGGATCAAGTCTGAGAAAAACACTGTATTTGAAGCTGTTACTGCAAACTAAACAAATTTGCTTAAACTAACAACATAAACATTACCAATAGAAATGCTTTAAAATAAACATGTCCTCAAGCAACTCAAACTGAAGAGTTGTTTGCTTTTCAGAAGTCGTTCCTTTCGTTGCCATGGTTATTGAGCATCTTCTCATCCTCCTGAAGATCTCTTTCATCTTGTATCTCCTCCTGCCCCTCAATACTCCACGCATTTGGTCACCTTTAGAATAAGCAAGCCCAACATCTACCTTTAGAGCTTATTTTCCAAGCTGTCATAATTTTAAATACTTTTATTGACACAAGAACTCAGTGCTGTCCTCTACTGTTCTTTGGCCAAGCCATGAGAATAACCTCTGTATCTTGTTAAGCTGACTTTAAGTTGAGTGTAATTTGCTAATTTAGATCCTTTCACTTAAGCAGGCAACATCTACATTATTCTTTTTCTACAGAAATTAGTCACATGCTGCCCAAGTAGACTCTCCACAAAAGAGATCAGGAGACACCAAAGACACCTGAAAGTCAGGCAACAAGTCTGTATTTCAAGCATTCCAAACACAAATGTGTTTTTACCTTTTAATAGCAATACAATTCTATTAGTCAAACAGATTCATGGAAGCATAATTTTGTATATAATACCAAATTTATGACCCCAGCAGCCACAATGAGCACACCTAGCACAGATCAGTCAAACAGTTAACAGTTCTCTCCGCTTCTGAAAAGGCTTGCATGTTTACAAGCTCTACTTTGCACACAGTGACAGTCTGTTTGTCCATGTATTTCTTTTCAGTACAGATCATTTACCCCTGGAAGCAAAGAACTACGAAGTTATTTGCAAGGAGAAGATCATCAAAAACCACTTACAGATTTTAGATCATTCCCAGAGATTAACAAACTGGTTCTGCAAGCAGGAGAGAGGCAGGAGGTCAGTCATACCTTCTTAATCACTCAAACGCAAAAATTCCTGGGATAGTTCAAGGTTAAAAAGTCAGGAAATGGAAGCTGAGGCTTCTCACAACATTAACTTGCCTGCCAGCCTGTATATCCTGCATGCTTTCCTGAACTGATTAAGCAGAAAAGATATAAAAGAGTAAGGTACAACTTGATGAGAACAGTGCAACATGACTGAACTAAAAGCATGCAAGAGTTGGAATTTAACCATGCAAGTAATTAAAATGTCTTTAGTTTGAAACAGCTGGAGTTGTTTAAGTATGCCTTCAGTTCTTGTAGGATAAGCAGCCTTGCCACCTGCACAGCCTGAGAAGATCGACTAACAAGTCAGCTCTCTCTTCACTTGGAAGTTCAACTGTTCTGGAAGAAGGGGACTGGCCGCTTCACAGGAAGGGATAAATTGTCTACCAAACATCCAGAGTAGTCGGACTAGTTTCTTGGCATATTTTGGAGATTATGAACTGGAAGGCTTGTCTCCATTCTTACAGCCTGCATTCCTACTTCCCTGAAAGGCTGCCCATAGTGTGGGTGGCAGCAGTTTACTTTGGCAAGATGCCTCAAGATAAGGAGGTGTTTAGGGCAGACTCCCCCCACAATACAGATCCTAAAGCAGGGAACCAATACCCACAGTCAGGAAAAGATAAATATTTGAGATGTCAGCAAGGAGGTAAGAATTGAACAACTGCTGCACCTCAGCATTCAGGAACATGTTACCCATGGACAGCAGCATGCAAAGATGGGCAGTGCAGCAATGCAGCACTGGGCTGACCATCCAGATCTCTATGAAGAGGAACAAATTTGGGATTCACTCCACAACTGCACTCATTGAGCACTGAACTTTCACTTCATGCACAGTGATTACAAACCTTAATTCTTTGAGAAAAAATGCATTTCTCACCAACATGTTCATCTCTAGTGTGAAAAAGCAGTGTAACTGTGAATGCCTCCTGCAACACTGTCAGCTCCTGTGCCCTTTATCCTCATGGCATTGGAGTGGGAAGAGACAACTCTAGGGTGGCATCACTGGATTCATCTAGGGACCTAATCCACCCAGTGTAGAAACCAGGCATTTCTAGTATGAAAGCCTATTTGTAAAGGGTCAAGGGCAGCACAAGAGGCTGGTTCACATGCACGGGGTTTGTGTGCTGCTCCCTGTTCACCTCCTGCTAGCATTGGGCTAATTGTTAGCTCTGTACAGCAGCTTTAGCAGAACTTGCCTGCTTGCTGTTTCAGCATTATAAACATTCTTACTGAGTTATATAGCTATTTGATGGTCCCAATCCCAAACAGCAACATTATCAGGCTCTCTGCTCTGCATCCCCTGCAGAACACAGTCTTGGTAAGCAGCAGGGCATCACCAAAGCTCATTTGGTTCTTTGCCCTAAGACAGATCAGTTACAGCCACTCAGCTTTTATGCAATGCCTAGATCAGTTCTGAAAACATTTCATGGCTCTCTGATCTGATATCAGTCTGGCAACTGGGAAACCTTGTCCAGATGGAGCTGAATCCAGTAACGCAGAGGAAACTACCAGGTCATGTGAACTCCAAAGAGGCCTCAGTGCTGCCACAGGAGTTCATGGGCCCCTTCAATGGCATCGTAAACTCAACAGTACCAGGCATGAACAGGAAAATTTCTGACTGCCTGCAAGAATCAGAGGAGATGCCCGGGCAAGATCATCTTGGCAAAGGGGACAACACAGAAGAACAAATATCCTTCTAGTTGCAAGACAATTGTGAATTCAAGGTACAGAATACATACGTCAGCATAAGCATTGCCCTGCCGACTGTAATCCATGCCATATCCTTCAGGAGGGGCAAACCAAAATTATTTCAACAGGCTCAGCCTTGTGAGTTAGCAGTGAAGGCAGCCTTTGGGAATAAAAGCATGGCAACTCACTTCTGATCCAAAAAGCAGAAAGTCCGGGTTGCACAGCCCTCAGCTCATGGATGCAGTGACTGCTGAAGTACATAAGCACTTGGAATTTACAGTATCAGCTTTACTATCTACTACGTTGCTGTAAGTGTTGATGCAAGGTCTTCTCGGTTCCTGAAAAGCCATACTGTACAAAAATAAACAGAAATGTCAGAGAACAGATGTCTAGAACAACCTCATGAGAGTAAGGCTTTAGGAGATGTAAAGAGTTAGAAGGTGAGAGTATAAAATTAATAGGTTTAGCATCTTTTTCTTCCAAAGTAACAGAGCCTTGAGTTACATGTAGTTAAGCCACAAAAAAAATTATGCCAAACTGCATTTATAGGCAGAAGTGTACAAAGCACTAAACATAGCCCAGTACTTCACACATTGCAAGGGAGTCAATAAAAATCAACAACTATTGAAGGTTGTTCACGCATTTGAGGACAGCAAAAGTGAGATTTGCATCACCAAGTGAGTTTGATTGATTTACTCTTATAAACATCATTTATTTTTAATGATCCACTATCAGTATGTTTTGCCAACAGATCAAATTTCTGTTAATATGGAAGTTATAATGTCTCTTGCTCTTTACATTCCCCTTCCCCACCTATCTCATGTGGTTTAAAGCCCACTTGCAGTCCTTCTGCCAGCTCTGAAGGGGCACAAGCAGCCGGCTCGGGATTTGAGTGCCCAGAACTCAGCTCAGGAAGATCAAAAATAGTCCATCTGTAGAGAGGCAAAGGCCAGGAACCACAGCTCAGATCAAACTGAGAGAAGGACTCTGGTTTTGGCACCATCTCCTTTCAGGATTCTGGAACTGTGTCACCACCATGAAAGTCTTCAGGTTCAGGACAAACATGCATTTCACCACAGCAAAGCCAAACACATCAGCCCCATGGTGTCTTGAAACTGGGTGCTTGCAGCAATTGTGAGTAAACCCAGAAGCCATGTGTCATTTTTCAGAGTTCAAGCAAGAAATCCTTATGAAAATTTTATTTTTCAAGGCTGTTTACAACTCAAATTTTATTGCAGGGAGCACTACCTGAAGATCTCCGAACACAAGCTCATGGATGGAATCAATATCCAACTGTTCACAGAGGATGGAAGCAGAAAGGCTCAGCAGACAGGTACAACCAGTAAATGAGATCCTGATCACAAATTATCACTGGTTGCCACAAAAGCAAGTTGTCATTTTTAAACATGAGCGTACACATGTGTCAAAGTGTCATGTTTCACCATGGGGTAACTGGCAGCATTTTTCCTGTTAAGGTCTTGTGGAGAACAGACTGCTCTGTGTTGTGGCCTGAGGCAGTTAACCAAGTTTCTACCTAATGCAGTGTATCATATTTTTTAAATGTTCAATAGACTTCTACAGAGGTACCAGGTGTATCAAAAGCTTTTTAGTTATTCCTCAGTTCAAAACATACAGCATTTCTTTCCACTAGGCAAGGACTCGGCATACATACCACTTCATCACTGCTGCTCACACTTCATGCTCCAGGTATGTGACAGAGACACACCTTACATAGTCTTATTATTTAATATTTAGCTACTATTTTACTTTGGAGTATGACCAAGAGCACAGAAACCTACTTTGGAAGGAACAATCTCTTCCTCTTTCCAATACACTCTGGTGAAGGGGGCTAAAACCAGATTATTTGTGTCTTTTTTATATCTCTCTATTCCCACTTCTCCCAAGGCAGTTCAAACCTCCCTGACATCCGATCCCGTCAGATCTTGGAAGCTCAGCAGGGTCAGCCCCGGATTAGTACTTGGATGGGAGACCTCCTGGGAAATGCCGGGTGCTGTAGGTTCTAGTCCTGAGGACTTCCCTGACACTGTCCAAGCTCGCTCGGCCGTGGCAGATGAACCTCAGGACTTAAACGGTGGGGCCAGTTCTGTGCACGCTGAGCCTCACCTAAACAATCCACTGTGCAGGCTGGAAGGGCTCACCCACGTGGGGACAGCCCTGCCCAAATCTTTGTTCACGAAGCCGAGCCACACACACACACATTCCCACTTCTCCCATACATGTGTAGTAGGTTTGTACCTCATTCAAGCTCCTGGCCTGTATGGCAGCAGAAACACCAGTTTCAGTACCACCATGCTCATCATTCCACCTTAGAAAGTGAAGGAGGTGAATCCCAGCAAACAGGCTGCATTTCATCCCAGTTGTACAAGCTGGGTAACTTCAAAGAAAAAAGCCAAAGATGCTAGATTTG
This sequence comes from Pithys albifrons albifrons, assembly GCF_047495875.1. Taxonomy (NCBI): domain Eukaryota; kingdom Metazoa; phylum Chordata; class Aves; order Passeriformes; family Thamnophilidae; genus Pithys; species Pithys albifrons. Next base: position 5,656,344 of record NC_092472.1, read on the forward strand.
TCTAAATCAAGTATCACGGCAAACAAATGCTGAAGTTATGGCAGGAAGGTCAGGCACGTTCCACCTCCCTGAGCAGAAGCCATTCCATTCCACAGTACCTAAAACCAAATGTCTCAAGATCATCAGCCACATCCAAATTCCTAGCACACACCTACACCTACTAAAACTGAAAAGGATCTGAATTTGTTCAGTGAGAAAAGGTTTTTACCCAAATGCTCTAAGCTAAGCATTTAGAAAGGAATTATCTAAAATACACCATGGCAAATGCCTGAATTCCTCCAACAAAAAGCACACAGCACACAAGGGTAAGTTCAGATAGCCACAAAGAAAGACAGGTTTTTGTTCTATTATTCTCAAGAGAGAAAAAAAACAACAAAAAAACCCACCACAAACCAATGAATTTTGAGTATCTGCTCCCGAAGCTGCAGTGCAGCCTCAGCAACTAAAGTACCACAGTCAAGGTGTAACAATACTTAGATTTCTTCAGGAATGCAGCATTTTTCATTTTAGAGCACATATTCACAGAAGTGTTGATTTATTTTTTGCACTGCAAGAGTTGCTTTATCTGCACAGTGTCATTTTCCTGGCACATGCTTCAGGATTAAAAGCACACAGAAAGCATTTTAGAAAAGGATCCATTTCTAGGAGATGCAGTTTCTTAACCTGAATTAGCATGTGACTGTACAAGTACACACGACAGCACAGGGGAGGAAGGGAGGGAGAACTGTGTTGGACCCCCAGCACCAAGACATCAGCAACTGAGCCAGGCTTATGGGGTCTTTTGCTCCCATAAAAAGCACCTCTCCCACCTAAAACCCTACACAGCTTTTCCTTGCTCCCCTTCCCAGTGCAGCAGCTCTGCACGCCCATTACACCCTCCCATGAACTGCTGCTGTCTGGTAACACAGCAGAATAGCACCCTGGCCCTTCTGCCCAGTGAATTCCCAGTGGGGTTAGCAGGACTCAGCTTGCCAGGGACTGAGTGTTAGGAACAAGAGCAGCACAGGCAAAAAAAATGCTGCACCCCCCTCGTTGGTTGTGATGAGCTGTCTGACTGTTCACCAGATTTCTGGGCACTAAACTCGCAGATGAGCTTCATCTGCCATGGAATCATAATTAAAACAGGTCCCCTCCAGTGGCCCATCTTCTCCAGCTGCCAGGCTCTGTCTCGCTACTGCCTTCAGGCTCGTTATTACTTCTAAATGCATAGAACCCATCAACTTTAGGAGCCGGTGCCTTGGATTTACAGGCACTCAGAGCCCGCAGCCCTGGCGGCTCTGCAGCCGCAGCGCTCGCTGTCACACTGTGCGGCAGCGCGGCCGCCGAGGAATGTGCTCGCTGACTGCACCTTTTCATCTCGATAAGGATTTTCAAGGTCATGTTCGCTCCCCTACCGGCTCCTCCCCGGCTCCAATGAAATCCCAAGCACGCAGCCCTGGCCCCTGGTGCGTGTTCCCACCCTCCGCGTCTCCCGGACACCGGCACAACCTGTCGCATTCCTCCGCAGCAGCAAAGCCCAGCCTTGCCCTGTGCTGGCAGCCCCAGCCCAGGGTTAGGAACAGCAGTGGCAGCCGCTGCGCCAGCAGGACCAGCAGCTCCGGTGCTGCAGGGTCAGGATAGCACTGCAGTGAGGCTTGCGACCTCCAGGATAAACATTTCTGAATTACGTATTTCAAATAAAACCGGATTCCAGTCGGGGCCAAGGTCTAATCAAACTCATGGGCCAAGAGAAGGGCTCTCGTGGTAACATGCTGTGCACGCTAAAGCACATGCATACAGGATCTAGTGAGCCTGTCTTCAAGGACACAACATGGGGACTGCCTCTGGGGGCAGCCCCCATCCCCACATCCCAGAACCTCCAGCCAAACCAGCCCAGCATCAGCAGCCAAGGGGGAAGAGCTGCTGCCAGCTCAGGGGAACAGGCAGAGGTGGTGGCACTGGGCCTGGGAAAGCCCTTCTCCTCTGGGCACAGGGGATGCAGCCCCTCTCTTGTGCCCAGCAGTCATTGCTGCATGGATACAAGAAGCTTAAGGACCTGCATACACTCCCCACACCACATAAGGTTTCTAGCTAGCTACTGGAGAATCATACATGCTGCCAGCTTACAAAGCCAGCTAATTATACAATCTGTTAAGCATGTATGCGCACACAACAGTGCTTTGAGTCATTAGGGGACGGGATTTATACTTCACTGCACGCATCTTGCTCTTTGTGAGTGCGTGCCTGGATACAGCCAAAACGAACACAAGTATCTGGAATGTCTGCAGCTCGCAGGCCAGCGCATCTGAATACAAAGCTGAGTCCTAAGAGGCTCTGACTGGCTGCTGTGACCCGCAGTTGCACACATTGCTTCCCCAAAGATGTCTAAAATCCTTACTCCCCTTTTTACCACACTGAGCATCTGGAAGCAGAGCACGGCATAATGTTTAAGCCACGTTGTGAAGCTGCAAGAGTGATGCTGCAGAGGACACAGCAGCATTGCAGGTGATGGGTTGTGAAGACAAAGAGCTTGACATCGGAGCCAGCAGCAGTGCCTGCCATAATGTGGCTGTCCCGGATTTAATTCCGGCAGAAGGGCACTGGCAGGGACCTCTGTTCCTATGGCAGCAGCCACTCCTCGAGGGCCGAGCCCATGCCAGATGGAGATCTCTGTCCTAGGTGTCTGCCAGACAGAGAATGCTGTGGCACACCAGAGAGACTGTCTCTTCCTTACAGTCAGTCTGTCTCTTCCTTACAGTCTGTCTTCATTTAACAGTGTCCAGTTTTGCTGCCACTGATGTCAGGCAGATCGACTGCAAGGCAACAGCTCTCTGCAGAGAGCCCCAGATGATGGCTCAGACCAGGGCTCCCTTCCATGCTGCACGTGGCCAAATCATTTGACTGTTTTTTATGTAGAAACTGAGAGAAATAGCTGTGTTTCTCACGGATTCTATGATGTTTCTGACATTTCTTATTTTTTAAAACAATTTCTAATGCTGAGGATTTCACTTTGGCTTCACAGATCTCTAAATATCCAAAACAACATGCAGGTGAGTTTTAACCCCCCTCAACTGGCTCCATCCCCATAGCACGGCTACATCCTATGGAATGCTCTATCCTAAGCAATCATATACCTATAGGTTATGCTATACTTTCACATGGATATACTTGACACTGTATGTTCCATTTTTACCTTCTAGGCATTGCCATTTTATGTATTATTTAACATAAACTTCAAAATAGAATGATTTTAAACATTTGGTGGGTAAGGCACAGAATATTATTTCAGGGCTTTGTAACAAGTGAAGCCAAACCACCTACATTTTCACACATTTCTCTTCCCTGCAATCCACAGAAGCAGCAGAAGGTACTAACTCTGTAAGAGTTTCAGCTTTGTCTTGGAAAATCTAAGGTGGTCAAAATAAGATCTTAAAATGTAGCAAAGTCCACATAAACCCAGCACAGTAGGAAATCAGATCTTTCTTTGTGCCATATCAAGCCCCAGCTCCCTTCCACCTGTAATGAGGTATTTTCTCTCCCTCAGTTTTCAATGCAGAGGATGTAACCAGGAAAAGATGATGGTGAGCTACATCTATGCTCTGCTCAGAAAATAAACTCGGTAGAGCAAACAAGCTGCAGGATCTGCAGGTGCTTTAAGGACATTTCACTCCTGAAACATTCTTGTGGGGCCTGGAATGCCCCCGGTCACCAGTACCTCTCCTAGAAAATTACAAAGCAAGGTTCTGAAAAACAAACTATGTCAATGCAAGTCTTCTCTATGCACAATCCAAATCCTTTGTAGCTGACATTGGTAGAAACACATCCCTTTACCTCAGTCACATTTTCCCTTCTTCCATTCAATGAAAAAGAGGAAAAAGCTGTTTGGGGCTTTTTTTCAGACAGCATAAAATAGTATTTCATGCTCAGATCCCTCAGTAACACATTTTCTCCATAACTATCACGTTTTGTAGCTTTCATATATGCCAAAGATAAGAAGCAGCTGAATGAGTCAGTCTAAGTCAAAACCAGTATTTGTAGCAAGACATTTGAGGTAAAACTGAAGCATCTGGGGAGGTGGAAAGTGTTACTGAAACCAGATCTGTGTGGGTACAGACACCTCCCCTGTAAGGGAGCTCAGGGTACAACACCAGGAAGAACAGCCTGCACACACCGTGTGTGCTGCTCTCTAACCAAGCTATGGCAGGCACTGCTCCAATTATCAGCTGCCTGATCTGGCCTCAGCTGTAGCTTGTTTATAACTCACTGAAGCTGTTAGAATACAACCATTGCTGCTGCTCAAGGCAATTACCTAAAATATCTCAGCTATTTGTTTTCATCCTTAAGTCAAGGCTGTGTTTAATTGATCTGACACTGTGCCTTTCAGTACTGTACACCTGCTCTTAAGCAAGGCATCGTGAGAGCTTGCAGGTTCAAAATTTGCTGCTTAACTGAGTGCTGCTTCACCATCAGCACCTGAATGAGATGCAATCCCCATGCAGTAATTCTTTTTTAGCAAATAATTTCACTTTGTTATCCTTTTTATTAATTTCTACACAAATGCTGATCTACACCATCCATGCAGAACTTACTCCCATCGGCACAGCTAAATAAATTTCTATTCACAGTTCAGCTCACCTGCAAAAACCAAGCTGAACCTCCCTGGCAAATCAAATACTTTTTCTGCCCTTGTCTAGTAATTTTAATCTAATCTACAGACTGATCCAGGGAACCAACTTGCTATCAAGTTCCAAAATCAGTGATGAATCTGCAGAACTATTAAACACACAGACCTTATGGGCAGAGGTCTTTGAATACTTCTCCTTTCCACTAATAATGTCCTTTATTCAATGTCCTTTATTCAATGTCCTTCTAATAATTGCAAAATCAATGGCATAAACAGATGCTTCTCCTGTTCCAGACTGGAGAAGACAAAGGGCCATGATGTTGCAGAGACTGCAGTGCTTGGAATGAATGAAATATGACATTGAAATTCTAACAGCATTTCAGAGAAAAATATTGAGTGCTCTGCTAGACTCCTGAGCAACCACACACTGAGCAAGGCCAGAATGCAGGTAAAATGGTGCCTCCAGTTACGGATGCAGAAGATGCAGGAAGGATATCCAGAAAGCAGCACATACCTTTTTAGGTGTCACCTTCACTATGTCGCAGCAGATGGAATTACAGCCCACAGTGCAGCACTGAGAAAACATCAATCTGATATTTAAGCTGTCTGCTTTGAAAGACAAACTACAAGTGACACAGCTGCCTGGCTGAACCCACACTCACCACCTGTGGTGCCAGGCTAGCACAGCACAACTGCTCCGACAGCAGCTCAGGATTGAGCCTGACTTCCAGGAGAACCATGTTGGCAGGAAGGTCACTCCCACCCCAGCAGGTCACTGCTGCCAGACAGTCCTTGGGCCATTCCAGCTCACTGCAGCAGCAGAAATTGTGCCCAAAAAAGAGGGAGAAGTTTCCTGCATGCCAGCAAACTTGGTGAGGAGTCAGATGGGCACCTGGGCTAAAGGAATGGCCACCTCCCTCCCACAGCAGGATAGCTCAGCCACTCCTCAGCCTGCTCCAGCCCTGCCAGTGGGGCTTGTGCTCAGGCCCACAGCCAGAAACAAGGCCTGGGGAAAAGATTTTTACCTTTTCCACCAGCAAAAGTACAAGTGGTCACAACGCTGTAAGCAATGGTTCACTGCACTCTTGTGAGATGGATCCAGTGCCAATCACTTATGGTTACTAAAACAGAGGGGAATCAAAATCACCTCCCATCCAGCCTCTACCTGAGCAGCACTCATTTCAAAGATGGGATTTGTTAATACATTTCCCTCTGCTGGTTTTGCTCACTAATGTGTAACCGAAGACAAACTCATACAGCCTCCCAGTAATGAGAAACATCACACCTCACACAACAGCCATTCCTCTGTGTGCACCTGAACTGCTCCATGGTGAAGTGACTGCCATATAAAGCCAAGAAGTTGCCAACTCAGGGTTCAATTTAAGGACAACTGTGTTTGTTTCCCTCAATTTTGTCCTTTCAATAAAACTACACCAATTCAAGTTCTTCAAGTACCCAGTGCTGCATTTTACACGCCCTTCTGTGACTTCCCACCAGCTTAGAAACACTGATGCTCTGAGCACAGCACATGATACAAACTCTCAGTGCTCATTGTAAAAGCAACAACTTTTCAGTCACCTGGATACATTATTTCAAATCAAGTGAAGCACAGCTTTGTACAGCAGAGCCCCAAGCACCGAGGGGACATCTTCTCTGCTTTGTGCCTCCCTGAACGCTGCACTAGACAGCAACAGGGAATCCAGGGCTCTTCTCTGATCACCAAGGAGCAGAAACTACCTGCGACTGGATGAGGAAAACAAGTAAACAGGACTAAAAGGGCAATTTGTTACACCTGTGCCAGCCAGAAAAATACATATATGGTCCTTAGTGAATTGAGTGCACTGCTCTGTCTTGTTCAGCTCAGTCAAAGCATCCCACAAGTGAGCTGTTACAAAACAGGAGTAGGAAAGCTAAATCAGACAACACACCTTTCAAAGACAGCCTAAACTCAGTGGGGAAGAAAGAACACAAGAACTCTGCTGGATTTTCCCATCCAGCATTGAGGTACTTTATATTCTCCCAATGCAAAACTATGCATAAAGGAGAAAGAGCTCATAAAGGAGCAATTCCAAAATGAGCCATCAGGAACAGCAGAGGGGAGTGCAAGAAACACTTTGTGATAGTCCAGATACAAGAACAAACCACGGTTTTCCCAAAGGGTAAACAGGGATTTATATAAATGGAACTGAACAGGCTTAGGTCCAGCTTTAAGGAACTTCAGTTGTTTTATAACTGCCCATAAACACCAACCATCACAGAGGTCTGGTGCTACGTGGCCACCAGTCTGTGTGCAAGCAAAGGAGCTGTGGATCTAGAAGGGACACAGGACTGCTAATTCCAGCTGCAAAAGAACCCCGAGGAAGGTGAGGGCAGGCACAGAGCACATAATACAGTCACAGTGTAAGACCCAACCTTATCACAGTGGTACTAGAGGCACACGCTAAGCTCTATTTTTTCAGTAGGATGCCTGGTGGTTGCTGTCCCATTTGCAGAGTATCATTTAGGGCGATGACTGAAGGGCAAGACAGACCAGTTGCATCACCCCACCCTTCCCAGGAACGCTGTCACTGAGCACTCACCAGCTGTAACAACCCAAGGTGCAGGAAACAGTTATCCCATAGCAGTATTTTTTTTCCCATTCATGTGTTAGAAGTAGATACTTTGTGTGCAATATTTTAACACTTCTGAAAACCAAAAGCATTAGCAAGAGTGTATTCATATTCATCTTCTAGAGTTACATGAAGAACTGAGGCTACATCTTTTAAAGGCAATTCACTTCCTTTGCACAAAGCCCACCTATTTCAGGCAGCAGCACCCCAAGCTGTTACTTATCTGCTTCCTTCCCTACCTACAGGATATAAAACTTTAGACAAAGGTATTTGACATTAAAATCAGTTGAGAAAAAACATCCTAAGTTTCTAAGCCTATTTGCTTTTCTTAGCATGATAAGCTTTACAGTATTTCCCGCAATTCTTTGCTTTGTGTTTTGTTCAAAACTTAATGATTTATACTAATAAAATAATGCCCAAAGCACAACAGAAATCTTTTAATAGGGTGAAAATTAAAGTATCAGATCTATTACACCACCCAGCCTTTCCCCTCCACTGGAGAAGCATTAGAGCCTTTGGACATCTCATTTCAACAAGAAGGTTATTTAGTTCTTGAGTTTGGAGTAAAGTATTTAATCACTAAAGGATTTGCAAATTACACATGAATATGCATGTACCACTTCTCACCATGACATAAATCCTATTGTATATTTATGAATGGATTGCTTTGCCTCCAGCTTCTACATGTATATAAACACAGGTTTTAATCTTCAATTCCTTCTTCCCTCCCTTCTTTTTAAGGGGTTGCTTAAACAAATTTGCATTTTTGGAATCTATTACCTACAGCGTAATTCTGCCTTTTTTTTTTTTCAACTTCATAAACCTTCTCCCATCAGGCAAAATGAAATGCTTACTTTATGAAAGGATTTAAAGACTCTGTAAGCATGGCCATCAGAGAACTAAGCAACAGTGTTATACAGTTTGGGAATGACAGATTTGAAGCAACAATCACTGGAAAAAGAAGTGCATCAGAGCTGGGAACACAAAGGCATGGAATGACAGGTCAACAGCTTGCCTTCAATGGCAGAGACACCAGTTAAGGGGAAGTAAACCCTTCATAAAGATGGAGGATGCCACAGAAATACCAAAATCATTGTTGTAAAATCCCCAATACTGACATAACTCCATTATTCCCTACACCTTTCAACGGGCATCTCGGCTGGTCACGAAGCAGTTGGACCAAAGCGGCATTTCAGCCTGTCCTCAACAATAAGAAAGGCAAGAGGCAATACCATCACTCAGAGAGGTGTTGCCACACATCTGCCCAGCTACCCCAGGGAAGTAATTCCAACAATAACACCCTTAGAGGGCATTGTTAGAGTGATTTAACTCAGGTTATTTCACTGCAAGTGTATTCTGCACTAAATCTGACTGCAAAGGAACACTTCCCAACATGCCACACTCCATCAGAACTGTCACAAGCAGATCTCCAAGCAGAAGGATTACGGGTGTGAATTACCACTTGGGCTGTTCTCGTTTTTGCTACTACACAGCAAAGCCCTAACACAGAGGAGGAGTAAATGCACCAGATGCCACCTTCTCTCAAGGACCTGGTGTCACTTGGCAATGCTCAGAAAACGGGAGCAGCCTTGAGCCCCAGCCCCACCTTCCCGACTGGGGCTCTGGCAGCAGCCACGGAGACGTGATGGGACACGGCCTGAATCAAGAGCAAACCCTCCCATCCCCAACCAGTCACAGGTCTAAAGCAGGCTGTGAACAGCAGACTGCATGTTCACCTGCAGTCATTAACTGAGACCTTTTCCCAACAGAACCACCACAGCACCTGACTCAAAACCCAGAGTGACCCCACTAGAAAGGGCCACCAGCTCAGCAAAGCTACTGAAGACAACACAACTGGTCAGAACTACCATGCAAGGGCCTGTGTCTGGGAAGCAGGTAGAAAATAAACCAGGAAGTGCTATGGGGGATTAACTACAGTCTACAGGAGAAACAGAGAATAAAGATGAAAAAATTCAGCAGAACAGTTGCTTTAGGGATAAGAGTGGCATTTACAAAGGAAAATAAGTCTGAGTGGAGGACTCTGTATGACCAGTTCAGTTGCAAATTTGTCTTTGCAAACTGAGATTTTGTTATGCAACCCTTTTGCAAATGACCAAGCCAGTCTCCACCCACCCCTTCCATCCACACAGTCTTCTAAAAAGAAATCTTAAAAAGCAAGTGAGGAGCACTGCCCAAGGAGTATAACAGATCAGGCAAGCAAACAACATGTGCTTTAAGAAAGTATTCCCATTCAGGTTATGCTTTCATTAGCAGATGATGGCAGATACCTTCAAAATTAGATTACCAGTAAACCAGTTGTATGAGAACTCACCATGCCTGCCACACAGTAGTCTATGAATAATTAACAGACAATATATGACAACGTATCTGCCTTCATTCAGAATTACAGACCAACCCAATCAAAAAGATACCACACTGATATTGGACAGACTGGGTTTAAGTTAAAATCTGGAAGCTTCCACATTCAAATTTAAAAAGCAAAAAATAAAAAAGTCAGGAAGTCCAAGATATCTCCCAAACCTTGGTGCCACAGAAAACCATGGGAACACAGCAGCATGACATTTCACTTTCCTGTGTATACACATGAAAATAAGGCAGGAAAACACTCACTGAGGTCTGCAAAGAGATGTTTTTGCCAGATAAATCTGTCCATGTCTCAAATATTGGAAAACTTACTTTTTGAGAACTAGCTGTTAAACAGTTTAAAGCCTTCTGTGTATGTGTCCATATAAGAATTAAACAGTCAATGTCCCATCAAGGCAATAACGTGTAATTCTGATGATTAAACCCTGTGGTGTGAAATGCTTACTAGCAACATAAGACAAGTAAGCCTGGCTTACTGAGTTGCTGGCTGACAAGCTATTTAGGTTACCTGGATGTGGAGATGACTTCAAGGAATTCCAGAAAAATCTAAACAAGTGGATTAACTGACAACTGGAAAGAGACCAGATGCTGAGAAACGTTGAGTACTGAGTTTTACCTCCTTATTCTCTGCAGGGTTAACACACACTGTACAAATACACCTGAGCATCACCACATACACACCCCAACACCCAGCACTGTTCAAAGTGCTGATTTAATTTCAAGTCTAACTATGACAAAATTCTGCAATACCAAATGCTGTCCATGTTATTTTTTTTTTATAAACCACAATTAGATAGCAAAAGCTCATCTGAAACACTAGATACAGTACAGGTCATTCTAATTTAGATAAGCCTTACTATTTTTTCTAAAAAAAACCAGTTCTTTTTCTAACCATGTTTTCCCTTGAGAAAAGTTTCCATCCCCTCTATACAGGAATTCATTCAGAGCAACAGCAGTCAATAAAGCTGCATCACTGGCATCACTCCATTAGTCATAGGGAGCACCTGGAAAAATCCTATAAGGAATGCAGAAGCTGCTGTGGCAGCAGAGACCTTCCAAAGAAGGAAGAAGGAAGGTCTCTGGCTAGCTAAGTCCTCTCTTCCCAACAAAACAGCAAAAGTCATAAGCAGCAACCAGAAAACTGAAATAAAGTCACATCAGATGCTGAGGAAGTGCCACCATTCTACCAAAGGTCAAGTCTGAACATCAGAAGCACATCAGAAGAGCACTGCACCAATCTAAGAGATGTTACAGACAAGAGCAGTATCACCACCTGGGCATGGACCTTACCCTGGGGGGCACTGCTGCAGTAGATCTATTCCATCTCCTGGATCAGTGGCATCAGATGCAAGAGCACAGCACACACACGGCCTCAGAAACCTTTGTAAAGCGCCAGGGAACTACAGGAGCCCCATGGGGCAGCAGCAGACAGGCTGAACATCTCCCCTCAAGGAAAGCAGCACTGGATGAGTAGCTTTAGAGCACCACAGAACATCCACCTGCACTACTGCAATGCAGGACATGAGGAGCCCACCCTCACCCATCTGTCTGGTCCCCGTGAGCCCAGAACAGCAAGTGCCCCATTCCTGAGGTGCTGCTGCCTCCCCACTCCTACCCAAACCCCTCCTCCCGTGCATTTCAGCAGCTGCAGCACAAGCCAATTCTACCAAAAGAGTGTGATCCACTCCCAAAGGGGTTACCACAACCTTCTGTGAACCAGGCTGACTGACCAGCACCACCCAAGGCAGGCCACCAAGAAGAGATACCTCACAGGAAATGGGCTGGATAATATGCAGAGCTGCATCACATGTGACAGGCAAATACCTTCCATTATCATCCCCACCCAAATCCCCTTTGAGATAATGTGGATAAGCAGCTCAGAAACATACCCAGCCTTTCCAACAGTCCAGCTATGAGACCTTCAAGTGTGCAGATGAAGACGTCAGCAGATGGCTCCTCCTGCTCACTCAGGTTTAGGTGCTGTGGTGTAACAGATTACTGCTGCTAAGAGAACCTGCTTGAGCCCCTCAGAGGATGTCCCACAGGATTCGTGCACCCCATGGTCTGGAGATTGCATGGGCAAGGGGACAGCCTGCACAGCTGGGCCACCAGCATGCCTTCTAGCAGCTGCAGAGGCTCACCTGGCACGTGCCATCACAAGTTGTGCCTGGCATAAGCAAAACTAACACCAAGCTATCCACAGTACAGCTTTACAGAGCAGTTCTGGGACTACCTGCATCTTCCTGTGGCGCTCTAAGGATCCAGAAGATTATTTTACCCACTGCTGCTCCTCTGCAGGCCATGCTTGCTGTGGTAGGGTTGTGAGAGATGAAATAGCAGAGAGCCCTCTCCTCAGCAGGGGACTGCCCTTGTTCTGAGTACAAGGCTATTCAGGCAGTTGAAAGTCACATATGAGAAATTTGCAAGCTGCTGCAGGGTCATTTAAGCAATAGTTTCACTTACATTTTAGTTCCAAATAGCTGTGTGACCACCTTACATCTCAACTCTGCATAGAGCAGATATGAATGACTGCCTCTTGCAAATCAATACTGTTTATTGCGTGCTTTAAATCAATAAAGCTTTCCCCCATAGAGAACATTCTTCTAAAATAGTGATTAGGCATTTGAGGAGAACTAAACAGTTTCACTGAACAATGCCATTAGTCCTGAAACATCAGTTTGACATCTCAGCCAGAAAGCACTTTGTCAGAACTAATTAATCCCCACAGCACCTCTGCGAGACTCAAAAAGCAATTCATCTGCTTTTTAAATGTGTTGGGTACTTATGTGACAGAACGTCGTGGTTGGGGTGGAAGCCGTAAGTATCAGCATAAACTGAGAACAAACCAAGCCAGGAGAACCCATCCAAGAGTATGAAAAAACCAGTGAACACTGACAGCTGTAGGGTTTGGCTTCTTTGCATCTTCCTGTTACACACCAAACCTCCTGTGACTATCTGGAGAGTCTTCCAGATGTCACTTCATTGAATGAGTGGCAGTGAAAAGCAGTTATTATTCTACTGGGAGCAGTTTTGCCCACTGTTTGTTCAGCCAATTATCTATGCATGTAGCTTAAAAGGGAGGGGGGAGCAGTAACCTTAGGCTCTGTGAACAAGAGCTCTGAGTTTTATTTGAGCAGTTTAAGCTAAGTCTTCATTACCACAAGCAAAGCACGTAACCTCACTAAACAGGTCTCATGAATGGCAACCAGCCAGCATAAAAAGTATTTCTCCCCAAGGAAGTGGACAATCTGCATAGCACTCTTCTGTGTGTATGGAGTAGCACGAGTCTACATACCTGCAACCTGACTCTGCCAAGCTGCTGCCACCCCTCTTTATTAATTATTATTTCAGCAAACACTTGCCCTGCTGGTGCAGCACTCAAGGCCACTGGGTCCAGGCAGCCAACCCCTGAACAGGGAGACCGACTTTCCCAGGCCAGCTGCATGGTCTCTCCCTCTCTTTGAGAGAGGCTTGAAGTTCTCCCATATTTTGACACAACTGAGTGTCAAGTGAAGCCCAGAACACTTCAGTGCTGGCACACAGTGGGATCAGTCCTGGTAACGTGCTCAGGAATGCACTGCAGGGCGGTGACAGTGCCCGGCATGCTGGGCAGAGTGCAAAGCTGGACTTGGCAGCGTGCAGTCACCTTCAGGAGCACAGAACAGGAATCAATCATTTACTAATACTTTCCTCCAGCAACTGAGATCAGAGCCTGTCCGAAAAGGTGGAGTGGTAGGTCAGCAACAGGAGCACCCTGAGCCATCTAGCAAACATCACTTCTTTTTGTACAAGTTATTTCATTAAACTCCCTTGGACAAGTCTTCCCATGTCTTCCAACAAATTTTCTGGCACAAAGTAGAGGAATTTAAATCAGATTCAGAAAGGGAAAAGTTTGCTGCAAACTCATCTTCCAATAACTGTGCTAGCTATGAAGATGCCCTGTGAAAAACACCACAGCAGGTGCTCTACCTCATTGCTGATTTCACCTGGGCTCCAGCAAGTGAAAATCCATTCTTCCTGTAAAAGTCAGTCAGAAATTATGGGCAAAGCAAAGCACCTCCAGCTCTGGGAACACCTGCTAGGCTGGGCTGGCAGAGAGCCTGACCAGGTCAAGTGCCTGGGGACAGTTTCACAAGTGCACCCTCAGCAGCATTCCTGGGTTGCCACCAGAGACAGCCCCACTCCCACACCTCCCAGCCTGCTGGCTCTACCCAGCTGTGCCACCACAAGTTTCTGCACAAGAACACACACCCTGGATCAACTGTTTCTGTACAATTAACCCAGAGAGCAAAATAACATTTTTCAGCCAGACCTGCATTGATATAGAACTTTATCCTGGCAGCAGTAGCAGCTTAAGGTGCCCCATCAGCAACACCACTGAGCACCTGCCCCAGGTGGCCAACACAGCAGCCACCTCTCACCTGTGTTGGTGTGATGGCCCCTGATAAGGCCTGATGGGCTGAGGAATTCGCCTCAGCCCCTGGCGGGATGCTCCTGGCCAGGACAAAGGCTTTCAAACTGGTAAGATTAACATAGGGTGGAGTGTTGTTTAAGGAATAACATGCCCCCCCTTTGCCATATCTTCTATGACTGCTCAAAGGAGCCACCCCCTCCAGGCATCTGCATCACCATCACCCCCCCCAATACATTGACTGTTGGTCACAAAACCACATGAAGGAAAAAAAAAAGGTATAAAAAGTGTTTGGAGTTTAAACTCCAGCAGAGAGGAGTGGGAGAGGGAAAAATGCCAGCCTCTGAGAGGGTAACTGCTGCAACTTATCCTGCCTTCTCCTCTTCCTGGAGCAATGTAAGAGGGTGAGACCATGTGCTTTCTATTTTTTTCTAACTTTATTTTCTTAACTTTACTTTCTTCCTTTCTTACTTTGATTCTTACTTTATAAGCATTCCTTTTACTAAATGTGTTTTGCTACTTTAATACTAATAACAGTAACTTGTTTCACACTTTGCTGTTTTATATTGGTTTTTGCTTTCTGCTATTCTTACTTTATAAGACCAGCTCTGTTTTGCAACTACAGTAACTTGCTATACTTTCAATGTGCAGTTTCTTTTTCAACATGTATGTTGATAAGAAGCAGTTTTGCTCTTCCCTTTTGTTTTATGTCACAGAGAGTGGTGTGCAAGATATTTCATTGTCCTGTGTTATGGAGAGTGTGTCTGGATAAGTGTTTTAGGTGGCTGTGTTTTAGTTAGTAGTTCTTTGTTGCTGGTTTCTGTTGTAAAAATGGGACACATTGCTGTATTGTAACTTGAGTTTAGTGTGTTTGTCTCTGTAGAACGTGTTTTGTGCTGGTTTCTTTTGGGGTCTTTTATTATCAATTAAATACAATCTTGCAGCTGAACGTTATCACTGGCAAAGCAGAAACCACAATAACTGTCACATATTTGTATTAATAAGTGTTATTTCAGGAGCTGTTGTCAGAAAAGTTCTTTTTTGGCTTAAGTGTGGCTTCATATTAGAAATCAGAAACCCTTCCAACCTGTGTGCTGTCAGTTAAAAGACAGACAGTCTTGGGGAACATAAGGCTCTGATTCTCTAGAAGCGCTTATTGCTAATAATTTCCTCCCTGGCTTAAGTGTGGTCCTCACATCAGGGGTTAGAAAACCTTCCAGCCTGTGTTCTGTCCTAGTTGGGCAGGCAGTGCTGGGTTCATAAGGCTCTAATTTTTCTGGAGGTGCTTATTGCTAATTTTTCTCCCTGGCTGAATTGTGGCTTCATATCAGAGGTCAGAACCCCTTCCAACCCGTGGGCTGTCTGGTAGTTGGCAGACAGGGTTGGGTACATAAGGATCTGATTGTCTGGGAGCGCTTACAGCTAATAACTGTTAATTAATACAGTTAAGACTAGAAATCTTTGTATTTCTGTCTCCCTCCTCCCTTTCAGGTGACACACCTGTCATACTCACACCTTCTGGAATTTACTAACC
Source organism: Pithys albifrons albifrons (assembly GCF_047495875.1). NCBI lineage: Eukaryota > Metazoa > Chordata > Aves > Passeriformes > Thamnophilidae > Pithys > Pithys albifrons. The sequence goes on from NC_092472.1 coordinate 5,671,886, forward strand.
AATTTCCTGCCTTTCCACTGGATGGAGCTCAAGATAACTACTTTGATATGAAAATACATGACCTACATAGGGATGAACCTGTTGATTCCATTGCCAAATAAGTTTCCAGTCAGTGGCAGTGTCACTAACTTCACAAGCTGTCAGCCTTTGAGGCAAAATTCAAGGACTGATCTTGTGACCGAGATGACCTTGCCAGAGCAGAAGATGAAGCTCAGTCTACATATTTCTAAACAAGATGATTTACTGAGATTTCTTCAAAAGCAGTTCTGATCTTTTAAGGCTCAGAATTCCCCAAGATGCATTAAAAACTGCTGAGCTGAACAAAGCTTCACATTTTTCATTTTTTTCATGTTCCAAAGGGAAGTGAGATAAAAATAATGCTTTTAGTAGTTCTAAAGTCAGTGCCAACATCCTCTGTCACTACACATCTGTGCACACCAACCCTTTAGCACTGATGCCCTTGCTAAAAAGCATCACACCTGTTGTTTCCAGCCTCCCTCCCCAGTTTGAAGTGAGCTTACACAAGTGAGCACACTGACTCTGAAGGCAGTCCCTGCAGTCTCCAAAGTGATCAAGACATCCTAAACCAGGCTTGCCTGGGCTGCCCAGAGGAAAAAAAACCAACCAAAATAAAGTCAGATTTTTCATAACTGAAGCAGTGTGATAGATTTCAGTTCCAGTTCACTTTTTCCAGTTACAGGTGCATCCTGTGTTAATTCATCTTGAAAGACATGGATTTCAGCTCCAATCCACTTTTTCCAGTTACAGGTGCATCCTGTGTTAACTATCTTGGAATACACTTGATATTAATAAATTAAAATAATTTCAAGTGTCACAGAAATCTTACTGACTGTCCTTGTCTCCCTATATATTAGCACTTACATAAACCAATTACCATGGAAAAAAAGCAAGAACAGCCCAAGTCCTACACATTAGGACACCTGTTCCCAGAGATGGCACTTAGATGACTTTGAAGGCTGCATTTTTGTCACTTCTGTACTCGTGGAAAACGGTCATCAGCAGTTTCTATGGGCACACACTGAGCTGCCTGTTCTTTATAAAGTAATCAGCTATTTTGGGGAATTTGAACATGAGAAAGCAGCAGATTCACATATATATGACAGGGTGCTTAGCTAGCTATCAGTAAGGAAAGGCAACAGCAGGCATCAAACTAGGAGCCTTCAGCTGCATGACCTCTGCTGCTGCCACTGATGAAAGAAAAAGCTTGGAAAGAGAAATGTTCCATCTTGGAGAACTTTTCCCTCTTCTCCTTTTTATTACTGATTTTCATCTACATAAAAGCACGGCTCCTTTTATCCCTGCTGCCTTTTATTGTCCTCCCTTCTTCCAGACCTTTTGCTTTGGAGAACTCTCACATTAGTGAGTTAGCTGTATTTAGCTTTATTCCAATGCTTACAGTTATTCTACAGTTAAGCAAATAATCCAAGGAGTAGAGAGTTACATTCAAAATTTTAGCATGATGGTCACATTTCTAAATCTTCAGTACAGGAATTTTGGAGACCAAGTGTGCAGAGCAGACTGGGGGTTAAAAGCTTAAAGATGCAGAGGAGACAAAATACTCTGCAGCATTTCACATGAAGCCTAGAAGGGCATGGCTGGATGATGGTGTTCTCTATATGACATGCCTGGCTTTTCTCCACTGAAGTCTTCAGGCTCAGCAAAACTGAATCTTCTTGAATGAACAGGTGGCCCTGACTATTTTGAATATACAGGTCTTTTGCATGTGACTCCAGATAAGATTAGTAGATGTTGACCCTCAGCCTTGGCAAACCTCTTCACTAAAGCTTTGCTTTGGAGGTTCAGCCTGCAAAAACCTCCATGTGGAGTAGGAAAGGAATTCAGGGAGCAACTGCAGAGAATGTGGGCTTTCACAGAATGAACATATCCAACCCTTTACAGCAAAAAGAGCTCTCAAGAAATGAAGGGCCATCAGCTGAGGCACTGCTGCCTTCCAAAACTGAAAACATCTGCTGCTGTTTAGTAGCTTCACCAAACTTAAACTAGAAGTGCTCCTATTTCACCAGCTTTCACTCTCAACAGGAGTCCAGTGACTGAGGTAAAATGAGAAGTTCAGCCAGCTCCATCTGAAATAACCTGCTTACACCACCAAGCCAGTAGGAAGAACACAAATATTCGAGAGTGGGGCAGGTTATCAGGTATACCCAAATCCTCAGTGCAATCCTGAAACTTTTGGGTTGAAAGGCAAGGAGAAGTTAAAAACTTCTGAGACAGTCTGATGGAGAGCTAAGGTTCTCTAAAACAGGTGTAAAGAGCTGAAGGACAGCACACCACCAGATCCCAGATTCCCATCTCTAACCCTGATGTCTGATGAAAGCAGAAATCTCACTTGGGACACTCTCTTGTTTCAGCGCTGCTCACACTGATGTTTAAGAACAGGCAGCAGCTGGTGCTGAAGTCTGGAGTCACCACTGGTTTTTTCTGCCTGGCCACCAGCACAGCAGCTACCAGAGCAAACACATCCTCTGTGTTAAGGAAGCCATGAGGACAACCCTCTGGCATAGTTTACCAATAGGTATGCACTGGTGCATACCTGAAAGATCATGTTTGGTTTTAGACCTAGGAATGGGATTTTTTTCCCCTAGCTCAGTAAGGTTTGATTTCCCATTACAATGTATTCAGTTCCTAAATTACCTAATTTCAAACAAATCTACCAAAAAAGTCAGCTATGAGAGCTTCCTTTTAGACAAGGAAAATCACAGTAGGGTTTTGGGTTTTTTCTCCACCTGTTCAGCAGAACTGCCTGTAGCTTTTTAACCTGAAATTCCAGTAAGCAGGGTACCTTGATTCTTTTCTGTTACACCATACCACAGCTACAGTAGCAGTTACATCACCTTAGATGATTTCCCAAAATGCTCTAATGTCCACAGATTTCTCAGGACTGCCCTGAAGTCTGGAAAGGTATGAGGTAAAAGTGCTCTGACATGCAGTTGCTTCAGTCAAGATTCCAGACATCTGAGCATCACTCTAGTCAGCTTTACAGGAGAGGGAGATGCCACCAGTGATTTCCAACTGGCAAAGTCTAACGGCCCCTCTTACAGCCCATCTGCAGGAGTGGTGTCATGTATTAAACAAGAACTGGACAGCCACCAGCCCAGCTTTTGATTTCACAGCCCAAGGCCAGCTGAGGTCCCACCTTTCACACTCTGCCTCCCCTTCCCTGCTGTGGATCTCCCTCCCCTGTCTGCCCACAGCCAGGTCTGCTTCCCTCCCAGCCTACTGAACCAATCTCAGTCAGCAGGACTACAAACCTGACACCAACAGCTGCCACAAAAACAATGGGTGAGCCCATGCCCTGAAGCTAGATGGTATCCCTGCTCGTGCTTATTTCCACTAAATTAAGCTAGAGTGAAAGATTTAGGGAAGGTTTAAAAACCTCTGTGTTCTATCTTTCACTGCTGCACCCTGAATAAACCGATCAGGTTTTACAAAGGTACAGTACCCCTGATAAGCAGCTGAGTTCAGAGTGAGCCTTAACACACACACATCTGCCTCCACATTCCTCAAATGTGCAGTTTTACAGATGTCTTACCTAATATCTACTGCTTTTCACTGGGTAACACACAGCATGTGTAAGTACAGCACACAGAGCACTGTAGGAAATTCACACTCTCAACTCCAGCAATTTTAAAGATGACTTGTAAAAGGCCAGGCTTACAAATGTTTAAACTTAAAATACACTGATAAAGTTCAATGCTCAGTGTGAAAATCCCAGTTCACTACTGCAGGGAGCAGGCATCTTGTGCCTTGAGCTGATCAGAAATCCCCCATCAGCTGCTTTTCACAACCAGTGGTAATTACTTGGAAGAGAAACTTCTTTTCTGTATACCAGAGCAGGATTTCAACTCATACAAGCACATTATTCCCCAGATGATGGGTAAGTGTTGTGTCACATAGTTGTTCTAGTATGGGCCAATAAACTCTTCAAAACTTTGAGGATTTTCAGGGGGAGCATCCCCCTGAAATACGGGTTGTTTTCTCAGTACCACTACTGGAAGATGACTCAGATGCAAAGCTCGTCAGGGCCACATGTATTCAGGTGTATTTCTATGTGCACAATAAATATGTCATGTGATAGGAGTTATCAGTGCGTGTTTGAATATTCTCCTTTAACAGTGGTGAGCAGGTAATGGTTTTGCAGCAACTCAGTACATATGGCTAAATGAGGCATCCATTTAGTCACTTCTGTCACTCTTGAATCACTAACCAAGGGCACACAGGAATTTTTATAAGCCTAAATGAGGCCTATTAGATTTCTCACTTGTCTTCATTCTCTGTAACAAAATAAAGATGCCAGGGAAACAGTCCTAATTTAAGCTTCTATTGACTTTGATGAAGGTTACAAAAACACCTTGAAACAACTGTGTAACTGTGTTACTGGCTCTTCTCAACCACATTACTGAAACAGAACCCCAAACCGACTTCCAAACCCCCAGCAGGTTCCATTTGTGTTCAGTACACACAAGGATTATTCCTGGAATGCAGAACACTCCTTGAAATCTTGTAAAACTGGACAATCATTCACTTCCATGCTTAACAAAAAACCCATCTAAGTAAACAGAGTGAAGGCAAAGTCCTGACATCCCACCACGAATGGAAGCCCCTTGATGGAACTGATCGCCGGAGCAAGGGAAGGAAAGGAACCCCAATGCAGAAATCACACTCTCTGCCCCGTAACAACTCCCTGTCCGATGGGGAAGCCCGTGAGATTTACCAGCGACAAACCGCATATTTCACATTGTTGGAATTTCCAGCTCACTGAGGCAGATTTTTGAGTTGCTGTGAGCAGGAACTTCGGCTAACAAAGCATTAAACGGGAAATTTAGAAACTTCTGATTTCAGCAGCGATCCAGGAGCTGAGTTTGCTGCACGCTCAGGCTGGCTTCCCAAAACTGCCTCGAGCGTGCAGCTACAGCGTGCTGGGACAGAGCAGTGCTAGGAAACGACCTGGATCTCGAGCTGTCTTTCTTACTTTCTCTACGTGACTGATACAGGGAAAGAGCCACTCAGAGCAAGGGGATAGTGCAGGGAAGACGGCGGCAGAGAGGGGCGATGAGACACACCCTGAAGTCCGCGACCTCCGCGATGGCCGAGCTCGGCAGAGCCACGGAGCTGCTCGCAGGGCTGGGCCACGATGCGGGACCGGACCGGCGACAGCTCAGCGACCCTTCCCCGCCATCCCCCCGCGCTCCCGGCCCCTGGCCAGGGCGACACGGCCGCGGTGCAGCGAGCGGCGGGGACTGCGGGATGGCTGGGAAAGAAAGAACCGGGCAGGGAGACGAGGGCTCGGAACTGCAACAACACAACTCGCTGAGCTCCCTCCATCCCTTCCCTCCCCTCCCGTGCAGAGGCGGGCGCCGCTGCCCTGCCAGGCCCGCAGGTAAAGCCACGACCGTCCTGCGCTCCCATTCCCTCCCCACCCCTCCCTTCCCGGGGTTCGGCAGCAGGTCCCGCCGGGCCGGGGCACGCCGTGCCCGCCGCGCCCGCCCACCTGTCGCGGGGGTCGACCCAGCTGGTGGTGCGGCTGCCGTGGTCGATGTAATACACCTTCCCGTCGTAGTCCCGCGCCTCCTCCCAGCCCTCGGGCAGCGGCAGCTCCTTGCGCGGCATGGCCCGCACCGCCGCCCCATGCACCGCGCCGGGGGCCGCGCCGGGGCTCCCCTCCCGCAGCGCTGCGGGGGCCGCGCCGGCCCAGGCGCGCAGGAGGCGCGGCCGCCGTGGCAGCTTCACATGCCGCCCCGGCGGGGCGGGGCCCGCGGGCAGCGCCGGGAGAGGAGTCCCGCCCGCTCACGCCTCCATTTCCTGCTCCGCCGCCGCCCGCGCCGCCAGTCCAGGCAGGCACCGCCCCCGTCGGGGATGGACAGTCCCCATGGACACGGCCCCGCCCTCCATGGACATGGACACGCCTCCAAGGCATGGACACGCCCCCATGGACACGGGCACGCCCCCTCAGGCACAGACACGCCCTCCATAAACACGGGCACGCCCCCTTGGACACGGACGGGCTCCCTTGGACATGGACACGCCCCCTTGGGCGCAGACACGCCCTCCATGGACACGCCCTCATGACATGGACACGCCCCCTATGCTCACGGACACGCCCCCTATGGAGACACTCTCCCTAGATACGTCCATGGACACGCCCTCACCATGGATACGGACACGCCCACGTGGACATGGACACGCCCCCTATGAACTGTCTATGGACACCCTCCATGGATACGCCCCCTTGAATACCCCCCCGCACCGCCTCTCCCAACGGCGGCGCGCCCGAGAGCGCCCCCTGCCGGCGGGGCAGGACGGGCTCAGGCCCCGTGGGGGGATCCCGGGGGATCGGGATTCGGGAATGGGGGCCAGCGCCGGGCGGGACAGCCCGGCCAGGGCCCCGGGGCAGCCGCTGTGAGCGCAGCCAGGCATGTGGGACCAGCGGCTGGGCTCGGCCCCATCGACGGGAAGCACCCGGGCCAGGGCCGGGAGGGGATGCTCCGTGCCCCGGGGACACGGCCATGGAGACAGAGGGGCACATCAGCCCCTCCCCGGCTCTGCGGGCATGAGATGGCCATGACGACGGGGACACTGCCCTCGGGTTCCCCGGCTCAGCTGGGCAGGGCTCTCCACAGGAGCCATCGGAGCAGCCCCCCGGGGTGACTTTGTGTGGGTTCCAGAGGGAAAGCCCGTGGCAGCTGGGTGCGTGGGTAGAGCTCAGAGCATCGAGAGGCCGAGGGATAAGAGGGCAGCACAGCAAGCCCCGGGGACAAGCGGGTGATGGGCCGGGGGATCCCACCCTGAGGACACCGACCCCTTCCCGAGCAGGTACGGAGCGTGGCTCTGGCTCAGCCGCCGTGCAGGATGGAAAGAGCTATGAGGACGTGTCCAGCACAGTCTTCTGCCGCCACATTTCAGGCGTTTAGGCTTGAACAGCCAGCCCATGACACAATGTCACGACAGGAGATCCTGCAAGCACGCCATGAGGCTGTGAGCTGCGGCGGGAGCGGAGTTCTGTGTGAGGCAGCGCCTTCCCCCGGGAGCACCAGCCGACGCCGCATTCCCACCGTCACGGGTGGGGGAAAACCAAAAAGTTTTGTCGAGCTGCACTATTGAAACAGCAGAATGGAGCAGGGATCCCTGCCAAGCACAGCGGTGGAAAAGGAAACTGGAGGATGGGAAGAGGGGGGAGCCCCGAGGGGCTGGAGAGGAAAAGTAAAAGTGAAAAAGACAATTAGAAATAACGTCTTATTTTTGGTGCCAGATTTTGAGGGTAAGATAACTTCTATCAGGCTTTCTGACAACCTGCTGGGAGTCAGAAGTGTGAATTCTCCAGAGGCCGAAGCAGAATGCAGGAGCAGTTGGCTGATGAAGTGGTTGAGCAGGGAAGAAAATGAAGACAAGTAAAACTGAAAGTGAGGCATTTGGAAAATAGCCTGATTTAACCCCATTTTATCTGAAGCCAGGCTTGGAGGGGGCCACTAAACGTGCTGCTTTTCTGAACAGGGCCATACACGAGGCTTTCAAGTTAATAATAAACCAAGAATAAGGGGATAAACACTCTGTCCAGAGCTCTGAGCGAGGCTTGTGGTTTCTTTTGGAAGGGCAGGCTGGGAGCACTGGGAGCACTGGGAGCAGCGTCGCTCCAGCGAGCACAGCCCGGGACCGTCGGGAGCCCTGGGCTCACCCAGCGATGTGCAGGGGATTTCTGCAGGGCACTGGAGTAGTCCCTGCCGCTGTCATTTTCTCTTTTCTGCTTTAATCTCCTGGATAACGGTGTTTCTTTCATAAAACACTCAGCAAAGTGCTTAAGACATTTCAAAGGAGAGACTGGAAAAACAGGAATAAACCCCAGCAACAACCAATGTTTTAAAATTACCAGAGAAGAAGCAAATAAAAAAGTGATAACCAGTGACTGTGTATTTTCATGGTCCTGTGTTTGTGGTCTTATGTTCAAGTACAGAGATACTTGCACTAGGCATGTTTATTTTCAGGTGTTTTTTCAAATTTTCAGGGCATGTGTAGATCATACAGCAAAAGGCTGTATGTAAAGAAGCTTTTGAAATAAAGAACCTTTTCCTGGTATCAATTGTGTTTCTGAAGAAAGTAATCGTGTAATTTCTTTTAAGATAATTGCTTTTGAACTGAATACCTCAGAAAATATTTGCAGGTAGTTCTGACTCAAGTCAAAAGATCTTATTTTTCCTCACCTCTTTATTCATTAACTCAGAAAAACACCCCTGCCATTGAACCATATAAATTTATAAATATAATCAGGAATGTGCATATGGTAACTTACTCCCTTTTACCACTTACACTCACAACAAAAGAATTCAGTGTTATCAGAGTATGTTTGAACGGTAAAGCAATAAACAAACAGGTGATTGTTTTCTCAGGAGCAAAGAAAGGGAAGGTTTGGTTCATAGGTAAGCGCTCAGCTATGTGAAAAGGAAGAACAGGGCAGAGGCCAAAGTCTGCAGATACGTCTTTTTTTTGCCCTGGAGTCAACATCTCCAGCATCATCTCATGTGCTTCATACCCCCGTCCCACCAGAGTCCACAACGGGCCAGGCAACAAACTGCTCAGGAATTTTCTGCTGGTGGGTTCTGTTTTGGAGAAGCTAGTTCCTTGCTGCTCAGGATTTTTTTTCCCTAATACATTCAAAAGTCTGTAATTTTGTACTTGACACTTAAAGCTCTATTCTAATTGGCTGAAAACAAGAAAACGAATTCAAAGGTGACTATTGTCCTCTTACTGAATACTTTCTAATAGCTGAACTGAAATAGGAGGGAAAATGGGTTTAAATTCAATTGCCAGGAAACAATTTCATTTACCCCAAATACCACATTTTGTTTAAAACCTCCAGCCTTGTTCAACTTGAAACAATCATGTTATTTCTTTGGAGAGCTCCCTTACCCTTCCAGAAAGCCTCTTTCCCATTCTGCCCCCCCCCCCCCCCCCAAAAAAAAAAAAAGTATATGTCAATTTTTTTTCAGTTTTCAAACAGAATTTTATTTTTATAAAATGGTCAAAACCAGGTTTGGAAAGATGGAACATATCATTGTGGAAGCAACTTGAAGCCTTCCTGCTTTCAGAAGCTGTTTCCAACCTGGCAGGAAGAGCCGAGGTGCCCACGAGGCAGGGAAGAGTGCACACAACCTGCTGTACTTTCCAGCCCCAACATGAAAGGCACTTTCTGCAAACATTGGCAGAGCCACTTCATTGTTTTATTTCAAACTAGTCCTTAAAAGACCCATTGCTGGAGGCCTTAAAAAAAAAACGGGCAGCTGATATCCGCAAAGCCATCCTGTTGCTCTGGCAGGTGTTGGCTGCACCTTGCCCGGTGTCCTGCCGGTCCTGGCACCTCTCGTTCCAGACAGGGCATCTGTCACTCTGTTCTGTGCATAGGCAGCGTGGGGCTCGGTGCTTCCTCACACACCGTGCCGTGTAGCCCAGGTGGGATGTGAGAAGAGAGTCTCAGGTTCCTCTAGCAAGGGGATTGAATAGGACCTGTGCAGCAAGTTGGGTTTTCCAGTACCAAGAAGTCTTCTGATGTTCTGGCCTCTCACAAGAGGGTTGTAAGAGGTATGTGATTAGTTGGTTCATGAAACAAGGTGCAACAGAATCACAGATTCATTGAGGTTAGAAAACATCTTTAAGATAGTCAAGTCCCCAGTTGTGGGGCCACCACACAGAGCTGCTATGACCCAGGATGAGATATGGTAGTCTGCAGGACTGTCCCCAGCCACTGCTGAATCAGGGTTCTGCTGAGTCACAGGCCAATATTTACACCAGTGCAAATGTTCTGGCCATCCCCTGCCACAGGCAAGGCTGACTCTAACACAGCAGCATCATTAACCCCCAAAGGCAGGAAACCCTATGTCAGCCCAGCTCTGCTCAGAAGAACAGGATCCATCTGTGACAGTTCTTGTGGTTCCTGGGGCTGTCAGGGCTGCCACAATCACGTCACTTGGCCATGGGTTTGCTCTGTGCCGCCTTCCCAATCCTTGGCACTTTGTACACCTGCATCAAAGATCTTTATCATTCAGCAAACAAGCCTGCAGTGAGGGAATAAATTCCTAACTATGACCTTTGGGTGACCTGAGGGGTTTTTTTCACCACAAACAAAACAAGTTTTGGATTTTTCCCCCCAAACAACCCTTATCTCTGTTGTTTTATTAGACCCTTGTGGGCCCACTGGAAGCACTGCAATTGTCTCTTGATATTGCTGCAAAGGTTGGGCATCTGTTTTCCCTGAATGGGTGGATATGTCTTGCAACACACACTAGGAGCTGAATGTGTGTCTTCCACATATAATAGGGAGCTGCTTCACCTAACTGGGGGAGCACTCAAGTGAAACTGGAGCAGTTCTCATAGCAGTGAGAGTCTGCAATCTCACCATGAACCCCTGCGCCAATCCCCCCACACCCAGATGTCCCCTAAAGGGCATCACCATTTGGAACCTACCACCCAGCTGTCAACCCAGCTGCTCATGTGGGGCTGTGCTGAGGACATGGTGTTAGCACTGAGCTCCTCAAGATCTGCCCTTGGCAGCCACCCTGGTGCTGTGGATGGGAGTGAGGAATGAGGCCAGTCACCCTCAGTTATAAGAGTTTAAAAATAGCTTAAAAATTTCCATCAACCTGTCATAGAGAACACATATGACAGAAAAATCAATTGGTTTGTTATCAAATGTTGTTTTCACTGGCCCATTATTTGCTCAGAAGTTAGGGGGAGCTCCTCCCACAAGCAGGTTTCTCCTGGTCATGTGTCAGCTCCCCAGCCAGAGCACCTCACGTTTTTGCCCTGAAAACAGGAACTTTGGCATTACTGCCAGCATGATGTGTGGCCCTCAAACCAAGACTCACCTCCAATCCTGTGTGGGTGTCCTACAGCAGCAGAATGGGGCTCTGGGATGTGCACAGGACACGGCATGGCCAGAGTGCATATCCAGTGTGACAAGTGCCCTTAGCTGCACACAACAGCCTTCCATGTGTGTGTCCACGTGCACTGATACCCCTAGTGGACCTTGAGCTGTAAAAGCACCTCAGTACACGGCCAAAACGATCTGTGAAACACCCCTGCAGATTGGAGCTGCAGAGGCACTGCTGGGGCAGCAACATGTGCCTGACTCAGGGCAAGGGGAGCAAAAGCTATTTAGTTTTGCCAGCGTGCATTATGTTCTCAACTTGAGAGATGGGATTTTTGTATTGAGGCTGATTTTACACTATGGTAGTGACAACAGGGCACTGCAGGTGGGATTTCTGTGGTCTAGCAAAGCGCTGTGAAACCTCTGCCTCTTGTTAGTGTTAACTAGCAGTTTCAGTGCCCCACCTGGGCACAGCAGCTGGTAGTGCTGAATGGGGAAGGGACAGGTGCCACCATCTCTCCAAGTGGGAAGTGGCTGGGCAAGGGACGCCGAGGCTGATCTCATGACCAGACTGCTGCTCTGCAAGTTGGCAGTGGGACAGGAGCCAGGTGCCTTGGCAGTCTGTTCTGCTGCCTCTGCGGTCTGTCCAGTGACATGTCTGCAACTGCCAAGTGCAGGAGCAGCACAGGGACCTGCCCTCCAAGGGCTGCCATTGCTATTGGTGGCATGGCAGGTTCCAAAGGGGACAAGACCACTTGTACCAGCGAAGGACAAGGTGAAGGCAGAAGCAAGTTCCCTAAGGCTTTCCCTTCCCACCTACATACATCACACCTGCTCAGCATCGTGCTGTTTTGGTCAGATGTGAACTTGAATCTGGCACTCAAAGGCTGATGAGGGGGTGCTGATACCCACAGCGCTGCAGGGATTTATCCCTGTGCAATGCAGGGCCAGGAGCAAAGGCTGAGTGGCTGTGGGGCAGTGCAGCAGTGATGCTGTGGCTGGATGAATGTGTGACTACAGCCCTGAGGAGGCAGAGCTTCGCTCCTGTCCACACACAGCAGCTCACAGCTGCAGCAGCAAAGAGAGGGAAAAAGCACCCCAAACAACCCCCACTCAGTCATGGTACCATATAAATCAGAGATACTAAAAGCAACTGTTTATTTAAAGCAGCTTAGTTTCACTTTGAAAATACTTAACAAGAGGCAGAACTCCAAGGACCACTTATTCCACCCATTAGTAATCCAAATGCTGCTCTGTAGCTGCTGCTCATCCCCACATGACTGAACACAGCACTGAGCCTTCCCAGCAGGGTGGTTATTACCTTCCTTTCCTCTTGGGGCCCCCAAACCACTCCTGAGAAGCCAGGGGAGGCCTGTGACCACAGGCACAGTAGCATTTCTCTCCTGCCCATGGTACAAGGGTGGCTGGTGGTACCTGTCACACCTCAGACCAGGTACTGGTGGCAAACTGAGGTGGGTCCAACAGCCAAAAGATCTGCCAGGCTGCTCCTGCCAGGGCCTGCAGGGTCTGCGGCAGCAGGTGAGGTGAGGGGTGGCCAGTGGGGCTGGTGGAGGCACAAACGCAAATCTGGCACAACAGACCCACTTCCTCAAGCAAACAGGCATGGATTTTAAATCACAGCGAGTTCTGCAGTTACATTATCTGATGGCAAATATGACCAAGTATACAATACGTTCCCCTTAGCTGTGTCAAACCTTCAGGAGAGTAAGGGGGCTGTGCTTCCTGTGCTGGGGTGGGTGAGAGCTGCTGTGGTGCCCAGTGGTGCCTGGCAGTGCCCCGCAGCCTTGCTCTGTGCCCAGCAGTTTTGGTCAGTGCCCAGCTAGGAGGAGTGAAGGCTGGCACAGCTGCAGCTGGGCTGGGCTCACAGATGGGAGTTGGGGATCCTGGTCACCCCCCAGCTGAAGCTGCCCCATGTGAGGCTCAGTGCAGCAGCACCTCACCTTGAGTTTGTGTGAAGAGCAGCATGGCACAGTGAGCCCTCTGCCAACTGCCTCAGCAGGGACTTGGTGACAAAGAAAAGGCCTTCATGGTCTTTGGTCATTCCTGGTGTGACCTGCATTCAACCTGCATGGGAAGAAAATCTGGACCAAGAAAGACTTACATTCTCTGGACCAGGATCAGGCAAGTGAGCACAAAAATGAATATGGACAAATCCTTGGTGCTGATGGCACTGCCAGGCTGTTCCCTGCTGGCTGTGAAGTGTCATTGCAGTTGGGGGTGGTTCTGGGCAGAGAGGCTGATAAACCTCAGGGTCCTCGACATTTCAGGGGACAGGCTGGAGAAAGGGGCTGGTGGGAGCCTTGTGAAGGTCAGCAAAGGGAAGTTCAGGGTCCTGAACCTGGAAAGGAACAACCCCAAGCACCACTACAAGCTGGAGGCCACCCAGCTGTAAAGGAGCTTTCTAGAAAAGAACGTGGGGGACAACAAGTCGGCCATGAGCCAGCAGTGTTTTTGCAGCAGAGCAGGCCAGCAGCATCTTGGGTTGATTTGGCAGGGCATCACCAGAGAGCTGAGGAGGTGTCCCTTCCCCTCTGCTCTGCACCAGTGAGGCACAGCTGGAGTGCTGGGTCTGGTTCTGAGTGATCTGTGTAAGACAGACATGGACTTATTGGAGAGAGTCTGGCTGAAGGCATTAAGATGAAAAAAGGACTGGAGCATCTGCAACAGGAGGAGAGGCTGAGTGAGCTGAGACTGTTCTGAAGGGAGGTGGCTCAGGGGTGATCTTATCAGAGTGTACAAGTATCTGAAGGGAGGAATAATCCTGACAAGGCAGCCAGGGTTGTCTCACTGGTGTCCAGTGACAGGACAAGGGGCAAAGGCAGAAATACAGAGAATTCTGGTTAAACATAAGAAATACCAATTTTACTGTGAGGGTGACTGAGCACTGGAACAGGTTTATGTCTCTATTGTTGAAGATACACTAACTCAGCTGGAGATGCTCTTAACATGGGACTCTCTGAAACCAAAGAAAGGAGCTGGGCTTCAAGCACTCCACCCACATCACCATCTCCTTTTCAATAAGTACCCTGTGCTGTGTAAGGAAAGTGGGAAACCTCTCCTCTCAGGTGTTTTGTCCCAAGGTTTTTAATGACCTGCCTTCCCTACCTGAGCAGAGACCAAGGAATTAAGATGAGGATGTCTTCTAAAAGATCCCTACAGTCCTCAGAGGCAAATAAGAATCTGTTTATTATCCCTAGAAAACCTCTGACAGATGAAAAAATCTGATTTATAAGGAAGAACCTATTGAGTCACTGACTATTGCAGGCCACTTAAAATTAGATAGTTGTATTACTGATTTAATGCACTAATATTTCTTAATATTTTACTTTCATTTACTTATTTACTTATGGCTGCAGTTAATAGAGTTTGAGGAGCAAGAGGTATTTGACACAGTCACAAGGCCTGGGCTTTAGCAGTGCAGGCAGTGGTACAACCCACACAGTTTTTCTGGCTGATTTCTTTTTGTATGCAACCACCAAGTTAGACTAAAGCCTGCCAGAAGCTGTCATCTAAAGATGTAAAACTTCTGTAAATACAATTTCTTCAATAGCAATGCTGCTGAGCTGCTGTAGCAGAGCCCAGATAGTCTTACAGAGCACTGCCTGCCACCTTCTGTACTCATGATGCCTTTACTGCCACTTCCATTGTAAATCCTATTTGTTAGAGATTTATAAATTGGCTGCATTCATTTGCTTGTCTGAAAGTTGGTACATGGCTCTCTCCCATGGTGTTTTTACCACATTTTACTTTATTACTCGCTTTTTTTTTCATCCTTGGCTCAGAGGCACCACAGAAGTAGCCTGACTAACCATTAAATCCTTCCAAGATGCTGCACAAATATTTTAATGAACAAGGAGGTGAGAAGATGTCAAACCTGTTCCATCAGAAACATGTTTTTAAGAGCAACATCCCCCTCCTGCTGCAGGAAGCTTTGGCAGGACTGGTGGCATGTGCTGGGCTGCAGGTGAGCTGAAGCTCATGGTGGGTACCAGACTGACTCTTGCCTTGGCACCAAGCTCACGTTCCCCAGGTTAGAGGTGGCTCCTGGGGCTGGTAGTAGCAGAGGTTGGCCAGCCTGCAGCATGCAGGGTGCTGGCAGGCAGCCCCTCAAACTGTGGGGGAGAGGCTGGCAGGATTGAGTCCCTGCCTTCTCTGCCAAGCTTTTTCCTTTCTGGAAATCTGTCTGTATGTCTGACTTGTGTGCCTGAGCACATCCCCCCGGTGATTCCACTGCTGTGTTTTCACTTGTGTTTGGTGATCGTGGTGGGGAGGCTGAGTTGACACAGGGAGCTCTTGTCCAGCTGAAATTAAAACTACCAACTTAGCCCATGGGTGTGAGGGTGCTGCAAAGCACCCTGTGGTGACTGTTGTGTGACAAAGTCTTACCTGTTCTCCCTACTAGCTCAGGTAATCACCTGCCAGGTGTTGCTGTAGGCACAACACAGCTCATAACCACAACTCCAGTTGTGCCCAGCACTGCTGTGCTGTGTTAGGCAGGAGCAGAGAAAGCTTTATCAACGTAGGGGAGTTGGTGCTTTGACACTGGCAATGGTAGTTGCATTTCTAGAGTTCTTGGTTGTGTTCAAGCATTGCATAACACTGTTCGTTAGAGAGAGACAGACATACAGGGTAAGGTTTTGTTGACCTAAACAAGCAGTTTTACAGCATATAAATATATGTTTGTATATTGATCCAACCAACAGCAGAGCCTTCAGAGACAGACCCTGCCCAGCAGAGCCATCTATTAGAGCCCACACTCCCTCACTCTTTTCCATAGGCTGACTGGTTGTAAGGCTGTAAGTTCTTGTTGCTAATTCAGAGATCTGCAGAGTAAACCCTCTTAGCAGCTGTGACAGCAACTGTGCTGTGGTGGATGCCGACCCTGCTCTGGACAGAGCAGCCCTCAGCACTTGGTGCCACAGAGGCAGAGAAGTGAGTTTGATTCCAGACGAGTTTCAAATGCAGTAAGTAATGTTTAAACTAGGTAATCCTTGTAAATAAGAAACTTTCATACTGCAGGCTATACCTGAAGAGTTTGGGAAGGAATTTTCCTTGTTGGCAGAAAAGCTCAGAGGCAGCTCAGAGGCAGAGGGGTCCCCATCTCATTACACCCTTTTGCTAAAGCCAAGGTGACTGACACACTCTACATTGGGCTAGTAAAGCCCCATTTCCACATTCAGAATTTCCCAGGGATATTTATTCTTAATTCCTCTTTGAAGAAGAAACTAAAGTTATAGAAGGCCTGATAAATTCTATATTTCCTGAGATTAAGGGCCCTGTGCTTTACATTTGGATGGGGTAGGACTTGTAAAGCCATCCTGCTTTAGTTTGTAAAGTGTGACCTCACCGTGAACAGACAGTTAAAACAAAGGCCACCTGAGTACAAGACTGACCTTCACATGGGGTCCTCATGCAAGATCACCAGAGGAACAGAGGACAGTAGGATACAGTGACAGAACTTTGCCTTTCAAGTTTTCTAGTGCTGTACCCTTAAAGCTGCATGTTGAACATATCCCTATGTTTGACCATGACTGAGTGCTTCAGAACTGTTTGAGACACTGCTGGCAACAGGGTCAACCTGATAGAAATTATAGCACAAAGCAGTTAATGCAAATTATTCAATGGCATTTAATCCTGATATGGTTTTCTTGGATTCCCAAGGAAGACTGATGCTTCTTTGGCAGGAAACTGGACCAACAAACATGAAGAGCCTTGGAAGGAGGTGTTTTGTTCAGGTGAGATGAGAGATGAACCTGTTATTGGCACAGTGTTTCTGGCAGGAAACTTCTGAGAGGCTGCATTACTCAAGGGGTGGGAGGTGAAAACTAGCAGTGCCAGAACCAGGCTCCCAAGCAGCCACTGAGAGTTCTCAGAGCCCAGCCTGCGAGCTTGTGTCAGCCACTGCACTACAGGTATGACAAGTGGGCATGGTCTTAAACTCTGCCAGGGCAGGTTTAGGTTGGATATTAGGAAGAAATTCTTTACAGAGAGGGTGGTCAGGCATTGGAACGGGCTGCCCAGGGAAGTGGTGGATTCCCCAGCTCCAGAGGTTTTTAAGACAAGACTGGATGTGGTACTTAGTGCCATGGTCTAGTAGCTGCTGTGGTAGAGGATCAAGGGTTGGGCTTGATGATCGCAGAGGTATTTTCCAACCTGGCTGATTCTATGAAAAAAAAAGGGGGTCTAAATGCTTCCTTCTCCTCATTTGTTCCCATGAGAGTGTTGTGGATCCACTGGTGTGGCCCAGATTTAGGAGGAGTGTCTGTGTGTGCCTTTATTTGGGGCACACTGAGACCCCCAAGGAAGGCTGACAGGGCACTGCTGGGGACTGGCATGGACAAGGCAGTGCCAGGAGGCACAGACTGGTATCTGTGGGCATCATGAGCAGAACAGCCAAAATGCCATGGAGTGCCACCTTGAGAGGCTCAACACCTGTGGTGGTGAGGAGCAGGGTGTGCTGAGATACACCTACACCCACAGCCAGTCCAGGCTTTGGGCTCAGTCAGGAAACAAAACGGCTGTTTTTTAAAGCTGAAATGCAGGGTTATAAATACCCAATTCCTTCAGTTACAGCAATCCAACAGGAAAAAGGAAATGTAGTCTAATGTTGATTCTCCATCTGGTTTTAGCATCAAACAGAAACCTTTTCTTAGATTCCTGCTCTTTCTGCGAAATATTCAGCTTACAGTTGAGTTAGGAGGGCAAACCTGCATTTGTAGCTCTTGGGCTGGCCTGAGCTCATGCACTGTGCCATCCCCCAGCCAGGAGCACCTCCCAGGCTGTGTCCCTTCATGGCTGCCCTCGGCCAGTCCTGATCACAGCACTGTTGGGGACACAGCCACAATGCCACTGTTAAAGCCAACACTTAACTACTTCCTCATAAGAAGAATCCAGTTCATCTCCTTGGCATTGCTTTAGGTTAATCATCTCTTCCATATGGAAACGTGCAGCAGGGAGGAGAGGGGACATGAAAGAGCTTTGAGAAGAACAGGAGATACCAATTTGAGGGGGGTGAGAAAAGGGAGGGTTGTAGAAAGGGAAAAGGAGGAAGAGATTCCTCAAGAAGCAGGGGACCACCAGAGAGCAGGCCATGGCCACACCAGTCCAGTTATCTCTCCCATTGTTAAGTGAAACCTCTTCAGTATGGCCTCTAACAATGAGATGTTTTTCCCACACATGAGAGAATCTAGCTCTTTTGTCATAATTACAAAAATACAGTGCTTGTTCCAATCAGTTTGTGCACCAAACCCTCTCAACTGCAAGAAAAAATCCATCTCAACAAATGACTGCAGCAGATTACCAGTACAGGGCCAGGTAATGCAGAATACTGTGATCATGGAAGGTGCCTCCACCTTGTCATTTCATCTTTTATACCTGCATTAAAAAATAAAAAATAACAGCACCTCCTTAAGAGGTTTCACTTGTAAAGAACAGACTGGTAATGTAACAGCACTTCAAGCCCAACAGCACAGAAAAACACCTGCAGTGAAGGACAACCAGGACTTCACCTGAAAATGCAACCAGACTCCTCCTTCAGAGGATGAGTAACAGGGCTGGGGGTTCCTGTGGGTGCACTACATAGGGGGAACACGTAGGTGTAACCCCCAGTCAGAAGGGGGTGGCTCTTGTTTGCACAGCAAAAATTAGATGTGCTTTCTGAGTGCTCCAGGTGTTACACAACACAGGCACTGAACGGTTCGGCTTTAAAAATGCCCTGGAGTGAATTAATGCCCATAATCAACTCAAGCATCTCTGTCGGTATCATGAATCATTAAAAACCTCATTTCCAACCCCAAAAGCAACACTGTTCTTGAAATTAAGTAGAGCTCCCTTGCTACATACTTAAATGAGATAAAAGTGGCAGGACTCTGGTTGATGGATGGCTCCCTTTTATCATCACCAGGAGTGACTGTTTGCTTAGGAGAGAGTCTTTGATCTTACCTCCCATTTTTAAATGTGGCAGAAGTAAGCAATCTCCCAAAGAAGACAGATTTCATGGAGACTTCCTGGCTCACAGCACAGCTTTCCATGTTCCACTTAATATTATCTTACTACTTTTTCAAACTGTTTGGAGGTTACTTTAGTGCAATTAAACTAATTCCAGGATTGAAACATGGCAGTTTGAGGGTTGCTAGTTGTGAGGTGCAGAGAGGGAATTTCTAAAGCATTTACCAGCTTTCTCCTGTGTTCTAAGCAGAGTTTTGGGTTATGTCTACATAGGACTTTGCTTGCCCAGAGATGAAAGGACCAGCCCTCTGCAGAATCCATGAAGCAATAAGAAGTAATTTCCATATATAAGATGCTGTGTGCATTAGATGACAGTCAGACATGAATCACTTTTACAGGATTTTTGCAATGGAAGACAAGTAATTCACAGGAGTTTTAGAGACTTTATTTATGTATAAACAATTTAAACACTTTGCCATAAATTATCTTTGCCTGTCTCTAGTCTTTGCTTAGCAGCAAATTAAAATTAATATAAAAACTCAATGAACAATTCATACATGTATATTACAAAAAAGTTCTTGTACCAAAGTTCTTATTAGACTTTTTTTCCTTTTTTTTTTTTTTTTTTAGTGGTGACCGTAATGTGATTGTCTCAGTTTCTCGACCAAACAAACACACTAATAATTTTTAAATCTGAAACAGTGATTGTGCCTTCTGGCTGATGTATGTACAGGGTGATCTGACGTGGTGCCCATTTGCAATAGTGTAACACAATGCCCACAGCTCTACTGGAACTGATACCAACAAACTACTGAATCTAAACAGACTACACCCTGTAACTGTGTTATACTGTCCACAATGGAAATCTTCAAAGACAAACAGAGTATGAAATTTATCTGTAGTGATTTATAGCCACCATTTTGAATGTAACTTTACACTCTGCCCTCTTTGAATAAGTTAAGCTTCAGGCCAGACAAGTGGAGGGTCAGAGTGCAAGTGTGGTTTTGTTACTTTTAAATATATTTTCCTTTCCTATTTCCAGTGCGCTCTCACTTGCATTCCATTTGTCCTCCAGTTGCTACACACAAATCACCCCAAAGTCATGTTTTAAATGCACCTGTATTTTGCTTTAAATGAAAACCTCTTGGATATTTATCAAACAAGCAGTCTGAATCATCTGTGTTTCATCAGCTGGTTAGTGAAAGTGGCCCACTTGGATTTCTTAGTTTGCTCACGTGTGAATGGAGTGAGGTAATACAATACGAGGCCTTCTTTTTGTTTTTCTTTAGACCCAGAACAAGTGGGTAATATTTCAGGGGTACTTTTTAATTTGTACGGTTAGAGTTTTCAGTCTGGCTTTAGTCCACTTCAGGATGTGGTTTTTAATCCCTTGAACAGTAGCATTTAACTCAAAAAATATGAGCTTTTTTGCCACTTACTATCCCAGAGTAGCTCAGCCTAGTGCCCCCATTTAGGTCTTCATCTCCTTAGGAGAGGAGATAACAGTTGCGACTACTGATTCATCCAGCAAAGGATGACAGCAGGTTAATTTGTTACCTCTTTCCCATTTCATTCTGTCTTAAAAACTGGATGTTGCTGCTACTGTCTGCTAGCTCTGGGTACTGCTCCACGGGCAGGACATAATATCCCTCGTAACCTTGAACCCTTCCCGTGTTCAGGAGCTGCTGCCTCTCTCCGTCTGTCCATACCCGGCTGCCCTCTCGGCCGTCCCGTGCCCTCTGCTGCTCCCTGGCCCAGGCCGAGCCCAGGGCTCGCTGCCGAGCCTGGTCCAACACTCGCGCCTTCTCCTCGTCCAGCGTGTCGGGGCTCAGTCCGTAGCGGATGCTGATCAGCAGGGTGGAATACTGAAACTCAATATTGGTAAACCTTCGAGTCCTGCCGTTGACAAGGAGCGTGGGCTGGGACACGGTGACGTTGATGCCGCTGTCCAGGACCTTCCTCCCGCTGGTCATGGCGAGGGTGACGAGGTCGCTGTCGGCCGAGCCGATCTTCACGAAGTAGTGGGTGTCCCTGCCCTCGATGCTGTAGTGCATCTTCTCCAGGTAGTGAGCGCTGTTGAGCACAGAGGCGATTTTCCTGCTGTCGTCCGTGGCTATGCTGGAAACGCCCGTGGTCACACGGCCCTCCTTCACGGCAAACATGATTCCCTTCCCAATGATGGGAGTGGTCGTTGCGAACCAGTGACCTGCTTTTTCTCTAATACTGGCATGTAATCTTTTGGATATGACCTGTCCCTCGAGCGCCATGAAAGCCTGGTTGTGCCTTTCAGTCGTCTGCTGCACTCCTGTAATCAGCTGGGGAAAGCAAAACAAAAGAAAGAAAAAAACCACCAAAGAAGATACAGATCTGAACATATTCCTTTCAGAGACTGATAATGATCTTTGCTTTGCTTTTTTAAGGAAAGCTATGCAGTGACAAATTCCTCTCTATGGAAAGACCACCCTCAGTTACCCATCCTTATACATATCCTGTTCAGAATCAGGTATTAAATACTCATTCAGCAAATGATTTTGCCTTCTGTAAAACTAAATAAAATACTTCTCATCATCCTTCATAACATCTATGTACCACACATTTCAATTCTGGCAAATTTTATAGTGTCTAGTACAAGAATAAGAAAGACCCAAGTCTAGAGCAATTTTAATCAGAGCTGAAAACAAACAGAATGAATGTATTGAAAGGTGGCATTTAACTTCTGAACACTTTGGCCCAGAGATTTCAACCAGTATATATAAATAAAATGTTTGTGAATGTAAGGTTTTTTGAAAATAGATAAAATTTGGACTCAAAAGGAATTCCTGAAGAGGGGATTTAGACTCTCAAATGAGTTAGAAGCCTGTGAAAGTGACATGTTCAGGTTTGTACAATCATTTCTATTGTATTACCACAAAGATGAAGTAAGCCTAGCAAAGACTAAGTTTGGAATTGGCCTAGTACTCTTCTTAAGTTTATTAAATGGGTTGTCTTTTATTATAAAGGACAAAAACAGTACACCCAGGTGGCCCACAAGGCCAAGGGGATCCTGGCCTAGATCCAAACTAGCGTGGCCAGCAGGCCCAGGGCAGTGACCCTTCCCCTGGACTCTGCCTTGGGGAGGCCACACCTTGAGTGTTGTGTTCAGTTCTGGGCCCCTCAGTTGAGGAAAGAGATTGAGGGGCTGGAGCGGGGCCAGAGAAGAGCAGCGAGGCTGGAGAAGGGACTGGAGCACAAGTGCTGTGGGGAGAGGCTGAGGGAGCTGGGGGTGTTTAGCCTGGAGAAGAGGAGGCTCAGAGGTGACCTCAGCACTGTCTGGAACTGCCTGAAGGGAAGTTGTGGCCAGGTGGGGGTTGGTCTCTTCTCCCAGGCACTCAGCAATAGGACAAGGGGGCACGATGGGCTCAAGCTCTGCCAGGGGAAATTGAAGTTGGAGATCAGAAACAAATTCTTTGCAGAGAGAGTGCTCAGGCATTGGAATGGGCTGCCCAGAGAGGGGGTGGATTCCCCATCCCTGGAGGTTTTTCAGCTGAGCTTGGCCGTGGCACTGAGTGCCATGATCTGGTAAAGGGACTGGAGTTGGACCAAGGGTTGGACTTGATGATCTTGCAGGTCTTTTCCAACCCAATCCATTCTATGATTCTATGATTCTATGAAAACATGTACCATGGTCCACCTTTAACCTGACAAGTACTGAAGTTAACTGGAGTAGCAATTCAGAGCCTCTAACTAGGAAAATGACAAAAAATGATAAGAAATCCTCTTACAGGGTGAGAAGTAGAACCTGTTTTTAACCAGTATAAGCACCAACCTAAGTTTAGTGCAACACATATGTTATTAGGATGGTTTTACCAAAGGTACAACAGATGATAAATTACCCTGACAAACTCTCCCTTTGTCATTGCTAATCAAGTTAATCGAGTTACAACTTGTTAATCAAGGAATAACTCAATAAAAGACAAACTAATGACATTGTAATTATGATAACAACGAAGGCTGGCAAGAAAGGCAAATGTTCATTAGTATAAAAACTAGCTATACTCACTTCATTTTACAGTGAATTAAATACTTGGCCTTCTGCTGTAACTACAGAAAAGGCAGCAATTCTATCCACAGAGTGGGGCAAATTTATCAAAAAAAGTAACTTGATATTTCTGCCTACCTGTCCATTTTCACATGCTTGACTCTCAGACAGCTCGTAGGGCGGTGACACAAAGTACATTTTTGCTCTAGGGAAACCAGGAATAATGTTGCTAAGCTGAAATCCAAACATCACCAACCAGCTTTTGACATCTAAGAGTTAAAATAAAGCAGGAAAGTGAGAAACAAATGTGTGTAACAAATAGAGGAAATAAGAAAAAGAATAGTAAGAAATCCGCCCTTGACATCCTTAATTTCAAGTAGCAACCAAAGGCACAATTAATATTACACTGTGGAACTTTATGGAATTGTAGCAGCCATGAACAGGCACAGTATAAAATCCTTGAGATTTATCCTAAATACCCCATCAGGGATATACCACCTCTTTCATTCTTTTTCCATCATAGCACATGGATTATCCAAACATTTTCTGGTTTGTAGTACTTGTTCCGTTCCATCTCTGACACCTTCTGATGTGGCTACTGTAACCTATAACTGTATTGTAAAATGATATTTTATTAGGTTAACACTTTGAAAACATTTGCAAAGTCCTTTGGGGAAATACATGGCTTCTCTTCTGTGTCCTAGTTCTATCAGCTGTCGTCGGGTCTCAGGAGGCTCCATTAAAAGCAGTGAGAAGCTAGACTTGTAAATCAGATGTCTAAATTTAGGCACCAAGAATATCCTCCCCATCCCTCCAGGGAACGCAGGAGCTGCACTGGGAGGGTCATAGCTCAGCTCTGAGGTGAGCTTTGGCAAGTTCCAGCTGTGGCTTCCACCAGGAAAACTGTCTTCAGATCTACCTGAAAAAGCTAAGGAACTACATTAATAACAGTAATTCTCCCTCAGCAGGTATTAAGAACTAATGATGTATTTTAGTTACCCAAATGATGTTTTTAACAAAAAAAGAAAAGAGTCCATGACCCTGTTTTACATTTCCCATTCCTGATTCATGACCGTTTTTGTTTAAAAATCTTTCCTATCTTTTCCAGTGGCCATCTCTCCTTGCTGGCCCACACTGGCTCCTAATGTTGCAGCTTCTTCCTGTGAGCTGAGCTGTTGCAAAGCCTGTTTTCCCCAAAAGTCTTCTTTTCTTAGCCATTCTGACTCTAAAATAAGTAGTAAAATATTCTACCTCTGCGATGGTGTCTGTATCTGTCTCCCATCATGCAGTGACTCCTGTATTTTTCCTGCACCTTTAGACAGCACAGGGTCACTGCTCCTTTTAAGGCTTCAATTTATTTTATAGTTAAATGGTATCTCCCAAACAATTCACTTCAGCTGCCCTAATTCCACAAAAACCAGAAGAGGACCTATATACAAAGTAGTCACTAATGTGCTTTGCAGCACTACACTTGCTACAGGAATTCCTTTTCAGCAAAGCCTGTGAAAAAAGCAGTGTCAGGGGTTAACAGTAAGAATGGATTGGAGGGGAGATGTTTCTGGGGTTTTTTTTGTTCTCTGGGATTTTTAAACTATGACAGCATAGGTGCCACCATCATCCCTTCTTGTGCAAGATAATCTGTTTAGTCCATACAGCAACAAATATTTGCATCATTGATGAAATATTTTTATCAACTACAAGGTGTGTGTTGTCCCAAAATGCAATTTATCTTTCTAGATCTCCTCCAGTGGATGGAAAAATTAAATTAATGCAATTTCAGAATGTAGCAAAATGCAGTAAGGTGATGCTGAAAATTTCAATCAAACAGGGGTGGATGAAAATAGGCATGTTGTTGAATTTAGGACAACAGAATTTGATCCCAAGGTAATTTCAGTCACCAGTATTTTCACTCTCAGATACAAACTGCACTGTCTCCAAACTGCAGAGTAGCTCCAGTGGAATCTCTGGTGTGTTACAACTATTAGGTCACAATGTACTAATGAAACTTGTTATGATTTTCTTTGAAGGAAATGCAGACTTTTCTTGAAATTTAAATTACTGCTAAAAGTAAGATTGCTCCACTTTAAAAATGATATCACTGCTCTAATTATTGTATATTGCATATTCAATCCTGAAAAAAGTGCTTTTCCTGAAGACATATTAATTACCTTTCCTTTTAGAAACTGCCAGCAGCTAGTTCGAGTACTGTGTGATGTTACTAAGTGAAAAATTATTCCTAATTAAGAAAGGGTTACTAGTTTTACACAGTTCTAACATATGTGATCAAAACTACTTTTGTTTCTCAGCTCTACACATTCCTTAACATTTCTTAGTCTTTCAGGATGAAATAATTATTTAAAAATCAAGGATTTTGTTTTAATGACTAAAGACTGTTTGCACATTAAAAGTTAAATGGTAAAAAGAGGTTTAATTGAATCCATTCTGGGTGCTAATTCATAATGTGCCCACGGGCTCAGTCAGTAGTTAATTTTGAAAGTAGCCTTGAAAGGAAGAGATCTGAGAAGTTCTGGTTTGTGATTCTGAACCAACCTGGCAGTAATTCCTGCAGGTGACTTCACTTGTCTTGATACAGAATTAGAATGAACACATCTTCATACAATACTAATTCAATAGGAAAAGCACTATGGCTGAGCCGAAATTTCTTATTAATAAATTAATATTATTTTTATTTTTTCCCTCCATAATTCATCATGGCTTCTCACTTAGTGCCCTTCATTCAAGGAAGAGCAGTACCAAAGAATCAGAACTAGCCAGGCCTTTTCACAGCACAAAAAGGAAAATGGTCCATGCTTGATGGGAGGATTCAGCAAAGGGCTAGTAAGGAGAAGTCAGGGTTTCTTATCAAATCAGCTTCCAAAGTGTAGTGCTATGTAATATAAATGTGATGAAGTCTCACCTGTTACATAATTCTTTAGATCCAGTTCATTGCTGAGAGGGTTGTTACTCTTGAACATGTACAGATTGAAAGGAGCGGGTTCTTGGCCAATTTTTTTCCACATGGTGTAATCAGGAGATGTCCAGCGCCCAGCCAGGACATCATAGTCCCTTTGGGTAAAATGCACAAGTTTGGTTAAAGGATCATATAGCCCTCCATGGAACCCAATGACCAGCTGGAAATCTGGGTTAGAGTCATAGTAAATCTCCCCGTACGCCGTGTACTGAAGCTGTTTGATCATGAGGCCGTTGATGCTGAACACGGCCAGCGGAGTGCCCGTGTTATCAGAGGCCACGTAATACTCTTCCCCACTGCTACTCTCCATTGCAAAGAGGTGGCCTTGCAGATCGTAGTACAAAGAGGTAATTTCAGAATTGGAATGATTGTAGACATGAGTTACCCTTGTTGGATTGTGAAGATCAGCATAAAAGTACTGTACGTGATGCCCCAAGTTGGTCTTACAGGAAGCCCTTCGGCCCAGCCCATCGTAGCGGTACTGGACACTCCAGCCATTGGCTTTGTTGTAAGCTCTTGTCAAGAGCCCTTTGGAGTTGTACTCGAACACATCCGCGCCCCTCTGCCACAGGAACCCGTCGTCGTCGATCTTGTACGGGATGTCGCCCAAGCGCGTGATCCTGTCTCTCAGGTCATAGCGCAGCGGCATCAGCCGGACGCTGTTCCCAGGATTCAGGAGGTGCAGGTTTCCATTCAGATCGTAGCTGTAGCGCCACGTGGGCCTGTCATTTACTGCCACGCTTTGCAGTTGCCCATCTCCATCATAGTCATAGGTGTATTTGGTTGTGTTGGCATAGGGACCGAGTTTCAGCTCCCTTTTGGTCACCCTCCCCATGCTGTCATACTGCACAGTCATCCAGTACATCAGAGACCGGAACATTTCATACTGAACCTCTTTAATCCGTCCGTGGGTATCAAAGTGCTTACTCAGTGTCATAACTGCTGTGGTGATAATTTGATTTATATCATAATAAATAACTCCAAATTTGCCAAAATGCTCTACTTTGCCAGAAATCTCATCGTAACGGTAAAGATCAACTGGGAGAGGCGTCTCACTGATTATGGGTTTGATGCTTGCAATTCGAAAGCTGTTATCGTGATATGTATAATCAAACCTTGCATTGACCATGCCTTCTTCAGAGAACCTGTAGATTTGTTTGTCAACAAGAGGACCAATTTTCCGATAGCGAATCGTACAAGAAAATCCCCCACTTTGCAAATTCACCATTTTCAGGACACCTGTAGTCTCATCGTATCCAAAAGTAACCGCAGTGCTGTCATAAACAATCTCGGATAATTTGGACAGCTTTCCATACTTGTAGAAGACTTGCCGGCCAGTACCTAAAAACGATGTTTTCAAAATCCTCCCATCATCGCTGTAATCAAAAATGACGGAGGCGTTGCTTTCAGGAGGGTTATAGATGTTTCTGATGTAGCCAATAGAGGTGTGAGTGGACATGCTGTGCCGAGCCACGCTGGGCATGGTGACAGCGTGGAGGCGGTCTGAGGAGTCGTACTCGAAGATGTACTGTCGCTGGCTCTGGAGCAGTAATACCATGGACTAGAGGGAAAACAAGAATAAACAGTTACCAGCTTTCAGCATGTGGCCTGCGGGAGGGCACTGGAGAAAAGTTTACCGAAGGGGCACTAATGTTAAATGAATACACAGAGAATCAGATACATTAGTTAGGGGCACGGAGCTGCTCAGGGATGTTGTCAGATTGCCAGATGAGAGGATCTGATGCTTGGAAATCAATATGCTGACGCTCCAGAGAAAGTGTAGGTTAGCAACCTGTGAGCTACCCTCCCTGCAGGAGCACTTCTTTATTCTTTCTTTTTCTTTTTTTTTTCTCCTGAGGGATATACAGGAGTTAGACAAATGACTTGATTTATCTTTCTGCCAGCAGTTGTAATTCACAACTGTTACTGTGAAATATGTGAGAAAGCAGGGAACATCAGCTCTGGTTTGCTTAGAACAACAAGAAGGGAAAGGGAAAACAATGTGCAATTTTGCAGTATTTAAGACAATTTTATGACTGAAGTGTCTTAATTAGGCAAGTAAATATGCATTACCATATTTTCATTTAATAAGTAATGATTAAAGATGAATTACCTGTTTCTACATGAACCTTTTGTCAGGTTTAGTCATGCATTTTTGGCTTAATTAAGCACAATTCATTGTGTTAGTTTATGCTGTTTTATAGCAGCCTTGTTGCTGTCAGGAAATCAAAAGACACAAACCTTGAACACAGTTATTTCCCATTAAAAATTAGCCAAATTCAGCTAACTAATTGGCAAAAAGGGAATTTTGAGACCAGGGTGAAAGAGAAAAGAGACCAAAAAACACCACCTAGTTTTGTGAAATTTATAATTCTGCTTTGCAAAATGTTGTTTGCTCAGCAAAGCCACTTAACTCACGGAGCAGCATGAAGTGATGGAGTTGCTTTGTTCTGGTACAGACTGTCCAGCAATTATAGAGGCCAATGCACCATGTATTAGAAGCCACACATTGAAGTAAGGTGGACACTTCAACAGGATGAAATAGCAAAGATCCAAGATTTTGTAGAGTTAAAGCCAAGATTTTACAAGTTTCACAGGTCATGTCATTGAACAGAGAAAAGGTGTAAGTCCAACAGTGATGAAGTTGTTTCAAGACCACCCGAGGGATGAAGTCAAGAGACCACTATCCAAATTTCAAGCAAAAAAGGAAAGCTTCACCCAAGATTTCACCCAGTCATTAATATGGAAATTAAAAGGTGTCAACGATGAACTTAAGACTATAAATGGCTCATTTTACATGAACAAGTTAGGTAAGTTTTTGCCCAGTATGAACTTGCCTCCAACGCTGTCAATAAATACCTTTACTGCTAAAAATACAAAAAGCCTCTTAGCAGTTATTTATTTTGAAGCATTTTTCACTATCACAGGGATTCTTAACAGCTGGAATGCATCAAACTTTAGAAATTTTGTGTGTGTGTGTGTGACGTGTACAGCTTAAAATGAAGCTGGACAGTACTTTGTGCCTTTGCAGCTGCTGCCAGAAGGTAGCACAGCATCACCTACGTTCTCTAGGTAGGTGTAGCTCCACACTTTGCCGTCGGCGAACATGCGGGACACGACCCTGCCCTGCTTGTCGATGTCCGTCCTCTCGCTCATGGCGCCGCGCTGGAGCCCGGCCAGGCGCCCGCTCAGGAAGTAGGAGACGTTGACGGCGGCCAGGCCACTGCTGGGCAGCCACAGGAAGGGCCGGCCCAGCTGGTCGTAGATGATGCGCAGCGTGAACTTCCGGTGGTCGTCATAGATCTTCTCCGTGCGAATGTTCCGGTCGTAGTCGATGGACAGTAAATTCCTCCCGTGCACCTGTGGAAGGAAAGGAGGCTGCGCTCAGGGCGTGGTGGGCACTCCATCCCTCTGGATTTACAGCATGCACAGCAGAGAGATCCATTTTGGGAAGGGTCAGATGTCTTCCTGACAACTGGCTTTTGCTTTCTACTTCTCAATATATTCAAATTTGTGACTCTGAGTGTTTTGCTGGCATAATTCCCATCTCCCTGCAACAGGGGAGGTGTTATCCTAGAGAAAAAGGCTTCCCTTATGGTCAGAACATGCAGACATTCTGCACACCTAAGTATTAAAGTGCAGAGAAATGAATCACTTTGCATGGAAGTAATTTTTCTACTTCTGCCATCAGTTGTTGTTCTCACCCCTTAATTGTTGCTTTTTCCCTACAAGCACTCTAAGAACAATAGAAGAAATTATAATTTTGTGTCTTCACTGAGGTTTAGCCACTTGGCTTCTGTAATTCCAACACCCTGCTTAGAATTCAATCACTTATTGTTTTCTTCATTTACTTTCCAAATATTCAATAGCTCCTTCAGCAACCCAGTCACTTGGGGTGGTTTCTTTTCTTCTGTTCAAAAACCCTGATCATACAGGCTGGGGAAAGATGGACTTCTAGTGTTGAAAATCAAAAATGTCAAATAATTAGGTTAAACATTTATATTTTTCCTTTTTTTTTTTTTGAGTTATAATCTTCATTCAAAGTACAGCATGAGGTGTTTCAGTGCCAGATTTATTTATTTATTTATTTATTTATTTATTTATTTATTTATTTATTTAAATAAAAGAGCCAAACAAGAAAAGGAGAATAAGGATGCCAAATGGAGAGGCTTCCACTGAGAGTGCTATAATGAGAGATACATAAATACATTCACTGGGGGCTAAGCCATAGAATTCAGGCTAATGCTGTAATCTGATAAAGCTTCTTAAGTAATTTAATTGTAGATGCATCATTAACAAAGCAGAAGTCTTTAAATTAGATACAATTTGAGAGCAATGACTACTTAAAAAGTATTCATCAATTTCTGGGAATTTGTTCTTCAGCTTATATTTTACAGTGGCTTTGATTAAGCAACGTTTCCTCTTTCTCGAAATTAAACTGCACATCAAACAATATGTAAATTAACCCTGAGCCTTTCTTAAGGACATAAAAGTTATTCTGAGATATATTCACTGGCAAGGGTAAACCCAATTCCCACCCCAACCAACTCAGTAGGAAATCAGTTACACAGAAAGCACATTTAAAATTAATACAATTTTGTGTTTGTAAAGAAATAATTATTTCAAATTATTGCTCATTATCCTAATTTTTTCCATTAATATAATTTATCTCTTTAGCAGTTTGCATTTCCTCAGTGGGCAATTACTAGAAAAAAAAGCTCTCTTCTGTAGGTTTTCCCAAAGGTTATCCCAGCAACTTCTCCTATGATTCAAAGGAAAGATAAGGTATTTTTCTTAAAACACCTTGGGGCAAAATAAATCATATTCTGCTCTCCCATTGTAATGAAAGCAAAGCCAGGGAAGCCAAACTCAGCATCAGTACTTTCTTAACTGGTTACTCTTGTTTGGTAGGATCAGTCCTGGTGACAGAGACATAACAAAACTCTTTCCATTAGCAGAAGAGGGCTTTGACTTCCTAAAAACATTTAGCTATAGAATTAAGGGGTTAGTATATGACTGACAGATTCCAATTTCTAAAGGATAGACAGATTTTCTAAAAGAAAAAAAAAGCTTTCAGAAAAATTAAGAACTGAATTGTAGCTTTTGGACTTTTGTTCGTTTCTGTTTTGGCTTTTTGGTAATTTCTGAAGCTTCATAAAGCAATTGGGATTAATTGGGTTCCTTCCCTCCATTACAGTAACTGCAACCATAATCTGCATGTAGGAAATTCTGATACAGGTATCCTCTCTTTTCTCAAGAACATTATGGCAGTTATTACGGTTTTTTGCCACTGAAAACAAAATTAGTAAGTTGGTTTGTTTTTTAAATGGTTACAGAGACAAGAGCTGTGCACACATACAAACATCACTTGGAGATGCACACACAAACATCACCTGCTTGGATAATCCACTAACTTCATTTGCATTTGTACAATAAGTAAGACCAGAGAGTGTAATTGCAGTATCATATTAATTATATAGAAACCCAAACAGGCTGACTAACTCCCACTCTTCCTGGGAACAGTAATAACAGTTACAATTATCACGACTGCAGATTACCTAACAAGCCCTTTCTCTTTTGTTCACGACCCACATGCACATCTGGTTTTCCCTCAGCTGCTGCTGAAGTGGCTGTGGGGATGTGCCCTTTGTGCCCTGGAAAGGTCTGGCCACAAAAATCACTTACATGATGCTGTACCACCACAGAAACTCTTCAGAAGGGAATCTGATCAAGGCTCTGTCTGCAGCCACCACAAGACACTGAACGTGTGCTGCATAAACCAGCAGTGGACAGTGAGTGGGAAAAGGTAAAGGTGAAGTGCAGGTCTTGCTTTCTCAGGTTGATGAAGCTTGCCAGGTGTGTGGGCAGAGGTTGACACGCACGGCTGTGACGTGCCCACAGCATGCACGGGCACAGCTGGGCCATGGGGAGCAGCACTACATGAGGACTCACAGAATCATCCAATATTTTGGGTTGGGAGGGACCTTTAAAGATCACTCAGTGCACCCCCCCTTCAGTAAGCAGGGACATCTTCAACTGGAACAGGCTGTGCAAAGTCCAACCTGACCTTCAGCGTTTCCAGGGATGGGTCATCTACCACCTCTCTGTGCAAGCTGTGCCAGTGCCTCACCACCCTCACCATACAAGATTTCTTCCTTACAATTAGTCTAAATCTACCCTCTTTTAGTTTAAACCCACCAACACCTGTCCTATCTCAACAGACCCTGCTAAAAGTCTGCCCACACCCTTGTTACAAGATCCCTTTCAGTACTGGAGAACAGGGGGATGTGCTCCACAACTACTGACAGTGCTGAGAGGTTGAGGTGCTCACCTGAGAGGTGAATCCCACAGAATGACCACCTCTTCAGCACCCCTGATTCTGAACTGGGGATCCAGGAGATGGCCCCCCACACTCTCTCACCTTTGCAGGTTGTATCCCTATGTGCCACAGCTGTCCCTGCCTGCCACCTGCTCCCCTCAATGTTCCAACACAACAGCTCTGTCTTGCTCACTAAACAACTTATCAACTAGAATAAATGAGATGCAAATAAATTCTGTGCTTTCTCCCTCATTTTCGAATTGCATTTTCAGTCCACTCAACCTGTGATAATCTCATAGTGATTTTCATTTAAAAGAGCTAAATGGATATGTGATTATTGTTACAGGAACTACCACCAGACAATTAAATGTTGAGGTGTTGCTAGATAAAGCATTGTTTTGATTTGCATAAACAAGATGCAAAAAAATCTATCTCAGGCAAGGTTTCAGCTCTAAGATGTGTTTAACTTCAGCTAATTACCACAAGTACGTCTATTAAATGTTTAGCATTGAGAGTTAGGATTACAGCAATTTCATTTCAGGGTCCTATTTACTTTTATTTTGAACACCCCATCCAAATGCAGAGGTGATCTATTTTCCACTTATAATCAACTGCTGCAGGTCAGCACATAAAAAATCAATTACACAGCCATGAAATCTAGTCATTAAGGATTAGCTGCTAATCTCATTCAATTTTTTGTCTAACTTTCCCCTCTCTCCCCAGTAAGTACATTCTGAGCATTTATGAGAATAAGGAAAGAGTTGTTAACTCAATACTGGGAATTAGATGTTAGGTAACAGGAAAATCCCAAAATCTAACATGCAAGTATTTTTTTTCTTTTGTAAATAACCACATAATTGTTTAAATATGTTGGATTTAATATATCATCTTGAACACACAGAACTGTACCTTGTGTTCAGTGATGTTGAAAGAATTACTAAAAGAATGAGGACTTGATTTGCACTGCATTTGTTTTCTTCCCAGTATCTTATAACTCTTCCAAAGCTTCATATACTGAAGCAGCCAGTGAAAGTTCAGATACTGAAGGGGGAGAAAAACAGGCCAGCTAAGCACAGAATGGGATTAATCCAGCTGCAGCAGATCTTTAATTTGGCAGGAGATGGATTACATGACCTGAGTGTCTTTCTTATCCTATGCTTATGACTTTGTAATTATAGCAATTATTTTCCAATTGTGCCATTTGGGAAAGGGAATAAACACAACACGCCTGTCTCGGTGAGTGTGTAAGGGGATTTTACAGCAGCAGAATGCAACTGCTCAAGCTGCAGTTGTGTTTGCTCCACAGCACCAAGTGGCTACAAATGACGAGCACTCAGATTCCCACCTCCCACCGTGTTCAGGGGGAACCTCATCGCTCTCTACAACACCCTTAAGGGACGTGTCAGGCTGAGGGTCAGCCTCTTCTGCTGAGTCTCAAGTGAAAGGATGAGAGGAAATGGCCTTAATCTGCACAGGGGAGGTTCAGATTAGGTATTTAGAACACTTTTTTTGCTGAAAGAGTGGTCAGGCATTGGAATAAGTAGCCCAGGGAGGTGGTGGAGTCACCATCTCTGAAGTGTTCAAGAAGCATATGGATATGGCACTTGAGGACGTGGTTTAGGGGTGGTTATGGGGATGCTCAGTTAACAGTTGGACCAGATCACTTTGAAAGTCCCTTCCAAACTTAATGATTCTGTGGGGGTATTTTTACCAAACTCTTTTGGCATACTTTTAGCAGCAAAGCTTCTGCAGCAGATTTTACCAGATGATCCCACTCAGCAAACTGACCTCTCAAAGAGAAGAAAGCATATCATACCAAAGACAATCCTGCAATTGCCATTTTTAACAAGTAAAAAGAGAGAACGCATGTCCTTTAAAATACAAAATTAATTTTCTGCCCGAAGAGGAAAAGATCATTATTGTAACGACAGATTCTACTTACCCTGAGCTTTCTTCCAAACACAGTCACTTTGCCTTTAATCTGTTCCTTCCTCAGACGCCATTCAATTGAGTTTAAACCATTTTCCATTGGTAGAGAAATATTACATCGTCCTATGGTGGGAGTCACAGTCCCAGCCAGGACATGAGGTTCGCTGTGAAAGCTAATGCTCATGCCATTGGCATACATCACTCTCAAAGTACCATTATTACAGAGCTGGTAGCTGTTCCTCACTTGATCTACAGCAATAATGAAAAGAAAATAATTTAGCTACTCCAGTCATAAAGAAAACATATAGCTTAATTTGATTGGTTTTTTTATTGCACTCCTGTTGATGTTAAATGAAGTCAGCCTGCAATTACCATTTACGTGGTACTATGGTGGAAATTACAGATGTTACTGATTCATGTAAAGAACAGTTGTGTTACACTGGGCCTGCAGAGAGATACTGTGTTTATTTCATTATGTTTTCCCTTCAGTCTTAATTGTGAATCAAAATGCACAGTGATATGTGTTCAACCACCTAATTTATTTCTGATAGGAACAAAAACTCCTGAAAACTGAACTGCTGGATAAACAACAAGCCATTAAACTCCAGGACAAAAAGAAAAAAGATTGCTGGACTCTTTAGAAGTAGGAAGAAGTAAGTGCCTCTTCTTTTTCCTTCCCACTGTTTAAAAACTGTCTCCAAGCAGAGGCTTTGTGCACAATTACAGTTTGGCTTTAAATGCTCAAGGTGTGAGGCTCCAACAGTGCAAGCTGGCAGCCAGAGTCCTTCACTCGCCTGCCTTCCTGCCTCCCCACCGAACCACAGCGGCCTGATGTGCACACCTGGCTCTGGGCTGTCAGACAAGAGTTACAGAAATATTCCTGTGCTTCTAAGGCCGTGTGGTTCTCCAGCTGTTTGGCACAGCCAGGTCCATTCTGAGCCAGGGTGGAGCTGCAGTGTGCAGCTGTCAGCAAAGCATCAATATTTGCCTGACAGAAGGACAGCATCTATGTAATTAATCATCTGGTGTAAGAGAAATAAAGTCTTTGTAACCAGACCTGTCATGGTATAATAGTCTATAAATGTTGACATTTATGTCAAGAGGAGGCTATTGTTTGATGATGATATTCTCATTCCGGTGACATTACATCTTAATTAAAAAGCCCCATCACTCACCAAATTCCTTTCAGTCTATCTTTGATCACTGCCTGGCTTTGCTCCATCAGATACAACGCCTGGGCGGTGCTGGAAAGCTCTCCACAAACACTGAGCCCCTGTGCTGCTGCTGTCTCCTGCCACACTTGGGCTGTAACACTGTGCCCAGAAATGACCATCCCCTTATTGTTCTACACTGTAACTAATGTCAGGGTACAAATTTTGAAGATGTCATTTCTTATAGCAGGAGGCTCCCTGAGCCTCTCCAGAAGGATCTCCTCCTCCCAGGCAGAATCCATCAGTCAGGCTCGCACTGAAGTTGGAGCCAATTTTCCAGTGAAATACAGAGAAAGGTGTATGTGTATGGCCAAACTTCGCAAATGAAGATTTGGGAAGGGCTCTCCCCATGTGGGTGAGCCCTTCCAGCCTGTGCAGTGGATGTTTTAGGTGAGGCACAGCATGCACAGAACTGGCCCCACCGTTTAAGTCCCAAGGTCCATCTGCCACGGCCGAGCGAGCTTGGACAGTGACAGGGAAGTTCTCAGGACTGTCACAGCCCCTGGTACTGACCAGGGCTGACCCTGCTGAGTATCCGAGATCTGATGGGATGGGATGGCAGGGAGGCTTGAACTGCCAGGGGATGGTCCCCACTGAGACTGGAACTCAGGTCTTTGGGATTCAGGTCCAGAGTGCTCTCCATTACACCACAGGAGAAATATGTGAGTGGGTGAAGTGACCCTGACCCAAGAGGCAGTTTGACAGGACTAACTTTCCCCAGCAGACAGTGACCATACGTACTTGACACAAAGCATCACTGTAAAATGTCTCTTACCTGTCACTTTAAGAATAAGCTTTACGGGAGATATATTCTTGCAAACCTTACATAATTTTCCCCCTGCTCACAAGTGTACTAATGACACGACTCTTTCTCAAGCTTGTGTGTGTGGTTAGGAGGTGTGCTGAGAAGTGTGCTTTGGTACCTTGAACAACTGTATAGGAAGCCTCCACAGAGGAGAGATTGGTGATGACCGTGACATCGTCATCCCGATTAGAATTCTCAATGTCGATGGTAATAGACTTTTCCATCTCTCGATGAAGACTAGTTACCACTCCAGTGGGACGTGTTACATTGGTCAGACGCCCTTCATGATCATAGCTAATAGAAAAGTTAGTGAGAGCAAAAAAGCATGAGGATATATGTTCATTTCAATACCCAAAGTATTAATAATGCACCACATTTGTGCAAAAAAACCCCAGAATGAGACAGATTTTCAAGAACATCCTGGCCATATCTATTTCTCTGTTCTTGAAAGAGTCTATGATGATGAAATAATATATTTTTAGAGATACTGATCTCAACTACATGGGTGTAAATCCAGCATATTTTAAATTATTACATTAATTAAATTATTATGAATATACAGAGTGATATTTGGCTCAAACAATTATAATTAGTAAGTTAAGCTGCATTTAATAGTTGCATTTCACTTTAAGGAAGGGGACTTCTGGTGGATATTACAATATACAATATACTGCATATTTGTAATTGAATACTTAGTGGAAACTAAGTATGGTCTTTAATGACATATCAAGGAATAAACTTGCCATAAAGGATTAAAAAAGACATCAGCCTGAGAACATCATAATTTCATTTCGATCTTATCTGTGGTGTTGAACTGCATTTTGGGGTCAGTATTTTGGCTCATAAAGATGAAAGATGAAAAGCACAGGATAGGTTGGAGTTGCACAAAGGGCAGCAGTCAGAACTCAGAATAGACCTTAGAAGATGAGTTAAGTGCTCCAGAGGCATAAAGACAGAAAAAAAAATAAAAAGGGCTGCTCTCCATGAGTTTATTTAGTTTAATTTATTTAGAAGTATAAAACCTGAGGATGGGGGAAAGAAGGAATGCTGCTGGAAATCAAATCATACCATTTCTCCCTTTCCTCTAGTGTGCTCTGTTTGTGTGCAAACATAAGCTAAAGAAGCAATCCCTGGGATCTTAAGGGCAAGAAATGGGGACCTGCAACAAAATCAGCACTCCAGTCTGCCACTCTGCTCGCTGCAGTTCTCTGCTCGTGCAAGAGTCTCTCCCCCAGCCACTACCAGAGCACAGAGAGGCAAGAAAAAATGTCCTGTGTAGATAAAGGGAAAAGTTTAGATAGAGATTGAAACCAACTGCTCATCCTTCGAACGTAGAAATCCAGGGAGCAGGAAGCCTGGAAGAGAACTGGTAAATCCATTGCATTGCCTGAGAGTAACAGAAGAGGAGAGGAGCACGTTTAGTACCATGGAGCTCGCTCGCTTCTTTGTACATCATGGTTAGCTGGAAAGAGGAAAAAAAGTCAGTGCTTTCAACATGGCTTTACAATTCTGAAACCTCAAACTGTGCCACCTGAACTGTACAGCACATATTCACAATCAACACACAGAGTGGCTCCTCGGGT
Organism: Pithys albifrons albifrons; assembly: GCF_047495875.1. NCBI lineage: Eukaryota > Metazoa > Chordata > Aves > Passeriformes > Thamnophilidae > Pithys > Pithys albifrons. Next base: position 5,709,584 of record NC_092472.1, read on the forward strand.
ATTACAAATAAAAAAACCTCACTTTCAGATCCATTGCAAATAGTTGCACTCATTCAACTGAATATTGGGGAGGAAGGAAAAAAAAATCACCTGTGGAGCAACAAGCCTTGCCAGAACCAATGGAAGTATTAGGCAAAGAAGGAAATCAATAAAACAGAGCATCATGCAACCTAAAAGGGACCAATAATACATTGGGTTCATTTAAGCAGTTCAGGATCAAAGAGATTAAGCAGCATGTTTTTTCTCAAGAAAACTCAGTAGTTTCTCTCCACATACACATAAATATTTTTATATATATATATGTATATATATATGGGTGTGTGTATATATATGTATATATTTTTATGCTATCAGCAAGATACTGGATAAAAGATAATATGTTGAGATAATCTATGAAAGGGGGTTTGGTGAAGTCTTTATAAAAGATCCTCAGAAAAAAAAATAAAAAATTGAACACTATTCAAAAAATAGAGATGAGGAAAGAACTTGATCCAGCCAAGAATCCAAAAAAAAAAAAGTACAAAGAATGGACAGTTTCAAAAATGTCAAAGGTTAATAATGAGAGATGCTCCCTGTATGTGGCATGTTTAGTTATAAGCAGAATGATGAATGATTTACATGTCAAACATTACAGGGGAGTCAATGGGGTTCTGTGATGTTACTTAGGACAAACTAGCAAAGTCTAGGAGTAGCCTCAGCATGACTGTGCAGTGCTTGGTGAACTTTCAGAAGAATGGTTGGTGAAATTCCCCATCAGCAAATATATTTTAGGCAATGCAAATGAGACATTAATTTAAATTCTTCATTCACATTGCTGGGTTTTTAATTAACCTAGGAAAAATTCCTGGGGATTGCTGTGGGCTACTCACTGGAAATCTCTGTTCAGAGTGCAAGGGCAGTCTGAAAAAGTAAATATAGATGGGAATGTACAGAGACTGAAACAGAAAAATGAAAATATTCCAGTGCTATTTCAAGAAATCAGGGTTTTGCCCCTGCCATGGGGCATGTTTCCCAGCCCTGGTCACAGTCTGGAAACCAGCAACAGCAGAGATTAGAAGGGTTTATAAGCATGTGATGCACACAACATATACAAAAGTCCTCTCCATGAAGATCTGCAGAACGAGTTTACGAGGTAGATACACAAAGTAGTCACTGCTTAAATGATATGTACACACTGTGACTCCAATACATAAGCCATTTCTACTTTGTCCATTGCATGAATAAAATCCTATTAAAAATATCTTAATGGTAAAAAATTAAAATTGGTAAAACAGAAACCTTTCACATACTACAAAATTTAACTGACATATTTCTGAGGGTTGGTTTTTTTTGCTTTTTTTTAAGTTTATGTACTATGTGAGAGAAAGCACTAAGTAAACACAACTTCCAGACAATTATCTGAATAGTAAGAAAAAACTATATAGGAATTAAATGGTTATATTCCTTTCGTCTTCATGTCATGAACCTGGGTGTAATGAAGTAATAAAGAAAATTTGCAATGGAAAATATACTAATTGACCTGGGACTGACTTCTTGGCATCTTCTTCGGAATCAGTCACTACCTATCAGAGGCTATGACAGAGCATCAAGGTGGGGTAACCAGATCTGATAAGGCAACTTTTATATCTTCAAATGAGGTGGGCTCTGGGTACCTGGAAATTCCTGAGCTTTTGCTACTGACTTCAGATACAGTCAGGTTTCATCCTAAGTTTGTCTACTCACAAAATTAGAAGGGGAAACAACCTTTCTTAGTGCCAGTATCTCAAAAACCTTCTGCCCATTAACTCACCAACACATTGCTATCTGCAACCAAGTGTCCCCAAGAGGCAAAGGTTTCCCAGGACAGCTCCAGGTGCCACCAGGGCCCTGGCCAGCCCAGGAGCTCCAAGCCTTCCAGAGCCATCCTGGGAAGCTGGGCCACCCAACACACCTGCAGCTCAACTGTGGGACACAGCTGAGCACTTGGCACCTTCTCAGGCAGCCACAAGCAGCTGACCTGTGCATCCCTTCAGCAAGCTTGTGACAGTGCCCTGAAGGCTGCCCTCCCATGTCCAGTTTCAGGGCACCTCTACAGCTTAGGCAATTTTTACTGCCAGCATCCTGATGTCTGAGGTTTAAGGGTGTGCTGTTTGACAGCAGCAGCCAGGACAGAGCCACTTCCAGCACTGCAGAAAGCAGGAACAGCAGCTTTTGACTTACCACAGAGCTGGGCAAGGCACAGACCTATATACATTTACATACACCCATATTTTCTCCCCCTTATAAAACCTGATTCAAGAAGAAACCGGCAGCAATCTCTCAGGATGCTCCCTGGACCAAGTGGAACACCACTGGGAGCCACTTCAAAGATCTGTGCTTTGTGCCCAGACCAAGCTTACATTACCCCATGTGAGCCTGCTGGTGGCTGTTCTATTATTGAAGAGCCTTGCCTGCTCCTACTGCAAATGAGCTGCCTGCACACACACAGGTGCTATCTATAGAACAGACATATGGAGGGTGTACACACACACAAAACCAGTTTGTGTCTGCACTTCTCTGCATATACAGATCCATACCTAGATGAACTGCAAAACTTAATTCTGAGAGCGTTTCCAGGGTAAAGTTTCAGATAAATGAAAGGAATAGACTCAATAAGACAGCACAGCACTTCAACACCTGGTTGATATAAATGCTCTGAAATAAATTTTTCATAAGAACTTTAGTTCATGTAGTATTTTACTACTTAGAAGACTTCTGTTTTTTTTTCTAGTTCTGCTTCCATTTTGACAGTTTTGGGTGCTGATTATGTGTGTATGAATGCATGAGTGTAACGGCACAGAAAGATATTTTGTTGTCCTTATAAACTCTCATTAGCTAAATATTTCTTTCATCTTCAATTGATATTAACTTATAGCTACCAAAATAAGTTGCAGAATGATGAATACAGAATATTCCCTTAGGAGCTGGTTTGAAGAACAAACAGAAACCAGTATGGGGTGACTGTGCACTGTGATTGTTTAGGTTTGTAAATTTGATTTAAATAATGGCTATACTGTCCTCTCACCTATGGGCTCCATGATAATGAGAATGCATGTACAAATCTGGGATATAAGTTATTTCTGCTGCCTCATCAAAGTTATTAATTATCCAAGACAGTTCTTCAGGCTGTACTATTTAGACCTAAAGATGGTACTTAACTTCCACTGATCTGAGGCAAAGGTTGTACATCTTTTCTTATTTGATCTTGGAAAAAAATTGCAGTACTATATCCACATTAAGTGATATTTTCAGCTGATCTCAGTAAGACACCTAAGCCCTTTTATATTTCCTTAGGATTCATAATACAATTTTTCTAATAACTCATGCTAACTTACTACTTGGTGTGATTCTCAGACATCAGTTGTACCAGTTTTGTGACTGGTAACTTTCTGATGACCTTTTTAGTCTTTTATTAATATTCATGTCGAGTTTTCAATTACTTCACTATTTAGTTTTCTACTACTACTAATTCATATGACTGAATCTTGAGTAAAAAACAACAAAAAAACCTACCTAGAAGGGCAACCACATCTCATCAGCAAAAAAATGAAATTTTATTCTGTCTATTCCAATGAGCAGGTAACATCTTGATGTGGTCACATAACTGGACTATTTTTGTAATAAATTTTCTGGGCAAGAAATAATATTTGCAAAATATTAAGGAAGAAACCCACTGCAATCTGTGAGCCCAGCCTAGAGGAGGAATCACGGTTTGGTGTGCAGGGCCCCACCAGAGGGCACTGCCTTCCTTCGTACGGGAGCCAAAGGCAGCGTGGACAAAGCACTGATGTGCAGAGCTGATTTAGAGATACTCTGAGCAGATTGAATACAGTGCTTTTTATTCCTGCATTACTTGTGTTATCTCTAAACAGAGAGAGAGTGGTGGCCAAGCTGAATGCATTAATAAACCAAAAGAGGTGTCTGTCATTGCTAGTCTGTAACCTTGAAAATAAGACTGCCATTTAAAATGAAATACAAAGACCTATTCATATTTTGCACTCACTAACTTGAGGAATGATATTCATTAAGCATTAATTAACTATTTTTAAAAATACATGGCATCAGATTTGCCATACTTAAAAGTTAAATATATTTTTTCAATATATCATTTTGCTTCTATTTTTAAAGTTGCTACGATGAAAAAATGGCAGAGAGGCTACTAAGAATAAGATAAATATTAATAAAAATCTGACTGGTTTTTCTAGATTTTTAATATACTTTTGAACTTCAACTCTTCAGATGAATTTCATTTAAAAAGGAACTTCTGTCTATTTAATCTATACACTCATGAGCACCAGTGTGCTTTTGGGTTATCTACAAATTATGGAAGTTACACCAGGGGTCTGACAGATAGCTGGGGATCTAATTTCCTCACTTGTCTCAAGAATGAACAATCAGTGAAGTTAATCAACATTTTAACAACCATGAGCAGTATATGAGTCTGAACAGAAAGGCAGATAATTTGAGCTCCCAAAGAGGCTGCAGCATTAGGGTTCCTAGAGAGAGGCAGCTCAGAGGGAGCCGCAGTGCTGGGGGCTGCTCTGGCTGGGCACTATTGGAGCCGTGGTGACAACTACGAGCAGGTTCACTCACACGGGGCTCTGGACCTGGCACACAGCCCTTCGTGCTGGAGGTGGATGAGCTGCCTTGAACCCGAACCATGGGCAGGGATTTAGGTGGATCAGTACCCACACAAAGCACCCGGCACAACTGACACAATCAAGAAGCCACTTAACCATTTCCAGCATCAAACTAGACTGAGGTGCAATGGCCTCATTCAGTATCAGTGCAAAACCTACAACAAATTGCAGCGGGGTCAGTTCAGGGCCTACTCACTACCATTTGAAAAATAAAGGTACGCTTAATATATCCAAAAACATTCTTACTCATAAAATGTTGTCCATCCTGTTTCATCACTCTTCGTTGCTAAGAGACCACTGTTTCCGTTATATGTCATTAATCCGAGCTCCAGGGTCTGTGTTGAGACTAGCTTGAGTCCACCATTAGTGCCAACAGCCAGCGTGACAATCTGATTATCCGGCATCAGTAAGTGGCGGGGCATCCCACTGGCATCCCGACGGACCTTCAAGGAGTTGCCATTGTTGTCCATCACCTCCGTGACATCGTTATCGCTGCTATAGGTGAAATTGTACAAGTACTCCCCGGTAACGAGGCTGAGAGTGTACTGGTGAATCCCATCAGCATTGAAGACATACAGCTCCTGTTCTCCTGGAGATGCAGCTTCATATTGGTTAAAGGAATTAAGAATGGGCCTGTTTTTACTGACAGCCCTAATGCGGATGTTTCCAAGATCAGCTATGTAGATGGTACCATCTGGGGCCACAGCTAAGGAAGATGGTGAATTTAAGATGGCATCAGTGGCATACCCATCATCCCCAGCATAGCAATTACAGTTGACATCATTTTTGCAATCACAGTCTGAAGCTGCCCCTGCAAGAAGGCATATTTCTCCATTGGTAGTTACCTGGCGTAGCCGATTAATTTTTTTTTCATCTGTCTCACTGATGTAAAGAACTCCTGTGTGTGAGATGGCAATGGCACTGGCTGATTCAAGTGCAGAATGAATAGCCAGTTTGCTAAGAGAGTAGTCTATACCAGGAACCTGGCAGTGCATGGGGCGTCCAGCAATAATGCTAACTTGATGGTTTTCTGTGATCCGTAAAATAACATTGTTCTCTAGGACATAAAGGGAGTTGTCCATGGGATTGACAGCGAGATCAGTAGGCCACTCCAGCCGTACCTATGAGTTGCACAAATTATTACTGTAAAACTCGTAACTGAAAAGTACACTTCTAGTGTTTAAAATTCCATGTGTTACAACAGCAAATTAGTGAGGGGTTTATCAGCGTAAAGCACGAAACCAAGTCATGAACGGCAACGATTTCAAACAATGATTTCGCTTTTCGGAAATATTAAAGCTACGTGCGGTCGTAACTTTGGCTAATTGTGTTTCTGTGCAAAGAAAGAATGCTACATTGTGGAAGCTCTACAATAATTACAGAAAAACAGGCAATTAAGACAATAACTCCCATTATCTCAACCTTATTTCTCTACAGTTGCATAAATAACCTGTGTTAGCCACAGTAAAAAGGATGGTTCACTCATTTCAGTAACAAATCAAATATGCTATCATCTTGTGCTGCATAAAGTACTTCTTAAGTGGCCAGGCAGTCATCCAAAATAGATGCCCATTTCTTCTAAGGCAGAGAAGAAATTAAATGCAGTAAGAGTCTACCTGGGTGACATCCATGCTGGAATCACAGCTGAGAGGTCGAACAGCAGTTAGGTCATTGGAGCCCAGCAGGGTTGATATAATTCCATTCTGATCCACTTTTCTAATCATAGTGGCATCAACAAAATACATGAGTCCATACTTATCCACTGCAATTCCTGCAAATATAAAACCCAGGCATCAGTGCCCCCGGCTTTGGGACAGGCTTCATCTTATTGACAAGTTTACAAGATTCACTTCCCCTGTTCTTTCCTCTCTCCCAACCTGAGCACGGGTTCTGGAACCCTCCAAGTACCCACAGTTCTGCCAAATAAATGGCTTCAAGTAGGTTTATCTTTCAGGGCTTTAAAGAAAACCACAGAAATCTCAAACATGCCAAAGAGCCAGCAGAATGCATCAGCTCATTTCCAAATTCAAACTCTGCATGATATATTACATAAACCCAATTAAAAATTCTCTCCTAAGCTTAACTCTTGGAAATTTGAGGCTTTGCTTTCTTCATCAGAAGGCTCTAATAAGGATCAAGATTTTTTAGAATTCCTTTAAAACTTTTTAAAAACTAGAAGGGCATTGTATTATTTCTGGATGTTTTAAAATTCTTTGACCTGTTGCAGTAAAAATACGGGATGAACATCTGGTGTTTCCAGATGAAGACACAGGAGTTGCCAACCTAGAAAAAAGGGGAAGGTTCAATGCCTGTCACATTGGGAGTCAGAGAGGAAAAGCACAGAATGAAAGGGTGCTCCCTCGGAGGAACAGACGGATGCTGCTGCTGCCGGTTGGGAAGGAGGGCAGCCTTTTTCTCACTCGCCTTTCCTGCTTTGATTTGGTGCACTGCCTTGTCCGTTTCTTGGGCTGAAAATAAAATATTGATCTAAAAATTCCACCTTCAAATGGTTGCAGAGCTCATCCTACTGGACGGTGAGAGAAGATGCAGCTTCATCTTCTTAATTTCTACGTATTAACTGAAACTACTTCCTATACAAAGAAAACAGGACCTTCCATTTTTATTCCCTTTTATGATCACCTCGTTATTCTCAGCCACTGATGTTTGAAACACCTGGCAATACACCTGATTAATTCATCCTTACAATTAAGATGAAAGAACAGAGCAGAAAAAGCCTTAAAAAGAAACACATCCCTAAATCTCTAGATCATCTTGAAAACATTTTGTTAGAAATTAGAAACTGAAAAGGGCAAAAACCCTTTAATTTTTTTCCTCTGACTCTGAAGAAAAAGGAGATGCACAGAATAAAAACTCAGAGAAAAGTCACATCAGGCAGTTTTCCTCCCCAAAGACTGTATCTCAAACAGCAATTTGTTTCCCAGTTTACACGCTTGTTTCTTGGAGTGAGTGGTACCCTGCTAATTTGTGTTCTGTTCTCCTTGTGCAGCACTCAGTGTTGGGGTAATAAAGTTTGCTTTAACTAAACAAAGCACGAGCACTTGCCAATCCACTGTAATTAAAGCCCAGAATAAAAATCACCGAGCAAGGAGTGATTTAATTGCCAGATAATTATTTCCACATCCAGCCTAGCCGCACACAGTCATTTTCTCCGGCTCCTTTTCCCACTTTACCTCGAGGGCTCATTAGAGTTGCGTCCACTGCCTTCCCTCCATCCCCACATCTGGCTTCGTCAAAGGGCAGGCACTGCTCTCCCGTCCCTGCTACCACTTCAGAGTTACCCGCGAGGTCTTTGGTGCCTGTCAGGGACTTGACTTTGTATATCCGCCGACTATTGGTGTCCGATACGTAGAGCGAGCCTGAAACAGGGTCCACGGCCAGATAGTATTTATGAGCGGGATTGTTGCTTTAGAGAGAAAGAAAGCATAAAACAGAGACAGCTGAGCAGTCTAGAAACTTCACAGGCTTTCAGAGCTTGGATACTCATCAGGCACAGAAAGATCTGGAAAGAAAGTCTGACACCTTCATAGAAAGCTGAGGTCTGAAGGCCCATCATCTGAGGACCTAACTTGATTAGGGCCTGGTCAGTGTTCAGAGGGATTGTCATTTTAAATTTCACTCATCCTTCCACACTGAACCGTGCACAGCAGAGCCCAATAAGCCAGAGCTGCACAGCAGTCTTTCCTCTTGATCTCTTTAGCCCTTTAGATCTGCTCCAGGTCAATTCTCTTCAGCTTATCTGTTTCCCCCCTCCCCACCACCTTGTTTAACTTCCTTTGGAAGCAGAAGTCATAGGAGTAAGATCAAAGAATCAGCTTCTGAGTTACTCAGATTATACCGCAAGATTTGTGGGGTCTTGTATAAATGGGAGGCAGAGGCATAACAAATTTATTCCTAAAGCAAATTTGTTCTCATTCATTCTTATCAAGAATCTCATTTACGGCAGATGAAGTTGGTTATATAACTAAAACCAGAGACCCCAAGTGTCTGACTTTAACTCCAAACCTTCTGTTATCGAAAAACTGGTCCTCAGTTTGTGATTAGAATGGGCACTCATATGGAAAGCTACTTCTCTTCTGGAATATATGTTTTTTGACAGCTTGTCACATTTTGGAACTACTTTAGCAAATCATCTGAAAATTGAGAAATGTCAATCTTTGCAATATATATATATATACATTCACACACACAGAACTGCAGTGCAGAAATATTTTCAAAATTCTTGCCTGGCTAGTTTAACTCAATTTAGTTGGATTTTAAGCATGATGTGAATTTTGCAGCCTTTGGAGCTTATGGGTGAGCATAAATAAGGCCAATGGTGGTATGAAAGCATAGGAGACAAATGAAGACGAGAAAGAAAAAAAATGAAGGTTACTTACCAGTAACCAGAGGAATTTGCCTCCAAATATCCACACTCCTAGTTTCATGTGGCAAAAGTGCCCATCTCCAAGAGTGAGGATACACAGAGGTAAGTTTTGGTGGACATAAGCCATTTCTTGATCAGACTTGCTCAAAGTTATAATAAGGTCGTTTTTGGCAGATGGATCATCGGCACACAAAATAACTGTGGTCGTGTGGTCGTGACCAGATTTGGAGGAATGAGGAGGCCCCAAAATATCACTTTCTACAGTTATTTTCCTCTCTGCCATGATTTTAGGTCATTAACGGCTTGTTCTGAAACTGTAGAAAGTGGGAAGGAGATTGGTTTGATAGCAATTTGGTAGGCAGAGGCAATACCATCTGCTGAAGTCTAGGAGTGTAGAAATTAGAGATGAAGAAATACAACAAACAAAAAAATATTTGTCAGGTTTATTTCATGCATGGATCTCAGAGTACTTTAAAAAGATGGGTATTGCACCCATTTTACAGAGGAGGAAACTGAGGCACAGAGAGGTTAAGTGGTGTAGACAAGGTTATGCAAGGAGACTAGTGACATGCTTGAGATTAGAGCTCAATCTCCTTATTCCCCAAGTTCCTCTCCTTATCTTCAGCAGCAGACTGCACCTCTTCACTAGACCCTTATCACATTCCTTCTCATCCCTCCAAAAATAATGCTCAGTCTTCTTTGTCACATAGAAAAAGAGTTCTTGCCGCTTGGGAGATTCTTCCAGTCTCTCAGGTATCTGAGCTATACAAACACCTGCACATTTGCTGTTGTGAAATTCTGCTCTCTTCTTCCACCACTCTGTCTCCTGACACTGAAGAACATGCTCTGCTGTGACACTGGTGGTGTGCCCTTCTTCACAAATACACCCAAACTTATCTCAAGGCTGCCCTTTTGTGTGGCCCTTCTAAAACTAGGCAGGCATAGACTGGAGCTGGGCACGGACACAGCTGCTTGCACCCAGGGGCAGGGCCCTTGCTGGTCTCAGTGGTGAGAGCTGCTCACACACTGCCCAGAGAAGCAGCAGCCACAGCACAGCAATGGAAGGGTCCCTCTCCTTTTTGGATATGATTTTGCCAGCCCGTGTCTGCACTCCTGAGTGATCACACCTCTGCCTCCCTCTGCCCCTCCGCTAGCCCCAGGTGTGTCCTGCTCCTACCAGGATGGGATAAGGGATGTCAGAGTAAAGAGCAATGGCAGAACACAGGCTTATCTCCCTCCCTCTCCTCTCCTGCAGTCCCGGTGTGTCCATGGAGCTCATCCTGCCTTTCTCCTCCGGAATCTCCCCCAGGGCAATTGTGCCAAGGAGTCAGTCATGAGCTTTGTTTCCGAATTACAGAGTGACTCCCTGGAGCTGCAGACCTGTTGCATATCCCTTCCCTCTTTCCTGAGCTCTGTAAGGCAGCAGAGAGGGGAAGACTCTCCATGCAAATTTTTGAGGGACTTCGTCAGAAAACGACTGCTAGAAGGTGACATGCAGTCACTGTGTCCCCACAGGATTGATGAGACTATTGCCTCAAACAGGGATGTGTTTTATAAATGAGTAGTCAATATGTCTCAAACTGGTGTCTGAGCAATTAAAGACCTCTGCCTCTCTTCTCTCCGTGGCACTGTAATCTTTTATTTGAATTATAGGAGCCTAAGGATTGTACCTTGTTTTAAAAGATTTTCCATGGCATTCAGCATTTCTCAGAGGCCTCTGCCAATAATGTCTCTGCCTCCAGCCCTCCTGGATGAATGTGGTGGTCAGCAGCACCTGCAGCCTTATTCTGCTCTGTGAGGGAGCCTGTGCCTGGCAGTGCCAGCAGGACCAGCTTATCCTCCCTGTTCTCATAGGGGCATTAAATTCACAACAGTGCAACAAGAGCTCTTCTTCAAATCTAACCAAAAAGAGAAGCTGCCCAGAGCAATTCTGAGCACCTGAAAAACACACTTAGCTTAGTTGAAGCAAACGAGGAGCCTCCAACACCACCAATAATCATTAGCAAATTGTGAGTGAATTCATCCAGATAAGAATATTTACTGGTGTTACACTTGCCGTACCAAAATACACTGCTAAGGGGAAATAATACTATTTAGCCCAGACCATCTATTGCATCAACTTGTATTACATAAATGAAAAGTATGGTTTTAAAAGGGTGATGCACAGGACACCATGGAATAGTTTACAACAGCTCTTGTTCTTGCCCTTCGTTTTCTCCAGGATGAACATCCTCCCTGTCCCATGTGGGGCATGGAAGGAGGTTTCCTAAGCTGCTGCCATCCAGAAGACCTCAGCTGAGGCTGTAGAAAATTGCTTCTCCTAACATCCAGAAAGGTTATGCCTCCCTCCTGAATCTTACAATGACTGCATCTAGTGGTTGCATACAGCCAGCCCCACAGGTTGACTATTAAATGTATTTGACAAAAGAAATATAAACTAAATTATAATATAAACTGGCAAAGGACAGTAGGTTCAGAAAATCATTAATGACTGGGAAATGAGTTTTTGACCTATATGCAGTCATTTGTGCTTTTGTGAAAATGCTGTTGTAGTTTACCTTGACCATTTAGACCAATTATAGACAGCAGGGAGAGGTGTTTATCTAGAAGTTAGCTTGGGGTTCATTATACTTGCATTCTACTAGAAATTTCTAATTACTGTCAGAACTTATTTGGTTGCTTTTCGACTGCATTTCATAATTGCTAATGCTTATCATATTCATAACACACAATTAGCACATAAAATGTTTCTATATATGGTACATGAAGAACATAACATTACACAAGAAGCACAACACAAAAAGCAAACACAATGAAGCAAACAAACCATATCAAATTATATGGGAAAGAGCTCATGTCTTACCTATGTTTAAACTCTTTATTTCTTTATAGAAAGAGAACAGAAGAAAAAAGAACAAACAGTTAGCTGAAGAATAGATGGTAAAGCAAACATAGTATTTGTTTTATTTTACAAAAGGACACAGGAGAAGATATCTCTTTTCAGCACTAGCCTTAGCTTAGTTTACAGGTGAAGAGTGACTGGGAGGGACAGAGCTCCAAGGTAGTTCCCTAGTAGGATACCCCCCACCCCCACCCCTCATATACAGGAAACTTTCTGGCCCATTCAAAGAGTTTTCACTTGGAAATAAATGTAGTTTGTGGGCTGGGAGTGAGAGAAACTGGCAGTTTTCTGAAGACAGAGCTGGGCAGGGAGAAGTACTGGGCTTAGGATGTTGTCTGCCAGTTGGAGGTAACTTCTTTAATCCAAATAGCTTTCCAACAAGTTATTTCTAAAGAAATTTCCACTATGCAGGTTTTTTTCCTCTCCCCCAGTCTCTAAAATAATTGCTTAAAGCAATTTTGGATGCTCCTTGGTATCTATTGAAGCCTATCAAAGGAAATGTCAGAGCAGAGGAACCCGCTTCTAAGTGAGCAGTAAGGTGCTGTACAATGGGGGATAAACAGCATTAACTGATCCACAGTTTACTGCCCAGACACAAAGCCAAGGGAAAAGTGTCCTCTGCTTCCAAGAAAAAAAAATACATTCTCCACACCACAACGTTGCACTGCATTGATGTAATTTCCATTTAGGAATATCCACTGAATGAAACAAAGAGGGAAGTGACTCCTGAGATGCAGCACTTGAGGCACAGCCCTCAACTGGCAGCACCAGCATTAAGTGGGACATGCAACCCTTGAGCCAAAATCCCTGCTAGCCATTCCAAGCAGGCACCTTCATAAAGGACAGTGCAAAAGAAAAATGCACACTGGGATATTCCAATGTATAAAGTTACTCAAGATTTGTATTGGTTTAGGTGAAACCAAAAAGACACCAGTCGGGAAATCTAAATAAAGTCATGTATTTGGTTTGTAATACTTGTGGACATGCTATTGCAATGTTATTCAAGCTGCTTGATATGAGCTAAAGACTCTGCTCTCATTCATACTTAAATGGCTCAAATCTTTGAACTCTTACCCATGTAACTCATACAGACTTTAAGATGAGCCATGAATCACAATAATTGCTATAGATAATGTTTGCTGGAATGGATCTTAATTCCATTTAGAGGAACAGAAGGCAAAAGACATTGCTGTAAATCCTAAAAATCCGAGTGTCAAGTCCTTTGCAGCTGCCCAACACTACTGACGGTACAGTAACTTCACTGTTCATTTGTAATACTTTTAACAGCAGCTAAACAAACTATGCTGTGGAAAGCAGATTTTCATAAAGGGGAAAGTGGACAACAGCAGATGAAGAAGTCCATCTTCTGTTTCTTTACTGACATCCTTTCCTATTTTCCCTCTCACATGATGAAAACTGAAATTCCCTCTTAATCTCTCTGGCATAAAAAGCAAGCAAGGTGCTCAGACTGATACTGTTGTAAACTTTGAGGCAACACTTTCAAACATCAGGTGTGCTAAGAAACTTTGGCCCTGGCAAATATTAGGAACTGAGGTGAAACAAATGCCTTATATTAAGTATCCTAATCTGAATATGTTTCTCTTCACCTATAAAACTGTAGTCCTATTTACTAAAAAGCTAAACAGAACTGAGCCAATTAGGAAAAAAAATAAATTAGCATATTCTATATAACGCAGAGTTTTAGTGCATATTGATATAAATATTTATAGCAGGTCACACGTCCATGCCAGCTACACTTCTGTGGCTCACACTGAGCTGGTAGCAGAAAGCACTGCATGATCCATGACTTTAAAAAAAATATAATGAGGCAGCCTGATGGTGTATGAGGTAGGTGTCAGAGAGTGATTTCAGAGTAGAATTGGCCTGAATCAGATCTCTTTTCTCTTATATAGAATCAGAATTCACAATAGTGACATCAACAGAATGACATGAATGGAAGAGAGGTGTAAAATAGAGCTAAGCCTCCTATTCTTTAACAGTCCAATCATTTTGTGCTTTTTCCCACTAATTAAAAACTAAAAATACAGTGAAAGCAGAGGAATTGGTTATTGGCCATATCATTTAAAAAAAAAAAAGTGACCTAAATTCCCTCTATGTTCTTTGCAGCTATATCCAATTTCCAGGAGCACTAGTGCTGCTGCCTGAGTGGGTTCCAGAAGGGTCAGCACAGCCAGTGCACAATATTTTTCCTCACTTTTCTGCAAATATTCAATAGTGCTGTAAGTCTAAGTCCAGTTACATGAGTTAGGGTTTGAAGCAATAGCTCTTCCCTCTCCTAAAAGAATGAAAAAGGAGATGGAACAGAAATGGGTGAAGTGGTACACTCTACACTCATGCCTTTCCTATTAAGTGAGCAAATCTTAAAGTTGGAAAGGGGCATGGGATAGAGGGACAGGGTTACAATTTTAAAGAGTTCTGATGATGCAGAATGACTCTGTGTATCAACCTGAACAGCACTTGTCAACCTACAGAAACAGACTTATAAGAATGGGAAAGTGTCTCTCAAAACCACGGATAGGAAAACCTTCCCTCTAACCTCGTGAGACTGTTCCACCTTTGCTCATCACTGTGGCTCAGTACCTAAGGGCAGTCAGTTCTGTAGTTTTCAAACAAAACTGAAGGATGTATAGCAGTGAGGGGAGATTTCATCAATGATCACTGACAAGACAGAAGGAGGTGGTTTGTACTTTTTGTACAAGTAGATTTGTACTCTTAAGTCCCTCTCTGTAGTCACTGCTCTGATAAGTGACAGACTTTGAACTATGCATTTCTGTGCCCCATTTCTCCACTGGAATTTAAATAGGTTGAAAGTGACAATGTTTTTCCAAATTATAAAAAGTAATGGTAAAGGCTGATTCGAGCACAGGCTCCAGAAGTGATCACTCAGGTTAACACCTTACCTCAGCTCCAGTATGCTCGTGACGTTCCTGGAGGGGAAGATACGTCTGATGTAGTTAAAATCTCCAACAAAGAGACTTCCATCAATCCCCACTGCCAGTGCTACAGGGGCCAAAAGTTTATTTCCTTCTGCCAGACCATTGCAGCTCGGACAGGATATGCTTCTGCGGCGCCCATTCCCCATAATGCTGGTTATCACAGCCGGCTGCTGAGTTAGAAACTGATTTTCTCCGTTGCCTTTGTGCAATATACCTAATGACAAAGAGGAGAAGAAGTGGTTATTACCACCATTCATTTCAAGGGACTTCAGGCTGTTCTCTTTTCAACAGCTGCTCTTAAAGACTCTGCACTGAAAAGACTCCATCATTTGGTTTTTCAATGGTACAAGAAGAGCAAAAGGGCTTTGCAGTAGTGAAAATAAAGGTGTAATGAGATTCACTTTTAAAAAGCACACACATACACACCCAGAGCAAAACCTACAGCCAGAGTCCTTTGGAAATCATTATGAAAGAAAACACTGCCACATAGCCCTGGCCTGCCACTGTGGTTTAGGCTGTGATATTAACTGGGAAGGCAAACAGCAGAGAAGACGTGTTCCTTATCTGTCTGCCTGGATCCTCTCATTCCAGTTTCTTGCATTATATTTTGTCTGGAATTTTGTGCCAGCCTGACTGTTCTCTTTCCACCTCTCAGTCTTTCACACTTTTTTAAATGGAAAATGAAAAATGAGAAATGGAGGCACCAGAGAAGATGATAACACAGAAAATGAAAATGAAAAGACAGGAGAGAGATGAAACTCCCTACTAAGGATCAATGATAAAAGGCAAGAGGGAAGTAGTGCTACAGATCTTTATTAGGCTTCAAGGAAATACCTTTAAGATAGGATTTATTTTCAAAATATTTGTTCAAAGAGCAGACCCCTGCTCCACGAAGAGAGTGGATTGTCTGACAGAGTGACCATTTTCAGAATCATCAAAAACTGTGGACATCTGGCTGGAAAGTTTCAGCCTCATGTCCTTTCAGAAATGCAGTTGTATGATTCTAATGTAACTGGCTCCCCATTGGTGGCAACAGTGTCATGCACTACCCAAATATCTGTTTAAAGAGTGTTGGATCCACAGCTCAGCACTGGAAGTGTGTTCAAATAGCCTGATCTTGCCCACTGTCAGTGCTACTTTAGATTTATTGAGCAGCAACACACTTTGCTATTTGTTAATGCAGGGATCAGCAGGAAGGCTGTAAACAACACTCTACAGGGATCAAATAAAATGCATGCTGAGCATTCAGCTCCCAAAGAGTACAGTGTGAGGATCAGAAACATTCAGCTTTGGATATGGAGTGACAAAGAGAAGGGAGGAAAATACAAACAGGTTACAAATGAGAAAGACAAACGAAATTCAGTATCTCATCACAGAGTTATACTCCTTGTAAGCTCCATCTCAGGGTAGAGGGAAAAAATGTGAAACAAAATGAACCAGGAAGAGGTGTGGTTAATATCAGAAAAAACAAGGAAGGAGGAAAGATATTACAGAGGAATAAATGAACAACAGAATAGAAAGTAAAGATTTGGACTCAGAAAGACATGCTGTGCAAAACAGTCAAAAATTTGTTGA
Source organism: Pithys albifrons albifrons (assembly GCF_047495875.1). Lineage (NCBI taxonomy): Eukaryota > Metazoa > Chordata > Aves > Passeriformes > Thamnophilidae > Pithys > Pithys albifrons. The sequence continues at coordinate 5,726,060 of NC_092472.1, forward strand.
CAAAAAATTCTGACAAATGCAATGTGTTCCATACCTTACCGAGCTAAAGATGAAACAAAAGGATGGAGAAATTGCATTTTTGAAAGTGTAAATATAATGCAAATAAAGAGTGTTCACAAACAAAACTGCATATAGGACATAAAGCACATGGAATTAACCAACTCACCACTCTTGACATTAAGAACATGATGCTTATCCAGAGACCATCCTCCTAAGTTGGAAGGATCTAGCTCAAATCCTTGCAGCAGTGCTGTTCTCTTCTCCCATAAAATCAGGCTGGGGCAAGTCTCATATTCAAACCCCACAGACACTGAAAGAAAATAAAGTCTAATATACTTGCTGAACAAACACTGAATTAAATGTCCAGATCACATTCCAATCAATCAGCATTCCAGTTCCCCAGGCCCCTCCAGAGGATGGAGTGATTACATTCCTCCCTTTTATTCTATAATATTGTATTCACATCTTTGACTGGACACAAATTTGAAACTTCATTGACATGTACTCTGATCACTTCTTTTAATATTTCACACTGGGAGGTGACTGGTTTGGTGGAAGGAGAGTGAGAAATACAATGTTTAAAATACAATAAAATTATTCTATCAGATAACAGGACAAGATCAAATTCTTAAGCTGCCAGATGTTCATGGCATTTATTTAGTGAATGCATTTTACATATCACATAACAAACAGCAATGAAAACTTTGTGTGCATTTAAGCACAAGTGCACTGTAAGTATTACTCTGGAAAGCATTATCCCCATCCAATAACTTAAGAAAGAAAAGCTATAGCAGAGAAGAATTAAGAAAATAATTAATATTTTAAAAATGAGCTGTTCTTTCTACACTGGCACAGCTTTGTTGCTTATTTTTAGCACTGTTGTATCAAAATTATTCTGATACTCAATAAAAACTGAAAAATATTATGATGATCACTCTTTCCCCCACCCACTAAAACCAAGCAAACTAAAAATAGCTGTAGAATTACAAGACTGAACAGCATTAGAAGAACAGCATTTTCATTTCAAATGTGTTATACCACAAGAGACTACAATAATGGCATGTGTGAAAACCCAAGTGCACTGCAGGCTGCCAGCCATGGGGATCATTTGTTAACTGAAAGAAAATAGAAACATGGACCAAAATTAATGGACTAGGTTTCACCCAAGTTCCTGTGTCCAGTTTTTCCTATTACCTGGTCTAAACCAGGTACCAGCCAGGAAACTAAGGCATGTTGAAGGAGTTTGCACCCTCTGAATATGATTTTTAATTTGTAAAAAACCAGTAGTACAAAGATAAACTATGTCAGGGAGATAAGAACTGTTCAGCCTATATTTGCTCCTCCATAAGAAATCTCTGCAGTTTTCTTACTAAGAATTAGAGGTGTTGGGAGAGTTTTGGAGCTTGTATATTCTGACTTACCTACAGCATCTGACAACCCATAAACCTTCTGCCCATAGGCATCTGTTTTGTCCCAGATAAATGTATATGCCAAGTTGGGAGATGCCTGGAATGATTTTTGAAACAAATGCCCTTCAACTGCTACCATCAAATGCACTTTGATTAGATTGAGAGGCACAAGTGTCTGAGTCATGATGATCTTCAGTAGGGATTTGTATCCAGCAGTGCGGGAGCTCAGGTAGCTGAGCTTTATACTAGAGCCAGGGATCTCAATTTCTTCATGAAGCACCTGGGTGGGAAAAAGGTCAAACATTTCACATTAGTGATTTTTATTTCTTTTTAAATATCACCTTGAATATTTTTTATGAACTTATGACTTTCTACTACTGGGAATGGCTACCCCCAAACCAGTGCAGTGACACAGTTCAGCTATTTTTGACAAAGAATTATTTGGTGTCTGGGTACATATTCTTTTTAAGAGCCCACTGCTGGCAAAAGGGAAAATAAGAAGTATTTTTACTGCAAGTTATTTGCAAGGGAAACATAAGAAACACAGTCATAGGAAACTGCAACTTCCACTGACAATATAAAGACTAACTGAACACAGTGAAACAACAGCACCAGGAGAGTTTTCCTTTGTCCTAAGTAACAAGCAAGGAAACAGACTGTGGTTAGCACCACATGCCAAGCCTTTGCAAAATTCCCTTGAAAGACGTAAGCTGTCAACTGAAATACAGAGATATACTTGATATATTGTATGATAATGGGACAATGCAAGGTAGTCAAAGATAAATGTGTCTGTGTGACATAAAACTGGGACATCTCCTGCTGCCCTCCTTAGAAAACCTGGTGCCTGTCAGAACAAATGCAGTTCTACAGATGCCTTTGGTGCAGCAGTTGCAGGGACAGGGTGACTCTCTGCTCAGGTCAGCACTAGCACCTGCCCACTGATTTCTGTCTCCTTTCACTCCCACTGTCCTTACCTGGGTTTCTGGCACAATGGGATTCCGACTGGGAGTGTCACTGAAGAACGTTGAGAGTGGTGATGAAATGATGACTGGGTCGGGACGGACAAAACCACTCAGATCACAGCTGGGAATGGAGTTCTCCTCTGTCTTCATCACAAGTGTGTCCATGGCATAGAAGCTATTCCATGGCAGCCAAACTGTCCTTTCCTGGCTCATAAAGGGGGCCCGTTCAAAGTGCAAGGTTAGGGATGCTCCACCATTTGCAACCAAGTCAAACCTAGAAAAATGTTGCCTTTAGAAGTGACAAGACTGAATAATTCCAGTAATAGCATTGGTGGCTAACAACACAGAGGTGTACCTACACCAATGGGTATATGTCTGGTTTTGGCTGGGATGAAGTTAATTTTGTTCCTAGTAGCTGCCACAGTGTTGAGTTTTGGATTCAGGGTGAGAACAACACAGATAACACAGGGATGATTTTGTTATTGCAGAGCAGTGCTTGCCCAGAGTCAGGGGCTTTCCTCCTCCTCAGCCCACCCCATCAGAGAGCGGAATGGGGGTGCACAAGGAGCTGGGAGGGGACACAGCTGGGACACCCAACCCCAAATGACCCAGGGGATATCCCAGACTATATGGTGCCATGCTCAGTATATAAACTAGGGGAGAAGCTGCTCCAGATCTCCTTGGGTATTTCTTTCACTTTTTGTTATATTCCTTTTCATTACAATTTATTATAAATACTATTTTATTTCAATTCTTAAATGTTTTGTCTTAACCCACAAGTTTTCTTACTTTGACCCTTCTGCTTCTCTCCCAGTCCCACCAAAGGCAGGGAGAGTGAAAGGACCATGATTATGTTTTAAATGTCATCCTTTGAATGATCAGTAATGGCATGTGAACCTCTGGCAACTAAAAGGCAAAAACCAGCCAAGAAAAGCAAGTCACCTGAACAAATTTCATTCTGATACATTATAAAATCTACATTAAATAATTAAAAAATGCCCAACAAACCCACAACATTTATTATTACAAACTACCTTTATACAGAGTCAGCAGAGAAGCCAAATTGATTCTGAGCTGGACACTGAATTATCCCTTTCCTAAAAGACCCTACCCATCAAGCACAGAATAGGACACGTGACAGTAAGAGAACAGTAATGAGAAGTGTTCCACAAATAAGAATTCCTGTCCCCAGGACAACTGATCTATCATTTTTCAGAAATATTACGTGTTTACTCCCAGGCCCCTAGACAATCACAGCAGTAAAGTGGAGCTGCACAGGCATTTGAAATCTGGCCTAAATGAGTGAAACGCTTCCAGGTTGTTCTTACAACAGAAGGAGGTTATCAGTTGTTCCATGTAAATGCTGGCAATGGAACAAATTACTCAGTGACTTCAACAATCTATTCAGATTCAAATATAGTGCAGCTCACCATTTACTGCAGTATTAAACCACTGAAATCAAAATTACACTTTTATTATAACAGATTAATATTCTGGGAAATGTGGCACTTGAATACTCCCTATAGTTAGTTGACTTACATTAATTATTTCAATTCAGTTGTTTGTATGCACGATCAAGATAAAATGGCAAATGTTTACAATGCCTGTGTCAGATCCACTGGTTTAGGTACCACAGCCAGGAAACCAGATAAACCATGACACATTGACTTTTGTTTATCTGAATTTGTGTGCATTTCAAATAAGCTGATACAAGGGGGAAAAAAGCACTTTTTTGCACAGCAGGAAATTGTCTAAATATATTCAATTAGAATCTTTTGATTACATTCTACCCTGAAGAAACTCAAAAGAGAGTGTATCTTCCAAAGAAAAGAGAGGCAGAAGGGAAATTTTAACAAAATATACTATTTTATAATGATACTTTTTTTTTTCCCTGGAAGTGTTAGCCTGCATTGCATTTTAAAATAAAACATTTCTGGTCTCAGCTGGATACTGCTGTAGTCCACAAATGTTTTCATAGATACAGAGCAATTTATTTGAAAGGAGCCTGCCTGCTAACACGTCATTACCAGAAATCAGCCTGCTCGTATTTACATGCACTTAGTATTCAAAATGCCATGTGAAAAATTACTTTTCTGTTTACTTATTAGCTCTTTGCCCTGGGAGGAAGGCAATGCCTGGTACCACATGGTTCCATTAGATCACACCATCTGTTAATCAGCAGAGGCACCACAGATGAAACAGGAGCTCAGTGGAGCGGGGACACTCACGTGCCATCCTGGCGAGTGATGGTGTAGCCATACTTTGGATACTTGACAAACGACACGTTGACCCCAACTAGAGGAGTTCCATCTGTAGTCACCACTTGGCCTCTTATGAGAGACACAAGACTGAGAAAGAAGCAGAATTCAAGGTATTAATTACAAAAGGAAAGTTATATTGTTTATAAATGAAGTAATGGAGCACTCCTGCCTCGTTTACTCTAAATCCAGTTTCCTCCAAAGATTTTTCAAATACTGAGGAACCACAATATTGCCCAGCTCCCTCTATACACCTAAACCAAGAAACTGTTCATCTAGACAGTGAGATGTGCATACAGAATGGGAGTTAGTGCTTTCCTTGCCTAACAAGGCTTTGCAGAGTCGAAAGCTCCCTCATATTCAGCCAGGCCAGAGCTGTGATCCTGCATCCCACTGGAGCTCAAAAACCTCCCTGTGGACAAGAACATGTCTGTGGGTGCCTAACACACTTGGAAAACATGCTGCAATGCCCTACCTTCTCTTAGACAACCAATTCTCCAGTTCAGGTTCCCACTGCCTTGTCTTAGGGAATGACTTGAGGTTTGTGCACTGCATTCAGTCCTGAGCTGGAACCCTCACTCTGCGCTTTGCCAGCAGGAGGAAGGATTTGGTTTTAAGGCCAGATTTATGCACAGGCAAAACAAAGAGTTTTCACAGCCAGCAGGATAATCAGCTTTGCTCAGCCTAAGGGAGATGAAGATGAGCTGTTCCTCCAAGAGGCACAGTCAGTTTTTTCTCTTTAGAGAGTGCTTTTTAAGTGCACAGCAGGCAGAGAGTGCTGCTGCTCCCAGCTGGAGAGGAGTCTCCAGCCCCTGGCTCCTTTCCCTTCCCCTTTCCCTCCACCCTGAGAAAAGCAGATCAGTGGGGGTGGAAGCTGCTTGGTACAAGGGAGGTGGAAAAGGAAAAGCTTCCATTTCTACAGTGGAAATGTGAAAACAGGACAAGATGACCTGGGAAACAGGGAGAGAGTTAAGTCCTCTTAATGCATAATCCTGAGGATCACAAACCCACATTTTCCTACCTGTATTATACTGGCTATTTTACAACTACTTCCTTGTATTTTTATTCCATACAAGGTGCAATATTTTCTTCAATATTACATAAAAGAAACTAATTAATGAAAATGAACCATTTCTGTTACTTTTCTTTTAGAACTTTCAACTCCTTCTTAACCCTTCAGGTCGAATTTTAATTTGCAAAGTAACACTTCACATCAGAATATGGAATTTAATAGAAACTGATACTTGCTAATAAAATCTACTTGGAAACATATCGGACCAAGATAATTGTCCTGGCATTATTCATTTTGTTTGAACTATTTTATGATACAAACACACAAAAGTAGTTGCAGGAAGAAAGACACTCAGGCTTCTCTGAGGGAACTGTGCAGAGTAGATTTAAGAAAGAAATCATCATATGGCAGAAGGAAATTAATAATGCCCATGACATAATTTTTCTACCTTGAATTTGAATACTTCAGGAAATAATTTGAAAAAAATATTTTGGTCAATAATCTTCCTTTTTTTTCCAAAATGCTAAAATCAAGAACACAATGGATATTAAGATAAGCTAAAATGTAGATAAAATCTAGATTTATAAGAAGTAATATTTTGACTAATATTCACACATAGGACAACCTTTCTTTGGTAATCTTTTAAAAGTGTAACTTACAAATTAACCTGAGAGTTGAAGTCTTTTTCCTTTTTTTTTTTAACAAGGAACTTAAATGCGTAAAAACACAATATATAAAAACATAACTATTTTTTTTCCTGAAAACGTAATTTCATCTTCTTTCTGCACAGAAATTATCAGTGACATTAAAATAATTTTGCAATCAATAAATTTGATTATTTATTGCTATTTATTCTTTTTCTTATACTAAGACTGAAAAAACAATAACCCCTATTTTGTCCCTGTTTTTCATGTCTTTCAATGGAGTGAGAGACTGAGCTAAGCAAACAGAGCCAGTATCTGTCATGGGAGCTACTTCTTGGAACAATGGGAGATTCAGTATATGTAAAACTTGGGAATCTAACCCTATGGCACTTTTAAAAAGTCAGTTTTAAAACTTACATTTTTGACACTATACATTAATTTGCCTAAAATTGGTCCCAAAAATAACAGCTGAGCTGTAGAATTATCAAAAGCACCTTCACAACTTAAGAGGCTAAGGCCAATTTTAACATCATTAATATGCCATTTGCAAGGATATGCTAAAACCTGCAGTGTTCTTGTGATGAATAAAACAGAACCAAGATTCCTGCCATCAGGACCCTAGAAAACATGCTTAGAAAAAAAAAATCTACCATTTCAGATGAGATTTTTTTCAAAGGACCCTCAGGATTGAAGTGCCAGCTCCTGCTTAGCCTAGAGCTCCAATTCATAGAATCACTGAATTGTTTGGGTTTGAAGAGACCTTAAAGATCATCTTGTTCCAACCCCCTGCCATGGGCAGGGACACCTTCCACTATCTCAGGATGCTCCAAGCCCTGTCCAACCTGGCCTTGGACACTCCCAGGGATGGGGCAGCCACAGCCTCTCTGGGCACCCTGTGCCAGGGCCTGCCCACCCTCCCACGGAAGAATTTCTTCCCAGTATCTAATCTAACCCTGTCCTCTGACAGTGTGAAGCCATTCCCCTTGTCCTGCCACTCCAGGCCCTTGCAAATTGTCTCTCTCCATCCTTCTTGCAGGTTCCCTTCAGGTCCTGCAAGGCCACAATCAGGTCACCCCAAAGCTTCCCTTCTCCAGGCTGAGCAATGCCAACTCTCTCAGCGTTTCCTCCCAGCAGAGCTGCTCCAGCCCTCTGACCATCTGGGTGCCTCCTCTGGACTTGTTACAGCAGCTCCATGTCCTTCCTGTGCTGGAGGCAGCTCTGCAGGTGGGGTCTCACCTGAGGGGGCAGAGGGGCAGAATCCCTGCCTGTCCTGCTGCCCACACTGAGGGATCAGCCCAGCACATGGTGGGGTTCTGGGCTGGGTCATGTCCAGTCTCTCCCTCACCAGCACCCCAAGTCCATCTGTTGATCCCCAGCCTGGATTGATCCCAAGGGTGTCCCGACCCTGGTGCAGCACCAGCACCTGGTCTCATTAAACCTCATGGGATTCCCATGGGCCACTGCTGGAGCTTGTCCAGATCCCTCTGGATGGCATCCTGCCCTTCAGGTGTGTTACTGCAATATTTATGCTGTCAACAGCCTAATTCTTAGGCTGTTTTGAAGACTCCAACCCATAATTATATTTAAACATCTTGATTATTTCTAATACAAATTCTGATATTTCTCCATTCTATGGCACTAGAACGTCTCCATAGAACTGGAAATTTGGAATGATAATCACCTGCCTCTGTAAAGCACTTGAAGACCTAGGAATGAAGTGTTAGATCATGTTAATAACACAACCCATTATCAGATGATAAGTGGAATACAGACACAGGGAATACACTAATTTTCATTCCAGATAGCTTAAGAAGGCAATGCCTCAAGCACTGATCAGCATCCAATACATGACAGGAAGCTTCTGGCTTCTCTTTACTTGAGGAAATTTTGCTGCTGGTAACTCACATAGAGCAGAATGTACCAAGCAGCCAGTGGACTATTTAGTTTTTATGCTGTGGCCTCTATCCCTTTTTGAACAAATTATTCAGCCTCATGAATTAGTAAGCTTCCCTTTTGTCTTGTTTTACTTTTCATACAACACTGCAGAAAAGTGCAAGAATTTCTCCATTTTAATTTTAGAGAGCTGATAAAAAAGATCACAACAAATGAAGTGGAAAACAGAACAACTTTTTTTTTCTATTTTTTTTTCCAAACAACTCCACGTGTGTATTCTTGGAGTATTTTATAGAATAGCATGGAATCTATACTATACAGGGTAGGATCCAGCAGGGATTTCCCACTGGAATATGGAAATGAGTGTGGTGTTTGAGCAGCACAGCAATGAATACAATGGGGACCTGCCTGGTGTATCCAGAAACCTCATGATTCTCTTTTTACAGACAAATATTTAGGGACCTGCTCTACATCACCCACTAAGCCTGTAATGGGATCCTGACAGAGAAAACAGTTTCCTGTAATGAACTCCAATCTTTTGGGCGTTATCTCAAATGAAGTTCTTTCTTTAGTTTTAACTTTGGTGATAGGAACATAATTAACATATTCATCAATTTCTTAGCATCTTTCCATGGAGACCTATTTAAATAATATTGATAATACCAATCTTCTTCTAAGCATACAATGGCATCAAATATCAATTAATGATGTGCTGGCTTTTAGACTCATTACAAATATATAATTAATAACCATACAAAGAATAAGCTTAGGAAAAAAAAAAGAAGAAGAAAGTCTCATCAGATGTACTGATGATACAAGTAAAACAGCCTTATGTAAGGAATAAATAATAAAACTCCCTTAGTTAATGTATCTTTAAAATTATTTGAAATGTTATTCCACTATTGAAACTTGTGCTAATGGCACTAAATAAAATGCAATCTCTTTTAACTGGAAATATATTTGCATTTTCTCTTGTTCTAGACTGCAGTCTTCACAAAATGTAAACCCCAGAAACTCCTACTCAGTGAAAGGAACTTTCTTCCAGGTGTTGCCAATATGTTAAAATGCTAATAAATCTCAGTGTTATAAATAAAGGCCACATCATAAACTGCAACAGAGTATGGTCAGTGCAAACACAGGAAGCACCTGAAAACAGCATCTCACATTAAAACACAAATAAAATCGGTGGGAGGAATTTTGCCCCCCAGTTCAGCTGCACAGATCCAGCGTCACGTTTATAGCTGGTACCTGCTGTTGAAGGGGTTTTCTCCTGGGATGATGTGAGTGCTGTCCTTGCCCACCAGGAGCTTGATTCGGTCATAGAATGACTTCACCGCCGGCGGCCCGGAGTGGCTCTGCTGGATGATGTCCAGGGGGTCCCGCGAGCCGCGGCACAGGAGGCTGTTCTGACACGTGGACTGCAGGCAGCAGTCGGGGTCCAGGCAGTCCACCAAGCCATCTGAAAGGCAACAATCCTCAGATTCAGCCAGCTGCACAGTGCCCTTGAGCACAAATATCCAATGGGAATCTTGAGGCACTGGGAAAAACTGCTAAAGCCTTCTCTTCATAGCATCTCCACGCACCAAAACGGGTAATTGAGCCAATAATGTGATGAGGACGAGGCTTTCGAGCACACTACTGGAGCACCACTACAAATAATGCATCACAGAATCACAGAAGATTCTGAGTTAGAAGGGACCCACCAGGATCACTGAGTCCAACCCTTAGCCCTGCACAGGATCATCCCCAAGAGTCACCAGTGTTAGATGAAGATTAATCCCCAAAAAACCTGTTAAGAGTTGAAATTAGGAAAAAGAAAGTGGAAGGAAGAAGGGATTTTTTGTTTAGGTTTATTTACCTATTCTTTGTTTGGGTTTTTTGTTTGTTTTTTTGTTTGTGTTTTTTGCTGGCTTTTTTCTGTTTAGTTGTGGTTTTTTTGTTTGTCTGGGTTTGGGGGGCAGTTTGGTTGGTTTGTTTGTTTTTTCCTTTATCTTCAGAATTATGCTGTTTCATTTCATTTGTTCAGTTTGGGGAACTGAGAGGAGATGGGAGCGACAGAGTAAGTTACCATTGTGTAAGTAAAATAATAATTTAAATTGTGACCATTTTTGGCAATTCACAAGAAGTGCTGCTGGAACTGCCACCTCACACAGGCATCTTACCCAAACTTGTGTGCATGCTTAGATAAGGAAGGACCAGCCACACAGTTGGTGGGATCAGTCATTATATCACATATTAGGTTGTTCATCAAGAATATTCCTTAAAAATGTATTTTTAAGAAAAAGTAGAATTTTAACACCAGAAATTAAAACAGAATCAATGGAAAGATCAATCTCCATACTTAGATAAAAAACAACTATTTTTAGCACATAGAGAACCTTCTAGCATTATCCTTTCCCTTGGTATCAGCATTAAACTGAAATACATTCTCTCAATCAAGTTCTACTGTAATTCAGAAATTAATAACCATTTACTTTAAAATATTATCATCTCTAACAATTTAGAAACATTTTTTTCATCTACTCTGGCAAGAATCAGGCACTCAGTCTGCAATCTGCTTATGTCTGTCAACCTTCAGAGTCTCCCCACGGTGTATTATTCTGATTTTTCAATACAAATACGGCCTGGGCATACAGTAAGTGTCATAAAAAGTAGAGAACATTCCAACAGGGAAGCTGACAAAAGTACCTTAGAGAAGAGCATGACTCATGTATTTTCAACATTTTCAAATGCACAACAGACCAGCACAGTGATAACTGGAAAAATAACAACAACAGAAAAACCCAACCCAAAACTATAAAAAACTTTTATTTTACAATTAGCCTTGTATTTCCAACCCATTGTGTGTGCCTGAAATGACTGTTCCTGATTTAAAAACAAAATTGCCAAGATATGCTGGCAATGCTTCAGTCAGGCCTCTCAAGACATTTGAGTCAGACAAACTGCCTTGTTGTGAGAGCTCTGTGTTGCTGTAAGGTCAGGCACCTGTTCACATTAAGAGCTCCATTTATCTTGAAATCCTTTCCAACGTGGCTTTAGGAATTCTCTGGTTTGCTACAGCCCATTTTCCACCCACTTTATATAATTCTAAGGACATCATTAGCTTCAGGGTATAACTCAAGGCAGTTTTCCTGTTAAGCTCTGAGAACTTTTTTCTCAGCACCCTGAGTGTTTTTCTCAGTTTGCAAAACCTCTACAACTATGAATTTAGAGCTGCCCACTGTTTAGTCCACTCAGTTCTTTTACTCAGAGGCAAAAAGCCCCTAACAACATACCAGAAATAACAGAGGCAAAACACAGGATAAAAATTACTCCCTTTTACATTTACATGTTCAAGCTGCATCATTTTTTTGCTATACCTGTTCTTAGAGGTGAACATAAATCACGCCTGTAATGACCTCATCATGCAGCAGATTATGGGCTGCTGTAACCAACCACTTGTGATGCCACCATGAACTTTGAGCTGGCATATCAATCTCCAGGCTCCTGTCAGTCACACGAATCACATCTCTATGCTCGCCAGCCCCCCTGGATATCGTCTGACATTGCAATCTCCAGTAAATTGCCCTGCCACTGCCAATCTCGCTGGTATCTCACAAACAATCAAGCAGGCAATCAAACTGCTCTGAATTGCCAGTTCAGGACCTGGGAGGCGAGAAACGTCTCCATTGAACACCAGGGAGAAACCTGCCTGTGATTCCCCTCGTGTGAGAAGGTTTCGATGCAGTTATGTGAACTCAGGCTCACACACTTTCAGCTGGCTACAACAATCTTTAGGAAAACCAGGCACAGGGTGTAACAAATACACACAATTCACTTGCTTAGAGCATTATTACTCATAATATATGGCGATATTCTCCTGCACTAATTTATTCCCAGATGGCAGGATTCAGGATTTAGGATATTTTTACCTTATGCAACAGCAGCACTGAGTTCTGGATCTGTTCAGCACACACAGCCAGACCCTGGGCACTGCTGTTTGGTATCAAAGGCTTATACACCACTGTGCTGTTCACACTGTTCACATTCATATTTGCTGCTATTACTGACTTTGCTGCTCTGAAATCTCTGACTCTATGCATGAAAGTCTTGGTTACTGTCAGAATACATCCTGCTTCTAGTTCGAGTTTGCCTAATTTGCTGTCCAGACTATTACCAAAGAATGGCTGAGATTGGCAAGGACTTCTGGAAGTCATCTTGTCCAACCCCCCTGCTCAGACAAGGCTACCATGAGGCCAGCTGTCCAGCTCCATGCCCAGACAGCTTCTGAGTATCTCCAAGGAATGGAGATTCCACAAACTTGCTGGGCACTGGGCTCTATTGAACAGTCACTGCACAGAGAAATGTTTCCCAGAACACATTTGTGCTTGGAGTTCCTCCTCAGGTGCACGACCTTGCACTTCAGGAGGTTTCTATCGGGGCATTTCTCCAGCCAGACTGCACTGTTACATAAGAAGCAAATTGTGACAAAGTCATTTATTTGCATTAGACTGAGTTGATTAAACAAGGGCTTGAAAAAAACGAACCTTTAGTAAGAGAAAACTCTGCTATTAGCATGAATTTTAATTGGAACTCAGTACTTTGGTTTTTAATATATATTTCAGAGCTTGTCATCTTCCAGATTTCCTGGGGTGTGCTGAATTATTTATATGGTTAATTCAATGACAAACCCCTCACCATTTGCCTCACCAAAATATTGCTGCTTTTCATGGCATACACATCTGAGTTTAAAGAGGGCACTTAGCAGTTCTCTGGAACTCTGCAGGCTAAAGGGAAGGACTGGAGAGGGAGCTAAGATGGTGCTGAACCTCTTCCAACAATCTGAGACCAAAAGAAGTCCTGACTTGGCCTCAAATGAGAGGAAGGAAATAGGAAATTTTGATCTGATTTAAACTGGCAGCACAGGAATTAACTCTCCATTTCTGCTGACAGTTCTTCTGAATTCCCAGATATTTTCAGAAACAAAGGAAGTGACACAGTATTCCTCTTGAAGACTTTACTTCTGCTAATGGATATACCCATTTCTTGACTTTCCACAAGTTTCTCAGCAGACTTTGCTATACAAAGAGAAAACTTTGAAGTATTACATGTAAGCAGACTCACCTACTTGTGCATAATTGAGAGGGCTTTATTAGCGTGTTCCTCTTGATCATTGTTACAAGAACTCAAAAGATCTCAGGAGGAATAATGACACATTTTACTGCTACGCTATTTAGAACCTCTCAGCATCAGTTTTTCTTCATCCCTGGATGTACTTCTGACCACATCCAGGTGACTGGATTCCAGAACTGTGCTACACCTTTCTGCAGAAAGTTGATGTTTGGGCTGTTGGGGTTCTGTTAAACCCCCACAAGGAAATTATTGTTCGTTTCCACACTTCTCCAAATACTTGCAGGTTGTGCTTCAGGTTCAGTTCATGATGCACATTAGAATGAGTGAACTTCGACTTGACACCCAGCTGCCTGAGAAAATGCTTTCTGTACCCAGCAGGGACAATTCTGTTTCCAACCCAAAACTCCCGAGCCCGTGCTCAGCAGAGGGCATCCTTACACTTCCCTCGCTGCAGGAGCTGGGGACTTTCAGAGCCTAATTCCTGGATTCTTTTTCTTTTTCCAATAAACATTTCAGACTAATGATTAAAATGGAGGTGGGGAAGGGGGGAGGAAACAGCAGCTACTACGAACCCTGAGGGCAAAAGGGTCTTTGATCACTCTAAGGGCAAATTAGTTAATTTATCATGATCCGATTTTAATTATGTGCAGTATTAATATACCCAAGGTGAAAGAATTAGAGATGCTCTATCAGATTATCAAAAGAGTAGGCCTTCTCTCTGCCAACACAGAAATATTTTAATTGAGCTCTGAAATTGCATGCAGAACTGCATCTGCAGGCAGGCTATGCCACAGCCCAGGATATCTTATTACCAGGAAGCTTTAGCTAATATTTAACCCAAATTTTCACACTTTTGAAGCTTGATCTAATTACTGTCAGCTATATTGGCATATATCATTCAAAATGATTCCATAGAAGTTCTGGGTGCTAAGAAGAAAGGAAATGCTTCTATTCCTGATCCAGCCCTGTTTCCTCAAATATATATATGGTCAGACTTCACAACGAAGATTTGGGAAGGGCTCTCCCCACATTGTGCCCTTCCAGCCTGTGCAGTGGATTGTTTAGGTGAGGCATAGCATGTGCAGAACTGTCCCCACCCTTTAAGTCCCAAGGTCCATCTGCCACAGCCATGTGAGCTTGGACAGTGACAGGGAAGTCCTCAGGACTGTCACAGCCCCCGGTACTGAGCGGGGCTGACCCTGCTGAGTAGCCGAGATGTGACGGGATGGGATGGCAGGGAGGCTTGAACCGCCAGGGGATGGTCCCCACTGAGACTGGAACTCAGGACCTTGGGATTCAGAGTCCAGAGTGCTCTCAAATAGCCTCAAATAGCCAAACTGGAAACACACTGTAAACTGTCAGCACATCCATTACACCACTGGCTTTGATAGCCAACTGTGAGCACAACGGAGCATTTTTGTAACCAAAGCTGCCCTTCAGGAAAAGCTGGATGGTAAATCCCAACTTGTGGTGAAGTAAAATTAACCTGGATTCTGTGTAATGCCGAGGGTTGGAGTTCCTCCAAAAACTCCTCACTGAGGTTTTAAAGCATTCTGACATATGAAAATGGTCAACCCCCAGCCCCAGCCCCCTTGCCTGCTCAGGATTCATAGAATCATAGAATTGATTGGGTTGGAAAAGACCTCGAGATCATCAAATCCAACCCTTGGTCCAACTTCAGTCCCTTTACCAGATCATGGCACTCAGTGCCACGGCCAAGCTCAGCTGAAAAACCTCCAGGGATGGGGAATCCACCCCCTCTCTGGGCAGCCCATTCCAATCCCTGAGCACTCTCTCTGCAAAGAACTTTTTCTGATCTCCAACTTCAATTTCCCCTGGCAGAGCTTGAGCCCATCGTGCCCCCTTGTCCTATTGCTGAGTGCCTGGGAGAAGAGACCAACCCCCACCTGGCCAGAACGTCCCTTCAGGGAGTTCTAGACAGTGATGACCTCTGGCAGCCAGGAAAACCCTCACTGCTGAGAGCACCAGCTGGAAGAACCTACTGCACGTGTAGCTCCAGCTTGGGGGCCTTCAGAACCTGTGAATTCCAATGGATTATTGATGCTCCAGCTCCAAACCACACCTTGTTCAGAGCAAAGCTGACCCAGAGGGCTCCAACACAAGAACAACCTTGAAAAAAAATGTTTGTTCAGCTCCAGTGTACACAGATATCTACATGGATTCCTTGGTGCCTTTTTAAACCATGGAATTTACAGTCACTGAATTTTTTTTTTCTTTTTCTCCAGGGGTTGTAAGAGCACGTTATTGTAATAACACACCCTGAGAGGGGCAGGGGAAGGATGTGTGGAAAGGTGATTAGAGGCTGACACAAAGTCTGAGCAGACTCACACCCAAGCACACTCATTAGCTCTTGTCAAACTTACATATTGTCTAGTTTTGATACAGATTTTACACCCCAGCCCACATGACTCACTCTGGCCCCCACCCACAGCAGATTTCAACTACTTATTGCATTTAATGTGTTAAACTTGACTATAGTACAGGCTCTGGGAAGGTATTTTCTGTGCCAAGAGTATTCTGGGTATTTATGTTGAGAACTTCATAAAATCTTTTGTCTGTGCTGAATTAGAGACCCCTGCTGAGGCAATGCTTGTTGAGGCAAGCTAAATTACATGATTTGCTTTTGTACTGTGAAATACTTGTATTATCTTAAATGTCACGAGCCTGATGCAGTATCAAGTCAAAGGATTCGTAATTTTCTAAAAGCAATTTTTTTCTAAATGTTTATTGCAGGAAGACACTTCTCTTTTCCTTCTATTTTCCTTCTGTCTAATTTCAGAGATGAGTTTTCTAAGACAACTCAAATAAACAGCATTTCAATCACTCAAGTGCACTGTCCTGACAGTGAACTTCTCTAGAAATGTATTTTTCTCGTGAATTGAAGACATTTCATAGTGGAGCAGAGAGCTGACTTTCTTCTCATTCATTATCTTTAATGTATTGTGCCAAACAGAATTATCACCAACTGTACTTCTTGGTGGGGTTACAGCTATAAAGTAACAAACCAAAGGGCAAAATTTGCCTTCTGCGAGATGCACATCTCCCTTTGGGAAGCCAAGAGGAAAATAAATTAAAATGCATTTTAAAGGGAATGTCCCACTTTGCATAACAAATAAGAAATTCCTCATTCTATTTAGCTTAGTATTCTGTACTGCTATGGGTTGCTTCCTTTCCTTCCCCTCCTAATTTTAGTCTGGATAATCACATTTTTGGGAGAAATGTGATCTGGAAAGTGACATAAACAGTCATTGCATTTAACATTTATGGGGTTTTTTTTACCTTTTTTTGTAACCTGTCTGCACCTATCATCTCCATCCTGATCAAATCTGAAACAAACCAATTTAGCAAAATTTTGGTTGTTTTCTGTTAGTTTGTTTTCTCTGAGATTACATAATATAACTGTCTTGCCCATAAAAAAAGTATAAAAATGAGCAATTTTGAAAGGATGCAAAAGATGTGAGAAGAGAGAAAGAAGGAAAAGAAAAGCCTAGAAAGAGCAACCCCAGTGGGCAATGCAGGCTCCTGACAAGGCTTCTTTTGCAGAGGCCAAGTTTCTTCAATATCTCTCCCAAGTTATCCCAAGATGCTCAGGACAAAGATCTCTCAATATAACAGGTCTGAGCTGCATCCCACATCCAGTGAAACTATTCTTTAGAAAAGACACGAGTTTAGCTGTGCATTACCTTGTCTGCTGTACCTGGAGGCACTGACAGGTCTAAGGGGAAATCCAGTTAAACACACACAATTTAAGGAGACTCTTTCGAGACACTAAAAACGTTTTTCAATTTAGGAAAAAGTAAATTATGATAAAATAGTTATTGCAAAAAGAGGGGTATAAAGAGCCACTGTAGTGATTTCTTTATGCAATGTATCAGAAGAAATAAGAGCTTAGAAAGTAATGTACCTTCTCCCATTCCTCAAAATACCACCTGTAAAGCCCTAATTTCCTAAAATAAATCCAGGGTGAATTAAATGGGTTATACGTGTCTGTTGGGGGGATTATATATTGTAATCACAATTACAGGTCTTAAGATAAAGCTATTTCTAATCCCTCCAAAAGGTGCTTAATAACGATTAGATTACTGAGGGACTGATTAAGGAGAGAAACTGGCTTTAGAAGTGGGCACAGTGAGTAAATTATGTGATCTAAACATGGTTCAGAAAACAGGAACACTTTCCAATTTAAAGAGGTCTTAGAAGTGAGTCAATGCCAGAATCCCCTTCCTTTTCAGTCAGGTTTCTTCCTTAAAGATAAATAAATAAACAAACAGATTAATAAGAGACTTTCAAGTTTTTTCAGCAAAGTATCCTATGAACCATAGTAACTATGAACAGGTTCATAATTAATCACAGATTCACAGAATGGGTTGGGTTGGACAGGACCTTAAAGATCATCTTGTTCCACCCCCTACCCCGGGCAGGGACACCTTCTACCAGATCAGGTTGCTCCAAGCCCTGTCCAGCCTGGAACATTGCCCAGTTAAGCTCATATCTCAGTCTGACCTGTGATGGGAAGGACAAAAGCAGGTGAACTTCCCAGTGCTGCCTCAGAACATGCCCAGCTCCACCTGCACAGCCCCTGGGGTAGAAATCAGCTTTGGACACCTCTCCTCCCTCTGCTCTGGAATCACCCTTTATTTAGGTGAGTAATCCACAGAGACATCTCATTTAAAATGAAGATTTGGAAGTCTCAACAAGACAGGGACACATCTGCCCCTTTAGGAAAAAACAAACTAAAGAACATTAATCTCAAACAGAAAGAAAATATTAAGTATAATCTTTCATTTTTCTCTTTCTGAACTACGGTATGGAGTTTGGATTGTGACAGATAATAGGACAGAGCAGGACAAATGGGAATCCCTCTGGAGTCAGTGGCAATGCTCTCCTTGACATCCATGAAATGAAGACTTGGCCCAAGGCCTTTGAATCTGATTGTGAGATACAATTACAATAAGAATGGCTGAACAGGGAAAGAGCTCCAAAATATGTTAAATTTGCTGCCACATGGGGAGGAATGAAAGGCAGAAAATGACAGCTCCCTTTCAGTGACATGCTGAAGGGACTGTATTTTAACAACATGCATAGATGGACAGAAAGGAAGGAGGTTCAGCTGTCCAAAGAAGGACCTCATTTAGGAAAAAATTAAAAAAAAAAGAAGTATTTTTTGCTACCCTACTGCCTCTCAAAAGAACAACTTGTGTCTTCAGTAGTACCCCACAGCCACCTGCCTACGTTAACAGAGTAATGTTGCCAATGGAGCAGCAAGTGAGTTCGACACTTTGCTGCAAATAAACTCAGCTGAGTTTCAAATGAAAAGAGTGACTGGGAGGAGAGGCAATTTCTTTAATAATCTTGTATTTTATGTGAAACTCGGGCTTCTGGTAACTACCTGGATCTTTAACATTGACTCCCATAGTCGAGTTTTCAGCTTTGTCTAATGAGAAAACTTAATTTTATCTTTTCCTTTCTACTCAGAGCCACAATTCTGTAAAGATGCAGGTTGAAGCACAGAGCACACATCCCTTCCAGCCCCTCCATTCCTGCACACTCCTCGACAAACATACAGATCACAGGACACATTCCTGGCCAGCTGTGTAGTGGTCCAGACACATAAAGAGCAGCACAGCTCAGGCAAAGGCAGAGCTGCTCTCTCAGATATTAAGTGATGAACACTATATTGGGTTTTGAGTTTTGGTGTGACAGTTTGACAAACTGATGGTGATGACAATGACTGTCCTCACAACAGGTATTGGAAAGGACCACATGATGTCCCAAAGAAATCTGAAACTCAAAATATAATCAAGCAAACTGCAACAGCAGAAATCACCAGGGCATGAGAGACTGAAGAGCTCTGCAGTGCCACAGCTTGTGGGTAACTCAGCCTGTGCCACACACAAACACAGCTGGCAAAGCCAAAGTGTCTTTGGTTATTCAGGTATGCCTGGCAAGTATGTGGAGAAAGAGCAGCTGAACTGGTGTTGAACAGCACCGGAGCTCCCTCATAAAAGCACACTATAGAAACAGAACAAGGATGGGGCTATGAGAGAGCAGGAATGAGTGTTGAATTAAAGTGCTGAGCTCAGGGTCAGAAGACAAGAGATTCATTTCCGCCTCTATCATAAAATCCCCATGTGAATGTGTGTGGGTCAAATGGACTTCTCAGGCTGTTTGGACCTTGGAACAAGCATAAATTTTCAATCTATTTACACTCACAAGAAGCAATGAGCAGCAACCTTTCCAGTATCTGGAAAAAAATGACTTCAACCTGCAAGCATTGAGAACATCGCACGAGTTCTCCCCTTAATCTTTCCAGCCTTCAGCCTGACCAGCCTGTTTTGTTTCAGGTGCTTTAATATGGTAAATCAGAAACCACACACTTTGCATGGTAATGGAATATATGAATTTGTCTTAATTATATAATGTTGTCTGGCCTGTTGTATGTGTTCTTTGCCTTCGATAAACTATTTGCCTTCTGTGAACCCAGTTTTAGAATTCTGAAATTTTACATTAGGATGAAAAGCTGAATGGTCTCAATGGTCACTTTTTTCTCCTGTTTGCCTGTCTGTTATACAAGTGCAGAATAATTACTGGAAAGATAAATAAACCTCTTATTCCAGTATTTCTAAGAATGTTTTCCTCCTTTCTTTGAGGAAATTCTAATGCTACATCCATTTCCAAATTGTCCTTTATCATCTTCAAAGCCTGCAAAGACTGCAAACCTAAGCAGTTTACCTTTTAGTTTCTTATATTGCACAATAACACAAGTTTAGTGGTTTTTTGTATATTTAAATGCCAACTAATTTAACTTGGCAGTTAGATTCTGCTCTTTATGATTCAGTAACAGCTATAAATCGAGTTCTAGTTGTCTGAAATTGAATCAGCTTTAACACTTCTAAAATACTTCCATAAGCTCTGATCATGTGAAACCAAGGAACTAATAGAGGATTTACATATTAAAACCAGTGAATGATACTCAGATGTGGCTAATATCATGTAATCAAAACCAAAGCCACCTGTTTCTCAGTTTGGGACTTAGAAACAATTTCTAAACCCTGAAATCTTATATAAAATTAAAGCACTCAATGAGAATTTTACCCTAGAAGAAGCCATTCAAAGCAGCCAAATGTTTCTTTGCAGATTTAGGAAATATATTTATAAAACATTTAGTAATCAGCAAACAACTGATGTGCTCTTTAGATTCATTATTGGTCCAAGAAAAGTGAAGGAGTCTCAAGGAAGAAAGCTGTGTCTGATGTTTGGTTTTTAATGGAGAGCAGGAGCACATGAAAAAGAATCTTTGTGTCTTACTAAGGACATTGTATTGAAAGTTGCTTCAAATGAAGGAGCAAATCAAGCAGTATTGTTTAAATGGCACAACTCAGAACTGGCCTAATACACCAAGGAACACTCTACAAATCTAGATAAACTAAAGCCACCTTTGAAGGGAAAGACAGAACACATTCTATATTTAGTAGGGATAGGCCTGGTAAAGAGGAGGGAGAATCAAACAGGGATGTCAGATAACACATGCCTGCTCAGCACACCTTGCTCAGCCCTTCAAAGCCTGGCATGTGAGCTGTGCAGTGTGACAGCAAGTGACAGCCACTGACATGGGCTGTGCATGGGAGAGCAGGACCCTGGCCCCTGGCACAGGCAGGACGGGACACACACTGCTGACACACACTGTGCCAGCTGCTCTGCTGTGCGCTCAGGCACTTCTGCAGCTCACGTGTCCCAGGGGCCACAGCAAGCGGTTCTGGTGCCTGGTCTCACTCCCCACCGTGGGCTGTAGGGTGGGACTGAGCCTCCCACCCAGCCCATCACCGGCACTGTGGGTCCCCAGGGCCACAGCTTCCTCTCCCTCACTGTCTGGAGAGAAGCACAACAGCACCCTGACAGCGGTGAGTGCAACCCGCTGCCCTTTCGGGACCGGCCATCGCAAGGCTTTGCTCACCTCCCTCGTTATCCTTGTTGTCGGCACAGGCGGTTTCCATGGCGACGCTGCATCCCGGCCCCCTCCAGCCGCTCTGGCAGACGCACTGCCAGCTGTTCTGGCCCAGCGTGCACCTCCCGTTGCCATTGCACAGGTCCGGGCAGCCATCTGGGATGGGAGGACAAAGGGAGAAGGTAAGCCCAGGGCACAGCCACCCCGCTGCGGTGTTACTGTGCAGACAAAAAGGCTTGGTCCTGCCCCTGGGACACACGCTCTTGGTGAAGAAACGGGACAGCTCCGAGAAATGGGGATCCGGCTCAAGCCAAAGGGCAGGAGGAGCTCTACCTGCTGCACCACATGTCTTAAGAACCCTGTAAAGGTTCAGACCCTGAGTTGATAGAAATGACAGTCTGTTGACAGAAGATCTGTCTCCTGTGTGTATAGACACGGGAGGGAAAACATCTCCTTTAACAAGCTCCTCAGTGTTCAAGAGGGCTTTTTGTACTGTGAGTTCCACCATTCTGCAGAGCTTCTCTAAACACAAAGTTTAAATAAATAGTTTTAGAAATATTTTTCCTTCACTGACAGTAATTTTAGAATACCTACTAATTTAACACTAAGTTAATGTATATCATAACGTAACGTTTCACACTTTCTGAAAAACACATTGGAAGAGTTATCCCCCAAAAGATGTATGTTTTGAATTGACTGTGGATGTGACATGACTTATTGTATAGCAAGAGCTGAATTAGGAACAAAAATATTAATTAGCTAAGCTGCTTACAAGTTCTAACAAATGTCCACAGGTGATAGAATACCTCAACTGCTTTTTCCTGGAACTAAATGAGTCTCAGGAGGCACTACTGGTATCTTACTGAATATTCATTATGAAAAAGGATAAGAAAACCAAACTGCAGCCTTGGTACATCCAACCAAATCCATCAATACCCAATCCACACCAGCATGTGGAGGTGACAGAAGATTTGAGGGGCCTGCAGCAGATCTCTCACAGCACCTCTTCATGAGTCAGCAGGAGAAGGCTGTGTTGCCATACTGACAATAGATGTTGAATCTCAAATGTTCACAAGCTCTCTTGTTAAGAGTTGAAAGTACAATCTAATCCTGCCACCCCTACAACGACTGGAGAACATGGAAAAATGTTCTCATTGCTGCTACTTTTGGACAGAAAATTTAACCTCAGAACAGCTTCCAAAGCATCACACTCTCATTTTCCTCTCCACCAGCAGTGATGGGTCACTGTTGGCATCAAGACCCTGCTGCAACTCTCTCAGGTCTCACCGACTGGCTGGGTTAGTCCTTCACGTTTGACACTGTGCCCCCAAGCTGTGACTATTAATTAAGTACTCCACTCCTACAGGCTTTTTAAGAGCACAAAAGGACTAATGGGCACCCTACCAGACTGAGGATACTCTTCTCAGCAATTGTGAGTGAGGAAGGTAGCAGTGGGAAATACCCTGAAAACAAATAAATATGTTTTCTTTGTCTGAGCAGCACCACATCAGACATGCAGCACTGGAGAAGGACTAAGGTGACGGTATGTTTCCTTTGTGCTCCTTGGCCTCTGCAGGGAGCAGGGAACAGAAGAAATGGTCAGGTTAGCACAGCTTTCCCACTAGTGCTGAAAGGCTGAAGCCCCCCAGAGATCACTAATTTGTTTCTATAAACCTGTTCAGAAAGCCATAGCTCTGAGTTTGCCTCTTCCTGCTCCTCCCAACTGCCTCAGCTGCTGCCAGGTGATGGCAGAGGGCAGTTCCTCTGACCCCACACTGGGTTTCACACTCCTGCAGCAGTTTCTCGTGTGCCTCATTAGGTCCAAGACTATGCAGTTCATGTTACACAGAAACCTATCAATAGATAGAAACAAGTCCTATAGGTTGTATTTCACAGATCACAGAATCCCAGACTATTCTGAGTTGGAAGGGACCCACAAGGATCATCCAGTCCAACTCTTAAGTCAATGGCCCACAGAGGGGATTGAACCCATGACCTTGGCATTGGTACAATCAAATTTTAACCAACTGAGCTAATCATTTCAGTGCAGTTGTGTAGGAAAAAAATAGAGTGCCCCTTTCACTCAAATTTAGGGTTATTTTGCCATTACATATCCCAGCTATAAAAACTTTCACTTACTTTTGCAGCAGCACAGGGAATGGATTCTCGAGATATTTATTTTACCTCTTTCATTTGTCAGGTTGTTTGAATGACCAAAATGATAACATTCAAGGGGAGGCATCACAGTGTGGGACAAATTATTCATTTTAAACGAAAAGCAAATACTAATTGTGAATATACACACACAGTTGGTTTTACACCGAGGCGCTGAAGAGAATTAAACCACTGAGGCAGTTTGCCTTGCAGCATATGAGCAAGATGAAAGCAGGAACAGTAGGGAGCTAGCAAAATCCCTGAAAAGTTTTAAGTGCAGCTGGGGATTAATGGACATGACTTTGCGTTTAGTGTAAGGAGAGAAGGCAGCAGTGCTGCTCTAGACATGATGTTGCTAGGAAACACTATGCTACCTCTCCAGAGCTTATTTAACCACAGCCTTCCAAAGACAGGCTGTTTGAATAACATAAAGAGCAGAAGGAAGGGAATGAACAGCAGTAGACTATAATAAGCTACAAGTACTCAGACAGTAACGTCTTCCTTTAAGGTCTATTAAATTAATGATATATTAACTTCAAAACATCTAACTAGGTATTTTGCATGGTTGTGTATGTCTCCATACATGCCTACGTGCCTATATGGATTTTCTGTTTTTCTTCAAGTAAATATCTATATAGCATTATAGTCTGATAGACCAACTAGATGACAGAGCTCTATTATAGAATCATAGAATCGATTGGGTTGGAAAAGACCTCCAAGATCATCGAGTCCAACCCTTGGTCCAACTCTAGTCCATTTACCAGATCATGGCACTCAGTGCCACGTCCAATCTGCGTTTAAAAATCTCCAGGGATGGTGAATCCACCCCCTCTCTGGGCAGCCCATTCCAATGCCTGAGCACTCTCTCTGGAAATAGTTTTTTTCTGATCTCCAACTTCAATTTCCCCTGGCAGAGCTTGAGCCCATCGTGCCCCCTTGTCCTATTGCTGAGTGCCTGGGAGAAGAGACCAGCCCCCACCTGGCCAGAACTTCCCTTCAGGTCTATCTATTAAGGATAAGTTTTATTAAGAAAAAAATTATAATTATGCACCACACTGACTATTTCTATTTAAATTTTCCTGTGGGTGCATGTGCACAATGCGTAGCACTGTATACACACAGCATGTCCACATGGCTCATGGGCTTTGATGGCCTTCAGGGGACTTGAAGAGTTGCATTCTGCAGCCCACACCTGGCAATGTGCTCCCTCCTGGCTGGCTTATGAATTCTCTGAGTCAGGAAGTCACAGAGGAGTAAGGCACTCACAGAGGGAAGGGCTATCAACATCTAATCTTAAGAGGTAATCCATGGTGGTATGAAGCTCTCAGTCACAGCCCTTCGTGCTAAGCAGACAGGTTGTTATTCCTGGTGTGTAGAGAAATTCTCCTCATCTTTTCCATTACAGAATGCTTAATGGAAAATGTCAAGAAGCAAGGTTAAAAAAGAAGAAAGTGCTTGTTTAAAGTGCTAGATTGACAACCTATTTATTCACAGAACAGGCAGAGTACAGGCAACAGCAGTTCAAGTGTCTCACACTTCTGTAGCTGCTGCTAAAGGTGAAACACTAATGCAGCCTCCCTTCTCTCTCAGCCTCCAGCTTGTCTGTGGGATTGGAAATTGGGACCTTCGCTACAGGTACACATGCATTAATTAAACCAGCAAGAAAGATTTCAGTATGTTTTGCAATGTTGCATCAGGAATCTGTGATGAACATATGTGAGATCATCAGAGTCAGACTCATTAAGAGTAGCAAACCCCACAATATGGCCAGTGCTTGTTTTGAAAATGGGTAGTGCTGGATGTATTTACAAGAGAACACTCACAGGTCCCATCTACAATGAAATTATTCTGAGACCAAATTGCAAGGTGATTAATTCATTTTTGAACTCAGCAAATTAATTTCCACTATCTAGGCAGTAAATCAAAAATTCTAATCCAATTTTGGATGAATTCTGAACTGAGTTTATTTTCACTCCACTGCTACTCATTAACTCCTGGTATACCAATACCACCTGGTCCAGCTTCCCAGAGATACATAGATTTTCCTTTGCATAAACTACTTTAAAACTCCAAAACAAACATTTAAAGTAAATTAAACCATAAAATTGGCCCAATTAATTAGTGGTTTCTGTCAGAATCATCAGAACTCCCTTTTACAGTGGGGCAAATTTCTGGAAAGAAAAGGGAAAGGGAAGCCAACAAAAGAGAAGTTAGAGAACTCCTGCTCTTTTATAGAGTGTTCAAATTTTGAAGGAATTGGTGTCTCACAGTACAATTAAAGAAAAAAGGAGGATAGGAAACATGGAGGGAAAAAAGTAAAATCTAATCACTTACAGAAATGGATGATGGAAAACCAGAAGTAAATGAAGATGTTATGTCTTCTGATCCTACACTGTCTATCAGCCATCTATCCTCCAAACTCTTCCAAACAAGATCTTCAAGCAGAGAGGGTTCCTTGCACCCCTCCCCATTTAGTGCACATGTGGTGCAGCTACAGCCTGGAATATGATATCCAGTGTTTATTTTTCTGCCTGACCTCATTTCACACATCCTGATCCAAAACAAAGCCTGCTGGCAGGAGTCTTCCCCTGACTTGAACTGAGGCTGGACCAGGTGGTCCTGTGGGTGAGGAAGCCCTGCAGCAGAGAATGTTCTACAGCACAGCGTTTTCTTGCTCACACAGGTTTCAAAGGGAACATTTAAATTACATTTAAATCCTCCTCTTCTCATTACAGCTGTTAACTACACAACTGGAGCAGACAACAGTAGTCTGGGAGATGATGGCACCTGAAGAATATAGAGAAATGACATAAAAGCAGCAATGACAATAGCCTGTTTAATTTGGATTTTAGAGGATAATCACTCTTTTCATACTTTCTGTTCATTCCTTCGGTGAGGTGCTGGTATGCCTATAGCTATCTAGCAAATAATAAATGAGGTACATAGAATGAGGCACCTAGCAACATTGAAAATAAAATTATGCTTTTTATTTGCTATTGTTATTTTTTAATCCTTCAATCCCAAAGCCTGCAGGGCTTAGTTAAAGCCAAAGAAAGGGCATACAAATAAAAATGACACACAGTGTTATGGGAAGCACACACGAGTTATTTTCTACAGAGCAACACTTCAGCTAAAATAAACACATGTCAATGCAATGCAGGATTGGTTGAGTGAGAAGTGAGGCCTCTTTGAGTGAATTTGGACAACTCCAGAACAGGCTGGAGCCATGCAGAGGCACTACCCCAGGCCTTTGAAGCAGAACAGTGACACTGATTGACAAATTGTTAAGAATTAACGCAGCCTTTCAGGGTAGCACAAAGCCCAGTGTCGCTGCTCCAGCACCACGGCAGCTCTGCCTGGTTTCCAGAGAGCTCACTTGGAGCAGGAGCTCCTCTGTGGCACTCGAGTTTGTCCCCAACATGCTCTGACTGCCTTCCTTGCTTCTTTTTGATTTTCCTTCCTATTTTTTTTACAGAAATCATTTTGTTAAAACTACCCAACACCCTAAATATTTCTTTAAGCTAGATATCAAACAAAGGAATGTATAGAATAAATATCTACTTGCAGGTGTGTCAGGCAGATGAATACATGGCTGAGTTAGAACTACAGAAGGACCCAGCTATAAATTTATTTACTGAACAGGCTGAAAAAAGGAAAAGGCCAAAAATTAAGTTTCAAGGACTCTGAAATCCTGGACTGTAATACTTCTTGTGCAGACAATTATGAATTTTAAATAAGATTCATTAAATTGCCTGGAGAATGTATGTCATAACAGAATTTCCCTCTAAATTCTATATGGTATCTATCTATGCAATTTTAGTCTTTCACAAGTAAAAGCAAGAACTCAGGGAACACCCAACTTTCCAAACAAAGTAGAGAAATATGTGAAAAACTTGTCACTGTTTAGAAGAAAAGTAAAGCTCTCACAAAAGGGGAACTGCTGATATTAAAAAGGAAGTTTCAAGAAAAGTCTTGAAAAAAGTCTTTTGGAAGAAAAATAACAATAAAATAAGATACAGAGACACACACACACACAGAATAAGAGAGGAAAGCTCATGTTGCAACACAGGTCACAAACATTTGAGACTGAAAAACCCCCAGGGCTGTCAGAGCATCACGCCTTGTTAACAAGGGATTGCTCCCAGCAGAACATTCCATTTTATCCAACTTCATTTTAAGTGACTCCAGCAGATGGGCCCCTGTGACTTTCTTGAGGGGGAGACACCCTGGAGGTCTCTCTTGTGTACAAACAACAGAATTCTCATCACCAGCTTTTGGTGTGACCCCCCTCCCCTCCAAGCTGCCAACAGCTGGGCAGGGAAAAGAGGTGGACAGTTTGTGCTACACCGTCCTGAGATTTGAGGTAACAACACAAATCCCTGTCTGCTCAGAAGGTTGAGACTACACACAGAGCTCCAGCTGAGCCCAAGAATTTGGACTACCTGTGGATGTAAAAGGCAGTTTCAAGAAGCAAGGGAGGCTGCATGATGGGAAGCTCAGTCCTAAGGTTGTCCTGCCAGGCAGTGCCCTGTCTGCACCCTGGTGTTGCCAACATGAACATGAACATGCACCACGTCCTGCACTGTGGCTTTATGGTGACCAGGTGACACCAGTTTCAGTTGTGTGCCAGCATGAGCACAGCAGAGTTAAGGGTTCAAACACAGGAAGGTGGTGTTGGGAGGAGTCCCTCAGAGAATTTTTCTCACCATACCAACACAAAGGTTTGGGCTTGGAGTGTCAGGACTGAGGATAAGACATGGCTGATGACTTTCAGATTCCAGCTGAATGGTGGGATGGAGGTGAGAAAACAGAACCCCAGCACCTGGGGGTGGGGAGAGGTTTTTTCCCCGTGTGCTGGCTTGACTTTTGGGCTTTTCTTTGGGCAGCTGCAAGAAAGGAGCCACTGCTTGATGGTGAGAGCTCTTTTTCTGGCTCTGCTCTTTGCTTTTCCCCCTCCATCTCTGGGCACCCTGAGCTTCAAAGAGACAGAGAAGAGTCACGGCAGCTTCAGGACACACTGCAGACCTTTTTTTTTTCTTCCTGGGGACAGACTTAGGCTGCAAAGAGATTCCTGGGAATTATCACCATTCCTCCACTCCCAGCTTTTTATTTTTTCTTTTTGCACAAAGGACAAGGAGAGAAAGAGAGAGAGTCCACGTGAGTGTTCACCCCTTGTCTCTGCCTCGCTGGGAAAAGACTGAGAATTCCCCTTGCAGCCAGCCCAGGTGTGACACTGACACTGTCCATAAATACAACTGCTCCAGGAGGAACCCACCATTTGGGGGTTGTTCTTTTGTTTTTACATTTGATGCTGGGGGAGTAGTTTGCTCTGATCTGTTTATGGTTATATCTATGTCTTCATATATATATACACAAATATAGAGTAGTTAAGAACAGTTATCCTTCTTATATCCATTTTCTAATTACAGTTCCTTTTTCCTAAATTTAATAAGGAGTGACATGATTATTGAGGAGGAATCCCCTCCTCTGGTCTTTGGTAAACAGTTTGGTTTCCCCCAAACTAAGGCAGTAGTTATGTGGGATATAAGCAAAGACTCTGCTGCAGCCCAAAGGCTACAGTAAAGCTCCAGGATTCCTTCTATAGGCAAAGAAAGAGATAATTTGTGAAGTTTGGAGCAAGAGCTGAAATTTGACCCTAACAGCACATTTCAGTGACACAGTGTATTCTTTCCAAATAAGACTCATACTCAACTCCTATTCATATACCCAGTAAAAAGACATATAAAAGATGCAGTAAAATTTGTATTTAAGATAGCTGGGTCTTTTGAATTAATCTTACTGTAACAAAATCCATTTAGAATATAATTCCAGGTGAAATTACATTCATAAAACCACTACCACAACCATAATCTTTTACTGTACTAATGTTTCTGATATTGCATACAAGGCCTGGCATCATCCTTTGTAATATGTAATATATTTTCATAAAAAGAAGCCTTCTCAGGTTGGATTTATCTCTAAAATAGGTCTTTATAAATAGTTTGGTGGCAGTGGAATGATAAAGTGACCTATCAGACAGGATGTGTATATTCAGTCAGTTGAAGGGCAACAACCAAAACACTGACTTCATATTTAAATGAATATATAACCTAATTACAATGCAATAACTAAAATTCCTACATTAATCACAGTGTTATGGCAAGTGGTTTCAGCCCTTCATTCATAAAAATTGGGATTCTCACCATAATTGCTACTCAGCCTCCTTGCACACAGTGCAATTTGCTTTTATATTATTTGAAATATATAACAGTTGTAGCTTTTCAAAAATAGGCATTTGAACTTTTTTGAACGAATGTTTTGAAAAAGTGTTGCTATACTTTTAGATACACTTATTAACTACAAAGCTTCTAGAACCTCATATGTGCTAAACTCCCTGTATACACCAAGATACATGACAGTGAGCTCTAATTTCAAATATTTCATAGAATCATAGAATGGATGGGGTTGGAAAAGACCTCTGAGATCATCAAGTCCAACCCTCGGTCCAACTCCAGTCCCTTTACCAGATCATGGCACACAGTGCCATGGCCAAGCTCAGTTGAAAAACCTCCAGGGATGGGGAATCCACCCCCTCTCTGGGCAGCCCATTCCAATCCCTGAGCACTCTCTCTGCAAAGAATTTGTTTCTGATCTCCAACTTCAATTTCCCCTGGCAGAACTTGAGCCCATCGTGCCCCCTTGTCCTATTGCTGAGTGCCTGGGAGAAGAGACCAACCCCCACCTGGCCACAACTTCCCTTCAGGCAGTTCCAGACAGTGCTGAGGTCACCTCTGAGCCTCCTCTTCTCCAGGCTAAACACCCCCAGCTCCCTCAGCCTCTCCCCACAGCACTTGTGCTCCAGTCCCTTCTCCAGCCTTGTTGCTCTTCTCTGGCCCCGCTCCAGCCCCTCAATCTCTTTCCTGACCTGAGGGACCCAGAACTGAACACAACACTCAAGGTGTGGCCTCCCCAATGCAGAGTCCAGGGGAAGGGTCACTGCCCTGGGCCTGCTGGCCACGCTAGTTTGGATCCAGGCCAGGATCCCATTGGCCTTCTTGGCCACCTGGGCACACTGTTGGCTCCTGTTGAGCTTCCTTTCAATTAGTACCCCCAATTCTTTACAATCTCAGACCCTGCTGATATGGGAAGTCCATGATCAGGGTGAGGAAGGGAGCACTTCCAGACCTCTCCTTTGACTGAAAACCCTCCAGTGGGGCAAATGTTCTTCTCCCTCTGAATCAAAGCCCTGATGGGTCAGCAGAGGAGGTCCACTGTGACTGCTTACCTTTTCTCAGGACACAGATGTCACCCACCATTTCTTCTACTTGAAATTTTAAAGGAGAATCGACATCACCGGCTCTACTGCTCAGGAAATATTTTTAAGTAACATTCTTTTTTGCAACCAAGTTTCAGTGCAGAGGCAGGGGAGGCAAACACCAAGCCAGGGTAAATCAGCCACGTCCTGGTAAGCTCAATGTACAAATACCTTAAGTACGAGCTACAGAAGATGCAGAGAAGGGCACTGAGTGGTAACAGCCTGTGCATTGGGCAACAGGGAGGATTGTAGGGAGTCTGTCATAAAAACTGTGAGCCCAAGTCTGATGTCTGACCTCCTAACAATCCTGCTCTGAGGAAGAGGCTGGACCAGATGACCTCCTGACATCCCATCCAAACTGAATTATCTATGATCCCTTCAGCCTTATCATTCATAATTCTCAGGGCAGGGAATCCCAGTTTTCTCAGGCATTATTAAAATATAATTACTTGCTATTCATTAGGTATTAATGCCTGCATAGAATTTATAATTTAGCTATTAACTTTCAGGTATGCAAACGCAGATCCTGTGTAAGTGCACAGGTTATCTCGGAAAGACGAATAAATATGAGCCTTAACATAAGTAGGCAGTTTGCTCTCTTACTGTGGAGCAGATTAGTATGTTCTGTCCCTTAATTTTGGTACAGGACTTGTGCACTATATTTTGCAGCTGACCTTCTTAAAGTATTAATCACATTGATTCCATGGCTGGTTTCAGACCTCAGAGTTCAAACATTCCAGCTGTCCCAAAGCAAAATCCAAAAGAAAGTGAAAAAGAAAAAAACCAGAAGTTTTTATGAAGTATTGTGGGATAGTTTGGAATGAAAAATGTAACATACCCTAAATGCTTCTCATACTCTTTCTGGCTTGCAGTAATCCTAGATATTCATGAATATGACTAGAGGTGACCAAACCCAATGGATATTGGAATATTAAAATAAATATACTTCACATGTTTGTTATTGCTAGAATTTATGGAGTTTTAATATGTACAAGTGTAAAGTATGAAATGATGCCCATGACCTAGGATCAGTATTCCCCCACACAGGCAATGTATGTAAAACAAATTAAAATAGATAAGCAATGCATTCTGAGTTGTGTGTTTGGCAGGCGTAGTATAGAAGATGAATATTTTAGTACATAAACTATAAACATGCCTTTAATTCCAAAGTGCAAG
This sequence comes from Pithys albifrons albifrons, assembly GCF_047495875.1. Lineage (NCBI taxonomy): Eukaryota > Metazoa > Chordata > Aves > Passeriformes > Thamnophilidae > Pithys > Pithys albifrons. Next base: position 5,757,961 of record NC_092472.1, read on the forward strand.
GCCCCATTCTGCACTCCTTGTCAATATACATAAGCCTCATGAATATCAGGCCATTTTCCAATTTTTATAGCTACCAACTGCACAAATACCTAATAAAAGTCATAAATAAACTGGTTTAAATCCTGCATACACAGACAAAGCATAAGTCAGTTCTTTTTGTTCCTTTTTTATCTGCCTATGTGGTGAAGGAAGAAACCTCATAATCCTTCATACATAGCCAGTTGCTTTGATATTTAAATACTAAATAAATCTGGGAAGGTGATTTTGATCTACTAGAGAGATCATCTTCTCAATTCCACCCCCAAGAAAGACAAATGCATTTAATCTGCACTTGGAAGAAATTTGGAAGAGAAACGAGTCTTTAGGCTCTGCTTGCTTTACATTTAACATATTTACTATGAGGCAACCGAGAGCTCTGCTCCTCCCCTCGCCTCACTAGAAGTGTCCTTAATTCTCTGGAACGAATACTTAAGTCTTTCTGCTGCTAGGCAGAGTATTTCTTTCCCATTTCTCTGTTGAAGGCATCAGAAGCACCAACAAGACTTTTAACCTGATTGCTTTGCATCTGTATTTGACAGTTTTAAAGCCATAGTGGGACAGGCAGGTTGTTACTCGTTATACTGGGAATGTTTGTCAGGAGAACTTCACTCAGGAGGTGAAACACAAGATAAGTGAGTTGGAGGTGCAGCCAAGAAGAGACCACCCCATCTCAGCTGCAATAGGACTGTATAACCAGTACATTGGATTAATGCACTTTATTCACTGATCCATGTCAGACAAGAAGGTGCACAACTACATATTGTCAGGATATTTGGTTTAGTTTGAAAAAAAACCCCAAAACAACAAACAAACCCCAGAGGGGAAAGCAGACAATATTATTATAAATAAAGATCAGTTATGAGGAATTCTTGTTCATCATCATCATAAACAACAACTAAGGTCTGTGCATGGGACAGCTAAAGGAAAATGTGCTACAGTTTTGTGTCATTAGCTCTTTCTTTGCAATGCAGAAAATACAGCTTGAGTAGCAGATCACTGAAAATCTAAATACCAAACAGGTATCAAACACATTTTTCTTTTCTGTTTTCTATCCTGATTACTAATCAAAAAAGGTCCCAGGATTCGTACCAGAGCATGAGATTGCTCTGAAGGGCAGCACTGCTGACCCTCAGCATTCAAACAAAATGATAACTCAGGTTACCACGCTGTTTCCCAGAGTTTCAATGGCTGTGGTGTCATTTTTCATTCTTATGCATAGCTGAAGTGTTAGCACACTTCTAGGAACACATTAGAAACTCACAATTATTAGGCTTTTCTTTAGTTAATAATCATTTGTCCAAAGCTGTGAAACCAAGCAGCCTTTTCCCATTGCACAGCAACAGGAAGCAGTTTGGAGCAGAAAGGCAAGTCCTGCCCTGGCTCGAGCTCCAGCACTCTCCACACTCCGTGCCATGAGGAGCCAACAAGAGAGCCCTTTGCCACACCAAAATGGCACCTGAAGGTCTCCCTGCTGAGGTTTGATGGCAGTTGGACTCTGTTGAGTTTCAGATCTCCACGGATCACAATCAAGCCAAGGGAATTTTGGAAGAGCTCAAGGTTTCAGAGTAAATACACATGTGGGACGTGCTCAATCAGGCACAGTGCATATCCAATTTACTGCTGTAAGACATCAGGAAGTGCTTGTAAAAATCCTTTTTAAGTGGAAAAGCTCTCCTGCAGTTTAATGACAGAGCCTTTCTCCTCCAGATACAAATCTGTCAATAAAGACTTTTAAGTGCTTTCTCCCCTTTGAACCTCCTTCTCTCTGACTGAAACAACTCCCTGACTGCCATTAGCTCCTATACTGGACTGAAGGCACCTAATTCGAGTAAGGGATGAGCAGCAGTAGCTCTGTGGAAGTTCATCTTTAATAAACCTGGACAAAACCCAGAAGCAACACCAAGAGAACACACATTATTTTCCTTTTCACTTCACTGTCATTTGCTCACTTCTGAGTGATATCCCTCCTCCCAATTTCTAACATCTTTATCCCGAGGAATAAAATACATAAAAAAATAATTAAGGTCTGGGGGCGTATTCTGCAAATAACTTTATGAAATGTTCCATATGATATCAATGGGGACACTCAGCTTAAGGAATCAGACATATTATATATGACTTGATAGAAATTTTTACAACTCTGGTGTTTTATCTCAGAAATGCTGACAAAAATCCTTGGTAGAGCAGAGGAAACTGTAACTACAAAAGTTGAATAACAGATGCAGTTTTTAAAGGAAGGCAAACATGATAAATTATCCCAGTTCTGCTGAATAAATATTTCCCTATAAAAAGCATCTCATACTTTAAACTTTCCATGCAGTAATTATTTTAAATTAAGTAATGAGGATTTTAGGGCTTTCATAGTAAGCAGAAGTACAATTACTAGTCTAGGATGACAGAATTTACTTAGAAAATTCTTCATGTATGGGAGATTGAAAGATTAAAAGGAATGGGGAAATAATTAGGTTTCACTAAGCAGTCTTAGTTTTATTTGAAAAAAAAATTCACGTGGTATGAAAATATTAAAAATTTCAGGAGATGCTTCTGTGTATCCCAAAAGTTTGCTATCTGAGTGATATTTTATACCTAATTAGCTGTCTTGATAAAGGATATGAACTACAGTTTGAAATCAAGAGTGGCCCTTACCAACTTTAATTCTCTTTTTTTACTCAGCGTACTCACAATCAAAATTGTTACAGAACATCTAACAAAAGATTCCAGTGAAAAATTGTAAAACTGGTAAGATCTCCACCTCCCTCTGGATCTGAAGTAAGGCAAGATAATGCTTAAAAAAAAAAAATATATATATATATATATATATTTCTTCATTCCCTCTTTTAGCTATTTGTGCAAGAAAAACATGGTATAGACACTGGTCTGTAACCCCCTCTCTGAGGAATATTGTGGAATAAAAGTGACTGTTGCCTGTTCAGCCTTCACAAAGAGTGACCTTGACTCTGATAACTCTTTCTCTAAACATGGAAGACTTTCTCCCCTCTAAATCAATATTTCTGACTTATTTTGGAAGGGAAAAAAAACGGTTCAAACATTCACAGGACACAATGAAGATATATATGGATTGGTTTCATGATAAAGAATCAATTACTAACGATCCAAGGGAGACAGTAACAAAAAAGCAATTTTACCCCTACTTTCCAAAGAAGCTAAAAAAAAAAAGAGATGAATTGGATCTAAAAATCTGTGCCACTGTACTCCCCTCCACCCCAATTCAAGCATCTATTAGCAGTGGAAGCAACATTAACCTTCCTTTCAGAATCCCAACAAGCTCCTCTGCAATGATCCAAGTCTAAAAACCTTTTAATTTATTTATTTTTTTAAAATTACAATAGGCACATTGCCACTGCTTTTCCTGTACTGGTATCAAATTAGTCTAAAAAAAAAAAAAAGAAAAAGGTTTTAGAACTAATCAGAATCCGTAAATATTTTAAGAAATTCATATTGTGTTCTCACTTTTCAGCAGTAAGTAATGATCTATGGCTTTCTGCTTTCAGTAATACCTTCCTAGTTCAAATACAAGTGATCCTGCAAGTTAAAACAAAAAAAAATAGGGAAAAGGAAGAGAAACACCCAACTTCTTTTCTCTAACTGCTTAATTCTGAGCACAGTAGCTGCCACTGTAAGACTCCGTGCTATAATGCTAATTCCTCTATTAATTTCAGAGGGAAGTGATCTGGAACCCACCACATACACATTTTGCTTTGCTTTATTAAATGGAAAGCAAAAAACTCGGATCAGTTTACATTGAAACTGTGCTGAAAAGTGGATGGTAACATGCTACATTAGGGACTGAGTTCTACTCCCTGGTATTCCCAGTGGTTCAAACAAAAAGTCAGTTCTCTCATCTGTACTAATGTGTCTCTGGTTTGGGGAGAATCAGCATCTTCTGGGACGTTTAGGGGGTTGTGTTTGTGCATTCTGAATTTACAAAAATAGCTTCAGCTCTATCCTTGAGGAACTCCTTCCACAGGAAACTCAGCAACTCCTTTTGATTCCTAACAATTGGAAAATCACATTATCTGCAGCAGTCGATCAATAAATCACCATGGTGTTCTAGGCAAAAAATGCTGTTGCTAAACTGATAGTTTTTTGTTTGCTAATTTGTGCTCTTGGATAATTGTCCTCTTAGTATTGCTTCTAGCCTCAAATCACCACCTAGCAACCCAGTCATATTTTTCACTACAAACTGATTCAGTTTTTAATTAAAAAGAGTGGTTTTAATCACAATCACACCATTATATTTATTTCTTAGCTACCAAAGCTATTATCCCTACTAATTCTCTTCAGAACAGGGACTGCATCTTGATGCACTGTGGTTCTTTAGCTCAGCTGTTCAATGCTCTGAAAAACTATTTGAAGGCAAATTAAAATATATGTGGTCCAGATGCATTACGAGTCTTACTCATTTTTCACACTCTTGAATAACTTTAGCCTTCCAACAGCTACCTAAAAAAACCCTGACCTGAAATTTTATAATTAACCAGAATAAATACAGGAGAGAAGCATCTTATGTGGGTTCCTGTAAAAATACACCAAGATGTTAGAAGTGTATATACTTTTCAATTGAATGATTAACTATCAGCTCGTGTAGTTCAGTCATGTCAAAACATTTTAAAAAGAAATACCTAAACCTTTCCTTGAGGCTATTTTGTTGATATCTTATTTTACAGCATTTTAAAAGCAGGTCCCAGCCTATTCATGCTGAGTTGGTCAACCTGTTCCACACCAGGCTGTTAAAAACTGTGAAGAGAAACTAAAATTACAGTGGGTTTAGAAAAAAGAAATAAACCTCTGACACTGATGGGTTGTTTGTTAAAATTATAGCTCCCTAGTTACAGACTGCAGGAAACCCCAGGCTGTTTAAAAGGCATTCTACAATGGAGACATTACAGAGGAGGTGGGTCGGACTTGGGTGCTTTTATGCAAACCATGTCTGAGAGAACCCAGAGACTGTTTTGCTCTTGAGCATCTGGGGGTCCCTGCACAGCCCCCAAGAACCAGTGAGACAGCACAAGAAATGCAACACAGCCCAGATGTTACACATCAGTCATGGGCCATAGAACTGGCACGTTACAGTAGGGCAGGAGCAAAAATGGCTTTTAAGGGTGGTAGAATGAGAGGCAGGAAAGCTTAACATGGATAAGCAGACAGCCATGTCTCCTCTGCCCAAATTTTCATTAGGGATAACGTTCTGATCTGTGTCACACCAAAGTCTTTGTGAAAGCAAAGTTGCCACATTTCCATGAAAACTGCTTAACTGTTTAAGAGAGATACTTGTTTGGAGTGAAATATTCAGATTAAGTGTGGAGCGTGCAGGGCTGAGGGTCACCTCTCAGATTGGAAAATCTTCAGGGAACAGCTGGGCCATGAATCCTTTCTGCTCTAATCCTGTTAGTGAATGAGGGGAGAATGACAACAAACACAGCACCCTTAATTTCTCATGTCCTGCTTTTGCTTTGGCTTTCAGTGTGACTGAACTGCTGGTAGATTAAGGAGACACCAGCACTGCTTTGTCTCCATCCATCCAGGCATGGACGTGTTTTGAAGACAACTGACAGGCTGAGATGGACAGGTATGTGTCAATCAGGGCTGTATCACTGAAAACACCACAGTAGAACGTGCTGGAAATTGTAGAAACCTGCCAGCTAGCTACAATTTTTTGGCAGCTATAAAATCAGGTAATAGTGAGCTAAATATTACTACAATTATTTGCACTTCCAACGTACAGAGATGAACACGGACCACAACATCGGACCTGAATGCCTTTAAGAACAATCAAGTTTGTACACAGCTCTTACATTTCAGTAACCCACATATTTGTAATTTCTTTGGGCAAACAAGATACACCACGTTATAATATTCCTGACTTTCACAGAACCACAGACTATTCTGAGTTGGAAGAGACCCCCAAGGATCATCGAGTCCAACTCTTAAGTCAGTGGCCCACACAGGGGATTGAACCCATGACCTTGGCATTATTACAACCAAGTTTTAACCAACTCAGCTAATTATATGATGATTTCTGTTGGACAACAAACTTTGCTTCTTTTTGGATGTACAGAAAAACTAAATCTGAACTGAAATAGGCTGAGGCTGCCTACAGGAATAATCTCCAGAACCAAAGTTATCCTAATGAACATTTCATAACCAGAGCAGAGTAGGGATGGAAAAAAGAACAAGAGAAAAGAGCTGGATAACATAAATTTTGTAAAAAACTCTCTTCAGTAAGAATGGCTCACGATACCTCATAACTCGTGCTCTGAACAAGTCCCCATATTCAATCCTTAAGATCTTTTTAAAAACTGTCTAAGTAAGGGCTTTTAGGGAAAGAAGGATGTATCAATATTCAACATCAGTGTGAATTCACCCTCAGCGAGCAGTTACTGCCTAAGAGGGAACTGACACTTTAAAGAGAAGCCTTTCAATGGTTTCGTTTTTCCCTGAAGCCCTAAATAGATCACACAGCAAAATCCTGAGCTGACACTTCTGAGGTGCTACAGAGACCGTTTTTTCCTTTTTATTTCTGACATTAATATTTTTAATACAACATTAAACTAAGAAAATATTGAGCAGAGAATTTCAAAAGCATCAAATATCTTAGGAAGACAAGTCTCTGACTTCTAATGCATCCTAACCGTTAATTTGATATTAATTTGGCAAGAAGCTGAAAAGGTAAGGCTTTGCATTTGAATTGTTATTCCACAGAGTTTGCAGCAGGCAGGCAAAACACAGTTGGCTTTATTTGCATCTTCAAGCAGGAAAGATTATCTGAAACCGATGCTGAAGATGCAGAGATTGTACTTTGAGAAGGTATAGGCAGGAATGCAAGTGATCAAGGAAAAGTTATCTTTAACAAGAACACAAACAGCAGGCCTCAAAAGGATGGGCAGGCATTATTCTCTCTTCTATTTCTTTCTTAGGAAGCATAAATATTACATATATATATACACACATATATATTTCTCGAGAGCTGGTACTACCTTTCTATCTCTACACAATCTATGTCACTGACCTCTCACAAGCATTCCCGTGTCTTTGTTGTTTTGTATCCAGCAACACCATGTAATTCACTCACTTGCTGAAGCTCTGCTTGACACCACAGGGTGCAAAATAACACAGAAAATATTATCTGCAGGAGAAGAGGAGATTGTCTGACGCTGGGAATACTCCTGTGAACAGCAAAATCAGCTCTGCCCTTTCAAAAGTTAGATCAGCTCCTTGATTGATTGCCCTTCCCCCCTTTTTGTGGTCTTTTAAGAGTTCAAGAATTGGCCAGAAAATCAATATAACTCATGTAGAAAGCCCTCCAAAAGGAGAAAAAAGAAATGTGGTTTTAGTTTGGGAAGCTATTCACCGGTATCTGCTGGGTGCATCTTTGAAGTACTAGACATAATGCAGGAAGTTTTGCTGAAAACACACTCATTAAATTTTTTTAGGCTAGAAAGGGAAGAAATAAGGTCATGTTCTGCAAATATCCTATAAAAAGAGAGAGAAAAAAAACCACTCAAGTGTTCTGACACTGCACTCTGACATATTTCAATCATTTACAGGAAGCCTTCAGCAAAGAATGCAACAGGAAAGTTCTTCCTCATGAATAACTTGCCTTTCAGCCAAGAAAGATCCCCAGCTGCCCCGTGCAAATTCTGCAAATGAGAAGGAATTCTGTTCCTAAACTCCCTGAAAGTCAAACCAGCCTCACAATACACAAATCTCTACACAGAATATATTTCCTTACAAATACACATAATCAGCTTATGATAAAGTAAGAGGATGCACATCATACTTCTGGATTCCCCAGTGCTACAGAAATTGTTTGGAAAGTTGATCCACAAAAGGAGCCAAGTATCTTTCAGCAGGAATTTGCAAAGTTACAAACCAGAAAGAAGAATTCCAAGGAAGAGCTGACCACACAGTATGTGATCTGGGGACTCCACAGCCAAGAGATGTCATTGTGAAGTTTTGGGGGTGAAATAAAAGATAACATGTTTACAAAACCAACAAAGCAGCTCAACAGCAAAAGCAGCTGGGATGCATAAAAAGCATCAGCTTTCAGGAAGAAGTTTATTTAGCAGGAACTTGCACCTTTACTGAAGCACAGAGATCCTGGATGACCATTTGTCTGACTGACTAGTACAGTTCCTTGGTTTTGGTTATAAAATGTAACATGATACAACATATTTGGGAGCTGGGGGTGTTTAGCCTGGAGAAGAGGAGGCTCAGAGGTGACCTCAGCACTGTCTGGAACTCCCTGAAGGGAAGTTGTGGCCAGGTGGGGGTTGGTCTCTTCTCCCAGGCACTCAGCAATAGGACAAGGGGGCACGATGGGCTCAAGCTCTGCCAGGGGAAATTGAAGTTGGAGAGCAGAAAGAAATTCTTTCCAGAGAGAGTGCTCAGGGATTGGAATGGGCTGCCCAGAGAGGGGGTGGATTCCCCATCCCTGGAGGTTTTTCAGCTGAGCTTGGCCGTGGCACTGAGTGCCATGATCTGGTAAAGGGACTGGAGTTGGACCAAGGGTTGGACTTGATGATCTCGGAGGTCTTTTCCAACCCAATCCATTCTATGATTCTATATGTGACCAAACCCTCTACCTTTTGAGTCTCTGCACTCGTATGACAGAAATGCAAATGTGAATGATGGGCAGAGAATGACAGGAATTGTTGAGAATCCCACAGGTTGCCTCATGAGGCACCCGCTGCTCTTCTGTTTTGCTGAACAGACACAGGGGGGAACCACCCTCCAACACGCCAAGGGTAGTTTGGCACCTAAAAGGCTGTCACAGATGTGCTTCTCAAGAAACCTGCTACCAGCTGGAAAAACAGTGGGATAGTTGTATCCCCCAGGTGATGAACTGGGATCTGCAGATACAGAAACAGCCAACAACTGTAACGTTTCTGGTCATGTCATCATCTATATTACCAACATATTTCTGTATCAGCAGTAATGAAGAGTGGTCATGACCCAAATATTTCCATGCATTTTTCAAATAAAATGAAAAAACGTGTTCCTCCCTCTACAGAGCATGCAATCTAAATTCCTGTCATCTTCGCTAGAGATTTTTTTTATGCTGTGATAGGTTATAAACTGCTACAGATTAATTTTAAGTTAGAAGTGCACTGGAGAAGACTAATATATCCAGCTCCTTCTAAATTGCTCTTTGTCAGATGCAATGGCTTTCCACTGCCTCCTCCCACACACTTTCCATCTCTCCTGAAAATTGCCTCATCTTTGAATCATTAGCGTCGTAATTACAACAAGAGAAATCAGTAGTAGAAGATAAAAATCTTTGACACAATGAGCATTATCATGGGACAAAAATATCTTGCTATATCCACAGATAACACAATGCTGCATTATTAATGTTCCTATTGATTATTGGCTTCATGATAAATCTTTACACTTTACTTGTGGTATTCCTTCCGGATGACAGAAAATATAAACATGTCTAAAAGCTGGAAGGGGCGTGGTCATCTCAAAACACTTTGGGGGAATGTGTGGAATTTGTAGTAAACTTTAGTTTTTAGCAAAACCAGAGGTGGAATTCTGTCCACCCAGAGTTCACCTGGGCAAGTCTTGGTGCTTTAAAGGGAGGGCATTTAAAGTATTTACCTACTGGGTGTAAGTTTGTTTGGATGTTTCAGAGTGGCTCAATATCCACAATGACAAGCCCTTGTTCTGCAAATACAGAACACACAGATCAGCCTTGTTGGTTGGAAAAAGAATCAAATCTACTTCCAAGGCATTAGATTCTTAAAAGGAGTGAAAGTACAAATCTTAACATAGGCCATTATGAAATAAATTCCTTAGAAGGAAGGCTTCCTTTGAAGCTCATTTAAAACAAGACTGGAAGGGAGCTCATGCAGTTCACTGACTTTCTGGTGAGCTCCCTGTCCCATGGCAGGAGGAATTACCCCTTTGCTGTTCCTGACAGGTGTTTGTCTGAATGCTTGTTAAGAGCTGCATTGAAGAAGAGTCCACAGCTTGCCTGGACATCCTACTTCAGTTTTTCATTTACTGTTATATTTTTTTCCTAACACCTAACATAAATATCCTGTTCTGTAACTTAAACTTCTTAATCCTGGACACAGAGCCCTTCCTTTTTCCTGAACATTTTTATTGTATCTGAAAAGTTTAGGTTATTTTCCAACATGTAGGTGACAGAATTGTGGTTCTTTCAAACCTTTCCTCTTCATTCCAGGCCCTGAAAACACAGAAGATAAGACAAAGGGCTAACGCAATTTCCAAATCCCTTATTAACTATGGAGCATCAGTTTTGATGGTTTTAGTACAGGGGCCAAGGACTCAGTGGAGGAAAGAGAGTGGCAGATCCCCACTCTGGAGTCAGATTTCCAAAAGGAGTATCAAGGCCAGGAACAGTGTTGGGTTCATGGTTGAACTCAAGGACCTTAAGAGTCTCTTCCAGCCTGGCTGAACCTCAGCAGAGCCTGCAGAGATGCCCATCACCTGGTGGGGTTTGGGTGAGCAGGGAGGCAGGGGGAGGTTCAGCCTCCATGCCTGGACCAGGGGGCAAAGCTGACTTGCTTTGAAAAGTAAAGAACAGAAAATATAAGAATTGTCTGGATCAAAATCTGCAGCAGAGCATCCATATTATCACATAGCCTTGAGTAGGGTCTTTCCCAATTTCTGTCTGAAGGGGAGAGCTTAACCTACATCTAATGCAGGGTGTGAGCAGGCTTGGGAATACAACAAGCAGCACAAAGAAAACCTCATGTATCACCTTCTGATGAGAGCTCACCTTAAAGGACACATTTGCAAACTTTTACACTTTACTTGTAAATATTCAGGATTAAATCCGGATTTCATTGGTCTCACAGTGAGATTTTTACCAGTAACTTCATAAGAGTCACATTTCATGCTGCAGGGATATGAATTACAGATGGAATTACCCTTTTTAAATGGTTTTTCTGACTGTTTCATAAGATCTCCATATATATCACACTGTCCTTGGAACACTCTCTTGACAGTTTATACACAGAACACCCGCCACAACCACTTAAAAACAACATTCAAATATTATTTTCAGTGAAAGCAACAGATCTGTTGTATAACAGCACACTTTAACAACACTCACATGATTCACAGAAAAGCTAAATCTTCCATCTTAACTTTCTGTCATGAAATTGGCTGGAGATTAACAACTTCCATACCTTAGTCTTTCACTTTGTTATTAGTTTTCCAATATTTTTTTCTCATCTACATTACCCTCTATTATTTAGTTGTAACTTCCTCCATAATTGCAATCAATGAATAGTAATCACTTAATAAACATATCCTGACAGGTCTATTTTTGCACTGGGAAAAGATTAATTTTCTTTATCACCACTCCAGTAAGCAATTTTTTTTTCTTGCTTGAAGTAGCAAAGTGAACTGTAGTTCTGCTGTGCTACACAGAGTATCTGAGCAAGACCAGACACTGCTCCTTTCACATCATTTGGATATAGATTTGTCAAAATCTGTGTAACTTGGCACATGCATCCATCTTTATTTGCATTCATTCTTATAGGTAATTCTATTGCACACAGGCAAAAGCTGCTTTGCACAAACAGTTTGTTAACACTGAGCTAATTCTGCTGTGCTGGGAGGCTTTTCAGAGTGCTTTTCTTAAAACCAGGTAATGCACAGAGAAACTTCACTTTGGTTAAAAATTTTGAGCTCAGATGCTCAACATTGAAATGCCCAGGAGTGTGTATTCTGTTAATGTCTTGTTTGCCTAATTTGATATTATATAGAATAAAACATCCTGAGTGAGCTTGGATACCTGCAGGTTGCTATGATGATTTCTTTCCCACTGCCATGTAAATAAACCATGTGAGACTGGTAAAGAAACACAAACAAAAGAAAATGCATTTTGGTTTTCCATAGAAACCTGCTTTTCTTTCTCATGATTTATATAGTTTTGTTCCAAGTGGGCTTGGCCTGAAGTCACTGGAATCAAAGCAAGTTTTCCTGCTGACTTCACTTCAGACCAGGCATAGCAAAAAGTGGAAATTCAGAGGAAATAACCTCTCCCACAAAGTTCACATTTTTTTTCTTCAAGGCCATATGGAGAAATTCTCAAATGTCTAGTGAGGTAAGCCTGGTCATGCAGTGCTCCTGAAAAACTCAAATGGATATTCAACAATACAAACTGTGCAAGGATGGGAAAGATTCACCCTCTGCTCCTCTGATGTCTTACTCTGGTCTGAGGCTTTGCCTCAGGACAAACAGACTGTGCAGTTTGTATTTTAAAAAGGACTAAATCATGGCTTTGGACTAACAAAATAAAATAAAATAATTCTAAAATCAAGGTTTTAACACATCAAAATTGCATTCCTGACTATTAGCTTTTCAGGTGGACCCTCTTCAGTGAGTGATTCTGACACTAAATGGGGTGTCAAACTTTCAGTTGGAAGCGAAACCATAAAGGCAGTTCTGTAAAATTAAAGAGCACTTTAGTTCTTCACATTAATGTTTAAAACATCTAGAACAACTCATCCTTGTACCAAAGTCTCAATTCACTGTAAGGACAAGTTTTCCAGTGGTAACTCCAAGCGTTTTTCATCCCAATACTGACATAAATAGCTTTACCATCATTGTCCTCTGAACTCTGCCTGTGTTTCAGTCCCACATAACAAACCAGTGGGGTCATGCTGAGCTGTCCCTCTGAACTGAATCCCATTCCTGCCATCCTGCTTTGTGCTTTTGTAAATGGCCTCAGAAGAATTCTCACTAACACAGGCTTATCACAGGAATATGCATCTGTCTACAAACAACAGACAACTTATGACTGCACAAATCTGATAGTTATAACCAGGAGGACATACCTACTTTTTTTGCACCATTTTCATCCTTGCCACAGGCAGAAGCACATTAAGTTTCAAGGATATGTTTCTAACACAAACCAAACAAAAAAAGCTTAGGCCTATTTTAATCACTTTAGAAGTCTCACCCTTCCTCCGGAAAGAATTGATTACATACATCAAGAATAGGGAGATAGTTAGTTCAAAGCTCTGAAAATAAGACTTAAAATCTCACTTCAGAGTTCACTAGTTCAGCCTGCAATTTTCAGCACACTTTGGAGATCTTGGTAAAAGGCATCTTTTTGTCTGCACAGTAATGAAGACTTTACACACACTAATTACTTCTAAACATAGGCATATTACTAAGAGATTAGAAAGCAAAACAAATTTTGCACAAAGCATCAACTTTTAAAATAAGCAATTATTACAGAATTTAATGAAAAAATACATACTAGGCATTTTGTAAAGATCTGGGAAGAGCTTAACATGAAAACAAAATGCCTGGATTAATCTAGCAGAGGTGTGTTGATATGATGGAAGTCTGAAAGCAGTTATGAAAAAACACTCTGCAGCTGTGCTGGTCACAAAGTGTTCAGTCATAAAGGCTTTGATTTAAATCATATTAGCATAGTGTGGCAAAGCATGCAGCACCACAACATCAAAGGATATGCCCTGAAAATACACATCAATTTTTCTTTTCTTTTTTCTTTTTTTTTTTTTGCTTTTCTCTCCAATAAGAGCAAACTTTTAGTTTCCAACTCATATGCATATCAGAAATGATTTGTATATCCAGGGAGGAATCAGAGAGGAATGAAAAAGAAAAACAGCTTGAGGGATGCAAGAATCTCACCATACTTTTAAGTAAAGAAATAACAATTCACTTGTAATAAGACTGTCCCATTAAGGTCCCTGATTGCCATTAAAATCTCAATTGACCTACTCTTTTCTTTGTTAAATTTACCACCTTAAGATAATGAAAACAGTATGATTTTGGTTTGGACTCAAGAGGTTTCTTTTAAGGTACACCTCACAGCCCTCCAAAAATTTTTCTGGAGAAAAGCACACTTTGTCTCAGCAGCTGGATAATCTTGTTCCAAGGAAATTTGTTCAGACTTCTCAGAGGGGATGTGACCACTGAGAATTTCCCATTTTTTATTTCAGCATAAAGAAAATAACAGTCTTCTCCTTTGTTTTGGGTAATTTTTCCAAATAATCAGCCAGATGGGTTGCAGAGACAAAATAAAGAACTTTATTCAGGAACAATTAATTTCCTTCTCAGAGTAACTTTTCTAACATGGTAACTGAGAGGACAGAACATCTTTGCTTTGTGTAAGTGTGTCCTTTTTGAACTTGCCAGGCTGACACATCCCAGCTGAGATGGAACTGTGCTGGTCCCAGCCCTCTGTGTGATGCCAGGATAGGAGGGAAGGGGACAGCAGGAGGCTGCAATGCCCACAGAGCCCTCTCATGTCAAGACTGTCCCCATGCAAACACCATTCCCACTGTCACAGCACAGAGAGTGCCAGGGAGCCACTGCTGTACCACTGGGAACGCTCATTCCTCCACCACTTGATCCCTCTGTGTGGTGATGTGTTTCAGATGTGATCTATGACAGCAGGAGAGCACTGAGGCACCAGACCAGGCAATTACAAAAGGTGCCATTCACACAAAGGAATGTTGAGTTAAGTTTGAAAATCTTGGCTTGGATGATGTCAGGACGGACCTTTTGTTACATCTTTACGTGGAATTTGTTGTTGTGGGGTTTTTTAATCTCTACAAATCATTTTGTGACTGATTTTAAGTGATTCCAAGAGCTCCCCTGCATTTCAGCCCCACTCTCTGTGCCAGAGTTAACCCCTGAAAGCACGAGGGTCCTTAAGGGAACAGCCCATTACAAAACACAACAGTAACTATGTCTCTACGATTTATGAAAAGAAAGCAATATGTGCCTGTTTCGGTGCCTGTCGTTTGCCTACCAATGGTGCAGTGCTCCCCATTCCAGCCCTCTCTGCATTCACACTTCCCATCTTTACAAGTCCCGTGCTCCGTGCAGCGGGGGTGGCACACGCGCTGGTCACAGGCTGCCCCCGTCCAGCCCTCCTCGCAGCGACACGCTCCGCCCATGCACACCCCGTGGGTGCCACAGTCCACAGAACACACTTCTGGGAGAGAAGAGAAGAGAAGGAATCACCAACTCATTTGTAGAAGGTAAAAAAAAAAAAACCAAATCAACAACAAAAATCACAACCCAACAACAACTGGAATTACAGATCTAGTAAAGGGACTGGAGTTGGACCAAGGGTTGGACTTGATGATCTCAGAGGTCTTTTCCAACCCAATCGATTCTATGATTCTACAGCGGGTGGTTCAGTGGCAGCGGGGCAGGAGCAGCAACCACATTGTGAAAGGAAGGGGAGCAGAACAGGCATGTCTGGGCTGAAAACTAAATGCCATCAAAATGTCTGTTCATATTCTGAGGAAAACTGGCATGTAACTCTTGCTTTAAAACTAAATTATATTTATGTATGTATGGTCAGACTTCAGGAACGAAGATTTGGGCAGGGCTCTCCCCACGTGGGTGTGCCCTGAGCCCTTCCAGCCTGTGCAGTGGATTTTTTAGGTGAGGCACAGCATGCACAGAACTGGCCCCACAGTTTCCGTCCTGAGGTCCATCTGCCACGGCCGAGCGAGCTTGGACAGTGACAGTGAAGTCCTCGAGACTGTCACAGCCCCCAGTACTGACCGGGGCTGACCCTGCTGAGCATCCGAGATCTGACGGGATGGGATGGCAGGGAGGCTTGAACTGCCAGGGGACGGTCCCTACTGAGACTGAAACTCAGGTCCTTGGGATTCAGAGTCCACAGTGCTCTCCATTACACCACGGGACCGCCCTAAATTATATTTAAATGTTTAAAAAAGTCTGCTGGTGTGTGCTGGACAGACCACTGCAGAGCTGTGTCCTCTACACAGACACAAATTTCAGAGGCAGCATCCCCAACACCTGTCAGCAGCTGGAGTGGGAGCAGGTGGCTCTGTCTTATTCACACCTGGACCTTGGGGGATGTATTTCACTGGTAGACATTGATTTGCTAAGGATGACAGTGAAACCCACTTAAAACTCATTCAGCAGAGAATGGTGGCAATTCAGGGTCGCTTAGACTGCAGGAGTGATGGGTAAAAGACACTTTCAGAGGAAAGACTTTGGATTCCTGTTACTAACACAGTCAATTATCAGATGTGTCACTCCAAAAATTCTACTGCTCTCTGCCAGCTGAAGTTGTAGAAAGACAGAGGGGTCTTTTGCCCCACACAGAACCAAAGCCATGGACAGTGAAACTCTCATTCATGATTTTTTCTGGCTTCTAACACACGAAGCAGAAAACACATATCTTCATATGCATGTTACTGGTGGGGTATTCTAAGTCATTAATCTTAGGAAATTACTGAATATTTTGAGAGAGTTGGTTTTGGCCCACAGCTCCATCTCTAGGTTCAACTTACAATATAAATGCAAAATATCCAGTAGATTATTCCCCACAAGTAGAACATTTCCTGTCTTGTCAAATCTGCGTTTTCCTCTTTTGCTCCCTGTGTTAGAATAATGAAGTTTTACATCTGTAGCTTTGGTGACGATGAAAATTTTAGCCAAGTTTTGTGCCTGCTTTTAAGTGTTACAAACTTTTAAAAAAATACATTATAGATTTTTAAAAAATATATTCCACATACAACTGAATAGGGAAAAAACCCCTTTATTTGAAAATCAATCTTCCTGGTTTGTGATGTTTTTCATAAATGAGTAGGATTTTGATGTGCAGTAAAGCAAACCCCCAGAATGCACTTAAGTGTAGTGCTCTCCACTCTTCAAATGTTACACACATTTATAAATTATGGCTGCCTTCACTTACAGTTGGGAAACAGATCTGGAGCACTGATGCAACTTTTTCAGTCCAAATGAGAGTCAGTGTTAGAATGAAACACAAACTCCTAAGCTGCATCCACCTCACCTCCAACTGAAAGCCCCAAACAAAGAATTTCATGAAAAATAGTATCTGAGATACATATTCACATCTTCCCAACTAAACTACACAAGAACCAACACATTCCAATTTTCTAAATTATTTGCATTTGAAACTTGCCATAGATACTGATGTCTTAACAAAATAGGAACAATGGTGCAAAAGCAGGGGAACCCCCCTATTTGTCTTACCAACGGAGCAGTCGGGCCCCATCCAGTTGGGATCACAGCTGCAAAGCCCCGTGTCAGCCAGGTAGGTGCCGTGCCCACTGCACTGGTCTGGGCACTGGGCCCTGGGCAGCTCACAGTTCACTCCTCCCCAGCCTGGGCTGCAGAGACACTCCCCATTCACACACACGCCGTGGTTGGAGCACGTGGGATCCAAGCAATCAACTGCAGAGGGAAACAGAAACAACGCAGAGAAGGGTCAGGTCACATAATGGAGAGTTTGGAAAACACACAGACGTGTGCTCGGAAAAGTCTGTACCACTGTGATGAGTAAAGCACATTGAGGTGGTTCTTCAAGTCCTATTAACAGCTGGTCTGAGAATGGGAAAGTGATTTAATTTATGTTTTACATTAAATAAAACAGGGTTTGACTGAACTATGGCAGTTTGACTGAACAGTGGTGAAGGGACTGGAGCACAAGTGCTGTGGGGAGAGGCTGAGGGAGCTGGGGGTGTTCAGCCTGGAGAAGAGGAGGCTCAGAGGTGACCTCAGCACTGTCTGGAACTGCCTGAAGGGAAGTTCTGGCCAGGTGGGGGTTGGTCTCTTCTCCCAGGCACTCAGCAATAGGACAAGGGGGCACGATGGGCTCAAGCTCTGCCAGGGGAAATTGAAGTTGGAGACCAGAAAAAATTCTTTGCAGAGAGAGTGCTCAGGCATTGGAATGGGCTGCCCAGAGAGGGGGTGGATTCCCCATCCCTGGAGGTTTTTCAGCTGAGCTTGGCCGTGGCACTGAGTGCCATGATCTGGTAAAGGGACTGGAGTTGGCCCAAGGGTTGGACTTGATGATCTCGGAGGTCTTTTCCAACCCAATCCATTCTATGATTCTATGATTTACTGCAGGAATGCTGTGGTGGGGACACACAGACTTAAAAATAGCACTTAAATGTATATATCAAGAGTTCCACACATTAGCCTGGAGACAATTCTGAAACACACTGAAGTTCCAATGGCTCGTGTATTGTACTTTAATTAAAATGTAAGTTAATAAATTGCAGTTTGAAAGGATTTTTCTTTGGAGTACCTTCATCAACAGTGTTATTATTACTCTTAAAATGTTAGAGCATTGTGAGAACAATTATGAGAGCCACTTCAAGTACCTAGAAGTCGAAATACCAGTGGCTTTCAGCTGCATTTAGGCTTGTAATCATTGAGGCACTTCGAAATGTTTGATCCATGGCTCATTAATAGCTCAGCTATGAAACTGAGAGCCTTAGTTACTTCAACCCATATTCTAACCAGCAGATTACTCCTCTTAAAGAAATAAAACCAGAAACAGATATGGATTTCATATTTTCTCAGTCCAGAAACAACAGAGGGAGAAAGTGAAAATAACTATGATGGAAAATGATGCAATGAAATTTCAGTTGCTATTTCAATCCTGATAAATAAAAGAATGTTATGAGCTGTCTTTCAAATAAACTTTATCAGTAACCTTATGAATTTCCAAATTATTATCTTATATCATGAATTTGTATAAGTACACTATGCCATACAGCAAATAAGAACATAGAGGCTTCATCAGCTGCCTTTTGCTGTGGAATTGAGGGCCAAGGTCAAATTCATGTCTTAAATAACTTGAATTCCTCTCATGACTGGTATATATTAGCTCACAACAACAGGACCAAGAATGATTGACATTCTCTCTTGCTGCTCCGGGAAGATCTGAGTTTATAATGAAAGTGATTTATCTCTCATCTTTCCAAATTGATCCTTCTAAATTAAGGCAGAGACATTTTCACTCTACCTGATGTGAACAATACTTGATCTTTCAAATCTCAACTTTTCTATAAACACAGAGCCTTGTCAAATTATTTTATGTAGTTGCAGAACATTTAAAGTATATAGATTAGACACAAACAGAGGATTGAGGCAGGCACAGAGAGGCAATAACAGGAGTTATCAGAATAGTTTTGATTTTAATTCAGATTACAGCAGTACAGGAATAAATTACTGTAAAATTTCCTAAAAGATTTTCATTTTAATGATGACACTGGCTATAGTTTTGGGTGTTTTAAAAGACTTAAAGCTTAGTTACTCAGACACAAAAATATTATAATGCAATTTTGTAGGTAAACCAAGATTGGTTTTTGCTCCAGCTCAGACAAAAATTGATAAATTCACATTATTTTAAAACTATGCAGAGTGCTTGTTGCTGTTACTCCTTCTTGGTGTTTAATAAAATCTCCAAGGTTTAGACTATATATCTTTCATACCATTTCTATTGAGCCCAATAGACACAGAGCTGTGATAAAACAGTCTGGTTGAATAAAGAAGTAAAGAACACAAAACCCTAGGTCATGGTACTTTCAGGATGAAGCCCTCCCCATACATTTAGTCTATTTTTTTTTTAGATGATATTTTAACAGAAAATTTAGAAGGGTAATATGTGTGTAACATCATATGTGGCAGGACAGCCACTTTTAGGAGATAATGATATGCCATAATGTACTTTCCTTGTCAGGAATGTATCATCTCTTCCAATTAAAGTACTAATGAAAGGAATGTGAGGCATATGAAACCCACCACCTTCTGCTACAGAAATGAAGTGCCTTTCCTCTATCCTGAACCACAGTGCTCATGCAGCTGAGACTTATTGCCACAGAATAAGCCTCTCAATGCCCCTAAGCTGTTTTACAGGATAGCACACTGAACACCTTTGTCCTTTGTTCTGGACAAATATACTTTCTAGCTGTTTTGTTCTATCATCTGGGTAAGTAGTAGCTTTCAAAGTTGAAACTGAGGAGGGTTTTACTTTGAGTTCCAATCTTGTTCTATTTTAACACACCCTCTTCCAGTTATCATCCTGGGCCAGATCCTCTGCTGTTAAAATTAGCATAATGTGATTACCTGCAATAGAACTGCCCTGCAAAGGTTCTGGCCCTGAGATGTGGGAGGGTTTGCCATGGTATTTAGTGAGGATTTATAAAGGGACTGTCTTTGGTGTTTAAACAAAGAACGCGCCTCAGCGAGCAGGTACGTGAGACTCAGAACTGCCGGCCCCTTGGCAGCTCAGATCATTAGAGCTCATTTAGTGTTGGGCCCTCTGTAGATTTGACAAAAAAGGGACTGCAAGCAATTTATATCCTTAAGGACAAAAAAGGAGGTCAAGGAGTTTTCCGAACAATATGTACTGTGAAGTCCCCAAAGAGCCATGAATTACATTTCCCAAGTTAAATGTCATTGAAAAATGACTCGAGCAGGAGAGTGACAAGAAAAGCAGCCTTAATTTAACCTAATTTGGTGATTTCACTCCTCTCCCCCCGAAACCAGAGTGAATGAAGCCTGACAAATATGCCTCTTCATCTCGGGTGCAAATTTGTTAATAGAACAACAGTGTTTATGCTGCAAAAATTGTGCATCACAAATATTGATTTTGGTGCCACTTCTGTTTCAGGTAAATTGTTTGAACAATATGACTATGATGAATAGCAGAAATAAAAAGCTATCGGGAAGACAAAAATGCTGACCCACTTGTTCTAATTCAATATCCTAGTTGGAAAATGGCAAATGAATCAACCTTCACCGTTCCTTTTGGAAGGTCTGATCAAGAGAGGAGATTTCATATATTATATTTAACTGTAGATACAGCATTTGTATCATTCTACCATTAAAAGGGTAAAATTTTAATTAATGTAAAAACTTAAATAAAAGTAGATGATGAATTGGAGAGACACCACTTCATAGTATACTATAGCACTTGAATTAATGTAATATGCACAAAAGAAATGGAATTTTAGAGAAAAAATATGATATTTTTAAATTTATTTGCAAATTCATTCATTGACTTATTTATTGCCCAATGATATATACAAAAGGTTATTTCAACCTTTCTTGTCATGTTATTGGCCCCTTCCAAGTTTACAGTAGATACCTCCTGCCTTTGTAATCCATTTATCTTAAGGAGAAAGCATATCCTTCCAATCACAGTGTTGATTAAATAATGCCTGTCCTTTCATCTCAAATAGCAATTCACCTTCCAAAAAAACTTAGTTGACCGAGTTTTGTAGTGGTCCCAGCTTTGGGTGGTGTTCAACATCTTTGTTGTATAAACTTCTCCTGAGCTGCAAATATGTTTGTTTTATTCATTTCAAACATTCACTTTAGGATAAACTGCATTAAGCACTACAGGAGTCTATTTCTCTTACAGAAATTCTACAATACACACTCAGTGTAAACTGAGAACTCGCAATTTTAAGTAGACAAAAAGGACATTACAGAATTTTCTGGATCTAGTTTAAAATGTAACCCATGAAAAACCATGGAAAAACTCTTGATAATGACTGAATTCTGGATTAGAGCTGTAACAACCAGTACTGTGAAGCTTTAGGAGATGACAGGAATGAACTGAACAAGCCATCGCAGTGCTGGCAGTCCCAATAGTGAGGATCTTTCTCAGGTTTTTTTCCTCCTTTTAGCCCTGTAAGTTCACTCAGACTAATGCAAGATTTTGTCCCAAAGGTGACAACTGTAGTCCAAAGAATAAAAGCCTTAGGGGTTTAGGTCCCCACAGATTTCTTCTCTTTGTTTTCTGATGGCAGAATCAACTCTTTATTATAGGGTAAGATAAAAATCAATACACATGGTGGACAGCTCTGCAACCCATTCAGAACATTCCAGAGAGACTCCTTAGTTCTAAAAGCATGTCATCCTATCACTTTAGTGCTCAAGCTGCTCCTCCTTTTGGAGGACTAATGAACTCTGGAGTGTCATCATAACATAACTTGAACTACTACAGCCCTGAGGATGTGCCAGGCTATGTTGAACTGTCTATTAGCAATTGTCAGGGGAATTAAATTCCCTTTTAAAACCATACTAACATATTTTAAAAAGAAAAGCAGTCCAATTTAGGTTGTGAATTCTAACAGAAAACACTGTGAATACAACCAGTTTTGAGCTTAATCCATGACTGCAGTTTGCAAGGGTTATTTTGGTATATTTGCTCATTTACATACACAAGGAATTGGACACTTTCAACCTGAAAAGGTTTTCTTTATTTAAAAGACAGTCACTGTTCATGTGTACCATCCACCTTTCCTTATCCTGTATGATTGCAGCTAACAGGAGTAATTTGCCCTACATTAAGTCTGTAAGTCACATGGATATCAAAGTCTTTCAAATTTGTTTCATCAGCTGCTGTTTAACAGTGACTGATACGTTTGCTTTGTGTGAAGCTGAAGCTGAACAATTTTGTCTATCACTGCTCCCTTTTCCTCTGCATTTCACTTCTAAAATGTTCAATAAATACAATACATGAGAAAAGATTTTTCTTCACTTTTTGGCAAAGGAATTGTTTGGCTTTACTTGTGGCAGACACTCTTAACACTGCAAAACAGTATATACAGAAGGCTCAGAAATTTTGTCTGAACTTTGATTAATGAGTAAAATTGTAATCGACCACATTTCTCCCCTCTTTGATAATAATCTGCTCCAGCAGTTTTATGCTTAGGATTTTTACCCTGTTCTTTCCTTTCAATAAATAATTCCAAAAGCCAGAGAACAAACTGACAACATAGAAAATAAATATCGTACCTTCCTCACAGTTCTCTCCTTTGTAGCCCACAGAGCAGACACAGTTCCCTTCGATGCAGGAGCCGTGACCTCCACACGAGGGATCAATGCACTGGCTGCTGGGCACATCACACTCTGCACCTTTCCAGCCACTGTAGCACAAGCAGGTGCCTTTGGAGTACTGACCATTGCCACTGCACAGAACTGGGCAGGCAGCTGGAAAAGGGAACGAGAGAAAAACAGCATCCAGGGTCATCCAAGTATTTGTGTCAAAGTGCACTAAAGATCCACTGCCAAACACTTAGACATGTACTCAAATATGTTAATTTACAGGGGAAAAATCCCCCCTAAGATAATGCGTAGTAGCTCAGTTATCATTTCCCAAAGAAATAACTTGAGTACTATCTAATAAACCACACATGTGTTGGGCATTCCAAGAAGACAACTCCTGTTCTTTATAAACTACTGCCAGTGTTTGGGGTAACTGATGGGTGGTGTGGACAGATTTGAGTCTGCCATTACTCTGCTTTCTTCCTCTAGGTAACATTCCATTTTCACAGACAGCAGAACACAAAACATTCAGTCCCCACAACATTTTATTATGTGGCACCTTCCTTCTTTCACAACACTTTCTAATGTAATGGCCCCACACTTTTTTGAGCTCCTTTGACTTTCACTGTAAGAATCTTGAACAAAAGAGTAACAGAAGCTTTCAGCTACTAGAAATGCATCTTGCCACCAATATCCTTGCTGAACCTGGTTTCCCCAAATCCCAGAGTGGCAGCTTTTACCCTGTGTGTACTGGCAAGAAAGCACCATTAACCTTTATCCCTCACCCCTGTATTACTGAGGGAGTAAGACAAATTCTGAGCAAATATTCATTTATGCAAATGAAGTGAAGGCTATGAATAATAAAGGCAGTTGGCAGGTCCTGGGTGCCAGGAATCAGATGTTGTACATATGCAGAGCAATGGAAAGAAACAAGTGGTTTATTAAAACCCAGCTGCATATAAATGTTACACTAAGACCTATTCACACTCCTATATGCTCATGTCTGTAAATGTGGCAATCTGCAAACCTCTGTGCCTGTCCAAGACTGGATGTGGTCACTTCCCAGAGAAATGGAAAAGAGGAATAACAGGAAATGGGAGTAATGAAGTGAAGCTTTGAGAAAAGATAACACTTTTGTGCTCTTCTCTTTGATGCAGTTGGATATAGATGGAAAAGTATTTCCCTGTCTCTTCACCTTTCAAAGTAATTAGAAACTAACTCCTGGTTTTGCAGTGCCAAAAATACACTCAAAAGCTGCTGTTAATCATTAAAAGGTCCTAATGTCTTCTTGGCTTCTATTATCCCTTTAACCTGGATGATCAAGAAGAATCCAAGTAATTGATTTCCTACAAAGAAATGTGTAACAGTCCAGTTATCCAACTTTTCCACTGCTCAGTCCTGCAACCCTTATTGATCTTACCTGTCCCATTGATCTGCTGCAAAAACACATTTCAGGATAGATTTATTTCACAAATTTTCCTATTTGAAATGGGAAAAAAATTGATCAGACAAAAATAAATTCAGATTTCTAACCTGCAATGTTAGCTAAAATTTGGAGTGCTGAGAGTTATTTCAATTAAAACACAGGTTGATGGGCCACATCCATAATCTTTTTTTAGCCTATTGTTTTCTACAGTAAAACAATTAAAAAATCAGTATGCTGAAGTTTGGTTTTTTTTGCTACTGTTCCTATATCTTAGAGCCACATTATCCAATAGGACTTCATTCTACTGCATTCCTGGTGTTCTGTCCTACCATGAGTCTTGTCCTGTTGCTTTCTTACTCCAAAAATGAACACAAATTCGAATAAATATAATTTCCAGCAGCAAATGTGATCTATGTTCACAAGAGCTTTACTGATTTCTGTGAAAACATTTATTCTCAAGTTCTATGGGGTTTGCTTTTTTGCAGCTGGTTTCAGAATTGAGTGTATTGAACCAGCTGGACTGAACCACCATGCAAATATCCATGATGTCCATCCTGCACTCCAGGACAGCCAGTTTGACATCTCTGTGCATGTCCAACACCCTTCCATGATATACCACATGCTGAACTAGCAGCAGCTTGACTGCTATGTGGCTATTCCTCCTGCCTGCAGGTCTTACACCAGGAGCCTGGCTCAGTTCCCCAGTGTCCACAGCCCTGCAGTGCCCAGGGTGCTGCTCCTCCTGCAGGGCATACAGGGGAGCCAGGAAGAAAGGGATAACCTCCTTCACTTCTCAGGTATGAAGACCTGGGGGCACAAACAATTCCTTTGTCCATAACTCTCCATTTCACTGCAATTAAATGATTGTTTGGGCTGACATTGATAGGTTTTCCCAAAAAGGTAGTCACTTCTGTCCTGCTCTCTTTATTTGCCCCAGTGAAGAGGATCTGGTGGCCAGTGATGAGAAGGAAGCCTGTCCTGAAGACCTGCAGCAATCACAAGTGCCAAGTTTCCTGATGCCATCTCACACAATCTGACATGTTGTAGAGACACTGGCCCTTTATTTGGGCCGCATTTTAACACAAAAATCTCTGTTTCTAGAACAAGGCAACGTGGTGGTTAAACCTGCAGTCCCCCTGTTCACGCCCACTACAGAAGGCAGTAATATTGTTGTATGCAAATTCTCCACATGGTTCCAAGCCATTGCACAGATTCAGAGTTATCATTATTGATGGTTGCTCAGTGTGGATTCTCCAGCTGCACTGGGACATGCTTTTGCTTTTTTCCATCCAACTCCTCACTGTGCTTTGATAAAACTGCAGGAAATGTCCCAGGAAAGCTGAATGAATCCATAGGCACTAGACAGTTTCTTTGCACAAACCACATTTGTTCAAGCAGTTACAAAGACAAAAAGTAAGGGTCAATTCACAAGCTGGATACAAGGGAGGAACAGCTTTTTTTGTTGGTTTACAGGTCAACATGTCACTCAACACCTGAAAGGACTTCAGTTCTGCAAACCTCTCTTCTGGAGTGAAAACTCAAATAAAGACAATAACTATTTAAACAGCACAGTTCTTTGTAAGAGGGACTGAGCTGAAACAAATATGTTCCTAAAGTAAATTAAAAAAAACCAAAACAACAAGAAAAAACCCCAAGCAACAAACCAAGCCACTTAAATGTGACCACTGTAGTCAGAGCTACAGGTGTCTAGACCTACAAATCTGTAGCAGGCATCAATTATCTGCTTGCCCTAAGTCTCATTAAGCACTGGGCAATTGCAGTCCAGCTAAAGGAGATGCATATCTGCTATTTGGAACTTGTCTGTAGAAAGGCCATTCTTAGCTCCTACTTTTGACCTGGATTTGCAAGGTTCAACTTCTAGGACACCAGAGACTGGCACAGGAGAAGAAAGATTCCTAGATGGTGCTGGGTCTTGGGCTCCCCACAGTAGTTCTTTAGTGTTCTCTCACTCTGCTGTGGTGCTTCAGGAATTTAAGTAAAGCTGAAAGCCATGTCACAGCTTTTCATTCCTCTCTTCATTCTTCTACCAGGTCAGAGGTCTTGCTGTGGTTCATAAATCTATTCAGTCCTTGTGAGGCTTGTCTATGAGTTGAAGAGCAATCTGCCTCCAGTGGTCTGGCACTGCAGCATGCATGGCCACGATGTCAGTGACACCAGAACTGACTCTGGGCAAAAAAGAGACTGTCATTTAACCTTAGTTGAGATTAAGACACTTGCAACTGAAAGCCACAGTTTAATCTACAAACCTCTGCTGGGGTTATTCTACAAACGATGTGACAGGAATATCACTTTGAGAGTAAGAAAACTGACGGAGATTCAGGGTCAGATTTTGGCATTTCCAAGACTGCCATGTCACTAGGATTGCAGGAGAAACATGTAAGCAAGAATGTAAGCAAGTGGAGGTTGTAAGAAGCTGGCCTGCAATAGATAGTTCTTCATGGATGTTTTTCCTGTGGGCTTAAAGGCTGTTCTGTGTGAGGAAGAGAGAGAATCAAGCTGCTCTTCCATAGAAAACAGAAGCAGGTAGCCAGAAAGAGGCCTGCTATGCTTATTTGCTAGAACATATTCTTACAGGATGAGAATCCAAACCAATCCACTCTAATTTTACATCCAAGCAGCTTCAATTAATGTGGAAACTACTCAGTAATTGTCTGGAGTTCTTGTTATTTAGGACTGTTTAAGTTTTCCTATGTGAAGTGGATGGTCCTTGTTCCAGGGCAGAACTGACTGCTCAAAGTCTGTTGAAGGAATGTGAAGGAAGGTGCTTTATGTAATGGAACAACCAAGTTCTATCTTATTTCCGTGGACAGAAAGGTTGCATTTCTCACACCAGCACTGTCAAAAAGTGGACAGAGGTCTTCAGGAGCAGTTATGCCATCAGTCAAGCAAGTTAGACACAAGGGTACGTACCCTGAGTGAAGTTTGAATATGCACATCAAGTATTAACCCTAAATGTGGTTTTAGTGATGTCATTCTGCCCTTTACTGGTATTTGAACAAAACCAGCCTGTTCTTCACATGGGTCTCTGCAGAGGAATGGATACTACAGACCTTTCAGTCCTGTAGGCTCCACACATTTAAGAACATCAGTTGAGCAGGAAAGACAAGCCAAACATCCCTCCAAAAGTTCTCTCTCTGAAGATTATCTTTGGAGAGTTACTTTGGAGAAATGTTAACATTCCCTGAGGCATGAGGCAAGGTGATTTGGTAACAGCCTGTGACACCTGGCTGAGGAGAGGAGGTGGCAAGGGGTCACACCCAAATGGTCTGGCATCACAAGCCACTGTTCTGTCCAGTGACAGAGCCCACAGGTTTCCCAGCTGCAGGCTGGGCACACACTCCTTTCACCCACCCTTACAGTGTTCACACACACATACTCACCAGAGGTGTTCTTCTAGAGCATGGCAAGAAACCAGCAAAGGATATCTGAGCAGTCAAACTCTTGGAGGCTGTTGCAGAACTCGGGTTAGTTACACAGCTGCTTGATTGAGAGGCCTTCCCCTGCTACTTGGAGTTCCAAACAGGATGTGAAGGCAGAGTTCTGGCTTGGTTTCTCTTGCTGTAGAGCAAACATTACCCTGGTGCAGAGAGTCCTGTACCACTGGGATCTAAGCTGTCAGTTCTCTACTGCAGGCTTTTTTCAGTTCCTCCTTATAAAACAGACAAATTGGTATTCTTCTCTTCAAAATTATTTGAGTCTCTGGGCACAAAGATATGCAGACTTGGAAGGTTTTTGAACTTGCATCTACAATGTTTCCCTGTCCTGGACCAGGCCACAAGCAATGCCCTTCTATTGCTCTTATTTTGCAAGCAGCTCAGTTTTACATAGAAATGTAAATTTTTGAACATGGCAGGAGAAGATCAGCTTCCTTTGTGTCATCTACAGGCTTAGGAGTCCCCCCATGTCAAATTTTTTTAATGTATATACCACAGGATATTGTGGTGAGATGCCCATGGCAGGCTGGTGAGGGGAGTGATGGGTCTGGATGGACAAAACTGCACCACGGGCTCATGTCTGAGTGAGGTTGTCTCCATAATGCTTGCAAACCCTAATCCTGCATATAAACATTTCTTCTCATCACAAGCTGGTGTGGAAAAAAGATGAGCTTTACTGCCTGTTCACAATGCAAACAGTATGGAAAATCAGGGCTGAGTGTTCAAGTGTGAATTTGACTGAACTAAGAGAGGACTTGGACACCACCTGAAGTGCCCTCACCCCAAGTACTGCTGGCTGTTTCATCCACCAGTTTTAGCAAGATTATCTGAAAAGCTAAAGCTCCTGGAAGAACATCCCATGATTGATCACAAAATTAGACAAATTCATGGAATGAAGCATCATCTAAAATTGTACAAAGTCCCAGCTCTAGAACCGAAAGAATTTCCTGAAGAAGCAACAAAGGCAAGTACAATTTTTACCCTTCCTCAACTCTGCTGCATGCCACCATACAGCTGAAATCTGGGGTGAAGTGCAATTTTGGTCTGAGCCATTATGGCTTTACTTCATTAATGTAACCTCTACACAAACAAACATATTCAGGGGAAAAAAAAAGAGACACTACTTGTTCTCCTATGTAAGATATATTCAGCCTTTGTAGAACTGTAGAGAATTCTGTCAGACCTAAGAGATATAAAGATTATTTTTGTCTGTAGGTCCTCCTGTTTAGGAGGAGCGAGTGAACTTCAGTCACAAAAAAACCCACTGAAGTGACTGGTCAGTTTTGATGTGCTCTTCGGACAGAGTTGCACAAATTCCTAGTTACATGAAGAAGTGAAATGCACACTCACATAATAAAAATACAGTTGCTCTTTGTTTCAATGACCACCAGGAATTGTACTGAAGACAGATAAAAGGTCAAAGTTCTTACCAATGAATGATACCAGTGACCCTTCTGGGTGCAGCTCCTTTAGGGGATGATTAATTCCCTCTCTAACAGCTCTCACTTGGACTTCCTTCCAGCAGAGATTAAGCTGCTACTGCTGAGAGATTATTCAAGGGTTTGCCAGTATAGAAAGAAGATGGATTATTGTTTTTGACAGTCTAATCTGAAACCTCTAAATGCACTCCAGGTCAGCTCCAGACTGGAGTAGAAAGAGAGGAAAGATCTAAAACAAGTGTTGTCTACAGCTGCCTGTTCCAAACACTTAATAAATATGAGTAGGGTCACATTGTATTGGTGTTTGTCTCTTTTTGTCTTTATGTTGGTGATGCTTATGTGGCATTTAGACTGCAAATACTGATTTCTCTTCAATGGACAAATTAGATTAATAACCAAGTAGGTAAAGACGTGTTTTGCTGGAGCTGAATCCTACTACAATTGTCTACCTAAGCCATGGATAATTTTAGTGTCACTCCAAAAGCTACAACCAAGTTCCCATTTTCCTAAGATGAAGTCATACCTATTTATTATGAACAATCCTAATCTAAATGACTTAAAATCCACAAAACCACTACACCCAAAGGAATTACAAACATTTGCATTTTAGAAAATCAGCCCAGTTATTAAAAAAGTTAATTGCTGTCAAGCTGATTCAGAATGTTGGCTCTAGACTTTACATTATTATAAACAAAATAGTACTGAGACATCCCTTATTTTATTACACATCATTTATTACACCAAGTATTTGCCCTTAATTGTCACATGGCTTGTTACACCAAGTATTTGCCCATAAGATATTTCTAAAAATTAGGAGACATATGAATCTACTTATTTGCAGTCTGAAAATGTAATTATTTCATTTGATAACACTTTGCTTCATATTTTCTGTTTAAACCTATTTTAATCAGTTGGCTGCACATTTCACTACTTCTCTGCATGCCTATAAGTTTACTGGAGTTCATTTACGGTTATGAAAAGCTGAAATAACTTCCAAGACCACTCCATGGTTTAGACTGTTTGTTTTTTTACCAGTTTATGTAGTTTTTATGCTACTTTACTGGTGAGAAGATGCCCCACTCATAGCAAAGTTAGACCCAAGAAAATTATTCTGCAATGGGAGACTGAATGAATCCAAGACTTTCCTCTTTGTGCCTCACAAACATGTTATTTGCATGGTCAGGAAGAACAGTGTTTGAATTCAGAGATCATTAACTTCTGTCAGGCTGAAACGTTCTGAGGAACAGTGACAATTAGGAAGATCCACAAAAAAAAAAAAAAAATTCTTCACAGAGAGAGTAATTGGGCATTGGAATGGCCTGCCCAGAGAG
Source organism: Pithys albifrons albifrons (assembly GCF_047495875.1). Classification (NCBI taxonomy): domain Eukaryota; kingdom Metazoa; phylum Chordata; class Aves; order Passeriformes; family Thamnophilidae; genus Pithys; species Pithys albifrons. Next base: position 5,788,268 of record NC_092472.1, read on the forward strand.
GTGGTGGATTCACCATCCCTGAGATTGATCATTTAAACGGAGACTGGCCGTGGCACTGAGTGCCATGATCTGGTAAAGGGACTGGAGTTGGAGCAGGGGTTGGAATTGATGATCTCAGAGGTCTTTTCCAGACCAATCCATTCTATGATTCTGATTCTTCAGGCTGCTCTAAGGCCTTGTGCTCTTCCAACCAGAACTCATCTTGTAGATGTTCACCCAGAAGAAGAACAAGTAACAACTATCAAAACCTGTCACTGCCATTAGATAGTTATTTCATGAAACTTTGCTTTACAGAACACACAACTAATTTTTATGATTTAACAGCAGTGCCACCCTACCCTGGCAGGCATCAGGTCAGCACTGAGGGGATGCACAGCCCTTCCCAGCCATGCCCTGCTGTCCCTACCTCAGGTGCCCAAGCCCAGTCTTACCAAGTCCCTTGCCCACCTCTGCCAGGCTGCACATTAGTAAGCAAGGAAGAGACTCCAGAAGAATTTCCAGAAGGACAAAAAACCCATCAGGTGTGTCAAATCTCTGACATTCAGAAACCATTTGAGGGAAGCAGCACACGCTGACTTAAGCACTAAAGTATGGATGCTTTAATTAATCCGGGGTGAATTTAATTGCTTTAGTTAAGTGGAAATCGGGTTAAAAATGATGCAGAGCATGCTGGGGTGTGTTAAAAACATGACATATGAGTTGGATGAATCGATAAATTAAAAGCGCACAGATGTTTTAATTAAACCCAGGAAACTTAACGAAGACCACTAGAGACTTTTAAGCCTATGATTAATTCAATTCATTTAAAATACCTGTAGAGATATGGGGATGGCTCCATTTGGGGAGTTATAGAAGTTCTCAATCGATAAGTACTTAAGCTGTTCTACAAAAAAAATGGCAGGATTTTTATAGAAGTGACTGAACAGCATTTATTGCATAATGAATATTTACATTCTTCTGAACTCTCAGCAAACCTTTGCTTTGGCAAAAATTTATCAAAAAGGTCATATTTTTTCTCACTGCCTTCAGTGTGAGCCCATCTGTCAAACAGACAACATTTACTGTTCCATTCTCTACTATTGTACAAAGTCCCTATTTCCATTAGATAATTGCTTTGCTTAACAACTGTTACAAAAATCCATGCAAGAAATACAAACATGTCTTCCCACACTATCTAGCACCAATTTCCAGAACCACAGCCAATTTTTAAAATCTCTTTGAGGCTGGTCACTTGGTACAAGAATATTTTGCTTGATGAATTGACCCTTACAGTATTTTCAATAACAATGCAGTCTGTAGGAATAGGGGAAATAAAAATTAAGAAAATGGCAGCTACATTGGAATTATTTTAATGGTGTATTGAAAGGACTGAAGTCCCATTACTGCTGTCGTGCAGATGAGCTGAGACAATCTCACTAAACACCAACAAAGATCTTAGTTCTCTAAAGACACTGGAGCACAGCAGGGGGAGAAAAAAACACCCCTGTGCTGTCTCACTGGAAGCCACAGTAGAACATAAAAAAGATTTTTAAATGGCATAAAACAAACTAAAAATGGGAGACAGAGAGAAAAGATGACATTTGAATGCACTAGACACAGATAACGCTGTGCTGGGAGTCCAATGTCTGGAGGACTTTCTCTTGTCAGTACATTCTGCATTCAACACTCTCAGCCTGTTGGTCTCCCCCTCCCCTGTTCCAGCAGCTGTGCAGCTCTCACTGCCCGTGCTAAAGGACAGCCTGCAGTTCTCTGTGCAGTACACTAAGATGATTTGCAAAGGGTGGACTGTTTTGCAGCCAGTCCAGGTCGAGTTCTGCCCATCTCCTATATCATTAAAGAGCAGCACAGTTCAATGTCTTTGTCATATGCATCAGTGTGTTCAAGGAAATGGAAGTTCCTCTGCCCTGGTTCTGGTTTACCACAGAAGAATGTGACTGATCAGTTTGTCACATATTTTATGTCTGAAAAGAAAGGAAAAAACAAACAAACACCCTTTTTCTGTGGGAACTGGTAACACAGAATCAGGGCTGTGAAACTCCTGCTTTAGATAAAAGCAGTGAAGACCATGCAGAGAAACAAGTTTTACTTTCTACCAACAGATGGAAAGAAACAGATGTTGAAATCAGCTACTGTCAGAGACAAGCATGTAGATCTTCATTTGCATCTTGATAACTTCATCACTAGAAAAACTGAGGAGGAAGGGAAAACCAAACTATTTCAGAGGTTTCAGTTGCTACCTCAGTGCAAAGATCCACTGAGAAATCACAGAGGATGCTTCAAGCTCACACAAAGCAGTGGTAAAGACAAACATCAAATACCAGAATCATCCTTCCAAACTTGTGTGTTATGATTCATAACAGAAGCACTAACAGCATGAAGCCACTTGTGCTTGTAGAATAAAGAACAAAAAAGTGAGATATTTCTTCAGATATTTTTGGTAAAATTTTACACCTTTCCTAGAGAATGTTGTAAAAACTATTGCTTTTTGTAAATGGCTTAGCCCTGGCTAAGCAGCAGTGCAGTGGATTCAGGATTACACCCACAGGCTGCAGATTAGGGTATTTAAAACCCCAAGCTGGCTTGGTCTTATTTTAGTTACCACTATTTGCCTTATTAAATTTACCAGAAAATATTTAAATCATAACATGTTTAACTTCACAGTTCCACATTAGCTTCAGATATTTAAACATTTTACTACATTTGAGTCAGAGATTTTTTTGTTTGTTTGAGAAAGTGAAGGAGGATGACGGTGAACTGAATTCAATCTCACCTGAATAGAGGCTAAAGATAGAAAAGTATCTAAATTACAGGTTGAAATCCAGATGCAATGTAGGTATGAAAAGAATTCATGCATGCTGAAATACAAAGCTTGGTTCTGTTATTCAGGGATGGCAATGTCTAAGGATCTTTTCAACCAGCTGCATTTCTCTAACGTGGTTTCCAATACCACTTAATCATAGTTGCTTCAGTGACATTTAACATGAACACAAGGACTCCAAGACATCCCAACACAACGGCAAAGACAAAATCTTAGAACTTAATGAAATAAACAAACACCAGGACAAGTCCAGGGAGACAAAGCAACCTAAAAACAAAATGCAGATTGCAACACAATTAAATAAGCTAACCAATTAAACACAGAAACAAATTACAAAGCACACAGCACGCTGAGCACAACTCAGCTCAGCAGAGTGCAGTTAGAGCAGAGAGATTCTTGGCCACCAGTGGAAGTATAAAGGGAAAAAGATTTGTGGCTTGCCAGACTTAAACTGCACAATGGTTTGTGTCCTGCATGTATTTGTATGCATGTCCAGTTCCTTGCTGCACTGGGAACCTTTTGAAATATTTATTTATTAAACCCCCACTGAAACAGAAAATATTTGTGCAAACACATGTGTTTGTATTGCACATGCACAAGAAGGGTAGAAGGATAAAGAAAGTGAAGTAACTGATAGTGCAGCAGCCTTCAAAAGCAGCTGTGAGGGATCAAATCAAGGTACTCAGTTTTTAATAAGCATGAAAATATTATATAATGCTGTTGAAGAAAAATCCATTAATAAAATTTTACTGTGTTTCCATCTTGGACATAAGCAAAGCAAACTTTCTTATCATACTAAGCCAGTAAAATTTGGTTCCAGTTCAGCTCCTGTACTGCCCCTGGCTCTGTCTTTGGTCTCTAAATTCCTGCAGGTTGGGTAGTGAATGATCAGATAAAGATGTCTGAGTGTTCACTGAAATCAGAGATTTATAATTCCTTACATGTCCCCTTTTTACCTATCACATTTTGCCCATCAGTGCCTTCCCTCAGTTATTTTCTTCTTGTTTCATTACTGAATTCCTCAGCAATCCCCATTTTTTTTCCCTACTCCTTTTGTCTTTGACATTTTCTCCTACAGAATAAGTCTGCCTTAGCTGCACCACCACACTACAAACTCTTTGGGACATAATTCCAAGTTCATAGTTGCAACTTAATTTAGAAACATGAAAGGGCAGTGCAATCCACATGCACAAATTTGGCTTTATGTTTATTGGCATTTTAATACAGAAAACAAATGCTAATTCAGTTGTTACACTAGATGCAAGTATCAGGTATATTTAACAACATTAAGTAAATAGAGTTTGAAAATTTAAAGCATTTTTGCTGCCTTGTAGAGGCACAATTATAACAAAAAGAAGGAAGGATGTGCCTCTAAACAACAGGAGCATTCCCACTTGAGATGACTCAGGACAAGCTCTTTTGTAGATAAATTCTTTACAATCCTAAATTCAAAGCTGGAATCAACAGAAGCCATAAAAACTTCAAGAACAATGAGAAGTTAATATTTTGCATGTTGAAAACTATAGTTTTAAAGGTTGTTTTCCCAAATATTCCCAATGCTAAAAGTAGCTCCTGGGTCCTATTTCAACTTTGCAAATATTCTCTTACAAAGAAGGCAAAGGGTCTGAAGCACCAACTGTAGCCCAGTGCAGGCTGGGGAGTAATCTGAGTACTTTTCTGTCACCATCCTGTTCCTAACAGCACACCTGCTAATCTACAATGTACTACAGAGACAGGAACATACTTCTAAACAGCAATGAAATGGTAGGATGCTAAATTACCTGTCTTGTAACAGAAATTTAACAAGGTATCTGTTGTAGAATTCTGGAGTCCAGACTCTGCAGTCCCCTGTTCTTACTTCTAATCTCCAACAGAATCCAGGAGGATTGATGAGGAAAGCTGCAGCCCAGACAGGATGGCTCCTGCATTCCCCTCCTTGGCACTGCTGATCGTGTGCCTTGAGCCCCTTTTGGAGCCATGACTACTAAAAATCTGAAAGAATTCAGCCTGTGACCCCATCAGTTCTTGGCTCCTGTTTAAATTGCCAATTAGAAAGAGTGGGAGTGATGGATTTTGTGTTTGCTCTACTTGTCTACCTGACACTGGATCAAACCTACTATCTCATTTCATGCAGGTTAAGTAGCAGCTGACAGACAGCAATGGCTGTCAGTCATTGTCAAAATAGCTTACATGGCCATTTATTTATTCTGTAATTATTTTAGGCAGAGTTAATGGCACAAACCCCTTTTTAGTGTACTGCAGTTCTGTAAGACTAAGAAAAACGAGGGCAATCACTGTCCTGTACATAAAACTCACTGAAAGGCAACTGAGGACATGATCAGTTTGCCAGAAATGAAAAAAAGTGTACTAATAAAATATGAGATTGGGAAAACAAGAAGAAAGTTTATAACAAAGGCATTTTAAGGTACTGAGTCAGAGAGGTGGGAACTGCTGGAGAGGAATGTTGCCAAAGACAGCCTTGCCTGTTCAAGTATCAAAATGATGCTTCCACCTACTGTGAGAGAAGCTTTGAGTGACAAGCCAGGGCTGTGCTGCTGCTGCAGCACGCACAGAAGTTGGCACACAGACACACATAAACACACAAAACCCAAAAACAAACCCACCCAGAAACAGATACAAAGAGAGAAGCTGAACATGCTGAATTTTGTCAACTGCAAGAAAGGATGTGAGATATGTGTGGGTGACAAGTCAGGAATGCAGCATTTCCAAAGAAAAGCATACTTTCTTTTTCTCCCCCAAGAGTATGATGTAAGTGATGAGACATGCTATAATTATGAACTTGGAAAATGCTTACCAATAAAGTTATTTCTTCTTTAATTTATTTTTGCTCTTTAAGCCACTTCTTCTCAGCCCTACCCTGCATTCTTGCTCTATCACAGTGGACAATACTATCCTTCTACCTACTATTAAGGTTCATCATCTGGATGTTATTTTTGACACATTTTCTCCTCTCACATTCAGGCTTTGACAAAGTCTCACAGATCTTTTTCTGCATTGTATCTCTTGGTCAGAATTCTGCCCTGGTTTTTAGCAAATAAAATCTACATTAAATGTAATAAACACCTTTTTCTCCATGTTGACAAATTCAGTCTTCATCAGTCACATTTAAATGCAACAGTGCTGCAAAAATCATGCTGTTAATTTGTTAATCTAACCTTCAGCTCTTCAGCGTGGCTCTTCTTTCCCAATCCTGTTTCAAGTCTTTCCCTCCTGTTGAATGGAACAGCAGCTTCATGCTCTAACTCCACTAACAGATGCCCTTCACACCACACTACTCACTGCTCAAATTCTGACTTCAAGCTTTCCATAAACTTAGGATGCTTTTGAGAGTCAAATTTTAAAACCTTGAGGTGTTTCCTATGCTCAGTCTCCCCTTTGAAGGCCCCATTTGGCCTCCATTAGCCACAAGATGTTATCTATTTGCCCCATTATCCCTCTTAAAACTGTATTTTCCCGGAGTGTTCCCCCACACAGAACAATCACACTGCTGGTGTGTTTTTACAATAGCACATAACTGCTTTTCCTTACATCTTCACATTCATTCCTTTTCAACTTGTATCGACCTGGTTCCTTCCTGGAGTCAGGCACTGCTTTTATTTCTTTTTTTGCAAGTAAAGTACTAACCACAACAGATCAGCTTTAACAAACACTATTGCTCATTATAACCTCTTCAGAATGCCCCAAACCCAGCACATTTTTCCCAGACTATTGTTCCTCTCCAGCCCTTTGCTCTGGAAGCCCCTCTGGTGTGGGTGTCAGCACGTTTGATCTGAACAGCTTCACTTGTCTGATCCATAAGCTGTTATTGCAGAGAGTCACTTGAATAGCACAAGACACACATTTTTTCTGACTGCCAAGGAAGACCCAAAGTGCTGCCACCCCTCAGGTTTCATCCCTTCTATGCAGGACAGGCAAAGGAAAGAGGCTCTTCAGTATTCAACTTTCCCCTCAAAGTCCAGGGAGTCTCTGTCTGCTTGAGCCATTTTTAGTTCCTACAATTCCAAGCCAGGTTTTGAAGACAAATACACTTTTCCTTACTGACACAGAGAGGAAATACAAACTCCTGTACGTTACCAGCATATGCCAGACACCATTAACTCGTGTGGGCCACGAAGTACTGAACTATTCAGCAGGATGCACCCCAAAATTTGCTCCATTGCAATCACTCCCAGAACATCTTATGCCACTGGGAACGTTCTAGACGTGGCACAAAGAGAACAGTTTCAAGCAGTGTATCCAATGGATGAAAAAACATTATGCACCATTGTCCAAACAATAAGCCTCCAAAAAACCTCAGAGTAAGAAGAGTCTCAAACAACTGAAAGCAGAACAACAACTGAAAAAAAGCATGAGTTGCTACTTCTAGCAATTATACCTTACTTACCTAGTAATTGACAGCTCTTTACATTTTTACACAGAAATTAATAGCACACACACAACAAAGAAAATGGCAGTGGCAGGAAATCTTATTGTGTTGCAAACAGCAATCCATTAATTTAAAGAGACACTACACTTTACAGCTTAGTAACTATTTCAAACTAAATAGATGTTGCAAAAGAAATAAAAAGAAATTTAAAAAAACCTACCCTTCTTTTTATACTTATTAAAGTGGCGCCGTCCTTTGCCAGTAAGCCAAAAACAAACAGAATGAAAATAAAATAATGAAAAACCCACACAAGGAGAACAGCAAAAGAAACCGCGAATAACATGAATCTGATTAATTAGAGTTCTTAAAATCAGATTAAAAAGTCAACTGATCAAACATCGTACAAATTTTTGGTTAAAAAAATCCTAAAGCCCTCAATCCATTTAGATTAAAATATTAAACATGTTTCTTATTACATTGCATAGTCAACTAAAAGTCTCTGCTAAATGGCAACTTCATGGCAGTTGACAGAAGCTACTCGAGTTCTTTTTTCCTGATCAGACACCATGTCCTGGCAGGCTGTGCTCATCATGCCAAAGTACAAATCCCATGTGATGGTACATTGTTCACCTTTTCAGAGTAGCTAAAGATGTTTGTGATGGAAAGCCTAGTATTTTAAAATGCAAAATTAAAGGAGGCTCTGTGCATAGTTGGAAAACAGTATGTGAAGTGTCTTTGGAAGTAGTTTTGGTAAAGGAGTGGGAGAGTTGCACACCCTTCAAATATGAGATGAAATGAAATCATAACCAACTCTGAGTCACTTCTAGGAACTCAATGTATCACTGAACTCTACAAATGGTGAATGCAAGAGGCCTGCTTGCAGATTTACCACAAAACTTGAAACCGTGAAAAACCAAAAGTATGATCAGACATCAACAGCAGGAAGAGAAGGACATCTTGAGATACTTCAGTGGTTATGTCATAGAGGTTACAGGAAAACAGAGATGAATATAGAAAGGTGGCCACACCAAAATAAGATAATCAAGCTGCATGTTTGATTCTTTAATTGATCCTTGGCCATTACATCACTTTTCAACCATAACTCCAACAAATAACTGTTAACAGGAGAGTACTCACAGTGCGGTTCAATTCAGGGCAAATCTTCCACTGGCTTTAACTGTAGACACTTTCTTTATCAGGACACATCTCCACACACTGAATTATCTTTTGATTATCAGATTTTCTTTCTCTTTGTGTGCCATATCTTATCCACATGAGATCAGAATGTATGATTACCTTTTCTGTGTATTAGATGAAATTCTTTAACCTTAACTAGGTTAAACTCCAAATGATTTCAATAGGAATTTTCCCTAAGCAAGGATGGAGTAACTTTGTTGATATTGGATACCTGAGAACAAGATATTTCCACAGATGACAGTGAGAAATAACACTCCCTCCACAGTACTTGGTAGGAGTGTTTGAGAGGGTGAAGTTTGTTCCACTTAAATCAGGGTATGAAAGTGTATTACAGACTGTGGGTTGGGCCAAAAGTTCATCTCTTTCCAGTAGTTTTCATGGGATTTTCTTGGAACTAATGGATCTTCAGTCATATCTGTGCTGTCTCTCACAGCTTTCCTTTTCATCTTTTAGAACAACACGGATGGAGCAGCACCTGCACACTGCCTGCAATGACTTGCCCTCACACTGCCTGCACATGGTTTGCAATGACTCCTCCAATGATTCATTGTCTCTGGAGGCCTCAAGATGAGCCCTGTTACAGGGGATTGACTCTCTAAGGGATCATGATTCCTATCTATTTGGCTTTCACCCAAAGTGAAGCTCTCAGACTGCTGTGCTACTGCATGGACCAAGTTCTAAAAGATCTGAGGAGCTTCTTCACATTTTCTCCATATTTCTCTGTTTGAGTCTTGCCTCAAATTGTTTTACAGTGGAGAAATGGGACATTGAAAGATGTGTTGCTAGGGAAATAATAATAACAAAACCAAATCAGATGGAAAGAAAATCATTATACTTCCATACTTGTGACAGCTTAAATATAAATTGTATTATTGTAAATGTGAAATAAACATGTGTCCATACATGTAACATGATGGGACAGATGCAATTCTCTATCTCATTTTACCATGTACACAATCCCAATTTTGATTTCTGTCTTCTGAAACTGCTCTCACGTATAATCAGCAGTCAGGCAAGCAGAAAAATATGTGGCCAAGAGAGGGGGCATGACAGTGCCTGAGCAAGGGGTGAGGCCACAGAGCCCTTGCCCCCAGCTCAGCCCCAGCGCTGGGCAGGGCTCACAGGGGGACGCTGTGCAGTTCTGTGCCTGCACAGGAACACCAGGGCTGTCAGCACACCCCTGGTGCCACTTCAGGTAGCTTTCCAAGCTTCTTTGTTCTTTAGAAATACCATGATGTCTGACAAGAAAACAGTAGAATAGTTGAAAGAAGCTTCCAAGAAACCATTTCTGCTTTTGAGGGGAAAGACACAAGACAGAAAGGACAAAGCGGGAAGCAGAGGGAATGCACTGAGGGGCAGGGGAAGCCTGACAGATACAGCTTGACAAGCACCCCAGAAAAAAGCTATTTTATCTGTCACAGCCTGAACAAAGTATTTTCCAGCATTAACACAGCACAGGGTGTTACACAGAGGTTGAGTACACAATGCAGGATTGCTGCACAACTCAGAATGCAAATGGGCTGAGAGAATGGCTGTGGATGTGTGAAGGGTGGCAGTGGAGCACTCACTGCATGCACACACTCACAGGGTGACACCACAGGACTGCTCACAGCTGTCAGCCTGTGTTTAGAGCACTCAGTAGCACACCATTTACTGGGTGGGATACAGATATCTCCTCTCTGTATTTGCCAGCTGGCTTAATTTCTCAGGTAATCAAACAACATGCACGCTGTATTTGAAGCCTTCTTTAAAGTGAGCAGAGTGAGCACTGAAATAACAGCAGTGCCTTTCCAAGGCCCTTGGGGTCTCTATTTTTCTTTTTCTTTTTTAATTTTTTTTAATACTGGGGCACCTTCAAGAGTCAAATATGGAGACTCTAAATGGAAATTACTCCCTCCAGAACAGCTATAACAGTTGCTCAAGGAGTATTTCAGACAGGCACGAGTATGCTGGATGCCCCCCTGCTACAGCAGGGAGAGAGCTGGGGCACAAATACCTGTCCTCAGGACTGGATCAGGAGTCTAAGAAGAGATGAGTAAATTTCTAAGGCCCTTCAATTTATCTCAAAAAGCTTTCAAACACCAGGAATTCCCTCTTTGAACTCTAACACTGGTAGTGTGCCTAAATCTCACACAAACTAAGAAAGAAGCACATTGTAAAATGTTATGAGTGTCCTCAGGAACATCAGGGAACACAAACAAGCCACTGAATTTAGACAACATATCTGATACTGGCTGTTTAACTAAGGAGGCCCTCCTTTAGGAATCTTTTCCCTATGACAGCTATCCCAAACTCTCAGAAATACTTAATAAACACAAACTGACAATCCATAGATGCCATTAATATTTTGTTTAATCCTTGACAGCAATCTATTTCCCAGTTTTAGTTGTTAAAATTTACAACTGAACTTTAAGAAAAGGTTTATTTTAAGATTTTCATCATCTCCTACTTGTTTTCCTACAAGAGGTGAAGTTCCTTTGGTCAAAGAGTAACTGCATATGCAAGAAAGATTCTTTGTACTATTAGTAAAGCTTAGGCAAGCCAGACTATATACTACAAGTTATCAATGAAGAGAATCAGTCTTTTGCTGCAGACCAGTTAATGACTATCAGAAATCATTAATAACTCCTCGACTTTTACAGAAAATAAATTTATTTTCTGCCATTTCTGCCAGCTACATCTGCCACAAAGGCTGTAGCTATGCAAGCTCACAGGCAATGTAGAAATGCTTCTTCTTGATCCTATTTAACTTGAGATCTAAGGAGAAGGAAAAAGCCAATTGATCTATTTGAATCTATCCTGGCCCCATGCTAGCTAGCAGGCACTGCAGAGCCTCACATCACAAACACACACTGTGGTTATTTGTAAATACAGAGGAAATGATACCTTTAGCACAATCTGCTCCATGAAATCCTGGGAAACAGTGGCAGACCCCTGACACACACTCGCCATTCCCATGGCAATGTCGTGGGCAGTCTTGCACCGAGTCTGAAATACAAGCAACACAGGCACTTAGACCACTGAATTATGCTTTAGATCTGTTTATTTTGTCCTCAGTACTTAGAGGAATGACCCCTAATAATATGAACAGCACAAGGTTTGGGTGAAGCAGAATGTACCAAGTGTTGTGGCAGTCTAAGTGCAGAGTTCTAGTGATATACTGAAGTCACATGCAAAGTCTCTGGGCACAAATAGAACTTGGAGTCTTCTGATTGTGCTCAAGTCCTCTGTTCCAACAGATAAATGTCTTAAGACCTTTAGAGCTATGTTTGAATTTATATTATGTAGCAAACATAACATTCATCAGGAAAATCAACACTTTCCATTTTGCAATGAGACTGTTTTTGCACCACCACTCCACCATGGGAAATGATTATCCCAAGGACTGTGGCTTCTTTTCCTTCTTCAGACATTTAAAGCCTCACTAATTAGGCTGAAAAAAAATATCTGCTGAACATGACAAAAAGGAGTTCCTTTCTTCTGGCAAATATTCTTGATACCAAAAAAAATGAATGAAAAAGGTGCAAGAGGTTGAAGTTCTGTAAAAACAGAGGACAAAGTTTAACACTGGAGTTTGAGTGTTGATGACTTCAATAACATGGGAAGAATAGGCTTAACAGCCTGATAACATTTCAGCTGCACCAAAACATTAATTTCCCATTATTTCTGTTATTATTTGGATAATACATACACTATTCTGCATAACAACCTAGAAAAAATTCCAATTTTGAAATTAATTCATAAAATAATTTTAATTTGAATGCTGTTGGGTTTCAGTGGAACATTATTTTCAACAGTGAATTTTTAGAGCAAAAACCTAATTGGGTGGTTGTTACTTTCACTAATACTCTCTGTTGCTGTTGGACCTGTGGTTCCAAGTTAAATGACTGTCAGTCCCACACACCAAACCTACAGCAGCAGTACAAGACAGAAAAGAAAACTTGGATTTGGGACTAGCAGAACCATACAGAGTATTTTTTGTCAAATTAAACTGCAAAGAAGAAAAGGATTCAAGTACAACTTTAAATCTGATTTCGCAGTGGCAGGACACAAAATACAAAAACTCTAAAGCAAATTCTTGAAGAGATTTTATTAGCTTGGCCTCGTGAAATGATTCATGTAAACAATGAGGAGAAAAATTGAAATGTAATGCTCAAAGATATCAAATTGTCCCATGAAGAAGCTTGCTTAGAGATTTATTCATCATTTTGCTTCATGGCACACAAAAGCATTTTTCCATGTATTCAAAATCATGGTAAGTTTAGAATTGTTTGGGAGTTAACATAGTATCTGTTATTCTTTCTCCCCTTCCACACCAGAGAGACATTCAGCTGCCTCACATCCTTTGATTATGAAGTGTCTGATACTGGTGTGTGGAGAACCACCTCTGAACCCGATAAAACACTATACTTTTCTCTAGATTTCATTCCAATTACTATCATTGCACTATCAAGCAGTCTGCCTGACTATTAGACCTTTGATGCTCTTGAAAGCTGTAGCCTAGACCAGGAAACTCTTTTAAGGGCACCTTATAATATTCTAAGGTTTTCTAAGCACAACAGGGGCATAACAACATAAAAGCGAATATTTTCTTGTTGTTTTTGGTGAAGCAGAAAAAGCCTTCTATGGACAAATATGCAAATATATATATATATATATCTCAACATATATAGCACCTAGTAACTCTTACAAAACCACATATAAGCCATGAAAAACAGTATTTTATTCATCTTGATTAAGGTTAACAGAAAGACATGTTTATACTTAATGACACAGCATTGACTATCCACCTACATATTTTAGGAGTTAAGCCAAAAATAATGAATTTTATATTAGGGCAAAAGGAAAAAAATTAAGCTTCATATTATTAATGTGACAAAGTTGGAAAATATCTCTGACTATTTAGTTTGAAGTTTAAAAACTGATTTGTATTTTTTGCAGTTTCTCTTTCCCTAAACTCCCAGGAATTACAGATTTATATAACACAGTGTCATTTAACCCTTCACCAGCCCGGGCAGAAGATAAAGAAGATATCTTGTGACAAGACAGTCAGCAAAGTTCATTAAGTGCTTCACAGTTCAACAAATCTAACAGAGCATGGAGAATCTAGATGTAGTTTGATTTTCAACTAAATGTAACCCTATTCTTCTAGGGAAACTGCAGGGAAGATGTTCTTTGGCTCTTGATTCCACCATAGTGAGGAGATGACACACTCTTTGGTGAGTAGTAAACTGTAAAACAGCACACAGCTAATTAACTGACTCAATTAATCTCTAGGGTGGCTGCAAACAATAACCTCATTTGCAGGTATCAGTTTCTTGAGCTGTCTTTCTACCAAGATTAAACAGCTCTCCTGTTGGATTCTATTCCACCTGGGTGTAAAGAAGCTTCTTTGGAGAAAAGCAAATAAGAAGTATAAAAATGACAGGTAAGTGAGAAGAATATTAACTGGGGAATGCTTCAAACCAGACTGAACTTATCTGAGCCTCGTTTTCCAAAACCAAACTCAAGATGTATGGGAATGCTAAAATCTTAAGAGGGAAATCATCAAATTAAAATCAACACCCCTTTTCAGACTCTTTGTCAGGAGCAGTGTTGGGAAAAGAAAAGCACAACAAACAGGCCAGATATTGAAGATTGCTAAGAAGTATTACAACTTTTAAGTATGGAAGGTATAAACAGAAAGGAAAAATGCTCAGCTGGTGGAAATACCTACCCAAAATGACTGTGCTGAAAGAGACCACTTCTTTGTCCTTGCCATCATTGTAAAATGCCAGGTGCCACAAACCCACATCCAGGTACTGCACAAACACAGCCTCGTTCTGCACAAGGGTCTGGATGCTCCGACGTTCCCGGGGCGACTCCACCACGCTCCATTTCTCTTTCCCGTCCAAGCGTTCCATGAAATCATACTGCAGGGGGAAAAAAAGAAAAAGAAAAAAAAAAAGAACACAAACAAAACCCCAAACAAAGAGACCTGAATACAGCATGATACTTCAGCTCAAAGTCTGACACAGTGTTTTCTCCTCTACCTTGTTATAACGAGATATGGAGGTAGGGAGATATGTCAGTGTGAAAGTAACATTTATTAGCTGACCATGGAACACACAGAGGTTCTGTGAATTGTGCATCTTTCCTCTGTACAGGTGACCAAAAAATGTACCAGTGGTATTGCTTGACAGCATGATTTTTGAGAAAGAATTTGAAATCTGTGGTTTGACCCATTATTTTTAGGTTCCTGCAAAGCTTTCAAAGCTGGAAATGTTCAACCTTGGAGACACATGCCCTTTCCCTTTCCTAAGTAATCACCTACAATAAACTCTTGCTGAAACAGGAACAGACATCTGAGATGTAGCTCCAGACATACCAGTGAATGGAAGCCCCCAGAATGTGGAACAGGAATGGCACAAACAGGAAATGTGTTTGTCTAACGTTAGGGAACTCAGCATCTGAATAAAACACACTGCACAAGTTTTACATCACAGAGTAGAAGCTGCTTACCTGAGGTTGTTTGTGGAACAGTCAGGGGCAAGTTTGACACAGTAACCAGAGGGAGCATGGAAAGGAATAACACAAATCAAGAGGCTGAAGGAATTAAACTTATATTAAGGGAAACTGAGAATTTCTGGTTGGATGGTTTCCAAGTACAGTAGAGCATTACATTAATCTTTGGAAAAGGGATCAAACAGAGCAAGTGATTATTTAGAGTATAAGAGGGATGGCACCATTAATGGCATGAAACTAAAAAAAGAAAGAAAAAGAATTTAAGATGAATGTCAGATAAGCTTCCCATCTATTAAGCTCAGTAAATAGCCTCCCAGTGGAGATGCCACAATTAAACAGGACTGGAAGAAATATTGGTTAGTCTACAACAGGGAATAACTCTGAATAACAAAGCAGCTGGACTAGCTGTCCTAATAGGCTTTTTTTCTGTCTTTATTGTCTGTGATTCTGGAGCTCTCAAGCTGATGCTAATGCTCAGCTGAGTGGCTCTCATAGTCCCTATCTAAGGGAAGCCCTTAAGAAACAACAAAAACAATACATCTAATCTTTTGATAGTTGTATAACAAGTCCCCTATGAAAACACATCTTGTTTTAGACACATTTATCTGTGTAGGAGTAGATAGGGATAGATAGACATGTCTAAAGAAAGATGTATGTGTTCAATAAAATACAGTAATAGTATGTGCTTGCTTGCCAGTAGCTTCATTACATTTCCCTCCGTTATCTCTAACACAGACTGTGCTTGCAACAGCTCTGGGAAAACCTCCACCTTCCCTTGCTTTCTGTTTAAACAGAAAGCTGTAATTCTGCATCCTAAACAGGATAAACATCCACAGTCTTGTACACTGAATTCCACTCATTAACAGTGAGTACCAGCAAATAACACACAATATGCATAAAACAATGAAGATTATCTCTTCTAGTGGAAGAGACAGAGAGCTGAACGGGTTGAACACTTCAGTGCTGTGCCTTGCACCTGTCTGGAACTGGGGTCTAGAAAGCTCACCTTGATAGCTGGAAATGTCTAAGTTATATACCAGCAAAACAGCCCTGACACTCTTGGCCTTACAACAAAGGGAAACACATGGAAGACTTCCTGGTAAACATGTGGAGCTGACACCACTACACAGCCACAAGGGGAATGCATGGCAGGGAGGAATTGGAGCCCAAATCTACTAATGCTGAAAGTGAGTGCATCATCCACTGCTTCCTACGCCTTTAAACAAGGGAAAATATAAGACAAGGGGAACAAAAAGCATCACCAGACAGTTAATATTGTCATCCACCTTTTTTCACACAAGATTTCTATAGGGGAAGGTAAGTCAGGTAAATGAGTACATTTAAGCCAAAGCATGCCAGAGATTTAGAGAATTCTGGCACATCAGTAACTTTCAGAGGATCCAAGGTACCAAACACACATATCTCTATCTCTTAAACCAATGACATTTGGAAATATTTCTAAAACCCACCGTCTAACAGCCAGAGGTTAAGGACAGACTCATCACCTCCTTGGGAAATGTTATTACTCGGGCAACATCTTGGGAAAAAGAAATTGTGCTCTTCAGAACAATCGTTCACAAAGGGTCAACTAAGGAAGCAGCAATAAAAGCTGACATTTCTCACTGGCAACACGCTGTTCGTCTCTGCTTGTGCTGGCAGGTTCCTCTGCCTCCCCTCTGTTTGATGCTGATTCCACCTCATAGAGTGCAGAAGGCTCAGCAGTTGGCCAGATCGAAGGGGAAGAGTATTCAGCCTGAAACTGCTTGAAGTAGTTTGAGCTGCAGAATCTCTTTTCACGATGATGGGGCGTGACCCAGTGAGAGCAGGTCCCTTGGCACGACTCGTGGTAAGGCTACAAGTCTAACTTTGGCACAGTGAAGACCGATATTGCCCCTCTCTAATCAAGCTGTGAGAAGTAATTTAATGCTCAGGCAAAAGCAAAATGACTAAACCTTAATAACCGTCTGAATGGCGAAGTACTGGTGCAAACTGACACAGAATAGAAAACCACATTTTTATCCCTCTTTGGATTCCTCAGGACTCAGGGGAAAAAAAAAAAAGAAAAAAAAAGAAGATAATGTATCTGGTGGTGGTTCCCTGGGTGTACTATTCATAATGTGTCAGGAAGGACTGGGTATATACATACCCCAAAACTGAAAATCCCTGACTGGAGGGTCACCAAGATGGCACTGTGAATTCATAACCTGATAAGATTTCTTCACATGGTTGGCTGAATCATCATTTTGCTTCTCCTGGCCCTGTTGGTTTTCTAATTTACCACACTTGAGAGATTAATTACTTTTATATAATGTTCTGCTGAAGATATCACTCTTGCTTTAAAGCTACTTATTGGCATATATGAATAGATTAGAAGGCCCAGCTAGGAAAAGAAGGCAAGTAGTTTCATGATCATTAAGCAGCAACTGTGGAATTCTTAATCTAACACAAACACACAACTGCTAAGGAAGAGACTGCTAAATCACATGAATTAGGGAATGGATGTATCAAACCAAACTGAATCTCTGAAGCAATTCGGAAGTTTCACTGACTTTTGACTTTTTTCCCTCTTTTTTATGATCCTTTATATTTCTCAGCTTCATACCCAAAGTCACATAAAAATGGCAAAAACTGCTCAGGAACAACATGCAGCAGAAATCCCAAATGGCTACATCATCAGAGCTCAATTTTGCAGCAGGGAGTACTTACTATGATTAAAGCTCCATATAAGCAAGTGACTTGCCAACCTACATGGCTAAACAAATTCCAAATTCACACTCTCAGGGAGTTTGTTTATTTTTACTACCCAGCATATCGAAACCCTACTGCTTACTTTTATTTACAAACCTAAAATCTCATACTAAGTTCTTTCTGGGCAATTTGTTTTTATAATTTCTCCATTCAGTGCTTTCCGTCCTCTGCTGCATTTTATTCATAGGCTAATAAGGACTTTCTTTTTCCAGTAACCGTGGGGAGTCAGCAAAAGAGTCTTGGAACTTTACACACACAGTGGTGACTCCACTGCCCAGGGCCATCCATCCAGCACAGATCCAGTGAGCCCAGTTCCACAGACACAGTGAACCAGTTGTAAATGCTGTGCTGCACAGAGTTCTCAGAGGTCAAGGCTGGAAATGCAGAGAGCCTGCACAATCTTCAAGGGTTTTTTTAGGTTTGAAACTATTTTCATGCCCCCACAAAATATCTGTTTGAAATTAGGAACTGAAAGGGAAGATTTCTTAGAGCTCTTGCCTTAATAATGGATGGATATTCAGATGGAGCAGGGGAACACATTTGGAATTGTGGCTATTATTTGCCTTTATGCCAAAGCCCTGCAGGGTCTCAGCAGCCAAGAAAACATATGTCAGGGAAACTTGTTTGCAAAGTGCTTTAAAATTAGTTCTTCATAAAATCCAGTTGGTAATTATTAATTAAAACACAGCCATGAAACATCTGATACCCTCAAGGACAGCCAGCCAGTTTGTTTCCATGCTTGGATGTGACACAAGCTGAGCAGGGCAGTGCAGCCCAGCACTCACAATCTAACTAAAGGTGTTTGAGCACTGGCTGAAAACCAAAGTAACACTGAAGCTCCCCAGCTCTTCAACTTGTTTCAAATAGAGCCACTTCCTCTCCTGAATGAAAACAGTTTTCATTTTGATACTAAAAATTTGTAGGTGTAACACACTCTGCTGACATGGAAACAACAGAGCTCCATGCACTCCCTTCTCCAGACACTGCAGAGATGTTCCTGTAAGGTTACCTTATTTCATGCATCATTTGGAACGTTCTACCAACATGCAGCAATATCCTAATTGCTGTAATCTCTGCAGTCGCTTCATGCATTACTCAACATTTACAGTTCATTTTCTCTACACTGTCAATTCTATTTATACCACTCTCTTCTACTAAATTCCTAATGAGCATTGTGTTCAGTTCTGGGCCCCTCAGTTCAGGAATGAGATTGAGGGGCTGGAGCGGGGCCAGAGAAGAGCAACGAGGCTGGAGAAGGGACTGGAGCACAAGTGCTGTGGGGAGAGGCTGAGGGAGCTGGGGGTGTTTAGCCTGGAGAAGAGGAGGCTCAGAGGTGACCTCAGCACTGTCTGGAACTCCCTGAAGGGAAGTTCTGGCCAGGTGGGGGTTGGTCTCTTCTCCCAGGCACTCAGCAATAGGACAAGGGGGCACGATGGGCTCAAGTTTTGCCAGGGGAAATTGAAGCTGGAGATCAGAAAAAAATTCTTTGCAGAGAGAGTGCTCAGACATTGGAATGGGCTGCCCAGAGAGGGGGTGGATTCCCCATCCCTGGAGGTTTTTAAACTGAGATTGGCCGTGGCATTGAGTGCCATGATCTGGTAAAGGGACTGGAGTTGGCCCAAGGGTTGGACTTGACGATGTGGGAGCTCTTTTCCAACCCAATCGATTCCATGATTCAAGCCTGCAATGTGCATTTTGTTATTTCTACATGGTACTACACAGGCTGGGTGGATTTTGCTCAAAAGCACTGTTTGCAGGCTGCTTTCCACTCAAAACTGCATTTTCACTGCTCCTCTAGAGCTCCACTCCCTGTGCACATGGCACATGAAGCTGCATCCAGACAAGTTTACAGCTCCATCACTTTGACTGACTAAACCAGGCACTTGGAATATTTGCTAAACAGAAAGACTGAGAAGGTTAAATCTCAGCAGGGCTCTCAGACAGGAACTGCATCTTGTTGTCTCAGGTTAATCATGTACCTAATTTGCTGATTATTGACTTGCTCCCACAAAGGATTTTCCTTGGCTTGACATATCAGCACTGATCAGTGATGAACTGTCAAGTGTAGCTGTTCACTGCTTTAGAGCTCATGTCCCCAACCTACAGAAACAAGGATTTTAAATTTCGTTTTTAAAATATCGTCTGGTGTCAACTTCAGACTATTTTCATTAATACAAAAGCACTCTGCTCCCTTCTGTCAGAACAAGGCTCCTTTTCACTAACTCAGGTCTGTAACAGCTTGCTTTTCTTTTTCTAAAATTATATCACTTGGTAGCAGCTTGACTGAATTTTGATTGCTGGGCAAAAATGCCAAGGAATCTTCTGCTGTTAACAAGCACCAGGACCCTGCATGAATGTGGGAAAGTTTATACTGGTTGGTACTGCAGATTTAGACCAGAGGTAGGGTAGTTTATACAGTAGATTATATTAGTGGATTTCAGCAACACCACTTATAGAAAGGGTTTGAAACTGCTTTATCTAAAGACTGGAAAGAAGGTTCTCTGAGGAGAAATCCAGCTCAGAAGGAAACACAGTTGGTATTTCTCATTATTTAATTTAACAGAAAGGTCATGAAATTTATATCCTATCAATGTGAGGTGGAGTGAAAAAAACCCCACCAAAACTTTGCTTGATCATGGCCTTCTCAGATGAGATCATAATGAAACCTAGTACAAATACATCTGATCATACTGCAATATAAAGTTCACCTTGAATTAAAAAAAGTATTTATTACTACCCGTTACTTCCCACTGGATTTCTTGTAAAAGACACAGGCATAACTCCACCATGTCTCTGTAAAAAAATTATAATTAACCTGTATTTATAGCAAACCTTGATGATTGCTTCAGAGCTTTGGTTGCCCTAAGTAATTTTCACCTCATGATTTATACTTTTGTTTGTTTTCCTCAAGTAAATGGCCACTTTTTCCATGATCAAATAGGGGAAGTGAGCACCAAAATTCTGAATTAAATGAGACATGCTCAGTGAATTATGCCATTACTTCATTGCAACAGCTGAAGATCCACAGACATAATTTCACCCTCAAGACAAGAGATTGAAGCATCACAGCCAAAACATTTTAAAGAAAAGCTCCCACCCTGGAATATCTTTTCTGTGGATATTTTTTGTGTTGCATGGATGTCTGGAAATGGCTTAAAAACCAGTCAACGGCCCTCTGCAATCTCCACAATTTATTTAGCCTTTTAATCAGAATTTGGGATGCTGTAAGCATGTCTAGTGATATGGAAAAGTGACCACATGCCCTCCCCTCCTTGGTTTGTGGGCTGCTGATCCTGATTCCTTACCAGGCAGAGAGATCCATTCAGCAACACAGGGAACATTTTAAAACAGCATAATATAGTAAGCTGATGGATTTTGAATAGTCAAAGCTCCTTCCTCGCAGCTTCTTAGAAGCAGAGGTCAGAAACCCATGTAGACCTCCTCACTCCTTTGCTCCCAACTCTGATCAAGGATTTTGGTCCTCAATTCCGACTACAGCAAAGAATAAACACCAAGGAACGAGAGGCAGTGCAGAAGAGTTCCATAAATTTGCCAGACTTTGGGAAGCAGATCCAAAAGTCAGATAATGTTCATTTTCCCCAGAAAATGAACTGGCTCACTGTTTGTGCCGTGAGTTTGGACACGCACATGGGCACAGATCACCCAGGGCTGGTATCTCCTTGCAGCGTTACTTCCCCTACATGGCAACATGTAGCAGTGAAATGATGCCAAAGCCTCTGGGCTTTTAGCTGAGATCCTGCATTTTAACCATCTATACAACCTCAGTTTGCTTTGCCAAATTATAAAAGAATCAGAAGCAGTTCTTTGTAAATCAGGGCGAGGTACCCGGAAATGTTAAATGAGCCTTTCCCAAAAGGGATCATGGAGTTCTACATTTGCTTTTTGGAAATCATATACTAAATAAGGCATTTAATTTTAGCTGGAGTTTCTGAATGAAGAATTGATTTGTAGCAGCAAGGATGTAGATGAAGGAAGGAGTCCTTTCCAAAAGGTGGCTGCTATTTCTGCTTCCCTTCCACTCTAAAGAATGGAGCCTCTTTTAGTGTGTCTAACTGCAAATATACTATTTCTCATTATAGTTTTAATTTCAGTAAGTGGGAATCTTTCCATTCACATTAATGAATTTTCAATATAATAAAAAAATTCTTTCTGTAACAGAAAATATTGCTATAGTTTCTCATAGTAAAGAAATTAAAACACCCACTCCACAGGCTAGAAGAAAAATATACTTAAGTTTGGTCTCAGTAACTTCACAGTGACCTCACCTACAGCCCTTAGCTCAGTATTACAGGTCACCAGAAAAATGTGGTGTACAACTGGATGGGTTTATCCCAAGTGGTGCCACAATTTATCAGAGATTTGCTTCAGTTGCAAGAACATCAGTGATTACTTCTTTTATCCATGTACAGTTGAGGTATGTAACAACCCAGAAATGGTAATATCAGTGTGGTCAGTCAAATATCACACATGAAGTAATTCACAGGAATGCCTAAACTTGAGCTGCATAAACTTCAACACAGATGCTCTGAACTTTCTGCATTTTGACATTTAAAGCCAATGAGTAAGTCAATAAAGTACCTGGGCATGTGATGGTGGGAGTCCTCTTCTTATATAAACACCAAAAAGAGCATCCTTCCCTAAGGATATGTTGAACTTCAGGAACTGTGGCTGGCTGATATGGATCTGAGACCTCCAAAATACCCCAGGGGGCACCTCCTGGGTGACCCTGTGTCCAACTTCTGTTTCTCCACTGTCTATGCTGCTATTCCTCGTGACCCACGGCCCTGTAAAACAGAAGCAAATATCAATCAAATGAGATAACTGCTTTTAATACAGGAGGTTTTACTCATTCAAGATGAACATCTGTGGTGATGACACCTCTTAAATCAAACTGTAGCTTTCTTATTGGGATGCAATCTGCCTGCGGCTTCAATCACTATGGAAGAATTTGGCCCTTATATTTGAAGTAAGAACTCTGTTAACCTTTTTTTTTTTTGAACATCTTCAATCTCCTAATCCCTCAAACCCTTTAATTCTGCTATTGCTTCTTACCGATCAAATATAGTAACAGTAGAGAGTCAATCAAGAACATGTGAATGCCCCTGTGCTCTTTTCAGTTGCATCTTTTACACAACTGGAGTGTAAAAAATTTACCAGAAAGGGGAACTGAAGGGGTAACTTCAATCTAAATGAACAGATCACCAATTTTTGTTACCACTGTTTTATTCACCAAAGTAGTGCAATAAACTGCAGGTCATAGACAAAGAGTTGACAGAAGGAATTAAATGCATCAAGAATGGTTTAGAGGACAATTTCTGTACATGCATCTTCTCCTTGAAAGCAAGTTGGCACAACTCAGTGCAGTGCCTTTCCCTCTGCCTGAAGCAGGGCCTGTCTATGAGCCCTGTGGTTAGTTAAAATCCATCACTTGTTGGTTCTTCATCCTGCATTATTGAAACAAGATACAAGACCTTTCTGGTGGAGTGCTCTGGCTTCCAGCCCATGAAACAGTCAACCTTTAACACATGGTGCAAATCCCTTCTGAACAGGTTCTGAGGCTACACATATTTTAAACACGGAGTTGGAAGTGCTTTCAAGCTATGGTTTGCAACAGTGTTTGATTTTCTGTTGTGTATTCCCAAACAACATGGGGAGAAATCCATTTATAAATTCTTACAGCAGACACTATAATGACCAGAAAAGCACAGAAAATAATTTTTAACAATCATAGAAATTAAATGACCATTAATATCACTATTAAGACACACTGGATGGTAGTGATACCTCTGATATAACCTGAGGGTGTTTGCAAAAACCTTAGTGTTTATTTGGTGCTTTTTTCTTGGTGCAATGCTATTTTCAATAACTGGCAAGTTACTTTTGAAATATATTCCAGCACTGTATGGATGTAACAGGATGGCAGAGAACAACATATAATTCCAGCAGGTAAGTACATAACAGCTTTTCTGTCTTGACTATCTTTAATTGAGAGAGCTGCAAAAGCACTGTTTCAATTATAGATTCCAAATTATCTGTGTGAGCAGCACTTACACTTGTACATAATGAAACAGATATTATGTTGGCAGTGTTTGGAAATGGTAAAAGAAGGCTCTGAATACCAACTGCTGCACAGGTTTTGGCAACTTGTTCTGTTTTATCATTTTCTATGTTAATGGGTCTACAAGAGCATCACAGCACTAACAAAGAAAGAGAAAGCAGAAGGTGAAACAACAGGCTGCAAAGAAAGGAAAAATGGCTGAGAACGTCAAGGAATGTGCCTTTAGAGACTCCCAAGAGCAGAGAGAGAAAGCAGATTCAAACATGTACTGTTTCAAACAACTACAGGATTTCATTTCTAATGGATTACTGCAACAGAGGATATCTCAAAGTTCCAATCTCAATGCAGTCGAGCACCAGCTCACCAGAATTCAAATGAGTCCTTACCCACATGGACAGGAAAACCAGGTACAGAGCACAGAAAAATGGCCTGTTGGGAGCTATACTGGAGTCACTGGCAGTGCTGGGGCATCACCAGAAAACTGAGGGCTCCTTTATCTCCTCTGAGTACAACAATTCTGAATTCTGTGGTAATAAATGATGAATTTTTTTCAACCTTCTTAAAAAGCATGCTGTAAATGATTTCTTTGGAATCAGACTGTGCACACCTTAAGGAACATCAGCTGGGTCTAATCTGACAAGGGCTCCTTGACACACTGAAAAACCTTGTCCTTCAGCACTGGTGTATCCAAACAGTCAAAGGAAAAGCTATTTCCAGTAATCATTATTATTATCCAGTGCAACAAATGCACTCAGCATGCAAATGGTAAGGCCACCACAGTCCCTGTTGGCACTGAAGTTTCATTGGCTCTTAAAGCAGCTCCAAAGCAGCACCATCAATGACTTTTGCAAATTATATTGCTTCCAGGTCTGTTGAGTATATATTCCCTACAATTTACAATTTGTAAATAAATGTAATTCTAATGGAGACTGAAGTTTTAGTATTTCTGGTTAAATTTAGCCTTAATATTCTTTGGATTTCCAAAATTCTGTATGATGTTTCTGCCAGGGAAAGGGTATTTTTCAGGACTCAGGAATCCTCAAATACATCAATTAAGATAAAACTATGATAATCCAGGATTCAGGAGAACCAGAGTTACATCCAAATTACTTGAGCATGCAAAGGTAAAAAAAGCTTTTAGAAAAAGATAGTTCCTTTATATTTCTCATTAAAATTTTGAAGTTATCGTCTTAAAAAATGATGAAAACTGATAAGACAATTGAATTTTTAGTTATCAGTCAGCTTAGAGACAAGATTCAGGTTCCTAATACTGAAATGATTCAGTTCAGATTTGCTATCACCTTTGGAAGCATCTTCCCACAGATGCTCTATTTTTTGTGGGTTTTTTAAGTAAAACATAAATGACCTTTTCTAGTATTTCCAGTTCTCCAAACCACTTCTAGAACATTTCAGTGTCTCAGGAATATTTACCTGGGAAGAGGACTGTGACAGAGGTTCAACACAGCAGAAGATTTTCAGAGCAGGTTAGATGATCAACTATCACGAGTGATCAGGGTGTGCTCAACATACAGCAAAGAATGGAACAGATGGGTGACTCTTTTCAAGTCTGTATTTTTGTAGTACAGCATTCTCTGTACCTGCTCTATATCCAGCCTGTGCCACATCTGTGAGAAACAGCTGCTGCCTCACCTCTGGCATCCCAAAAGGGATCCTTTTCTTTTGCTTTTAAGAATTTAATACCTGACATCCTGTTTTAGGGTGCTACATTACAATGCTGAAATAACACAATTTAGAAATGCTTGAAGTTGCATCAGGTTTCATATTTGCAAGTTTAACTAACAACTTATTTTAAGTCTAGAAAGACATCAGGGCTCTAAGGTTATGCATTGTTGGATCACATTCATAAATTCCAGCTGAGTTACTCCTGTTGATGAGACACAAAACTAGTGGCAGCATGTTGGTTCTGCTCCTTGCTTTGATGCTGCCAGTCCACCTGAGCTGGTCGTGATCTTGTTCTCAGGTGACTGCTTGTAAAACAGAATTATTCACAATGACAGAATTATTACAAATTCTCACCTTGAAGATAAGGAATGCAGAACAGTAACATAAAAATACTACAGGAGGTGTCCCAGCATTGGCCCTTTCATGTTCCTTCTTCCTCAGGTTGGAAATACATAAAGGAAATGCAAAGAGTATATGGCCATAGAAAATTTTCTCTTAGTTAACAGGCTTAAGTTTATTTCTTTAACCAGAAAAGCAGACCCATCACTGTGGCTTTTGTATTTGCAATGCCTTTTTCTGTCCTAACAGCTTCACTGACAAACCCTGTCTCTGTGTACTCCAGCTTTTTTTATAGCTGCCTTCAGTCCTCACCTCCTAATGCAGAGAACGTGTCTTGCCACCTGAGTCACTCCCCTCCAGCTATTTTTAGAAGCTTTTCCATTTTGATGGACCACTGCAGATCACATTCAAAGAACATCAACTGCATTTAAGTGAAGTTACAGATGTGACAAACTGACAAATCCGGAAAGAAAGTCTAACCCAAACAACTCATAGTATTGTGAACAAATGAATCCCAAGATCATTCTCTCTGCTGTGGGTGACTGTTGTAGTTTCATCTGTTTATCTCACAACCCCGTGGATACTTGATTTTTTCCCTTGTCATTCCCTCTCTAGAAACATCTACAAAAGAGTTTTAAAAGCATACTTCTTTGTCTTACCCAGGGGAGCCATTTCAATCACTCAGTCAAACATATATTCATCAACTAAATAACACTCACTCATTTAAACTGCAGTGTTATTTACCCAGTTGAATTACTATTTTGGCATATACATTTGAAAAGACTGTTTTAGCATTCGAGTATATTTGCCTTTGAAGGTCTCAGAGAGGCAACACATGACAAGAGCAATGCAAACTCCCCCTGCTAAGCTGTCAGCAGGTCTCATCTGTGAGCTGGAGGTCAGACTCAAGGTGGCAGCGGATGGGACATGCCCAGTCAGCCTTTAATTTAACCGATGTCAAGCAGTGTCAGCTGTGGAGGCAGAGCTGTATTTACACTGAAACCAGACATACTTGAGTATTTATAACTACAGTGCCCCGTGCTGCAGTTAAAATTAAAAATAAAAACGGAATCTGGCTGCCAGCAGTGTCACCCCACAGACACCACAGCGAAACAGCGACTGACTCCAGCGCTGCGACTGTGCCTTCATCAAGGGGTCACTGGGAACTGCACCTTGAGAACACTCTTGGCAAAGATCTAGCAGAATAACCATCCCAGTGGATCCACAACAAACTACCAAGATCATGTGGACCATCTCAAATTAAATACAAGGAATAAATATCACCCGTGTTGGTTAAAGGGAATTCTCTTTCACTTCTTTTCCTGTAATTCTGTATTTCATATAAATCACCTCTGCAGACATCGCTTTCCTTATCTTTATATCTAACTTATTTCTGGGGTTTTTTTTGTTACATAGCCAGGGGTTTTGGAATTCTGAAGAAATTTATGGCACAGCTGGGTAAAGGAAACCATTTGATATAAAAATACACTCCACCGACTTTTTGCCAAAAGAGAACATGTGAGAATGACTGTGGTTCTCCATGACAGTTTCATTCTTTCCTCAGGGAAATTTGCTACTTACATGACCACACATTTCTTAATGTTCCAGGAAACAAAAAAAAAAAAAAGAAAAAAAGGAAAAATAGTAGAAAATACCTTTTCTACACCATCTTCTGTGGAAAAATCAGTGCTATGCACTATTACCATACTAATGACTTACATGAACTTATGCTTCAAATTATCTACTACTACCATCTAAGTGCCTTAAGACTCAAGTGAAAAGAGATTCTTTCTGAAATGTGTACAACAGATTGACTGCTGCTGCAAAACCAATTCTCACAGCTACAATGAAGTAAAAAGTAAAAATGGGAGTCATCTGGAGTAGCTTCTGGGACACACCTTTGACCCTCAGTGATGCTGAAGATGCTGAGGTACCAATGAGCTGTTTTGTGAAGTAAGGAATGAAGCTTCTGATTTTGTATGAGCTTTCAGGGCTGCAGTAAAACAGCTTCTGATACAAAAATCCAAATCTCGGGTTGTGGGGTCACAGCATCCCAAACTTCTACTGTGGCAAAAGGAAAGCAAATCTTCAAAGGGAGCATCTGCTTAAGATCTCTGCTCTGGCTCAGCCCCAGAAAACAAGGTGGCCCTGCAGGTGAATTAAGCAGCATGTTCTAGTACCTTGGGGTACACCTGAAAACGTAGGCACATCTTCACAGTCACTTGATCATGGCTTCACAAGATTCACTGTTTGCAAATCATAACTGAACTAAAATCAAGATCTGTTAGTTCACTGCATTTCATAAAGAACAAATATATACCAGTATAATTTTCTACCTGAGCAGGACAATCATCTCTGATGGTGCATAACACACTTCATCACTTAACTTCGACCACAGCAACTATCACCACTAACACGATCACAAACCTAAACCTCCTCTTTTCCTCTGCTAAACTCAGCCAAAGACTTTGCTTTTGCTAAGACAGCCTGATGTATGTTCAGACGACCACATCTGCAAGCCTTCACAGAGTCCACATTAACAGTTCTGCTTGCTAACGTGTTAATTAAGATCTACATTACATTAGCCACATAACTACTTAATAAGATTAATCCACCTGGAAAATGATGGCATGTCTTGATTAAACTGAATGATGGTAACAGAAGTGACATTTAAAATACATTGATTGTTTATTACATTTTGATTGTCTGTTTCCAAGAGTCTGAAAGGAACTAGTAGAAACCCAAAGCTTCATGCTGTTTACATTGTTAATGAGGTATGAGCTTATCTTTTACAACGTGACAAAGAGATCCCTGCAGCTGTTGCCGAGTTCTTACTCTGACTGCTGAGTGGGTTTCAGCAGGAGCACAGCTGGGGGTACCACCAGTGCCTCTGGCAGTCGATCAGGAACTGTTCTATTTGCATCTGAACCTCAAATCATCAGGACATAAGGGTGGCAGATCCTCCCATTTCATCATTTTTGTTACCCCTGTAGCGTTGCCTGTCCGCTGCATTGCTGCTAAAATAGCTTAACTATTAGAAAATATTAATTTCTGTGTGCAACCCAAGATGTGACTCGCAGCTGCATCTGGCAGAGCCCTCAGCATCATTTGGAGAGGGCTGAAGACGACCTGTACAGCTTCACAATGTCTGCTGAGCTCAGCTTTCCACATTTATCCATGGAAAATTTCTGCTAGAACAGCAGGAATCTGGTTTTCTCCTCTCTCATCTCAAGTGAGATGGCGTCAAATTTAACAGCAAATTTAACTTCCTTCATTCATTATTGCCATTATATTTACAATGCTAAACTTGATATCAGGAAACAAGTGTTTTCCATGACACTTCAATATTTGAATATTTAATTAACTGTAATTGTCTTTTTGAAATTCACACCCATTGTGGTAGACAGTGAAATATCTCAAACTAAGCATGAACCTGAATCAAGCTGGTTGGTCCAATGAGACACAAACCCTCAATTATGTATTAGAACACAAATTAATATCTACTTCTTCCATTTAGTATATTTATTGTACCCAAATTGATCTTTTAGGTCCAAAATTGCCCACAATTATCTTTTGTGTCTTTTAAAATGGGGATTTCAAGGATCAGAGACCACAATCTCTTACTGTGTTTTTCAGTTTTATAAATCATTGCTACAGCAAATAATCAGGATCAAATACTAAGTCAATTTTGAATTACTAAACAATCTGCTAAATTGGTGAGCACACCAAAGACAATATGTCTTAAACAAAAAACTACATATCAAAGTATTCTTTATGTGAATTTGCAGCTGGAGTTAGTTTGGGTAGGTTGTCTTAGGTGTCCTCTACATGATTAAAGTTGACTTTCATGGTATATCTTGTCAATTAAAATGAAACAGAACATAGTCACATATTTTATGGCCATGTGTGTCTAACACACCACATAATTTTAAATGTAGAAAACATTTCTGGTATAGATTAACAGAATCCAGGCACAGAAAAACCCCATAAGGTCATCTGATTCACTTCTTTGTGAGGAAGCAATTACTCCCAAAAATGCCTCTTTTTCCCCCCACTTTTCCCCCAATTTAGATTTATTACTCCCAAATTCTAACATTATCCTTACAAACTGTAAGAGATAAATGGGCTTTTTTTCATGTCATTACAATCTATCTCATCCCTGTAGCAATTCTATGGCAGTGTCAATATTTTGTTTTTTTACAGCCTATGAAGGGATACTGTGTTATAATTTGTATTAAGGAAGGAATTTTTATTTACTTTTGCCTCTCAACCTAAATCCTTAGTTTAGCACAGCTTCTAGAGCATGGTGGACTTCACTTGCCGTTTTACAGCAGCACTGAGGATTTTTCTACCCATTGCACTTGCCTCCTCCTTTCAGACACAGCCAGTATTAGTGAGATGTATTGGGTAATTACAAAAACCCTGAATCTGTGTTATCTTAATAGTGAATTTTGTTTTCATTTAGATAGGAAAATGCAGTAATAAAGTAATTTACATTCCTCTTAAACTGCAGGTTTATTGTTTTGCACCAGAATTTAGTCTCTTAATAAGGAACAAGCAGATCAAATTGAATACCTGGTTTGTTTTTTCTTGCTTTTTTTTTTTCTTCTTTCAAATTGCTCTGCTTTAAAATGCCTTGCTTGCTGAGTAGGCACAGCTTGTGTTTAAGTGGCCCTTCTCAGACTAGGGGTTAAAGGTTTCTTTGGGAGACCCATGTTCTGAAAAGAATGGCTTCATCCTGAGCTGTGTCAATTATAGAAAGGTCACTCTCCCCAGCCAGAGCCCTGAAATGGTTGTTGTGTTAAAAGCTGTCAGAGGCTTTCCTAAAAACTGCTGGGATAGCAATATTAGCTTGGACATAATAAAAGGAAAGGTGAGGTAGAAAAACTTTCCACCCTCCCCTGCTCTAAGAATTTGTCTTTTCGTTATTTCTTCTGTTCATCCAAACCTGTCATTCATTTTATTCCACTGTGGAAGATTACTTGCCTAAATATTGTTCTTCCCCATTCCCCCAGGTTATCAACATTTCAGCAACCTTCTACAGAATGTCAGAAGAACAAGCAAACTTTTCCAACACGCTCTGAGGAAAGTTAACTGCAGCAATTTAAGACATAACCAGCAGTTCTGTCTCCTTGTCTCCTCTACAGGAGGTTACCACTTCCAAATCATCGGCATCTCCAGCGTTTCACATGTGCAGGGCTAATTAGAGTGGGACTGGGATAAACTGCCAGAATTTGCACTGAAGTGCCCCAGGCAGATGAGCACATTCCAAATCAACAATCCTGCTGCCCTATGTTTGCACAGAAATGGCAACAAAAAGCTGCAGGGGAGGGAATTGGGAAGCATGTTAAACACTGCAGTTCTCTGCTAAGTGACCAGAATTGCAGACCTGAGTCCTCAGGTTCCTGCCTGGAACCATCGGGTCCCTCACCTGGGCACAACCTGGAGGAAGTTCAGCAGCAATAGCAACGTTCTGCCTTGCATTTAGGGATGTGCTGTTCCTCCAGTTTGACCTACACCCAGTCAGAGATGAAAGCCAAACCAAAGAACACCTGCCTAAGCAACTTCAGGTTTTTGCCCCCACTGGGATGTAGGATGTCATGATGAGGAAGCCAAAGCTAGTTCCTCCACAGAAAACAGGAAGGAGCTGAGGTGAAGCAGCATTATTTATTGAAAACAAAAGCAAATCCATGAAATGATCAGCTCATCAAAGGACAACTCAGCTCCTCACACAGCTCTGTTTTAACTGATTTTTTCCCATATATCGAATGCAAGTATCCTGTGTCAGCATCTGTTTCTAACACTTGCTTTGGCAATTAGTGAGTTTAACACAAGCCACAGGTCCTGAGAGCAAGAGGATGTTCAGCTCTGAACAGAACTCTCCTGCTGACCAAAAGCAAGTGCTTGTACTTCTCCCTTTTCAGTCACACCATCCCACCATCACAGAACATCAAGGCCTGGGGGGTGCTTTGACTAATTGAAACATTCTGCCCTGCCTACTCATCCTCATTTTTGTAATAACCAGAGAAGGTCTTACTGTGATGTAACCAAGTAAATCCCTGAACCTCACCAGTAAAAAGCATTCAATTTAGATGATTAAAATAATTTTTGTGGCATGTAATTTCTTTGTATTTTTAACTTATGCTTTCCTGGTTTAAGAAAGTATTTCTGATTCTAGGTTTTCCCTTACTCTTTCTTCTCATTCCCTGTCTTTGTCATCCTCTACTGGAACACCATTTTTCTTTAAAAGAATCCATTTGTTGCCTGCATTGCTCATACTAATATCAAAGGACAGGCTATTTACTGTGGGTCAGATTCTGCTGTCCTTGATGTTTGCTGTTAGAATTCCTCCGAGAAAGAAGAAACAGGGATGTGGTCCCAGCTGCAAGCCCGTTCTTGACTTCCCTCAAGCAGTACAATGCACACAAGATTTTCAGAATCACAGAATGCGCCAGGTTGGGAGGGACCACTGTGGGTCCAATCTCCCTGCTGAAGGGTCTGGAGTATCTCCAATGAGAGAGACTACACACCCTCTTTGGGCAACCTGTTCCAGTGCTGGTCACACACGGGAAAGAAATTCTTCTTCATGTTAGGTGGAACTTCCTGGGCATCAGTTTCTGCCTGTTGCCTCTCATCCTATTGCTCAGCACCACTGAGCTGAGCCTGGTCCATCCTCTGACACCTCCCTTTAGATATTTACAGACATTAATGAGGTACATTAATGAGGTCCCCTCTCAGTCACCTCTTCTTGAGGCTGAACAGGCCCAGCTCCCTCAGCTTCCTCTTCCTTTGAGATCTCTATCTATGTCTAAAAACATCAAGCCAGCAAAAAAAGGTCCCCTTTCAGGACCAAGCCCTTCTTCAGCAGCATCCCCGAGGGAGCACATCCTCATTCATGCTGAGATCAGCTCAGCTGGTTAAAACTTGGTTGTAATAATGCCAAGGTCATCGGTTCAATCCCCTGTGTGGGCCATCGACTTAAGAGTTGGACTCGATGATCCTTGTGGGTCCCTTCCAACTCAGAATAGTCTGGGATTCTGTGATTCTGAGCTTCCAGAACTTCTGCCCGCTGATGCAGAACTCTGCCAAACCTCTGCCCCCACTGCGGAAAAGCCCCGAAATGCCGATTGCGGCTTTTCCCAGGGAGGAATCCCAGCCTTTCCCAGGCAGGTTCCCGCGGAGCCCGCGGTGAGGACCCACCTCTGCCGGCAGGGGCCGTGGCGGGGCCGTCGTCGCCGGGCGGGCGCAGCCCGTTGTTGAAGGTCGGTCCCTCGGCCGGCTGCAGCTGCCAGTTGAGCCCCAGGAGATGCATCGCTGCGGACACAAGGGCGGGAGACAGCGGTCAGAGCGGCTGCGGACGGGCACACACCCCGGGCGAGACACCGACGAGTCGCTCGGCTCAGAGGGATGGGAATGTGCAAAAAAAAAATAAACCCCAAAACCCCCACCAAAACAAAACCGCAACAACAGCAAAAATAAATAAACAAATCCAAACCCAAACAAACAAGCGGAAGCCCGATGACTCACACACATCTGTCTTATTTTTGTGCAGTTATCAGATCTTTTAAATTACTGAAGCAAAATGCTTTTTACAACCCAGTCGATGACAACAAGCATTCTGTTCAGACTCCGGCATCATGCACCACTTTCCCGGCTCACACACTGCAGGGGAAACATCCTGGGAAAACAAAGCACTGCTGCAAGTACCAGCTCCGAGTTTAAATTATAGGTGGTAATTTACACGTTGATTATAAAATCAGCTTTAGCCCTATGTATACTAATCACATTGTAATGCAATTACTTTGTGTTTAGTACAACTTATTTAAATCAACAGATGAGAATAACATAATCACAGAATGGTTTGGGCTAAAACTCATCTGGTTCCAACCTTCCTACCATGGACAGGGACATCTTCCCAAATCCCAGGTTGCTCCAAGCTCTGTTCAACCTGGCCTTGGACACTCCCAGAGATGGGGCAGCCACAGCTGCTCTGTGCCAGGACCTCCCACCCTCACAGGGAGGAATTTCTTCCTAACATCTAATCCAAACTTACTCTCTTTCAGTTTGAAGCCATTACACAGCCTGTGTCGTCATTTTGTCGATTCAACTTTTCTGACAAACCCAGGGCTTTGCCAATGCTGTGACCTCCCAAACCCAAGTCCCACACAGTCCCATCCAGGGAAGGTTTCCCTGCTCCCAGCACCTGCTCACGGTCTCTCCAGCCATCCCCATGGCACAGGCAGGACTGTGCCCCATGTCAGAGGCTGTGCAGCTGCACCTGGAGCATGAGCTGTGGGGTGGGAGCACGGCCAAGGCATCCCCCGTGCAAGTGCCTGAGTTACTGGCACTGTGGCAGGGCTAATTGAATAAGTCCTGTGCATAATGCATGAGACTTGACAGCTCTGAATCACTCAGCCAATGGATTTATGTGCATCTTCACCTTGTATAAACAGAAGCTACCTGCATACATCTCTCTGCTTTCATCATATTATCCCACAGCATTCTCACAGTACAGAGCAGTGGTGAGGGACAGAAAAGCCCACCAAGCCGTTTTTATTCCCTTTCCTTACACCCACCATCAGCACCCTTGCTGCTTACACAGGTTGTATGTAAACATACCACAGAAAAGAGCATTTCCAGTTATGTAAAGAGGCGTTTGAGAGGATTCACTATCCAGTTTAGAGGCAGAATATGCTTAAATATAATTATAGGCACCTTTAGAATTGTCAGATCCACACCAGATTAGCAGATATTTTGCACTCAATTCCAAGCAACTGTAGCAGAGCTGCTGTGGTCACAAATGGCCCAGCAGCCGCCACTCTATTATGTGTTCAGAAAGTAAATGGTAGGAAAAGCAAAAGCCTTCTCAGAGGAACTGCCATTACAGTGCTTGAGCCATCACTCAGGTAACCTCTCAATACAGAAAATCCATTTAGATGTGACCCATTCACATACCTATTCCTAAACCCCAAGAAAACAGAATAAAGCACCCCTGTCCCCAGAATCCATCTGTCCCAACTCCTGAAAATCTCTCAGAACACACTCCATGCAGACTTGAACCTTTTTGACTAAGGCTGCTGGGGAGCAAGACAGCTTTCCTAACAGCACCTTCCCCTGGACATATCCATGGACTTAATAGACATCTAAGAATGGTAAATAAAATCAGGAAATGTTTTGTGTGAAGAGGGCACTTGCCAGATTTTACATCCATGCTGAATTCACAATTTTTTTTCTATTATGAAAAAAATATTACATTAAAACCTCTGGTATGTTAAAAAAAAACAACAAAACAAACAAGCATGAACCTTAAAGGGATGTTTCGCTGAGAAACTACTCAAAATTTACTTCTAGGGAATGTTTAAGAATTGCTGGAAAATATACAAATGTTTTATTCATTTGCAATTTTTTCTTGTCTTGCCAAAACAAAGATTTTAAAAGGCTTTTCCAGTCCAAACTCAAACAAATCATTTTCTTTTTGGTGTGGCAAATGAAATTGAAAAATCCCTCACAAAGCTCAAACCCCACCAAGTCGCAGCTTATACAAACTGTGCCCTTGGAGCAGAGACGTCTGTGCTGGGGCAGTGACAGGGCTGGGGACAGGGGCAGAGGAGCAGCTTGGGGCATGTTTGTGCTGTCAGTAATTCCCACACCAAACACAGGCATCAGGTTCAGCTGGACCAGCCCCAAAAGCCAAGAATGCAGAAAGATTAAATGAATTTCAAAGCCCCCAAATGAAAACAAGTCACAGAGGAGAATAAGGGGTTTGTGTTTTATACTCTCAGTGCGACTATTTAAAGTTGCAATTTTTCTTTTTTTATTTTATTGCAAGCATAACCATAAATGTAGGTCACTTGCAGAGATGAAAACCTGCTGCTTCTAGTGTGAGCTAGTCCTTACAAAAGGGAGATAAGGAAATCATAACTAATAGTCTGTCCAAGAGAATTATAGTTGCTACCTCATAATTACCAGGTAAATTCAGACAAGGAATTATAAAAGATCTTATTAACATGGTATTAAAAAAGCCTGTGATCCATCTGCTTCCAAGCACGCCATAGTTTCATTAATAACTTCACTGCTCTGTGTTTTAATCAGAGCTGCACGTTAGGTAGGAGCAATTAGCGCTCCCTCCTAACGGGGCAGGGATTTGCATCTCTGGATCCCTCACAGAGACTGAGAATCTCCTGCACAGCTCACACATCCAGTGGGTGATCTACAAACCAACCTCCACTAAGACAGCCTAAGTCACAGACATGAGGAACGTTCACCTTCCACCAAGAATAAGTCGAGCAAAGTGTGTCAGGGGGAGCTGAGGGAAAGCTGCATGTTTGCAATGCATCCAGCACAGCTGACTGGCAGCCGAGCTGAGAACAAGGAAACACCAATTCTGTCCTGCCTCCCAACACCAGGAGATGGCAAATTTATATGATTAACCTTTCGTTCTGTTAATCAAACAAAAATGCCTCCAGCAAAGCAATAAGTAGAAGCCCATTTAATTAGAAATATGGGGATCCATTCAGATGTTGAGTGCGTGTGTGTCAGAGGAGGAATTTGGGTTAGTGCATTTGGGGCTGTTTCCTATTTTTTTTTTCTTTTTCTTTTCTATTTTGAAACTACAACTAAATGTGGCTGATACTCAGGTAGATCCAAAGCTGATCATCACAATATTTTCCAAACCAGCCTGCTTACTCCAGCACATTTTCAGAGGTCCAGATGGGGTTTATAGATCAACCTGCATGGTCAAATACATGGGTGAAGGTTTGAAACATGAAGTGCCATTTCATCTCTTACATGTATGGCGTATCCATAAATTACATTTTACAAAACACTTGTGTATATTTTGTAGATATTATTTTTATGGGTTTGCTTTTTATCCCCTCAACATTTAAGCACATTTTCTAAGGGCTTGTCTCTGATACCTGATTTTCAAATACTGAGCTTGTCAGAAAGTATCTGGTTCGTTTAACACTAATATCTAGTAAGTCAGAATAGTGAATTGTGTATTTATAGTCTCTAAAACATGAGAATTCAGAAAGAATAAATTTTGAAGTAAAACCTCGAGGTTTTGTTAAAAAATAATAACTTCTCACTCCCACCATAGAGAGCAAAAGCACCTGGAAGCCAAACCTGCATTGCCCATTGAGAACAAAAGCAGAGAATTGGTTCATCACTCCAGGTGGCAGAGTTGTCAAGGATCAGTCTAAGACTTATATAAGATAGAGGTTGTTAGAGTGAATCACATATTATTTAAAGAGAGTCCCAAAAGTATAAAAATCCACAGAAAACAGATAAAACTTACATGCAAAATTTTCTTGAATGTTCTCTAAGACTCAGTAGCGTCCCCACATTCCTCTTTCATTATTCTTCTCTTGTTCTGGCCATAAACCCACTTCATTCAGAGTTTAGCCTAATGCACAATGGTTTCCAAGCTCAGGAAGCTCTTTGTCTTATCTCGGTGCTCCTGTCACTCCTGACCTTGTAGTTTAAAAGGAGAGATCTCTGGTGTCCTTGTGTGCCACAGATCTCCCTGTGGTACAACTCAGTGTCTGCCAATAGGCAGTGCAGAATGAGGTTTTCCACTTAGCCCTTTACTCGATGGTATTCCTTCTTAAATTGAGAAATATGCAGATTAATGATCCATCATTTCCTCAATTCCTATTCTGCATCTTCCCCATTAGGGGCTGGAAAATATGCACTGCTTGTTTGTTAGAAAATTTGGTATTCCCTAAGCAACTCAAAAAGATGGAAAGATTATAAAAGTAAAGAGAATTCGGAATATTTTAATTTTCCACGTTGTCATGCTTACTAAACCCTGAATTACTGTCATCTAAAATGAACCCATCAAACTATGATTTCACTTTGTCACGACTGGATTAGTCATATCATGTTTGTCTGTAGTAGGCCAACCTCCTTCCATATGAAAAGACATCACTCCCATTATATCATGAACAACAGGAGCAAATAAACACTTAAGCACTTTTCTGTATGTGGGCCATTGTATTATAGGAGCAGAAACATTCAAAGTTTCCTTTCCATCCACTCATGAGGTGAACAATGATGTAACTCTGGATATTCCAGAACATTCAGTCTTAAACAACGTAATTTCCAAGTCAGGCCTAATGAATCACAGACATGACGAAACAAAAGGCACCTAATAAATCTTAGAATAATTTAATTTCATAGCATATATATATATACAGAGACCTCTCTGCTCATCTGGTTTTTATTTCATATGCTTTGAACATGGTTTTCATGCATCACAATATTTGTATGAAGCAAAATAAGTTTAGTGCTTTATGCTTGTGGGTGACCCAGATAACTTGAAAAGAATAAAAGTATCCCCCAAAGATTTAAAAATAGTTAAACATTATTGCACACTTTGGATTAGATGTTGCTCAACTGAGACTCATGGTCCTTTACCAGTTACTGCTTCTTGATCATGCAGCAGAACTCCAGGAATACCAGAAATTGATCTTACTGATCTCAATTACTATTCAAAAATAACAGTTACTTAAAAGACTAGAAACATAGTAATTTAAAGTTCTTCTACTATTCCTCAGGAGAAATGGGTTCGAGTTCAAGCCAAGTCACGAGCGAAATGAGTGCATTAGGCCTATTCCCCAGTGATTACTTGCCCCCATTCCAGAATGAATGCACAATCCATCACAGCTGACAACCTCTCCTCAAGAGATGCCCGAGACAGGAATAGCAGGGGTCTGAAAGTCAGGAAAGAGCAGTGGAGGAACTGCGTGGGAAAAACTTGCACAATGCCTGAAAAGACTCCACTGGATTCCAATCAGTGCTTTCAGGTCTCTGCTGAGGAGCAGATTCTTGGGGAGCTCCTCACTGTAACAAGGGAGGTGAGGAGCCTCTCACACCTGAAGGGGTTACAAGACAGTTCACAAACACACACACACACACAATCAAAATTTACTGACCTAAATCCCAGCTGAGATCCATATTTTGCCAATGTGTCTCACAATTACCAGAAGCTGAACCAGAGGACAATGAGGCTTTGCTGGATGGACAAATCTGCAAGTGCTGCTTATGGAGAGGGTACCCCCCATTGGGGACAACCAACAAAGGCCCTTCCCACCAAATTCAGACTTGGCAATTTCAGTCAATCATCGATCATTTACAGAGGCTGCCCCAATCCTCTGCTCCACAGTTTAGCTGGCCAGGCTGCAGCCACATTGCAGCAGCAGCCATGCAGGCACAGTCAGGATGCAGCTGGAGTGGGATGTGACTCCCTGGCAGGGGCTGAGGCAGGTTCCTCAAAGAAAGCCACTGCATCCAAAGACCTGAACTCACAATTATACATGTCCCTTTCACTTATGTTACTGTCCAAAAGGGATGGTATCTCCAGGATCTATAACCTTCAATCCTTCAGTTTAACAGATATTAAAGGGCTTGAAAAATCATTACCAAAGAATATGAGTCCTGTTACCTACAAAGAAGTGGTCTTAAAATAAACAATGTGAACAAGTAGCACCTTTCCTTGCTAGAGAAATAATGACATCTCTCCTGAAATTCAGGACTTATTGCCAGAACTTTCTGTTCTTCCTTCAATACCTAGTATGACTGTGACAAGGATTCCAGAGTCCTCCTGAGGGTATTCAAGAGAAAAATTCATCTCATTCCCACACCTTTTTCTAAAACAAAACAAAAGCCACATGGCTTGCTGGGTGGACCTCTGCCACTTTTGATATAATATCTACAGGACTATCTGAAGTGCTGTTTAAAAAAGGGCAAACATATCATATATGATACAATAGAATTCCAAATGGAAAACAGGCTGTGCAGGGAGGGGGCTCAGTCTGCATCTGATAATGCATTATTCAGGAAGACGCTTGACCAAGAACTGCACAAGGACACAACATAACTGAGCTACTGGGGCAGAAAATGGCAGAGGAAATTCAAACCCAGTTAAAATAAAATAGCCTACATTGGGAAAAAGTAATCCTAACTCCACATATAAAATAATGACCTCTGAGCTGACTATTATCAAATAAAAGGGCAAATTTGGGCTAGATGAGAAAGTTCCCTGAAAACTTCAAGTAAATCAAAGATTGAATCCTTATGGGAAGGGTGAACAAAGCAGGGAATATTGTCATGCCACCACCCCTCATTTCAGAAAACACCTCGAAAGACCAGAAGAAGGAAAATCAGTAGGGAAAGTACACACACGATTTGCTGTTCTTACAGGATAACAATTTCTGGATGTTGGAGACAAATTAAATTAAACTTGACTTGTATCTAACCCAACACAGCTGCTCCTACACATACACAACACTCCTTGGTGTCTCCACTAGTCCCAATGCTTCCTGAAGTGTTTGATCCATGTTTATCCCCTTCATTGTGCCCCAGCACATCCCAACCTACCCACCAGCCCAGATAATCCAGGGAACATTTAGTTCAAAACATCACAGGCAAACCCTGGATTTTTTATGCCATAAAGCATTTCCTACAAGCAGCAGGATTTCTGGGCTGAGAAAGTAGTACATAAATGGCAATTGCTGCAATGCCACAACGTGTGTGCAGGTTTCTCAACCCAGTTGTAGCTGTTCATTGGCACAACAGTAAATACTGTCATTAATTAATAGCACAGCAAAGTCAGTTATAATTATGAGAGATGCATTTTGAAAATATCTTGTTGGAGACGTCAGGGACACAATAGATAAGGATTTAACTTTGTTCAGAGTTCACACCAGAGATTAAAGATCAGCTAAAAAAATACATAATTCTCTGGACCACTAGTTCTTAGGGTATTTATGAACTCCTGTTTTAATATTGATGACCTCGAATCCTGCAGACCTCATAGAAAACATTTGGATGTATCCCTGATTATGTTGCCTCCTCTACTTGTGAGCATTCGACTGTTTGCAGGCAAGGTTAAAGTAGCATTTCAAAAATAGATCACTTGATCTAAATTTAATACTTGTGTTGTGAAATGTATGCAAAAAGTCCTGCTTATTGACTGTGATCATTGAAGCTCAACTGCAAATAGATGGCTCACTTTCAAGGTCGTTCATGCTCAGCAATTCATCTTAATCATCACTCTGCTATTTGCTGTGCACTACATTTTCTTAATAAATTTAAATTAAAAGTTCATTTAGGAAGCCCATATAAAGCATTTTCAAAATACACAACTTCAGGAATTACCAGATCGTGCTATTTTCAATAAAACAATAGGCCTGCCTGTATTACAGCTAGAGAGGAAAAGAACCATTTTGCTGCCTTATTTATCCGACCCATAACATTGAACAAGACCTCTCACTTCTCAGAGTCACTTTTTTTTAGTTTACAATGCTGAAAGTGCAGAATTCCATTAACTATAATGGCACTGCTGTGTATTTTTACATCTTGAAGCGTGGGTTTTTTCCACTTTTCCATCCATTTAATTAAGCTCATATTGTTACCCACACACAAGCTTCTGTGTGTCACCCAGCCCAAAGTTTATACCCTCGTTAATTGTGCCTGAGCTCTGCAATAGTTTTACACCTAAAATAACAACAACAATGTTTTGGAGCTTTCCAAAGGGAATGACAGTGTATTTTCCTGCTACAAGAGGAAAGCCATGAGGACTGATTAATCAGTGAGTTTATGACACAATGAATATAAGAAATCTCAGGCCGCCCTTCCTGCTGCAGAGCAAATCCAGCTCTGTGCCTCTCCCATCCAGAGCATTCCTAGAACCCTGCACAGACACAGAAAACTGGAATTTCAGCACCTCACTTTCAGGGACTTTAGTGAGGGAATCAGAGACAGAGGAAACTGGAATTTCAGCACCTCACTTTCAGGGACTTTAGTGAGGGAATCAGAGACACAGGAAACTGGAATTTCAGCACCTCACTTTCAGGGACTTTAGTGGAGGGAATCAGAGACAGAGGAAACTGGAATTTCAGCACCTCACTTTCAGGGACTTTAGTGAGGGAATCAGAGACAGAGGAAACTGGAATTTCAGCACCTCACCTTCAGGGACTTTAGTGAGGGAATCAGAGACAGAGGAAACTGGAATTTCAGCACCTCACTTTCAGGGACTTCAGTGGAGGGAATCAGAGACACAGGAAACTGGAATTTCAGCACCTCACTTTCAGGGACTTCAGTGGAGGGAATCAGAGACACAGGAAACTGGAATTTCAGCACCTCACTTTCAGGGACTTTAGCTGAGGGAATCAGAGACAGAGGAAACTGGAATTTCAGCACCTCACTTTCAGGGACTTTAGTGAGGGAATCAGAGACAGAGGAAACTGGAATTTCAGCACCTCACTTTCAGGGACTTTAGCTGAGGGAATCAGAGACAGAGGAAACTGGAATTTCAGCACCTCACTTTCAGGGACTTTAGCTGAGGGAATCAGAGACAGAGGAAACTGGAATTTCAGCACCTCACTTTCAGGGACTTTAGCTGAGGGAATCAGAGACACAGAAAACTGGAATTTCAGCACCTCACTTTCAGGGACTTTAGTGGAGGGAATCAGAGACACAGAAAACTGGAATTTCAGCACTTCACTTTCAGGGACTTTAGTGGAGGGAATCAGAAACAGAGGAAACTGGAATTTCAGCACCTCACTTTCAGGGACTTTAGCTGAGGGAATCAGAGACAGAGGAAACTGGAATTTCAGCACCTCACTTTCAGGGACTTTAGCTGAGGGAATCAGAGACAGAGGAAACTGGAATTTCAGCACCTCACTTTCAGGGACTTTAGCTGAGGGAATCAGAGACAGAGGAAACTGGAATTTCAGCACCTCACTTTCAGGGACTTTAGCTGAGGGAATCAGAGACACAGGAAACTGGAATTTCAGCACCTCACTTTCAGGGACTTTAGCTGAGGGAATCAGAGACACAGGAAACTGGAATTTCAGCACCTCACTTTCAGGGACTTTAGCTGAGGGAATCAGAGACACAGGAAACTGGAATTTCAGCACCTCACTTTCAGGGACTTTAGTGAGGGAATCAGAGACAGAGGAAACTGGAATTTCAGCACCTCACTTTCAGGGACTTTAGTTGAGGGAATCAGAGACACAGGAAACTGGAATTTCAGCACCTCACTTTCAGGGACTTTAGCTGAGGGAATCAGAGACACAGGAAACTGGAATTTCAGCACCTCACTTTCAGGGACTTCAGTGGAGGGAATCAGAGACACAGGAAACTGGAATTTCAGCACCTCACTTTCAGGGACTTTAGCTGAGGGAATCAGAGGCAAACCCTCAGCTTTGGAGAGGGTTTGCTGTGGAAGAGGGTTGGGCACAGTGCCCTCTGCATGGTACAAATGTCAGTCGTGCTCCTTCCACTCACCAGGGAACACAGGACACACTGGGCCTTTTCGGACACACAATGAAAAAGGAAAGTTGACTTCACACAATCTTAAACATAAAGAAATCCTTAGGCATAATTTCACTCTCAGCATGTAAACTTTTAGACAATAAACTGTTTAGAACAAACCTTTTGCTTTAAAGCATCCAGCCCAAGAAGTGTTCCATAGAAATACCTCAAAGGATCTATGAATGAGTGCATTGTTGTCAGCAGCAGCAAAACTTCTGCTAGGAATTAATTGCTTTCTTTTGAATAAATGTTATTAAAGATGAAAAAGGAGATAGAGGGAGGGCTATATGTTGCTTCCTTGTCATTGTGTTCACATAGAAAAAACAGGGGGAACCTAAAAAAGTAAATTTTTTTAAAAAATTGATCACCCCACCCTCCAAAATGACTCATTTCTTTTCCTCTGCACGTCAATAAACTGAATGGAATGGATTTTTCAAAGCACAGCATGAAAGATATACCCACAAATCCCATTAGCAGTAATGTGATTTGTGTGCTTATCTGCCATGCAATGCTTTGAAAGTTCATTCCTCTATTTCCATCTTCAGTTTTTCTACTTCCAAAAATACTTGAGAAGCTTGCACACCCTTGCAGCTGCTTTGGGGTGGGAGAAGTGGAGGATGTGAAGACCTAAGTCCCAATACCAAGGGAAACAACAGGCAGCAGAACCCCAACCTGCAGGAACATGAGTTGCACCTTAGGTGGTTGTTGGTTCCCCAGTCACTGCTCTGACGGGCTAGAAAAAAAATCCCTGGATTAGACTTCAACTTTTCCTGTTTCAGTCCTTTTTACTGAAATGTTTTGATTTTGTGCCACTTTGAGCAATCTTTTTGTCACAAGAAGGGTAACAGCATTGCATGCTGTCTTCAGAATCTGGAATCTCATGACAAAGACCTTAAAAGAGAAGCAGAATACAGTGCACTATTCATTTATTCTCATGACAGGCCTTAGATTGTACAGAGCACAGAGAGCTGGCACATGATTAATCAGCTCCTCAGACTGTGCAACGTGAACTCGCTTCTTATGGCAATTCCAAGAGTCAGGACTCCAAGCTTTTTGGTCTTGCATCTGAATTAGATGGCTCTAACTAATAAGAAAAGTGTATCTATTTTTATTTACCCAGTGCAGCATCTTTCAGCCTGGAATGCCCCTAATCACATTATACAATATCCACTTTTCCAGCCTTGCCAAAATACTGCCACTTTTGCAACAAGCTTAGAAGAGCAGAAAGGGATGCTCTAAATTCAAAAACAATGGAAATCCTTTTTTTTCCTTCCCCTGAGCAATTGTGAGCATTCAATGTTAGTACAAAGCAAATTGAATCCAATTTTAATTTCACACCTAAAAGACACCATTATCATGAACAAAGTAGCCAGCTCATCTTTATTCTGTTTCCAAGAGGAGGAAGAACCTAGATGAGACCTGAAACTGGTGTTTCAAGGAATACAGACACAAACATGCTCTTGCAAATCACTGAGGCCTGAACTTACAAGAATTAGAGTAACTGCTTTACTTTTAATACTGATCATAAAGCTAAGGGAGATCATGTCAGACATTTATTCGACTACGTTCATCTTCTGCAACTGCAACTGGCCTAATCTCTGCAAACATGTTGAACAAGGTTTTCATAATCTCACTGTTCCAAAGCATTCAGACCTTGACTCAGCCTCTGA
The DNA here is from genome assembly GCF_047495875.1 of Pithys albifrons albifrons. Taxonomy (NCBI): domain Eukaryota; kingdom Metazoa; phylum Chordata; class Aves; order Passeriformes; family Thamnophilidae; genus Pithys; species Pithys albifrons. Next base: position 5,833,012 of record NC_092472.1, read on the forward strand.
TTGTAAACCACATTGATAAGAAAAGAGTTTTTACCTTTATTATTCCCTTGCATACACTAAATGAAGTGGAGCTGCATGATTATGAATGGCTAAATTCATAAATGTATAATTTCTAATCACAGGATATATTCTTCCTCTAGTAGAAATGATACAGATTTAATTTAATCACCTGATAAAATCACAATTTAAAACACTGCATGAATGATAAAGCTGAAGGTTTTAATCTCTACACAAAGTAGTTATTGGAGTTAAAAGTTCATTACAAAGAGGAAATAAATCCAAAGATGAAAAGTAAAGATGTTTTCTTCCTCCAAAGCTTCTCATTCATTTTCAACACTATAAACTGTTTATACTTCTTTCACAATATGCTTCAAAAGGTATATATAAACCTAACCTAAATTGTATCTTGATACTGACATAAAGGTACAGATTATATTTAGCATCTAGGCAGGTTTAGACTCTCTATAAGCCTTGAAAAGATGACATTATTAATGTATTGTGATTTAGATGCCCTACTGAGCCAGAATAGAATCATACGAAAATCAAATATACAGGTTTTATTTGATAAATATCTTATATATACAGTCAGTTATGGCCATGTAACTCATCCTTTTGGGTAGGTTTTTATATTACTGGCAATTTTTAATAAAATAAACAATCATCAAATTGGACTTCAGTTACATTTTTGAGAATTTTTTCCATTGTCCTCACATGATTCCTGTTAATCATTTCCCATAATGGGTTTACTATAACTATTTCCAAGATTATACACGTCTTACTCTTGGCAGATTTCCAAGTCTGAATTTTGCACAGAAAAAAAATGCTTACAGCAAAAATTTCATTGTTTCAGAGACTGAAATCTCACCCTCCTGCATTTGTGCCTTCTCATCTTCCCATCCAGAATTCTCGAGCAGATGAGGAATTGCAAGCTGCAAGTGAGGACAGGATTTCTGTGTGATCACACCAGTGTGGGAGCACGAGAAATCAGGGAAGGCTTCCACGGTGCCAGGATTTTAATTTCACATCACTGCTTTATTTTGAAGTGGCAGAGTTGTGAGTTTTCAGACTGCAGCAATAGACGTTTTATGAGGAATTTCTCTCAGTGTGTTCGTGTCTGATTATCAGTTGCACGCCCAAAACATCCTGTTACACAATTTCAGCAGCCAATATAGGAAGGAACAAAAGCTTGCCTGTGCATCTGAAGTGCCAAAAAACATCATGACAACCACCAGTCCATGTAAATCCACTTCAAGCACTGTGCCCCATCAATAATGGAAGACATTTTTATTTAATTTGGATACCTACAGCCCCATTAATCTAAGGAACATCATCGTAACAGACACTTAGTGAAATATTAATATTTGTATTATTTTTTTATTATATCTCACATTGCTTTTTCTATTATGGAGGTTTAAGACAAGCTCAATTTGATCTTAGTATAACCAAAAAAAATCACTGCAGAGATTGCAGAAATCCCTATTACAGATGAGGCTGCTGCCCACAACAGAAAAGTGATGCCAGCTCAATGCACAGAGAGTCTGATACCTGATCACTACCAAAGCTTTCCTTGCATCCAAAGTGATGCAGAACCAACTCACTGCCTGAGGTCAGCAATGCAGAATCTCACCAGCAGTGGCTTCAGAGCTGTTTAAAATCAAGGCCCTTTGTAATCAAGGTCAAAATTGTCACTGCCTTCAGTGGATGGAGCGTCACTCCAGAACTCCTCTATTTATTTTTAGTGTTTTAGACTCTGAATATCATAACAATGGCTGAAAAAATAGTGAGTTTTACAAGCAACAGCAATGAAATCCATCAGAAAACTCTACCCTGCAAAGTCAACAGTTTCAGTTGCAGGGGGAACAGGACATGAGCTGTAATGCATTAGCATATGCATCACTGTATGCAATTAATTAATGAGTCATAGAATAAAATATGAGCTACATTACATACCCTCAAAAACCTTTGCCTTCAATTACATACACTTTGTAAGGCATAACTGAATTAAGTGTTTAATGCATTAAATTTTAATATATGTAACAGTTTTATTTAGTAATGCCAATAAAATAACTGGGAATTATCCTTCAAAGAGAAGACAACTCACACTACAAGGGGCAAAGAAAAATATATGGTAGCCAGAACTACACATTGTTATGTCATAACTAACACTCAAGTTCTACTCCTTCCTGTCTGCTACACCCAGCTGGCTGGCAACCAAACCAGGATTATGGATCTTTCTCCTTTGATGGATGAGACAGTAAATACCATATTCTAAAGAAACCCCAAACCCTAAACTATATTGAAAATCTATCTAGCATTTCAGCCTCACTTTTCACTATGAAATTTATTTTTCTTTTTTTTTTTAATCCCTTTCAAGAATTTCTTCATCTTGGAAGCAGGTATCAAAGCAGCTCCTCAGTAACTTAAAAGAAAAATGACTAGTAGCTCCTCAGTGTCACTGTATCTGACAAGTTTCTGCAATGTATTTACCTTCTTCTTTCATAACATTACGCACATTAAGAAGCCAGAAAGTGCCACAGTCGAGATTTTTTTTCCCCCCCCATCCATCCTGATTTGAAAAAATGCATTTCATTTTATGGTCTAATAGAGAAATTCTGCTTCTGTCTAGTGGAAGTGGCTGTCCTTACTAATTAGTGAGAAAGAAAATACACACAACCTCTCTTTTGCTACTATAGGAACCAAATTAAAATGAAGACACTACCAAACCTATTCATAAATCTTTACAAATCTACCTTCTAGGACAGGTTTAAAAAAAAAAACAACCCTGAGATAACACTTACAGAGTTATTTCACCAATTTTCCCATTTAAATGTAATTTTGACAATTTAATGACTGCATTTTTTCAAGAATAACAATGGTATTGTATGACTGTCATGCAAATGTAACTCAGGATTGCTCAGTTCATAGAATTATTTCAAAAATCTGTTCACATCCCATGGCTTTGCAGAGTTTACTTGAACTGCAGCTCTCAGTTCATTCTTGAAAACTATTTTAACTTCTGCATTCAAGTTCCTAGAGGTAAATTGTCACTTGAGATGCAGGATTAACAAACTTCGTCCCTATAGTACGTGATGGAATTTTATACAAAACAGTCCTTTTTTTCAGGGAGGATCAGGGGCCTTTGGGCTGAAGGGTCTCTGGAGCATGGCATTGTCAGCCCTCTGGCTGCAGAAAGCCCCATGGAAAGGCTGTTTGCACACTGTGCCTTCTGAAACACAGCACTGGCCAAGGCAGGGAGTAATGAAGCTGAAATGATCAGACAGTGCTCGAACAATGTCACTGCCTCCCAGTGCCAGGGAGGGCTGGGCAGGCAACGCAGCCCATTCTGCTGGATGTTTCTGAGCCAGACCTGGGAAGTTCTTTGAACCTTTACTGAACCAATTTTGCGTTTGAAATGTTTTCAGAACTTCTCTTCTCCATTTTAGCAAGCTAGACACAACACACTCCCCTGCTCCTGACAGGGAACAACGGGAGGGACGGAGCGTGCAGTGGCTAAGCACTCTCATTGAAAAAACCAGGGGATGCTGCAATAATTGTCCTGAGAGGCTAGAAAGGAAACAAGACTCTACGCTGACAGCTTAGCTCAGCGTGAGCTCTCATTTTTCACATGGAGCTAATTAAAAACTGAAATTAGTTAAATATGGAAATGACACTTGCAAGCACTTTAGCTGAATCCTGGCAAAATCCCTCCAGAGCGCTGCGACACTACCTGCTGCTTCAAAACTCCCCAACTGAATTTCACAGTTAAAAGGCTGAGCAAAGGGAAAGTTATTACAGAGATTTCCAATTCAAAATGTGTCTGTAAAATCCTAAATTAAATTTCATGGTAGCCCTTTCAGTAACGAGGGACATACTGTGCAGTCCAACGATATGGGGCTCAAATAACGTCCCTGCTTGTATTCTCTGATTATCTCACCTTTAGGCCCTGTGCTGGTTGTGCCAGAACTGTGCTGCTCACACGGATACCAGCACTACAATGCTACAAAGATAAGCCATGTACTGCTACTGAAGGAGTTATTTGGAAAGCATGGATGCACAGTGTATAAATGGAATTAATTCCACTGTTTAACAGCAGAAATCAGAAAATCAGAACTCAGCAACAAAAATATTTTATGCTTATGATTTTAATTTGTATTTGTAAGTGCTGAATACATATGCAGAGAAGGGGCTATACTGCAATAAATTACATGGCCTATATATCTATCTCAGGGCTTTACAGGCAAGGTAATAATAAAAAGCACTTCTACATATTTAAATGGGCATAAAGAACCAAGGGACTGGATATGCATAAAAGGTATGATGACTGACATGAGCTTTTTGACTAAAGCACCATGTGAATTCCATTTTGGTGCACGTGACTTGCCTGGTATGCATAAAAGCAAGGGGATTTGCCCAAGGGCAAATGTGAGCTCTGAATGCAGTTTAACGAAACCCGCCCCCAGCACAGTTCCCGTTGGAGCCATACCAAGGCATTGGGGATGGCCAATGGCTTTCAAAACAACTGGAGCTTTTGGGGTTTATTGTTTCCCTACATTCCATCCCTTTACCCTCGAGGCAATCTCCCCTCCCACTGGCCTGCTGCCACTATTGCACCAACAAATTTCTGTCTAGGAAAGCCAGCAAAAGATGCCACATAGCATGAAAGCCACAGTTACTCACTCCCGAGTCTGCTGGCAGGGGGGATTGCTGCACCCAGCCTGCCAAAACCTCTTCTCTGGCAGCTCTCTGTATAATCTGTACATCACACCCAGGCTTTGCTAGTCCAGGGCCTTGAAACATCTCAGCTAACCCAGCTGGAGGGGATTTGCTGCAGCTGCACCATCAGACCCTCTTATTTTATTGAATTTTGAATATGCGGTTTCAAAGCAATTCAAATGGATTTGCCCAAGGCTTCAGATCAGTAAAACTACTGATACCACCTGCAGCAGGCTTGCTACATTTGGAGCATTTAAAAACAGGTGACAGGATAGGAGTTTTCAGTGTAAGGACTGACTCTCATGAAAAGCCTGCTAAACAAACTTGGTTATTTGGCAAAGAAGGAACTGGATGGCTCTCAGCCCGATTCTCACAATAGTACTGGGAATAATGGGAAGCTCCATTTAAAATTATTTCTTAAATTGTGTGTGTATATATATATATATATTTTAGGTTAAAATGGAAGCATTTCTTTGATCACTGTGTTTCATCGATATGAATGGAGATAAAGAACAGGCTCTGCTGAACATATACCCCTAACAAGAGGGTGTGTTAAGAAACCCAGAAAGAGACATCTCAGGCCTCTTAATGCCATCCATCTCCTCCAGCAAGCAGAGGCAAAGGACTATGTTTCTATCTAGTTGTTGTCCAAGCCCATGGTCCATAGAGAATCTGCCTGATTGACGGGTACAAGCTTAAAAACTACTGGGACTAACGTGGCTGGCTATGAAAGCAGGAGCCAGAGCTCCCCACTTCCCATGGAACAGGGAGTCAGGGGGCTGCACACCAGCCTCTGTTGTTTCATTGCCCTGTATCTGTAGATAAAAACCCCATCTGGAGTGATGATATAGCACATAATCAGTACCTACTTCTCTTGTCTGTGGGTTTTAACAGCACCCATATTATTTGTGCAAGTAACTATCCTCCTGGGGGAGCAGTATTCTTAAAGAGAGAAATTATTTTTATCATCTTCTGGTTCTGTCTTCCTACCTGAGTGTACTCACAGCAAAATACAGCTTGGTGAGGGAGCTAGAGACAGAAAAGGGAGTCTGGGGAAGGGTTCTGTGAGATATAGTCAGGCAGCTCACTCTGAATAGCAATCATAAGGCAATGATTTATGGCTTTTAAAAGATCTCTAAAGAATGAACTATAAAGAACTCGCTAGAAAGAACAACATATATTCCAATCAAGTCGTGATTGTACTTCAAATGTGCAATGAACAGTCACTCTCCTGGCCAGCACGTGACACACCTCTGGGATAAGACCCAAGGCATGCTTACCAGGAGACCTTCCACTAATGCTTCTGGGAAAGTATTTATTCAAGAAGCAAATGGATGTTGGCTTAAAGGTGAGAAATTAAGACTGAGGATTTTTTTCTTCAGGCACTTAAAGGTATGTAATCATTTGCTTGTCCTTTTCTCTCCTCTTTCACTCAGAAATATCCAGTTGAGTTTAAAAACTTGAATCAAGGAGAAAACCTAAGCCTGCAGTCTTCCTTCTGGGAGGAGGAAGAGAGGAGGGGGCAAAGGAGACTGGCAGGCAGAAATACATTATTTATTCTTTCCATAAGCAAGACAGGCCAGGGGTGTGAGCCATGGACTTACACACACCAAGCAGAGAGGCTACAGCCATCTCAGCCTTGTAGGAACTGTTCCAGTGCTCACAAGATGCAGCATGCACAACCCAGCAACATCAGCCTCACCACATAAACCAGTCCCACATGCAGAAGGCAATGGAGTGGAGATTATTCCCAAAGCTGGGGCCAATAAAGAGCTGCTGGTTCCAGGAGGCTGGTGAGCCAGGTACCTCCAGAGAGTTTACAAGCTGGTTCTTTGAGCCATAAACAAGAACAAGACTCCTAAGAACATTCAGCCTCACTCTGAACTGCTGCCTCATACTGAGTTTCTCTGCAAACAGAGTCTAAAACTATCCCATAAGAGGCAGAAAAACTCACTTGCTGACTTTGGCAAATACAGGCTCCTCACCAGGAGCTACACAGGTTTTGCCCCATAAAGTGATTTTGGCATTCTACACAGTCTAAGTCATTAAATTAATTCTTTGAATTGTAAAACTTTAGTCAAGGTCATTTGCAAATGCAAACCTTGAGTTCAATTATGTTTTAGCAGTAGATGACACCATTACAAGAAAAAAAACCCCTGTTTTATAACTTAAGAGCTTTTCCCCTTGGTTATCAATTTTTAAACACAGGGCAAGGATAAGAAGTGTGCTTTTGAGAAAATTCTGAACACATAAATGTTTCAGATCAGTTCTACTGCACAGAACAAGAAAATGTTTCTTTTAATAGTGTGATTTGATGTAATTTGCCTTATGATTTTTCTTAAGGTACAGCAAATGCTGAACAGAAAATGGCACATATTTCATTTCAAGAAACAGAGCCAAAGTCATCCCTGCATCTTTTTCATGCCCCATTGGTCTAAGCCAATTATTTTCAATGTAGCTATATCAGTGTGGAAGAGGAATAATGCAATCATGAATCAAGTCCATACTATTTTTCATGACAATTCCACTTCAGCAAAGCCTCAGATATAACCTAGTGAACCACAGATCACACTAATATTTTATAAAATTTATTCAACAAGATATATTAAATATACTTACCTTTCTGCCTGTATCTTAGCAACTTAGCAAACCTTACAATATCAGAATGCTGGAAACAAGCCTCCAGTCTTTCCTACCAATGCAGATTTTACTTTTAAGAATAGGTGTGCCAGCACTGATGACCATAATTGCAAGAATAAATTTTCCTGAATGGTGCCATAATGCACATTTCCCTGTATCTGCACCCAGTCCTTAAGGAATCTCTTAATTAATGGTATCATTTTCTAGGCTATTTGCTAGATTTGTCATGTAAATTCGGTGGCAGGGATATTAAGGTTTCATTACAGGAGATATCAAAATAAAAGTATCCCCAATAGCTTACGTGTTCTGTGGCCACTCGTCACATGTTTTATCATTTCCACTGATTTGAGTAACAGCCCCCAAAGGGGTTTAATGGTGCTGTGGCAGGGCTGGGATAGTGGTTGGACTCAAGGATTGCAGAGATCTTTTCCAGCCTTGATGATTCTGTGACTGTGTGAGCCAAGAGCAGTGCTAAGTGGAGCTCAACAGCTGCACTGCAGGACTGGGATTTAATTCCTCATGGAAAAATGCAGTGGGACTGTATGAAAACCACAGGAGCTCATCCTCACCAGCCTTAGCTGTGTCTTTAGATAGATGACAACAGATCCTTATTATTGACATGGAAAACTGGTCTACACTAAAGCAACCTCCAGTTTTCCCATGTAAGAGCCAAGCAGCAGCTGAGCTCTGCCCAGGAGGGCACAGCCTGTGCCAGCTGGGACACGAGAGCCCAGAGCCACTAGGGCTGTGTCCAAGTGATAATGAAACTCAAGAGTGCTCCCTCAGTACCTTTCCATCAGCTTCTGCATGATTTAGAGTTTATATTCAAGCTTCTAGCCCTGAGCTCAGTACTGTGAAAGTGATTCAGGAGAGCTGGATCTTCTCTGAGGTACAAGAAGGGCCCAATGTCCCCTTCTCCCCTTGGCCCCTGCCACCCCACAAACACTGTGCCCAAACCCCGTATAACCAACTTGGGAAGCAGTGCAAGCATCCAATGGAAATGGCAATGCAGCAGGCACATAAAACACCATCTTAACAACATCTGTTAATTACCCACATGTTTGGTTCATCAGAAATACTGACAAATGCTGCAACTGAAAACATAAACAGTTCTCAGCAGCCCCAGCAGCCCTGCCTGGGTGTACCCGGGGCAGTGCCATCCTGCAGGCTGAGGTGGCAGAGAGTTGTACAATAAAGCATGGAACCATTGTCTTGCTAAAAGACTAATAAGAATTTGTTATTACTAAGAACTTTTCTTGGCACGAGCACTGCAAAGAACAGTGGCTGTGACGGGGATGCAAACCTGCTGAGCTGTGGAGGGCACGTGGTCCTGCACCCTCAGCCTGGCACCGACCCCGACACACAGACAGGCTCTGCTCTGTCCCCCTGCCCTGGCAGCTCCCAGCTCTGACCAAGACATGCTGCCTGGCTTAGTTTGCCTTAAATTTTCCTTGGGGATGGCTGCAGGATGCTTTTGTGTAGGCTGATGATTTAGGGATTGCCCGCTGGTATCAGAGAGAGAAGCATTTTTCCCTTCAGTGCCTGCTTTGTAAATCAATCATTAAATTATGTGCTACTTCATTCACATTTTTTGGGCTTCTGTCTGCCGTAGGACACCTGCTGGGGTGACAAGTGACAAAATAGATGGCACCTGGGGAGAGGAGGAGGAGAGCCAGGAAGGAGGAGGACTCTGCCTAGCTTTGCATGAGACCTATTGGCAGGAAGGCTCAGGCAGTGGCACATGAAGGCTGTAGACTGAAGCTATTGAATTTTTTAGTAGCACAATACACTGCATAACTTTGCTGTTCCACCACAACACAAGCACTTAAAGAGTAATCTTCAGAGCACTAAAATAAGATGTATCCAGCTGTGTTTCCATTCATACACATCAACAAGAAAACATGTAATATTTTATACTAATTCCACAGGGAAATCAAAGAATAAAAAGCTCTCAGAAACTGAATGGAATTGTACAAACACTAACGATCAAGAAAAATAAATCTAGTTTTATTAATCTGTATCAGAGAAACACGAGTGATTTAAAACATCTTTGCAACATCTCTCCAGCTTAATCTGTATCAGGTTATTTGGAGGAAATCACAATCTTATTGTCAAGATCAAAATATTCACTGTCTTCTTCAAAAACAACTTGTGAATTTTTAAAAGCAATTTGGGAATGTTGACAGATTTGTTGACATTACACACAAACAGGTACTGCTAACACATCTCCTTATCTCTTTTTTTTTTTCAAAGTCTCATAATTTTTTTTTCAGTAGTAACATACAAATTGCTTTCCTTGAAATCAGACTCAAGATTCCTGAAGATTCTTAAATGAGAAAACCCAGCATTGCCACTAACAGTGACACAAACAACACAACTACTCCTACAGCTCACAGCACTGAAACAAAGAATGTGTGGTATCAGCACTAGAGGATGGATGAGTGAACCAGAGGTGGAGAAAAAGCAGATTACTGTGCAAGCAGAGTAATTTTGAAAGCTTTAGTAGGGGATTGGGATCTGTTCCCTTCAAAAGAAAAGGAGAGAGCAGAAATCGCTGTACTCTATCCTTGTTCTGTGAAGTTCTTTTTACTGAGTTGTATGAGAAACAGAACAAAACTTGTCTTCTTCCCTTCAAGACAGAGCATTAGTGTGAAATATTCTTTTATTGTTATAGCTTCTTACACTTTTGTTTCACTTTCATTCTTTTTATTCTTTAAGGTGAACATCCTGCTAATAAAAGACACTGGGCTGATCACCCCAAAAACCAGGATTTGCCATTTATTCTTAGAACAGGAGCAGCACTGAAAGGTGCATTGAGTGGTCCAGCTTCACTCCTACTCTGAAGAAATTGCTCCTTTATCACTGTCTATACCTCAGTGAAAATAACAGTAAAAAAAATGCCTTAACACAGAGTGTGGGCCAAGGGTGTCACCTGAAGTCCTGGCAGCAAAAAGTGAATGCACTTAAAGTCCTGGGCTTTGCTCCCCTCAGCAGACCCTGCTGGTTTCTAGTTCTCCTCTGCCCAGCTTACAGAAGGAGAACAGTGAATAAACAGCTGCACTTGCCCAAGCAGCAGTGGTTCCCAGAAAAACATCCTAAAGAGCAACACTTCTCCCCAGAGGAACAGTAACCTGGGATCCTGAAATAAAACTGGATAGGCTGTGCTCGGTGAGCTGGTTCTGCATCCTGAAAGATCAGAGAGAGATTTTAACTGGTATGGTAACCCCCAAGGCTACAGCACTATCCTTGCACAAAGTTCCCTGGAAAAATCCAATGAGCTCAGGAACAAGTGGTGAGGTGGAGCAGGACAGTGAGAAAAGCACTCTGACTCTGATCCCCAAAGCTCAGCTCACCCCCAGAGTAAGCTCTAATACAATGTCAGAACTCAAATAGTATACTTGATATTCTTCATTAAAATACCTGTTGGCTATTCACAAGTAAAGGTGTTGAGATGTTAGCTGGAACAAATTATTCTGCCTACTGCAAAGGAAAACAATGTACAAAAATTGCTCCAGATGTGATATGAAGATGTAGAATTCTTTGCAAAGCAACTGGTTTTATCATTCCAGCACTTGGTGAAGAAGTCACTTCATTACACACCAACACACACAGATCTTTGCTCCTGAGCTACCTGGGAATAGGCACGAATTGCACGGAATGCTTTGCTGTCTAATAGGCATGAACTGTCCATCACACTTTAGCACCCTGTGTTATGATTTCTTTCTGAAAGCCAGTGCTCTTCCTTACCTCTAGTTACTGTTCTTTACCTCTAGTTACTGCTCTTCTTTACCTCTACTTACTATGCTACTTTTAAATAACACAATATAGAGCAAGACACTACTCAAAAGACACTCAAAGCCAGCAGACATTAGATCCATTTTTTACAGTAATGAAAAATATATACATTACTGAAACTCAATTTAGCCATCTGGAATGTAGGAATAATAACATTTACTTTCCCCACAGTAAAGTGCTTATAAGCTAAATTAGCATTAACTATTATTCATCTCTGTTCTGCATAACAGTGAATCATAGCCTTAACTTCAAGCATTATTTTTTTAAAAATGAGTAATTTCAACAAGCAGAAAATAAAACTTTTGTCTTTGTTTTCAATTTCTCCAACTATCATTATTTACCAGATGCTAATTTAGCCTATTTACAGAAAAATCAAGTTATTTTTTGGCTCCTCTGTGCTAGAATTAATCAGAAGCAGCATGATCCCATGTTTAATTTCAATCACAGCAGCTCTTGCTTTACAAATAAATAAAACTTACAAAATTTTTTACTGCTCCTAAACCAGATGGTTTTTTTTTCCTAAGGAAAATAATATTTACAATACTGGCTTCTACATAAACTTTTATTTAATTATGAGATCCCCACAGAATATGAGTTTTCCTTCAATAAAATCAAAGAGTATAAGTAAACCCATGTTTTCTTGAAAGACATCAACAATAGCTGGGTTAGGTTATCTAGAAGACGTCCAGACTGTCAAGAATTAAAACATGCATAAGGAAATATAAGCTGGGGGAAGAGGAACAGAAAAAAAGGTATGAATAAAAGAAATCTATCAATCCTGACTTTAACAGGGCAGGCAAGAGCTACGAGGCAGTACATGGAATTCCTTTTGCAGACCTGGGACTTAGCTTATTTCAGTTTAAGTTGCAAAAGCTGGTTATCAATATTCTAGCTAGATTCAGTGAGAGGACAGCAGAATTTCGCCCCATCTGTTAGTCCTTGGCTGGGACACCAGTGCTATTTGTTTTCCTAGCGTGGCATCCCAGCCCATACAACAGATTGATGGTGCCAGAGAGAGCCTGTGAAGTGGCGCCTGCGCTGCTGCCAAGGGCACGGAGGAAACGGATGGTCACATCCAGATGATCTTGCATTAAGAGAGGGGGAAGTGACAAATCTGCGCTGCCTCCCTGCCTTCCCCCAGCCCTTGCTCACAGGAGATGCATCTGACCTTCAGCCAGCCAAACACAGAGCAAACTTTGCTTTAGAGGTGTCCAAGGACACCTTCAGCTCGGGGCTCACCCAGCACGGGCTGCCAAGGGGAGGGTTTGAGGGTTTTCTGCTGCTTCACAGCTGGGCCAAACTGCTCTGTCCTAACTGCCTTTTCCCTGAAGACCTTCACTAGTGCCCTCTTCCATGAAAACCTGCAAAGGGAAGGGCAGCTTTGTGCAGACCCAGCTGACCTGTAACCTGCTGGCACAGCCCAGATTGAGTGTTCAGTGATCCTCAAACAGACTGTATTAAAACTGAGACAAAAAACACTGCTCGGAACCTGCAGCAACGATGGGTTTAAGTGACATTTCTTGTTATAGAAGTGCACAATTTTCTAATTCATTACACCAATATGTACTGGATTCCTCCAAAGTACAAACCACTTCAAGATGCTCTAAATTTCACCAAACAAAATAAAGCTATTCCCAGTTACTGCCTCATCCACTTTTGTAAACTTCTCCCCTGCTGCATGAAAGTCTACACCAACTATGATAAATTGTCCCAGCATGTGCATTTCCAACAAACCTCAGACCACTATACATGGAATATTTTCAAATAGGGGCCTCAGGTAAAATTCTGAAAAATACAAAATAAGCAAGCGAAAAAATAGGGGAAATATTTTCATAGTTTCTGTCAGTTTATAGTAATATTATTTATAGTACATTACACAATATTATCTACATATGAAGTAAGAGCATTTAGTAGAACACAACAAAAAGCAGGTGAAAGAAATCAGAAAAATATATGGAGATATCAGTTCAATTTGTAGATATCACATAGACATAAACACAACAAGCAAACTAGAGACATGTAAAATATAATTCTGTCTACTACAAATTTGGCCTTTTCATCATCTGCAGCCCCAAACTCTATTATAAGCTTGCCATTTCAATCCAGACCTTTGACTTCCACAAAAATGCTTTAGGGGAAAGCTGTTTATATTTAGAAAAAGCTTTAAAAGGTAAAACTATCATAGAATAATACTATCTTTATCTTAGCAGACTAGACAGAGTTCAAACTGAAATGGCATTTCATCCTAAGCAATGTCTCTATTTCTAAATGGCACGTGGACCATTTATATGACTGAAAATTGGGCATTAACGATTGCAGATTTCCAGTTCTGGAGTTGACAAAGGGGATATTTTCCCAAAAGTGACCCCCATGGGTTTCAGAGGAATCCCCCAACCCACAGCTGGCACTGACAAAGAGTGTCCTATTAAAGACTGAACACACCTTGCTTAGTGCCCGTTGGCACAAATTGTGTTTAACAGAAGATATCCCAGCAGAGGAGGGTAGGAAAAGCCCCACAGTCCTACAGACACTGCAGTGAGGAAAAAGCAACTAGGACTTGTGTTTTCCATCAGTCAAGAAAAGATATGATTGTTTAAATGTTCAGACAAGGGAAATAAAGACTCAGTGTTCTCTTTCCTACAATTGCATGCCTTTGCCTACCAGTACCCCTGTGCCTCACCAGCTCAGCAGTGACTGTTGAAAACAATTAACTGGCGTTCAAAGCCTTTCTGCTCTCTGATTAGTAACTCTTTCATATGAAGATATTCATGAGCACGGTTATTGAGCAAAGGAAAAAGAATTGCTGCCACCTTCAAGCTCCCTTGGTATCCAAGGCCTGTTTTGCTTGCAAGAAATTGCAAAGGTAAAAACAAAGATTTGGGGTCACACAGTAAAACTGAGTAAAAAAAATTGCAAATTTTTGCAAAAACCAACCCCACAGACACTTGCTGGTGACCTGCTGTATTCAGTAATTTACCCACGTGTGAACCCTGAACTAAGGAAACTGCTTTGTACAACTATAAAGAAATATTGACAATTCCAGAGCCACGACTGCACTAAAGGAAAAGCAAGATGTGCAGTACATGCAGCCATTCCCTCTTTGGTAAACTGCCCTGGGACTGCTGGCAGAGGCAAGTTGCAGCACTCAGCAGAAACTCTTAATGGAGAGAATTAAAGCAAAATCTGCTGCAAGTATGTAAGGGACAGCTTATAATAGCTGGAGAATAGGAATGTGTTAAGAGAACTGCGATTCCAAGGCTTAGGGCCCTGAGCTTTGGGTTGGGAAAAGGAAGGAAAAACTAAGATCTGTGCTCAGAATAAGGTTTCATACTCCAAAGGTAAAGAAGAGGATGGATTTTATGAAGTCAGCCCAAGGCCCTGTGCTGCCCCATCCCTGGGGAACGGTGAGCACACACACTGGGCTCAGGTACCAGGCAAAGCACCCACTGCAAACGGGCAAGCCAAGGGCCCGTCCCCAGAGCTGCCACACGTTGGCACAGAGGGGTTGGTGTTTGTAGCACAATCCACAGCCTGCAGTTCATGCTGTTCCTGTGACGCTGGGCCCTTTGGAAAAGAGTGCCAGAATGAGCCCAGGGACTGCAGGGATTGTTCTGGGAGGTTGCTGAAAACACCACCACTCTGCTAAAAGTAGCTACTCAAAGGTCTCCTGCTTCAGACTTGGGCTGGAATGCAGGTTGGGATGCTGAGAGCTTTGAACCTGGTATCCAGGAATTCCAAATTCATCGAACCAGGGAATTCCATACTAAATATCTGCACCTCAAATCATGGAAACCACAAGCAAACAGTAGATTTTCAAATGCACACATGGTCAAAGCAAAGCAAACTCCCACTGGGAAGGAACCTGTTGTATATCTGGTACTCCAGGAGTGCCAAATCAGTGTTAAGCAAATTGCACTGTGTTTAAAAGCCTTGTTGTAGCTCTTTACAGTTTTCTGCTGGTAAATATGGAAGAAAAGATGAGTGATTTATGAATGCTCACTTTAAAAAGTCAATCAACATATTAAAACAATGCTTCATAGCAGAGGGAAATGGAGCTAAGCAGAGCACATTCACAGTGATTTTATAAAAAGGAAATGCATAGATTTTTGACAGGAAAAAAAATCTAAAGATGAAGAGAACTGTGTGTATTAGATGTTGTTAAACCTTTATCTGGCCTGAAGCAAAAGATAAAACTCATTCTGTCAGAGATCTAAAAGTAAAAAATCTAAAGAGATGAAAATCACAGCTTTTTGACCTCAGTAACTTCTCTTTACAAATATTCCAAGATAAGATTGAGTGAAACCCTCTAACCAACTACATCCTGAAAACCACTACTATTCCAGTCTCTCCATTAATATGAGAGTGGGCAGTGCTGATCAAATGGCAGAAAACCAATCAAGGAGAAAGTTGCCTCCTGCTGCTTTCCTGGACATCTCTAAAGTCACTGCTCCCAGAACAGTAACCCCCAGGCCTAATGGGAGGCACTTGCCCAAGGCTGCTCAGGCAATTGCCCTGACCCGGGTTGTGCAAGCAAATAACGAGCCCCTGAATTGACTAAGGAGTGTCGGAACAACAGCAGAAAAAATGGGCTGAGGGAGCACATCAGCAGCTGGAGGAGCATCCTCAGGTGGTGCTCAAGGAGAATGTATATTTTAATTTGTAGCCCATTTGCTGCAAAAGGACAGAAGTTTAAGACGTGCCATACAGGACAATGTGGCAAAGAAAGGGAAAACAACTTTGCTGTATTTTTGAGAACAAATAGCTGTCTCTACCATCACATCATTGTTTTACTATTACCAGCTAATACAACAGCAGACAGAAAGTGCAGCTGCGGTCCATGGAATATTTGGCATTTCTGGCCCAAGTATAATCCCTCATGTAATGAAAAACCTATTTCTATTTCTGCATCCTTGCTACTCTTCATACTGAAGAGCCTTGCATCTGTCTCCCATTTATTGAAGCTTATTCTTCATCCAGACAGCCAGAGCTGGTTTGTATTAGAAATTAGGTTTTAAATCACTATTTTTCTATTATTTGTTTTAGGATTTTCAGGAAGCCTCCAGAGGTGCAGAAAAATTCTTCTAGTTGGAAAAGACCCTAATACTCTTCAAGAAACAAGCTCCAAATCCCTAAACCCTTGAGTAAGAACTTTGATGTTTTTAAGGTTTAGATTCTGGCTATAAAGACAATAACATTACAAAAGTTAAAATGACAAAAATGTTTAAAAAAAAAAAAAGTAAAACTCCCCCTGTAAGAATGAGACTAATCAGGTCCCTGAGCTTTTGTTAATGAGCGGAGTCTCCTTTTGATTTTCTCATGTGGATGGAGTTTTGCATGCCAGTGATTCCTGGAGACTAAGATGCAGAAGGGGAGATATATGAAGAAAGAAACAACAGGAAAAATAACTTTTTGGCTCAATAAATCTTATGGGCCTAAATTGCATCTCTTTTCTCTTGATGCTCTCTGCTACCCTGTGGCCAGTTTTAATATGATTCTGTATTTTCAGGTCCCAGCTCTGCACCACATTCTTTCAAATGAGCACAGTTTACTCCTCAGAAAAGAGCCTGGATCCTACAGGCACAGTAACTGTGAAGTTCATGGGACCACAGTGCATCTCTGCTAACTGTCAGTGTGCCTGCTGTGAAAGTGTTTTTCAGTTTAAAGTTATTTTGCACTTTCCACAGGCCAGCAAAACTGTCACAAGTGCAGGTCTTGCCCTTTGGCCACCCCAACCCCCTGCAGTGCTCCAGGCTGGGCACAGAGTGGCTGGAGAGCAGCCAGGCAGAGGGACCTGGGGGGACTGAGGGACAGGAAGCTCAACAGGAGCCAACAGTGTGCCCAGGTGGCCAAGAAGGCCAATGGGATCCTGGCCTGGATCCAAACTAGCGTGGCCAGCAGGCCCAGGGCAGTGACCCTTCCCCTGGACTCTGCCTTGGGGAGGCCACACCTTGAGTGTTGTGTTCAGTTCTGGGCCCCTCAGTTCAGAAAGGATATTGAGATGCTGGTGCGGGGCCAGAGAAAAGAAACGAGGCTGGTGAAGGGACTGGAGCACAAGTGCTGTGGGGAGAGGCTGAGGGAGCTGGGGGTGTTTAGCCTGGAGAAGAGGAGGCTCAGAGGTGACCTCAGCACTGTCTGGAACTGCCTGAAGGGAAGTTCTGGCCAGGTGGGGGCTGGTCTCTTCTCCCAGGCACTCAGCAATAGGACAAGGGGGCATGATGGGCTCAAGCTCTGCCAGGGGAAATTGAAGCTGGAGATCAGAAAAAAATTCTTTGCAGAGAGAGTGCTCAGGCATTGGAATGGGCTGCCCAGAGAGGGGGTGGATTCCCCATCCCTGGAGGTTTTTCAGCTGAGCTTGGCCGTGGCACTGAGTGCCATGATCTGGTAAAGGGACTGGAGTTGGACCAAGGGTTGGACTCGATGATCTTGGAGGTCTTTTCCAACCCAATCCATTCTATGATTCTATGATTCTAAGTTAATTTCTCCTCTTTATATTACCCTGGGATGCTTGCTGTGTACTCCTGACACTTTTCCAGCATCCAGGAATTTTCTCAGCATGTCAAGCACTATTTACCTCTCATTTAAAGCTTTTAATAACTGAACACAGAAATCCTGCAGCAACAGTACAGTCTGACAGGAGGAGCAGCACTTTCCTTCTGGAAAAGAAAACATTACCCTCACAACTCCAGTTCCAACAGTCAGGAGCAAATCCTGGGTTTGCTGACAAGTCACCTGCCTTGGATCAAACCACCTCCCTTAGAATTATGCAGGGGTTTCCTGGTTTCCATATTTAGGAGGCAAAGCTGTAGGACAAAGATCCTGACTGAAAATTGGAACTTCGTAATTTTGTTCTTCTGACTGCCATGAATTATTCCAGCTATGTTGCCAGATCTCTTGACAGTAGTGGGATGTTTTTGGACTTGCTGTTGGTCCAATTGCACTGAATTCAGTTTATGTGAAATTGGGATCCTGAGACCAGCAGTGGCTGCCTGGCCTCCTCCTGCAATGGACCTGGATGGAGCCTTCTGAGCATCTCCTGCAGTCCCTCATCCTCTGAGCTCTGCATTAGCTCTCTGCACTCATCTGCATCTCACAGAAAGTGGGAAGTCTCTTGCAGAAGAAACAATCAAATTGAAAGAAGATGCAAATATATAGAAAATGCACCATTCTTGCAGTTCTGATTTGCATTATGCTCAGATTTAAGTGAAACAACTGTTAACACACAGGGACAAGCAGCACATTTGCAACAGAGTGACCTTTCCAAGAATCTTGTCTAATGCAGGTTGATTCCTGCAAGGCAAATAATGTGCCACAGACACAGAGTGCACCTTCTCATCCAGCCACACTGGCATCAGCATGTGAAAACATCATCTATTCTGTGGGTTCTCTCAAAGTATTTAGTAAGAAAAATGTTGCAGGAAATCAGCAGATCAACCAACCAGCAAATTAAAAAAAAAAAGAGCTTACCATTCAATTAACTGCAGCATGGTTATACATTATGTATATTACCTTTTAAAAATTAAACATGACACAGAGGGATAAATCTGGACATCACAGAAAAGAAAACAAACTAAACCCAGAGCATATTTACAGTTTTAGGGAAGGTTCTGTAAGATCAGCATTAGGGAATGAAAATCCTTTCCCATTCAGAAACTGTATTAACACAAATGCTTTCCTTTCCTAGTAATTATTTAGTAGTAGCCAAGATAAAGACATTAATATTGTCTCATAATCACACAGTGGGGCTCAGTAGTGATTCTCTCATTATCAAATCTGCTCAACACACAAGTCAAAACATGATTTTTCTAACCAACCATATTCTTCATTTTGGCATTGTAATTCCAGCTTCTGATGTCAGAAATGATTATGGCAAATTTAGTAAGAGAATTCGCTGAATATAAAGGAAGTATACATGTATCAGTCCAAAGAGGAGCCCGTCCTTTCCACGCCCATTGCTCTAATAAATAAAATAAGCTTTGGCTTGCCTGTACCCATCATGGTCAAATTCTCTTCTGGAAAACATTCATTCACACTCAGGGAAAGGACTACATGTCTCAGAGCTTAGCACTCATCATTATTCAGGTAAAAATGCCTCAGAGCACTGGAAAGAGGAATAACTCTTGCAGTGGTACAAAGGGGGGACTGCCAGGCTGGGAGCAGCTCTGAGTGAAAGGCTCCCTGGGCAAACAGGAGCCAGGAATGTACCCTGGCAGCAGCACCCTGGGCTGCAGGAATGTAAGCACAGCCAGGAGGCTGCGGGAGATGATTATCCCCATCTGCTCAACACTCATCACTCTGCTTCTTGAAACCTTGCAGACAGTTTGGGGCCTTACAAGGACACCAATAAACTGGAGGGAGTCTTGGGGATCACAGAATCATAGAATCAGTTGGGTTGGAAGAGACCTCTGAGATCATCAAGTCCAACCCTTGATCCAACCCCACTGTGACTACCAGATCATGGCACTCAGTGCCACGTCCAGTCTCATCTTAAAAACCACCAGGGATAGTGAGTCCACCCCCTCCCTGGGCAGCCCATTCCAATGCCTGACCACTCACCCTGTAACGAATTGCTTTCTGATATCCAACCTAAACCTCCTCTGGCAGAGCTTAAGCCCATGCTCTCTTGTCCTACTGTTGGTTGCCTGAGAGAAGAGACCAACCCCCACCTGGCGAGAACTTCCCTTCAGGCAGTTCCAGACAGTGCTGAGGTCACCTCTGAGCCTCCTCTTCTCCAGGCTAAACACCCCCAGCTCCCTCAGCCTCTCCCCACAGCACTTGTGCTCCAGTCCCTTCAACAGGATGGCTGGGGAAAGGATGGAGCATCAGGATGGAGCAGCTGCTGGGGAAAGAGGGGCTGGGGGTGTTGGGTTCATCCAGCCTGGGGGAGAAATGGCTAAGGGGGCTCCACAACAGTCTGTTGGTACCTACAGGTCATCAAGTAGATAAAGCCAGGTGCAATCCCTGTCCCTGGAGCTCTTCAGGAGCAGAGTGGACATCAGACCTGACCCAGCTTTGAGCAGGAGACTGGACTAGACATCCAGAGGTCCCTTCCAAGCCCCATTATCCTATAATCTTGTAAACCTAAACGTGGAGTGCAAAGTTTGTCCCAAGGGCCACACAGGTTGCCATGGAAGACATCATTTTTCCCATTTATAACTACAAGGCCATCATGTGAGGAATTAATAACGAGGCACAACATCATGTGAATATGGTGTGTTAGGTGTTCAAACTCACTGAGCTTGGCAAGCCAAGGACTTTATTCCTGGACATACAGGATATAGAAGGTGGGTGGGATCTGAGTGGGGACATGAGAAGGCAGGTCAAAGTGCCATGCAACAAGACTATATAAAATTAAAGCCTGAAGAAGCAAAGGCTGAAATTAACTTGCAAACTCTTTTTTTAAACAGTTTTTAAAGTACAGAAAGGAGATAATTTCATCCCATTATATTATATGGTGAGTAAATTTTTCTGTCAGTTCATAGTGATGTGTCATTTCTCTCGCCAGAGTTCAGCTTCTTTTGCTCCATAATTTCTGTACTCCATTACTCTATTTTCACAAATTAAATTTAATTCCAATATTTTATTTTGTCTTCCTTCAAGTTCCATGAATATACCTTCAATAGTCTCTTTAGTACACTCAATAATTTTTTGTGGTTTTTTTTTCCATGGCATTCAGAATGCTGTTACAAGAGCTACATCAGCCACTTACAAAATCCTGAGACACCTTCCCATCTGCTATTTCTCCAGAGAGCAATGGATATCTTTCTAAAGGCATGTATATCTTTCTGCACTTAGATGAATTAAATCCATAAGCACACTATGTGCAAAACAACACAATGAGTCAAAGAAACACAGCAACAAATAATCAATATAAATGAATCCATAAATGATCAGTGGGCGATCTCAGTCTAAATAACTGCTAAGAAAGCAACATTTACCTAGGAAGAAATGAGACATTTTACTCTGATATTGAACATTGACTTTTCAGAGAGAATGACCAGAGGTTTATTTGATAGCTTTCTTTGACTTGGAATTATATTAGCAAAATTTAATCTTCAATATCCCTTATGCTTACCCTTCCCCTGAAAAATGGCCTCATCTCAGTTTGTTGGGCGAGGTTATAAGGCATGTCTCACTAAAACATCTCAATGCTTTTTCATCATTTTCCCACCTGAGTTCCTGCAAGACTCATTTTGCATCTACTTATCTCTGCTATCTCTCTGCCCTGACAAGATTTCATACCTGTGATTCTGGGATTAGACTACTAAAAAAATCCATAGACTACTAAAAAAATCCATAATATTCAGTATTTGCACTGATGAAAGTGAGAATAGGCTCTGCCACGCAGCCATCATGGAACCCTTTCTGATTTGTGCAGGGAGGATGCAAGGGCATGTGAAGCACAGCATCTACTCCACATCTGAGAGAAAAAAAAAAGAAAGCACCCCTGAGGACACCATTCTTGCAGCTTTGACTAGAAACAGCCAAAACCTCTACTGTATAAATAATGATTGTACTACTAAACTGCTAATTGTAAACACCATCTCTAAAAACAGCTTTTGGGAGCAGTGCAGGCCCGTGTGACAAATATTTTCTCAGAGCCATCCTGGACTGTGTTGTGCAATATGCATTAACACACCACAGGTGCCCTGAAAACACACCCCCAATAACACACAAAGGGATGTGTTCTGTGATCCCCTCTGTCTCCTGCCAAAGTTTCAGGTTGGCCTTGGTGGCTGAGCAGGAAGGGGTTCAGTTTCAAGAGCTGGCACCTCTGTGAGTTCTGCAAACATTAGTCTCACTGTGGTTTCAGGTGCTGAGGTTTACTGTATGAAAATCTGGGACAAAGATCTGAACAGGCTGCCAGACTGCCCCTTTACACTGAAATCCTCCAACTTCCATTATCCCTGAGATCCCTGCTAGGCAAAACAATGGCTACATTGGCTTTTCTTGGAACAAACATGTAGATCAAGCTTTCACTTTTGACTCAGGAAAAGCCCAGAGAAATTACACCCAAGTAATTTCACACTCACGTTCTCCTGTTATTTGTGGTATTAAATATATACTGCACCTGGAGCATCTCATCTCCAGGAAAACTGTTTCCTTGCCCTGATGAATCTCTCACACCTTTGGACTGGGGAGCAGGGACACTTGCTAGGCTAGAAAGCCACATCTGAATTTCCTGGAGGGAGGCATCACAATTCCCAGCACGAGCACAGAGTTTTCCTATGGAATGGGGCCAGATGCTTTTCCCTACAAGGCTCAAACCCTCTTTTCAGAGGCAGCATCACACAAGCTCATCGAGCTACTCTGCTTTTCTCTCTCACTCAGATTGACTGATAGCAGTCAATAAGAATCACTGAATGTGTGACATTTCCAATATGACAGGCATATTCTAAAATTTAATTATTGCCCCTAACTGACACCTATTTTCAATGCAAATTTAAGAACAGAACCTTCTGTCATCAGCTAATCTCGCAAGATGCAGCACTCCCTGGGTTTACATTGATTTCCAGGGAATCTGAGTGCAGTGATTGGCAGCCAGATGCCCTCTGCCTCTCTGAGGCTCCAGCTTTGCATGATTCTCCCTTTTTCAGTCTTGCTTTCCCAAATGCCTGGCATATTTGATTTCACTCAAGTCTGGACAAGACTAAGTCAGTGGGTTTCTGACTCCACAAGTGAAAAACAAGTGAAACATAAGAAATCAAATGAAACTTAAGTTCCTGTTTGTTAAAAATGACTCAAAGAGGGAGAGAGAGGTGAAAAAAGAGTCAATGGGTACAAAAGACAGCCACTTCAACAACCTGTTTTGATGAATCCTCATCTGTGGAATCTCAGTAATAAAGACAATTGGACTTCTATGAGTGGAAGAACTTACAAAGATGAACAAACAAACTTCATCGAAGCACTTACACTAACAAAGAACCAACTCATTTGTGGGAATAAAATAACCCAAGTGGGTATCATCACCTGAAGAATAAAACTTTATGCAAACTGTGGTACGTGCACATATTTGATGCAAAGATGAGACTCCTCCTTCCAAATAAGGAACTCCATAAATTTTCTTGTCTGTCACAGAAACAAATTAATACTGCTGGGGCTACAAGAGGAATAACTACATAAATTAACCATTTATTTCCCTGTATGTCTCATGTTCTGTGCATAGCTATTTTTCAGGTTCTAATTTCAAATATATATCTGAGGAATTAAAAAGAAAAAGAAAGAAAAAAGACATTTTCATTTGCTTAATTAACTGCCAGACCCTTTGGCAATTCAGTCCTTTCTATGGCACTGAAGTGAATATATTATTTCAAGTTTATGCAGAAACCTGAAATTTATCTTAAACCTCATGTGTTTTTAAGGTCAAATAACACTGAGGAATAAATGACTAATAACATTTCCATGTGAAGCTTCGGCACTAAAGGGGTAGTGCAAGTCTGCTGCTCTCATCATCTGTCATTTTCCTTTTATTTTTCCTGTATCTTCTTCAAAGCAGTAGTGGATAAAGTAACATCAGTACTCTCAAAGTTACAGTATGAGTATCCAGGTATTATTTTCAAGTGAAACACCTTTAAACCCATTGCAGCTCTTAATTTCTACAGAAAATAAGAGTTTGGGGTTTTTTTTCCTCACACAGGAAAGTCTAAATACTTTAAATTACCATATTTTTAATGTGCTGACATGTTGATGGTCAGATGTTCTTTGATGCTCAGAGATAGATTGGCAGAAATCAGAGCAGTGTAGGGGTTTACAAAAATGTTGTATTTATGTTTGGCAGCAATTACTTTGTGAAAAACACAAGGTGACTCTTTTTCTGCTCCTTCTTTCTTCTTTCTTTTTTATTTTTTCCCCTCTAAGTTTGGCATGAATCAAAAGAGCTAAAAACTAATTTAACATGACAAATGCTTTCATCACTCCCTTAACCTCTCAAGTGAACACTCTGACAAAGACAATATGTGTGGTGTATGCTTTCCTTTTGACACTTTATAAATTACTTTCTTGTAACTGGGTTTTACCACCAGCCCAATATCTTCAGGATGTCCTAATTTGAATGGCTGGTTCTACATTCTTCATATGTCACTCCTGGATAATGGGAATAACTCCTGGGCTTTGTGAAATGGCACAAAGCTCAGAGAGGACTGTGGGACAATTCTATTTCCATCCTGAATGCTGGAATTTACCGAAAGGGTTGTGCAATACCAGCAAAATACTCTGCATTTCATTCCCATCTGGCTGCTGAAGGAACAGGGAGAAGTGACAAACCTGCCTTTAAATACACTTTGTGTATCCCATGTAAAGGAAAGGTTAACTGAAGTGATTTTTTTCCTTTTCTCTGCTATGTAAAGCAGTGTAAGACTCAGCCATGGAAACATCTTAAAATGCTCTTTTTCATACACACTATCTGGCTTTTTTTTTTTCCTTTGTCCATTCCTTTAACCCCCTAAGCCCCCCAAATAATTTGATTTATTTACAACCTGGTGAATCTGATCCATGTCAAAATTTCTGCAGAAATCCTGCCAGGGTAAAGAAATTCAGGTACAGAACAGGATGTCTAAGATGGCAAAACAGATACAGAACCAAGTACATTCTGCACAAATAGATGTCCTATCACAGTGGAGCAGTGCAACATGCAGGAATTTTTCTGAGACATCAGTCAGGATGGTTTTCAAAGGAAGATTTAGGAAAACTCATAACTGTGGTACTGAGTGGCCCATAAAAGAAGAATCTGTCTAAATAGCCAAATTCCAATGGTATATTGTGATTGAAACAATCAATCCTTATGTATCTTAAAAAATAAAGTCAAACCCCAAAGTTACCTCCTAACAAGGCATTTGGCCATTATTTTGACAAACTATTAACTTCTTAAAACCTCAGTAATATCTTTATTTGACATCAATTATGTGGTGTGGCAAAAGGTTCCAAAGGTTATTTATGCACTATGAATTTATTTTAAAAGCTTTAAACATACTTCCTTTCCATTTCCTTCACTGGACTTTTACTTATGTGTTAGTGGAAAGGCAATAAGAATGCCTAATAATTTTTTTTTACTATTTATCATTTTCTATCTGTTATGAGATTTTATGTTTTTTCCTTCTCTCTGTAAATCACCCTCAATACAGATCTTTTCACGTCCCCCACAATTTCAGGCAGTTCTCTAAAAGCCCCGTGTTTAAATTTGAAGAAGGCAAGTTTTCAATGATCTATCCATATCAATTATCCAATTTCTTTTAGGATGGGGCAATCCATTTATAAATCCTGAAGACTCTGAGAACTTCAAAGTACTTTTCCAATATAATTTACATATTTGCCATCACTTCCTTTTCCCTTTTTTCTTGCCCCAGTCTTTCCTAGCACTGCTACACCGACAAACCTGAGGAGCAGAACCATTTGCTGCCAACTTGGATGACCTTTTCCTTTTAGCCAATGTAGCCCCAGTGATACAAACTCTGCTATGGTGAAGAGCAAGACATTTCCTTTGGGAAAATGCACAGAAGAAAAACATTGCCAGCACCTTTAATGCCTCTCCTTTTTTAAAATAAGGAGATGATTTAGCACCTTAAGTCATCCTACTGGAGGACAGCAAGGACTAGTTCATAGCTGATGGTCTGATACCTGCTCTTTGTGGAATGAATTGTGTGAGTTTTTGCTGAGAGTGAGGGAATTAATTTAATAAATGGCCTAACTAAAGCACATCCCTTTTACCTGAGGCTATGCAACTGCTTCTTTTTTTCTTTTCTCTTTTCCATCACTTCAAATTATGGTCACGGTGGATCCATCAAATTTATTCAGAGGATTAATTTCAGCTCTTTTCTGGGTTTGACATCCACTTATTCTTGCCTGTGTATGGCATGAAGCTTGTCAGGTAACTTCTCATTATTCAGTCCTTGAGCCAACACATTCTTCCAAACCCTGCTTTGTTGTGTTCATAACCAACTCTATTGTGCTCACATTTTTCAACAGAAGACCTCAAAAACTTCTGTCAAAACGGATCACTTGTGTCCTTACTTGAAATGATACATCATTCATCAATTATTAAGAGTCAATACATTGCTGTACATTCTCTCCTGTTTTATATATGAAAGTGTATAAAGCAATAACCAAGTTGCACAGCTTTGATTTGGATAACAGTAACCTAAATACCAAGGAGAAATACATTTCATAATCCACCACTTCAAAGTTAAGCACATGATTAAAATGTTCAACTTGCAGTGTATCATTTCCCATGTGCATAATCACTCAAACAGGGAGCTGCTGTATGATAACTGTCAAGTTCAATGAATCATGTGCTTCCCAACCTTTTCATTTATACACCAAACTAAGCTTGTTATTCTTCTGAGGCTTTACAGGAGAAATAGAGAGAGATGGTCAGGCCTCTAAAACTGGCTCTGTAGTTGTCAGTCAGCTCTTACTACTGTGTGAATTAATTGCAAATGGAAGCCTATTAATATGAAAATGGGATTTTCTTAGAAAAGAATTTCTATCCTGAAGAGTCAGATTATATGGGATCAACAAGAAAAAGAACAGAGAGAAAATTCAGTAGATCTCTATAGATTTTTATAGCATTATATATGAGAATTGTTTAACAGATGAAATAAAACACCTGCAGAATTGGTCTGGAAAGTATTAACAAGAAATATCACCAAGCCCCCATAATTTTGCCATTTATTAAGAGAAGAGAGAGAGTTTCTGCAGCAATCACTGCCATCAGTGTAGTGCTGAAGGCACTGAGAAAGGTACAAAACACACAGGTAGACACTTCAAAAACCTCTACAACAACATGAGTGGGATACGAGGGAGGGAAAACAGAAATAATTAAGAAAGACAAAATATCAGAAACATGTTAAAAAAAATTAAAATCTCAAAAAGCCAGAGAAATAATTAGGAAATGGTGTGGTCACTACTAATATATTAATAATGGGAAATAAGCATAACATTTAGAGTTTCTATCCTTTTCCTTACAAAACTAAGGATGTGTAGAATATGGGAAATACCAGCACACAGAATGGAAGTAGCTAATGATTCAGATCTAAACCCCCAGGATTTAGCCACACAGACCAATATAGAGATCTCCTAATCAAAATGATTTGCTGTTTTTTATCTAAAGGCAGAATGTGATGGGAATGTTCAAATTCAAACACCACTGAGTTATTTTGCTTATGTGGATTCACCAACTACCACAATTTTTTCCATATATTTTTTAAATATATAGCAGTACATCAAAAAGTCATTAATTCCCTCTGTTTGGACCATCTATGAGGTGCATATCCAACACTTAAAGGTAACAGTGTCCATCAATGCTGAACCAATTTCTGGCTTCCACTGCTCTTACCACACTGAACATGACTTGAACAATTTATTTTCCCTCAGTAATCACCATAAGGAATAATAATATTCCTTGTTCATTAGGAACACAAATTGTGAAGCACACTGAGCATCCTTTTGCCTGCTGAACTCCCGTTTGCTGACACAATTTGACAGAGACAACCCAGCCTTACCTATGAAATAGGCCAGCAGGATGGCAAGCAGCACTGCAGCAGCAATGGCAGACAGAGCAGCACATTTCCAGCTGCAGTACTTGGAGGGTTTTTTCAGCTTGAAGGCGTTCCTGGAGAAGGTGTTTCTGGGTAAGAGCCTGGGAGGAGGAGTGTAAACCGTCCCTGAGGTGAGCGGGTACCCGGGCGAGGAGCTGCTGAACAGCGGGGTGGTGCCAGAGGAGGTCTTGAACAAGAAATGCCTGGAAAACACAAAATGGAACAGCTGAAATGGCAAATCACAGACTCTCTAGGTAATCCCAGACTATTCTGAGCTGGAAGGGACCCACCAGGATCATCGAGTCCAACCCTTAAGTCAATGGCCCACACGGGGGATTGAACCCATGGCCTTGGCATCATTACAGCCAAGTTTTAACAAAGGACATCCTATTCCAGGTGCCACAACCTGCTAAATTTAACTAAAAAGGATTTTGTACGAAGAAATAGAGTGATGAAAGTTCTCATAGACTTTTTGCTACCAGAGCTTGACAACTGGCACTAAAACACAGTGTCAGGGTATCTTACTTAATCCTTTCTGTAATTAGATGCAACTTAACCACATAAAAGTCAAAACATGCATGACCAATGAAGAAACTGTGAGTTCCCTGAGGAATCCCCCACCCAACAGATATTCTGAGAAAACAATATTACAGTCTTGGCACAAACCACCTGCAAAAACCACTAAGAACATACAGAGCAAACCCCATAGCCCTGTAAGAAAAGATCTTGTGAGAATTAGAATTAACCATGATTGCTTTTATAAGGCTACACAGATTTCATTTGAACAACTAAGAAAATGCCCAAAAGCACAAAACTCAGCAGAAAAAAGAAAAAAAAAAAGACGACTCCAACTGCATATAGATTTGTTAAGAAAAAATAAAGGACAAAATATATTCCCTAACAAAATCGCAGAAAATCCCATCAACACATTCCAGACAGAGGAAATAGATAAAGAAAACTGTAAGACTGGTTTCTTTAGATTAACCTCTCACAGCCAGGAAGAAGTGACTACAAGTGTGTTCCCAGTAAGCAATAAAAGAGAAGCACAGAATAAAGGCAGTGGTCTTCAAGAAGGCCACTTAGTTTAAGACCAAAGAGCTCTGAAGGTTGATGCCCTTCCCTCTCCCCTCACAGCTCTGAAGAACAAGTGCTTCTTGGAATCAGCCAGAACAAAGACACTCCGTAAAGTCCAAAATCAAAATCGCAGCCTGAAATAACCCAAGTCTTACTTACTGCAAATGGGAAATATGTTTAACATTTTGCTTCAGATACAACCCAGCATGTCGCTCTCAAACCACCTGTTAGAGCTTGAAAATCCATGTCAGTCACTGTTTATTACGGCAACAATTTGGAAGTTTGAAGCTGTCCTAGTTCAGCTGGAGGGACCAGCTAACCCTGTGTGGTGGTGATCAAACCTGTGTATTCCACCCCCTCTATTCATTCCCCAAGGACAATGGGCCATTAGCAGCAGCTGCCCAGGGAGCCATTATCACTTCACACCCAGCCTGAGGGGGGCGGAGCTGCTAATGGGCCATCAACAGCTCAACAACCCCTGGCTCCCAGAGTTAATCACCCATTGTGTGAGTCCCCGCCCAGGGGGAGGGACTGAGTGCTCCCTGAGGGTACATAAGTGGTGGGTAAGAAGACCTCAGGACCTTCTCGTCGGATCCAGAGCAGCAGCAGGACCTCAACAGCAGGAGATCACCGCTCTCGCCCAGACCACAGCCCTCGCCTGCACCAACAGGTTTTTCTTTTCCTTTTGCTCTGGACTTGGGGGAGCCACAGGGGTCTCAGCACAAGGGCAAACAAACCCCCTTGGGTTTGTGCCCCAGGACACTGGGTTATACTGCTGGGGTATTGTGAGTTGAAAGCAATTTACCTTGTGTATCAGTGTTGTTATTGTAATATTATTATTAAATTTTAGGTCTGACTTATAATCTCTCTCGTGGTGAGTTCATTTCCCCTGCTGGTTCACCTTCAAACCAGCACAGAAGCCGAAATGTGTTTCCCAAGAATATTTTCCAGCCCACCATCGTGCATGTGACTACTGGCAAGCATAGATTAGTGTACACTGTTGCTGTCGAAGTCTGTATAAAAGACTCCAAGCCAAGTTTTGTAGGAGATAAGATAATGGGCAGGCACTTTAATGAGCAACCCCGCTCATCCAGGAATACATCGACGCGCGCGCCAGCAAGCTCTAAGTTCTATAGCTTTTATAATATAA
This sequence comes from Pithys albifrons albifrons, assembly GCF_047495875.1. Lineage (NCBI taxonomy): Eukaryota > Metazoa > Chordata > Aves > Passeriformes > Thamnophilidae > Pithys > Pithys albifrons. Next base: position 5,862,913 of record NC_092472.1, read on the forward strand.
CCTATCCAATCACTACTGTCCACATGTCCAGTTCCACCTCTGTCCCCTCCCAGTTCCCACCCCTGTTGAATTGGGGCTGGGGTCGTTGGGACCCTCTGTCTTCATCCACCTCCTCTTCTTCAGCACACAAAGGTCTCTTGGACGCTCTCCAGGGCTTCGGGTCACGCTGCTCCATGTTTATGTTCTCTTCTGATATGCTTTAATCAGGTACCTTGAGGAAGAGACTAAACAGCTGGCAGATCTCAGCTGCCTGTTCTGGAGCAGGGGTAGAGATAGAAGGACTTTGTGCTACAAGCTGCTAAATATTAATTCACTAAAATCTACAGCATTACATCTACTGTGTCTCTAAAATCTACAAAATATGAAAATTGAAAAGTTAAAAAAACCCTTTCGGCATCAACACTTATTCTACAGAAGAGCAGGAATTATTTTAAAGGATATTAAAGATTTTTTTTTTTTTAAGGAAACCCAGAGTATAATAAATTGCACAGAACTTGCATACAGGTAGAAGACAGGAAAAGGAAGGCTGGCTGGGTTTCACAATTTTATGATTAAACATTCCCATATGAAGACAGCCTCTGAAAATATGGGTACTTTTTACTGAATTAATTTATAAGCTCCATTAATGAACATGAAAATCATTTAGTTTGACACTGCCTTTGGTAATACTGATTTTTAAACTCTAACTGGCTTTGTACATCCCTTACAACAGTGACCAAAATCTTGTTTGTTTCAGAAAATATTTCAGTCACCAAAGACAGTGGCAATATCCTCTGTTAGAACTTTTTCCTTGTGTTTTGAAGACTTCAGACACAGAAGTGTGCAATCAAACTCAGGCACAGGAATTCTAATAATTTAAAGAAAACAAAGAAGACAGTATTTCTGTTTCCTTTTTTTTTTTAACAAATAGAGCTGCACTTCTTTTTTCTTTTTTTTTCCTTATCCCCGAGGTTCATTAGATGTTAGAATTGCTTCTTTTCTGCACATTATACATGATCTATGAGAAAACACAGTAAAAGCAAATGCCAAAAGGGCTCCCCCCTCAAAATTACCCAGCCTTTTAAATTAAAAAACACACCTTCCAGTTACACAAGAGCAAGTAATATTGAAACTCTGATTTCTTGAACACTTCATTTTAAATGTTTCTGTTCTTTGCAACAGTTCAATTACAATAACTGTTGGGAAAATGATGTTATCATGCTGGTTATATTACACTGGATCTATCGACTCTTCTGCTCCTTCTGCCTGGATAAAACATGATTAGCACCTGATAGAGAAGCAGGTTTAGTCCTCTCTGCTTTGCTCTCTGGTGCTGGGAGCAAAAGGCCATTTCCATGACAGGACCTGGGGCTTGAAGTGATGTGGAGGATGAGGAAGGAGGGAAGGGCAGAAGAAAGAGAGACCTGGTGAGATAAAGGCAATCAGGAAGGCACATCTCTCATCCAGCTTAACTCTGCACCTGCCTCAGTCCAAGAGTCCCTTCTTGTCTGGAATCCTCATGGCACGAGTGACCCTCTCAGGGTGGGACCCAAGGGGCTACAAGAAACAGTTCTTCCCATTTTCCTGCCCAAAAGCAGGTCTTATGGAGTCAAACAGCAGTCCTTGGAACTGTCTTTATCTGCAATGTCAAGTTTTTTAAACCCAGGCATTTGATGTCCTCTATAGCTGAGAAGGCAGCTCCAGTACCATGGGAAATTTTAATATAAAGCATTGTTAAAGTAAACTCAGATATATAATGAAACTCTGCTCCCATTAAAATTGAATTAATGAATATCTAGATATGCTTTAATAGAACATGTCAATCATGAACTGTTTCATGTCAGAAGACAAAAAAAAGAAGTAGAACAAAAAATAGTTCCACCGTGATCCACTTTGAGATACATGAGGTATATAAAGAAAACCGAAACACTTATCCATACAAACATGATCTTTATGATATTATTGAAACTAATCATAGCTTGGTAGAAGCAAAAAAGGCTGACTGAAAAGGATGCGTGGAAAAGTGTCATTCTCAAAGCAAAGAAGAATAAATGTCATTGGATAAACCTTGAATATTTTCATACCCTTAAGTCCTACTCATGTATTTTGAAAGCTGAAAGCTCCCTGTCTCCATAGGAGGATTCCTGAAAAAGTGGCAACCATCAGAAGACAGAACAGCTTCTCAAAGTACACAAGTTCTGCCCTCAAAAGCTTAAAAAAGAGATTCAACTACAGATGTGTTAAATACCCACCAAGCCCCTCTGGTGCATTCTGAAGCTGGAGGTCAGATTAGCAGACACACCTTCATTCCAGCAAAGCACACCAGGGAGACTGAGAACATAATGGACAAAACACTTGGACCCCTGGAGTTCCGAATCTAGATGCAGCTACTAATGGAAATAAATTGACTTGTCTCAACTCTATCCCTAAAGCCAATGATCTATAGCCATATTTTTATGTGAGATTTGACATGCTCTGGTACAACCAATTGTCTGTGGGCTGAAGCTGCACAGGGAGAACATGAGCATTTATCAACATTAATTACAGGCTCACAGCAGTAAGGCTGGGAGCATCCTACAACATCTGCTTATGAAAAGAAATGATCTGATTTGTACCAGTTCACTTAATTTCAAATACATTCCACAGAAGAATTAAAAAACTGTATTCTCTGTCTTACCTGTTCGCCCATCAAACACAATTAAGAAAAACACATTTTTCTGCCTCACAATTAGCATTAGTAATTTGAATTAAACTGGGTCTAATTTTCTATTTGGAAAACATGGCAGTAAATTTGTTAAGTCCCAGCCCAGTCTCCCTAATTTCTGTGGATCACTAAGACAATCCCATACTGAAAAAAATACAAAATATGATTGTCAGCACTGAATGATTTGGCAATTTAGGTGTCCTTGGGAGCTGTGGAAGGAGCCTGGGTGCTGCTGACGGAACATCAGTGAACCTGCAGCTTGTTCTGTGCTCTCTGGGCTGCAGGATGAGCCCTTTGTTTGCAGCAGTGTGAGGGCACCTCCTCAGACACCAGGACAAAGGTGACATCTCGGAGAGTTGAGCTGCCAAGGGGACATTTGTCCACTGTTCTGCACAGTAATGGTAAATGGAAAAAGCTCTATTTTGCTTTTTCATTAATTCAGAGCTCTCTCTAGCATTTATTTTCCCACAGGTCAAAAGGACCTGTGGTGTTCAGGGAATAGTGGGCTGACAGAGACTGTATTAACTTCCATATTCTTTGAGAGAACAATCGGTTTTGCCCCCTCTTTTCTGGCCAGATTGTCATGACAGCACACTGCAAGGATGAGTGGAGGAAAAAAATGGGTTTGCAATGAAAAACTGTAATAGAAAGGAAGAACAAGACACTTTCTAACATAAATTGCTTCTTTTCCTCCTTGTACTATCCTAAAATTATTCTGCATTAAAAAAAAAGGATACATAGAGAACTGTAATGTTAAATTGTCTCTTTTTCATAGTTTTTATAGGGTTTTAATGGTAATTAATACATTGAAAAGCTACATGCCAAGAGAATAGTAACAGTTCAGTTTAATTGTTCTAGAACTTAAAAATATGTGGTAAAATCATATCTGTCTATAATTTTACAGGACATCTATTCTTAGCAGAAAAGAAACAATGGAATATAGAACATAACATGCTGGCTTTCATTGAGAGGAAAAAAACCCTTTCTTCAGGCTTCAAAGTCCTCCAAAAGGGTAGCCATGAGTCATTTTATGTCAGTGGAAGCCTCAAAGTGGCTGCCAAATTCAGACAGTCAAATTTTATGGCAGTTTTCAAACTTCCATACAAAAAGAAACTCGGATTGAAGAAAACTTCATAAGTGGTTATGCAAAAATGAACTCTGAGTGATAGACTGGTGCAAGTTTTGCTTACCTGTGCCTCAGTCTTTCTCCAAATGAGATTTAATTGCATGTTCTTGCAGAAAATAAGGGACTATCAGCCAGGTTTCTACAGCTGAGGGTTCTTTGATGTGGTAAAACTGCACAGAAGTTTCTACCCTTCTTACTGCCCAGAACACACAGACTTGGGTATCCCCCTAAAGCTCTAAAATTAGCAATAAAGGTTAAAACATGTTATTTTTATATGCCTAAATCATACAGTTATAAGGAATTGTCTCAATCACATCAAATCTACAGACTAAACTCAGTAAAACAGATTGGTCAGTGGAAAGCTACTTAAAATACACATTTACATAAACCACCTGGCCATTTTACACACATTGTGCACCCAAAGGGCTGTGCAAACAGAGCACAGTCCTCATGACAACACAGTTTCAGAGACTTCCACCCAGCTCCCAGCACAGCTCCAGTGGAAGTTCCTCAGCTCTTGGAAGGCTTATGATTCCCTAAAGGCTGGGTCCTTCCCCTCCCCAGGCAAAGCACTCCAGAAACTTTGCAGAGTGTAAAGCAGAGTGTCACAGGGTGCTGTGAGTACCAGGCTGGCTTGTCACTGCCACCCTCTAACAGAGACAGACAGTTGGACACACGAAGCACAGTGATTGAACAGTGTCTGACAGCAAGGCAGGGTGTGGGGCAAAAAAACAGGTGCCAACCTTTGGGCACCCTGATCTGTCACATTAATGAACAGAACCAAACAGGCAACGTTCACAAAGCCACACCTTACTGTACTACACTGGCAACACCAGCTCTTTCTGAGTACCTCTTTACAGGACAACCTGCTTATCTGGAAGCTGGAGATACTGTTGGATACACTTTTGTAACTTTCTAACCCCACTGCCATCTGACCCCCTGGAGTGTTCCCCAGGGGCTGTTCACCACTGCGTTCCAAGCCTGGCTCTGGTATGTCCCCATGGCACAGCCCTGTTGTGACACAGAGCTGTGGGAGAGGAGACAGAATGGTGGGAGGGTGGCAGAATGGAGAGGGGAAGGACTGCTGAGATGGGGTGTTAGCACCTCAAGGGGTGTTAGCACCTCAAGAATTGAGAGGTAGAACACCAACATGGAAAGGCATGAGAAGTCTAGAAGGGGAAAACCAGCCAGGCTAGAGGGATGCACTGGGGCCAATAGTTGGTGGCACACAGAGGCTCAGCAACCCTGGGGAGCCACAGTGGCCACCCCTCACCTTCCTGACCTGTGTGGTCAAAGGAGATTCTGGGTGCCCTGCAAGAGGTGGTGAGCACACTCAGCCTGTCTGCTTGAATTCTAGTCAGCTTTTGTGAGAGTTAGCCAGTAAAGAACTGCTTTGCACTTTAATTTCATGCATCTCTTTCTTGCACTGTTTTTTGTACCCCAGGAATGCAGCAGTGAAAATGCACAAAAACACACAAAACCAAAAATCAGTGTCTCTGCACATGCACTTATATGAAAGTGGAGCAGAATTAGTAATACAGATATAGGAACATTTAGGTATCTCTGCATCAGCTCAACTAGAGGAACTTTCCCTCTTCAAACAGAAAACCTTGTGCCCTTTTTTGCTGTAAAGTTCTGAGTAGTGTGTTGCATGGTGCCAAGTGATGAAATCCAGCAATGCCTACATTTGTTATTTCAGTAGTGAGGATAATGACACCAATGTTTTGCATTTCAATGGGTCCACTCAGTTTTAACTTTCTACATAAATTAATGAACATAATTTCAAAACGCTTCTATTATAAAAAGCATACATGTAAGCTCTCCACTATCTCTTAATTCAACTACTCACTTAACATGAAAAAAGCACTAACAGGGCTATTTCAAGCCTATAAATAATAGACTAGGAAGCAAAACTCAGAAGTCTAAGAGAATTTTATCAGTCTATATGTAAATTTAAAGAGAAACCAAAATTCATTTTTTTTTAATTAAAAAGTGCCATCCCAAAGTACCTGCCTCGTCCTGTGCAGTCACTCACACTGCTTGTTCACTCTGCACAACCCAGAACTTAAAAATGCAAACCAGCAAGATCGTGAAAACATGCAATTATCTGCAATCAGTAAAAACTTCTTTGAGCTTATGTGGATGTGAGTGGGAGTGTATCTAGATCGATTTTCTGAATCATCATTATGTATCCTGCTTTTGTAGTGTTTTCCTTCCCCCTTTTTTCTCCTCTGTCGGTGTCTGCATTTGTTATGAAAACGATACTCCAGTCGCCTGTAAAACAACCTTTCTACAGTGCTTTGGAATTCCTCCAAATACATGGCCCAAATGTGTTTCAAGTCCTTGGGGATGCTTTTGACTGTGCTTTCCTTGACTCTTTAAAATGCTTTTGATTTTTAGACAGGTCCAGAATCTATCTACACAGATCCCAATTATTTGCAAAGTCCCCATAACCTTCTTGAAACCTTCACATGCAGGAAGAGGAGAATGAAGGAGTCAGTGCTTGCCCCAGCCCTCGGTCTCAGGGGACCAGCCTGCTCTGGCTTATGTGCCTGTAGCTGCACAGTTTAAGTAAGAGGAAGCCACATAAGACAAAGTAAATTAGAGTGGGGAGTTACTTCACTGTTCCAAGTAGCTGTTTGTTATGCCCAATATATCCTAGAAATTCACATTAAAAAAAAAAGGAAAGAAATATTGTTTCACTGTTCTGTTCCAGAACATTTTGCCTCATGTACAAAGATATCAAAATATTGAGTCACTATTGAAAATAGGCAGACAATTGCAGAGAGCAGCTCTAGCTTGGAACTTTGACACATGCAGAAACTTCCAGTTTATGTATTCAGTTCAGAAGTTCTGCAGCTGATCTTGACACCTGAACATGGAACAGCAAGTGAGCATTAACAATGCTGCAGATATTTAATTTCTGCCTTAAGAAAAATTAATAACAAGCCCCCTCTCATTGGAGCATTAAATCCCTTTCCTCATGTCCTGGCTGTTTTTGGCACAACTGTCAGAGCCTGTGCACAGACACAATCATAGAATCAGTTGAGTTGGAAGAGAACTTTGAGATCATCAAGTTCAACCCTTGGTCCAACTCCAGTCCCTTTACCAGATCATGGCACTCAGTGCCACGTCCAGTCTCATCTTAAAAACCTCCAGGGTTGGAGAATCCACCACCTCCCTGGGCAGGCCATTCCAGTGCCTCAGCACTCTCTCTGCAAAGAATTTCTTCCTGATATCCAGCCTAAACCTCCCCTGGCAGAGCTTGAGCCCATCGTGCCCCCTTGTCCTACTGCTGAGTGCCTGGGAGAAGAGACCAACCCCCACCTGGCTACAACATTCTGTCAGGCAGTTCCAGACAGTGCTGAGGTCACCTCTGAGCCTCCTCTTCTCCAGGCTGAACACCCCCAGCTCCCTCAGCCTCTCCCCACAGCACTTGTGCTCCAGTCCCTTCTCCAGCCTCGTTGCTCTTCTCTGGCCCCGCTCCAGCCCCTCAATCTCTTTCCTCAACTGAGGGGCCCAGAACTGAACACAACACTCAAGGTGTGGCCTCCCCAAGGCAGAGTCCAGGGGAAGGGTCACTGCCCTGGGCCTGCTGGCCATGCTGGTTTTGATCCAGGCCAGGGTCCCATTGGCCTTCTTGGCCACCTGGGCACACTGTTGGCTCCTGTTGAGCTTCCTGTCCCTCAGTCCCCCCAGGTCCCTCTGCCTGGCTGCTCTCCAGCCACTCTGTGCCCAGCCTGGAGTGCTGCAGGGGGTTGGGGTGGCCAAAGGGCAGGACCTGCACTTGGCCTTGTTCAACTTCATCCCACTGGAATCAGCCCTTCATTCCTTCACTGGAAGGCTGCAGCTTCAAAACACTGGGTGCAGATGTTTCCCTGTTATGATGCCCCACAATTACCAGTGTGAGCACTGCACTGGTGCACACTGGGATACACCTCATGTTGCTGCTCCATCCATTACTCCCCCATTGCTGCCCTCAGGCTCACCCAGGGTGACTGCGTTGGAACTGAACTGGCAAAGAAACAAATATAGCTTGAACCCCAGAGAAAAGCAAATGTTTTGAAGAGCAACATGGGGGCTCTTTTAAGGGTCATGGGAGTTCTTTTCAGATTAATTTTCAGATTATTGCATCCTTAAACTGTCCTTTTCTTAAATTACCCCAGATTCGGACCTCTGCTTTTATACTACAGCCCACAGGATCTAAAGAAACCAATAATCACCAGAAGAGTAACCATCAACCTTTCCCCTGAAACACAGGAGAAACGTTAGGAGGTAACAGTCTTCCTTGAAGCCTAACAACACATCCTGGTGAGCAAGCTCAAAGAAATTATAGACATAGATGCAAAATTATCTTTACAAGGTTTGGAGTGAAAATATTTCAAATTATGAGACTAAAATATCAGACTGATTTCTATTTAATTTAATTCTTTTTCTTCCCCTCCTGGATTAAGTATTATTAATTATAATGGTACTAATTTGATATCAATATAAAGTACCAAAGCAGGTATTAGTACATCAGGCAATCTCAAACATCCATCCACGACAGCTCCCCTGTGCTCCTCCCTCACTGGTTGTTCCATTTCGACCAGTGCCTGTGTGAGGTTCCTGCTCCAGGACTCCTGCAGTGCCAAGAGCCACGTGAACCTCCCTTGCAAAGCAATTCTTTTCTTCCTGTGCCCTCAAAGCATTTCCAGCTTTAAAGCAGGTGCTGCCTCTCTGGCTGTCTGGCCATAACCAGACTCACACCGGGATGTTCAAAGGGAGTATTTCCATCCCACATCCCCTTGGAAAGTCATGATTAAAGCAGCAATAAAGGAACACCTCTTAACTGGGAGAGGCAGAAACCAGCACTTTGTTAGGAGGAGGAGGAGATGGTTCAAAACAGGCTGCAAGGAGGACAATAAAAGTTAAAGAGCATTAAACAGCAGCTCTGAGCCCAAAGGTAAAGCAGCTAAATACTGCAGAAATGAACCATAAAAACAGCCCCATAAAAATGCTACAGCCAGGCATTAGTGCAGCCTTACTTAGGGATATTTCAACCCTGCCATTACAGGCCCTTATTTCAAAGAAAACAGAACATTTCTGTAGCCAGCCAGGGCTCCTGTTGCAGCCATAAAGCAGCAGCAGACTGGGGAACGTGCAGTCCATATTTGCCTGCCTTGAACCAGAAACAAGCACATTGAAGTCAAGCCTCATCACTGCAAGTGTTCCAGGCCAGGCTGGGCTGGGATTGGGGCAACTTGGTCTCGTGGAAGGTGACCCTGTCCATGGTGATCCTTAAAGCTCCTTCCAATCCAAACCATTCTATGATTCTAAAGTACAATTAAGAACTCTGCATAGGCATTTTGCAAATTTGTAACACCACCAACAGCAATGAACTGCTGCAATACAGCTAAAGGTAATTATGTAAAAAACAGCACCACAAAGGGTACATGGAGATAGGGGTACAGTTGCCTGAAGAGGCAACATGAGCCCATGTGCAAGCAGCAAAATATTCCTTCACATTGCAAAGAAAATTAAAAAAAACAAGTCCTTAACAACCCCCAATCAATACTGAAACAAGATGGAGATTTGGAAAATGTGATGTCTCCAAACAGTCTGAATTTAGACCAAACTGCCTAAGGCAGCAAAGGAACAAAGGGAAGGTTAAAACATTCTTACCAGAACGAAAAAATAACAACATGCAGACACATGTTGTATTATTCAATGGTTTCAGCACTCGGTACTGTTAGATAAAGAGACATCTGGAGTCGAAATTGTGATCTGAGTTTTGTAGTGCTGACACAAAGCATTCCCTTCAGACAGCTCAGGTACCACTTTCTGTTTCATAATCAGTAACGTGACTACTTGCACATCATTTACAGCTGAGAGCAGAATCTATTGAAGGTAACTGAAAGGTGAAAACTAAAAGTTATGAAATTCTCCTGATAAAGCAGGTGCTGTCAGGGCTGGCTTTCCCTCCTGAGCACTCCACTACTGAGATTATTAAACAGACAACAAGATAAAAATTAAAAAGCAGTGTGCTGTGCAGAGGCAGAGTGAGAAGGGTCAGCGTTTAGCAGAAAGCTAAAGATATAAAGACTGAAGTAAAAAGGTATCAAAAAACAGCTGGTTTTTTGTTTTGTTTTTGGGGTTTTTTTTTGGTGGCTATTGGCATGAATGCAGATGAAATGTCACTTTTAAAACAAAAGAATCACGGGCTAATTCTCAAAGTCTCCCATGATTTTACAAGCATCCATTTCAGCAAAACTCACAGCAAACAGAAAAAAAAATCATCTTCTGAGTTAATATTCTTGTGATGAAACTTGTCATCAAGCCCTGTCAGGTGTGTCATTTCAGAAAAAGAAGAAAAATCGATCCTGAAGCAACTCTGGAATAGTCTTGGAACACAACAATTCTGCCAGGACATTCTCTAATGGCTTAATGCTTGCCTGTGACAAACCTATCTTCCAAAAGGCTCCAATTAACTGCAGGGTATCCTGCAACCTCCAAAAATAACAGTACTCACAAAGTAACCTTTGGTCATCAACATGTACATATAAATTCCCAGAGGCTTCATGATAAAAAACCAAAAAGGAAATAAAAACAAAACAAACCAAACAAAAAAAAAAAAAAGGAGGAGAACCAAAGTCAGTAATGGAGTTGACAGTCACCACTGGCAGGGAATAGGCACAAAATCAGACAGTAAAACAAACCAGCCAGGCAAATGCCCACTGCAGTGGCTCAGAGAATGACAGAATTATGACAAAGAATCCTTTTGTGAATATCCCCCAAAATTCTTTCCATGTAAAGTGATTAGTAAATTGGGACAACCTTAAGACTTCAGAAGAGACATATTTCAGGAACTGCTGTACCCAAGAACAATTTCATAGGGAAAAAGGTAGACCAGGTGCAGCAGGGACCACTCTAGACCAGAATTAAAACTATGTATCACACAGGAGGAACTGGCCTGGCTGAACAGGACCAACATTTTTATCTTGTAACTTTTAACAGTAAAGAAGAAATTCAGGATGCCCAAATTGAGTTCTAAAAAATAGCAGAGGCTCTCACAGAAGCAGAAGTTAAGAGTTGAGCATCACTCTATTTTTGGCTTGTTTGGGTTTTTTTTCTAGCCAAAATTAGCTCCAAACCTTACCTTTTTTTTTTTTTTTCTTTTTTCTTGCCATCTTGGCTTCAGATAAGTTGTATTTGCTTTTCAGCCCCCCACTTCTTCATGGCACCCTTGCTCCCATTTTAGCAAAGCAGGGCAATGTGAGTGCAGCCCCTTGTGCCCAGCCCGGGGGCACAGCCTGGCTCAGACTCCTGCTCTTTTCAGTCTGATTTGCTCCTCACATGGAGGTACAACCACTGATTAACTGCTGCGTAACAGCAGCCTGGGTGCTGTGAGTGAATTCCAGATATACCAGCTCATCCCAGAGCTCCAAACCAGATGACAGTCTTTGATGAAATTTTTGGAGGGCCTGGGCTGAGGCTGCATGGCAGTGTAACCACACCATATGCAGCTACTCGGGCTGTAACCCAGCAGAGAGGCATTCAATTCCTGGAAGGTTGCAAAGACATGTAACACCTCAGAAGCTGTGGCAACCAAGCAGCTGAAAGCCCAGGAAAAACCCGTGGAACCACAGCCCAGCTCCTCCACCTGTGCACTCTGTTTATCCCTATCTGGGCAAGCAACACCACCCTGCTATTCCAAGCACTTTATTCAGCACCACCACAACTAATTTTAAATTCTAAGAGATCAGCTCTGCCAGCTCTGCTATTTAAAGTGCAAGTTAAATATGTTTGACACTCCATACCCCAAATGACAACAAACCAGAATATTTGGACCAGCAGCGTGTCATGCATTTATTTATTTCTTTCTCTGTCAGGCCTAAGTGCTGCACCTTTTCATTTATATGCCACTGTTTGCCCCACAGGCATCAAGCTGGGAACACGTTCAGAAGAGATTAAAATCAACTCATGTGCTGGATGAGGTATAAATTAAAATTACAGCACTGTCAGTCTTGAATTTCAGATTGTTTCTCCAAGCTTCCCAAAATGCATAATGTCAAGTGAGCCTCTGTTTGTTACTCCAGGAAAGGGAAAATATGGAATTTCTCAGCAGCATGGTCAATAGGAATTCTAAGTAAGCTGTCCCTTGTCACAACACCTGATCTCCACAGACACAGTTCTCAAGTGAGCCTTTTAGGGGCTTTCAGGGGCTTTGACCCCTATCGTTAAATAAATCACTTGACTGCATCTAATTTTATGGGGTTTTCTTTTTGGTATTTTATTTCTTGGTCCTCTTCATCATGGGTTACAGTTACTAGGTAGTTGTGGAGAGAAGGGAAAAGGAACAGAAGAAGGGAAGAGGCAACTATGTTGATATTAACAATATTTAACTGTTCTTGCCCAAGACTATTCAAGTTTCAGGAGGGACATATTCAGGATTATTTTTTCACACAATCTTAAAACTTATACACACCATGCAAACTATCTAATATCACACAGCTATAGCTAATTATTAAGTAATATGTATGTCACAAAATTGCTGGATCCAAGCAGTCTTACTTCATAAAAGAGTTCTGAAGTGTGTTACTCTGTGGGGCTTGTGCAGGCTTCATTTTGTGCTTCTGCACCAGCTCAAGGTCTCTAGAAAAAATCCATTCTTATCTTAGCAGCACCTGCAAATTTGTCTTTGGTTTGCCAGCCTGAAAATGTATGAATCCCAACAGTCCCTGAGCCTGTGACATAAATATGCTGTACTAATGTCACGAGCTGTGTATGTAGAGATGGTCCAAAAAGTGGGGTGTGAACAGAGATGTTCACCTGCCTACCTTGGAAAGCAAAGCCAGTGGGAACTGATGGGTGTTCTAATGGCACTGGTTCCCAACGCTGTGCCAGCCAAAGCCACCACTGGCACAGAGCACACCAAACCCAGCTCCTGCCACACCAAGGGTTCTCCTCAGTGGCACCTCCAGGGTGTGCCCCAGCACCCACCTGGTCTCCAGTGGGACGTTGCTGTTGAGCACCCAGCTGTCCTGCAGCTGCACCGACTCCGGGGTGGTGGCCAGGTCGTTGGGCGCCGGAGCCGGCGCGTGGATCTGGTTCCGGCGGTTGGTCAGCGAGTTCCTGTTGAGGGAGTTGGCAGAGGAATGGTGATGGGACAGGGAATGGTTGTGAGGAGGAGGGAGAGGCGGCCTCAGCGTTGACTGGCTGTGATGATTTGAAGGGCCTAAAACAGAAAAGAAAAAGCAATCACGACTGTGTGTGATGGGTCTGCTCTCCTTGGCACTCTCAGGGGAACGCTGCCTGGGAAAGAGGCAAACCCTGCAAAGGGCAAGCTAAGGCTGCTTGGACCTGGAGGCATCAAAACTTGGGTCAATCAGATCAGGGATTATTTGAGATCACCAGCACAAAACAGTGTTCCCAGGCTGCACAGCTGGGATGTTGACAAGACCATATTTAGATTTAAAAATTCTACTTTATGGATTCTCCCTGGAGAAAGTCTCCTCTGGGGAGCAGCCAGGACAGCAGCCTCGCTTGATCATTCCCTACATCCACCCAGAGGAACTTTTTCCTCCCTGTTTCTATCAGGGATTTTAGGAGATGAGCCTTAATTGATTAAAAATAGCTGTTGAGAATATGGTCTTTAGGTTTCTATAAAATTTAACCAGAGATCTCAGTTTCTTTTCATTCACTGTTATTTTACCAATCAGCATCAAATGAACAGGATTTGTGCCAGTACAAGAAGATTAAACTCCAAATATGAAAGAGAGCAACAATGCAGTGATATCTTTCTTATTCTTCCATCTGATAAGGATTTGGCCTGTATTCTTACAGTCAGTAATGCCACAAACACACAGCAAGATCTGAAAATTATGCTACTCTTTCAACCTCTTTCATTGAAAAACAACAGATCATATTTTTAGAGATAAGGATATTAAGATTTCCTCCTTCTTTGAGCGCTTGTATATTTGCATTGATAATGAAAAATACTTTTTTCTAATCATTAATGCAAGTGGATCAAAAAAAAGTGTATGAAAAGAAAATTGAAAGAGCAAGTGTCATTCTAACCATGGTCACTTTTCTATACACACTTAATTACTGGTCTGCATTTGAGTGCAATTCCACACATTGCAATAATTTACATCTAATGCAAACAGCAAAGGAGAATGAAGAAAACAAATACTGTGCTACGAACCACACGCTCTAGACATTGTATCAAGTTGTAGTTTTCTAGTGAACATTAATCAATAATATTAAGAACTGATAACTCTAATGATGTGTGTTTGTTTTTAGAAACTGAAGCAAATTCTGTAGTTAATGAATCAAATAATGTAAGAAAACATCGCAAGGGGAAACCACTTGCAGCAAGACTGATCTTTTCAGAAATGAAACAAAGAAGTATAGAAAAAGTGCTGAACTGATTAATTAGCTATCAGCTAATTAAGACCAATATCTATAAAATCCCCAAATAAACTAAAAACCAAACACATCACATAACACCCCAATCCCCAGAACACCAGGAGGATATTTGACCAGCACAGCATCCTGAGCTGCAGCAGCATCTGCATCCTGCCTGGTCCTGAGCACCCAGCTTGGTTCTTTAGGGACATCACCTGCCAGTGCTGGGTTAGGGCTTGCACTCAAAGATCTTCAAAGACTTCTGTACTTAGATGGTTGGCAGTTTGTCAGTTCAACCCAAGACAGATAAAATGGTAACACCTTCCCAACCTAAAGGATTCTGTGCAACACCCCCAGGAGCAGCTCCCTCCTGGAACTGCCTATCCCAGGGAAAAGCAAGGAAAGCACCTGTTGCTCACAGCAACACAACCTGGGAACAGAAAGAGGACAGAGGTTTTGGAGAGAGGTCATAAATTTTCTCAAGTGTTTCTGTGGGCCCAAGGAAGCACAGGCTGATGAAGAACAGGCAGGTTTACTGGGACTTGTACAAGGCAAGTAGAAGTTGTCCTCTCACAAGAAACTTTAAGTCCTGAATGATAATCAATTCTGCATCCTCTATATGTTGCCTTAAATCCGCACAGCAGTTTCTTTATCTTCTCTGAATGTCTGTTGTCTGAATATGCACCCTGTGGTATTGTCAACTGCTTTAAATACAAAGTCACCTTTCATGGTGAACTGAATTCACCATGAAATGTCATCCCACATTTCAGGGCCATCATATGTGCTGCTTGTCTCACTATCCTTGTCTTGGCCATGTCTTATCTAAATTTGAAAGAAACTATTTAGCCCAGAAAGTTTTATGTTTAAAATCCCATGTGGACCTCCAAGAACATCAAATCTCTAATCTACAGTAGGCCCTGGCCCATTCCACACAGCAGGAAGAAAATGTGTTTGGACAATATCCACACGAACAGAAGCTTAGGTGGAATTATTCTTCTACTCTGTGTTCTGACTTTAAACAAAGCATGTTTGGATTTCAGTAAGTGGATATCTACAAGTGATGGAATACAAAAGGGTGCCCCTGTGTTGAAAGTTACTTCAAAAGCTTCGTGTGCTTCGTGTTTTCTCCACTTACTTGAGATGCAGCTTTTCCTTCTTGAGGATAAGTATGGAAAAGTCCCACCCACATCAACAAAATGGTTTTGCTCTGAGAGCCACAGAAGTGCCAGCTAAATAAAGACTCTGAATCTTGTCACCACAAAATCAGAGGCTGTTTTCAAAAGTGAGCCAAGAGCACATCAATAAGAATAAATAGCATTTCTGTAAGATTAAGGAAGCAAGAGCTGAATTCAGGTTACCACAAATTAATTTAATCCGCCTCAAGACTCAGTTCCCACACAGTAAATATGAGCCACTGTGCAAAGTGAGCTGTGCAGAGGTAACTGAACATCCTCTGCAGCTGCAAATCCTCTGAAATCTGACACAATGAATGCAACATTCAATAGAGAAAAATAAAACAAACACTAATATTAATGTCATATAGATATTATATAGTTTAGATTAAAACATACAAGAGCTTATATATATAAAAAGTACTAACTAGGGAGCACAGACACACGCTCATGTATATATGAGAGAGATAAAAGCTCAATATGCTGCTTCTTCATAAACCTGTTTAAATGAATCAAAAGCAGGAGCCGAACACTATTGAACTCGCCAGGGCTATAAAATCGGATTCACATCTGAACATCTGAGAACTTCTTTATGAGCATCTTTGCCTAAATTAAAACTTGAACGGCAGTACCTGCAAATGTGCTGAGCTCTGAAGTTCAGAGGAGTAAATCTCTCGTCCCCCAGTGAAGGATCAGTGGGTGGAAGGACTGGACTGTACAAGATGACACGCTCTGAGGCCTCTCACAAATTGCTTTATTATTGAGGAGCTTAAACACAGTGAGTGTCTTCATGGAGTACATCTGGCTTTTCACATCAGGAAAGAGATTTTATTTTTTATATAGTTGCCAGTATTGGTGTGGGGGAAAATACAGAGGAAATGATGCCTTTTCTCAATTATTAGTTGCATCAGGAGTTTCACCAGAATACACCAGACCAGCTGAAACATTCCAGATTCAAGGAGAAGTCTCTTAAAACCATAACAAAAATGAGAGAACTGGGAATCTGAAATACTGGCACTCTCCAAGTTTTTAAGTCCTCATTTAAATTCACAAATAAGACAACATTCCTAATTCTAATCAATTCTAGCACACATTGATTGTGTTGAGCACTTGCAAAAAATCAGGGCCCAGTGTCCACATAATCAGCCTGTGATCCTTCAAGAGATCTTACTGCAGTCAAGAACATCAGCAACACTCATTTCAAATTAGAAGCTGAGTGAGGATTAATTGTGTTCCAGTTGAGTAATCTGAGAATACAAAATCTGATCTACATATCTCTGAAGTAATCATGAGCTATACAATCAACTTATTTGGGTTTAATCTGAACCAAAATACTAAAAGAAGACAAAAATATGGTTTTGCTTGGTTCATTCTTTTCTGTGCTGAAACAAACAAACGAGACTAGCACAGAGGGAAAACTCAGCTGAAACAAGATGCAAAATTTCACTTGTCCCCTTGAAAACAAAACGAAAAAAACCACATCAAAATCCCAGAGTGGAGCAAAATTCTGTCATTATGCTGTTCCCTTCCACTGTATACAGAGAGAGCAGAATTGCAGCAGCCTCAAAGCCCCAAGCCCTTGGCTGTGGCCCTGGCTGGGCACAAGGCAGGGGGAAGGCAGCACTGCCATGGGAAACAGTGTGATGGGTGGGCACTGCAGATCCTTCAGGAGCCTCTGCAGCACATCAGTCTTACCCTGGCCCAGCCTGGCAACCCCAGGGAGCAGAGAATGCTGCTGGATCTCACAGTGTTACAGGGACATCAGCGATGGCCACGTGCTCCTGAGCACAAGCTTCCAACCATCACTTCTCTGCTATTTTTACAGTTTAAATGTTGACTAAAATACCAAGTGAAACTTCACATCTGCTTTAACATGGTCAAATTGTTTTTCATAGTTCCTCCAAGGCTTCGGTATGCTGACTTAACACACGAACTGAATCCAAGCAAAACAAGGATCTGAGGAGAACAATTTAATCTCCCTCCTCAGAGATGAAATTCAAAGGAGAATCAGCAGCATCCCTGATCTGAGTAAAGCGATCACTTCCCTGCATCCCAGCTCTTTGTCAATACTGCCTCAAAAAAGTAATGTAGATTTTATCTTAGTTGTGCTGAATTATCCTCTGTGCCATGATTAAATATTAAGCGACATATAAAAACCTTCTCATCATTCCTTTTCACAAAAGAACCAAAACTCACAAATATATTAATTTTCTGAAATGGACAATGATGAAACTATTTCCTTATACTTTAAACAATACAAATATTGAACAAGAAAAAATAACAAAGCTGATGCATTGAAAGAACAAATTCCTTTCAAAGGCCACAGACAACTCCTGTCAGGCAGCTTTAGAATTCCAGCCTGCAGAATTCCTAGTTCTTTGTTCAAGTTCCTCTGCCGCACTGTTTTCTCAAGGAAACCACATCATCTGCCATCACAATGAGTAACTGGTGTTTCACAGAACCACAGGGCCACCTTCCAAGCTAAATTCATCTTCAAAGGCAGCTCACATTACTCTGAGTCAGGGAGCAAAGCAAGCACTGAAACACAACAGTGTCACAGGAGCTGCTGTCTCTGGGGCCAACTGCCAGCCTGGGCTTGTAGCCCTCAGTGAGTGTGGTGGGTGGGACCAGGGGGTTTGTGCCCTGTCTGCTTCAGTTCTCCTGGCTCCTTGCTCCAATTCTCTACATTATTTTATGCAAGGCTATAGTTAAATGGCAACTAAATGTCCTGAAAATGTTTTCAACACATGCTGGAAAGAAGTAAGTTATCTCACTCCTAAGCATGGATACCACTACCCCCCTCTCTTGTTATTTTAAACCCAAAACATTTGCCAGGTGTTCCTTCTTTTGTCTGCATGTTTTTACACTGTTTGAAGCAAGAATAGGTTGAATGACTGGCTGTCATCCCAGACTGTACGTTTTAAAATGAAATTCAGTAAATGTGTGGTATGAAATGGTAAGTCACTTATCAGTGTCTGCCAGTGCACCACAGCCATGTCCTCAGCACAATATTAGAGTAGAAAATTAAATGTTGCTGTGACAAAAAAAAAAAAAGAAACAACAAAAAAGCCCAAATAAAAAATACCCCAGTGCTTACCCACAATATCCAGACAATCACAGAAAAAGGGAAAGGTGGTTTAATGGATCGAGTCTGGGACGTTGTCATAGTTTCTATATCCTGCTCTGGCTGAGCCAACCCTTGAGCAATCGTGGATGAATCACTTGTTATCTATAAGCACCTTTATCCATCTCCTTTTTCAGAGTGCTGAAGGTAAATTAGCTCAGCACTCAGAGGGCAATCAGATCCTGCAGCAGGAACAGGCAGCTCTGCCCGGTGAGCTCTGCCAGCCCCGAGGTGGGGCTGGGCACACAGACCGCGACTGCTGCCCCTGCCACACTGCCCGCACCAGAGGTGCCCAGACTGCTGCCCCTGCCACACTGCCCGCACCAGAGGTGCCCAGACGTTCTGCACACACATCCAAGGGCATCCAGACAGAACCAGCCTTCCTGGAGCAGGAATAGTGGCTTATTATCAGCATGGCTGGAGCCAAAGAAATGGCAGGTTTGGTGACTACGCTGGATGGGTCGGCTGGTTGTGAAAAAGCCATCCATGTGCACACTCAGAGAAGACCCTTCCCCAGCAGTTTGATCTGAGGGATTACAGTCATATAACCAATTCTCTCAAGTGAGGGTCACCTACAAAAAGGTTAAAACCTACTGCCCTACACAATAGTACTATCTGAGACATCATGTACTAATTGCATTTGTTGAGATACATCACTTAAATATTCATTATTGCACTGCATGAGGTGCACGGGTTGCATAAAATAATGTCTAGACAATGGCAAAACACATCACTTTAATAATAATAATGCTTTATGCAGACTCAGTGTCCTGTGGTCCTTTTATATACGTATATATATGCATATGTGTATATATATGTATATGTGTACATATATGAAAATGTAGGCATACTACTTCTAATTTTACCTATTGTAAAAATGAGTCATAGAGAAATTAGTCATCTTCTTTTTAATTGAATAATAATCAATGCATCTCATATATTTTCCAATCAACTGTTTCATTTTGTTTTCCAGTACTATATATACTATATATGCTTTTGTTTTCCAATGCTATACATACATAAAGCATATTTCAGAGTTTAAGGGTGTGTTTATCTTCTCCAGCTTAGATACACAACTCTAGTATGAAGAAGGCACTGATGTAAGAACAACTAAAAGGAAGAGCACACATACATGTTTCTAAGCATAGAATCGTAGAATGGATTGGGTTGGAAAAAAACTCAGAGATCATCCAGTCCAACCCTTGGTCCAACTCCAGTCCCTTTACCAGATCATGGCACTCAGTGCCACGGCCAAGTTCAGTTTAAAAACCTCCAGGGATGGGGAATCCACCCCCTCTCTGGGCAGTCCATTCCAATGCCTGAGCACTCCCTCTGAAAAGAATTTTTTTCTGACATCCAGCTTAAATTTCCGCTGTCAGAGCTTGAGCCCATCGTGCCCCCTTGTCCTATTGCTGAGTGCCTGGGAGAAGAGACCAACCCCCACCTGGCCAGAACTTCCCTTCAGGTAGTTCTAGACAGTGCTGAGGTCACCTCTGAGCCTCCTCTTCTCCAGGCTAAACACCCCCAGCTCCCTCAGCCTCTCCCCATATGCTGCAGTCCCTTCACCAGCCTTGTAGCTCTTGCAATGAAGTTCATCATTACTGTCATTACTGAGAATCACACCACAGAGAAAGCAAAGACATGGTTTTTCTGAGCAACATACAGACATTTTTCTGTACACAAATATTTAGTCCAGCCACAGAAGCCTGGGGACATTTTACTTACAGCAGTAAAGCTCAAAAACTGCTGCTTCTTTGGATGGTCCAAGGGGGAGCCAGAAAATTTTCCAGAGTGACATAACTGTGCCATAATTCCCAATTCATTGTGAGTCTGGAGTCAGGTGCCACAGAAAGTCATCCCTGTTAGAGCAGCACTTTGGCTCGTGCATCACCCACTCAGCACACCCAGCTGGCTTCCAAGGGGGCAAAAGAAATGCGAGTCAGGCATGGTTTAATGCATTGAACTGTCCTGATTATTTCAGAAATGTCACAGAATATATTACATGTTGTCCAAAATAGAAACAATTTTTTGTTAACCTCAACCTCATAGAAAATATATAGAAAAAGAGTCTCTCAAAATAAAATACTAAAGTAACTTTGTCACAGGGAAGATCTAATAGGAGACTGAGACCTCAGCAATGTCTAGGTGAGCTTTTTACTAAATCAGCCTTCCAGGTACTGCAGATCTTTAAGGAAGGAAAGGTCTATCAGCAGAGTAATGATTTCAAATCCTTCTGTTGCCCTAAGTCTGTAATGTCAAGTTTCACCACTGAGAAGTTTGGCAGCTGAAGTACTAATGAAACTGAATATATTGAACATGGCTTTCAACATCAAGTAATTTCTGTTTCCCAGGCACTATTACCATCTCTTCCCAGTAGCACTAAGTTTTGTCAACTGCTGAATTTTTTTCTAATTCCATCCTATACTTCTGCCTTGGGGCAACTCACCAGAATGCACACTGCACAGCAGTCTAGATCCTTTTCAGTTCATCAGCAGGATCAACAAAAATATACTACTTTTCTTGTCTAAAATAAATTAAAAAGCAGTTGTATCTTACTACAATGCTCTTCAATGGGTTTTCAGGGTTTGAGTGTATTTTTCCCTAAAAATACTTATCCTATTACCCCTTTGGTGCAAAGAAAGCATGAAAATGATAATTAAATACAGTTTGACCTTTAGGCTGAACCAACTGGTAATCAAATGGTGGAAATAACCCCTGATCTATAAGCATCGTTAACATGAAGGCTCACTGACATACACCAGTAAATACAAGGTTCATGGAGAAGCTTCCTGGGAGAATTCAATTTCACAGCTCCTGGGAAGCCAGTTATTTACTACCAGGACCATCTGTTTCCCAACATGTAGAACAGGTAAAAATAATTTGTGCAGAATATATGGAAAAAGTAAGAAGAATAGTTGCATAATGCTGGAGTAAAGAAAAGCAAATATAACACAAAGTACATGTTGCACTGAATCAGGCTTTTCAATGGGTTATTTCTCTTTTCAAAAGCAGGCAAGGTACAAATAAGTACAAGACAGAAACAGGGATTTGTCTGTCTCCAGGGTACTGCAAGCTGCAATAGTACATGACTGGCATTCCTTCCACAGGCAGCAGGATTTCATTTGAATTCTTTATTGGTTGGTGTTGGACAAAAGAAGAATGTCACAGGCCATTCAGATAAGAAGTCCTGTTGAAGTTTCCTGACTTTTCAAGGTGCTAGAGAGAGGTTACCTTTGGCTACCACAAGTAAAAGGTTCTGTTAGAGGAAACCATGAGTTAATGAGTAAAAATACAGGTTATCATAAAGTGGTGTATGAAAGCCCTCACACAGCTCATCACTCAGCAGTACATGAGCCAACATTAAGCCAGCAATTGTTAGACAAGTTTTTAATTAAGAGTTTTTATTGTGTGAAGTAAAAAAATCCCAAACAAGCAACACAATAAAACAAACACTGCAACCCCACAGCAACCCATGGTAAACCAGAAAACTTGATACAAGATGATTTTGGCTGTGAAAATGCTGGGTCTCTCCCCGGATGCTGCAGTTGGGCTGGGACTCCTCCAGGCACAGTGCCTGGTGGGACTGGCTCCAGGGGCTGAGCCCACCCCAGGGTGTTGGGTGTGCTGCCTTGGGCACAGCTCCATAGCAGCCTCCACACTGCAGCTGGCTCCCAGTCTGCTTGGAGAGCAGGAACATTAACTGA
Organism: Pithys albifrons albifrons; assembly: GCF_047495875.1. Taxonomy (NCBI): domain Eukaryota; kingdom Metazoa; phylum Chordata; class Aves; order Passeriformes; family Thamnophilidae; genus Pithys; species Pithys albifrons. Next base: position 5,885,111 of record NC_092472.1, read on the forward strand.
CCAACGCCAGCACGATGAGCCACCCACTGAGCTTGTGCTGCCCAGAGACCCTTCCCACAGCACTGCAGCAAATACTTCACTGCTGCTGCTTTTACCACAGACAAATTGACTGCAAGCTGGAAAACCACTTCATAGCACAGCAGGAACAAAGCATTCCACTGAAAACTTTGTCCAGGTGGAAAAGACCAAGAGTTGTCTTATCTAAATAGCATTACCAACACTTCACAGAGATTTAGTCTTCATCAGGATGTTAAACTTGCATGCAACTCTATGTGTGCTTGAAGAGAATATGGATTTCTTTTTTTTTTTCCTTTTTATAAAATACACCTGCCTAATCAAAGTCAGTGAAACAGAAAACACCATCCCTGCTGCTGTCCTGGGACAGTGCTGCTTGCCCCTCTGCCATCCTGTGCCCAGCTGACCCAGCAGAATGCCAGTGCAGCCGTGCCTGGGGCTGCCACTTTCAGTGTGCACTGCTCTCACCTCACCAGCACGGAGAAGGCAATCGGATCCACAGCCTGAAGAGACTGTGTAATCATCCTGGCAGAAACCAAACCCTCAAGTGCTCCCACATTACCAGAACTAACAGAAGGCAGGGAACTGTAATGCCTTTGGGCAATGCTGCCTGTTCCCAGTGTCAAGGGAGGGCGAACAGCACAGCCCTCCCCATGATCTGTGTTTCTCAAAGCACAGCTTCACCCCAGCTACTCACATCAACTCCATCTTTACATGCTCTTCTGTCTGAAGCCCATGGGTTTATGTCTCTGACCAGCAGTTCAAAGAGACTCAAGAAAAGAGCCACAGATATTTGGTACTAATTGAGAGATGAGAGAACAGATTCCATTTCCTGGTTAAGGTATGAAAGCAGCAATCATAATTGCATTATATAAGGTTTCTTCCTTCAGAATGTCTGACACCACAACTAAGTGGTGTTTACAACCATAAGAGAAAGAGCAAAAAACCCCAACTCTCAGGTGCAATGTTGTATTACTAATAATGACAGTGGCAACATTAAAGAAGAATTTAAAAATGGACAAAGAGGATGACCACAATGTTTTATCCAACTACAGTCATATGAGACTACAGAGCAGTTAAACATCACAATTATAGTTTGGCTAAAACCTCTGGATGAATACCTGTTACCTTGTACAAATTCCTAGCAGCTTTTTCTAATGATGTGAAGCAATCAAAACCTATGCCTGAAATCTCTGCTTTACCCTGAGTGTGAATGGCTGGAATCCCTGAGGCAGAAAAACTTTGGGGAAGGTAAAGCCATAATATGATGAATTTCAGCAAACCCACAGACTAAGGGACAAATCTTTTTGACAAGCTGACTTGTGAAATCGTGGCAGAGGTGGAAAGGAGGTGAAGATTCTGAAATCAGTCAGGTAATTCTGCCTCTTTAAGCCACGGGGCAAGGAAAGAATCAGCAGAAAAGGGGAAAAGACACTAAATAAATGTGTCCTGTGAGCTCTTACAGTAGCAGGACAGTGGTCTGCTACACAGAAAAAAACCTTCTTGACTATTATTTCTAAATTAATACACAAGAGAAATCGATGTTAAGTCTTCTGTAGAGAAAAATTCAACCCATCAAGACTTCTCTGCAAGGACCTTCTATCAACCACATTTTCTAAGGAACATTCAGAAACAGAGAAGTCACCAAGCTTAAGAAAGTCAAGAGAGTATTTTTCCCCCTAAATATCTATATATTGAAAATGAAGTTTTTTTCATTACATTGTTACCAGCAAATTACATCTATCTACAGCTTTAGGTAGTGGGATACTTATTAGAAGTCTGTACTTATCATGGAATGAACCACGATCAAATTATTTAAAAAACAAAGTTATCTAGTTAAATTATTGCTGTTAGGCAGCTCTGACTCTCTGTGCCAATAAAGTTACATTACAAACTTTTAAAAAAGAAATTAAGATCCATTCATTCTTAGAAATTTTCTTGCATCTGATATGTGTGAAGGATTTTAATTTACACTCATGTATCAACTCAGACAACTTCACCAACAGTGCAAGTTATTCTGATAACAAAAAATCAGACTGCACTTTCAGAAGGGTGTCACAAGGTGGGTACATGTACATGGCAGTTGGATCAGGAATAAGGAGGATTTTGTCTCAGGTAAGTCAAAAATTAGGGTAATATTTGACAATACTGAGAATATCTCATGTTCTCTGCAGTGTCTGCTGTGTGTTCTTTTAATGTGCTTCAGAAATGAAGCCTAATAAAGTAAGGATGTCATCAGAATTTCACATCACAAACTGAAACAGAGAGAGCAGTGAACGAATCTGAAATTGTGAGACCAAGCCCTTCTCTCCCAGTTTGCTCCTGGTCTTTTCCTTCTTCCAACAGGCCTTCCTCATCTGACACATTTTCACCTATTATAACAATAAAACTCGTAAAAAATAATTCCAGTGGGTGCTAAACAGAAAGTATTTCATATTTAAATTTAACTATTGTTTTCAGCCAAGTTTGGTTTGGCTGTTTGGTTTGGTTTTGTTGGATTTTTTTGTGGGTTTTTTTTGGTTTTGTTTCTTTGGAATGCAGAGTATCTTAATTAAGTCTTGCAGTAAGCAGAAACAAATGGGGAAACTTCCACGTTGGATAAAGACCTGGAAATGCAGTGTCATTGTGCCTGATCTTTTAGCTGGCTTTTAAAAAACAACAACAAAAACCCCCAAGCCAAACCCCTACAGCTGATCAGAAATTTTCCAAGTTGTGTGCAGCACAAGCCCTGCCCATTGGAGAGGTTTCCATTTTTGAGCTTATGTCCAATTAGTATATTTTAACAGCAATGCAAGAGCACAAGCCATCCTCTGCAGGGCATGCAAGCCAATCATCCTGAAAGCTTAAAGGCTGTTCCATGCATATTTTCCACATCATAAAATAGTCTGGAATAAACCCCAAACTGCACATCAGTGGAGGATGCTGATACACATCTTGATACGGTTTCACTATTTCAATTTACTTGCATGTTTTTGATACAAGCTCAGGGAAATATGGCATGAATGGGGGAGAAGGGAATCAACTCATGCTGTACTTTGTGTTTTTATTAACTGAGACTCCACAAAACTCTAAATTTATGAAATACTCAAGAAAAAAATTATTAAATTATTCATCAGTGCTAAGACAATTAAGGAGAAAATGAAGGAACAAGTGGAATCTTGGTCCTGGGGGAGAACAGCTGGTCTCCTCATTAAAAGTATGTTTTGGCAGCAAAACACCCTCTGAACAGAGGGAACCTGCTGCTAAAGCAGCCTCAGAGTCAAATTTAGGAGCAAGAGACAAGGCCAGAGTGATGTGGAGAGTAAGGTGGGTACCAGGGGCGTGCTCTGGGTATCAGTGTGAGGCTGGCACAAGCTGCACAGCCCCTGCCCTTGGCAGAGAGATGTCCTGACTCTGTTGCACTTTGGAGCCACAGCATGAGATGGGAGCAGCCTCAGCCACTGGGCAGCTTTGTGCTCATGTGCCAGACTATAAAAAAATTAGCTTAAAACTCAAGGGAAGATGCTATTTTTATGGAATTGAGCCAGCACAGGCAAAGACAGCACAGCCTGGTGCCCAATGCCAGAGCTCTGAGGGGGGCTGAAAGACTCATCATTAAATGCTATCACTCCCTTCCTTCTCATCCTTCTCTTTCTGCTACCTGCTATCTTTAAGTGTGTGGGGTTTTTTTCACACTTTCCTTTTGTAGTTTTTAATTCTTTCCATCCCTGCCACAGCTCAAGAGATTTACCCCTTGGCTCCTCACCTCTTGCAGTCTGTCCTCCAAGATAATCCATTTACACTCCTGGTAAAACAAAAGCCAACCACTAAAAGACCAGCTCTCACTCAGAGGATCACAAAGGACCTGTTACAATTCCACTGCTAAAATACATGATTAGTGACAAGCATGACCTGTTTTCTTTAAAGATAGTATCCCTAAAACATGCCTACAGCAAAACCCCCCCATATTTCTGTAGCATCTGCTGAACCCCCCACTCACTGGCAACATCTTGTTCTGTATTTTTCAGAAACTTTTTCATATAACATCAAGGCCCATAATTCTTTTGTGACGCAGAAATCCAAAATCAGATACTTCATCTTAGTATTGTCCAATCTTACTCTCTAGTTAAATAAATCATTGCTAAAATTTTCCTCCCTAAATGCCATGCTCTTCTTTCCCATATTTGCCCATCTGTGTGGAGTATCTGTACAGCTGAAAGCAGAAAAACATAACAGGGTTTTTTTTTCTAATCAAATAATTCTGCTTAAAATTGTTAGTCCAATCCTTGCACAAATACAAACATCTTGCATAACTGGCATGAATTCTGACATCCCTGCACAGCACCAAATTACTCTCAGCCTGTTTCAAAACCTGATTCATCACAGAAAATATAACAATTCCCACTCCAATCTTTCTGTATCTATTTGTTCACTTAGGTCAGCTGGCAAAATAAGCATGTTAGCCTTTTCTCTGCTCCAGATATGTCATCCCAAAGCAAGTTTTGCATAAAAAGAAATGGCATGCTACTATCTTTGTAACAGTTATAGAGCCTTGGTTATAAATACTTCAGATGATGCTCAGACAGGAACTCAAGTGAGGCAGATTTCAGCTCTTCACATAAACAGCACGGAGAGTTACAGATTCAATTGGAATCAAACCTATACTAATTTCCCACGGATGATCAGCAGAAAAGGAAGCACAGATAAAGCAGAATTTCTGAAGTGATGGAATTTATACACATCACATTGCAAGTTATCAGGCACACAGAGTTATCTGGACAGGTACAGGTACTGGGCATTAACACTTTGATGTACAAAAGTGATCCACAGGAACGAATCCTGAGCAGGTGAAGGAAATAAATCCTGCTGGCCCTGAGCGGGGCTCCCAGTGCCAGGCTGGGCTTTGGGGCAGGGGCAGGGACATCCCTGCCCTCCTGCAGCATTGGCCCTGCCAGCCCAGAGCCACCAGAGCGGGCAGGAAGAGGAGCTGGCAGAAACATTGCTGGGAGGAGCAGTGGGGTGGCAAAGGCGAGAGGGAGCTCCAAGACAACCTCGAGGGCAGAGCAGGTGGGTTGGAAGAGGAGAAAAAGGAGCAGAGCTCCTCCAAGACAGCTGCCTTTCTCTTCAGGCAAGATTCAGGGTAAATGAAAAGAGAGGGAAACAACCAGGAGATGTGAAGGATGGGACAAGGGAATTGCACAGGTAGGAGAAATGCAGGACTGAGCAGGGAAAACTCCACTTCCCACTTCAGGCATATCTAGGGGGCTGCACCACATACAGACACATCTATACCGTTAATTACCTGTAAATACACATCCACCCCTTTTTGATTAGTGCTACAGATGAGCAGCAGCTTGTGTTACACACACCTTTCCCCTGTCCCAGTAACACTATCTTGTTTCCAAATTCAGAGATATTACTGTGAGGTCCTGTAACACCTAATTCTTAAACCTCAGTACTCTTCCAGAGGGTTTTAAAAATAGGGAGCACACAAATATACAAATGTTAAACAGTAAATTAAAAATACACTTTCTTGGAAACATCATTATTCTTTCACCACTGTTGCTTTTGAAAATCTGTGTCACTTTTCTTTCTCAACAAGGAGCACTTGTGAAAAATGGTTCTGGGAAAGAACACAAAGCCATGATCTTAAGCCGTGTTACAGAAATTATTTGAATCCTGCTACTTAAGAGGTACTGTTTGAAGGGCCAGCCTCAGCTGGGAGCAAAGACTGATAAAGGAATTCTCTTAAACCTAACGCTTGAAGAGACTACTTTTGGAGTCAATCCTAATCAAAGCAAGCAGTGACGAGAGTAAATTAATACTTCTATTTGTTATTCCTTACTCATAAGAAAAGATTGTTGTTTCCTAAGCTAACATAAACTGATCTGTCTCTTCTTTATGCATTAACAATTAATATGGATTCAACTTATAGACATCTGTAATGCTTTGGGCTGTATTTATGGCGTGATAATTGTCATTTTGAGGCAGAGAACACCAAGATGATAGAAAGAAATAGATGAACTGTTCACTCATGCTCCTATCTAAGGGACAACACTGTTATCTTGTTACAAAATACTGCCCCAAGCAATGAAAGTTTCATAAATCTTTTTTCCACCGCTCTTGTCAGCTTCTATTTTTGCCTGTGGCTGAATGTGATTATAAGCTGTTTTCAGCGTTACAAGGAAACAAAGTGATCTAGAATATAATGACTGGGGAGCATTTGGGAGCCCTCCTGAGCTGCAGGATATTTCCAGCTGCTTGCGGAGCTGATAACGGACTTAATAGAGCTAATGATTTCTAATACCACTAACACAAGGCTATTTTCACAGTGGGTAAATAATGACTCTTTTGTTTTGGAAATAGTTAAGGAGTCGTGTAGATGTTTGATAAGCACATGATACAGTATAAATGCAGCAGTATTTAGGTAACTAATGGTAGATTGCACCAGAGCTAGAAGATGATACACTTTTCTATTTCCTTCTAAGAACTTCAAAGTTTATAACCCCGTTAACACCACTGTGACAGCAAGGAGATTTCACTGTAAACAATTACAAGTAATGTTTTAATCTAAGCATAAACCCACATCCATTTGTTTCAGTGCACTGCATCTTTGTTTTTATGTTGGTAATTAATATTACAAATCTTCACGAGAAATAAAATAAAAACTAATTGGGTAGTAAAAGAAATTTTCTTGAGGGTTGAACACAAAAACTGCATCAATGGGGCAAACTATGAATAGCACATATTCCCTCAGTATTTTACTTGATCACAACTGTCTGTTTCTGATGAGGATTAACAAGATTTGCTTTGTTTCCTCCTTTCCCTGGGTGTAATCTGGTGTTCCCCACTCCCTGGCACGTGCTCCCACCAGGGAGAACTCAACTCTGTAGGCTACAAGATTCCTTGCAGGTTTGGGTTATTTTTATTGTGTTTTTGGTTTGGTTTGGTTTCTTTTGTTTGTTTGTTTCAGGTGGGGTTTTTTTGTTTGTTTCCTTTCTTTTTTGTATTTAGTTTGGCTTTTTTAATTTTTTTTTTTTGTTATAGGATTCCATACCGAACAGGATTCCCTGGATGGGATTGTGTTCCCACAGGCTCTGTGTCCCTCCCTCACCCCAAACAGGTGGTGTCGAGCTCCTTACAACCCCAACTTCTTAACAAGAACAAAGAAGGTTAATAAAGCTCTGATGAAGGCAACAAAGCAACATTTCAATAAAATAATTCAAGTTAGACAGAGCTCCTAAAGTCCAAATGAAAGAAAGAAAAGGACTTATGGCATGAATGGAGGATAATAAATTGTGTAAGGCAATAAAGCAATATCTGCCCATTATAAACTTTACAGATTTTAGGAAAGCACATGATAACCCCCATTGTGATGCATTTTTTACAAATCTGGAAATATTACAGGAAGCAAAGCAAAAAATAATTAAATTTGCCTAACTGTATTTCAAGGTATGGCTTCAGTGGTTAAAGAAAATGCAAACTTCAGCAAAGCTGCTGGTGTCAAACTGAGAATGCAATCTCTTCTCTGCTTTGTCTCTGCCATTGCTTCATTATGGGGAAACAACTGGGGAGTGGGACAACAGAGATATTTCATGGTCTCAGAGTTAATATCAGGTTTTGTTTATGCTGGTGCTACAGCAGCTCTGAATGACAGGTCAAACATGCAAGGAACAGCACAAGATTGTTCCACATCACACACAAATCAGGTTAAGTATTGTGAAAAATACATCTATAGGAACAGCAGGCTTCAAATTGGGTTTTGTATCAGGAGGCCAAGAAATACAAAGTTTGTAAATTCATACAGGAGACAGACATGGCAAAGCCAATGGATTTAATCACAAGGAGACAAAACCATGATCAAGTAACGTGACAACTGCAATCACTGACTTCTATGACTTGTTCAAATGATTCTTCTCCCTTAACACAGAAAGCCACCAGATGCTAATGCTTTCAGAATATATCAGGTACCACATTAATTGAATTCCTAAACACTAAGATTCAGAAATCAACTTTTTTTTTCTTTTTTTTTTAAGTTACAGAAATTCAAGAGACATCAAAAACTAAGCTAGAGCAGAGAACACAGCTGGCACAGCACTGCCAATCTGAGAAGGATGTCAAAGGCCTACACAATCTGAAAACCAAGAATATTGAGCAACTTTGAGAACAAGATGAGTAAGCTGCTCAAAGAATAAGAATTAAGCATTGCTTAATTAAAACCAGCTACAGTATCACAGGGCAGAGCTATATTACATGCATTAGCATATAAAAATGAAAAAGTAGGTATTTTGGAGATCAAGGAGCTCTTCTCTACTGATACAGGAGTTGTAATGCCAACCAAAATTACATTCAAACATGAAGATTAGGAATTTACAACAGGAAGAGACAGCTGTTAATGAAAAAGTTAAAAATCAGACATTGAATTCAGTATTTTCATTTAGAAAATGTTTACAGAATGAAAAAAGTATAGTAGGGGGTATTGAGCAAAAGATCTTGAAACTTGAGAAAATACAGAGGGGACAAATCTTGCTAATTCTAGAAGTTAGCACATTTCCTTAAAAATAATTACAGTACAATGTACTAGGCAGCCCTTCAGAAGGAAGCAAAGCTTTGTAACAGGTGGTGGGACAGAAGATGCAATTCAGTGATGACAAATGCAAAACCAACTTGAAATCTTCTATCAACTGTTGATCATAAACTACTTAAATGAACACCAAGAGGAGAAAGGTGTGGAGGGATGAATTTTTGTGAACAGATAAAGGAAAACAAGTGTAATGCAGCAGATATTCCAGGCACTCAGCAATAGGACAAGGGGGCACAGGCTCAAGCTCTGCCAGGGAAAACTGAAGTTGGATATTAGAATCAAATTCTTTGCAGAGAGAGTGCTCAGGCATTGGAATGGGCTGCCCAGAGAGGGGGTGGATTCCCCATCCCTGGAGGTTTTTAACCTGAGCTTGGCCGTGGCACTGAGTGCCATGATCTGGTAAAGGGACTGGAGTTGGCCCAAGGGTTGGACTTGATGATCTTGGAGGTCTTTTCCGACCCAATCCATTCTATGATTCTATAACATTCTAAATCCATAACAACAGAGGCAAACAGCAAACCTGTGAAGCTCTGACATCAAATGATGGAGTGAAAAACAATCATGGGCTGACCTATGCCATGCCTTGTGCTAACAGGCACAAACAGGCCACGTTAGGAAACACAGCATCATTCCCCAGGCTGGGGGAAAGGAGGGCTGTGTTCTCCCACATCCACCCTGCCTCAGTCAGGCTCAGCCTGGGGAAACAAGCAAAAAAGATTTAAAACCTCCATAACACAACTGTTCTCTGTAAACTCAGCATTTACCAAGTGAACCTCAGAGCGTTCTGTGCTGCAGACAGAGCTGAACCAGGAGAGGAGAAAACAGAACTTTCTAGGCCCATGACATCCCCCAGCTGGCACACAGCCTGGCAACCACATTCCCAAAACTCCCAGAGCTCTGCATGTGCATTTGTGCCCTAGTGAACACAATCCCAGCATTTCTTTATTGACTGTGCCCCTGAAAAATTTGTCCTCTCTCTGTGTGTAATGTGGACTCAGGTAAGAAGTCTTACTGGTTCTGTTAAGGAATTAAGAATTGGAAGAAAAGGTGTGCAGATGCACATTTTTGATGCTCAAATCACAGCTGAGTGAAGTCATTATTTCAAAATCAGTCAGTAATCTCTCCAAGTGAGTTCATATACTGGTGTTTTAGTGAGACACGTGTGCACATCTGACTTAGGCAGCTAAAAACACGTGTTTGTCACCATCAGGTGACAAGCACAGATTTTGGCCATACTTTGACATGTCTTGCACTAATAAAGGAAAAAAATCTACCCAAGGGGCCAGGTAGCCTCCAGGTGGCTGGTGATGGACTCCCCAAACACAGCCCTGAATACAGTGAGGGATTTCAGACCCGACAGCCACTCTGCTCTTGCTTAGAAGGACGGGAATTCTTGCAGCAGTCTCAGCCTGGCATTTCTCTTGGGAGATCACCTACACTGCCAAAGCCCACAGCAACACCCTTCTCTACTGGCATAAAGTCACCAGGTTACAGTACCAGAGCTCTTCATCAAGCCCAATGTGCAATTCTGTAAGATGTGTGTGCACAGCTACTGCAGACACCAGATTCCTGAGAGCCTCTGCAGATGGTCCAGCAGCAACCTATTTTGGAAGCTGTGTCTGGCAGAACCCCACCTGTCCTGTAGCTTTGCCCATGTGGGCAGTGTGGCCAAGAGCCAGTGCCCAGCAGGGAGGGCAGAGGCCAGGCTGGGGCACTCTGAGCTCTACTATGACTGAAAGGCATCTGGTAGTTCAGGCCCCCTGGGTCACACCAGAACATCCCTAACTTGTCCATGGGACTGTGGTTTCCCCAATTCCAAAAGCAGGAGTCCTGTGCCCATATCCTAAGCACAGTTTATAGCTGGACATAAAATGTACTGACAGAAAGTGGAGCTTTCTGTTCAATCCAACTGCTGTGCATTATACACATTATTCTTTTCACCTGTGAGTCAAGCCTGTTATTGGTATATATTGCTCAAATGAACTGCAGCATCAACAGAGCACAATAATACCAAAGGCACCACTTAGCCCAAGTACTGATAACACTGTCATAAACAATACACAATAATACATTGGCTTCAATTTTCTAACACTTCATAATTTTTCCTGGAAAGACACAATACCGTTCTGCTCTAGTTTTCTGATCATTCACCAGCTTTATACTAACCAGTTCAAATAACTATAACACATTTGTTCTTCAGATAATATAAGTTTACACAACTGATTGTTTTTAACTCTGAGCAATTAATAAACCCAATGCACTGCAAACAAAGCTGCTGGTCAAGGAGACACTGCATAGCAAAAACAGAGTAAGGCTTCTTGAGATGAAAAATTAAAGAGATACAGAGCTACAGGCATTGTTTACTCACATTTGAGAAGGCTGTAAGAGACAGGCATGCTGTCTGCCTCAGTTTTTATGGGGGATGTGGAAAAAATAAAAAAGAATCTCACTATTCTTAAGAGCCAGAAATAGCTCTGCATTTATTTGTTGTCCCTGACTTATCTATCTGCTGTCAGGTCTGTGCAGGCACATGCTGGGCTGCTTTTGCTCCCATCCCACAGAGCAGGACACCTCTGAAAAAGGACAATCTCTCTCCTTTCTATTTTTCTCTCTAAATATCATGTACTCGCCAAAACTGTATTTATTTTCTTGGAGTAAAACCAACAATAGTGGTTACAGGAGAAAAGAAAAAAATAAGGGAAGGAAATGGAAGTGGGAAACTGTCACTGAAGTGCACAGTGCTGGAGGAAACACACAAAATGCATTCACTGGCTTTGATGTCTCATGATCATAAGAGTTTCCAGACCTGGCAGGTGATTATTATCTTTGTCTTTACATATATATATATAGATATATATGCATATATCTATATATATCTCATTGCTTTTACCAGCAGCTCAATAAACACTTTAAATGCACACTGCACTTTCTTATGACGTTCCTCCTCTTACTGTATGAAATTTTGATACAGATTTTTTCCTTCCTAAACATATCCATCCGTACTGTTTCCTCCCAAGCTGGTGACTGTCACCTCCTAATCAGTTGGATTGGTCCCAGGATGTACATGAATGCAAACAGCCTTTTCCTCCCACACCATGTTCTTCTGCACAGTGCAGCATGTTTTCCACCCAAGAAGGCATCATGTGCCAACCATCAGAGTTTGGAACAAATGCTGAACTCCTGGTGCATGGAATTTACCCCAAGCTAAACAGAAGGGTCACCAAGTCACTGGAGGTCTGCTCAGTGGGTCACAGGTGCTGGTCTATGGACAGGAAGCAGGAGCAGGAAGGTGCCCCATTATGTCACTGCCATATCCCTGCTCACCTCTGATTAATTTATTAGGTTCCCATTATCAGCCTCCATATCTAAATTGATCTATCAAGGACTGCAGAGCCCATTTCTACCCCTGCTCTCTGCCAGCCTATTCTGATGGCCCTTAATATTCCCTTTCCAAAAGAGAGAAATTCATTACTCAGTGTGTAAAACTGACTAGTTACAGTCCTTTATTTACAGCTCCAAATTTGTCACCACACACAGATTATGCCAGTACTTCTTACCTACTAAACTGTTTGACATCACAGCCTTTAACTGAACAGGAGAAGGAACATAAGGAAGGAATTGAAGGCGAACTGTTCAAATGATTATTAGAAAGCAAAATATCCACAGGAAGCATAACAGCTTCCTGAGGCTGCTGGAAATTCAAATGTTTCTTGTTTAACTCTCATTTATACCACAAAGTTTTCAAGAAAAATTATAACAAAAACTATTTTTTACAAAGACAGTGGTACCTGTAGAGCAGCCCGTGCTCTACAGCTCTCTGGACTCCACTCAGCTCCCCGCTGTCAGAGACTGAAACGGTGAATGATTTATGCATTCTAAGAGACTTTGCAGGATTTTGACTTTTGCATTATACCCCTGATGGGCAGTTGGGCCCATCCCTTCCTCCAGTGCTAAAGGTGTCGAGCCCTGAAGGGGCAAGAGGAGCCGTTGCCCTGCCCTCCACATGAACCCTGCGAATATGGGGGTTCACAGCCCGGCTGGCGACACTGCTTCGTGGAAAACAACCCCCTGCCTCAGAGGGAGGTGCAAAAGGCATGCTGAGGGTATAAAGATGGACTGGTAACTTTGGGAATTTGGGCTCTGTTCCTTGCCCCCGCTGCCTGCAGATGGAGATCATGGCCTGCAGGACTGCTGAGATGCAACGCTGGATCTCTGGGCGGTGACTACGCAACATTCTCATCTTTTCTCATCTCTTCTTTTTCCCTGCTGTCCTGGACTCTTCTGTCTTCCCCCTATGCATCTTCTCCCCCCAGCCCCGCCTCCCACTAAGGTTATTCTCTATGTCACACTATAGGGAATTGTTAAATAAACACCGATTATACAGTGTCGTTTCACTTTAATCCACCCCAAAGGGAATGATAATAACAATCTAGGTTACCCCCGTCCCCTTCCCAGGAGCGGGTCATAACACCCGCTAAGAACAAGAAATAACGTTTTTAAACCATCATTAGACTTCCCTTCTGTTGCCCCAGTATTCCTCTATGTAAGTGGCATTTATTTATTCACAGGCATTGGCATAGCATTCCTTTTGTCAGAGCTGGTCTCGCACATCCCGGTGTCAGCGCGTTCCTACAAAGCAGCTGGCAGAGCAATGAAGGTTCCCGATTCCAGCCCGGGCTCCGTGGGCGGCGGGAGCGGAGCGGCTGCGGCGCCGGGTGCGGGAGGGAACGGCGGTGACACAGATTCAAACAAATTGCTGAGCCATCCCAGAGAGGAGCTGGGCAAACAATAGCAGCAAAAGCATAAATGTCAATTTGGAATGATAAAGGATACAATCGAAATGTAATATGAGAGGCCCCCAGACAAAAGGGGGAAATGGAAATTACACTTTGCTGGAGTAGCAGATGCAATAAACAAACAAATACGTAAACACGAGCATGAATATGCATGTGGAGAAATTCAGATCACAGGATTGATGGCTCAAGTAACCAGATTTCAGAGTAAAATACTGAACCGTTTCAAAACTGTTTGACTTCCAGATTTGAAGAAAAAAATATTTGTACTCTTGGCAATTTTGTTTTAATTTTGAATAATCCGCAAGTGTCTCAACACGTGCCTTCCCCTACATCCTGCATTTGCATGTTAATAGCACAACTGGCCATAAGACACAAACCAATGCCAGGAGATACTTTCTTGCAAGAAGATGGCTTTTTATCTGCTGAAAGAGCTGTCAAAAGGGTTCTCGAATTGCTTTCAGAATTTCCTCTCTCCTTCCCCTTCACGTTTGCTAGTACCCTACAGCAGTTTGCGGTCCCATGGTGTAATGGTGAGCATTCCAGACTCTGATCACAAGGTCGTGAGTTCGAGTCTCAGTGGAGACCGTACCGGGCAGTTAAATGCCTCTCTGCCATCCCATCCCGTCAGATCTCGGATGCTCAGCAGGGTCAGCCCCGGTCAGTACCGGGAGCTGTGACAGTCCCGAGGACTTCACTGTCACTGTCCAAGCTCGCTCGGCCGTGGCAGATGGACCTCAGGACTTAATGGTGGGGTCAGTTCTGTGCGTGCTGTGCCTCACCTAAACAATCCACTGCACAGGCTGGAAGGGCACACCCACGTGGGGAGAGCCCTGCCCAAATCTTCATTTGTGAAGTTTGGCCATACATACATACAGCAGTTTGCCAGATGAACTGTAAGGTTTCAAAGCTCATTTAAATAATATTATGCCCATTCTAGCCTTGGTAAAAAAATCAAATAGTTTCATCCAAACTACCCAATAACGAGTCACAAAGACCTACCCAAATTCACTTATCACAGCCTTAGTAGCACTATCACTACGTTCTACCTGATACACCATTTGATGAACCAAACCTTTATTTTGTTATGGGAACATAAGTCATCTGAGAAGATTAAATTTAACTTAACAAAAAAAGGTTGCAAATATGAATGAAATTACCCAAAGTTACATGTAGGAATAAGTTTCTAGAGCACAGCCTTGTAACAAAAGTTTCATAGTGCCACTACAGTGGGAGGGATCCTGTTTAAGGTTCTGACCTGCATCAGGGGTTGTCTGCAGACATCCATCAACCTGCCAACAGCAACTCCTTGATGTGAACAAAAATCAGCACAAAGCCAAATTAAGCACAAAAATGTGCATATACAGACATACAGAGCTACACAGAAGCACCTTCAGTCAGTGGAATTACAAGGCAGCTGTGACACAACTGATACTGTATCAAGTTGTGCATTTAAATAATGATGCATTCCAGGTGCCTAAAGGCGTGTCCTGCTCCAGACCTCAATAACAAAGGCCATGGGTACACTCCCCTGTCAACTCAACTCTCCTTAGTTTAACATTTCAAACTCTTACCTTCAAACATTGAGAGATGAGAGAAGGTGGAGAAGAATGAAAACTTACAGGCAGACATTTTATTTCTCCAAATCTGAAATTCAACTCCTGTTTGAACTACAGTCTCTGAACATGAGGTGAGTAATTTTAGATGAATGTAAATGGCATTCCTACCACTGCCATTTGAGTCCTTCAGGAGGCTCTTTATAACTAGTGGAAGTTACTGTTCCAAACTCATATGAGGCATTTAAAGTGCTTGCCATCAAACATCTTGAAAGACAATCTCACTTTTGGGCATTAGAAATTAGCCATGCTAATCTCATTTTATGAAAGACATAATACTGTTCTTTCAAGTATTCTTTCGGAATTGTGAGCTTCTGCTGAATCTGCCTTATAATCCAAGGCTTCCACTCACAACTCTTCTGTATTCTAGCAACGTGAACCTCCTTTTTATTTACAACCAAACAGCACTGATACTTTGCATTTTCAGTATTTTAATTTTTGCTTGTATCCCAGAGATATATTAAAAAGAAATATCAATATGCAATACTGCTGTTTCCAAGACTGCATCTGTTCATCATTATTCCAAGCAAAAATGTATATTGATTTTGTAAACATTCTATTATTTTCTGCATAGTGATTTTTTAATACTTATTCTTAGAGATGTAAATAAAGATTAATTTCAGTGTAGCTGCTCCTATGCCATTTTTCTGAAGATTAATAAAACTGATTAAATAATTTGAATGACAAAGGAATAAATAAATGTACATGCCCACCATTTTTTGGACAATCTTCCATCTGCACATATGCCCCATGCACTGCAAACTCCACCAATTATTAATCTTGTTCTGTGCTGTCTACATGAATATTCTGTTTTTGTTCCTTAAAGAACCACCAAATTACTTGGGCAACATCCTACAAAAACCAGATTGGCCTAGTCTTGCTTTGGAAAGGGGCAAAAGGCTTCCACTTTCCCTGGAAGACAGGCAGCAGGGAGATTTGGGGTTGCCTGGAGGAAAGAGAACAGGGGAACGTTCTGCTGGAACTGCCAGAACAGCCTGTGCTCCTCCCCTCGGACCAGGCACGTGGAATTGCACTGACTCCATCAGGGAAATGCTTCCTGACATCCCTGTGTCCACGTTCACAAAAGCTTCTCAGATTTCACATTTTCAAAGGCTCTGCAGGTTTCCTCTCCCCCCCTGCAACTGGGGCTCCAGACTCCTCTAAACCACCTACAACAGACAGTGTAGCAACACCACATTTTCCAAGGTGGGAACAAATAGGGACAAAAATCACTGGAAACTGGGAGCAGCAGCCTCATACTGTCCCCTGCACTGAGCAGACTTACAGAGTCTCTGCTGTAGGGACTGGTGAGGAAATCACTGGGAAAGCCTCTCTGCAGTGGGGATGGAACAGGCAGCAAAGCCTGGAAGAGGCCAAAGTTGTGCCACCACCTGCTCAAAGAGCTGCTTTGGTTTCTCTCAAACCATCAGCTGCAGAAGGGAGGGGCACCCCAGCGTGTGGGATCCACTGAATCTGAGCATCTCAGCCTGGCTGATGATGGGATATTAGTCAGGAAAATAGGAAGGCAAGGAAAAGGAAAGGTTGAGGTGGGATGAGGAGCTGGGAAATGGAAAGTTGTCAAGAGGATGGAGGCAATGGGAGAACACAGGGAGGTACTGGGAGAAACAAGACAAAGGTAAACCTGACAGAGGGCAGAGAGAGACATTTGAAGATCTCAGAAGAGGATCTCAAAACTATCGAGAAAGGTGAGGAAGAAACCAAAACAACAACAAAACCACACACACACACAGAGCCAGACAAATTAAAGAGGGGAAGGCAGTTCATAATCATTAGAAGGTGAGCAAGGGAATGAGAATCAGGACCAGACAGACAAGTACTGAATAAATAGCAGAGCTGGAAAAGGCCCACCAGGAGAATGATGGGAAGGAATTCCCTGTGGCCCTGGGGCACACACCGAGGCCAGGCACAAACTGCTGGGGCTGGGGAACAGAACAGGGCTCCAGCTTTTGCAGCAGTGCATTACAGTGGCAAAGGCTGGGCAAACTCAGACAGCACTGACACCCTTATTTCTGACAATTAGCACACTTCTATAGGCTGGAGTTTGCAACTTTCAGCCTCAGATCTTCTCAAGTTCTGTGTGTTTTATTTACTTTGGCCATTTTGCTGTAAAATAGAAAACTGTTATCAGGGAATAGGGACTGACAGCTTCAGCTGGTGAGCAAGAGCTGTGGCTGCTACGTAACAACACAGAGTTAATAATTTATTTGAGGGTTATTCTTATTATTTTTAATCACAATAACATTAAATGAGCTATGTACATACACTGTTGGAAAACAGACTTCACAGTTTCTGTCAACAGTGCTGTATGTGTTACGAGTTTGAATTTTTATTTGCAAAATTCCAGAGCTGCGAGTGAGTTGATCTCAATTTTATGTTGACACCAAAGCAGAGCAGATTAACTTGGAAGTGATGCCCAAAGCTTGAAGTGCTGTTGGACCATTTGTCCTTATTGAATGAAGGCAGATTTCAGCATTATATTATACACTGCTACTGGTGCCACAGTTCCAAATATTGTTCTTTTCATCACTCTTTGTCAATTATCTTGTGTTCAGAGGATTTTTTAACTAAATAAATATTCCTGCATGGTGAATGTCAGCATTAGGAGAAAAGTCCTGAAAAGCCAGCTCATAAATGAAATTCTGACTTCAGCAAATTTATTCTTCTCAGATAGCTACATTTCCAGAATAAGTGATTATCTCTAATATCACAACCTGAACATACCAAACCTGTATTGTAAAGGGTCTTGGCAGAGAAGGATGATAGGCATCAGAGGCTTAATGTTTAATTACTGAACAGTTTTCTGGAGAGTTAAGAGCTAATATCAGTCACTTGCTGCTGTTGGTTATGTGGCACAATATTGTGGTGGTTGTGATCTGTCAAGGAGAAGTGATTCATCAGCTTTGCTGTGTGCTCCTCAAATGCACAGCTGGTGGGAATAAAAAATGGACAGCTATTTATGGCAGAAAACCCCACCAGGAAATGTCTGACTCAAAACCCACATGAAAAATAAGTAGAAAGTCTTAATGAGAAGAGGACTGTGCATTCCTATAGACTGTGGTACACACAGAACACAAATTAGTTGCTGATATTCCCCTTAAGGCTGTTATGTTTTAGGAGCTAAAGTAATAACTAAAGTAATTCTCATGATAATTAATGAAGGCACCCTCCTTGCTCAACAAAGAGGGTGATGCAACCTGGGTTTGGCATCTTATTTTAATGTCCTCTCAATCTAAACTATGCAGCAAAGGGACAAGAAAGGGCAAGTTCAAAGAAGATTCAGATGTCTAATTTTTGGTTTGCTACAAACAGTGAGGACACATCCTGAGCTCTTCAGGGAGCTGAAGACAAGAACGTCCTCATTGACCCGCTGGCAAAGGGTTTGTGGGGAACAGCAGGAGTAGGTGAAGAACTCACAGACATAATGCCATTTTTACTTTCCACCAGCCAGTTCTTTTGTTCCAAACCACTGAGCAAGCTGGAGTAGAGTGAGGTAAAGATCCACAATGAACAGAATATACATCTGAGCATTTTTCTCACTGTATCAGAAATGCACCAACAAAGACTGCAGGAAGGTGCAGCAGTGCTGGGAGCATCACCACAGGCACAGAAGCTACCAGGGCTGATTTTCCCCTTCTGCAAACCAAACTCAGCACCACAACTGACAAGTGTTCACTTGCAAAGGCAATTTCAAAAGGCAAGAAGGTACATTTCATATATGCTGAACAGCAGCAAGAACAGATGTTTGTTGTGGTGGTCATGAGGGGACAAATTTCTATGCTAAAAACACTATTAAAAAGGAAACTTCTGCAGTTCTCAGTATTGACATGCTTCGTTGTATGACTGAGTAGTTGCATATATGTTTAAGAGCAAAGGGAAAAAGAAATGATTCTTTTTCATGTAGGAGCCTAAATGGAGATTAATTCCTGAAAAACTCAAGTTTGATTTTAAATATTGGATACTTATTTAAATTTGTCTGAAAGAGCTCTGGTCTCCACCCTCATCTGTTTCAATCTAGGTAATGAAATAATGTTTTAGATAATAAATAACAGGTGAATTACACCAAAGAGTTAACAGTAAGTATTAAATAATGAATCAAGGCAAGTCAGACACATAGCTTTGTTTGCAAAAGAACAGATACATCAGATTTGATCTCTAAAAAGGGAGCAGAGTTTAAGTTGCTTGGGAGGGTCATCTCTCTTGTTTTGTACCTACTGGCAGAAGGCACTGATTCTGCCATGGCTGCAGGAAGCACTGCCCTGTTTGCTGATAACTGGAAGAAGGAAGAACAAGAGGAGGTGGGAAGAAAGAAAAAACAAAAACTCAAAAATTCAAAAATAGAAGAGATGCAGTAGCATGCAAAGTTTTTCATCAGAGGAAGAATTAGTAAGAGGCACAGAGTGTTTCTGACATGTGGTGCAGAGAGCTCAGCAATGAGAATCAGTTCAGACATAGACATGAAAAGATGAACAAGGAGCAGCACCTCTGAGCACAGCAGGACATTCTCCAAAGGAGACAGTGACAGTGGGCCCAAAGCAGAGCTAATTACAGGCTCATCTTTGCCCAAATATCTCTAAGGGTGCAGCTTTCCAGCTGGTTTTGACAAAGTCCACAATGCTGCTGAAAGAGGCAGTTCAGCCCCTTCCCTCTCTGCTGGCAAGTGACACCAGCAGCCTGTTAATCCAAGTGGGAAGGAACCTTGGGCCCAGGCTGGCAGGGCTGTCACACGGGCACTTTGATGCTCCAGCTAACGAGAGAGCTCCCAGAGCTGGCACAAAGCAAGGCAGAGCAGCAGCAGCATGAAACCAGGGGCAAGGAAGGCAGCTCAGGGTTAGGCTGGTGGCAACCAGTAAAGAAAATAAGACACCAAGCTAAGACTACAACAGCCTTTGTATGTGAATGAACTCTTTCACAGCTGGCTATTGGCACTCTCTCAGTAATCAAAGGCTCTCTTACTTTACCAAACCTGATATTGGCCAGTGCTGCACTTTGGCAGGTGACACACAGGCTGCACTTCCAGGTACAGCACCACGAAGGTGTGTATCACTTATGAAAATGAGGTGCTTTAGAAACATTGATGCATTTTAAGCAAAAGGTGTCAGTCTCCTGTAGAAGTGACACCAGTCAGCTCCTTTTCTAGAGGGACAGGGGGGTTCAGCTGTGGCTGCTCACAGCAATCAGCTCGGTCTGAGCTACGGCAGAGCTGACTTGTGCTGCCAAATGAAGGCAATGTTTGCCCAAAAGTCTCAGCACTGGTGAATAATCAAAAGAAAAGGCTTCCAATACAGGCATCATTACTGAGACACTCAGAAACAGGGGCCTTTTGGAAGAGCCTGGATCTGAGGCTTGCTCTTGTCAGCACCACTGATTACCCTGAACGCTTTTTGCTGCTGCAGCGTCCCAGCTGCTGGGCAGGCAGGAGCAGGGGCTGAGAGGGTGGGGAGACTGTGCCCACCTGCCTTCTGAACTGGTTGGTATTTCTGCACACTGAGGGAAACAGGGTAAGGGTCAGAGTGACAAAGTGAAACAGGGATATATCCAGTTAAATGAAGGGATAAAGGTATTCCAGCCCTACACATTACAGCTCCTGTTCTTCCTTTTAGAAAATGTAAAGCACGCTCTCCTGTGGCTTAGGGTTGGGGTTTTTTGGCTTTTTTTTACTGTCTTTTACTCTAAGTTAAAAATTAGGGTGACTAATTTTCTTGAACCAAAACACTGAACAGTCTGCAATCTATTCCATTTAAGTAAATGGAATGGATATATGTGAGAACACAGCACGATTCCTCATATTATCCAACTTGATTTTCCTGTGGGCTGGCTATGGTTCCCAGTGTCACATCCATCCCACACTCCCAATTCCTGCCCTGATCCTGGCCCCCTGCTCTGAATTCCTGCCCTGATTCTGCCCCCCTGCTCTGACAGCTCTCCAGGGCTGTTTCCCAGATGCAAGAATTCCTGTAAGGCTTTCTACCTTCCAGAACATGTATCCTAAATAGCTGATCAAAAATATCTGCAGATTTTCACGTGCACAGTTTAACAGAACTTAAAAAACCTCACTTAAACCTTGTAGAGAAATTTATAGAAAATGGGGTTAGGCTGAAAAAATGCATTGGTTTAACTTTTGAAAGAAAGAGCAGGTTTGTATTTTCCCTACTTGCTTTCAGATGGCAGATTCCATAATGAACACTGTAAACATCAGTTGGATTTCCATTGAAGTCTTCCCTCAGATTTAAACTTTCCATTCCTTCTGCAGAAACAAGCTCTGTCCTAGGCTTAAATTAAATAAGAATTACTTTTGAGATAACAAAACCAAGAACCCTTCTTACAAGTCTCCACCAGACTGAAATTGTCCTAGGAGGAATGTTAGAGCTGGTGATGGACACTGAAGAGATGAAAAATCACTAGAGTTAAAACTGAAACCAAAAAGTTTTCATGAATTCCACTTTCAACAATTAGCATCAGATGCTAATTTGAGAAGATTATAGGGAAATAGGAGTTGCACTACCTAATCTAAAACTTTATCTAATGTATGAGATAATTTCCTTCCAAAAATAAATGTGTTACACATCTGCAAAAACAGCAAACAGAGAGGATAAAAAATAGCCTCGGTGGTTAATTAGGACCAAGCAAAAGAAATCTTTCTTAGATCTGTGTGCACTACCAACACTTACACTAATGGTGTTCCTCTGTAAGCTTGATCCAGCTTATTCCAAAACCCATGTTTCAATAATTTTGAAACAGCAAAACCAGAAAAAACATTAAATTTCCCTCCCAAAACACACAGGAAAATTGCTTGATGTTTCTTACAGAAAATTTGATCTCACAGAAAACCAGCGCTGCTTCTCATGGCTTGGATCCTCTCCCCTGCTATAGGGGCACAGAAACATTCCTACCACACAAGAGATTGTTTTTCTTAATTTCAAAATATAAATTCTAATTCTAAGGATGAACATTCGTGCCCTATGTAAAAACATGTAGCTGTTCTGTAGAGAAGACAGATAAGTGATACATATTTTTTTTCAGACACAGTTCTGATGTGTAACGATGCTTTGTTTGAGGTGCTTCACAGTGGCATTTTTGTGTGTCTTTCTGCAGAAATTTCCTAAAACTCAAGGAAATGTGAGCAGTGTGGCATGTTTATCTGACAAAACCAAACCCAAATGAACAACCCCACACACACACACACACACAACCAACCCCCACCTAAACCTCTCCCAGGCAACTGTGACAGATTCCATGAGAACCTGGGTCCTGTGCACATTAGAAATTCCTTCCTGCAGGGTTAGCAGGTGTGGGCTATGTCAAATAAATTTATTGCAGTCTGTGCTAATAACCAAAATTACAGAAAACCAAGATGAAAGTGCTCTGCATCCAGCTAATTTGAAGCTACCTTATGAGACAATAACAAGCTTCTAACAGTTTTCCCCTTTTTTAAAATACACTAATTATGCTTAATGTTCCCTGTCGCATTAGCTTTCATGGTAATTATATTTCAAAACTTTTGCAATTAGGGTACAGTTAATATTGTGGAATATTGCAATTATTTTTCATTGTGACACCTCTATTGAAAACTGGTGGCATAATGATCACGTTGTTCAACTAAATCAGAACTGTAGAAATATGGCAAATGAACCAATTTTACATTATTATTTCTAATTACAGATAATGCCCTTTTCCTTGCTTTGTCCAGAACAATTTCCCAAACACCCAGACTATTCCTAATTTATATAAAAAAAACTCAAAAAACCAAAAAACAAAAACTCCACCTGATTTCTCCACCTTCATTTTTATTATATACATACTAATATATATATCATATGGCATGTAAATATATAATTCATATTTTACATTTATGACATATGTGAGCGTGAAAATACGTGTATGGGCACCTCAACATAAATAGAGATAATTTACAACTGGTACAAATCAGTCAACTGCAGCAATAAATGTAAATGCCACTAAGCTGCACTCACTCTGATTAAGGATTTTACTCACTGATTGATCCTCAGAGGTAACTTCAAATGCATTAAAATGCACTGTACACCATTTCCAATTCAGCCCCACATTGCCCCAAAGAACATTTCCTTTTTTTCTGCTCTTTACTAAACTCTCCCTTCCCTTAAGCCTCTTCCTTGCCTTTCCATCATTAAACCCCCACAACTCCAGTCCTAATTCTGTTTATTGATGCTGAATAAGCTCAAGCACTTGAGAAATGACAACAGCAGAAATGGCTAAGAACTAATACATGTAATTGTGAAAATTTAAGGCTGGCTCTGGGGTTTTGAAGAGCTGTCTCTAATTAAGCCAGTCTGTAATTTGGTAGGACAGGACACTATTACACAAAAGGACACTCTGAAAAACACAGTGGAGGAGCTGGGGAGGTGCAGCCAAAACAAAGCAGCCAGACAGGTGACAGGAGACATTCTGTCATTTCCAATACTTGAGCAATTCTGAGATTAATTACCATTTACCAACATTTACATTCTTCGTATGGAAGTTTAATCAAAGCTCTCTTAATTAAGTTTTCATTTAAATTACAGTAAAGCAGTGATAAATAAATCAACCATCAAATCACTGCCTTCAAACAGAGAAGACCTTTACCAAACTCGCTTGCCAAACTCCACCATCTGCACATTTTCCAGTTACCAGACTCAGGAATTTCAAGGTTATATTACCATGTGTGAGATATAATTTCTACTCACTGTCAGACAATGCAAACAAAACATGTCTAAGATGCTTTCACACCGTTTCTGACATGAAAATATCGGAGAACAAATTTATGTGGCTCCTTATTCCCCTCACTAAAGGACAATGTAAGATTTAAGGAGAGCTCCACCAAAGACTATTTCAGGCAGAAATCTGAAAATTGCAAATCTCAGCTTATTCAGCACTGTGGAGTGAGGGTTTGAAGAGCAATTGCCTGAACAATGAGCACGTTTCAAAATGAACTCCAACTCTCTCCTCTCTGACCCTCTGAAACTCTAAAAGCTGATTTGAGTGATTAAATGACAGCTGGAAGTCCTGAGAAATCTGGCACAGAATACAATTTTTAAGAATGCCTCCAAGTCCTGCCATCACTAATGTCTCAGTCATCGCCCACCTTTCCATCATTTCTTGGCTCGTACTAATCGATATTTTTTTTTTACACTTTACGTGACTTTTCTTCTCTGGATATGGTGATTTTCATGCAATTTTTGTTTCCATAACTCAGACATAGAATCCCCACCATCTGCTGGGCACTGACAGAGTACAGGACAAGCAAACTGTGCAGTGCTGTGTGGTTTTGCCACTCCAGGTAACACTTAATTACTCTATAAATGGGAAGGAGAACACGACCCACAGGGATTACACTCATGTATATCTGTACATGTACATGTTCAATATGAAAAGCATCTATCAACTGTATGTCTCCAGGCTTGATATGGTGTCCTAGTTCAGCAGGAGGGACCAGCTAACCCTGTGTGGGGGTGATCAAAGCTGTGTATTCTACCCCCTCTATTCATTCCCCAAGGTCAATGGGCCATTAGCAGCAGCTGCCCAGGGAGCCATTATCACTTCACACTCAGCCTGAGGGGGGCGGAGCTGCTAATGGGCCATCAACAGTTCAATACCCCCTGGCTCCCAGAGTTAATCACCCATTGTGTGAGTCCCCGCCCAGGGGGAGGGACTGAGTGCTCCCTGAGGGTACATAAGGGGTGGGTAAGAAGACCTTGGGAACTTCTCATTGGATCCAGAGGAGCAGCAGGACCTTGACAGGAGGAGATCACCGCTCTCGCCCAGACCACAGCCCTCGCCTGCACCAACAGGTTTTTCTTTTCCTTTTGCTCTGGACTTGGGGGAGCCACAGGGGTCTCAGCACAAGGGCAAACAAACCCCCTTGGGTTTGTGCCCCAGGACACTGGGTTATACTGCTGGGGTTTTGTGAGTTGAAAGCAATTTCCCTTGTGTGTCAGTGTTGTTATTGTAATATTATTATTAAATTTTAGCTTTGACTTATAATCTCTCTCGTGCTGAGTTCATTTCCCCTGCTGGTTCACCTTCAAACCAGCACATATGGGCAAACCACAAATCACCAACCACATCTAGAAATATAAATGCCTATTAGATAATACCTGCTAAATATTGCTAATAGCAAATGTAACAATAGCTTTGAAATAGTTTAACATTTGGGTTAAAACTGTTGCTTAGTGGTTTAAAATTCACTTTTTTTCCTCATAAGAAAGAAACCCCACAAGTATTCAGAATAAATAGCTGCTTTTTTCCCCCTGAACTAATGGCCATATATAATATCGTGCTATAAACTCCATCCTAGCTAAAAATCAACTCATCTTCAAAGACTCCTCAAACATATTCTTAACTGACAACTTCAATGACTAAAAAAATAACAATTATAAAGAATATTTAAATTTTTTTTTGTTTCAATGGGATGATTCTTTCAAAATTTTTATCACTTTACAGATGAAAGTTTAAAGGTGACAATCACCTTAAAAATGAAGGGCTGCAAGATTATAAAGATTTATGAAACAAAACTAATATCTCTGTGCATCTCTAACTTCCAGCTCATCCCCTGCATTATCAGGTCTAGTGAACCCATTTTCTGGAGCAGTGAATTACGTAAGCACAGGTGTTAATTGCCCTGTTCTTCCTAATGAGCATCCTTTTCTACCGGACAATAATGTTTGTTTTACTGACAGCTGGCAGAAGGTTCCATGGAGATCTCAGAGGACACAGCACTTCAACCTGTGACCTGCTGGGTAATGCAATATTTGAGTGTAATGGTGTCCACCCTAAAGGTGCCAGGAAATTTGACCTGTGAAATTCCCTGACTTTTCTCGAAGAAACTTGGATCCCAAGTTCAGTGAGAAATCCACTGCTCATTTAATTTCTTTCATTAGAGAACTTTTTATCATCATCTGTGTTGTGTTTGGAAGTGGATGCACAATTTTATTTCCAGAAATCTTTCCTATGCAGTTTTAATTATATGCACATTTCTGATTTATTGATTACCTAAAGAAAGCCTGTGTGATGTACAACAGCTCCCTACAATGACACAGCAGAACTACGTGTTTCTCTGAGCCACTGATATTTAAGTATTCCCAAAGTGAGTACCAAGGGATTATTTGGAGCTTTTTCAATACTCAAAACATTTTACTGTCATTAAAAGCAACAGCATTATATTTCTTATTTGGTCTCATCTGTGAGAAAATTCAACTTTTATATTTTTTCCTGATTTAACACTTACCCGTATGGAATCTCAAATGTGTGTCTCTTGAAAAGGACTCAACACAGGCAGGTGGAAGCACAGGAACCTGGTTGTTTCTAAATTAAAAAAAATTCATAATGGTGTCTCTAATAATAATTAAATAATTAAACTGCTGAATTTTTCCAGACACTGAAACCTGATGGTGATATTTCTGTAGGATCTTGTTAATTTAAGTCAGCATGATAGAGCATTAATTCCTGAAAAGAATAAACAACAGTGTACTTTTCTGTTAATTAAATGAACCTAACAGACTGGTTATAAAAAAAAATCCATAATTTAGAGTCCCAGACAGAACAAAGTATTTAATGTATATATTCAAACATCTGGTTAAGAAACAAACAAAAAAAAACCCCAAGTTAAACATGTATCCTATGATCAAACCAAACCAACACCTAAGGAGAACAAACATCAAAGCAGCTCTGCAGAACCTGAATTTGTGCCTCCAAACCCCTTAGGAATTTGGAAATTTGAATTCAATCTGCCCATCCTTTAAAAAAAAATACTATTCTATAAACCAACCTATACCGTGCTATGAAGAAACCACGGAATGCAGAGGCTGTTGATGCAGCAGTGCCACTTTCCTCAAGGAAATTTAAGCTTAAAAATGAAGAATTTTGCATCAGCTGAACCAAGCTTGACTGAGCAGCTTTAGCAGAAGACTCAGCTGACCCGTTGGGGTTCCTGGTCTCAAGGAGCAATTGCTGCAACCCCCCAGAAAAAAACCTGCCATGACAAAGAGCTGTGAAACGGCACCAGTTGCTTTGTGACAGCAGGATATTAATGGAAATTGTTCCAAAAAAGAAAATGAAACAAGACTCTGTAATGCATTTGTGTTTCTGGCATGATCTCAGAAGAACTGGAGAATGAAGAACGTGGAATCCTTCCAGCTGTCAACAATAAAAAAGAAGGAAAAAGGAAAAAAAAATATTTAGAACTGGCCTGTAGTTGGAAAGCAAGGGGAAAAGTAAGTTTTGTGGTCATCTCTGCACTTCTGGATGCTGAGTGCCAGTGACTGGTGTTATATGCCTGTTTTCCATCAATCCTTTGGAGAACAGCTCTGCTGCCTCTGGGATGGACAGGGCCTTGCTTGCTGACAGTGCACTTTGAGGAGGTTGGTTCCCAGCCAGACTCTTGAGTTGTTTCCTTACATTAATTTTATAAGTACAGTCCCTCCCTCACCAGTTTTCTGCACTACCAGAGCCACCAGTTCTCAGGCTGTTCACACACCTCAGCCTCCATAATCTCAGTCAATCTCAAACTGAAAACTCAGAATCGTGGAAAATCCTCCTTTCCTTCAAGGCATCCTGGTTTCCTCTGCACCATCATTTCTCCAGCTGCACAGGGCACTCACCACCACAACTGCCTGGCATTACTGTGCCTTCTAAGTTCATGGGTTTTCAAATAAATATATTCAAATATAAATACTCCTTAACTGGTTTCTGCCAAGTGCCTGCCTCAGATCCCAAAGAGACAAATTATTTATGAATACCTAGCTGAATTTTTTCTACATTTTTAGCTGAAAAAGATAAAGGAGGAAGGGACAAAAGATTTGGAAAATGCATAAACTATAATAGTTTTTAAAAAGCTGAACCATTTCATTTCAAAGAGTTTTAAGGAAATTTTTTCATGTCTCATTTTGAGGATTTAAGTCTGGTTTTACTTTTTTATTTCTTTTTTTTTTCCTTTTCTTTCTTTTTTTTCCTTTTCTTTTTTTTTTTTTTAACCCCAGAGATAGCTAAAGAAAAAGTCTGAAATTTAGAGTGGGGAAACAACTCAACCCACACTTTCCTTGACACTGAAGTGCTTCATATTGCTCTTGCTAACCAAATATGCTAATTGAAAAAATGCAAATAATTTCTTATTTCATCCTTCCTGAGTTTTTTTTATTTCTTTGGTCTCCATGTTATTCCTTTTTGGTTTTGTGGCAAGATTTTAGGTACCCTGGAGGTGAAGGTGCCAGGAGATGATGAACCCTCCATGGCAGAGTCACCCAGGATTTATCTGCCCAGCCCCCCAGCACCTGACAGAACTCCAAGCCATCATTTACCCTCTCCAGCTCCAACTCCACAAACTCCCTTCTCTCCACTTTTGTAAATTATGTTTTCAGAAACCTGAAGCTGATAAACTAACAAAGATTTTACACCTTTTAGTCCTTGCTGGTTCCCATAATTGGCAGATTTGTGTCAAGTTAAACAATTATCCACCTGTTTGTGGGAACAAGTACCAACAAACGCGCTGGTGTTTTGTTAGGCAGAACATTTCACACCTCATTACAGAACTGAGGGCTGGTGTTTGGTGTACAGAATTGCTGCTGATTCCAGTACAATAAGCTATTTGTAAACCCCAAAATAATCATACATTGTGGATTTAATTAATTCAGGATGTAATATTAAAGTCCAGATTTCCGAGGTCTTCCCAAATCACCTGGATTTGCAGTTGGGACTTCCCATTCCATTCCATAGTAACAACTGCCCTCCAGGTCTGAATATTGAAGACCAAGAAGGACCTTTCAAAATAACAAGGTCATAAATGTTTTTGGTTTGGTGTTTTGTTTTTGTTTGTTTGTTTGTTCTGGGGGTTTTGGTTGTTTTTGTTTTGTTTTGGGGGTTTTTGTGTTTTTTTGTTTGTTTGTTTTTTGGGTTTTTTTTTGTTTTGTTTTGGTTTGTTTTTTTTTAGGGAGCACTGAGACAATACTGAACTTTGTTCTTATGAATGGAATTTTTGGGGCACGGTAGTTCACAGCAAGCCAGTCCCTTTTTGGCAGATTTTGAAAGATCTCTAACTTTTAGGGCTTTGCTGTATATTTAGGATTCCACCCCCACACATTACTTTTTAATAATTTATAAAAGGTTATTTATTTTCTAGTGCTCCTAAAGTAGCACAGCATGAGGGACAAGGAGTCTTCTCAAAACAATACAACTTCCATACTAAGTTGCCAGTTCTTCTTCCTTTTGATTTACTATTTTTTTTCAGATCCCAAATATGCAAGATGAGTATCAGTTATCAGTACAATCACAAAGATGCTGTTATGGTTCTGCTTGTTTTCACAAATCATTAGATCTGACCTGAATAAAAGGAGAGGAAAGCTCTCCTGGAAATCCCACTATTCCAGCCCAGCAAAAACTCAATTAACAGAAAGGAACTACTGTATAGGCACAACATGTGAGGCAATAGCTGGGTGGGGCAAGGCAGGGATGGAAGGAGAGTGGAAGGACAAACAGCAACAGGTGGATGGAAAAGGTCATTGGTGGGGACCAGGAGGCAGGAGCAGCAATGCTGCAGACTGGAAGAAAACCAGAATCCAAACCCACAGAATGGAGCAAGAGGCAAAATTTCATTCATGTTCCAGACTGAGCTGTGGAATCATTTGGGGAGATATAAAATGGAACAGGATTCCCAGGAATTAACTCTTACAAACATTCAAAGTCCTCAGCTTTTCTGGGCAAGAATCTGGCATGAAAAAACTAAATTACACTTTATTATGCTGGTCTACGAAAGCATTCCCCAGTGAAAGGCAGCAGAAGATGCAGAGATTGAGGCAAAGGAGTCCTCTTTACCACATGGCTCGATGCAGCTGAGGAACTGGGGTAGGAAGGAACAGGACAGCGTGGTTTGCTTGGATCAGCTCCGTTTGCAGCAGAGGTTTCATCAATGTCTGCAAACCCTTTCAAAGGACCTGCCCTCAGAGGGCAACGGGGCAGTAACAGATCAACAGAAAGGGAAAATATTCAGAGTAAAATGACGTAATCCACACCTTTTCATGCTGAAGGGATGTAGAAGACACGCATGGGAGAGCTGTGAGGCAAAGAGCCAGGCACGAACACAGAAGAAAAATAACAGTGAGAACAATTAATAACCACTGAGCCTTTTTTTTTACAGTGATGTGGTGAGGTCTCCACCTCCCGTAGTTTTGAGAATAAGATTGAGTATCTTCTAAAGGAAAAAGAAGTCCTAATTTGTATTGATTTCATTTTGCTTTATATGAAGACAAACTCATTTTCTAGGGATGTTAATGTGATAAATAGGTGACATATATTTATGGGCTTGCCTGATAAGATGCTAATATTTATAAACATATTAGAAACAGGTATCATAAAACAGTAAATCTATTGATGCAATTTTATAACTAGGAGTAATAATTAAGCACTAGATAAATGCACAATTTGTCATTTAAATAAAGCTTATCAAAATCAGGAAATCCATAAGACAAGATATTGACTCAGATGAAAAGTGTCTCCTTGCCTTCAAGTGCTTGTAATGGCACTTATTTGGATTTATAGGGAGAAAGAATGAAGTTAATAACTTTCTGTTATTACAAAACCAGCCAGCCAAGCCACCCACAGAACATTCTGTGCACAAATATTGCAAAAAATTCTGAAAGAATTATACCCTAAATTTTAGGTTCTCTACTTTGTAGCCCCCGAAGTGCAAACAGTTTGCATATGCTCAACTCTTCACTTTCAATCAGCTCCCAAATTGTGTTGGTAACTGCTAAAAACATGAAATGTTTTTTGAATGTTGCCTTTCTTCACAAACAGCAGCACCATCCACTATGGAACTAGTTAGGATTATGC
Source organism: Pithys albifrons albifrons (assembly GCF_047495875.1). NCBI lineage: Eukaryota > Metazoa > Chordata > Aves > Passeriformes > Thamnophilidae > Pithys > Pithys albifrons. The sequence continues at coordinate 5,915,953 of NC_092472.1, forward strand.
CAGTGCCAATGAAAAGGAGATGCAGTTCAGAAGATGAAAAACTCTGTATCAAAAGATAGAATTAACAGAAAGACTGAAAAATTCTTTCCACACAGCAAGACTTAGAGCAGAGAGCATCAGCAAGATGCATTTTCTACATACAGAGGAAAAACCACACAAACAGCATCTGAACCCAGCATATGACAGAAAGAAACCCTGACTTTTGTGCTTATAATTGTAAGCCCCTGAGTGCCTTTCAGTTTTTGAGTAAGGTGCCAAGTCTGGGCTCCCCCCCTCTTGGGGCAATGACACAGAGCAACAATATCTACTCTCTAAGTTTCTGAATAGTTGCTGATATTCCCCTTAAGGCTGTATGTTTTAGGAGCTAAGGCAATAACTAAAGTAATTCTCATGATAATTAATGAAGGCACCCTCCTTGCTCAACAAAGAGGGTGAAGAAACCTGGGTTTGGTATCTTATTTTAATGTCCTCTCAATCTAAACTATGCAGCAAAGGGACAAAAGCTTCACAACCAGCTGCCAGAAGACACAATAAGCACTGACAATGAGCAAACACAAGGTATGGCCACAGACACCACGTTGTGTCCCAGCCATCAGGGTAGAGATCAGAAAACAGTCACAGAGTGCAAAAAGGAACCTTGGAAAGTTCGAGCTGCAGCTGCATTGCTTTGCTGCAGGGATTTTACTGGCACAGAGGCTTCCACATCTACAACCTTCAACTAAAATGATGTAAAAGCAGTTAAGAAAAAACCTCTCCAGCTCTCAAACCCATGGTGAGCTTAAGAAAAAGACATAAATACATAACAGAGTTAGAGCCTGCTCTCAACTCTATAGCTTTCTCTAACGCATTATCATTTTTATTACCATGGAACCTTCTGTTTGAGATTTGTTTGTTGCGATTATGAATTCATAAATTAATAAAAGCAGTGTTACTGCAATATCTTAATATCTGGAATCCTGTCTTCTGGCTGAAATTCAGCCATCTGCTGGCATCATCCACAGGGTACAGAGATTAGCAGCAGCAATAATATCAGTAAGAGTTGCAGCAACGTGGAGCTGATACTTAAGAAAAACTACACCCTTTGGTTTCAATGGGAAAACAACAGTTCATGCTGTTCCCTCCAGTTCCAGTTCCAGGTCAAAGCTCTAAAATTAAACTCAGTGCTCAAAGAGGTGCAACAGAATGAAAACGTGACTGGCCATTAAGGATTTAGAGAATTCAAGTATTAGAAACAACTTTTTTGGGGAAAATAATCTTTTTAAGACCGTGCTGTTACATTCATGCACTGTTTAAAGAATATGTGTAGAAAGACACTGTTGTTTAAAACCCCAAAGCCAGGCCAGGCTTCATGGCATAAACACCTGAAACCAACAGGTTTTAGTTTCTTTATCTTTATTGGATCATCACCTGCTGAAGTGAAGTCTAAGAAATACAGGGTGGTTTATGGTCTTGAGCTATATTAAGAATTAAAGACAAAATCTCCAAATCAGTGCTGCTTTCTTCTTCTGGGGCAGTGGCCAAGAGCTGTGGGTGCCAAGGTAGGAAAAAAGCCCATAGCTCTGAAATTCCCAATAATGGCAACAACAACGGAAACAAACAATTTACTCTTAATTTGGAAGCAGAAACCAAAATGCTCCATTTACAACACTTTTTTGCAATGTTGTAAAATGCCATCAGAAAAGTTCCTTCAGGCATTTCCTTGTGAATGTATTGAACAGGAAGTGTTGTTCCCAGACAGAATTGTACACACAGCTCTAATGCAGGGCTGCCTTTTGGAGGCAGATATGGGAAAGTATATGAAATAATTTAGAAAAACCAAACCTGCAGCCTTAACTGATTTTAAGTGTTGCTGATCTAAGCATAATTTCACCAATTCTCCAGTGAAGTATTCTGAAAGAGTTTCCAGTTAGAAACCACAGGAAAGTGACAGGAGGCCAAAGTTTGCGTTCTGATTAGTGTTCCTCCCTATCTGACCTCAGAAGTGATGCACAGAAACCAAACTGAACAAACCCAAAAGTGAACACAGCAAACAACAAGCACCAAAGTAAAACAACAGCCCTTTAGACAGCTCCAGTTGTAACACTGATAAGATGATTTGAATTCCTTGTCTCTGTTGTTGCTACTCTTTCCCACTGTGATAAGATCCCTCTGATCCCTTTTTTCTCCAGGCTGGACAGTCCCAGCTCTTGCCTCTCACAGTGTATCAGATGCTCCAATGCCTTGAGAACCTCAGTGGTCTTTCACTGGACATGCTCCAGGGAGCTCATGTCCCTCTGGCCCTGGGTGATGCCTTAAGATCCACAGTATGCAGATTTTAATATAGCTTTGAACACTCTAGAATAGTGACAGTCAATCACTGTTTGTACCTAATTTTTGAGATATTGTTTAATGTTCCTCCTCAAGGATTTCAATGGATAAAGATTTTAGCAAGAATATCTAATTTGTATAGGACATACAAATTAAAACACAATATATTGCTGCAGATACATCCCAGTCAGAACTATTCAGAAGGCCCAGAATCTTGAAATGGTTTCAACCAGAATAGAAGATGTTGATAAAAAGGAAGATATGGAGGAAGAGGTGAACTTTTACCACCTACTCACTTTAGTGTGTCAAGAGTGGTACTAAGGGAGGGACAGTTTGGGAAGGGGTGTAACAGCATTAGGTAATGCCTTGAACAGTTAATTAGGTAACTGCATAAAAGCAGGAGGAGCAGAAGGCTTTTGCAACTCTGCATGCAGCCTTTGAAGAGATGAGATTCCCGTGCAGCCAACGCTGCAATGAAAGGAAAGCTGTCTGCTAAAACTCACACACTGAGCCTTGGGGGGGTCTGTTAAGAGCTGGTTTTAGGCATCCTGGGGAGCCCAGCACTGCACTCAGCTCTTCAAATGGGTCTCACAGGGCACAGAAGGATCACAGCCCATGACCAAGGTCACTGCTTGGCCCCAGAACACGTTGCAGGCTCAAGGTCAACCCACCGTTCCCCAGGACCTCCTCAGGGCAGAGCTGCTGGTCAAGCCCAGCAGATGCTGGGGCAGGGGTTATCCCCCCTGAGCCAGAGGTCTCTCATTTCCCTTGGCTGAACTCCATGAGATTCCTGGCAGAGTGTTCCATGCTCTGTGTTGAGCCTGGTTCACTGTGGAACAGTTCCTCCAGCAACTGGGCATCACGCTGGGACAGCTACACACGCCAAGGTTTCCTATCTATAGTTTAAACCTTTTCTGGCAAAAAGCTGAGAGTGCTACCCCCTGAGAGATCCCAACTCTTTTATTTAGCCTCTTAAGTAAGCCAAAGTCAATCAGGAGAAAGAAACCAACCAACCAAAACAACAAACAACAACGAAAACCAAGCTATGACTTCTAGATTTTTGTTGCTGTTCCTTGATTTTCTGTCCTGTAAGTTGATAGATACAGAAACTTGGTCTCCATTCAGTAAGGGGTGAGTTCTCCTGAAGGAGATGGAATTATTTTTCTATAGGATTCATTTATTTCATAAAGATGACTATCTTCTCTGTGAGTTTGCATTCTAGACTAAAAACTGGAACTCCTCCTTTCCTTGCTGCCAGACTGCAGAGGACCATAAAACAAACACTTCCAAGCACTCCCAGCAGAGGATCTCAAACAAGACCTCCAGCTACAGTGCACTGATGAATGTTCTGGTTTCTTTCAGAAAAGAAGATTTTTACAAACAGGATCAAACTGCAAGGAGATGGTGGTAATTACACATTAATAATAATGAAATTCTATAGACAGGTTGTACCTGTTGAACATGAGAGATCCTTCTGGACATTTACACTGAATGTAATGACCATTGCTATTTTATGGTCATAAGCATAAAGAATTATATTCTTTTTTTTCAACTCTAAGTGAAAGACAACATTAAAGAACAACAATTACTTCATTCAAGCCAAGCTGTTTCTCTATTCCTCTCTCCTTGCTGCCAACAACTGCTTGTGAAAAAAATCAAAGCAGACTGTCTCCTAAGCAGTGTCCAAACTACTCTGGAGGCAAACCCTGGGACATTGAGCCAAATGCTTTTTATCATTGTCTCTGAGTTAAAAAGACACAGTAACACTGCAAAGCTGGGCCCAGCCTCCCTTCCAGTTAAACTTCAGCAAGTTCTTGGGAATTGTGACAATATCTAAACCACAGATTAGGAATTTCCTAAAATCAAAATACTCCAAAAATCATTCTGCTTCTGCTTTTGCTTTCCCACTGTTAAGAATGGTTGAACCTGATGAATGTGTCTGATTACAGACCCACTATATGAAAATCTATTATGTGAGTAGGTATATCCTATGCCTTTTACTCAAGCTGGAAAACAAATGCATAGTTTTTGTGTTGAGAGTCCAAAATTTCATTTAATAGCAAAAAATCCTATATATTAAAGACAAAAGTGCAGTCAACACAAACTCTTTTTTTTCCCTAAGGTTGAAAGCCAACCTATTACATTGTATTATTATGACTGAAGCCATTAAAAGGGCATCCCAACAAACTGAATCTCCTTATATTTCCAGAAAGAACATATATACAACACATCCAACAAGATGTATGTTGTATAGACAGATGCAAGATAGATGTAAGAAAATGGTGTGACAGCAACTGACCTTCTTAAAAAAGAAAAAAATCCACTACCTTTTCATGGTTAAAAGGTCTCATTTTCTTCTATAATATTTGTGTTTTTCAAAACACTATCAGCAGGTGCACCAGATTTCAAAAACCTCTTGTCCTTCATCACATATAATTGTGCTGCATATTATATTAAGAAATACAAGCAGAGGAATGTAAGTGATGGGAGTTCAATTAAAAACAGCATAATATCTTGTTGCATAGAAAATGATTCTGCAACTGAAATCAGGTTCTAATGAGAGAAAAAAGGAATACATTTTCACATATTTTTAATTACACAGAACTTCCTCAAACATGATTTTTAATAATATATTCCATTAAGTTAACATCATATTTAAAGAAAGTGCATTTTCTGATTTCATTTTAAGTCTGATTTTGAGCAATTATTGTGTCATTGTTCTGCAGCAGAAAGGTTGAATTCATTTACTGGGTGGTTATGCTGGTTATGATTGATGTCGCTTCTCCAAATGATAAACCAATCACCCCGATGATGTAATGTCATTTTAAGAGGGCTGTAATCACATTTCTCTCAAACTGGGAGCTCTGATGAGTTCTAACAAAGATTTATTGTAGATTAAAGGCCTTCATAATATCAACAATAGGTTGCTCATTTGATTAGGTAATTTTTTTAGGCAAGTGATTTCTCCATATATATTGAGGATGGCCATTGTGAAGGGCACAGGGCAGGATATGTGGATGGGGAGCACCCCATATCCAAAAAGATTCATCTCAAACCTGTTGAGGAGATAACCTGCAATTGCAGAGGTTGAGGCAAGTCTAAGTATTCAATCAGACAAACAAGAGGACCCTTCTGTAAAGTAATTAGCACAGGACTTCAGCAAATATTTCATATTCACCATGTGCTTTGAAGCCTCTCAAAGAAAGGCTGAAAAAAGAACCCAGAAAATGCCAGCAAATATTTATTAATGATTCAAAGATTATCTGGGATCTAAGCCTTAAATCTACATATCTGCAAAGCATCTTTTTTAACCCAACCCCAAATCCAAACAAAATATTTACATTTATTTACCATCTCCCACATGTCTGGATCTATGTTGCAAAGTTTCCATAGGAACTAACATAGGTATTGAAAGAAAATAACCCAGAAAAATCCCCACAACCAGTTCATGATCTACCTTTCCTTATCATGTAGATGATGATGAGCCACAAAAAATGGTAAGATTCTCCAATTTATTGTAAATATCATTATCTGTGCTATTTTCTTATAAACTCTGTAAAGGAGACATTGTGAAAACTACAGAAAAATCTAGAAACCACCACTAGAAAATGCCTATTAGTTTCCAGAGGATGCATCAAGTCCAGAAGAACACTCAGAGCTGAACAAATAATGATACAGGTGCCTATGGTTACGAATTTTTTTAAAATGGACACCTGCTTCTTATGCTCTGAAAATTAAAAGTCATTACACATTACATGACTCTTTATTAAAGAATTAAGTGTGCCATGTGTGTATGGGAAAGTTAAAATGTAGAATGAACAAATCAAACCTATGAGAGCATGCCAAAAATATTCCTTGGTCAGTTCACAGTAACAATTGTCAAAATGCAGGATATAAATAAAGTTATTATCTTTTAAAATGAAATATAAAGAGCTCTTCCACCAAACTTTCAGATGTTCTTTTACTGCAACTTCCTTAATTTTACGTCCTAAGAAAAGCCCTCCTGGTTCCCTCAGTCCCAGCAGTGGCTGCAAGTACTAAGTATTTTCGTTCACGTTCCCTGACCTTTCTTTTCTTCTGCTTATTTCATCCCTCTCCCATTTACTTTCCCCATTTCCCTTAGAACTGTCGTAACTGTTTAATCCACACACTTTAGACAATGTTCTCTCTTTTGTTCTTTCTTCAGCTGCCAACACTCCCCCATTCTCAGCTCTGAGATGATGCCAACACTCCCCCAACTCCTCCCTGCAGACAGGTGATGCTCCATCACCAACACGTGAGCTGCTTCTCCCAGGAGTATCACTTCACCTTTCTCTGCCCTAATTTCCTCTGTATTTTGCTGCCCTGTTACTCTCACAGGTGCTTTTGTGATTCCTCACTGGCTGATCTCGTTCTTAGCACCCCACCATCACTTCCTTACCTCGCAGATCACCATCCTCTCCAAGGACTTTTATGTCCTGGGAAAATTCACCAGGGAGCTCCAGTTTTCTGCTCACTGTCTTTCAAACACCTACTTATCATGCAGGAACCTTCCCTTTTACCCCTCTGTCAGTTTAGTTTCCTTAAAAGCGTTTAGTGACAGGCTTTGCTGAGATCTTTTTGAAAGCACGAAGACCTTTCAATCACCTGGATTCCCCTTATTCAGGAGTGGCTGACCCCTGCAAAGGACACCTAAATGTTTCTAAGGCATGAAGCCACACTGATTCCAAGATAAATCATACCCACTCCCCATTTCCATGGTTGCTACAGAGTTGCTCATTACAGATTTTGAGGTTTGCATCTCCCCAGAACCTCTTAAAAACCCCTTAAAACTGGCATTGGTTTTTTCCATTCTCATAATTCAAGTAGCAAAGAACACTCAATCTGAATTCTTATTTCTTTGTGCAATTGTGTTTTAACATATCTCACCGGGGTTAGGGGATAACTCAGGATGGGAGGAAGCCCAGGAGGGTCCAAGTGCAGTCTCTGCCAAGCAAGGGCAGCTCTGAGGTCAGACCAAGTAGCTCAGGATTTCAGCCAACCTGTCCTTGAAAAGCTCCAGGGACAGACCCTGCACAGGCTCCCTGGGCCACCTGTTCTCATCCAATGCTTAGGGGAAAAGTTTTCCCTGATATTCACTCTGAATCTTTCAGCTGCTCCCTGCCTGATCCTCCCATCCCACACCACTGTTAAAAGGTGTGCAACAGCATCTCCAGTATGCTCAGAGCTGTATTGTTGCAGGAAAATACCCTTTAGGCAGGTCAGAAACTGCCTATAAGATATAAATTTGTCATGTTTAGTTAAATATATTTATGTTTAAAAAGCTAAAATTAAGGTGCTATAATAGCCTTATTTTGTTGTGCCTCTATTTCTAAAAAGGAATTGCATCTTCATTTGTCAATTCTTGGCTGTCAAAATTAAAAGTCAGCACCTGCCAGTAAAAATAAAAATTAGACCAAACAAAAATACACACAGAGACTAAAAAAATAAAGGAAACCAAAGAAAACCCTAAGCCCTACAGATTCCATGAGTGATAGAGCTGCAAATGTTTTAAAACAGTGTCCTGAAAGGCAAGAATTTAATTTGGTGAAAAATAGCAGATCTTAGTTAAATGTGACATTGTAAGTATAGAACCAGACAGATTTGGAAACGAGAACAGACATGGACTGGCAGAAGCAACACACATTTATAGATACAGAACCTCATCACCAAATGAGATATTAGATCAGCCCACGCAGAAAAAAGAACCATTGTGTGCACCTCTCTCTCCTACAAGACACATCAAGGAGCATGAAACCTGCTTTGAAAAACAAATCCCTCTGATGACAAGAATTCAATAATATTTTTACTCTGCATATAAGATACCTAAAACAAAAAAATCTCTCTATAGTAAAATGAAGAAAAACCATATATGATGTATTGTGTTTCCAGAAAAGTTTCTATGAAGCAAACCAGTAAGATTTTTTTTTTGCCCCATTTCCACAGATGCTCTCGATTTTATGCTGATGCGAGAACACATTTGCAAATTAAACACAACAACAACAACAAAAAAAGGCATAAAACTGGCACAAACATGTCACAAACAAACTCCATATGTTTGCAATTTTCTTACCACTGCTGGAAGGCTGCTGTGGCCCTGAACACGCTCGCAGCAGGTAGGAGTTAGGAGAGAACTCCTCATCGGGATTGGTGTCCATGATTTGATGGGACGTGTTGCTGTCTAGCAATGGCATCTGGCAGCTAACTGGTGGAGGGTTATGAGAACTGGGCAGCTGAGCAGATGGGAGGAGGCTGGACGAGGATGTAGGTGGAATGGGACGACCTGGGAAGAGGACAGAGGGATCAAAGATCAGCAATGAATGTAATGAAACCAACCCAACGGCCAAGTAATTGCGCTGTAAGTGCCCATCCTTCCATCCCATCACTGCTGGGCAGAGCCCTCCATCTCTCCACTGGTACCAACCCGTCTCTTTGTATCACATTCAAGGCACTGGGAGCAGCTATGTAGTGAACTCCTTCCAAAAATTCCCCCTGCAGCATCATCCTGTAACTCCTCAGGTGAACAGATGCTGGGGGAATCCACCTGCCCAACAATGGACAGAAGGGCCCCACCCTGCTCCACGTGGGCACTGCCACTCTTGGCCACCAGACACCAAAACGTCCCTCACTGCACTCTCAGATCCTGCAAAATGCAGGTGCAGCAGGTACATATTTTACCAGAAAACTTTTCACAGAAATAGGGATTTTTCGAGAAAGGAAACTGTAATTTCTGAAACTACATCACATCTGTAATGTCTTATAATTATCATGGTGGGCTGATTTTTTTTCCCGACCAGGAAAATTGCTCCAGCACAAGACACTCTCAGAGGCACATAAGAACCATACAAGGGCTTTCTCAAGGCTAAGGTTTTTCCTGGAATGTTGTAGATCTTCCCAAAATCCACTGACAGGTGTGACAGGACTGAAGAGCAATTATTCCACCTTGGAGATGGGCTACACTGAAATCTGGGTTGGCAACTGGAAGCTTTGGTGTTCTGTGTCTTTCTGCACTGCTTTTCTGCCCCTACAGAGGGGCAGAATTTCCTGCCCAGCTCACCAGACAGGTTAATTCCACCCTTGAAGCCCAATCCTTGGTGGGTACAACACACCTCAGCCCACTCTAACAACATGGTTTTAGTGAACTAAACTAATGGTATCAAGTCAACAATAACATTCATACTTAGGCATTCTTTACTTTTGTGAACTCCCATAACCTCTCACCAACCCACTCCATCCAATGCACACAGGTTTGGGTTTCGTTGGTTGGTTGGTTTCTTTATGACCAGTTATAGGGATGAGAGGAAGAAGAGAAATGTGCATTCTGATCTCTGCAAGTTTCCCTGGATTGAAGAAATTGGTTGTGAATAATTTATACGTAAGAAAATATGACCTTTGTGATCTGCCAAAGTCTGTAAGGCAGAGATCTGCTAAAAATGTTAGAACACAGCAAAACTACATGAAATTCTGTGTTCTGACTTCCATCATTCTTAAAGAAACAGCAACAGGACAAACCCCCACTGGCTTTTTTCACTAGGGACATCTTTATTTTTTGATTCAATAATCCCTCACTTTATATGAATTACACTAAAGTTCATACCATTGGATAAAATTCTAGAGTCACACATAAAACTCAAAAAGAGGAGAAAAAGAAGAATAGCAAGAATATGAAAAATTCCAGCCCATATAAATTATATTTGGGGTGCAGCAATAAACCAAAGGCACTACTGAAAACTACCAAATTTCCTCTGCATGGTACCAGCAAAGAGCACAAAGTACTTTCTTCCCTTCAAAAACTCTGAAATTAAATAAATACCTGGAATAGCCAACTGACTATTATGATTATTTGTTATTATATTTTTAGCACTGGATATATTGATAAGACTGAATGACCAAGTTATCAAATGACAGAAAGGGATTTCAGCTACTCCAGAGTAATTCCCATCTGCTACATTCTTTGCTAGAGAAAATTCAATATGCATTGAATATTTTCATTGTGGACTTGCAACTAGGAGGAAATAATTCTAACAGTGATGATAGGAATAATTATTGTTATTATTCATGATGATGATATTCTTCCTTATGAAATACTACCGTGAATATCCTACACATTAAGGGAAGTGATTGAACAAAACCAGCTTCTAATTATTTCTTTGCACTGTGTTGGAAAGGAGAAAGGCTGAGGTTTGACACACCTCTGACAGGAATGTGACACTTGTGCCCACTGTGTGCATTTAATTCTCACTTATTCTGGCTCTGCTTCAACACTGTGAAGTTTAAAGTAGTAGCTTTAGAAATTCTAAATCTGCATTTACTTTATGTATCATATGAAAATATATTACTGTATTATAAAACTGTTGGACATGTGAGGGTATGAGATGAAGGAAAAGATTTTTTCCTTCTTTGTAAACTGCATATGGTATTTTAGAGCAATTTAGGTGCATTTTTGTGGAGCACATTGAGAAATGGGAAAAAAAAAAAAAAGCCCTCAAGAATCCTTTTGTCAGGAAAGCTAATCACACTGTTACCATCATGAAATAATACAGCCCAAATCCCTGAAGAGAACCTAAAATGTCTCATTACTCCAGCTCTGTTTGGATCTTAGGGGAAACAGAAGGTATGAAGTCGTTAAAATGCTGCATTATTTTGGTGGGAAGTTGGTTCCTGAGGAAGATCTGTCCCAGCACATGTGAACAGGAAAACACTGATGTCTGTGAGCCACAGCACCTCTTGTCAACCTGTCCTGTGCTTAGATTTCCTGCTAAGCTGCCAAACTTGATTAAAACTTTTCTTGTGGTTGGGAAGTTCCTGATCTTCCTATCGAGCTGATTTTCAGCATCTACTGAACATTAAATTCCCAGGATGGCCATTCCCTCTAGTGTTGTGGGGCACCAGCAAAGTGTCTTCTCCCTCTCTCCACACTCAGCCCCTGAAGCACTTACAACACCCAACCTTTTATAAAATTGGGTGTGAATTGAGCATTTTACAACACCCAACCTCTTGTAAAACATGGTGTGAACTGAATTGAAAAATTACTGAAGAGGAACAGAAAGACACTATGAAGCTTTGTTGCCTTAGGAAATGAATCTGCAGTACCACAGCCAAGAGAACAGCTGTGAAACTACCCAAGAGGAGGATGAGAATGCAGTCAGGATATAAAGAGCATGAGACATGCAGTTTATTTGTTACCATATACTCTGAAGTGAGAAATAATGAGTTTGATTCATGCTGGCTAATAAAAATATCTTGGCCAAACAAAGTTCAATGTACCTTTTAAAAGAACAGACTGAGCTTTACAGGTTTTCTAAACCTGAGCTGCTTGTCAGACCCATTCATGTGTCTTTGTGAAACCTCCCATCTCTTGAAATGATTGTTTCCATCTTTTCACAGTGGGATTTAGTAGTTTATAAGACATACTGCAACGTATGGTAACATCATATTCTATTACACTGCTGTTTCAAAAGTTAAAGCAATGCCAATAGAAGTTCCTACATTGTAGTCTAGTCTTCATGTATTAGTATATGAAAGCTTCTATAAATAAGGTTTTTATCTAGTTGTGCATTGGCACAAACCCTCTGCACTGGGTACTTCCAGTGCCAGCAATAACCTGATTGTGGAACATACTCAAAGAAAGATAAAACCAATACAAATGCTAGAAAGGGAAACCAGACACAAAGCTGATATATTACATTTTCAATAGGAAATTGTATTCTTCTTCCAATATCTGTTCATATGTATGTTCATGCTGCATATATTCATGCATGACAAAGACTTGTGCAGATACTGAACGCAGCATTTGCAAGGCATTTTTTCAAAAAAAGAGGAAGCAGCCAAGAAGAAAATGTTTCCTCCCATCCCCTTACTTTCCTCCTGTTATTTAACTTACTATTTGGAGTGGAGGCAAAAAAATTTGTAACTCTGGAGGGCATTCAGATCTAGGCTGGCTTTGGGCTTCCATGCCACATGGCACCTCTGCTGCAAGGACCTTCTTTAACCTCTTATTACTTGTGTTCCCTTTCCTCTTTAGATCAGAGCCTCGTGTTTCTTCACCAGCCCAAGAATTTTCATGAAACGATTCATCAATTGCACTTACACTTAAGCCTTGAGGCTTAAAACCTGCTGTAGAACCCCCATTCAGAAACCAGGCTGTGCTCAGGGCTGGTAATGATGCCACAGCTCTGCAAACACCTTCAGAGAGGCATCCTGAAAAGCTGAGGATGCAGATGAAATACTGATGTGAGGAATTGCTTTAATCTCCTTGTTAAGGACAAGTTCACAGCCAGCCAGAGGATGGACAAGGCACGAGCTGACCAGGGTGAGCCTGCCCTGGGTAGCCATGGTACAACACAGCAATGGGCTTACAGAAGACAGTTTTGAGCCCAGACATTGGTAAGACAGGTAAGATTCTGCTCATCTTAATCACAGTAGCACATTTGGAAAAGAGATATTTCAGTTGCTATTAGTCTGAAAGACCAAACCCATCACCAGAAGGAAAATAATCCAAAGGAAAAAAGACTGCTTGCAATCACTGCTGCCACGAATATACATAAATAAGAGACACAGTGAAAGAAGAGAAGAAAGCTGCTTATCAGTTACTGAAGGATATCTGAGATACCTGTTCCATACTCTCCATTCTTCCTGTTTCTGTAAAGGACCTGGGGAGTCGTATGGATAAATAAAGCCCATGTATATGTGAAACCCTGGCCTCTATATCACACCATGGGGCACGAGAGGAATCAGGGAAACTACAAAACTCCCTGGAATTTAAGACTTTTGAGCAGTCACCATGTAAATAAGCATTCCAAAATGTGTATGTATAAATTTATATCAATTTTTACATATTCAAGTGTATTTATCCACACACATCTAAACAGACATAAAGAATACCCCAAAATTTACTTTATTTTAACAGGTCTAAAAGCTCAATGCAGACTCATAAATAGCCCCTTGGCGTTCATTTGGTCAGTGGGGGAAGATGAAAACCACTTTGTTGCCATCCCACACTCTAAAGTTGTGAATTTCAATAACTCTGGTCATTAGAAAATAACTGGATCCCAGAGGTGGTAAATACAGATCTCAAAGATTATTGTATCTGCAATGGAATTCTCAAACTTCTCCCATGAGGAAAATCTCTCTTCTAAGGTTGGACATGTGTAAGAAATCCCTGTGTAGTCTGTTCAACCCTGTGCATTTTCAGCATGTAACACTGATAATTTCATATACCTGAGCAGCATATCTTCACTAATGACTTACATTTATGACAGCAACTTCCTATGTGTAGAGGCTTTTATAAGCAAAATCAAACTTCAACAGCTTTAAACAGCTAATAATCTTCACTATTAAGGAGTTATAAGTGTTTTGATATAATAGCTACAGTTAGACACATATATTACCATCAATAAAGTCCCTTTGTTCTACAGATGTGGTCATAAGAACCAGGACTGAGATAGGAAAACATGACACAAATCAGTGTCTCACTGTGCAATCCTTACCACAGTAGATTGCAGACAGAAGAGAAACTTTAAGATAACTTAAAAAAAAAATGTCTGGAGGATGTAGTAGCATTCAAGTATTAATGCAGGAAGCTGAGGAAGTAAAGAGGGAAAGCAGATGAGCTGTTTCTCCATAACTGATGGCATCAGAAACACCGTGTAAAACACTTAATTGGCAATTAAGATTTTGACATTTACTGATTGAAGCTGCTGATGTTCATGTTACACCAATACAAAGTATAGGACTCTGTGTGAAGTAATCCCATAAAATTATGTTAGTGACTTAAATGATGGGCAGGATAATCAACTGCAGTTGCTGCATTGCTCATATTTACTAAAAGCGTACACAGAAGGCTATCTGGTGATGGCATGGGCTGAGTATTAACGAGAGGTGATACAGGAGGAGGATCAGGTACCCTCCTCCTCTGCTCCCTTTCCATCAGGACACAGCGGGAAAGCTGGATAGAATCAGTCCAAGGCCCAGAGGCAGGACCTGTAACACTCTCACCACCCTCCTCCTCCAGCGCTCAGCACTTTCTCTCTCCCTTCACAAGTCAGCCCAAGTGAAGCACCCACATTGTCAGCAATGTGAAGTTCACTTGAAAGAGTGAGAAATGCTCCTAAATGTGTCAGGAAACAACCAGATAAGGTAAGATGCATATTTCTGCAGTGCAAAGCACTCTAAAGTAAGCAGGCAGCTGATGGAGGTGGAACTTTCCTGAGGCACAGCACATTCAGCAAACTCTCCTCTTCCTCCCCAAAATTGCTTCTGCGAGAGAATAAACTGCCTTCTTCCAATGTGTGTGCAAAGACGGCTCCCCAGGGGCCTGGGCACACTCAGGCAGAGTTGTGTGTATGTATGGCCAGACTTTGTGACTGAAGATTTGGGTAGGGCTCTCCCCACGCGGGTGTGCCCTGAGCCCTTCCAGCCTGTGCAGTGGATGTTTCAGGTGAGGCACAGCGTGCACAGAACTGGCCCCACCATTTAAGTCCTGATGTCCATCTGCCATGGCTGAGCGAGCTTGGACAGTGACAGGGAAGTCCTCGGGACTGTCACAGCCCCCGGTACTGACTGGGGCTGACCCTGCTGAGCATCCAAGATCTGACGGGATGGGATGGCAAGGAGACATTGAACTGCCAGGGGATGGTCCCCACTGAGACTGGAACTCAGGACCTTGGGATTCAGAGTCCAGAGAGCTCTCCATTACACCACAGGACCACCCATGGCAGAGTTATATTTCATAAATAAAATACGTATTGCCCTAACTAGCATAAGGAATATCAATATTTTGTATTGGGTGGAATTGTTACATTTAGCTGACAAGGGCTAAACTGGCATTTGTGCTTCCATGCAGGAGAAGCTGGAGGGGCCCCAGCAGGCAAAGCCAAAGTTCTTCCCTGCAGAGCCAAGCGCCCTGTGCTGCTCCCAGGGGAGGGACAAACCACAGCACCCAACACACCTCATCAGCAGGCAGAACTGGGGAACCTCCACTCTCAGCACGCTGCTCTCCTTTGACAAGACAAAAGCCTCAAATGAAGCACTCAGGAAAAAGAGGGAAAGAAACTCAACAATCTGTGAGCGTTTTCTTCAGCACCGAGTTGCTTTCTGTTGCCTTAAACACCTGCTGCATTTTTTTCTCTCAGGCAAACAAGCTTCAAAACAGCAAAAGAGAAAGATACGAATCTGGATTTGGACGAGAGAGAGTTATCACTGAAGAAAGGTACTTCCAGGGCTTCTGAAACTCCTATCTCTGAAAGCAAAGATGCACAAAACCAGCCAAGCTAGGAAAAAGGTTTTCACAGAGTCTATTGCACAAGAGTCAAAGGAGAAAACAAGATCTTCCTAAAAGCACAGGGCTGGTACTTCTGCCCAGACCAGTTTGTTGAAGATTTTAGGTATTTCTCTGCCTCAAAATGATAGTCAGGGCAACTAAGGATGAAGCTGATACCAGGGAAAGACAGAGGATGGCTCTGAAAAAATTAAAAGAGAAAGTCAGAAAAGAGATCTAGACTAAGTCATCACCTGTGATTTACATATCAATGGATCAGTTTTCTCAAAAGTTGTTATGAAAAATTTTAACATTATTTCTATAATAAAAAACCCCTCAAACATTAAAATATATTCATATTTAATATGTTTCTGTTCTCTGTTCTCTGAAGTAAAACCACTTATTGCACAGCCAGGAATACAGTTTGAGAATGGTAGATAATAGACAAGGGACAGGTGAAGAACCACCAGCAAGTCTTGGTCTCTGTTTTGTTGTTGTTGTTGGTTGGTTGGTTTTGTTGGGTTTTTTTTTTTTTTTTTATTACAGATCCATCCCACAAGCTTGTTCAACCTTTGGTATCTTTCTTAAATCACCAGACCATTGTATGTGGTCAATATTTTCTGAAGTACTGCACATGTGTGATCTCTGAATATGAAAATCACTGTACCAATGCAAGGTATTTTCCTTACTAAAATCTCTGCTGAAGAATGAGACTAACTTGGAAATCAATCACTTCTGACTTCCAGTGTTTAAGTTAATTTTTCTAAGCAATCCATCTAAAAAAATGTATCAGTTTTATGAAATTTGGATATTAAAAATAAGGAGAGAGTCATGACTTGAGAATTATCTAAACCAATTCAGTATGTAAAGGAATAATCTGCTGCTGTCAAAAGCTAATGTCATTTAATTCTTGTCTTGTTAAATCATCTGATGCCCCTTTCTTTTTTAGTTAAACAAAGATAAATAATAAAAGCAATTTACAGCTAGAAGATGTTAGGGTTCTGCAGCTGTTCAATGTCTTCTGGGCAGATTAGATTCTGTAATGAGAAGTTACAAGCCTCATTTTATAAAAGCTGTTGCTGTCTTGGGAAAAACACCAGTGAATAAGATTAGAAAACCCTTTTCCTTCATGAACCTATTACACTGGCAAGCTGATTACTTGGCATATGTTTGATACCTTCATGGCTGGAGAAAAGTAATTTGTTTCAATGATTTTTTTTTCCCCATCACTCATAAAGTCAAAATGTCTTCTCTAATATTACCCTCCCTCTGATTCAGCCAATAAAAGCAGAGACAAATCCACGGGAGCAGAACTCACACCAACCAGCACTAACTTAACTTCCCTAAAAAAAGGTTCTTCTGAACTAACTATAACTAACATTAAATTATAACAACTCATCAGCTGCCAGTTCCTTATGGGACAAAAATAACATTCTAAGATTAGGAATGTATTGAGCAGAAACTTATTGGAAGATTCACAACCATATGTGAATCAACTTTTACCTTTATAGTAACTTAATAATATGTGCAACACTTCAAAACTGGGATGAAAGAAAATTCCCTATTTATCAATCTTATCGGCTAAACATTCATGTCAGGGAATTCCACTAATGAAGGAGTTGTAATTAGGTGCTGGGTAGGTAATTACCAGGCCTGCTATGAAATCTTCCTCCTCAGATCAATCTGCTTAATTTGATCTTTATTTGAGGGACACCAGGAGTTCAGGCTCTGCTGTGCTACAAACTCCCTTCCACTATCCAAACACCTCCTGTTTATCTTCACCTTATTTTACTGAAATTCTAAACACTTCAAACCAGCCACTGGTGCCACCTCCACTGTGTATCCTCCTGAACCATGTTGGCTTTCTGTCTATTAGAGACATTTGTTTCCAGGAACATTGTAACACTCAGTGATTCAAGTGCCTGGAGCCACTGATAGGTGGGAAAATAACACTATTTTGAACACACATGAGAAAACTCCAACCTGTAATTATTTCACGAACACAGTCAGTACTAACTGGTGGGAGTTGGATAATGATGAGGGGCTTGTGTTAACTCTTTGCAGCCTCCTAAAAAAAGCAGCTCTAATTTCTGGTGAACAAATGTGAAATAAAAACAAGGCTTCACATGGTCTGTATTATGTAAATAGGCAAATAATTTAAATAATATGCTTAAAATCTGCTCTATCATGTGCCAGTGCTAAATTCTGCCTAATTCTGTTTCAGGCTATTAAAGTCTACTTTTCTTAGTTCCACCTACAGCTTAAATATGGTGTTTCTATTTGCTTTCTAAATGTGTGGAGAGCCCAGTTTTGAATTAGTGCTATGCCAGTGCTGTGACACTCCAGAGGTGCTTTTATTCTAGTGCTGCAGGATACTGAGGTGCAGTCAGAAAAGCATCAGGGTGATGGGAATTAATCTTCTCTTACTCTTGATAGCGATACATTTCCAGCATATTATCTTGAGAATTACATTTTTCTTGCTTCGTCCGGTTTCTTCTCTCAAGGTCCATTCTTGCATTTCTCATACAAATATTCAGTGTAAAGTCTCACAAAAGTTGAAACCACCCATTATATGTTTAAGAAAAAAAGATGTTTAGCTCCAGGAAGTGCAGTAAGACACAGGGAAGTTGCTGATGACACCAAGTTGGGAGGGAGTGTCGACCTGCTGGAAGGCAGGAGGGCTCTGCAGAGGGATCTGGATAGACTGGAGAGATGGGCTGATTCCAATGGGATGAAGTTCAACAAGGTCAAGTGCAGGTCCTGCCCTTTGGCCACAACAACCCCCTGCAGTGATCTAGGCTGGGCACAGAGTGGCTGGAGAGCAGCCAGGCAGAGGGACCTGAGGGGACCGAGGGACAGGAAGCTCAACAGGAGCCAACAGTGTGCCCAGGTGGCCAAGAAGGCCAATGAGATCCTGGCCTGGATCCAAACTAGCATGGCCAGCAGGCCCAGGGCAGTGACTCTTCCCCTGGACTCTGCCTTGGGGAGGCCACACCTTGAGTGTTGTGTTCAGTTCTGGGCCCCTCAGTTGAGGAAAGAGATTGAGGGGCTGGAGCGGGGCCAGAGAAGAGCAACGAGGCTGGAGAAGGGAGTGGAGCACAAGTGCTGTGGGGAGAGGCTGAGGGAGCTGGGGGTGTTTAACCTGGAGAAGAGGAGGCTCAGAGGTGACCTCAGCACTGTCTGGAACTGCCTGAAGGGAAGTTCTGGCCAGGTGGGGGTTGGTCTCTTCTCCCAGGCACTCAGAAATAGGACAAGGGGGCACGATGGGCTCAAGCTCTGCCAGGGGAAATTGAAGTTGGAGATCAGAAACAAATTCTTTGCAGAGAGAGTGCTCAGGCATTGGAATGGGCTGCCCAGAGAGGGGGTGGATTCCCCATCCCTGGAGGTTTTTCAACTGAGCTTGGCCGTGGCACTGAGTGCCATGATCTGGTAAAGGGACTGGAGTTGGCCCAAGGGTTGGACTTGATGATCTCGGAGGTCTTTTCCAACCCAATTCATTCCATGATTCTATGAAGTTAAAAGCTGGAAAATCCCACCAGTGGCAGAAAGGACTGAATATAAATATGGAAGAACGAAAAATATCATTTACCGTTCATGGGCCACACCTTCCAGGAATACTGGAATCTGCTCACTTTGCTTACATGAAAACTGAAAAAGGTTTATTCTTGAGTGAGAAGGTTTGTGTCACATTCTCCTTTATGTGAAAAGATTTAGCCAAAATAAAACCTTTCTGAGAGGCAGATTGCAACACAACAGCTACCAGACTATTAATTATTTTACCAGTGCTGTGTATTGCCATAATTAATGGCAGTCTGGGAGAGCAATATAGGAAATTAAAAAGATAAAATTTGCTTTTAATGAAAAGAAATTACAGACATTAAATGCTACTATATGGAAAAGGGATCCTTGCTCTGGAATGCTAAAAATACCTGTCACCTGATTAAAAGGCATTTGGAAGCACAAAACTAGATCTGTTAAAGAGGTAAGAAATCTTTTCATTATAAAGTTGCCAGAAGTGAAGAAATAAAGATACAAGTTCTTCATGTGGTTCTACAACAAATGGGCTCCGCTCTGTGTCTTTTGGGAGGGCAAAATCCCCACTGAAAATCAAAGAGACTCTGGAATGGCTTCAATGCTCCATCCTCTACTTCAGCACCAACTCTGTCTTTAAAATAATGACAGTTTCTCTCATCTGTTCTGTCTTAAAGCACTTTATAACTACAGCTCAGAAAGACACGGACAGAGAGAAATTAAAGCAACTGAAGCTGAAATGTGCTGCTTAGGAATCCAAAGTTTGTTTACACCATTAGAAGGCACTCAAATATATATCCCCGTAAATGACAAGGTCCCAGCAGCAAATTAACAGGAACAATTTTCCCATCTCAGGAGCTGTCAAGATGGGCTCTGTTAGCCAATTTATCTTACTCTAGCACATCTCTGCTGCTTGTCAATCAATATGTGAAACATTTGGTGTTGATTGCCATTTTTCTATCCACTTCCTTTTGCCTCTCGTACCAGGCAATTTACTGCAAGTCAATCAAGGTTGAAGCAGACCTTGTTTAAATAAAACACTGTTGAGTTCTTTTCACACCAACAATTTCAAAACCAGAATGAGCTGTAGCTCTTCACATTTACATTTATACTACTTTTTCTGTTTTTCCCAAATGCCATGCTCAAGCTATAAGTCATAACTAAACTCGGTGTAAGGCTTAGGGAGAAAGGAGTCAGGGAAGATGAACTGAATACAACTGTCTATGTTTTGCTGTCAAAAATTCAGGCTATCAATGCAGACAGAGAACATTAAAAAGTACTTAAGATATCTGGGATTGTTTCTTTTTCACCCTTCAAGTGTGCTACCCACACCATAAAAGCAACTTCTAACTTGTCTGGATTTTTTAACTCCAGATAATTATTTCAAATGTGCATTTAGACTGCAATTCTTTTGGTAAGAGGTGGCTCAACTACTGTATTTACAACTGCATGTCACAAATAAATGCATGAAGAAAATCAATTCTCCCAACCTAAAACTCGCTCCCATGTTAAACCCACTGACATCTTCCCTCTCACATCCAGATGAAACAATTGCAGGTCACTTCACATCTGATTTTGGCATCACTTGGCATCACCTGAAAGCAGTGAGGCAGAGAAACAGGGAGGAACATCATCCCTTGCAATACATAATATTGATGATACACAGTTCACACTAATGATACACTCTTCTACTACATAACATTTAACAAATGAAATTTTGAAAACTTTTCCTTTGCTTCTGCACAGTAAGACTGAGTTTCACATTCAATGCCCACTAAACTTTTCACTGTGCACTGTTACTGCAGGTGACCCTTCTCAGACAGGCCCCAGTTCAAGGATCTTCCTTCACTCTGCTGCAATAGGAAAAGAAATGCACATAAAATCCACCTTATTTGAGAGAGAGGTGTATACTAAATATATGGATATTACAGGAACACATACAAATATAAATATACACACACACAAGTAACGTGTATGCATATGGTGCCCTGACCCTAACAAGATCTATCAGTTATTTTCAGAAAACAATTCCCATTACTCATGAGAAGAAAGATATATGTTTGAGTCGATATTGATGTCACTAAAACAAAAAAGCAACCAACAAGCAAACTAAAGGTATTAAAAAGTGTGCCCTGCAAGTCAAAACCCAATTCCTAATAGGTCATACGGAGCTCTTCAGAAACAACAGCCCACAGTAAAAGCTATCATAAAGGCAGTATAACATTTCCAGATTCCTACTTTAGGCTTAACTAACTACAAAAGATAATGTGTGATTTTCATTTTCAAAAGATGCCTCCTACACTAAAGCATGAAGAGTCACACTTAAGTAACATTTATTTTATCATTTTCACTGATAGGAGAACACATATATTAAGAAATTCCCCATTCATTCCACCTCACCTATGTAAAACTTTCCTGGAGGGGAAAAAAAAAAAAAAGAAGCAGCCACTTTAATCTTGAGAAAGTTCTGGGTTTATTCAAATCTAAATTTTGCCACTGGCCGAGGCATGCATGGGACTTTTACAGTCCTCTCAGCTGTGTGGGTGCTACCTCAGAGCTTGCAGAAAGCTCCTGTCTGAAATCCAGCTGGGCTCTGTCCATTTGTTAGAAAAACATTTCCTCCAAAATAAAAGCAAACACAACTAACAAAACCTCCTGCACCTGCTCATAGCAAAGATTATCTGCATCAGTACCATTTCTCCCCAGGAGCTGCACCAATGTCCTGGGATGTGCTTGCTGATTGTGAATGTAAAAGGCAACGTGAAATGTTTCTGCCACAGAAGGAAGCGAGAGATGATGGTGAAGTTGTTTAACAGCTGGATGCCCTAAAGAAGCAACTGGCTGAGGTCAGAGTGGTTTGCAGCTGTACCATCTCTGCCCACCTCCAGCTCCGTGGCCTCTGTCCCCCAGTTCCTCTCGCTTTCCACTGGGGCCCTACAGAGACTGAACACAACATTTGAGGGGTTTTAGGAGAACGTAGATGAAGTTAATAAGACAGAGGACTTCAGGATAATGCAGATGAAGTTCATAAGTCAGAGAGGATCACCAGAGAAAGCAGTGGCACATCATCTGCCAGGAGTTTGCACAGAGTCAGTTACAGTTCTCTCTGAAATGCTGATCTCGCATTTCCCTATCCTTACCTTTAGCCAAAACTCCAGGACTTATCTCCTTATCTTAGTTCCTTATCTCCTTTTCCCCCTTCAATACCAGATTGTTTAAAACATTAATTTTAACATGAACCTGCAATTTTTGCTGCTGAGAGAACTTCACTTTCCTGTCTTCTCTACAGCCCCAGTGACTAATTGAGAAGATGACCTGAAGGCTCGAGGTCTAAAAGCTCAAGAAAAATATAAAAACCTGCTTAAAACCCTTTGTACAAAGAATGACAACAGACATAGGAAGAACCAGATCTTCCTGTCACTGGAGGAATTTATATCACAAACACCACATGTGAACACGTGTTGGAAAAAACAGTATCAATGCAGCAAGTCTGAATGATTTCTGTTATTGCAGTACATAGAAATCTAAGAGAGAGAGAAGGAGCTTGTTTTCAAACACAGAAATAAAAAGGAGCCTTGATATAAAAATATTATAATCTAAGCAGGGGTCAAGTTCCTTCTGTCTCTGCCAACTTCTGAAGAGATAGAATTTGTTAAGTATATAAGACTGAAAAAGTGCTTCTCTCAGCTATGGTGGGAATCACGTTAAAGTGGTACTGAGGACTAAATGGAGGAGATTTCTAAGAAAGAGTCAAAGACAATTTTAAAAGATGCTGTTTTACCTACACTTAGTGAAATGAAACCCAGAAAACGCACCCTCCTCTCTCCTCACGAGTCACGACCCCATCAAAACTGATCCACCAAACGGTTCCAGCAGGTCGGTTAATAGAAATAATACATCACAGTCCAGCCCATTTGGGGCTTTTGTTCTTAAACACTCCAGTAAATGGGCCTGTTTTTTAACTCCAACAGATAATTATGAAGTGCAATAAAAAATTCAAATTATGTTAATAGGCCAGAGAACAACGGCTGTTTCTGAAATCACTGGCAATTACTAGACATAATGGTTCTCAATTAAGCTGGAGGGTATTTTCAATCGTTCATAATTCACCATTTTAAAAGTATCGTAAAAATATATAAATGTGAGCTGTTAATAAAACTTTCAGACCAACAGTGTAGCTGTGCCACAAAAAGTAATACCTCTTTTATTTTGACAGTGTTTTTTCCCCTTGTAAATGGTATGTGAAGATATTATGAGTGAAGGGAAGGTGAGTACATGGGATTTGTGTCTCACAGTGCTCTGGTGTGGAAGAAGAGCTACATTCCTTCCCTAAGCAACTTCAGCTTCCCCTGGGAATACACTCAGCAATCATACAGGTGTTTACCAACTCTATTTTTAGCAACTGCAGCTCCCTCTATAAACTTCAATGCATATGTGGATGTGCAGCAGGGGACTCGCTGCTTGTCCACTTTCAGGTTGGCACTTCAGACATTTTTCAAGGGAATAAAATGGACCAAAATGAAAAAAAAAATAAGGCCCAAAATAAGAAATCATAAGGATCATTGCATGAAAAAGCCTAAGCATCATCTTTCAATTATAAGCTTGATGAACAGTAGATTTCCACCAAGTTCAGTAAAACAAACACCTTTAATAAATGAAGCCATTAAGGATAATCAATAGGCAATAATTACTATCCACACTTGCACTAAAACTGGCACTTACTTACCCACCACATATTTAACCTTGCATTAGGAAAATAGCACAGTTGGCAATTGCTAAATTCTCACTGTAACTTTACTACATGTGATTAATGATCAATTTACTGGAGATATGCTTGAACTCCCTGGGTAAATGTATTTAAACACCTGTGGGCATGGGGTTTATTTATTTATTTTGATGCCGTGAATGACCCCTCTCCCCAAAAACAGGACTCTGAGCACGTTAGTGTAGGGTAAGATAAAAAGTAAAGGTCCCTTAATAACACAGGGCCTACAGCCCACAGGAATACAGGATGACATGCATGTGTCCCAGTTCTTGTTTCCATGGCTTTTATAATAAGATCCCTCCAATCATTGCTTTACACATTTCTCAGTCCAGCCCCAGTCCCACCCCTGGACCAACCCCTGGAATTGGGTCTGGGGTTGTCAAGACCCTCTGTCTTCATCAGCTCCTCTTCCTCAGGCACACAAAGGTCTCTTGGAGTTCATCCAGTTCTGGCTTTTGGGTCACTCTGACCTGTGTTTATGTTTCATTCTGTGGGCCTTCTGATATCCTTCAGCTCTACCTTGGAAAGGAGTCTAACCAAGATTAATTAATTAAAGGAATTTGAGCTCCCTGTTCTGGGACAGGGGTAGTGATAGAAAGGGATTAAACTTAAACTGTTAGAAATATTAACCCTCTAAAAATCTACAACTACTGTGTTCCTAAAATCTACAAAATGTGAAAATCAGAACAAAAACCCCTTTGGCATCAATTTCCAAATCTGCCACACCTTAAATTATTTTCTCTAATCCAGCCTCTTCAACTTTCCTCTTGCCAAGAAGATAAACTTTTATGATTTTAATTCAAATCTATTTGCACACATATTCCTGAGTAAATCATTCAAGAAAATTCCTAACTGTATAAATAAATATTTCCATGTTTAAACAGCGACTCACAGTTCTGAGCACAACACTGTGTTTCATCAGTGCAAACTGGCCATTCATCACCCAGCCCTTGGGATCTGCTGAGAGCCTTTATTGCTTTGGCCTCATTAAAATGGTGCAAACCACGAGCTGACATAAACCTGTCTCTCTAAATACTCTCTCCTTTCATTTTTTAATAGTTCCACACAAAGGGAAAGGTTAAAGCCAATTAAAAGAGATACAAATACCACTATTATTGCCCCCGCAAACTGTTAGTTATCGGGTTTGGCCATTTCACTTTACAAAACCATTACTTTAAATTCTGAATGAATTAGTAATTAGACTGTTGATTGACTTGCCTTGTGTTCTGTTTTGCTCTGGGATATGGTGTGTTGGTATTTTTTTTATTCCCTTTGCTCTTCCACTGCTTACTTTTAGTCTCAAACTTAAAACTAAAGTAAATCTTAAGTGTTACAGCTGGACAAGGGTATCTACATAAGGACTAAACTGTAATTCTAACTCCTTTCCAAATGGGACAAAAATATCTGAAGTCATTCCTATGCAGAAAACACGTGTTCTTCTACCTCATTAAGATCATCACACAATATCAACAGATGCTTAAAAGCCTCTAGTGCTGAAGGAACTGTTGAGAAAATTGAAACAGAAGTACTTATGAATGATAATCTAATGATGCTGCAAAGATTTTGCTTTCCTGCACCACCTCTAACAAAACACACATCCCAAAAGCCAAACTCAGTTATTAAACAGATACCAATTTGATGTTACTTTGTACTGCTTGGCATGTGAGCAGCAGTCATCATTTCACTTCAGGAAAATAAAAATAAATTCAAAAGGCCGTGGTTGAAGTCTCCCTGAATTCCCCACGACCTCAGTGCCTGCCCAGAGCTGGGAACAGAATATCCCCATTAACGTTCTAATCACACTAAACAAGCATCTGGCTGCCATTTAAAATACAGCTTTTCTCCACTGATAATAAGAAGCGTTTTCTGCTAATTTCTGTTATCTGTAAATCTCTCTTGGCATTCCAGCCCTGCACTTAATGTGCTGTACACGCTCCACTTTATGCACAATGAACACTGCCATCAAATGTCAGCATGTCTTCTTGTTATCTTAAAGATAGGCAGGGATTCACTCCATAAAACATCTAAAGAATGAGGAGATAAGGAAGAAGGAGATATGTACTTATTATGCCACAGATATGCAACATAAATACATGTATATATGAGTGTTTTTCATTTACATTTGGGAAATAACAACCTTTTGCAAAAAAAAAAAGGCACTATTATTTCTTGGCCTGCTCTGTTAATTTAACTGCAGAGTGGGAGCTGGAGTCAAGTGTAGATCAGTTGTTTGTGTATTATCCCATCTCCAAATGAGCAGAGCACTCCAGCCCAAGCTCACGGGACCTGCTCATTTCCAGGTCCTGTGCTCTCTGCTCACTCACCTTCTGAGGGGCAAACACCTGCCATGCTTTGGTTTTCATACACCCTCTTCTGTTACACCACTGGAAAACTCATCTGCAAGTGACCCTTCAAAAATATGAGCACAGTGCACAGGCAAGAAGGAGCAGCCTTGAAAATGTGGTGTAACAAATTTCCCTCCTCGATTTACTGGTGGAGATCACAAGAAACCCAGTTGAGTTCACTAATACAAAGTCAGTACAAGGAATATCACAATCCTACCACAGGTTTCAAACTTTAAAATGGACAAAGTATTTCATCTGCATCAAAAATAGCAACATATTTGTTAAAAGAAAGAAAAATTTTAAAAACCTGTCTTGATCTTAAATTGAGTGCCTATCTTTTCAATTTTTATTAAACTTTGTTTCTTGTTCTCCCCCTCATTTAGATGCTTGCAAAATAAATATAATTATATCCAACTTTAATAACTTTGGTACCTTGAGCTGCAGGTGCTGGTGTGCTGTATCTATTACCATATTTTAAACCCTTTTAAGAAGATTGCATTAATTTCTATGATAATTTAGAGCCCATAATGCATTCCAAGATGTGAATAGATGTTAATCACCACGGAATGATTTTCCTGTATACTAACGAAGTCATGCTCTAACCAGTAAGTACTAACTTTTAAAATTCAATATTGCCACTGAAAGACTTGATTAAGACTTTGTTAGAGTAACGATACCTCTGATATGGGTTTGAAACTCCCAATGTAATTAACAGCTACGTCAATAGCTCTGCCCTTCCCATCTATAGAAATCACTAGGACAGAAAACGTTGATAGTATCCAGTTCATCTTTGCCCAGTATTATTAAAACTTACCCATCCTGATTTATCCTCTGCCACAGATCTAATAGAGCAGCCAGCTCAAAGACAGCAGGATGAAAGGAATCTTCATTATTACAATGATATTTTGTGTAATGTGACAGGTACATCACTGAGGGGAAAAGCTGACACACCAGTGACTGAGAACTATTCTCATTAAAATATTTAGAATGATAACACTGGGCAAGAGTTAGGAAGTTAAACCTCCATTTGTAACATCAATTTGGACAACTTCTAAGAAGAGCAAAATTCGAATTTAAATATCTATACAAAGAAGTGAAAAATGGCAATATTTTCCTAGAACAAGCCCATTCACAGCTTTTCCCCAGTGCAAAGGTAAATAAGGAATGCCTTTCTTCCTTAGCCCGCTAATTGTTGCTTCTTAACAGTTATGAAAACCAGGATTTACCACAGGTGGTCCGGGGCTTTGTCACTATTAGATAACCCCAAAAGAAGGAACATTCCAATGGACTGGACTATTTCACTGTCCCAAGGCCTGAGGCATGAGCAGCTCTCCAGGGAGCCTCTTCCAGGGTTTGGCCCCCTCAAGACAGCAGGTACAGGGACAACACCAACGTCATTGTGCCCCCTCAGGTCCTCAGTGAGCCAAACAACAGGATCAAGGGGTCATTTCAAACTTGCTGTGTGGTTAAAATTTTATGGTTGAGTTCTTACAAGGGAAAATCACTGTTTTGACATTTTTTTTTGTCTGTAGACAACAAGCAGGTTCAGGTGAGCAGCTGAAAGGGCTTCTGGCATTGTGATAACTCCAACTCTTGCTGCCTCTGCCAACAATTAACCCACATGCAGAGGCTGGACTGGAGCTGTGATTCAGCAGCTTAGGGAGGTCTCACACCTTCTGCCTTCTCATTACAATGAGGATTTCCCCCCAAAGTCTCTTCTACCTTTTCTGAGAGATTTTAATACTGGCAATCACTTCAGTTCCATGCTCTAAAGTGGGTTTCAGTTTCTGGGGTCCCCAGGATGGTGTCACCATAATCCCTGAAATACATTGGGATGTGCTGGAAGAAAATCAGCTCCCATGGGAAATATGACTCAAAAAAAACCCCCAAAACTCGCCAAAAAACAAAAAAACAAAAAAAAAAAAAACACCACCAAAAAAACAAACAACAAAAACCAAACCCAAACAAAAAAAACCCCATCAACATCCCCCCCCCCCAGCAACAACAACAAAAAAACCCCCCAAAAAAAAAACCATTGAGGGGACTTCTCCATCAACTTTTGCTATGATCACTTCAAAAACTTTGCACTCTTTCTGGCATGCTGACACTGTTGAACACTTTCAGATTCTGCTGCCTTCAGCAGAAGTTCATTATGCCTTCCCAAAATGTGTCAAAAGGTAGCAGAGAACAGTTAAGGCAGCTTAAAAATCCCAAATCCTCTGGAACTCAGAAATGTGACATTAGCATTCCAGAGCCAACCCAAATTTTGAAAAATACATTGAAGGATTCTGTAAGGATTGTTTACTTTTAAACAGTTCACTTCACAAGATTAGTATCTAATTCAGAAATTAAGTATTTAAATCTGGTTTACTTCTATTTTTAAGCAACAATCTGGGATTATTTCATGGTTGTGTATTTTTCTAGCAGCAGTCGATGCCATTTGAGCAGTGAGAGGATTTAAACTGCCACCAATACAAATTGAATCATTAACTGCTGCATGTAGAAAAATTCAGAATTGTTAATTTAAGTCTCAAGAGACAAGCGCAGGAAGAACTAATTCTCACACGTTTTATATAAATAATCACTTAAATCTGTACTTGTTAAGTACAAAATATGTGTTAGTGTAATAAAGAAACTGGTTCATAGAAATGTGATTATTGCCTTCCTCACAGAAAGAGAAATTATTTTAAAAATAAAAAAGTAGTATAAAACAAAGCAACTGCTTGAGGAATTAAACAACTAAACAAAGAAAATTAGAATGGCTTCAGCATCTTATACCCACAAGTTCCACAGAATTTTAGGAATAAGAACAAAGTTTAAAATTGTGAATAAAGACCTAAGCAAGGGGCTCACTGGAGAAGCCTCAGGTGAAAGAAGACGCAGGGAGTGCAGGTCCTGTCACTGCAGCTTGTACATTCTGCAGTTCCTCCTTCTCCAGCTCTCAACAACCCCAATATCACAGAATTTACAGACTCACAGGCTATTCTGAGTTGGAAGGGACCCACAAGGATCATCGAGTCCAACTCTTAAGTCAATGGCCCACACAGGGGATTGAACCCATGACCTTGGCATTATTACAACCAAGTTTTAACCAACTGAGCTCATCTCAGGGTCAGTTCTGTGGCTACAGGGAACTCGGATGCCCATGGAAGGACATCTTTGGGTTTCTGTCCCCGTTTCCCTGGGTCAGAAACCATCCCTTCCTCCCCACAGCCAAACTTCCAGTCTGAGCCTCTGGAGGGGTGGGAGAGGACCAAGCAGCCCAGGCTTAGGGGGCAGATGGTGACAGAGAACCAAAGGGGCCCCTTTTGGTGGCCACAGCCCCTGAGACCTGCTTTATCCACACATATGGAGCTTCCCTCGGGTTGAAGGATGCAAAGGGTGCAGGGAAAGACTTGCAAAACACAGCAGTGAAGGTGAAAAGGACAGAACAAAAGCATAGAGTTGTAAACTGAGTTAAATTCCATGACCTTCTGCTCTAATAGATCTCAGACATTCTAAGAGCACAGCACTACAACAAGTGTTTCGAAATCAACGTCATAAAAACCCTGCACAAGACTTGGTACTTCATTTGCTGGAAGTCTATCAACCAAACTCAATCTACAGAAGTGAAATGAAGGTGAAAATCACTCCTACCCATGTACTGGAGTAGGACAGAGAAAACCAGGAGAGGTGAGTAAATCTGTCTCACTAGAGAAAAAGGATTCGTGGCGCACTTGGTAAGAAATCTTTTCTCCACAAATGAATACTTTACACAGCTGGAAACACCAGAAGGGCACCAAGAATTAGAGATGTCCCTGAGGGCTCTGGGGTCTCCAAAGAACCAAGAGGCCACACTAAATTAACACCATTTAGAGACACTGAGGAGAGGAGCGGGTAACAGAAGTGTCTGTAATAACTCAGGGCACGCAGGGACTCTTCCATTTTGGCTCACAAATTGTCCTTCCTCATAGCAAGTTCCTACATGGGCAGCTCAAAGAACAAGATAACCAATGAACTGCAAACTGAAATGATTAAAAATAGCAACAGTTGAATAAGGATGATTTGTTTGGGGGGAATGTAATATGAGTGATGATAAATTTATAAGGACTACACAGACAAGCATTTAAAATATGTTGAGCCCTTCAATGTACTTCAGTGTTTAAAAAAATAATCAGAGTAGTTGGAATCCATGACAACTTCTTTTACAAATATTTTCTTTTAATTGTAAAATTGAAGAGGAATTTTCTACTGTATAATTTGTGATGTCAGTCAATCCACAAAAACCTAAGCTAGAGTTTGGAAGAATTTTCCCATTTATAGCAGCACATTACAAGATGTGTATTGATTTTTTATGACTTATTTCTTACACTGAAAAAGGGCAAATGCTTTGTTGTAAGACAATTACTGCAGCTACCACTTCAGCCTGTCCTGCTGTACAGTTGTCTGGTGTATCTTAGAAGATGAAGAATATTTTTTTAACTTGAATTGCACAATAGATGCAGTTAAAAAAAGGAAAAGGTATTCCCAGACTCCAAGAATTAAAAAAAAATGAAGAATTAAATATCACTGTCTAGAACTGCCTGAAGGGAAGTTCTGGCCAAGTGGGGGTTGGTCTCTTCTCCCAGGCACTCAGCAATAGGACAAGGGGGCACGATGGGCTCAAGCTCTGCCAGGGGAAATTGAAGTTGAAGATCAGAAAAAAAGTCTTTGCAGAGAGAGTGCTCAGGGATTGGAATGGGCTGCCCAGAGAGGGGGTGGATTCCCCATCCCTGGAGGTTTTTAACCTGAGCTTGGCCGTGGCACTGAGTGCCATGATCTGGTAAAGGGACTGGAGTTGGACCAAGGGTTGGACTTGATGACCTCGGAGGTCTTTTCCAACCCAATCCATTCTATGATAAAAGTTGAAAGCTTAAGACTTTTTAAAAATGCAAATCAGTGGCGATGCACAGAACATGCCACCCAAACACCTGATCACCATTATTCTTTAAGACATCTCACTCCCTTTTTAAGTAACATTTTTTTAGTCAAGTTCCTTCTTCAACTTGATTTCCTTAAACCTCTTTCCCCATTTAGGCTGTGCCACCTGACAAACGGTCCAATATCCTTTTCCTCCCTTCAATGGCCCTGCATATTTTGCCAGGAACAGGAAAAGTCGGAATGCAATCGCATTTGTGCTGATGCTAAATGTTAATAGATTTGCCTAAATGCCTGCTAATAGCACCCCTAGAATTAGCCAGACTAGTAGTGCATGGCTAATGTGTTGTTGTTGTTGTTGCTGCCTTAGCTGTTTGCTCCTTTTCCCCCTCAGTACCAAAAATAAAGGCATTTTCATGCGATGTTTCTGTCCATGTGCAGCCTGTGCTGCACCAACACTGCGTGGCACTGACACAGCAGCGCTGGGATTATAAATCCCCACATTCCGCTGCTTCCTTAAATTAAACATGAAAAGTTTAATGTTTCTGTAAATTAAACATGAAGCCCTGGCTTTGCCAGCCAAAATATGTCCTTCTATCACCTCTCCCAATTCCTCCAGGTGGCTTTTTTCCTTGGCTCTGTGCAGGCAGAGGATGATGCTTTTATTGGTGTGCACTTTCAGGATGTTGGGGGAGAACAAAGCCTTGGAAAACATTCTCTACAGGCCAAAACATTTAATAAATAAGCACTACCCTCCCAGAGCTCCAATTTGCTCAGGATCACAAAGCCACTTAACAAATGTAAAAGATTTTTAAAATAAACAGTTCTAAGTGGCTTAATTGAACAATCTTATTTTTCAGACTAAATAATCTGTGAAAATCAGATAATGCTGTGTTATGAAAAAAATCTGATTTACCAATTTGTCCTTGCAGTTCTTGTACAAATGCATCATGTTATCCAAGCCTTCTACTGTTTCAAAATACATGTAGAAGTATCTTGGAAGACACCACCTTCCTTTCTTAGAAAGGACTGCTAATTTCTAGCTCAGTTGACTGAGCTACCATGAAATACTTGACTTATTTTTATATTTCCTACAGGACAGATACCTGGTCCTTCTATTTCTGTTCAAAGCACATAAAAAGAGCTGCATTCTGACTTCAGGCTGCAAACAGTGACCACAGACAGAATTTACTACTCATTCAAAACACACACTGAAGACAAAGAAAAAAGCCAATATTGGCTCCAGGTCCCAGAAACTTTCAAATCTTTAATTAGACATTCCTCAGCCTAACTAAGATAATATCAAGAAAAAAACCCAAACTAAACCTACAAATCTTTTCATCTATGCCAAGGAAAACACACGGCTGGAACGGGTATGAAAAACAGGAATCAAGTCTCTGATTATATTACCTTTCAGAAAATTTGTTAGCATGTTATTAGCAAAATGTTTATTTGTTAATTATAGTTTTAATTAAGATACAACAATAAATTAGCTTTGCCACATTTCTGCAGCTATTTACCACCCCTGAGAGTTACATATCTCATGCTATATCTGTAAAGCTGCCTGCAGTAAATTAAAGGGTGATGGTTGCACTTTGCTCACCCCAAATCCTTCAGAAACTCGGAAGGAGGAACATGGTGTTCCTGCAGATGCCTCTGCAAACCCCCTCTGCATAAACACACCCACCACCATTATTAAAAAGAATGCCTCAAACCTGGTTTTCAAGAAGGAAACAGATTTTTTTTTAATTATTTATCCAATTACAGTACTCAGGGGGGAGAAAACCCCATCTCTCCAGTCCACACAATTGCCATGATTTGGCAAGTAAGGGATGCCAGATTCAAAAGCAGTGGTTTTCCTCCCTGAAAGCAAGAGCTTGACATGCCTTTGAAGACAATTATACAGGCAATTTTATCTTTCAGTTCCAAGTACACAGATATAAAGCACAGCTTTGATTACAGTTCCTCCTCAAAATGTCACCGAGCTCCTTCCACAACAAGGGTTTCCTCTTCACCCCAAATCCAAACCAGAGGAGTTCTGTCACCCCTTAAGCTACTTCAGTTGAAAAGGAATGATGAGTTACCTTCATAGGTTTTGCACTGTGAGAATAACTGGGAAAATGAGCTTTAGTCATGGATTTTTATTTATTTTTTTTATTCTGTCAGCCCCCAATATTAAAAGAAAAGAAAAGCAAGTCACATGGACACCTTTCAATATCCCATCTACATGTGCCACCTTCTTCTCCAAGAGTCAGAAAGCACCAAGGCAAACCTAAACCATGAATATCTGAAAGACAATTACTGGTTGGATGAGGAAAGCTCTGAGTCAATTCAAAGTCAAACACACAAGACCTGTTTCCTGTGGGTCAAAGACACAGCAATAAAATAGCACTAATATAACTAGGCTACAACAATTGCTTTGTTTTGGTTTTGTTTTCATGTTATTTGTGCTTTTCTCATTCTTTAAAAATTATTTGGACTTTTACAGTCAAAAAGTAACAAGGCCAAGATATATTTGCCAGAAAAGCTGAAAACAGAAACATGTTATATAAACAAACCAACAATTCCTCCCTTTCACACCACTGAGGAGTTCTCTGCTCTGCTGACACAGCAGAACTGGCTCATGCTGTGCAGCAGAACTCCTAAAAACCACTAAATGATACATGTGCATGAAGGAAAAAGAAGATATTTAGGCTGTATTTAATTAGTATTTTCACACAATTACTGACAAATGTTAGTTAATACTAGATAGAAGTACTACTGATTTAGTCCTTTAGTAGCAGCTCTTGGAAATACATGAGAATAAAGAAACTGTAAAGTGTTAGTCAAAAGTATAAAGTTCATCTAACAAGATTCTGTCATTTTCCAACAAGCTCTACCCAGAAAGAAAAATTGCTGTTTTTCTCCCATTTACAAAAGAAAACTGGTTTTCCTCTCTTCAGCCCAAGAATTGCAGTAAAATGGTACTTTAGTTTAAAAGGCACTGGAGCTGATTCCATTCTTGTGCTTTCAAAAGTCTTTCTAGTGCTGCTATTTCTGTATCCCTTGGCACACATCCTTTGCTGCCTTAGTTCTGTATAAAAGGAACAAGACCAGGTCAAGGGTGCAAACCCACCCCATGGCAGAAGGAAGGGAAGACCTGACCACTCATGTCCTTCTGGTGTTGCACTGCTTATTAACTTCTTAATTTCTCCTAATACCGGTTTGGTTTTAATGCCACGGTATTTCATAATGGCAACTTTTGCTCCATAAATATATATATATTTACATATATAGACTAGAATAAAAATAACTGAACAATATCCTGGAAAAGTGTGTTTCCCCACAGAAACTGACAACAACTACCTGTTAACCTGTTACATCAGACTGTCAGAGAACTCATATAATGTCATTACTATTTCTGCAGCCACGTTATTTGATTTCATCACACAGTTGAACAGAATGTACATTTACAGTCTTACACTCAAAAGCCACTCCTAGTAGGTCAGAGATATTATTGAAAATAAGTGTACCCAAAGGTGTAAAGCAGGGAGGGAGATGGTCCCAGCCACACAAAGCTCACACTGAGAAGGTGACAGGGAGAACCAGGAATTTCACTGGATTTGCTCCAAAGTTCTACTGCCTTGTCGTGGCTCCTTCTTATTTTTCTCAAATTAAGGAGCAGCACAAGAGGTGAGACTACTTGATTTCAATCTCAGCTCTATTACATAATTAGCATATAAGGCAGGCATTTGTTAGAAACATAATAAAAGGTGTGTGAATTGATATTGGAAAGGGTCCCCCAAAAGGAAATTCCCTTTGAAAATACTACATCTAATATTTCCCTTAGGAGATGTATTAATGATAATGTGTTAACAGTAAAACAGCAATAAACAAAAAAAAACATGAAAAATTTATATTTTATTTCGCCCTGTGTATTTTAGGAGAAGCAAATAGGTTTGGATTTTGATTAGATGGTTTCAATGAAAGGTCAGCCTTTTGACAAAGAGCTGTTTGACAAACCCTACTGAGCACTGCGGCCACTTGAAGCCTGCACTACATAGAGACATTTCTAGGAGAAAGACAGGAAGGAAACAGAAAGCAGAGTTAGCCTTTTATTCAAAGATCCTGGGATAAAGTCCTACAAAAACCACAGGGCATCTTGTCTCTGAAAGACTTTATAGTGAAATGTGATCATCAGAAATATGCACATATTTTACCCTGCTCACCTCCACAGAGGTGCTCACAGTCACAGCCAATTTCTTTAGTGGTCTGTCTGCACAGCTACGAGGAAGTGTAACAGATTTTGCACTTCCAAGGTATCACCTTCACTCCTTACGTTTCAATTTCTTCAGCTCATGCAGTAGCTGGTGACAGAAAAGTGAACCACAGCTGTCCATCCCAAATCACCCAGCCCAACCCTCCCCACCCAACCTCTGCCTTGCCTTCCCTTTCCCCATCCATCACCAAATGATTCTCCAGACTAAGACACTTAAACCCTTGTGAGACAAAGTATTTTGGGAACCTGTAAAGCCATCCTGAAACAAAGACAGATTAAGCAAGGTACAGTCACAGCTACACAAAGTTTCCCTATCATACCCACAACTTGAAGCAGTTCAAACACAACTCAGAGCTAAAGCAAAAGCTGCAGTGGATTCCAAGAAGCACCTGTGCCATCTAAAACCACAAGTCTTTGTATCATTTGAGACAATCTACAGAGCATATTATAAGCCATCATTGCAGTGCTTTCCACCTGCACAGAAGTCTCTGATCTTCCCTGACATTCAGCAGCCAATCCTCATCCTAGTCAGATATCAGAAGCACAGACATCACCGTGTCTTACAATTTGAGCAGGGAATTTCAAGTCACAAAGATATGATGATACAAACTGGACTGCTTTGCCTTACAGTACTTTACAGAGCTGCTCTCCCTTTCTTATAATTGCTTGTTACCCTATTTATGCCCTGATAAATCTTATTTTATGAATGTGAACTGTTCTATTTAGGCCTTGCTCTACATCTACTAGCATTACACACAGAATCTCAGACTGTTCTGAGTTGGAAGGGACCCACAAGGATCATCAAGTCCAACTCTTAAGTCAATGGCCCACATTCTACTTATATTCTGCTCAAAACTTGAACCTGACTGTGCTCTATGCTGAAGTTGCAGAAGATTTGTACACAAAAATATATTAGTTCTCCACTTCCCTTGAGGTGAAATCATGATAAAAACCAAAGTATGAACAAGATATGAAGATACGACCTGAAACTCAGAAAATTGCATCTCTGGTAACAACCAGCACATCCCTAAGTTGACCCTGAGGGGCAGGCTTTCTCTTTGCTGGGCTCCAGAAGGAACTCTCTGAGATCCTTTGCTCCAATCACACTGTGTACAGGTGGCCTTCCCAAATCTGGCCTTTGATGACTCATCTGCAAAGACCCCATTCCCTTCCTTTGCCTCGAGCCAGTTTCTGTAGCTGTTTACAAAGAGGCTGATCAACCTTCTGAGTGTTCTCACTGCAGCCCTCTAAGGTGATGCAGAAATACTTACACATTTCCTCTGGATCTCACTATTAATGTGGCTGTACCTTTGTAATTTTGGCTTCATTTGTTGTGCTTCTCTCTGCCATTTCCTGTCTTCATGTTGTCAACTTCTGTTTCATTCTTTTAATAGAAAAGCGTTTCTGAGCGAGCGCCTGGAGGAACGAATCCTGCACGGCGTGTGCTTTTGCACTTGTCAATCTTTGCCAGCCTTTAGCTGAAGAGCTTTTGATAATCTTTCGATTTGAAATGCCAGCAGCATGGAGTTGGGGTTTGATGAACAATGGTCTTTAGAGAGGAGTGGCAGAGGGGCTGGGTGGGTCCTGAGAGCTGCTGTGTGCCAGGCTCTGCCCCTGTCCTAGTTCAGCAGGAGGGACCAGCTATCACTGTGTGTGGGTGATCAAAGCTGTGTATTCTACCCCCTCTATTCATTCCCCAAGGACAATGGGCCATTAGCAGCAGCTGCCCAGGGAGCCATTATCACCTTCACACCCAGCCTGAGGGGGGTGGAGCTGCTAATGGGCCATCAACAGTTCAACACCCCCTGGCTCCAGAGTTAATCACCCATTGTGTGAGTCCCCGCCCAGGGGGAGGGACTGGGTGCTCCCTGAGGGTACATAAGGGGTGGGTAAGAAGACATTGGTAACTTCTCATTGGA
This sequence comes from Pithys albifrons albifrons, assembly GCF_047495875.1. NCBI lineage: Eukaryota > Metazoa > Chordata > Aves > Passeriformes > Thamnophilidae > Pithys > Pithys albifrons. The sequence continues at coordinate 5,953,250 of NC_092472.1, forward strand.
TCCAGAAGAGCAGCAGGACCTCGACAGGAGGAGATCACCGCTCTCGCCCAGACCACAGCCCTCGCCTGCACCAACAGGGTTTTCATTTCCTTTTGCTCTGGACTTGGGGGAGCCACAGGGGGCTCAGCACAAGGGCAAACAAACCCCCTTGGGTTTGTGCCCCAGGACACTGGGTCATACTGCTGGGGTTTTGTGAGTTGAAAGAAATTTCCCTTTTGTGTCAGTGTTTTTATTGTAATATTATTATTAAATTTTAGCTCTGACTTATAATCTCTCTCTCGTGGTGAGTTCATTTCCCCTGCTGGTTCACCTTTAAACCAGTGGGGCACATGCCCTTGATGGCAAAGGGGTTTTTCTGATTTTTCATTTTTATAGATTTTAGGAACACAGTAACTGTAGCAAATGGAGTGTTCATATTTGTAGCAGCTTATGTTCATTGTTTATACATCCTAACCCCTACCACAGATTAGTAGCTCAAATTCTTTTACCTGTTTAGGCTCTCTTCAAGGTACAAGAGCTGACAACTACCAGAAAGGCCTGCAAAGCAAGACCAAACATAAACCAACAACCTTGAGTCTAAGAACACTGGAAGAACTCCAAAGCCCGAGGAAGAAGAGCTGATGAAGAACAGAAGGTCCCAGTGACCCCAGCCCCAAAATCCCGGGGGGTGGCACTGGGGCTGGACCAAGAGATGTGTAAACTGGGGATTGGGTGGGCAATATTATAAAAACATGGAAATCAGTGTTCTAGGAAGAAGGGGGCAGCACGAAGATGTCATCATGTATTCCTAAAAGCCCCAAGCCTGGCCATTAAAGAATGTACCTTTTTATCTTATTCTACATTAACTTGGCTTGAAGTCCTGTTTTTGGGGGTACTCACGGCAACACCCTCACCCACCGCTCCCAGGTGGCACTTGGCAGAGTGCACGAATTCCCAACCTTCAAATCTGCCTTTTATTTGTCTTCCACACACTTATTCTCTTTGCATCTCTCTCAGTTTATGTCTCAGAGTGTTTACTGCCTCCACACTGCAAATCTCTATCAATTCAAAATCCAGGCTCAAAACTGTCCTTACGTGTTTGGTGTCACATGCACAGCAACCTTCCAGCTCTTGTTTTAATCACAAATTTTTACTTTTCAGTAGGAGTAACATTTCCTTCCCTGAACAGTTCATAGCTTTCTGTGTATAATATCTTGAGTATAACACAGTCTGTGTGAAGGTCTGGGACTGAGATAAACCTACACCAGGATCAGCCCCAGGAAGGTGCAGAACAATCCCTGGGATGTTTGCAGTTTGCTACAGTCCTGTATTTTAAATATGGGGATTAAGTGAACTTCTGATTTAACTCTTAATTATATCAAGTTATTTATATAATTATATATTCTAACATGTAATTCAAGCAATTCATACATGTTAATTATATGGAAGTTTACTGTTCTATGCTGAAAATTAATCATTAGGATTTTACTTTAGGTTTTTTTAGTACTAATAAAATCTTATTTGGAACTTACCAACAGCAGCAAATGCTAAGCTGAATTCACCTGCCTCTCTCAAAACCCTGAAATCCTAAACCATTATGATAACTTTGAATCAACTCAACTCAATGAATTTAATATTCAAGGGTTGGAACTATTGGAATATTCATAGCAGAATGTTTCAAGTGAGGAACTTAACTCCATGTTCTTAGTCAATATTATAAATGAAGTTTACAGTAAAAAAATTGGTATTTCTCTGCATCAGGGAAAGCAAATTGCATTCTGGCAGAAAACTGAATAGCCATTTCTTCCATTGCATCTTAATAATTTGCAACAATGCCTGATTTTTGTTGCCTTTTTTTTTCCTTTTTGTTATAATCCTGTTCTTTCATCTCTCTTTTCACAACCTGTTCCAAAAAACAGGCACCAAAACCAAAGAAATAGGGAACCAAATAAACCAACTCACTGGAACCTTCTGCAATAAAACTGAAAATCAATTATAGGTGTTCCTAAGGAGTTTGGGAACCAGTCCTCTTCCTTGCTGTCCCTACAAGCCCATCAGGGCAGGGATCAGCCACTGGAAAGCACTTAGTGCTGTACACAGGATGACTAAATAATGCCATAACTCTCAAGGTCATAAGGAGAAAACAAGATATAGCTGAGGAACATTAACATGAGCTTGCATCTTAGTTACCTTTATGAAACAGATGATGAAAAAACCCCAAGTCTGAGCACTGACACCTTTCAGGAGTAGTGGTTTAAAAGCAAATAATAAATCAATATTTGCACCAATTCCTGTCCCTTAGCTCATAAATGAGAAGCTGTAATGGTTCCATTATTCACTTAGGCCTTTGTGAGCTACTTCCCAAATACATCTTCTCCCCCTGGCTGCTTTTTCCTTCAAGCAGGTGTCTCTCCCCACAGTGGACTTCTCAGCACCAAGTGTGTGCTGGTCCTGTTCTCCACACCAGCCATCAGCACTTCACAGCAGGTGAACCAACACACCTGTTCACACCCATTCGGTTTGGGGAGGCTGAGATGGCTCTCCAGGACCCCTTTTCTGTGTGCCAGACACGTGGGAGATCCCACACACCTGAGGAGGTGGGAAGTTTCCATGAGCATTCTGACACTTGGATGCTCAGTCGTGTGAAGATGCAACAGAAAACAAGGAGAGGGAGAAAGGAAAAAGGAGATTTCATGGACTGACCTACAGGTCACAACCCAACCCAAATGTTTAGTACAGAGTGACTCGAAGTGTTACAATAAATCTCAGTCAATACCCATCACTTCAAAAGGCTTCTATTTTTCACTTGTAAAGCTGCTGAAAAAAGGTTATACCATATTTGGAAGGTAACATGTCCAACTGTTTGATGCCTGAGGACACACGGGCAGGCCAGCACCTTGTTCACATCCCACTGTTTCTGCTACAACACTCCCCATGTATCATGTGATTAATAATCTATAAACATGGGCAGCTGTGGGTAAAAAAAAATCATCTTTAGACTCCCAAAAAAGCACCTTAATTCTATGGACATCTTCCCCTCTTCATTGTACCCCATTAGAGAGAAATCTAACAGGAAAACGGTTTTAAATAGAAAATAAATTACTACTATCAGTGTTTATTTGTCTTTGTTATTTTCATAGCTTTACTTTTAGATGGGAAAAAACCAAAATGGGACTAACTTATTTTTTTATATAGCACAAAAAAGTCTAAAACCTGAAAAACATCAATGAAAAGAAACTGAGTTCTTGGCAGTTCAAGATGAGTTATTTTAAGAAGTAAATTAATGAGCAAGTGTAGCTTTCAGTTATGTTCAGCAAGTATATAAGCATTTGTTAAACTTTTGGTAGATATTTTTATTATGTTTAAATAGTTCAATGAATGAGGGCAACAGTGGCACTAAAGAAAACACAACAAACTGTAGGTGATTTCAAAAATGGTGTTTATAAGCAGTGAGATGAAAACTGCTCTCCAGAACGAAACCACCAAAATGCTCTTTCTCCCAGTATGGAGATCAGTAGTTTTGTAACAAAAATACACTAAGGAAAGCTGGAAAATTGGACTATGAATATTGAAAAAAATCACAAAATTAATTTTTGATTTACAGTGTTTGCCACTAAATCATTTCTTTCTCTCTCTTTTCAGTCTGTAGAGTCAGGACCTACCATACAATGGTGACACCACCAAGTTAAAACTCAGAACACCACTAAAATCTCTTACTTTGCTTCTAAATAGAAATAGGTTCTAATGAGAGTGCACTGGGCAGAATGATTTTTACCCATGTGATCAATAACTGCCTTTACCAAGTTCTGATGTCAAATCAACAAACTCTTTTTTCCCATTCCTTTTCTAGGAGCAGCTCATTTCAACACAGCATCAGTTCTAATTCACCAGAACAGGATGAAAAACCAGTAACAAAAAGGTAATCAGAACAATTTCACGTTCAGTCTGAGACTCAGTAATGTCAAATGATCACATTCATGCTAAAGGAACATCCACACATTTTACAAACTTGTGGGGTTTTGGGTTTTTTAAACACAACTACTACCAAAGTATTTTAAATTATCCCAGGGCATCAACAAGTTGAGATTATCTGCTGGCTTCCAGCTATTACATAATGGGTAATTAGATGGTGAAAATTCCAGTGACTTAGAAAAATAGTCTACATGTTAATTGCTTTTATGAGTCCTTTAATGTAATCTGGGGACAGAAAGAATTTTGGACTGTCTCTGAATAATAACATTACTGGCAGCAACCTTAATTTCTTTTCCTTTTCTCCCCAGACATTTCTTAGAGGTTTGGATAATTTCCTTCCCTCTCCTTGTACACTATGTATGCATTTTTACTACAACACTATTAGATTTTCTATTTAATTGCAACCAATGATCACTGACCATTTTTGATTCCCACCCACAAAGAGACAACTGCATTTTCATTAGTAATTTGTTTCTAGGTTGTTGTTTAGCATCTTTTTTCTTTTTTTTTTTAATGTTAAAACATAATTGAAAAAAGGACAGTTGCTTTCCTTTCTCCTTTCCCAGTGATCTTTGGCATTTGACTGTCCTCCAGACAGGGACCATGATCCATCTCATCTTGATCCAGACAGGCTGAAAGTGGTGAATTTTTGGCACCAGAGCTCCTCCTGCCACAACACAGGCTGCCAGAAGCCTGGCATGGAGTGCTGCCTATAAACACCTCTAGAAATGAGGTGAATGTCTAGTGCTGAACTGTCAAAAGCAGAATGTTTGTGTGATTTAGTTGAGAAAACATTGAGTGAAATTGAGAAAACAGAAAAAAACAAACCACACACACAGAGGAAAATATATGAAACCCCCCAGAATATTCAAAATTACCAAGGAAATATAAATAACACAAGAACTTCCACAACACCCCATCAGCATCATCTGGTTCAAAATGTTTTCCTTAATTATTCACATGTATCAACTACAGGATAATCCACAGAGTTCATGAATTCTCATAAATTTGTGGTGCCCCTTCCCCACCTACTGTAACAATGACACCACTGATGGCAGGAGAGTGGGGTACAAGAGACACAAATTTCAGAGCAGATCAGCCTAAACACTGAAACCCATCAGCTCAAAGCAGGAGAAAAAAATCTAATTAAAAAGAAATCACATCATTTACTGAAAAATGGGGACGTTTTCATCTGTTTTGTTATGCTTTGGGGGAGGTAACATCCGTAAATGACACAATTTTCCTGAAACTTGTGTGTTCTGCAGTCATTCCAGTATGGAATCCCCTCTTTGAAAGCCTCAGCAAATCTGAGCATGCATATTAAGTGCTCTACTTCCCAAGTCTTCCTACAGAATGACTTATCTTTATTCACAGAACTCTTGAAGAACACCTGCCATGGAACACCCTGTGCTGCTCTGAACAACAGGCTCTCACAAACACCCAAAACCCAGAAACTGCCTCCAGAATATTCCCAAAGAGCCCAGTTGAAAGTGGCACCTGGATTCTCTTCAGAGAAAGTTTGGAAGGGAAAAACAGAATAAACCAGCTGTGGATGCACAATTCCTGCCTCAAGTGCAGCCTCTCCTGGAATGACAATAATTCAGCCTTTCCAGGGTTTATTCCATCCTGTGTCCGAATGGTTTCAGCAAAGGGTGGACTCACCTCTACCAAACTCTGTCATGAAGAGCAGAATGACGAGCCTTGAGGCTGTGTAGAAACAGGGGAAAATGAGTGTTTGGCTTACAGAGTGTGGGAAATGATTAATCAAACATCCCTCCTACATAAGAGGAGTTGCAGGGAAGTAGGTGGTGGTTGGTGAGAGGAGGAAGGACACTTTTGCCTCCACGAATTCTACAGACAAAGGGAGCAGTAGGAACTTTGGGTCCTGCCATGGGATTCAATCTGATCAGGACTGCAGACATGACAGTCCCCTTGCTTTTTGCCTTTTGAAATTCGATTTAATCTCATTTTCTCAAGATTTCCTGCTCATGATTCTACTACCACTTAGGTACATCTCTGATCTAATAAATTAGCATTGTTGTTACTGAGATATTTAAGAAACACAAGGAAAACCAGAAAGAGCAAACTACCAACATATGTAATTGTCCAAAGGAGGCAGACAGATGGTTATCAAAGGTGGTTATCAAAATATAGAGAACAATATATTATTGTATTATATACACTACTGGTGAGCTGCAATCAGTCCATGTGCAAGTTAGTAACAAATCAGAACAAGAAAGATTTATAATTAAACTAATCAAAATCTTACAGGCAGTATAATAAGTGCTTCTGAATTTTAGATGTGGCATGCTGGTTCTCAAATCTTGAGAACTGCTGCTCCACGTGAGGCAAGCACCCTATGGGCTCCACCAAACAAAGTCTACATCTTAGAAACCTCAAATCCTTACCCAAGGCAGACTGTAGAGACTGATGTGCATTGCTGAATGAAAAACTGGCCTTTGTGGAAAGAACTTCAGGGCTCCAAGAATGTATCCAACAATCCATGTGCTTACCTTCCAAGTGCTGGAGAACACTTTTTCCCTCAACATAGAAAAAACCCCATACCCAAAAGAGTAAAGGGTTCTACAAAATTTCTATCAAAATAATTTCTTAAAAAGAAAAAAAAATCACCAGAACTTTCCTTTTCGTAGTTAAATAATAGGATGTCAAATCAGTCTGTGCTTACTCTAATAGGGTTAAACACACATTCTATAACCTGCCAACACAAATCAAAATATTTGATATTGTTATACCTTTAGCTCTACAAATTTGACTTAATGTGGTGAAAATTAAGATGCTCTATCCACTATAACACGTACCTGGTTCAGATTCTGACATGTAAATGATTTACAAGTTAGTTTATCTTCTAAGAAAGACAACGCTTCAAACCAGACACCCTGCACTCCTCTGGCAACCACAGAACCCAAAACAGGCAAAAATTCATCTCTCTATAAATATTTCTTAAGCATTTTTAATTATCCTGGATCTAAAGCTACACTCCTCTTCCCACAGAAGCATCCCTGACTTTGCTCTTGGAATGGAGTGAGAAGGAAGGCTGTGCCAGCCCCGCTGCGGTCAAGGGGATGGGACTCAGCTTGTGCTGTCTGAATCACACGCTGGCAGATGAAGAGACAGGTCTTTTGCCATCTGGAAAGCTTAATGTACCACTTTTTGGCTGCCATACAACCTGAAGGATTTATTCCCTGAGGTACACAGAAAGAAAAAAGGACATAAGAAGTTTTTATCTAGATTTAAGTGACAGACTAGAAAAAAAAATCAGTTTATGCTACAGTTTCACCATTTAAACTTAAGCAGTGGAGTAAATTTCTCATCCGTACAGACAAATTCTGATAAAAAAAGAAACTCAACTGATTGTCTCAATTTCTCCACGGTTCCCTTTCTGCATTTCAGAAGAAAACAAGCATGTGGATTTTTTACAATGGTTTGAAAATGCCATTTCACTAAAACTGAAGGTACATAAAAATGCCTGATCCTTTCAGGGCTTGTAATCTCAAAAGACCATTGCAAATGCAAATAGCTGTAGTTGTTACTGAGGAAACAGAAACAATGGGAAGAATAAGAAAGGCAGTGGCGGTGAGGATGAGACAGAAATTATCTCCCCTGCAGCAGGAAAGCTGGAATCAGTTCTGTTTTGCAATAGCAAGTCACGTGGCAGTCTGAGGAGAACTTCAATCAGCTTTATGATCCTCACAGTCTCCTTTAAATGTCCATGATTTATGCTTTGGCCAAACCGGTGCCCAGTGGTGCAGCAAATTCCTTTGGCATATTGATACATTTGCCCCATCGCTCCACCCTTCACCTTTGATCTCCTTCATATTAACCCCTTGTTTCTCAAAAATCTATAGTGAATAAACTGATATGTTCTCCCTGTATCTGCCAACAATTCTTAAGAGAAATAATTTCCTTTTTTTGGTCCCTGAAGCCAGAAACGTGCAACAGTATTTACACTTTCACATTGTTGCTTTTCTCTCAGCACTAGCACGAATGAGAAGGTGGTACCCAAAAACCACAGGTGAAAAAAAGCCCCACAATCTGAGCAAAAAGTACACAAAAGGCAGATGTGGAGGCATGTTGTGTCTCCTATTGCTCTCATTTCAATTTGACAGTTCCTTTACATTTTTTCCTTGTTTTTACAAGTTTAGCTTCAAGAACCATAAACTTCGATCTGAAGAATTTACATTAAATAGCATGAATAATGTCAAATTTATGCAAAATGGAAGGGAATTGCTGCAGATTAGCTGTAATTTTGATCAGTTGTACTTTAAAATGGAGGAAACCCCTTCACAGATACGTGCAGCAAAATCCACTATTTCTGGAACAGAAGGAGGAAAAGCAACAAAGCATGTCAGAGGTACTGCACATATTGTGGAAAAGTCTTTAAGCAAATGCAAATTGGCAGAATGGAACTATCTGAATATAGGGAAGAAAGAACAAAACACAAGCTAGAGCAGATGAAAATCGTGCTGTTCATGGTGTTAAAGTCACTTTAACAGCTACTGAAAATAAGGGACATTTCAGACTGCAAGGGGTTTTCTTCGTTCTGATCTCTGAGCATCCCACCCTGTAAGCAGAATAAAAAATACAGAACATCTGGAAATTTCAAGAAATCCCAACATCCCAAACTAGAGGGATTTGAATTGTGAGAACTGGAGCTCCTGAAAGGCACAAGATCCCTTCCCAAAAGTCCATCCCCACTGAACGACCTGAACTCTTCTGCTCCAAAAAGTGTGTTGATGCTGCAATTTATCTTCACCCCAGAGAAACTGGGAACACAGGTACAAACTGAGCCTTCCCAACTGCAGCTCTCCTGGCCCACTGCTGGCCACTGTCTCCACCCAGACCTGCTCCCCTCTGCTGGTACCAGGGATGACAGGAGAGGAGCAGAACTGTCACACACACACAGAATACAGGAATACAGAAGTGGCTTTGGCAGGACAGAGAGCAAAATATTTTCTAATATAAGACATTTAGAGGTACCACACACAGGTGGGACCTTACCATGCAGAATCCAACTCAATCTGTTTGCAAACCTGCCCTAGCAGTGACCACATGGCAGGTCCTTGCAGACACTACAGGTCCCTGTGGTAGAGAGACTGGACTGCACAGCTCTGATTTCTAGTTTTCAATTAAACTTCCTTTTCTGTTGGAACATGGCTCACCTGCTCCACCACACACCCTTCTGTATTATTAATTTGTTAGCTTGCTCGAATCACAGTTGAAAACCTTTCAAGCCTCGGTTTGCAGCAATAAATTCAACTGACAGCTGAAATTTGGAACGCTCACTTAATATTGATTCTGAATGTAATAACAAGCGACATGACCTTTTGGAGGGTGTAAAATATGGCTGCCACAACATCTGTGCCACATTTCTTGCTGTGTAGTAATATGCTCTAACAGCACGGAGCTGGCACTCAAGTTAAGCTTTATTAGCAAGCAGATCTCTCCATCTCTCTGGCTTCATTAAAAACCCCACAGAACCTCACCCCACCCCCACCAGGCTTCCCACATCCAGAACTCTGCAAATATCACTGTTTCGGAGACCTGATTTATCCTGCAGGAAGGAGAGAGGTATTGGAGTGCTCCAAGAGACCCCCCTGCAGTTCCAGCAGACTGAAAATCAGTACAGCTTCAATCAGACAGAAATCTTACACTGAGTATCCTCACCAAGTACAGGCTATGTTGTGTCCTGCGATCTTCCCACCTCTAAGAAAATCCCTTGACATCATTCCTTCCATTCTGACAGAAGCACCAACACTTTAATACCATTTTTGTGTGCTTTGATACCACATACCCTGTTTTCATTTAGCATTACCCCAGGACACCTTGAACTAATTTTCCTAGGCTGGATACAGGTTGGTTCCATGCAGGAATTTCTTTGAAGGGCTGGTATCTTTAAAGTATAGTCCATGTAGGCAGAATATAAATTTCTGCAATTCTGCAAATCCAATTTAAGTAAATTCAAATTATGCAAGGACTCTAACTGAGTTTCAAACCCCAAACTCTACTACAGAAGATACCCCCCCCACACTCCATGCATTATAGGAAAGGCTTCAAATAATTCCTGATTTTTATTGGTTGGCATAACAAGTAAACTGAAACAATGAATCCCTTTATCCTTATGAACAATACCTCCTTTATCTCTTAATGGGAAAGAAACACAATGAAGCAGATATTTACCATGACATCATTTTAATTTGTATTTTGTGATTTTAGTTTACACTGGCAAGTACTTGGTAGCAGCTACAGTTTTAAATGTGTCAAGGCTCACTGTCCAAGAAAAATTAAAATGTTTCATAATTAAAAATTAAATCAAACTCCTAAATAAAGAATTACTTGCAGTCTAACAAATAGAATATAAAAAAATGAAAATATTTGCTTTTCAAAAATCTTAATAGACCTTGCAATGCACAATTTCCTAGAACATGAACCTGTAGTGGCCTTTTGGGCCACCTGTATCAGACAGATTATGGCACCTCCCAGTCAGGCACTGAGAGCCCGAGATGTGTTCTCTTACTGGACATTTATAGATAGTTACAAAGAACTCAAGTTTATATGAATGTACCAAGGATACAAATACAGTCCTTGAGATGAACACCTGGCACAGGGAATAGATGCCCAACTGTAAGCTTTAAAGTCATACTTTGTGTGTACATATACATATGTATACTTGAAAAGCATACATTAAACATGTATACATGTACTGAAACATGATAATTCACACATATTACATTTAATGAATACAGGTACATTTGATTATTACTGAAGGCAGAATGAATTTTTAAGGATGATTACATATTTAGAATTTGAATTGTATTTAGATCTATTATATACATAATAAAATGGCCAGTTCCTATCTGCCTTTCCCCTTCTCTTAACATCATTTCATTTAATTATAGGATCAGCACCTGAACCAATCAACTGTCCCATTGTGCTGCAATAGATGAAGCTGTGACTAGAACGAAACACGAAGAAAGGCTGGACAAAATGGGACAGAATTACTAAAAGAAAGAATTACTGAATTGTTTCAATTACAGTGAAGTTGGGACTCACTTGAAGGAGATGAAGAAGAAAATAAAATACTTTAAAAGCTGTATCTGACCCTTGAGTTTCTCCCCAACTCATAATTAACTATTGCAAGGAGGAATGAATCTCAGGAAAGTAGTAGAGAAGTGACCCAAAGATGCCACCACTTTGGTCTCTGCCCAGGCTTCCATGGCACACACAATGCCCAAAACTCCAGCAGGTCAATCTCTGCTGAAGTGGGTTTGGAATCCACACACTCCACCTCCACAACCTCCCACTGTTCTCTGGACCAGCAGCATTCAGGAGCCCTCCAAGGTGGACTCAGCTGCAGGACCAGAGGGAGCCACACACTGAGAGCCTGGGGAGAGGGTTCTCACCGAGCAACTGTGTGAAACTCCAGAGTTTAACAACCCAACCAGGCCTTGGAGCTTTAAGCAGACACCAAAGCACTGGGATTAGTCTCAACAGTTTCAAACTCATCTCCCCATGGCTGCTCTTCATCCCAGAACCAGCTGCCCTCCTTGCAGAGCTGCTGCCTGCACCCTTTGAGGCATCACAAAAAGCAGAGGTAAACAACCCCCAATTGGATTACTCCTACATTTCAGCTGAGAGAGAACTCAAAACTAATCTGATTATATGTATATTATGAGCCACTAAGAATCATTTTGCCATAATTACCAAGCTTCCACACATAAAAAAGGGCATGTTATTTAGCACTGGGCTAATCTATCAAGTGGTAAGCTTCAAAGTGAATGTTGAGGGGGAAAAACACCAAAGTACAAACAAAAAATCCCCTGAAGTAGGTTTATGAAGCAAGGATATTTCTTTTTTATTGAACTGCAAAGAATTATTTAAGACACTTAAATGCACTGAAAGACTTTCACATAAAATACAATTTCTCCTTTGGACTTTCAAAGCTTAATTTCCAGTGATAAAACTTCTCTAAGTTCCAAAAGGCTCCAGAGCAGCAGCTGGAAACGCTGTCACTGTTTCTGATACACGTCTCCAACCCAAGAGCTCTGCCTGGTTTGGGTGGAGGAAGGCAAACAAAAAATTCATAGCCAAGGTTATATGACAATTACATTGATGCTTTATAGATGCAACTAAAATTTGTCAAACAACTAAAAACGAGCTGTATGTTTGTTTATAGATAACAGAGTGCTGAAAATGAGAAACTGAAGTAATGCAGTGTGATGTGATAAATGCATATATGCTCCTGCACACCTGTAAGGCTCCATTTTCACCAGAGCTGTCAGTAAATACATCAACACAACCTCAGGAGTGCAGGCACACAACAAGGAGTGAAATTCAGACAGAAAGGAGGAGGAGGAGCTGGAACTGCAGGGAGGAGGCATGAGGGAAAATAAGAGCAATTTTCCAAATTCCTGCTTATATGTGAGGGCCTTCAGACACCTTCCTCAGGTGTGCAGAGTTTGGGCAACAGTCAGGAGGAAATCAGGTTTGCTCAGGAATGTGTGACATGATCCCAGAGACACAGCAGAAGAGCATTATGACTGGAAAAAGGACCATGGATTTAGAGGGGCCGGGGAAGGATGAGAGAGAGGGGCCGGGGAAGGATGAGAGAGAGGGGCCGGGGAAGGATGAGAGAGAGGGGCCGGGGAAGGATGAGAGAGAGGGGCCGGGGAAGGATGAGAGAGAGGGGCCGGGGAAGGATGAGAGAGAGGGGGAATACAACCTGATTGCACTAAGTAGCAGTCTGAAGACACAGTGAAATGACTGAGTTTGGGACCCTGAGAAAGCTGGGAAGGCCCCTAGAAAAGATTTAGTTTCTAAACTTGCCAAGAGTGCTGAAAAAGAGGCTGGATATTGCCATAAGGTGACACTCACTTTTGGAACATCACTGACATGGGGGCAAGCCCTTCCTAACCTTCTAATCATCTAAGGAAGAGAATCTGGGAACTCTTGGCTGATCAGTCTCACTTAGGATGATGCTTAGAAATAATTTGAACTATTTTATTTTGGAAACCTTTTCCAAAAACATCACTGACAAACAGACAATCAGGAAGAGTTAATCCAGATTTTCCAATGGGCAATCCATGCTTGACCAAAATAATTACTTTCTACAATGAAATGACTGGCTACAGAGGTGAGGAGAAAGCAAATGATGGGACACTTAATTTTCAGTGAACCTCTTGACACCCTCTCAGCACCAGTGAGAATCCTCTTTGCTGCTCTCAGTAAGCAAAAAAGAAAAATTAATGAACTACAGTTTTCAAATACCATAACATTATAATAGGAATATAATGGTGTGCAGGTTGGTTTAAAAAAAAATCCTAAGGTCCATTTAATTCTTGCCTTTCATACCAATTAATTAGTAAATCCCAGTTGCAGCAATACCCAGCAGTCATCACTCTTAAACTGCCTCCAAAACCTGGACAATTGCCTTGTGAGCTGTTTAGAACCAGATGCAATAAAAGACACAAGGACTTGCTGTTAAGCTCAGACTCAAAGTCAGACACTTGTGATTCTCCACAGATAATGTGGCCAAAATTAGATAACACTGAAGCACGAGCAGAAATAGCAGCAAAACCTCTGGAGGCTTCTCAAAGAACTGCCTTGAGTCAGTCACAGGAAACATGGAGAGAACAGAAGCATCCAAAGCCCATCGTGCCTCTCCTTCCCTGCCATGCACAGGCACACAGGCCAGCACTGCAGGATGTCACCTCTTCAGCCAGGATCAGGCTTGGAAATGCTTGGATTTGCAAGCCTGGAATAATTAATCCCTTCCCATGGGATGTGTCTTAAAACATAAAGTGCAAAACTGCATTTAAAGCATAATAGTAAGTTAAATGTAGAGATGAATATAATTATATAAATATGCATATTCTACTTGGTAGAGTGTTATACAAATGGCATATATTTATATAGTACACAATGTGTAAATATATATAGGAGTATAGATTAATACTTATAAATAACTATGGATGAGACTGAAATGAATTCTAACTATGAAAGATATAAAACTACATATATTTTGTAAAACCAAGTACCCGGGCTCTAAATAATAAACTTTATATTTCCCTTAAAACATAAGTGTATATCAGTCTAAAATTAACTATACAATATGGGAAAAGAAAGTTAAATTCCACAGGTGCCACCAATTCAAATTCATCACGGTGTGCACGGTGCTACTGAATTACAGAAGGTTTTGAACTCATCAAAAAATGGGAGAAAATGACAACGTAGCACAGACAGCACCAATAAACGCCAGAGATGGCACACAGCAGGAACACACTTCCCACCACAATCCCATGAGTGCTGTGCCATAGCATTGGAACACGATGCCCAAAACTTCCCCCAGAGTGCTCTGAGGGCACAGACACTGACTTTGAGCTCTGTGTTCCCAACCTGCTGTCTGCTGTACAGGCCTGTCAGGCACACACTGTGCCACAAGGCTTTCTGACACAGTGCAGAGAACCAGCAAACTCAAACAACAGGTAATGTCAGTCCATAACTACAATGTGACTCCCAACACAAACACCTGCACAACAAACCAGACCCAAACCACTGGAAACACTTCAAAGAATTCCCAGCTAAACTTAAGGGGAGAGACTTTCAGATAGACTCAAGAATGGTTATGTGAGTCTGTGTTGTCTTTGAGCTGCAAGAAATTCCTTCACAAGAACTCCCCTGCAGTAGCTCAGTGCTCTTGAGAAGCACAACTATGGAGACTCTGCCCCAGCACAGGAGCTTTTTTAGTACTATCAAGAAACTGCTTCTGTGGTCAAGATTTGTTTCAAAAAACCCCTGTTACAACCACAATCAACAGTGTTGTCCAGAAGTATTTTAGCAATGTATTTAACTCCTCACTTTTGTAGCCCCATTTCTAGGTTAGCAACACTGTCACTTTGGAAATTGCTTATCTGCAATTGTTAAACTTACCTGTCATAAAAGCTGAGTCAGGGGAAGATTACAAATAGGGTTACTGTTATTGCCCAGCTGCTGGAGAATATTTGCAAAGTGAGACAAGCCTTGGGGATATCCAAATTTAGGTTCTAAGTCCAGAGAGTCTGTAAAGTGACTGCAGTGAAAAATTAGCACCTCTGGTCTCTCAGTGCCCCCTGTGGCAGTGAGAGAACTGATGCCAAAGGACAGAGCAGAGCCATTAACTCGTGAGACAATTTCGGATGGAACACACTCTTCTATCTTGACTTAGATGTTTAGGGTAGGCTGCAAATAATTCTAGCAATTTAAAAATAGTTATCTAACCACAGCTAATCAAGCAGTTACCTCTGCACTTCATGATACACACCACAACAGGGACACTATGTAGGGATGACCTATGTAGGATGGATCACTCTAAGTGCCTGTCTCATTTTACTGATGACTTTGCACAACAGCATATCTTTCATATAAGTGCAAATTGGACGAGATTAATTCTTTCTTTATTTTCAAGCAGCAAGGATCTTAAGCCCTCAGGCCAGAGGTTGTTTGGAGCCTATGGAATGACAGAACAGTGTAATCTGCCTTAGTATTTCCCCTGTGCCACCTCCCTTCAATCTTTCACATATCACCATATACTACTCTCTATTACCCTGTTGGATCTGGTGCTATTTATGTCTAATGAGTCATGTATGTTCTGTTCTGTTAATGTGACTAACTCCCTTATTTGGTGTTTTGCTTCAAGCTCCCACTCCTAGAAGGGGCTGATTATTTGAAAGCCTCAGTGTTACAATCCCCTCAAGCTTCAGGAAAAGGCTTCCTTAAAAAGGATGCAGGTCTAGGCTAAGGATGTAAAATAAAAAGGCCTCTAAAATAATCCATTTAGAGAAAACAGGCTCATGATTTTGTCAGACTTAGTCCATAACCCGCCCTTCAAAATTCTCCTTATTTTTAGTTCTGTTATTTAACTACACATATATTTTAACCTTGTTGATGGAAAGAAATATGACAGCCACAGAATCATCTAGAAAAAACACCAACATCTAATTTGCATGTTTACTAGTATTATACATTCAAAGATGAGGGTTTCTTCTCCCCAGTAACCTGCCTGCTACTTTTATATTATATCAGTAACTTTTCTGTGTATTTTCAGGCCCTTCTTTCATTCAATTGCTTTCTTGCATGGGGAAGCTTCTAATAGGCACAATTCCATCCACCTGCCTGACTTCACAGCAGCACTGAAGGGACACTGTGCAGCAAGGCTGATCTGCTAACCCAGCAAACACAAACCCAGCAAACACAAACCCAGCTCCTTCCACCACCACCTCGGGAATTTGGACATACACATTGCACTGCACAAGTGCCAAGATGGTAATCTCAGGCTGTGGGTAAAATTTCTCTGCCAGAGCTTTATCATTCTATGACTGCACCAGATAAACCTCCCAGTGGATGTTTACTGGGGAGCTGAGGAACTCATCTACATATCTATTTGCATGCTCATAACAGTCAGTTGCAGAAAAAATAGAAGGGGATTGGTAGAGCTCTCCATTGACACACCGAGCATGAACATTTATCCAGCAATCATAAATATGTATTCTGACAACGTTCTGCCATCCCAGTATGCAAGTGGAGACCAGAATAGCAAAGAGGAGTGAAACACACCCCCAGAAAGCCCACAGTTTCCAAGTATTTTCTAGGAATCTGAAATCATTAAGAACAGACACACACAGGACATTCTCTGGAACCTCTGTAACAATGGGGTTTTTGTGCAGGCGAAAACATTCACACAGTCAAGTGTAAAAAAATATTCCAAGCAGCTTATTAATCACAAATACAAAACAAACATATCAGTGCAACTGAAAATCACCAATGCTAATGCAGAAGGCATCTCTGATTAGAAAATGCTCAAAAATGATTACACAGATGAGCAAGCCTGATTTTTGGGGATCATCATCTTTCTGCATCTGACATGTAAATGTAACTATTCTGATAAATGAGAGTGGGAGGCAGCACCAAAATACCAAAAGTTGTATTTTAGTTTCAATTGATTTAACCAATTTTTCATAAGGAAGCTGTGATGAACTCTGTGGTTATCTGTCACTCTGCAGGCAGGTTGCAAAGAGGAGATGTAAAATATGCAAATCATGTTTCGCAGAGTGGGTCAAACCCTCTTTTTTCTTAATACTGAAACTCCCTAGGACTAATACTTTGGGATCTAAAGAAAAAAACCCCAAAATTATATATATAGCTTAAAAGAGAAAGAAGAATCAAGAGAGCCGGTGGAGAAGAAGAGTTAAATATTGAAATCAGTCTAAAAAAAAAAACCAAACCAGAAACAATTTGCCACCAATTCAAAGGGCATTATAAGTAAAGAATAGCAAATACCATCCTTTTCTTGCCCGTTTCTCTGCTGAGCCACAACGATGCCCCATTTCACAGAACTGCCCCCCTGACCTGGCTGGGCAGTGCTGGTGGGGCTGCACTTCCCATCTACTGCTGATTCTCACCACCACATTCCACAGAGCTCTGCCTGACAGTTGGCCACCCAAACCCACAGTTTGGCAAGCAGAGAGCATGGCCCACGTAGCACATGCAATACTTCTCAGCCCAGCAGACAAGCGAAGAGGAAGCTGCTGCCACCACCAAGAAGGGGTAAAGAAATCCCAGGGAGGGAAAGGCAGGGAACCACTCCTGACACCTTCTGCTGGTGGCTCCGAGCCTGCAGCCTGTTCCTGCTGTTTCTGAAGGATGGTGCTACTCACAGAAATGTCTTCCCCTCTCAGTTTGAGGGTATGTTTTCCTGAAATGTCTTCCCAGACTTAAGATAAGCTGATTCCCAGCAAAACTACAAGTGTATTACATGGTAAGCACTTCCCAGAATGAATTCCCAGGGTTCTCCCTGCTCAAGGTAAGGACAGGCAGACAAGTACCTGGAGAACAAGAGCTGGAATGTGAGGCCTGTTTGCAGCCTCACACATTGGCACTTCCTATTTTGACCTCTCAGGAATGAATTAAAAAAAGTCATATTTAGAATACAGCGCTTCAATAGCTCTGTTGGCAGCAACACTTGGATTTGTTTGACATTTACTGATCATCTGGTAAAGTTGAAAGCTGCAAATTCTGAGCTGCAGAAAGACAAAGCTAAGGAAGGAAAGAACCCAACACCAGCACCACGAGGCTGGAGGAACAGAGAGGCTGTGCCAGTAAATAACTTGAGACACAAGCACAGCCAAGGGAAGGACCAAGCACTAGTCTTAAGTTGTGCTCACTAAAGTTATTTCCTCCAACACTGAATGTCTCAAATGGCAGTGCTTCCTGCTAAAAACCTTTATGAAATCTTCACTGTAAACAATATTTCTCTCTCTTTCTTTTAATTAGGCCCCTCTTCCTGCCACACTTAAGAGTAACTTATCAGGCTTTTAACCCGATGTCATTAATAAAACATTGTCTGAAAAGGAGGATTAAAATAATTAGAGCACCATGAAATCACATCTTCAAATCCCATTAACGCTGACTCAGACCATCATTCAGAAAAAGTTACAGAAAGCTTCATGAAAATGACACTATTTTTGAACATTAAAGGACTCAAAACACTTCTGCATTTATTCCTTCTCCTCATTGCTGCTCAGTTTTCATTACTAGCATAGAGCCACAGGTGCCTTTCAGTGCTGATGTATCAGCATTAGGAGGACTAGATGTTTTTTCTCAAAAACAGGAAAAAGGAAAACCTACTTACAAAGCCTAGCCCCATATATTAGCTTTTGTTTTGTTTTAATGTAACTCTGAGCATATTTGCACATTTTAGCAAATATTAAGATTCCAATGAAAAATTTCAACACCAAGATAAAAAAGTTGAAAGGATGCAGAGATGTTGCTGAAATTCTCACCAACCATCCCCAAACGATCAAATTCTCTTCCTTTCTTTTACGGCCCCAAAGAATAAAGACTTTTCTCTATGCAGAAGTTTAAATGGTGAAAATGACTTTCATTTCCCAACCCAACAGACAGAGTGGGAATCAAAGTATGGTTCAGAGGAACAGCAAGGTCCTCAGGCTAGCCCCAAGCACACTGAGCTACAGCTGTCAATTTTTTTTCCTTGAAAAGTGCACTGGTTACAGTTGTGCTTAGGTTTTGTTTGAGAGACTATAAACCAAAAGAAAATTATGGAGTTTCAGGTTTGTTTGTTTGGGTTCTTTTATTGAAATGTGTTCCCATGAGCTACAATTCTATAAATAAAATGCCATTACTACATTTTCTCTTTGAGGCCATTGCACACCCTTCTCTGCTCAGATACAGTGAAGAAGTTTGGGTAGAATCATTGGCTTAAATTGCATCAAGTGCTTACACAACTGAGCTTGAATCATGTGCCATAAGATTGAGAGGTATTAATAATTATTACTGTTTTCCATTTAAGAAAACTAAAGAGTAAGCCCAAGAATATTAATTTAATTCTACTTCACAGTAGAATTCTACTGTGTTATATAGAATGTGTGGTCCTGTTTCACCACCCTGCACTTTTCTTTGCTCAGTTCCATGCAATGCATAATAACACAAAAGCTGTGGGTGTTCAGAGCTGTTTGACTGCAACACACTGGGTAAGAATCAAGTAGAGCCTTAGACTGGAGCCACCTTTGCTGGAGGAGGCACAGCCAGTGCAGCCCCTGCTGTAGAGGAGGTGGTTGCAGGAGCACAGAGTTACAAACCTGAGAAGAGGGCACAGATAAAGCACAGCAACATTCCAGGAAGAGGGAACTCCGATGGGGGAACTCTGGCAGTGCCTGCTCCAACCGTAAGGGATATTCAGTGGAATGACAGAAGAGGATTCACAAGGAGAAGCTGACACAGCAGCCCAATAAACCATCACAACCCCTGGTATTCTCCACATACTCTGGAGTAGCAGAGATGGGATCAGGAATAGGGGTGTACAGGGACCAAGAGCACTTTCTGAAAGGGATTTCAGCTCAAGAAAACCACAACATCAGTGCTAGACAATACCCTGCTGACTTTATAAAGAATGACAAACATTTTAGCTAATATGGACCAATTACACTGTCTCAATTAAAACATAGGGATAATTCACCTTTTATGTCTTTTTTGGACAATAATATGCACTCTGCTAAGTTAAATATCTTTGAATACATGCTTTAAAATCTGCAAAAAAGTTTCCCTTCATCTACTAATGAACCCTTTCTGGAGATTAAAACAGTTTCACTGTCTCCTGCTTATATTTTCCCCATGTAGTTAACACAGCTCAGTGCAGAAAAACTGTCCTGCTGCAGAACATGGAAAGTCAAATAGTGATTATTGCTGGAAAAAGCATGTTCAGCATTTGCATCTATTTGATGTCAGTGATGCTGCAGTGCACAGAAATCAGAATTCTGGCCTAGCCCTGAAAAAAATAGTGAAATAAAAAGCAGTAGATTTTTTTTAGCTCGCTCTTTCTGTCTTCATAACAAGAAGAGGCACTCAGTCACTGCAGTCTCTTCACATAAGAAAACACTGATTTAATAAGAGCAAAATTAGTAACAGAGCACATCTCACTAACCTGAAAAAGGCACTTTTTCAACTTTCAAGTCTATGTAATTTTTGTGCATTCAGTGTAAAATTTAAAACCATTTCTACCTGAACCAAAGGCATACCTGAAACGCCACATACAACTTTTCTTAACACAAACTAGGTCTGTGATTTTTTCACTGCACTCTGACCACATTATTTTAAAAACTGTCTATCAGTGATAACAAAAGCTATCACTGCTAAAAAATTTCAAAAAATACAATAAGGAGATACATATTTGCTATGAATCTGAATTTTCATTCACTGTTGCTCCTCTGTTTAACACTACTGCTAAATTTGGATGATATTCATTACATTGTTTAGAGTTTATAGTCTAAAACAGGTTAGAAATCATAACTGTTGGCATTTATGGTGTACCAAGATCTCTATGGTTTATAAACCTAAATTATAACTATCCACTCTATTCTGTTTGGTCATTCACAAATTGGTTTTATGTGACACTGCCCTGCAGGAAATTTAGGTCTGGGTTTTCAGGGATACTCAAATTCTATTTCCCTGCCACGCTCTTAAGGCTACAAACTGTTCCAGCTGTGTCAAATTAAACATTCACAGCTGGAATAACCAAGTGGACCATCATGAACAGCCCTGCTGGGAGAGAGTGTGTTACAGGGGCCAAGAGTAGAGCAGACAGAGTTTAGTAGAACTGAGGGGAGAAAAGAGAAAGGAACTAAAATGGCTAAACCAGGGCAACAATCCCTGCCCTCTCCTTATGTCTGAAAGGAGGCCCCAATAAATCAATGCTATAATTCAGCAGCAGATATTATTGATATAACTTACAAGATAGGACTTTTAACCAATTTCACACATAGTATACTTGTATTCACCCATTTGTACCTGTGTGACTAGTGAGCTGCACAGTTTCACTCATGTTTTGCATAAAATATGGAATTTATTCCAACTCCAGAAAATTATCATACGGCGTGACTGACACAACAAATGGCCTTCTCTTAAAGAGGAAAAAAACCCTGTTAATACACCTCCACAAAATAAACAATATATGCTTCTACCCCTAGCCCTCCTTCCTCCCTGCAGACAGACTCAGCGTGTGGTTCCTGAGGAATTAGTTGTAGAAGAACTCCCCTGCTGACAGCAAAATGCCAAATGCACGTCCTGCACATGTAATGTGTCTGACATTTCCACATCTCACCAGGTTCACATTTCTGACAAGTGCTTAAAAATATATGTCTTTTCAAATCTGTGTTTATTGCTACCTTGCTATCTCCATTTTACAATGTTTTAAAATGTTATTTTACTCATGAAAACACCTCCACATTTGTCTTTTGATTAGAGTAGAAGGAACTGCTTTTCTGGGGTCAAATACCTTTCTGGAATCAATGGGTACATTTCAGCTGATGGATGGTATAAAATGTGCAAGTATTATCTTCTTCAAACAAACAGAACTGTGAAAAACTGACAAGACTCAACATGATTGACACATTTAACATGGGCAGCACTGAAAATATTTTAGCAGCCTCCCTTCCTTAGCGTTGTTATTCTTTGCAGTAGGAGACCTTGGGAAAATCAGCAAAATTTTCAAGTGTTAAAGCAGTTTCTTCCCTACTTCTGTTTTTTTTCCCCAACAAATTCCCAGTTGGGATCTTTTCCAACCCAAAGAGGGACGTGGCACAGACACAGAACTGGTGCATCAACTGCTGTGGTTGAGTCATCACAATGATTTTTCTTAGGGAGCAGAAAACAAAAGTGCAGGTGCTGAAACCGTGCCCAGCATGTTCTGTCACACCTTCCCTGAGGTCTTCAGGCTTTACACACAATGGGCATTGTGTTAATTTCTCTCAGAACTTCTCAGATGCCTCTGGACAGCAGAACAAAGTGTCAGTCATGGCAAGTGATTTTCTCTAACTCACCCAGAGAGACCCTTGTTCCACTCCTGCCTTCATGTAAAACAAACCTAATATACACACACATACTGCATATACTGACATTAATGTTTTATATAGGCTTTGGAATTCATATTTGAAATATTTTCTCCTCATTAGGTATATGCTTTTGCTCTCAATAACAATGATATTGTCAATGACACCAACAGTCACTGGTGCTTATTAAACTTCATGGCTTTTGCAGTGGGATTCATAAACAACTATAATTTCTTTTAGAAATTCAGTTGAATAATTTTATAATGTTGCACATTATAAAAGGGTGAAGCCCAAAAAACCAGAAGAATTTTCATCTTTGCTACAGAATACCTGCACCATTCATTCAGTGAAGGCGTTTTTTCCTTTCTGTATTGTTAGTCTTGTACTTTTAACTTTGCCTGTCCCTGATCGTGACAAAAATAGATTTCAAGGAAAATTAGAGGTTTTTGAACTACCTTGGTATTCAGTCAGAGAGGTCATCCCTGTTTCAAAGGAAGACAGACCTTGCTGGATGCAACACAGAACAGCGAGTTCTCAGTAAATTCCTGCTATCTGACCCAGCCACAACTACTCATTTTTCCTTCTAACTCACAATAGACCCTGACAGAGTTATAAGGAGGATGACAAACACTGTCATCAAAATATTTTTTGCTTGAACTGAAATCACAATATTTCAAAATATTTCTCATGAATCAGGGAAAGAAATGAAGCTTATCATTCCTCTTAAAAAAGGAAACCAAGCTCAATGCCCTTATTGCAGAAAAGCAAACATCAGAGAGGGCAGAGTGACTTCAGACTGGTCTCATGTTCACAGCCAAGACCTGCTCTCCAAGGGTTGAACTCCCTTTGTTCCCTCCCAGGATCAAACATTTGGTGCCCTCTCTGAAGTGCCCACCTTCCAGACTAACTCCAGTTCACAGGGCAGACTTGGCTTGGGATTATTCTTGGCCACAGACAGGAGGACTTGGCCTTCATTGTGGATATATTCCATTCCTCCTTTCTTTCATCAGAAATACCTTCTGGATTAACCTGTTTTAGAAGTTCACCAAAAGTTTTAATTTTTAACAAAATTTTTATAACTGACTGATTCCAGGCCCTCTGTCTTATCAGGGAGTGTGACAGTGAAACAAAATTAATAAAGTTAATTTATCTGATGAAACACTTGGTTTTGTCTTGTCTATGTGTTCATGTTCTAGGGACAGTGAAATCATAAATTCAACTAATTTTAAAGATAACAAAATGATCAGATGTTCATCTCAGCACATACTAAAGACACTCAAATACTGTAATTTAAGTGAACTGTATCCTATACTTGCAGAAGATGAAAACTGAAGCTACTTTAGAGACTTCTCTGATAAAGTTTGACTTTGTTATTCTCCTACTGTGCTTAAACACAACACATTACTGACTTTTGTAAATAAATCCATACAATCAGTTTTATCTTCCCAATGGTCACAATGCAGTCTGGGGCCAGGGAGTAGGTCCTACACAGCACTATAAATATTGGTGCACAGGTATCATTTTTGCCTTTTTTTTTTTTTTGCACAGTCTCATCCTGCTGAATGCAGCATGATATTGCAGAACTTTATATTATCATATTACAATTATCACAGCTACAGTGATTTTGCACATTACAGGACTCAGGAACTAAAAGAATAGATTTCTCTTTCCCCATTCCCCTCTTTTATTTTTAATATTAAAGGCTCATATTGTCATAAGGCTTAGATGCAAATCATTTTTTTTCAGTTTCTAAGTTTTAGTCCCTTGAATTAACATCTCAATTTAAGCAATATCTCTCCTTGGCATTACATTACTGTAAATATTATACTTTATTGCTAACTGCATATTAAACTGCTTCTTTTTGTTACGAAGTTCTTAAAGCCTAAAAAAAAAAATTCTTAAACTCTTATCTAGGTAACAGATTGAATCGTGATTGTGGAACAGATTGAAATCTCCATAATGGGAGATCATATAAAAATTCCTCTCTAAGTCTGCTACTTCTTAAATGAACTGTTTAAGATGCAGGGGGATACAACGGAGGGGAGCAGCAGAGAAAGAACTGAACTGGAGGGTTCAGCAAAAACAGGAACATGGCAGGTGACATACCCAGGCTTGGGTACAAGGGAGCTCAAAAACACAGTGAAGGAAAAGCTGAGACTGATTTATTTGTTTTAACCAGAAAATGATAAAGAGTCCCTGCCTGCTCGACTCAGGGGTCAATGTGAAAAACACCAGCCTACCTGACTGAGAAATTCTGTCCTACATCAGGCACAGCAAACCCATCATTCTGTGGCCCTCCAAATATCTAACAGCAGGCACAGACCAGCTGAAGGGAAGGAGGCAAAACGATGACATAGGAACACCTTTTATATTTTATTTTTATTATTTCTCTTCCCTGTTTTAATTACTAACACCCTGACAACAGAGTCAGCAACAATGGAAATTCAAATGCAAACCCATTAAGTGGGTTTTTTTCATGCTTCCCACTAAAAGTGCCACTTAAAGAATGCTGCAGTTACTCATACTCCCTACACAGTGTATTTACCCTGCACACTGACCTGTCTTCAGCCAGGCACAGAAACAGGAATTTCCACAGGAACAAGATACATTTCAATACACAGGTTACCAATATCTCCAACTTAATGTAACTAAAAAGCAAAGCAAGTGAAAACTCCTGCAGTTCATCAGTCGAAATCGAGGCATTCAGCTCGAGGAATCAGGCCCAAAGATCATGCAAAGGTTTTGACAACCAACACAGAACAGAAAAGCAATGCCTGAGAGGAGCAAAGGGGAACATTACACTCAGTGCTGATGGTTTCTCCTGGATGTCCCATGTGACAGAACTGACTGTGGAACAAGCAATGCCCAAACTGCACACAATCACAGCACCAAACAAATTGGGAGAAGTTTTCTAACACTGAAACACTAACAAAGAAAACTTTATTATGCCTGTAACAGTCTCAGTCCCTTCTTTTCCCACACAGAGCAGGGCTGACTATTGTAGTCTCTGTCTTTGTCCAACTCCACCAGTGTGATAATGTGATGTTGCTCTAATTTAACCCAATTCTTCTTTTGTCTTTCCTGAACTGAAATGCCACTTTTCTTCTTCCCTTTGAGGCTCATCTCAAACAAATGTCTTTGTTCTTAATGAGACCAATCCATATGTTTGCTCCTGCATATTGTGCTCAGTTAATGGGAAGATTTTCTAACACCATAAAACCTCTTTTATTTGTTCCACTCACTGCTGTAACCGTAGCACTTGATGGAATGTCCCTCATCAATATGTCCCACTTCTGAACAGTCATCCCTCCCTTAAAATCAAGATTATTTATGTCCCTTTGGCATCTGCATGTCTCCTTTGCTCAATTCCTTGCCTTCTCATCATATGGGATGTGTTTAAAGACCTAAACCCAGCAAAGGCATTGATCA
This sequence comes from Pithys albifrons albifrons, assembly GCF_047495875.1. Lineage (NCBI taxonomy): Eukaryota > Metazoa > Chordata > Aves > Passeriformes > Thamnophilidae > Pithys > Pithys albifrons. The sequence continues at coordinate 5,979,025 of NC_092472.1, forward strand.
GGCAGCCTGCAGCAAAGCACTACACACACCAACTCAGGCATCAAAACTATAATTCAGGTTATTCATCAACAATTAAACTTGAAATATTTGCTTTGCTGATTACCAATAAATCTACAAATAGCCATTACCCGAAATCTCACTGTTTACTTTGGCTTTTTTCTATCTAATCAATGAACAAGAATGAAATTTTGCATCCTTGCTATTCATGTGGATTTTTTTCAGTAAAAAACAGAAATAGATATAAAAATAATTTAAAAGTAATGAGATTATTGAGGGTTTTTTATAAGTGTACATGCACAGTGTAAAAATATAATACAATTCACTGAAATTATTTGCTGCTCTTCTAATGTGTAATAGCTTAATGACTTCCTTGATTTAAATGTAGATTCCTGCAGTTCCAACAAGGTGCTCTGACATCAGACAGCTTTATGATATTGTCAATCCTCTGAGAAATCCTGTTTCCATGTCACACCAGGAGCAGCAGAAAGGACTCCTTGCACTCCCCATGACAGAACAAGATTAATGCCAGAAATCTCCAGAGTTACCAGGCACCCTGTGTTGGTGCTGGATGTGGATGCTGCTGTGTTGATGCTGCTGCTTCTCGCACAGAGAAATGCAGAGAAGCCCTGGTGGTGAATTTCATATTCCCAATTTTCAATAGATTTCATAGATCTGTGGACAAAACTGAGAAATGCCTCCTGGGTGCTGTTACTGGAGTTTTCCCTCAAGTCCTTTCCCCATCAGACCCCCCCTGAATTCTCCCAAACGTGCTGACCCACTACCCACTCCTGCATTGATCTTGAGCAAGTTTTCAACTTCTCATAGTAACCTGCAACTGTCAGAGGATTTCCTAAACAACTTTTGGAGGATTTACTAAAACAACTTCCTTTTGTCAAGGGAGGGGAATATGGAAAGAGAAGACATGCTTCACAAAAGGCTTAACACCACTATAAACCATCATCTTTTACCAAATTCCCTTGTTTCAGGCAGGCTTAGGGAATTTCTGCAATCAAATTTTATTTTCCCAAGTAATAAGAGTTCAGACTGGAAGCTGAAGAATTCCAGCTACAGGTTGAAAACCTACATCATGCCACAATGAAACCCCCTCCCAGGCTCTGAGCCTGGGGCTGCACGAGCCATACAGTAACCATGGATACTCATTTCAATGGAAAGAAATTGTTATGAACAACAAGGAAACTGTCAAATACATTGTGAGGAGCCACACCAAATCCTGAAAACTAAGAAAACCTTGATGCAAGGGTGAAGAACATGCAAAAAGTTCAGGTTTCATTTCCCACAGACCCATTTATCTCTTTTCTAACATATTCTGAATTACACACAGGCATCCATTTGGGATAGGACACCACCAGCAATCAGAAAAAGAGCAATCTTGGCCATAACCCTGTTACACACAGGTATGGAGAGGAACATCTCTGGGAAAGAATTCAAGGTGAGGAGAATGAAGGAAACACTTTGTCAGAGTCTGGTGAAACCCAGCACACCACCAGACTCTCCACTGCAAATCCACACGGAACCCTCTGAGACTGAAATTTGGATGCAGTGCTGGGGGGCTGCCAGTGTGTAAAGCAATTGGCACCACTGACCCCTCCCTGCACGGGCACTAAATACGTGCCATGCACACAGGGATCAGCCACTTCTCTCCACTACAACATGGGAGGGACAGGGCGAGTTACAGCTTGGTAATTAGTTACTTACTGAGTAATTTCGTCTCTTTTCGCTCCCATTTATGTATAGAACCAACATCATAATCTGAGGAAATGAACACTTTGTTACAAATAGCAACAGGCTCTGAAATGGCACTGCCTTTAAAGCCCATGGATCTAGGAAAAAACAATTATCAGCCTCAAATGCTTCAATTTTTAACTAATACAGAAGTTATGCACGTGTCTCGTGTGCAGCACAGAACGTGGTGATCAGACTTTTTTGATGGCCTTTACAGGGTCAATTCTGGGAAATACTCTAAGTCTGGGATTTATTTCAGAATGCTGAGTCTCTACTCCTTTGCTGTTCATGTTACTGGAATGCCCTGAAATAGTTACAGCAGACCAAGAAATGATCTGGGTTTTGAATAGATAAGATATCAAAAGGCTCGATAACATAAGTGTCAAGATTATTATGATTTCAGGAAACAAATTACAGGTCTCACACAAATTAATTACTTCTTTTCTATGTCACAGAAAGATATTAATAGAGACTTGCAGAAGAATTAAGTTTGAAAGGGATCTCTCGAGGTCACACAGTCCGTGGCTACAACCCCAAGGGCCAATCTCCAAACTAAATAAGGTCAATCCCTCACTCAGTTCCATTTCTTATGAGAGTTCCACATTTTGAACCTGCAGATACCTATTTCTGGTGCCTCAAATAGGAGACAAGAAAGGAAGGGACGAGCTTAGAACCCTCACGTTTGCTCCTGACTATGTAAGGGGTCTAAATTTTGCTGGCACAGGCGTGTCAGATGCTCCCAACACACACAGACTTCAGCAATATTCAGTCTTTTACTCTTTCTGTCGACACTGCCTTGCTGTGTTTAGGTAATTATGCAACGTGCTTTTACGTGAATAATGGGGATTATTTCCACAACTTACAAAGTGGCTATTCAACAATCAAATCACATTTTGCTGCTAACTCCAAGCATGCCATTTATCAATTTATCTCCATCAGAAGAAAGCCTTCAATGAACAATAAAGTGCCACCACTTTCCACTGACAGGAAAGGGTGCCAGTAATCCTGACTCTCCCAAACGAGGTGGGGTGTGATTATGAGCATCTATAAAATAAACAGTTGTCATTTTCATATAACAACTTTGCAAACTGTGACTTAAAAATAAATACCTGCCTTCTTAATTTCTTGTATTTTTAGCAACTCCTGTGCATTAATATTCTGTCTTCAGTTTTCTGTTGGTATCTGAACTCAAACATGCATTTCTTCAGGGTGAGTTATTATAATTACAAGAAATACTGACACTTCCTTCAGGTCAGATTTTTTTCTTTAAAAAGAAATGATGAAACAATAATAATTTGTCACATCACTTGACTGAAATATGTGCCACTTACACCAACACAGACCAGCAGGTGCACTGCTGAGTGAAGAACTCCCTCCTGCTATTACTTGCCAGGTAAAATTTATAATACGTCGAGATGAAAATTAAAGTGGGATTGAAGAGCCTCACCAAGATACAGAACTCCAGGATTACAGATGTTTAAGTACAGACAAATTCAGAAGAAAGATGATTAAAGTTGCAGTTATAAAATACATATTAACCTGCCAAAAGCCAGATGATGCAACTTCATAGGAACATTGTAAATAGCAACATCCTAGGAAAAAAAACCAACAAAATGCTGCCAGGATATTTGGAAGCCCAAAGTACAGCACACAGTCAACAACATCACAGTGTCTGAACATGTCAGTGCCACACAGGAAATCCCAGCTGGGGGCAAATCAACAATTAAAGAAGTATAAACTGATGTCTGAGCTGAGTTTAAAAAACCAAAAAAACCTAAAAATATTTTATATTAAAAATTTAAATTCAAATAGAATTAGTATCACATTATATAGATACACAAAATCTCAGTTATTGAAATTTCAGTAGCATTTATTTCAGGTGTATAAGAAAGTGAAGGTCATGCTACACAAAAAGTAATACTTTAATCCAGGGATTACAGTACACACATATCTACACAAATAAAGGGAAGTTCAAAATCACCCCTACAACATCTTCTCTATGGACTGGCTCTGACACATAATCCTGAAGGGCTAATGACAGCTTCCACTTTAAAAACAACTGGGATCTCTCAAAAAAACTCAAAACAAAACACCCAATCAATCAAGCTGTTAGAGGTTACCATGGTGCTGACTGGGTCTGAGCTTCTCATGCAGACAAAACCACTCCCAGCATCATTCTTACCATCTGGAAATGCAGGTCTTAGAGTCTTGCTTTTCAGCAAGCAAATATGACATCTTCTGACTTTGCCATATAAACAAGAGTAGGATGCTTGTACTTTAATTAAATAACTTTTCCCTCCTAACCATGGATAAACAGTTCCCATTTCTTACAGAGATACAAATAAAATTCTTCCAAAAATGTCTTTAGTTGTCAAGGCTTAGCTGGCTTATGAAATAAAATAACAGCAAAAAGCAACAACAATTCTGCCTAGGAAAACCACATCCAGCTGCTAAAACAAGACTCTTGTATTAACTTGAGATTTGGCAGAGTCTCATGAGAACAGAATATCCATCCCCTTCTCCCAGGGCCCCTGGAGCACCAGAAAAACAGTGCTGATAAAGCTGTGTTAGGAAGCCCCATCCAGGAAGGGCAGCTGCTGTCTTAGAGCATCCAGGAGAATGATTTATGGGCTTTGCTTTTGCTCTGAACCAGAAGGGCCACATATATCACACACTCAGGCATAAAAACACCTTCAGTACCGTTTCAACCAACGAATAAACTGCTTTCTTTCAACACAATTCTGTTCACTTTTTGATTAATTTTTAGCTCTAGAGTACTAATTGTTGAGTGCCTTAACTGGCTGAGTAGAATGCAAAGCAAAGTGTGTGCTACACTCCTTCTCAACAAATTTTTTAGCTTACTGAAGAAGGAATTACATTGGAACAGCTGCTAGAATATGTTTAGCACTTAGTTTACATCTTGGCATGTTTAGCATAGATAAATTACACACTGTGGCTCTGGGCATGGTCACTCAGGAAGGCAGAACTTGTGCTGCAGACCAGATTTCCAGCCCTTAGCCTTCACTTATGTGCATTTCAGAACTCTCAGCCCCTGCTGACACCACCATTCCTCCACTTTGGGACTGGATCATGTATGTATGGCCAAACTTCGCAAACGAAGATTTGGGAAGGGCTGTCCCCATGTGGGTGTGCCCTGAGCCCTTCCAGCCTGTGCAGTGGATTTTAGGTGAGGCTCAGCGTGCACAGAACTGGCCCCACCGTTTCAGTCCTGAGGTTCATCTGCCACGGCCGAGCGAGCTTGGACAGGGACAGTGAAGTCCTCAGGACTAGAACCTACAGCACCCGGCATTTCCCAGGAGGTCTCCCATCCAAGTACTAATCCGGGGCTGACACTGCTGAGCTTCCGAGATCTGACGGGATCGGATGTCAGGGAGGCATTAACTGCCTGGGACTGGATAAACCCCACTGAGCAATGGCAAAGCTCTGGGAAGGCTCTGGATTTTTGAGGTCTACATGAACAATTCATAAAGGACACACACATATTTTGCTGAAAATGGTGAATTCACTAGAAACACAGCTTAACTTTCCTTTAGTGGAACTTACTTTTCATGTCAGGTGCTTACAACCTTTTGGATATTACACTGATGCAAGCTTCCAAAAAACCTGCCCATGTATGCCAGGCATTCTGCTGGGGACAGGGTGGTGTGAGCTTACCATAGATTTTATTCTCCCCCAACCTTCAACCTGTTGAACAGTGTAACTTATTTGAAAGTTACAGTTTTATAATATTCATCAAAGAATACATTAGGAATTTAAATATCTTGGAAAACTCTCTCTCTCTCTACTACTCTGCTGTCTTTAAGGAAGTGGTCTCTGCCTGTGCCATTGCTTCTCCATGATCTCAGTTACTCTCCATGTGTATCTGCTGCTGTATAAAGATGTATATCCATATAAATCCTGTCTATCCATCCCATTTCTACAGCACAACACACTGCAGTGACTTTCTCCCCAGTTTCCAGACATGTCACTTGTTCCATAATAGAAGAAAAACCTTTGTGTTTGCATCTCTCAGTTCTGAGAATGCAACAGTTTAAAGCCAATATAATTTTACTACCTCTTTAGCCAAGACTCCTGATGCATCAGCCTGGGAGGGGATTGAGGTGTGAGCTGAGAGGTTCCAACACTGCTCCAACAAACTCATATCACACACAGTAATAGTCACCACATCCCAGATACAAAGGAAAATAAGACTTTGGAGCGAAGAGGAAAAGCTGACAGATAATGTTCAAAATTAAGGTCATTCTGGGAATTCACAAAATTCCATTGTGTATGTTTTTCCTATCAGAAATAGCACAACAGTGGAACTCATTGTGTATATATATAAAACAAAACAGAAGCTCTGTTACACATTCCCCTCCAATAAAACAAGTCATCTGTCACTATTAAGTGATGCCACTTCAAGAGCAGTGCCTGCCCTTTGCTGCTCTAGGCAGGCAAGGCAAGGCAGGGTTAATTAGTCACAGGCTCACCCAGCACATCTGACACCAGGTTCAGGCTGGGAAAGAGCATGAACACTGAAATAGAGAACAACAGAGGAGAAGGAAAATGAATCTTTAAATGCTAATTTAATTGTCATGTAAAACAATGGTCATACGAATGACCTTAGTCAAGGAACCAAAGGTCAAGGAACCAAATTTAGCATGGCAATTAAATTAATTAAAAGCAGAATAAGGATTTCAGCTAAGTACACATGAGCACAGAAATTTTAAAATCACATTTTTTTCTACATTAATTTGACAAGGAAAACAGGTAGAAGCATTCTGTAACAGCACAGCTGTTTTTAGATAATATTTCTTAATTTATACCAGGCAGCTCAAGCGCTTAGATTTTAATGATTTCTAAGTTTGTCTTCATGAATCTCCACATGTATTTAGTGTATCTACATAGTCACACTTAAGAGATATTTGCTTCAAATTAACTTTGAGACAATTTGATTTCTACTGCCACCACACACTTAGGACATCTCTGAAAAAGCACAGCAGAGGAAAGCAAATACCATTTCCATTTGTTGTGACCATTAACAGCTGCAGTACTTTATTAGCTCAGTAACTGGATTAACCACTCTGACAACCACAAATGCCTGACATGACATCCCTTCCTGACTCTGCAGCCTTGGCCATCTCTGAGTCACCTTAAAAGGAATGTCAATAATGTGTATCATACAAGTGGCTCAGAAAATGAAGAAATCAATACAAACCACATCAATCCTCTCTATATTCCTTAGATTCTCCAAAATCTATCCAAAACATACTTTCCTTATTTCAATTCTGCCTCAGATTGTTGATACAAACCCTAAATTTAACCTACAAAAAAGGCTGGTATCTGTCTTTAAGATATCAAGCTCACATATTTTTTAAAAATTTAATTTTAAATCAGACATAATGTTCAGAAACTGATGTAAAACAAAGCTAGTGCTGAGCCAGACCTAAGAAGTGAAGGGTTTGATCCTTACTACTGAGAGCAGAAGACAACAAGAAGTTTGACTGCAAGGGCAGTGCTGTTACTTCTCACAAGGTTTTCCACAGAGAGAATGAGAACTGATGGTGACTGAAAGAAGAGATGGCTTTTAATACTCTGAATATGTCACTTGCAGTGACTAAAGCAGGCACTGCTACATCTGAGCACGTGGCTGTCCAGCCTGTGCCATGGAATAACCTGGCAGGGAGGGAGCACAACCTCCTGGTGTTACTACTGAAAAAAAGCACCACCATCCATCCTTTAAATGATGATTTCATCACAGGACACACGAAGTCAAATTTCAGAATGCAAACTCAGGGGTAACATTTACAACTAATCCTGAGAATCATCAAGTATTGTTTGAGTGGCAAGAGGAGGGAGGAGTGCAGCAGCACAGTTTTACCCCCAGATAAATACACTACACTGCTCAAAGAAGGCTGGAGAGTTTTGGATTGGTAGCAGATGAACATTTCTGGTTTGGAATGAGAAACAGGCCACCTGGTTTTTATCCCTCACTGCAAATCATTTACTTTTCAAAAAAACCAGTCCATTTCTCACTTTCACATGCTATTTAATCAAAGAAAATCATGCTTTATTTTAGAAAAGGATTATGTCACTAAGTTTCATTAAGTCCTTTTGGAGGCCTCCTGGCATTAACACCACATTGAATACTTTCATTAACCAGGACCAGGTAGTTCAAGCCACGTGGGAGTTGAGACACAGCATTTTCTTACCCCAGACTTCGACTGAGAAAGCAAAGCTTTCATTTCCAATTAAAAAAAAAAAAGGAATGAAATATAAGCAAGTATGGGCAGAGTGTGAGCACTACAGAAGAACTTGTCTCTGGAGCACGTTGATGCTACAGAACCATCACTCAAAGTCCAAACAGTTCTATCAGCATCAAATACTAACTCCTAACAATCCTGCTTAAGGAAATAAATTTTGAAGCAGCATGAAAATGTTTTATCAGATATGTCTGTAAGTCTTAAAGGCAGGAGGAAAACTTTGAAGTTGGTTGAAAATACTGAACTCACTCATCCAGTAAGGCAATAAAGAAGTGTCCTGTGTGACTCAGCTTTTCACCTCTGCTTTTTATCCCAAGCACATTTAATTCCTCAGCTACAAGAAGACAATCCACTACATTTCTATCAAAATACTTGGCCTTCCACTGACAACTTCTGTCTGCAGTTATGCATCACCAAAGCAAAAATCTTCAATAAGCGGAAGGGTTTGCAAGTAACAGAGTTTAAAATAATTTACTGTAATCATTTCCTTGTTCCCTCTCCATGTTAAAAATACAGTGGAATGTATCATGTAATCTCTTAAGAGTCTATAAAGGTTTTGCCACAGATGCAGTTTGAAATAAAGTAACTTTATTTCCAGTTCACAATCCAAAAAAAAAGTTTCTATGGATAAAAAAAGGCTCCCTCAACTTTTCCTCCTCTCAGTGCATGCAAACTACAGCATTATGTGTATAATGCATTTTTTAAACCAGTCCTCCTCGTCCCCCTCCTTATTGCAGTTTCACAGCATGCATATGGGTATGAATAAGCAAGGGATTCTCCCCCCCAAGTGCAGGCCCAGCAGCTTGGGAAATATTGCACATTTCCATAAATGAGAAGGCACGTACAGAAGGTTGTCTTTCAAACAGGCTCGATAATTCCTAAACGAAATGTTTACACAGAGCAGGTCAAGCCAAAAGGTTTGCAATATCAGTATTTAACTTATGGAAATCTGTTTATCACTGCTAAGGAACATGGGATGACTTCAAATCCTCACTATCTAATGTAGGAATTTAGAACAACTTGCATGAATTCTCATTCCAATTTTTAATTACTATGCAGTCTGTGAAGACAAAACTCCAGAGTCAGATTGCTCTTTTTGTTCTTTCATCAGAACAATTAACATTAATCACATATTACTTCACAGGCACTGCTTTTCTACACATTCATTACTAAAATAATAAACTGAACGAAGTTTGAGTAAAAGTATTAATATGACCACAAGTAGAGATGTTCACACTCAAACATATTTCTGTCACTGTTTCCTCAGCCAGCGTTCATCGGGAGCCACTGCAAGGCTTTGTTTATACTCACTACATTTCAGGACTCCCAACAAATAAAGAAATAGTAATTCCTTTAAAAATATTTGTATTATGTTGGGTTTTTTCCCCAGATGTAATTTTCTTCTTAGACTCTGAGTGTGTGTATATATATACAAAAATATATATAAAAATTATATATATACACACAAATATATATGCAAATAACTTTATACATATAATTACATATATATAACTATATATACACATATATATACATATACACACACTCAGTTATTATTTGCATAACTTTTCAAATCCTTTGTGAAACCAAAAGCGAGGACAGGGATTTCATACCATTAAACAGACATATGTGGCAGAAAAGGACAGCAAAGAATTTGTTTTTACTTTACATTAATTATAAAGTTTTAGACACACAATCATGTCTCTGTGCAGTACATCCTGGTTTCCCACCTACTAGAGAATAAAGCAGCCAAATGATGGTTTTTTCCCAAGGTTTCCAATCCATAGCTTTAATTTCTATCTCAATATCTCAAAATGAAATAACCACCCATCCATGTGAAGATCCAGACATTTAGTGGTTTGGATTTATTAAAATCTCCTTATACTGATAACAGCAAGGGGCACATGATTTGGCACAGTAAACACAGGTTTAACAGCCTAATTGCTTGGATTTTTGTGGATCATTATGCTAATGCCTCTGCAGTGGAGGGCTGAAAGGAATTCCCAGCACAAAGCCCTTTCCTTGCTGGCTGAGAAGCAACAGGTAGTGGTGATGTCAGAAGAGTTTTATAAATTCCTTAGAGCACTTCAATATTTTCTTCAGTCTCCTGAAGAAGTTTTTGTCCTAGTTGAGCAGGAGGGACCAGCTAACCCTGCGTGGGGGTGATCAAAGCTGTGTATTCTATCCCCTCTATTCATTCCCCAAGGTCAATGGGCCATTAGCAGCAGCTGCCCAGGGCATCATTATCACCTTCACACCCAGCCTGAGGGGGGCGGAGCTGCCAATGGGCCATCAACAGTTCACCACCCCCTGGCTCCCAGAGTTAATCACCCATTGTGTGAGTCTCTGCCCAGGGGGAGGGACTGGGTGCTCTCTGAGGGTACATAAGTGGTGGGTAAGACCTCGGGAACTTCTCATTGGATCCAGAGGAGCAGCAGGACCTCGACAGGAGGAGATCACCGCTCTCGCCCAGACCACAGCCCTCGCCTGCACCAACAGGTTTTTCATTTCCTTTTGCTCTGGACTTGGGGGAACCACAGGGGGCTCAGCACAAGGGCAAACAAGCCCCTGTGGGTTTGTGCCCCAGGACACTGGGTTATACTGCTGGGTTTTGTGAGTTGAAAGCAATTTCCCTTTTGTGTCAGTGTATTTATTGTAATATTATTAATAAATTTTAGCTCTGACTTATAATCTCTCTCGTGGTGAGTTCATTTCCTCTGCTGGTTCACCTTTAAACCAGCACAGTTTTGTTACTGTTTTCCCTAACCTGATGTCCACATTTAATCACCAAAAATGCGCCTCCACCACACAGCAGATGTGTCATTAGCTATTTCTGAAAAAAAAACGAAATAAAATCATCCAGCATGAGAAGACTATGGAATAAGTCAACACTAGCAGATGGTGTTTATTTTATCAGTGCTCGTGTTAAAAATTGCCACCTATTGCATCAGTATCTTTAAGGTAGAAGCTTCACCCAAAAAGTGAAAAAGCTATTTTTTTTTTCTTAAAGCTGTCACAGAATTTCTTAAAATAACAATTCCTGTTCTCATGGCTTCCAGTTTTTAGGATGTGGTGCATTACAGAGGATGGGTTTGCATGAATCTGAGATCATCAGGTACTTTGCTCGCAGCAAAATACCTGTTTTGTTTCTTAAGCAAATTCCAAATGCTTTATTTCAAATACTGGTGGTGGTAAGACAAATTCTGTAGCACTGCTCCTAGAAGAGGCACCTGGTAGAACTGTCAGCCTGTTTTTTCCTAGGAGCTGATATGCAACAGTGTTTTACTTCCTGAGAATTTCCTACATTCTCGTTATTTTATTTTATCACACACTTTTGGCTTTGTGGTTTACATTCTCTGGTTGATTTTTTCTTCACAAACAGCCTGTTGAATGAGGAGCAACTGCACAACCTGGACTTGGCTACTTAAACAAATCACTGCTAAAATCCCATGATAAACCCAGGTTTTGCTCATGCAGTTGTGATCCAATTTCCATTAGAATGTGAACCTAAAACACATCCCAGAAACTCAAACTCGTATAATCCTCTGTAAAGTAAATCCACAATGAAAGCAGCAAAGTGAACTAAATTCCTCACTCCTGTGACTTAAAGAGAATTATTATGAATGCTTTCTACAGTATCATTACACAGTATTTAAATGCAATTTTCAACAAAGTAAAAGAACTTGTTTATATCTGGAGGCTACTGGACATCTCCCATTGCCACTGATGGTCTCAGATGGACCACAGAGAGATCATCGTCCCCAGTCAACTCCCCACACAACCAGTTGCATTCTGTCTTTGCATCTCATAAGCAGAAGATAAAATCCAATTAGTTTTCTTCCCCCAGGAAAAACTTAATTCCTGCCTTTATCAAACTACAGTTCAATAGATAAGAACCTAAAATTACTTTAAGACCTTACTTGGACCGACCTGCAGGACAGACAGTCCTGTGCTTGCTGCACCAACCTATCAAATCATATTCTAAGCAGTACACTATTACATTTATTTTTCTTTTTTACATTACTCAGTATTATAATACCTGGGTCCTTTAAAAGCTTTTGATAAATCTCTGAACTTTCATTCCATTATTTTACATCTTTAAAAACCCAAACAAACAAACAACAAAAAACAACAACAACAACAAAAGACCAGCACCAAAACCAAGGATGGCCTTATTCTTTTGTTTAATTTTGTTTTTAATTCTGAATGTTTAATATGAGATAGATTTGAGATACTTGGGGGTTGTTGTTTTGATTTTGCATTTCTTTAATCTACTAAGTATTCTCCATGAGCAGAAATATTTACAAGGTGAGATTTTGGGCTACTCCAAATAGTAGATGGGGAGATACTTTTTTTGTAAGACACTTGTGTCCTTTTTCCCTTCCAGAGTCAGAACATGGATCTGACAACAATCCTCCTGCCTGAATTTCTGAAGCACTGACCATTTGAATACCCATGGTCAGCACTTCACCTCCTTTCCCCCACAACCTCTTGGTCTGCACCAGCAGCACTTTCCTCCTTAGCAAAGTAAAAGCCGAGCAGATCAAGAACCCAAAGCTTTTATTAGACCACAGCCAAGCAATCCATGCCCTGGGTGAGCACACGCAATAACTGGGGACCTTCTAAACAAAGTCTGAGGGCTCTACTTATGGTGCTACAGAGAGTCCTCTTCTGTTGACACAACTCGCTCATGGGAAGCTTTGCAACACTATTTGGATGCACTCTCAGCCAGCTGAGGCTTCAGACCAAGGTTAGTGCCATCTGGCTGATTTTGGCAGCATCCACATTGATGTAAAAAACCCCCTATGACACTGTTTGAAAGGAGCAGAGACAAGGCTTCCTTTTGATAAATTCCCTCAAATTCTTGTCATGATACATTTGGGTGATATCAATGCCAGTCAGCACACCTGGGTCTAGAACTCACTGCCCCTTCCTAACCACATTTAGAGCACGCAGATTACTGGGAGTAAGTTTTTGTGTTGCTTGTCTCAGTTCAATTATTTTCTTAAATGCATATTTACTGTCAAGCCAGAGGCAAGAATTAATTTTATCAAGTATTTTTGAGTTGAGATATAGTTACTAATATATTCTCACATCCTTCTTAGTTTCTAGATCTCTGAACAAACACAGTACAAAAAATTAAAAGCAATATATCAATCAAAATTGTTGGAATTGGGAAGGGTATCAGGTTGTCAGGGAATATAACTAAATCAAAGAGAAACAATATTTGATGAAAAGCCTCAAAGCTTCAAATGAGAAAAGACATTTTTCATTTGGATGCAATTTTTTAGGCAAAACCTTTCTGTCATCTTGATAAATGCACTCCAAAGTATTATTCTTGGAGATTTAATACAGCTTAAATAGCATAACCCATTCATTCCACCTGTGCCAAAATCCCTTCTGCAACACCAATAATCAGGATGCTCCAAAAATGCAGAGAGATGTACAAGATCATTTCCATCCCTTATTAATTTCATCTTTATTACCAACCATATACATACCACCTTGGGCAATTTTTTGCATTACACATCAGCATTATGGAAATTTAATTGCTCTTCCAAGTGCTCTGGCTCCCACTCCTCCAAGCAGCAAGGAACAAACAGACCTTATCTCCAGCTGGAAAACACACTGAGCACTCGTGGGCTGCTTTAACTATGAAATGGTCACAGGTGTTCAGGACTTGCCAGAATCTGACTTAAGAAACTGTCCCAGTGCTTGGTCAGACACTGAGATTCAAAGAATGCCATTCACAAGGCTTTGTTAATTATCAAGCAATACTTAATCAGAAAGCAAAACTGGGAGTGATGAGAAAACCTTGGTTTAGGTCTCATGCAAATATTAAACAAGCAGAATATTATTCTTGATTAGGGCCCTCATTTTGCAAAGTGTTTCCTTCAGTGCTGAACTGAAGGGCCCAAAAGAAAAGGTACCTCTCATTTCTGTGCTGGGTCACAGGTGCAATGGGAGAAAAGAATGAAGTAACAAACCACTTATTTCATCTCATTAGGCAGTCAAATAGAAGGTAAAACTTGCAGTGTTGAGGACAAAAGACTTGATAAAAAGTGGCCCTTGCTAATTTAGTAAGGTACATGCTGATACTGCAGTCAGTATTGGTGCACATACCCAGTGAATGAAAACCACTCCTGGAATTCAAGGAATGTCAAGCCTAAGATGTCACTGAATCGTTATCTTTGTACAAAATTCCTTAAGAGGTCTTTGGATTGATATTACTACAGTTTGGCAAGTTTTTTTTCTTTTGCAGGTTTTTTTCCAAACATCCTCCTCCTCCCAAAGGAGTTTTGCTCTCAGGGAAACAAAAGGTATGTACATAGGTGGGGAGGAGTGGCAATTAAAAAAATCCTGTCTATCAATGAGGGGGTTCCCTACAAAGCCAGAAACACCAGCACAACTCCCTGATTGCTCTGCACAGCACTCAAGGTACAAAACTTCAATGACCATCAAGTGTGATTGTCTGAAACGAAACTCTTAGATCAAAAAAAATCAAAGTAAGACTGAAGATGAACAGAGTTATCACTAAATCTTTCATGGCAGAGTCAGATTTAAGAATCTCTGAAGAAACATGGATCACATGCAAGGTTGCATCAATGAAAATACAAAAAGTGCAACTGCCTTTGTGAAAATAGTGCCAGATCCATATTGTGTTTAAATGGAGCCTGCGTGTACCAAGATCCAGCATACAATCAATTGGGTTGGAAAAGACCTCTGAGATCACCAAGTTCAACCCTTGGTCCACTCCATCTCTTGCATGTCTTAGCTCTGCCCTCCACGGAATGATCCCCATAACAAGGAACATCAGCAGCTCAGGAAAAACAGCTCCTTCAGTGAATACTCCCAGTAAAAACCCCCACCCCTCATTAGTTCAGTCAAATCAGGAAGGGAACATTCAACACTGAAACAGAAATAATAGTAAAGAGAGATCAGGTTTACTCAACAGAATATAAAACACCCAGAAGGAAACAACAAACAAAGAAATCCCACAACACACAATCAGCAGGACACAAACAGGACAAGATCATTGCACAACACACAAGTTCTAAACTAAGTTCTAAGTTGACAAGGAATAGTTGAAGCAAAATGAAAACCTTACGTATGAGAGAGTTCTTTGTCTCAGCCAGCTGCTGCCAGCTTGTCTGTCTGTCTTTCAATTTCTCAGAAAGGTGTGTGTGAAAATCTAAATGAAATAAAACAAATAACAGTTTAGAGATGGCTCTCCTTGTCTTCCATTCCATTCACCTGTGGTGCAATTCAGCCAATAAAATGTTTCATCTCCTCCCACCCACAGCATTCCTTAATAATAAAAAAAATACATTACTCATTATTATCTAGAGATTGAGAGTTCTTATATCTTGTTGTCAATGACATATAAAAAGGGCATCATTAGGCACAAAAAGGACTGAGTGTACAAAGATGTGCCTTGGCATGTGTCAGAATTCAACCTGAAGGCCAGGGCAGTCTCCATCTGTGCTGTACAGAATGTGCTTAAGCTCACACTAAGTAATTTCCAGTGTACTGTTACTCCTATAGACAGGTGTGTATCATCACATCCTTCTGAAACCAAACTCTTAACATATATTTGGAAAATGGAAAATTTCAGGGGTAATAAATCACTTCTTGCATGTTTATTTTGCAGCTCTATGATGACTTTTACATTGACTACCATTACATTGACTACCAACATAAACAGGCTCATTCTGCTGCATCCCAACCAGAAAGGATCCAGTCAAACTCCACTATGGCAAGGAGAAATTTTTTGCCTAATAAACTCTCCAGCTCTAGGAATGGAGACTTTATTGCATTAAATAAAAAAAAATCCTTTAGTTTTAAATCACCTTTCTGTTTGACTAAAACCAACTAACTCAATCCCAGATTTTGAAAACATGAAGTAACCAGGAGTCCTCTCACATTTGAAAAGCACAAAATCAACAGAAAATTATTACTGAATTTCATAATAACATCAGGAGAGTTTTCTGATGTAGGAAACAGGAAACATGAAACATATTTTTGTCTATTTACATGATTTTCCTTGCACAAACCAACAGGACAAGAAGCCTAATAACTAATGCACAATCACTCCAGTTCTTGTTGTTCACTGTCTTTAAGTCTCCCCTGGGAAATGATTTTACTTGGTACATCTCAGGTTCAAGTCCTTCATAATTTTCATAAGATAACAATTTACTCTCATATTCAAGACTCACACAAATCAACAACAAATATACACTCTGCATACCACAGCAATTTATTGGATGCTAAGAAAAAAAGCAATGCATTGACATTTACAGATACAAAAACAGCTGACCAAAACAATAGAAAATAAACCACTTTGCACACTAAAAATGTAAGACAACAATTTAAGCTATTTGTTAGGAACACAAATATTTTGCTGCAAGAGAAATAATGTGAGGAAATGACAACTTTGACTCTTATATCACCAAATTTGGGGGGGAAAGGGATTTCAAGGGACAAGTTACACACAAAAGTCAGACAGAGTTTACTAAACCAGCCAAATGTCCTCTTGCCACATATGAAATTTAATTTTGATGTGGTATGACCACACACTCTTGATGATAGAGACTTTTGATTTAAAAGCAAGGAAGGAAAACAAGAGATTTTCAGCAACATTTCACTTATCAAGATAGTGGAGTTATTTCATGCTTATCAAGAAAGACAATTCAAAGAGCAATATGCAAATGAAGGTGTGTGAAGGGCAGAGCACAATCAGTATCAGTGTAAAACTTTGATAAATGAAGAAAAAATAATGCGCCTTTTTTGTTTCAGTATTAGTAGCAATTTCGCCCCCAAAACATAATATTTGATATTATTTTCATACTTTAAAAATGGGAGAAATTAAATATAAGTAAACACATGCAGGGATATATCAAAAAAAGTTGTGGAGTTGTTTCACTGAGCTTTTTTTTAATGTGAAAATGGTACTAAATTCTTAAACACGGCATAATTCTTCTGTGGTTCTCAGAATTCAATTAAACCAAACCATTTTAGCAGTTTACAATTTTACAGTTTCTGTTCTATCACAGTCTATAACACGCAAAGCTTTGACTCCTTTACTGTCTCACTTTTTGTTTCAAGTTTTGCTTTCGTTTCTCTCGCAAGAGGTAAACCAGAATTAATCCACCAACAGCCCATCCACTGACATTTTCTCACACTTCCCTTCAAGCCTTTGTGTGTTGCTGAAAGGGCTGTTTTCTCTCTCACCTGCCCATGGTCACCTTGGGAATATTTGATCCTTCCCAAGGATACAGATGAAGGCAACAAACTTCCCACCAGCAAGTTTAGCCATCCCTCTTTTTGTGGGAAACATCTAAAACCAATGGTTAAACATAAATATCCAAGCTCTGCTTCACCAATAATTAAAAAAAAAAAGAGACAAGTTTGTCACCAATGCCCGAAGGAAAGAATATTTAAATGTTGAGACACTTTCAAATAGTGTCACCTGAAGGGAAGTCTCCAGGGGTATTCCCTTCCTCTGACACTCACAGGGAGTTAAACCTAATTGCATTTAGGGTTATCTCTGGCAGCTACTCTTGGAATCAACCATCCTCATGAGGACTATTGTTCTAACTAATCTACTTATTAGGCTTTTATTCAGATTTAGTACAGTCTTTTATAAAAAATATCTCAAAGGGATACTAATGGATTTTGCAATTATCAGAGAGGAAAGAACAGACTGTGACCTACAATCTTTGGCCTTGCCAAAAATTAGGAAAAAAATCTTTTTTAAGTTAATCTTCAGATCATTAAGTTAATTGTGGTCCCCATCAGGCAGCACATTTCCATCTGGAAAAGGTAAAAGCTGTGTGGATTTGCTGTGTCCTCCTTCACATTGCCCTAAACCACAACCCGCAGTGCCCACAGTCCTTCTGCTCCCACAGGCACTGGCGGGGGGAAGGAAAACTGTTTTCTGTACCTGAGTGGCAAAGGGGAAGGAGTAGCAGCTTTCACCTTGCTGTCTCAAACCCCAGTTTAAAATAAAAATCAGTGCTGATAGAGGTAATTTTAAATATCAGTAGAAATATTAGCAAGTGTGGTAGTTAGGGCTTTAGGCCTCAGCCAGGCCTCAATTCAGCAGGCCCAGAGGATGTGACAGATCAGAAGGGACAAAAATCACCTGACTTAAGCAACCAAAGAGGGATTTCATGTCATCTGACATCATCAAGAAGTATAAAAAGAGATGGAGGTGGAGCTTCTGTCTCTTTTGGTCTTTGCCTCAGCCCCGTGAGGCCGCCCCGCCCTGTCCCTGCCCAGATCAGGCCTCACTGCCATCCCCGCTGTGTTATCCAGGGAGGGCAACATTGTCTTGTTAATTTTTCTCCTCTCTTGCTGGGAGGTTTCTCTGGAAGAGTTGTTGGAAGGTTTTGAGGGGTTTGGGTGGTTGGAATCTGTATTAATTGGTTGGGTGACTCAGTAGTTATTATTGTTAGTCTTTTTCTCACATTTGTATATTTATGTATTATATTCTGGTTTTAATTGTCTTTCTTTTGCATAATATAAGAAGTTTGCTATTTCAGGGTTTAGTGTTGTTTTTTTTCTCTCCCTCCTTTTCCCTTGGTCGGGAGGGGAACCCTTTCTCTCTGTGTTGGGCAGTTGGGATTCTGACAGCAAAGGCATTTGAGAACAGACACAGCCCCTGCAGTTCCTGCCCCAGTCCCCAGTGAGGCAGACAAGGTTGGACCAGCTGTTTGCCTTCTGATTGCTCAGCAAACTCATCATTCTCTTGATTCACTGTTCATCTCTTCAGCTACTCCAAACCATCTCCTCTCCAGGAATCAGCAGCCCTCTCTCTTCTTTCTCTCCCTCTATCCCCAGTTTTCTTCCTTTGGAATTTCCCCCCTTCCCAGTGCTCCCTGAATGGATACTTCCAACTATGCACTAGGAATTTTTACCCTTAGTTCCCAGGAACTCTGGCATTTCCCTGTTTAGTATTTCCCAACAGGCATCACTGAAAGCTTGGCTGCCCATCATTTCATATGTGCTCCACCCTCTAAGAGGACACTACACTGTTTATGGTTGGGGTTTTTGTTCACATAAAAACTTCCGTGAATTTTATAAGACTTGTTTCTTCCACTCATAATTCTTATGCTTCTGTCAATATTCATCTAGAAAATAACTGTGGAACTTTAAATATGACCAAAGCCTAAATATCCTCCCAAGCTTTGTTCTTATTTTCCCTCTTCTATTTATCAAAGTGGCATAACCCAATTTTTAGTGGTAATAAACAAATAAAGAGACGGTTTATTTTATCAAGTAGCACTTCAGAAACACTAAAAAAAAAATCTTACAAAGAAATACCCTGAGTTTCTCAAGCTGCTTCCCCTCCCTCTCAATATTTGCACAAAAACATCCAGTAACAGACTTGCTCCATTCCCATCACACCAACGAGGCTGAGTCTTGTCCCAGCTGTCTCTGATTTCATTCCTGTTGAGCAGAAGCTGCTCATTTCTATGAGCAGAAGCTGCTCCTCTGTTAGTGCCTCAGTATATTTTTATGGTTTCTCACTCCCATTTATTGATGATCATTATGGTTTTTGAGGAATAGAACAAAACCCACAACAACTGACAGAACACTCAGTACCAGGCAGGTCAAGGCTCTACTTTGTCCTCAAATAACCTGGTGGGGGTGGGGGTGGTTTTCCATCACACTCTACCCCAAGACTTCAGAGCAATCCAGGTGGACAGATCTAAAAATGTGGTACCTCAATCTCTACACACACAACTTTCCTATGGTTGCAAAAAAATTACTGAAAAAAATTTTAAAAAATCAGTAATGAAAAAGCCATGCCCAGAAGTGTGGGAACACAAACTGTTCTGCAGCAGGAAAGCCACACAACTTTTCCCATGTTGTCTTGACAGAATTACTACCTGCTGTATTACTCTATTATGTTCTACTGCTCATTTTATATCCAATGTTTTATTTTTTAGAAAAGTTGTGCTCATTTTTCTCTCCTCTGAAGCACATTCAACAAGTCAATTAAACTTGAAAAGCTTTACCTGCTTAGTACACTGGCAGCTCTCAAGCAGAATTGTTTTCCAATAAAAAACACCCACAGGACACATTTATGGGTGGAATTTGACAAAATAAAGTACATTAACACAGCACCAAATATTCATGCAAGAACAGCAAACACTACAAAGGAAAATGCCCTAATAGAGTTAATAAAAGAGCATTATAGTTCAGTGAACTCAACAATTACACCGTGTGCCTTTTCCTCAGCCTACCAAAAGTGAGGTTACAAAATGGAATTCTGAAGGATTTTTCACTCATTGCAATTTAGGACTTGCTAAATATTCCCAAACACCCCCAGCAGCAGATCTGCTGCTCCAGGAGCTGCATTTCCCCAGCACACTCTCCTGCCTTTTATTCAGGACACATTAAGCAATTAGCTGCATTAGAGGGAGCAGCACAGGACTCAAAATGACAAGCAGTTTGTGTTTCCACTTCCTCTGGACTCCTAAAAGCATCAGGATGTGCTTGTGCCACACTCAGGGACATCCATAATTCAGATCAGCACTTAGCAGAGTGCACAGAGGTGTCTATTTATTTGTGCAGAAATCTGCTACACTGAAGAACTCAAAGGGAACTGAAACCAAATTTCAAGTGGATTTCTTTAAGTCAAATTAATGGTTTCTTCTACTTTTATTTCCAAAAGGAATTAAATACAGACCCTGTTAAGTCCAAATTGTACATAGGAATGTCAACCAATCTCACAATTCTGCTTTAAGATTGTGCCACTGCATCAGTGGTAGTTTGGATGAATCTTCTCAAATGCCCCTGCACAGCCACCCCCAAACATCTAAAATATTCACAATTGCCTCAACACTGTCACTGACTCACAGAAAAAAAAGAAAAAAAACCCCTTCCAACTGAAAGTTTGCAACATTTTTGTTCTTCCTTATGCTGCTCCCTTCTGGTTTTGTTTAGCTTTGCCTTTTGAAGTAAAGGTCAATTTAACATCTCTTACTTCATGCTGTTAAAATGGTTCAGTGTCCCCAAACAGACCAATGACTCAGCTACGAGTCAGATCTCCACAATTTATAAAATCATAAGCCACAATTCTCATGGGAATAATTTACTGCAAATCAAGCTTCAGTCCCAAGCAGCACCTAAAGGTTCTATAAAGTTCCTACTTTACTCCAAGATCACCCTCTGTTCCAATGGTTATATTTTCAGATCAAAACCTTAATATCTTGAAAATCCAGTAACACTTTTACAAAATGACTTTTCAAATCTAACTAAAAAAAAAAAAAAAGAGTTTCTCATCCCAGTACCCTCCATAAATATGGTGACAAAACTCACGTTAGTGAAGATTTACAACAAAAGTGGTCAGTCAAAAAGTTTAAAATGTAGAGGAAACTGTAGACATTGTACCAATCAACACTTCAATTAAAGCACCTTCTGCTGTTTCTTGCAACTTCTGGCAGCACAAAAGATTGCAGAATTAAAAACATTACAGAGAAATCTAAAGACAATTTGAATTCTAAAAGTAACTCCATAAAAAGAATTTTTCTCCTTATTGTGGGATAAATAGTTTTCAGCTTGAAAGTGTAAAAAAAAAAAAAGGATAAATCAACCAGAAAAAGTTATCAGCCCATACTAATTTCCTGCTTCTTTTGTAAAATAAGGGAATAAACTCAAGTTAACTGCTCCTGATAAGACTGTCCTTGTTCTAATTTACCAACTAATGTCAGCAGAATGGAGCGCTGTGGCAGCTGTGGAAGGGACTCATAAAACAACAGAAAGGTTTTCCACCACAAGCCAATTTGAATAGTACTAAATTATTATAATCACGTTGGGTTTTGTGTCACCCAGCCCCTCCACCCAAACAAACAGCCAAGAAGTGATTTATTCTGACCAAAACCCAGTGTAAAGCTAAGGCATATGGGCAAGAAAGGTAAGAAGGCCCAAAGTGCTACCACATTAGTGACATACTGGGCATCTTCCCAACAACCTGACTATTCCACAGGTGCTACAACATCCTCTCTGCCTCCAGTGCTGCAGCTCAGCCAAAAGCAAGTCCCTAAGAATACAAAGGAAGTGATTGAGATCAGTGTTCCAGCCTCAAAAAATAAAACAAAGCTCTTGAAGCAATAACCTCAGCATCTGTCTGCCCCATTATGGTTATGTTATTCATTGTTGAGAATTATTGTTTGCTTTCAAATTGTTATGGCAAGTTAATTAATTGATGAGCCCCAAACACCTTTAGACCTTCTCCTGTCTACAGCAAGTTCCATTAGTGAAAAACCCCAAACAAACAAATTACAGTTTTCAAGTAATTTAGTTGGTAAAATGTAATTTGTCATCTGTGCCTGTAAACAATTTTGAAGAACTAAGAACTGACACTCAATTCACGAGCAGGCAAATTTACTGTTTCATTGTGGGTTTTGCTGGGGAAAAAGTTATGAAGAACAAGATTTCAGTCTCAAATTTTACCAAGGAGCTGCTGTTCAGCCCCTACAGTGAGATCACCCATAGCTTTCAAACAGAGCTATTCTTGGTATTTTTGATAAAGAAGGTAAATACAACCCACACAAGCAAAATCAAAGATATTTTATCACTTCTCTAGCCCAGGGAAAAGTACCAAATTAGAATATATGAAGGTAATCCTTGAGAATATCCCCTCTAACTCCAGGAGCTTGTCTCAAATTTATTGAAAGTTTTGTTCAACAGCTCTAGCAGGACTTTTCTGCCATCAGTGTCCCATGTCTGGCTCTGAACCAGTGTGAACTGCCAGTATTCCCAAAGCCCAGGGACAAGCAGTCCGACAGCTGCCCTGAATGTGCAGGAAGGAGATTTTGCTCATTTTGGATCTGTCATTTTCTAGTTTGATGTTGTACAGTTCCCACACAGGTTAAAAAGCAGCCAACAATCATTCCTTACTCACATTCTCCATGTCACTCACCACTGTGGAGACTCCAAGCATCTCACCAGTTCTTTTATAATAAAGAATATTAACCTATTAAAGTTATTTTTCACAAGGAAACTCTGCCATACTTGGGTAACCCATCTCACTGCTCTTACCATTTGCAATTCTCTTATATCCTTCTTTAAATGAAAGAATGAGAATTCAATATATTGTTCAATGTATGGACCTTTCACACATCTACACAGTGACAATATTTTCTGGTTTCTTCTTTAAATAAACTTTCCACTGGTTCCTCTTGTTTGTTATTAAGAGGAGTTGTTTGCATTACTGTAATTCCTATGGACAGCCTTGCACAGGATATTCCACTGTTGCAGTAACAGAACTTTCCTGAACATTTATAGACAATTCAGAGCCCCCCATAATTCCTGAACATTTATACACAATTCAGAGCCCACCGTATTTCCTCACCAATGTCACCTGTTGTTTTCCATCCCACCCATTTGAATAGTGAGATTCTTCAGGGAGGTTTCAGTATCGTTGTCTTCACTACACTGGCACACAGGAAATTTCCTGTTTTCCCAGTTCATTTTAAAAGCCTACCAAAATTAATTTGGCCCCATGAACAGACCAGCAGAGCACAGGAGGAGGAGGAGGAGGCTGTAACACACTCAGAACCCACCCCATAAATTCAGCTCTGCTATGTCACGTGTGTTGACCTCACACAGCATGGGAGGTGCTTCCCTCTGCACACAACGACTACAGTCATGGAATTGAGCTCTAAGGACTCTGCCCAGTTTGCACAAACCAAGCAGGTCACAGATGAGCCTGAAGAACTGCCTGGACAACCCAGACAGCCCCAAACACATCCCGAGTTTGTGCTGTGCACACTCAGGGACAAAGCATTACACACAGTGACTCAAAAGGGATGACGCTTGGAGCAAATACACAACTGCTTTCTGCGTGTACCAGAAGGATATTTATGATGTGACAAACTGCAGCATATTCTATCTAAGCTGCAAATACCGAGTCATGTGGTGATTGACCCAGTTTCCTGTTCATTTTAAGTGTATTTTTAGTTCTTCCTCGTTGATTTATGTTTTCATTAAAACCTGAGGGATATGTCCTTTTGAAGTGAGCTGCAGAATGAATGGACATGGGATGCTTTCCAAAGAATGCCCAGGCGTTTTCCCCAAATGTTTCCTCTCTCTTCAAGTCACGTGTCTAGTAGGAGCTCAACTCAAGAACAAATAAGCATCATTTGTTTACCCCTATTTTATCTTTCCTTCACAGGCATTTAAATGCAAATGTAAAGCAGAACAAACACCAACAAATGCATCGACTGGTAGTGCAGCTTAACTCCAATCACCACTGCCCTGCTCAGGGCCACAGCTCTGCAGTCAATGCTACCACTGTACTCTAACTCCTTTTTACAACTGAATTCATAAACAAGCACTTTGAAAATCATCCCAGTATTTACACAGGAGTGATGTAATTAATTTCTAGAATTTTGTGGAATGACATACAACATTTCCTGTAGACAATTTAGAAGATCATATTGGTTTAAAATAGAGCAGACAACCCACCTAAGGAAAGAGCCCTTTGAACACCTCCAATTGCACAGAAAACTCATTAGAAGGGTTTTCTTTTTGGAGAATAATGAGCTTAATTTGCAGTAAGTGGAATCTAATTGTTCTCAGATGAGAAATGTAAAGTCAAGGAAAGCAGGTCCACTGTTGTCAATTCTTTCTTTAGTATTGAAAAAGGACCATAAAACTTCAAAAGTTCTGTATGGACTCCAAAAGTTCAGAGCCATCCATAGCTGATTTTTTGTTGTTGTTTTGCTCCTTCTTTGCCACTAAACTAACCTACAACATTAGATTTTGTGTAATAAATAAGCACAAAATATTGCATAATGACCTAACTTCAAATGAACCCTGAATTACAGCAAAGATCTTGATAATTATATTAGGACAGTCAAGGTTTCCCTACAGCTTTCTGGTTTTCAAATTCAAGGAGGGCTATGTGTGTGATGACAGCTCTGCGTGCTCCTAAGACTATACTTACTTTATCCTGTCTACTTTTACATGCTCCAGAAATTCAGTTTTAAGCTGCAGTTTTCAAGTATTTTGTCAATCACAGTTTATCAAATGCATTCTGCTAAGGCAGCTGTCAGGACAAGATTCAGCACTGACAAGCTGTCTCAGCTCCTGTTCATTCTACCCTTAAGTCACCAACTCTTATTTTTATCTCTGAGGAGGAGAAATACTTGGCTAGAAAAGGCTCTACCTGTTCACTGAACAGGCAGTTGAGTCACTGTGTTGGCAAAGCTCCTGATCAACACAACGAGGAGCAGCAATAAATTCTCAGCAGCCCGTTTATGCCTCCCTTTTCCTTATCATAAGTGTTATTCTGAAAACACTCCTGGCACTGCACACAGAGGTGATTGAGTGCAAAGACACAGCGCAGGTTGTCAATTTATCCTGAAATAGCTTCTAGTGGATAGATAAAAGGCATCTAAACCAGAGCACAAGGCAGTGCTCTTACACAGAATCTCCACACTCCCCACAAAATATTCCAGGGGAAAAAAAATCTGCCCTCTGTTACACACACAAAAATGATGGCATCATTCATGAGTATTTGTGTTTATATTTCACTGTAGTGAAATATCAGTGCATACCAAAGTACTTTCTTATAATTTCTGGCAATTAACAACTTCATGGTCTCTGTATAAATGCTATTTCATACATCCTGAAATGGGATTCTGCCAAACTTGCCTTTTAGCATTAACTTTGTTGATTGTATTACCTAAAATAACGTTCACTTATAATGACAAATCATGACTGGGAAAAAAAATCACCTCCTCCACATCAGTTATTATGGAAATGCCATAAGACAGTTCACAGACAGCTTATCTCCAAATATTTTAGATAATCCAAATGGTGCCTTTTGATCCTGTACATGGTCTGTTGTGGGATGAAGGAGGGAATGTGAAAAGTACATCCAGTGTTAATCCACATCAAACCCTTCTGCTTTAAAGGGAACAGAAAGAACAAAGTTTCAGTCTTCATTAAAGGAAGCAAGAAAAAGGCCAGCTAGTGACTTGAACTTTAGAAGTGTTAAATTACATTTGAAACAGGCTGACATTTGAAAATTTCTAATTGTTGTCCATCTTTCAAGTGTTCAACATTGTCCATAAATGCCATATAAAAAGAAACAAAGCAATAAATGGGTCAGAGGCATCTCAAAACTAAGAGAAAAATCATTAGGATATGGACAGGATATGAACAGTGCCCCAAACACAGCATGGCACTGCCAAGCCCAGAGTGAGAGAAGGTTGGGCACAGAGCAGGAGGCAGGAGCAGGGATGCAGGAAGAGTCAGGGTGGGATGGCAGCACACAAACAGCAATGAGCAGCTGGGGAATCACTGCCCTGCTGTTTCACAGCACTGTAGTCTGGTGCTGTGACAGACCAAGCTGAAATCAGGAGTACACAAAGGGCTGTTGCAAGGTACCAACACACCCCAACTCCCTCCTAGGCAGATGTTTGTGTATGCCAGAACTGAAGTTTCATTTATACTCTCCATCCTCAAATAGCTTGGATAAAAATATTGGGACAGGTGAGCAAGGGCTCTTTGCCATTTCAGAAGGAATCTCTTCTACCTCCTAAATGATGCCCTTCACTGTATCACATAACTGAATTAAAAACTTGGATATCTGTGAGCATAGTGCAGATGATGTTCAGAGATCATTAACAGCTTATTCCCATAAATATGGGGAAAAAATACAAATACACACAAGGATGACCTGAGACGTAAATAGAAATCCAAGTCACAAATTTAGATGTCCATGCAAAAGCTGTGTCTCATGTTCACAGCTGGTTTTCCTGGTGAAAAATTGCTAAAAGAGGAACCACATCAGTCATTTCTCCCTGTTCATTGCACACTCTGTGCTGGCATATAATGGAGCAACAAACTAGAAAACCTTCAGGAAAAGTTGGAGTAGGAGATTTCACCAAAGAGCCAAGAAAGTGAGAAGACAAACATGCAACATAACTCTTAAAATAAAAAAAAAAATACCCAAACCAAAGCAAAAGGCAAACAAACACAAAACAACTCAAAAGCTGAATTAGAAAGGACTGTCCTGAAGAAATACATTCAGATTGTAATAGGTGGAGCTGAGCAATTTATTCCTCCAAGGCAAATAAACTGAGCACCTCACACATCCTTTAGGATTAAGGATATCATCCAAACACTGAGGCTCTCCTTAGAACAAGGCAGGGGAAAGGGCTGACCCTGGACAGAGGTTGCATTTCTTGTCCTTGCACTCCTGGGATGGCACTCTCTGTAAGAGCTTCTGCCTTCTTTTTGTGCTGGGCACAAACCCTGACAATCCCTGTTGCTCAGTGGATTCCAAGAGCACATTAGGATGGAAAGCTTCGTGTATAAAATCCTACATGCAACTTGTAATTTGCCAGCTAATGTAAAAACATGACAAGACATAAATTTAAGAACATTAAAAAGGAAATTTCGCATGCCAGTAATTTTTGAGACTTTCTTTTTTAGTAAAATATTGGACCAAGTTACATCAGTCAGTAAAAATTATTTCCACTTTTGATGTCTGCAATTTCTCCCAAATAAGAGAAGATGGCACAAAGGCAGAAGGCAAATCGGGTGAGTGAACAGGTGACTAAAAAGCTGTTTTCTCAACAGTGGACAGACGTGCCTCAGCCCTGCAGCAACCCCCCAGGGGTCAGGGCTTTTACCACAACGCCTCTGGTGCAGCTACCTGGGGACTGGGGGGTCATTAATCCGGGACATTAAATATTTCCCCGAGTCATCCACAGCCATGAGTTGTATTCAAACATCTGGGAGTAAGTCATGTATTAGCAAACAGAATTTAAACCCACATCTTTACTGAATGCAGTTATGTTTATCAGCCATAAAAGCCCGACAGCTGCTGACTCTGTTCCAACACAGAGAAACTCTGAGCTGTAAAACCAAGAGACAGCAAAGAGAGCTTGGCAACTGTGACAAAGCAGAATCTCTGTTTCCTAGAGGAAGCTGAAAATCCACTAATTCACCTTTCACCAAGCAGTGCATCATGATACAATTCACACATTCCCTGTTGAAGCAACCAGTGGCACTGTGACATTTAACTGGTCCTTCCCACCACAAAGGCTTTTTTTAGAATTACTTGGTCTTATGATTTCACCACAAGCATTTGTAACTATTCAAGCTTCCACACATCAAATCCTATTTTCCAGTCATGACAGATCCCAGATATACTCTGGTACACAGAGACCATCAGGTAAATCACAGATCTAACACAACTTCACAAAAGGGACAACTGCAAGGTGGAACAAACCACTTGTAAAAGGTGCAAGTGAATAATGTCCCTGCTGAAATAACCTTTTCACAAGGAGTATATCACAGTTTATCACCTTTGCTTTTGCCCTCTGACCCTGACAAAACCCTTTTAAACTGTTGCTTTGCTGGTCAACATCTCCAGGATACATTAAAAACCCCATATGGAAAGGATTTTCTTTATCCAACTTAGACACTAAACTATGCCCAAATTCGTTACAGTGAAGCCAAACCTTCCCCTCTCTACAGTCAGTGGAGAGAAATAAGCACTCCAGAGATGTTTTCAGAGGGGGTCTGTCCACCTAACTTAAACTCAGGACAGAATGGTCTTCCTCTGGAAAGTATCCAAAGGCATCTGCCACTCTCTGCTGACTCTAAAAGCAAATCAAGCACTTTAGTTGCAAAGTGGGTTCGTTAAGCACAACGGGGCTCAGAACTGTGTGGATTAAACCTGTGCTTTGGACACGTTGCTCTTCTAATCCTCAGAAGTGAGAGGAAAAACAATCTTGCTAAAAAAATAAAAAGGGTTCTTGTATGACTGGGTAATATAAACTGATCCAGCAAGTTAAAAATGCTCAATTTAAATGCCACTGAGCATGAACAACCCTTGGCTGCACTCAGGTATGAACAGCTCAGCCCAGGCAACAATTCATTCTGAAGAGAACTCAAGGCCTGTCACTGAGCATATTCCAGAGCTACTTCACTATTTTCCCAAAATTTCTGTTGCATTTTTCCTGCATTCTGAATGTCCAAGCAGTCCACTCATTGCACAGATCCACATTCCATAACACATCGCTGGTTTGAGGTAATCAATATATAAAGGGTCAAAAAATTCAAAATTCGTACCCAAAAATCATACCCAAGGACTTCAAATGGAGCACTGGAATATTCTCAATATTAAATTAACAGACTGACTTCTTGAATGATTGTTACAACTTACACACAGGACTTGCCATATACCCCATCACAAACAGAATATCTACAGCAACTGCAGAGGATGCCCAATAGTAATTAACAGAACATTCCTATGCTAAACTACTTATGTGCATGGCCAGATCCAGTGCAGCATTAGAGATTAACATATCAGTCCTATTTATTTGATAATTTACACAGACTCCCCAATTTTATTTCAAGGTATGCACAGCAAGTTTTTTGAAATTATTTTTGCAGACTTAAGTTGTGGATTTTTCCTGAACATCTCTGGTGTTCCAGGAGCCTCCACTTAAAACTATGAGATTAATGGATCCAAGTGGGAAATCCAGGATAGTTACTACACTGCATGGAGCAAACACAATATGTAAATACTACCAGAGTTTCCCTTACATTAAATTAGGGTACAAAGAAAGATTATATTAACAGAACTAGGATACATTGAACTAATTTACCTTCAAATATTAGAAGTAGTAAATTCTCTGCTCATTTGCAGTTTGCTAGGAAATCTCTTGATACTAAATATATTCATGTATATTGTTAATGTCAATATATATGTTCATGTTAATTTATTAGTTAATGCATTCTTATGTTACACTGTTCTTCACTGTTTCTCATGATTAATGAACATTATGTGTACTATGTTTATTTAGTTTTAAATTTTAATTATCTTGGCTTTCAGGAGGAAAAAGAACATTCTCATAGAATGTCAAAATGGTGCAAGTGAGGAATGGTAAAGTAGCAGTGTTATAAACTCTTGTTTTCTTCTTGTTTGGTTCATCTGAGGCAGCCAGATACAGAAACCCAAGGTGAATAAAAAGAACATTTAGGATTGGTTATTGAGATGTACCTGCCAGAGCTGTTTAATCAAGATGGATAACGTGTGCTGCAAAGGCAGCACTTCTCCCTTTCACAATCATCTTTGTAATTTAACTATCCTGAATATTCCTGAACTGCAAGAACTCTGGTTTTACCTTTTATCACCAAAACACCTAAACCCTCCTTGCCCTCTCCTCTCCCCATTCTAATCTGTTCCAGATGCACACACAAAACCAAAGCTGTGCGAGATCTGTGCCAACAGCCAGGGCTGCACACCCTTCACTGACAGCAACTCGCTGCACTATTTGCAGACTAAATAAACTCTTCTTCTGCATTAGGTTTACTCATCTCTCACATCCCCACAATGCTTCTTTAGAACTGGGCTGTAAACCAAAATAAATTCATCTATTGTTGTGTCATTAACCATAGTAAGCATTTTTCACATCCCACTTGTGCTCAGTAATTCTCCTGCACAGGCCCAATCCCCCACAAAACCAATCGCTTACACTTTTTTCCCCTTTATGATTTTGTGTCAGACCACAATTCTCTTCAGTTAAATGTAGATATCAACTCTGAAGACAGCAAAGTGAGGTCATGCCAGTGGGAAATAACAAGTTATCAACTCCCCAACTATATTAAAGGTCTGTAAGAATTTTAGTTCTTTGGCAAGTTAATAATTTACGTTGCTTTGCTTATTTCACAACCAGAGGATTTTTTGCCCACTGTTGAGAGCACCTTCTTCTCTAATATCAACACCATCTAACAGATCTGTGCAATGTTCACTCTTCCACAGATCTAATATTTAATTGCTTTAGCACATCCCTGACCTCACTATTTTGGGGAACAGAAATACAGCAAGAAAGGACGAACTGAGGTGATCGGGTAAATGAGTTTCACAAATCATTAACACCACGAAGAGCAAGGATTCGGTGCGTTACTTCAGCTTCATAGGATATAATTACATGTTTTGATTAGCAGATATATTTTCCCAGGCTCAGGTGTCAACAAGGGTTCAAGTGTATAACATGTATAAATGGGTGCTAATTTTACTAGTCATGAAAATGCGTTTTGCTAATTACATTTATATCCTCTCAGCCCATTCTCATTCGATATTGCCTCTCAGTAGTGCACCTTCCTGTTTATTTCCTTCCAGTGACATTTGAGCTCTTCCACATGACACAGTAATTCTCAAATTCAGTAGGCACAGCAAGTTACTTTCCCACTGAATACCTGTTGTAGATGAGAAAAAATAATAAGAGTTAAAGACATGTGTACAACTTTGTGTTCCTTTCTCCTGAGGATGTTTCATCTGAGATTACAATCTGATGGCAAAAGTGGTTCTTTTCCTTAACCCAGTTGATTCTTGCTGAGTGTGTAAGAATTTCTGGCCTTTGACAATAAAAAATAAAGGATCAAGACTGTTATAAGAGAGCCCTGAAGTTTCCTGCCAGTGCTACATGTTTTCCTTAACAGAAACGAGATGAGGATTGACAACTGAAAGAACCTCTTCCCACAGCCACCTATGGAACTGGTTAGGGTGGAAGGGACTGCCAAGGATCATCTGCTTCCACTGCCCAATCAGGAACATTATGGAAAATATTTAAAGTTTTGGATGCAAACATAGGATAAAACTATTAACCACAAGCTGCTGAATATTGGAATATCTATATAAGAACATATTTCTACATCTCAGGCTGCAAAACAAGGGAAAGACCCAAAGGGTTTGCAGCAGTGAGTTCAGCAGCATGAAGGAAGTAAAGCACCAATGCAACCAAAGTCTGACTCTTCAGGTACTTTGTTGTATATCTAAACATGAGGGAAGTCCTAAAAATAACAGTTACAAGCAACTTTTGAGAATATCAGTAATGCTTCCAAACTAATGCTCAGATCCTTTACCTACATCATACAATTAACTGGCTAACATGAAGCCACAACTCACTAGAGAACATCCCTGATTTACCAACAGCTGAACAGCCCCAGACCTGCCCAGCTCAGTCCTTCAGCTCCCACTGTGGCCTCGGAGTTGTTGGCATGACTGAGGCAAAACTTCCGAGCATATCACAGAACAACAGGACAAGAACAGAGGATTTCACAGAGTGGCTTGAGGACCTGCATGAATGAATGTGATAAAATATTGGTTTAATCTACTCAGGGTCTGCTCTTGCCACTAATACTTCAAGACTCTTACTAATTATGGTAAACATGACCAACTTAAAAGAATAATTAAGAGGGAAATCACATGGAAATTGCCAACATATTTAGACTGTGTTAAGTTATTGCAGAAGAGTGCTAGTATAGAGACTGGATTTATAAGCTTTCACATGGATTGATATAGAATCATAGAATGGATTGCGTTGGAAAAGACCTCTGAGGTCATCAAGTCCAACCCTTGGTCCAACTCCAGTCCCTTTACCAGATCATGGCACTCAGTGCCACGGCCAAGCTCAGTTTAAAAACCTCCAGGGATGGGGAATCCACCCCCTCTCTGGGCAGCCCATTCCAATGCCTGAGCACTCTCTCTGCAAAGAATTTTTTTCTGATCTCCAACTTCAGTTTCCCCTGGCAGAGCTTGAGCCCATCGTGCCCCCTTGTCCTATTGCTGAGTGCCCTCGGAGAAGAGACCAACCCCCACCTGGCCAGAACTTCCCTTCAGGGAGTTCCAGACAGTGCTGAGGTCACCTCTGAGCCTCCTCTTCTCCAGGCTGAACACCCCCAGCTCCCTCAGCCTCTCCCCACAGCACTTGTGCTCCAGTCCCTAATATATACTTCTATAATAATTACCAGCAACTCAAAGACTTCTAAAGCATTTAAGAACTTAATACAAAAACTTTCCTAGTGAACAGATTAAAAAAAAAAAGCCTAACCAAGCATAGGTGATTAACATTTCCCTTGTATATAGTCTGAAAGGTTATGTATGGAATCAATACTACATATTATTCTGATACAACCTGATGACAATTTATGTTTATTCAGTACATAACAAAAATAGTGTCTCAAAGCCTAACTGGAACTCCACAAGTACCTGCACAGTGTTACAGATATTTTAAAATAATATAGTGTCAATATTGTTACAAAAAAAAAAGGGATAATGATGAAAAGCTTCAGCTCATAATAGGTACAGTATGGCAGGTGACTGAACCATGCAACAGTTCCCTGAAGCTGAATGCAAAGCTTATTACAAAATGTAAGGTTTAAAAACCAGCAAGTTGACTTGTATAAAATACACCCTCAAAGCTCCTATCGTGTGGCTGACACAACAGACCAAGTGTGAATTCCTTTCTTCACTTCTCTCCTTTGCATGAATTACAGTCTGTGTCTTCAGAATTACCCAGCTGGGTGGAAAAATGCAATCAAAGTAATGATATTTATGAGGAGAGGCCTCTCTTCTTTTGCAGCACTCTGAAGGCTGCAGAGAGCTTGGCCTTCCTTTTAATATTTCAGATTTGAAAAATGGGAGCAATAAGGACATAAATCCAAAGATACTCTATGCATGTTCATTTTAATGGAGTCATCAGTACTATTTAGTTAACAATGCTCAAAATCTGTTCTTTCATATGGCCTTGCTAAAGGTTTTAAGGATAAGCAGCCACATTCCAGAGCATGGGAATGCTCACACACGATGTAAGTACATATTTAAGTGGTTTACACAAGGGGATTAAATGCACATGTTCTGCACTTGGCTTAAAAAAAAAAAGGGATTTATTTCTTCCCATCAAAGTTATTTTTACTATATATGAGAGCTTTTTGGCAAGTCCAAACAACAGCACAGTGGAAGGCACAGTATTTCTCACATGCAAAGAAGGTTT
The DNA here is from genome assembly GCF_047495875.1 of Pithys albifrons albifrons. Taxonomy (NCBI): domain Eukaryota; kingdom Metazoa; phylum Chordata; class Aves; order Passeriformes; family Thamnophilidae; genus Pithys; species Pithys albifrons. The sequence goes on from NC_092472.1 coordinate 6,012,845, forward strand.
AAAAATTAGTTTTTCAGGGGTTTAATTGTATATACATCACATCGAGTCAGCTGCCATAACAGAACAATTGCTATATTCATGCTGGGTGTTATGAACTCTAATTGCTAGAAATCCTTTTCACTTCAAACTTGACAACATCTATATTCTTTTTTTTTCAGGACTTCTTTGTGGGGTTTTTATGCTAATTGTGTTAATAACAGAATAAGACTATACAGTGTAGTTTTATTCCTGATCATGAGAAATGTAAAGCACAACATGAGACAGAAACCTTAGGGGAGGGGAAAACCCCTTAAATATAAGGGGGGAAAAAGAAGCAAAGTTGTGCTAAAACTGGATGAATTATCAACACAGATTTTGTATTTATCTTCAAAAAGGGTCTGTATTAGAACTAAAACAAAAAATTGTGTAAAATATTTTTGAAATCACTGTGTTAAAGATTATTTCAGCATCACAGGTATCTTCACATCAGGAATATCAAAAGTTGAGCCTACAGCTTTCAATAAAATACTTGAGAAAACAAACAAACAAAAAGAATCTCTAACCAATTAATGATCATCTCAGAACGCTCAGAGAGGACGAAGCATCCCAGAGGAACAAAAACCAATATCTGCCTTTGCAAAGTGAGGGTTAGGGGAGGAAAAAGAAATTAATAGACCTGTCGGCTTAACTCTGATATCAAATGACATGGAACCAATTGCTAAACATGAATTTTGTGAAGATAAGAAATGAAGATAAGGAACAGTCAACATAGATTTGTTACAAGTGAATTAAGAACCAATTCAAATTTGTTGTTTAGCTAAAAGGGATGTGGCACTCTTGGAAAGGATTTCAGCAGAGTGTACCAGATATGCTTGATAGCAATTTAATCTTCACTATGAAAAGACCATGGAAAGATTCCTGGCCCAAGGGAGGACTAACAAGTCACTCCTGAAATATATTGTAGAGTATTTCTGCCCTTCAGAACTACAAACTTGAGAGCTCATTATCCTAAGAAACAATGGCATGTGGATTTTATAGTTTTTTAAGAACTGTCAATAAGTCCGTCAGAAATCACCCAGTAAATCAACAGGTAAACATCTGACCTCACTCAAAGAAAGGGAATAACACCCAGGTGTATGTTTGAACCATGCAAATGGCAAACCTACACTGCAGTTAAAAATACTCTACTGATACGATATGATGATATAAATATTATTTATGGTGGTACTTAGTAGAGATTTCCAAGTGAAAAGCAGAAAAGAAGCACTTCAGAAAAACATGAAGAAAAATGAGAGAAGCCATAGAAGGAAAGCAATCCCTGCTCCCCTGCACATCTCAAAATTATTGTGAGGTGACAGGAAAACAGATGATGTGCCACGTTTCTTAAATTGTTTGCAAACACTCAAAGAGAAGAGGAATAAATCCTTCCAAAAGCCCTAGACAGCATCGTTCCAGGAATATCAGTTCAACTTCCCTCCACATCTCTAAGTATCCTTTACAGAACAGTATGAAAGGGAGGTTATTTTGTGTTATATTATTTGTCACAAACGTGGGGAGTCCTTGTTGTGATGGTAAAATAGTGGCTTTGGCCTGGATGAGAAATCCCAGAAACTAAACTGTCTGGAGTGGAAGGGAACTGAGACACCGACATTCCACATGGATGGCCACCTCTCCTTCCTTGGGAAGCGATGAAGGGGCTGACTGAAAAGCCAGACAATTGTTAACATGCAAAGAGGGGATACTGTGCAGTTCTTGCAAGCCTTGTCACCCCAGGTCTGGCCTTTCAGCACTCAGTGGGGTCTGCCATATGTTCCATCCAACCTGGCTCTCCCTCGGCATCTTCTGGACATGCCAAACCCTGCCAGGCTCCATTCACACCAGCCCTGGGCAAACAGTGCTCTCTGACTTCACAACACACACACGAAAATCAGGCACTACATTACACTTATTTTTCACCTACAGAAGCCTAATTTGGAGAGCCACTTTCAAAGACACCTCTCCTGAAGGATGAGAACCCCATTTCTTTATTGCACAGGCAGATGGAAGGACCTTGCTCCCACTGTGCTGTGCACCCAGTCAGCCCATTATAAGCTCACAAACCTCCTGCTATAAAACATCCCAGCTACAATTTATGCGCTTAATTCACAAATTAAAAATTTTCAAGTAAAATACAAAGACACCATTACCTTGCTCAGCCTAAGCACACTTTTGATGTATTTCCAGGCTATTATTAGTTCACCTAGTTATTCACAAACAACAAGACATAAAAAGTGAATTTCTAGGTTAGCACAGCATGCCTTTGGGTAGCATTATACAGCCTGGGAAGTGGAATAAGCACCATAAAAATACATGGCCTGCCGTGCAGATGTTACTTTAGCAAAATGAACTCTGTATTTAAAAATCAGGAAAAAAAAAAGCCACAAAAACCCCAACAGTATTTCAGCACACATGTAAAAATATCCCCTACCACAGCTTTAATAGCCCTCCAATCTCAAATATATTTTAATGCTAAATTAGCTTATAATCCATTTCTGTTTTCCTACCATGAAAATCATTGCCAGCTTTTCTCATTAATCATGCTGTATTTTTAGGACTTCTGTCAGGAGAAGCATTATTTGCAAACACCTGTGTACTATTTAACAGGCCTAAAATAAAAACCTCCACCCCAAATGTCCAAAACAAAATAAACTCAAACCCAATCAAACAAAACTCTAAAAATCCTTCAAAACTTACAGATCTGATACATCAAGCAATATCTGTGTTTGAAAAGCCAAGAGCCTCAAGCTTATTTTCTCCTCTTTAAATAGATACAAAAAGTATTGAGGAGAGAAATAAAGTGAACAGAAATCATCCTGCCCCATCTTCATACACCTGCATTTCAGAGCCACGTTACCCACAGCACAGAACTGTTTGCAGCAGTATTTGTAGTGTGTGGCAGAACAACAAGTGTTTCCCAGAAGTCATTCACAGCGTTACATGGGGTTTGTTGCTCAGCTAAAGAAGAAAACATTTAATTTGATAAAATTCAGCCCTTTCCCTCTCTTGCTGCTCCACATTCTATGGTCTGTAATTACAGCACCTTCCTCACACACAGACACACAGAGGCAGAGCTGCCAAGCAGCTCCCTCTGGGGCCAATGGCACGGCTACTTTCCAGACTACCAGGAGGGGATGTGCAAACTGCCCTGCCAAGTACCCTCTCTGGGGAATAAGTGTGTCATTTCAGAATCCCTCGATTCAGATGAGTCAATCTCAAAACCTCTTGCTCCACTCTGATACCTCAGCCAAGTCATCCCTGCTGGCAGCTGGTCACCTTATACTCCACTGTTGCCAAAGTTCAACTGTGAACCCTTATGTTTAAATTGAGCACCGAAAGATTTCAGTACCAAAGCTCCTCATTCATAACCAAAGGATTATCTAATTAATATTTAGCTTAGATATTGAAGTTTTCAACAGCATTTGGAAAAACTCAGCTTTGGTAACCAGAACACCAATAAAATATACACTGCATCTGCAAAACCTTCCATCACCCTGGTTTGTTAATGCCTATTTAGAGACACCTGTGCTGAGCTCTCATTATTTCTTATTTCTCTTTAGTGCATCAAATGTCAACCAAAACAAAGTCACACAACACTCTCACATTTGAAACATCTGTCATTTTTTGAGATGTAAAGATAAGAAATGAAAAAAAAAAAAAGAAAAAAGAGGCATCTATTCTAAGTCTGCTTTGGTCAGAGTTTGTTCATCCAAATACAAATGACTCCTTTAACTCAGCCTGGGGTGCCTCAGGTGAACATTTGCCATCACAGGTAAAACAGGAGCTGTGTATTCTGTCAGTCAGTCCCATCCACTGAGCAATCTCCAGCACAAAGGGCTACTGTGAGCCTTGCAAAAACAGAATATTTTCCTTTAAGTATGAAAATATTTAATTTAGAAAGGTTTCAAAGGCAATATGATAGGAAGAGTGAAAAAACCCCTCAAACTAGTCATGACTCCACATTAATAGCAAAGCCACCATGTAGCTGCACCATGACTTTCACAAATGAAGGATTGGTTACGGTAACTGTGCCTTGATACACACATTCAAGTTACACCAAAAAGCTCAGGGACAGGCTCTCTCTCTCCAACAGCCCTGTGTGTGCCTCTGTTCCTCAAGAGGATCCCCAGTGTGTGCCCCAAGCCCTCTCAGAGGCTCTCCCATTGCTCCATGTTGCACACCAGCACTGTTCCTCTCCAACAACACTCTGCCACGTCCAAGAAGCAGCCAGGAGACTTTGCCCACTGGGAATTTATTTTGAAATGCTAACCAAGGGCACAGACTTCCACAACAATATCCAGCTTTGCTGAATGCAAAGTTGTTATCTGCTGAACCAAAAGCCTGAGATATAATTCAGTGAGAAGATGAGCTGACTGTTCCAGTGCTTGGTTGCCCTCACAGGAAAGAATTCCTTCCTCATATTCAGATGGAACTTCCTGAGTGCCAGTTTCTGCCTGTTTGGGCACCCCTGAGCAGAGCCTGGTGCATCCTCCCTCAGACACTGACAGACAATGGGGAGGTCTCCCCTCAGCTGTCCCCTCTCAGCCTGTCCTCATAACTGAGGTGCTTCAGTGCCCTCACCATCTTTGCAATCCTCTGCTGGACCTGGTCCAGGAGCTCCTTGTCTCTCTTGCCCTGAGGAGCCCAGAACTGGGCACAGCACTCAAGATGTGCCTCATCTGGGCTGAGCAGAGGGGCAGGATCAGCTCCCTGACCTCCTGCCCGTGCTCTTCCTCATGCAGCCCAGGACACCCCTGGCCTTCTTGGCCACTGCTGGCTCAGGGACAGCTGGATGTTCCATGATTCCACATCAGAGGAATGATGAGCAAAATTATAACTCTGAGTATTTAAGAAATCAGTATTGAAGAGAAACTTAATTTTACTTTGTCCAGAATATTCTCTTGTAGGGACATAAAATAAAAAATATCTAATTAAACAAACAAACAAAAAACAAAACCAAAAAATCCAAGTAACCAAACCCCAAAGATACTGGCAAGTTAGCAGCAGTTTCAGAATAGAGACAGGGATAAATAAAAGACAGAACAATCCTCAACAAAAGGGGTGATTTCCAACTCAAGCTTCTCTCCAGCTGTTCAGATGTGTACATACAGAGAATAAAATAACTCTAAGGTTGTTTTTCCTTCCTTGGGGAACTGCTGTCTTTTCCATCACTGCTAACACCACTTCAAGCAATTGTCACATCTGAAGATCTCTTTGCCTCTCCTCTGGACTTTTTTTTAAGAAAAGGCACTACAAAGCTTGAACTAGAATGCTATAAAATAGAGCAGATTTGTCACAGAATCTTACATTTAATGACAGAATTCCTTCATACACATACATTTTAAAACACAGATAAACAAAGCATTTATTTCTTTATCTCTTATCTTACTATTATCTAATCAGGTAAGTTAACCAGTGTAAGAAAAATCAAGCATTATCAATTTCCTTAATTCACCACATTCATAAACTTCTACAGTTGCAATAAATGGCACACTAATACAGCATGACCAAGGAGAAGCATGCAAAGGGTTTAGAGAATATACCTGATGGTTGGAACCTCTCATGAATTTTCTCTACCTGCCTTAGTAGTCCTTTATGGAATATTTTGAGCACAGCATGAGATTCAGTAGATATGCAAGCAGCATCCTTCATGACAACCCAGAGTGGAGCTGAACTCAGACCAATGTCTCACTATTTTCAGGCAACTTATAACAAAAGAGAAGCACACTGGCAAGGTAAAGACTAGTGAATATTCCAAGAGAAAAAAATGAGACCTCCAATAAAGGGACCTTCCTTTCAGGAAACAACCAAGTTATGTTCAAACATGTGTGTGCATTGTTACGATTGTACCAGCACTCATTCAAAATATAATATATTGATAAAAGGGCTTGTCCTCTACAAGATATCAGTTTTTAGCAGTGAACTCTGACACATTCAGTGTTGTCCTGTCTCCTTGAAATTTCGATATAAACAGCAAAGTCTGAAAAAGCAGCACACAGATGGATTGAGAGTAGGCAAGGTCAGCTAAAGACTAAATCTCCAGTTTTGACATTTCAGTGAAGGGAGTCTCTCCCATTTTAGCACACTATTGCTGCTTGTACCAGAGAGATAATTTAAAGAAAGAAAACATTTATACACATAAACCATGTGCACATGGGTGATACTATTTGCATTCATTGCAAATACATCAAGCATATGCAAAACTGGGATGAAGCATGTGAGCAACAATATCCATAAACTGCACATAAACAACATAATCATTAACAAGATGAAGTACAACTTCATTAACACAAAGGTTTGTAGCTGAAGATCCCTCCCGCTGCAGTAGCAGAAGAGTTCTAAGTATCCCCTTGTCTTACAGCTCATTCCTTTCCCAGCTTTGTGTGGCTCTTCTGTTGTGCCACAGGAGCTGACACGAACCAAACCCAAGGTGGGCACTGCCATCCTGTTCCCTTGCTGCTCTGCTGGACTTACCTTCAAAGCCCTGAAATGCTCTGTTGATCACACCCCTCCCTCTCTTATTAACTTCTGAGATATAGTGATGCTCTAATCTATAAACCTCAGGCCCTCTTGAACAGTCCTCAGAACCATCATTAAGTTCCCCATTCCTCACAGATCCCTGTAATTGTATTCCCAATCTGCAGTGGAATGCAGTAAAAAATATTGTTAGGGGAGTTCACTGGAGAAGCTTGGAGTTAGTTGGAATACCCAGCTGTCACAGCTCATTCTTTCCAACAGATTCCATGACAGCCTGCCAGAATTTGCCTTACAAATTGTTCCATGCTGCCTTAACAGAGCAAGACTCCAGAAAATACCTACAGGTTGGAAACTCTGCCTCACCTTTGCAAGGAACCGGCAGCCCTGAGAACCTGAGGACTGCTCAGGGGTCATGCTGAATAGTCATGAAACTGTTGGGAATTTAATTTCTTACCCTAACTGGTATGTTTTGGGCAGACAATGTTACAGAAATTTCCATTTTCCAGAAAACTTAAAAACAAGCTGACTTTTCAGCCTGTTTTGGAAGAAGCTCAAATTCCAAAAGCTAAGTGGAGGTTTTGATTAGCTCTGTGAAGCGTTTTACATCGTATGTTCTTGGTTGTGTGCAAATTCCAATACTAAATAACATACAGAGACATTCTCTAGCAAGCTTGGTGAGCTATGCATGGCCTACAGTTGCTAATGCAAATACAGAGCCAACTGATTACATCTGCTCAGCAGGGGAAAAAAAGGGAATGGCAGAGCAATAAAGCCACAATGATGGAAGGAATGTTTATCTCCTCAAGGCACTGCTGTATCAATGCAAAAGCACAGAAATGGACATTTCATGCTTAGCAGGATATAATATCTAGATAAACTTTCATTTAATTTCACAGGTTCAAAATAATCTTCGGTAACCACTTTTCACCAAAATCTAATTTTAATGGGATCTTTATAGTAACACACACAAAAAGCTGTTGGGAGGTTTCAGTACAGAATTACAACCACACAAGAAAGGCTTCCAAGGCTGTGCTTGAATGAAATCTCAGCAGCTAAGAACAGGGTTAGTGTTACATTCTGACACACACTGCAATTACCTTCTTAAGAAAAGATTTGATCCTAATAATCTATTCTTAATTTCATTAAGATAGTGAAAATAAACATCCAAAGCACAAAGACTGTAAAGACATTAAACAATGATGTGTCCAGGTGTCACACCAGGTATCTCTTTTCAAGTTGAGACAAAAGATATGAAATATCAAAGAGAAACTCTTCCATAGAAAAAGCTGTGTTGAAAACAGTACTGGCATTACAAAAACTACAGATTTCCCAAAAAAACCCAAGCAAACCAAATGCAAACACATTTGAACTTAAGGACTTATTCTTCCTGGAAGTTTATTAAATCTATTTTACACTGACTAATCAGTGAGTGAAAACAAGAACATTCTTAGGAACTACAGTTTTACAATACAGAAGTCATACCAGAGTTACACAGTTTCATATGGGATAGTCCTGCTCTCTTCAATAAGAATAAAATCAGTTGGACTATAAAGAGACCACTATTGGCAGCAATTTAACTTACTATGAAATGATGAACTTTCTGCAGAATTCGTGAATTATGATACAGAAATCATCAGGGGCTTTACCCTTCATGAATTATACAGAATAGCAAAACTAAAATAAAAGCAAACCAAAGTCACATCAAGCACCATCTGCATCTCTGTTGACAAAATTAAGGAAGACCTATTATGGGATGAAATAATTCAGTTCCATATTTACCTCATTCCTTTATAATAAAAAAACCCTGCTTTTTATGATAAAGTTTCTAATTTTGCAGTGGCTTGATGTGTGTATACAACTCTCATGAAAGATGGGTGAAAAATGCAAGAATTGACCCTGAGATCAGCTCAGTCGGTTAAAACTTGGTTGTAATAATGCCAAGGTCATGGGTTTGATCCCCTGTGTGGGCCATTGACTTAAGAGTTGGACTCGATGATCCTTGTGGGTCCCTTCCAACTCAGAATAGTCTGTGAGTCTGTGACATCAGATTATCAGAAGCACGGGTTGCATTGGTGAATTCAGGGATAACAAGTAGTTATGAAAATATCAACCTATATCCCCTATCTGAAATTACTTATATTTTTTAATTCATTCCTATTTATAGTTTCTCAATTAGCATTAAAAACAAGCAAACAGAAAACCAACAAAGAAACAGAAGCACATGTTGCACTGGTGAATTCAGGGATGATAAGTAATTATGAAAATACCAACCTATATCCCATATCTGAAATTACTTATATTTTTTAATTCATTCCTATTCCATAGTTTCTCAATTAGCATTAAAATAAAAATACAACAAAGAAACCTAACTGAACTAGGCATTTCAAAGAGTTTTGCCAGTATGCATCTTGATTCCCTCCTGCATTAAGCACTCTGAGTAGAGCACAGATTCTCAGAGATGCTTCAGGTGGCTCCAAGCGCTGCAGCAACTTTTCAATCATCCCTGTGCCCAGTTTGTGCCTCTCCCTGTTTAATTACCCCACTGCACTGCACAAACACAGAGTGTTTCCTGCCAGCCCCGACAAGCCCTTTTGCCGATGCGCGAGTCAGGACGCAGCGAGCTTCATTCACTCCATTACTGTGACAGCCACCGCTCTTCCTAACGATTGCTTTTTCCTGCCCCTGACAAGCGCGCTCCGTGCCAGGGCAGACGTTGGCGTGGTAATCAGGGCTGATGGATGGCGATGCCGGCGCTGCCCACGGTGCCCCCCGGTTTAATGCGAGCCATTTGTCACCGTGCCGCTATCGCGCTGTCAGCGCGGCCGGCGCGGTGCTCCGTCATCCCCCCGCAGCCAAGGTCACCTGGAGAACTCCACAGTGACAATGCCATCCCTGCCTGTCTATGGCAATGGCCTGGCACTGGCAGAGGTTGGGGCAGGTCATGCAGTACCTTAAAAAAGTTGTTGTGGAATGCTGTGGTTACTACAATGGTGAATTGAAAGGTGGATATAAAAGCACGATGAAGCAGAAGTGGCACAGCCAGTCAGCAACACAAACAGGGAGTTTCAGAAATACAGATTTATTGTGAATCCCTCCTTGTCAGGCTCTCACAGAAGACAGACTTAATTGAAGAATTATTTAACCATCCAAGGGCTTTTGGTACCAGAGCACCTTAAAATATAAAGACAGCATTGTATGAAACAGCAGTTAAAAGATCAGTCTCAAACTGACAAAATATGCCTTGTGTATCATCATGGAATTGAGTAAATTAGAATTTCTGTAAAAAAACCAAACAACAAACAAAATCCAGAAAAAAGTAGAACTTTACTCCCTACAATATAAAATGTAAAAAACAGGGTATGTTTTCTGCACTAATTGACATCCAGGAGAATCTAGGAAGTTTGGAGGGTTTTTTTCTGGTTTGTTTGGGGTTCTTTCCCCCTCTACAGAAGAGGAACCTTAGCAGCTTCCAATTCTTATTCTTCTTTTTACTCTTTTTTAAAACTATTTTTATTATTTTGTCCTTTTCTTTTGGTACCAACTCTTAAAAATATAAATACCAGTGAGATTTAGATGCTTATGCATTTTATAAATAATTTGCCTGTATCTTCAGTCATAAATACCCACTTCAGTGACTAAGGAATTTCAAGACATTAGCTGAGGATTTTACTGCATGATGTGAAAGAAAGGTTATACCAAAGGCATATGGGAAGTATCAGCCTACTGAAAAAGTCTTTTACAGCCCAATCCAGAATGCAGTATATCAGTCACACCATTCTGTCACTTAAAGAAACATAATATGAGGTTGTCCAGGGGGCAGAATACAAAACAGCACACACACATTTGCCTGCATCTCCATCCTAAATCTTGAGTATTTGCTGCCAAAAACCAAAGCCAGTAAAAAACCAGCATTCAAGATTAAAAAAAAAAAAACAAAACCAAACATAACAACAAAACCCCTCCATAAAATACAGAGGCAGAAAGTAGCTGTAATAACAAAAAATGAGGCAAATCAAACCACACTCATCTTCTGCCTACTACAGCAACCTGAATGGTGTGGGCAGCCCTGCACAAAGTCACTCCCACAGCTACATCCACCCCAATCCTCCTGGCAATTACTTTTGTTTGCAGGGATTGCAGGGATGAAGGAGGGAGAGCTGAGCTCACAAACACTCGTGCCAGGTGCTTTTCTGCTCTGCATTTCTCCAGGGCTCCCTAAGAACTGACAAGAGCTGAGAAAGCCTCTGCTCCTGCAAAGTCACTCACAACACTCCCACTCACATCCTAAACTGCAGAGACCTGTTTGATAAAGCCTTTACATACTGTACATGCATTACCTCTAATCTGAGTGGACATTCACTCTGGGTCTGTAAAGCAAATACACATTTACTGCTTTAGTCACCACAGAACAACTGCCCTCTCCCTTTTTCTGTGGTATATCATCACATCAAGAGAGACTCAAGGATTAAGGAGAAGGGTTGTTGGAAAGCCAAGAAACCAAAAAAGGCAGACACTTTATAGTTTAGTTAGAAATTCATCTAGCCCAAGAATGGCTGTCTCATACAGAACATGTTAAAAACCCATCAGGACAAGTGTCTGTCTCTCTTTAAAGGTCTCTTGCCTTCCTTCAGACCATTTCTTAAATAAAAATTTGGATTAAGTAGTGATCTCAACTTGCTGTGAAAAATGTAAACATGCCTCCTGTGCCAGCAGGCCAATATTTGGCTGCAAACTGTAGCTTGGCATTACCATAAGCATAGGAGGGGAATAATGACTAAATTTCTACATAAATGAGCTATTTGAAAACTTTCTATTGCAGGTCAAATTTATGTGAAGCTTCAGAAAATTGTGACAGCAGAATCCAGAAAGACAGTTAAGGAAAAATATGATTTCTTGTGACAGAAGAACTCGTGCTGTTTCTTATGCTGAAACCTTGAATGCCTCCACATTAGACAAAGAGTCATCCTGCAATGGTGGGTGAAATCCCTGCTGTCATGAAAGTTCACACCAAAATAGTCAGTGTATGAGTCTCCAAAAATTACCACTTCCACAGGTACAGTAAAAAAGAACAGCAGAACAATATCCCAAACCCTGTGTTCCTTTAGGAATCAGTATCACCTCATAAAAGTCAACCAAACCTCTGTGAAATTACAGAAACAACAGGCATGGGACAGAGAGGAAAAATATTTGTTCTGCTGTACTTTAAGTTTGTATGCCCAGAAAAATAAAAATAAAAAAGCGGCTGAGCTTGAATGAAAAGACTTGAGAAGCAGCAATGGGGGAAGGAAAAGAAGAAAACAGGAAAATAAAAACATTGACAGGTGGGAATGGCAAAAATTTAACTGAAGAAAAGATTAATGGAACTGTATTTGAGAATGTAGGTATGATTATGTATATATATAGCTCCTTAATTCATAGAAATATATATATATGCAAATGTTATCATAAAAATGTTACAAGCTTATCAACCACAGTGATGAAACCTTTTGCCAGTCTCAGTTTCCCGTGTCAAGATCTCTCCTCACATGAAAATAAGTGTTTGTGACCAGTTCTCAAACATAAGCAGTCACACAGATTACATTTGGACAATTTTATGTAAAGATGCACAGACACATTAGTAATATAAATAAAAGCACATTGGAAAAACAGAATCCTTGGAGAAGGGAGAACTTTGTACACAGTTTTAAAAAAATATTACCATCACACAAACAAAAACTACCATCAAGAAAACAAACCAAATATAAAGAGCTATTTCCAGTCTACTGCTATGGTGATATCAAGCAAACTCAGTGTTCCTTATCAAATAGTAAATACTCGTGGTGCCACTCTCAGATTCCTTGCTAACACTATTCCCTGCACAGGAAGTGATACATCTTGCAGTTTCCTCAGCTAAGTGCTTCACACTGCCTATTAAATATTTGAAGACAGTCTAGGGATTACAAAATTATTTTAAAAACTTTGAGCTGAAAAAAAACCCAAACTGTACTTTCTCAAAGATAAAAGGAAGCATAAACTAAAATTACTATATTATAACTTCGTACAAGATGAAGAGTTGAGGTATATTTATTTATTTAGGTATATTTATAGCTCAGTTCAGTCTGAATTTTAGAAGGAATTAGAAAATTACTCAACAATGAGTTATTTATCATGCTAAATAATGGTAAAATGATAATTACACTGGAGAGTTATCTTAATAAATGAGATGCTAAAGGGTCTTTGTTATCAACCCATGAGCATATAGAATTTAATTAGTTACCACCTATAAATGCTAATACCAGAGCTGCCAATCAATCTCCTACACAGGAACTGAGGAAACTCCCCAAAATATCCCAAGTGAATGCTGAGGAACTCTTTGGTTAGCAAACAGTTAACCCAACAGCAACATGGAGAGAAGGAATTCCTCAGAGAGCCTAAAGAAAGAGATGTTTTCATCTCATTACATCTACCTTCATAATTATAACAAACTCATCAGCCTCCAGATGAATACCACATATAATCATTTTCCTGCATATTTTCCAAAGCAGGAAACTTAACAAGACATAAATGCTACAGACTAATTTAGGCTATTTGCAGTTCTCATCTCATCTTGAACTAAGAAGAAAAGTAGTATAGTTAAGCTAAAAATAACTAGAGACTTGTGCTTGTTTATTTACTGCAGTTCTTGCTCAGAGCCAGGCAAGTAACAGGTTTACCCTTTTAAAAGGAGGTAAATTTAGAGCACAGTTAGACTATGATCTTTAAATAATAAAACTCCAGTGCAAATAACTAGAGAAGCTGATATGCTTCTAATCTACCTAAACGGCTGCTTCTATTAAAGAGTTTTAAAACAGATTTTAAAAAGTGGGAGAAGGCAACAAACTGCCACAAAACAAAAGCCAACCAACCAACCAAAAAAGCCCAAAAAACCAAACACACTCCCTATATCCCCCTGCCCAGAAACAAATAAAAAGACCAAAAGCCTGAAAATGTTACCCCACCAAAGATTAATTTCACTTGCACTGATATGGCAAAACAAACAAACCAGGGGATTACATTCAGTTGAACAAATCAATCACATAGCAAGTACAGTAATAAAAATCAGGAAAATCCAGACCCACTCAGTGTAGTGGAGCTGTGCCAGAACTACATTTCTTGGCAAGGCTCTGTGCCCACTAATTAGAGACTGAACCATTTGGGGAAAGTTACTGTGTGTCCTCAGGAACTGCTGCAGAGCTGTCCAAATCCACCTACCCCCTCAGCAGCGGGGCTGTGTCGGTGTCACACACCGGGCTCAGCAGCGGGGCTGTGTCGGTGTCACACACCCTGGCACAGCCCGGGCTCAGCAGCGGGACTGTGTCGGTGTCACACACCCTGGCACAGACCGGGCTCAGCAGCGGGGCTGTGTCGGTGTCATACACCCTGGCACAGACCGGGCTCAGCAGCGGGGCTGTGTCGGTGTCACACACCCTGGCACAGACCGGGCTCAGCAGTGGGGCTGTGATGGTGTCACACACCCTGGCACAGACCGGGCTCAGCAGCGGGGCTGTGTTGGTGTCACACACCAGGCTCAGCAGTGGGACTGTGATGGTGTCACACACCCTGGCACAGCCCGGGCTCAGCAGTGGGACTGTGATGGTGTCACACACCCTGGCACAGACCGGGCTCAGCAGTGGGACTGTGTTGGTGTCACACACCAGGCTCAGCAGTGGGACTGTGATGGTGTCACACACCCTGGCACAGCCCGGGCTCAGCAGTGGGACTGTGATGGTGTCACACACCCTGGCACAGACCGGGCTCAGCAGTGGGGCTGTGTTGGTGTCACACACCAGGCTCAGCAGTGGGACTGTGATGGTGTCACACACCCTGGCACAGCCCGGGCTCAGCAGTGGGGCTGTGTTGGTGTCACACACCCTGGCACAGCCCGGGCTCAGCAGTGGGGCTGTGTTGGTGTCACACGCCCTGGCACAGCCCGGGCTCAGCAGTGGGGCTGTGTTGGTGTCACACACACTGGCACAGACCGGGCTCAGCAGTGGGGCTGTGTTGGTGTCACACGCCCTGGCACAGCCCGGGCTCAGCAGTGGGGCTGTGATGGTGTCACACACCCTGGCACAGCCCGGGCTCAGCAGTGGGGCTGTGATGGTGTCACACACACTGGCACAGACCGGGCTCAGCAGTGGGACTGTGTTGGTGTCACACGCCCTGGCACAGCCCGGGCTCAGCAGTGGGGCTGTGTTGGTGTCACACGCCCTGGCACAGCCCGGGCTCAGCAGTGGGGCTGTGATGGTGTCACACGCCCTGGCACAGACCGGGCTCAGCAGTGGGACTGTGTTGGTGTCACACGCCCTGGCACAGACCGGGCTCAGCAGTGGGACTGTGTTGGTGTCACACGCCCTGGCACAGACCGGGCTCAGCAGTGGGGCTGTGTTGGTGTCACACACCCTGGCACAGCCCGGACTCAGCAGTGGGGCTGTGATGATGTCACACACACTGGCACAGACCGGGCTCAGCAGTGCCCAGCACGGCTCGGGAGGCTCCAGATGAACTGGGGGACAGGGCTGGGTGTCTCTGCTCACTCACAGCACCTGCTTTGTACCCCCCCAGAATGGCACTGTTTTTCTCCATCAGTGACTGTGCTGCAGGGTGTGCAAAGCTGCCCAACCTTTGCTTCCCCAGCAGCAGTGCTGTTGCACAGCTCCAGTGTGAGCATCCCTGAAGGCAGCCACAGTCTATGCCCTAAGGCAGCTGTTTCTGAGGGCACATCCAGAAAAGGGAAACAGTAAATATGCACGTACCCATTTGACACCAAACACAAATTTCCTGTTCAATCCCAAATCTTTCATATATTTTCCTCACAGTATCAATGTGGAACTGCAGGGAGGGCAGGGCAGACACAAGAGTGACCTCAGAGTGGTCCCAGAAAGGACTTTGCTCAAAGATGTCTCTGTGCTCCTCTTTCACATCCTCAAGAAGGGATTTTCTTTCCAGAGTCAGCACACACCTCCCCAGGTAGGGTCACTGACAGTTTCTGTACTAACCACCATGAAAAGTGGTATGCACACCAATTCCATTTTGAAGGAATCTCATTTATACATTTTTAAAGTCACCAGGGCAGTGAGAGCTCTGCCTCAGAGAGTCTTAAAATCTGGCCTGATAAAGAAATTGGTTTCTAACATACAAAATAGACTGAAATCTCTTTTAATACTTAATAAGAATAATGGACATCTTTCAGGTGTGACTTGATTAAACTGTACATTCAAGAAGAATCCAGTTTTCTTTTTCTACTTGGCAACTTAAACAACATATATTATGAAAGAAACTTTTCAGAATGCTCCCCCATCCCAAATCCCAAGCAGTATTAAGAGATAACAAAAAAAGCATATGGATGGAGGCAGCTAAAAAGAATTGACACAATCATTTCTATGTTTTGACAAAATATTCAAGAAGTTTAACAAACAGCAAATTAAGTTGCATTTTAAATGCTTATTTGCTTGCCAAAAACATATTTTACACAAACATTGAAAGCAACACAAAGCTTTTCAAAAACAGCTACTGTGGCTGAAGGGCTACATTTGACCTGAAATAATGGGTTGAAATCATACAAGTACAAAGGTTTTGTAAGTTGTTTTTTTAACACCCAAACTTATTAGCATAGCAGGTGTCTCACCATCCTTCTGTCAGCACACCCTGCACTGCCTTTGTGCACTGATTGGGATGCTTGAAAAGGTCATAAAAGAGAAAGGACAAAGAAAAAAAAAAGCAAAAAAAAAGCAGAGGGAATGTCAGAGTCTCATAAAACAAGCCCAAGTGCTGACTCATGCTGTAACCACACAGAGCTGAAAACTGGCCCATGACAGAGGAATGAAGGAGGGTCTGAACAATTCACTGCCCTCAGTTATGTATGACATTTGCATTCAACAGAATTGCACACAAAGGAGGAGCCCAACCTCCAAGCAACAGCTTCACTGGGACATCTTCTGGAATGTATTCCTGCCCTTAATTCCTGGTGCAGAGCAGTGCCCTTGCCAGTCCCCCAGGACAGTGGGCAGTGTTGTCCCTGTGCAGGCACACACAGCCCTGCCTGGTGCGGGGGAGGAACGGCTGGAGAGCCCAGCTCAGGCACTGAGGGCACCCTGGAGAGCCATCCTGCCCCCCTCCAACCACCAGAGTCCTTTTAGTTGACTGTTATTCTGCACTAATCAAGTAAAGCAGACTAATAACTTTCCTATTCAGACATAATTCATTATCCTTATTTACCCAAGCCGGCAAAATTTAGAAAGATCCTTCCTTCCAGCCTTTTTAATTACCAAAATTCTACTTGCTTTAAAATACCATAGTCTCCCTTGAGTATTCAGCAGAGCTGAAGATCACCATGGCAATAAGAAAATGGTGCCAATGTTATCTTGGCACTGACTGTCTACAGATCTCAGGAGACTTAGCACAGGAGAAAATTGAGCTCACGTAAAAGCAGGAACTCACTCTCTCTAATGATTTTAATACACCTTTTAGTTTTTGCTAATTTGATGTTAAAGAAGTTGACTAAAAACCCCCAAAATCTTAGAAGCACACACTTCCCTAAACGGGCAAACGCAACACCCAGTGAGTTTACTCTGTCAAGGTGAAATCCATTTTACTCCCACAGGTCCTACAGTTTGCTGGATACATGGAAAAGTGTTCCCAATGTACAAGAGCATGAAAAACAACCCACATGAAAACAAAGTTTGAACAAAAAGATTCCAGAGTTCTTCAGATCCCTTTAGGCTTGAGATGAAGCTTTTCCCTACAACTACAACATGCCAAAATCTGTAGTTTTGCTGCACAACAATGCCCTGTTTGTTTGCTTTTCCCTTACATTTTTTCCCCCTTCCCTGAACTGTGCCATTGAGACAAACACTTTTTATCAGGATTATATCTGTAATCTAGTACACAACAGCAGAACACAAGAACTGGCAGCAATAGAAATGAGAAGGAAATGTTCTGCAGTGACTGCACTGCTGCTCTAAACCTTAAACTGGCCTTTCTGGAAAAAGCCAACCCAGACAGGAGTATTTCCTGAAGGCCAAGCACCACACAGACAGCAATGACAACACACACCAGAACAAACCACTCCTAAGCCATGCAGGTCAACACAGAAACAAAGAGCATCCTCCCCTTCCAATTTACTGTAGTGCCAGTCCAGCTGCAGCTTGTCCTTTCCCCAGCATCAAACCAGCCACTGATACATTCATTCTTTTGCAGTCAGCACCAGGACAGTGGGATAATAGACTATATATCATCCCAAAGCCCATCCACACAAAAGGACAAACTAATTCTCTGCCAGCTGAAAGATGCATTTGAAATTTCAATGAAGAATGAAGATGCTGTACTGCAAACATCAAGAGAGGGATTTAACTCCATATAGTGCTGAGTGGATTAATCACCCTGAATTAGCAGAATTCAGTGTGAAAAGAAAGTCAATTCCCTCAATGCTCATTGTATAAATCTGGTTTCTGATTTCTACCACTCTGCCCATATGCATACAGAGTAATTTTGTGATTAATATAAACTTGTGCTGACAATATTAGAATATTATTTTACATTGATACAGTAGGCACAGGAGCACTGATACTTAACGTATATTTGGGGGAGTGAGTAGAAAAATTACAGTGGAGGAGCCAACAGTGACTCTTGCTCTTTCTGCATTCTGATGGTCAGAACATTGGCATGGGGCATATGAAAGCCACAGGCAATGTCTGGCTTTCACAGAGGCTGAAGAGTCTGGGATAGTCCAAACTCCAACTGGAATCAGATACTTGCTGCAGTCAGTGTCTCTTGTGCCCCTCAAATGCCTGAGTAACCAGAGTGGAAATTCATTCACAAATTCAACTCAATGTTTTAATTAAAAAACCCAGACATTCTGATGCAGCCAGGCTTTTTGTCATGTAGGTGAAAGGGTTGTGGGTTTGGTTTTTTTTTTTTCCCATCAGAAGGCAAGGAAGGAATAAATATTAAAACACTCTGTATGTGCCACCACACGGAATTACTGACACCTGGAGAGCTCTAGTTTAATATACAGGTATTGCAAACATATTGTACAGTTGAATATGGGTTTGAAACACACTGTTGAGATTGCATAGAAAGCATTTCTACTTTGCAAAAAGGATATTGCATTTCACAACACTGAATGAATTCAGATCATCATGAATAACATGAAAATAATGAAAATTCCACTATGAGGTCAGAAAGGCTCAGTGCTTATACAAGCTCATGAGAACTTTTAGCAACAAATCCAACAACCTGCACTGGGGATAAGTCTGGCTGGTAAAGGCAACATTGCTGAAGTTCCCGTGATTAGAAATATGATATCCTGTGTAAAATTATTGGAGTTTGGCATGGAAAACAGGAATAGAAATTGTTGTCCTTTGCCAAGCCAGCCTTAAATGTCTAAAAGGACCAATCACACTGTTCAGCTGACTTGAGTTCAGAGGGACTGCCATTTGCATAGCACTGAAAGGATGCTCAGCTGGTCACCAACACTCAAAAACCCTCAAGAACTGATCACCATTTCTTATTTGATAATAGAATTGTGGATGGGTGAGTTATTTTCCACCTTCAAAACATGCTTTTCAAACAAAATTCCTGGAAGAACATCCTTGGACTTTTCAGGACGGACTTTTCAAGTGCTCAGTGCCAAACTGGAGTTCCTGCTGTGCAGAGCAGTGGTGGGTGGGAGGCAGGAGCAGGATGGCACCTTCCAGACTGCTGGGCCTCCTGAGGTTTGCTTAGCAGACCTTTTCAGGAAAATAGCAGAAGTTTCTGCTGGATTACAGTTAGAACAAAGCTAATCCTGACTCAATTAGCTTATTGGTTTTCCCCCCACGGGGTGTGCCAGGATCAGAAAACTGAAAGAATTAATTAATTTACAGATATTTTTAGATAATAAGCTCAACCTTTCATGTTATCTGCCTTTGCATAACAAGGCTCTGTCCTTCTCAAATTAGTTCTTCTGAAGAAGTTGCTTCCAATGTGACCAAGAGAAAACGTGTGATCCAAACCAGAACAGATCATCTTGCTTGGCTTAAATGTCCTATGCAGACAAATGTGCTCAACCAAGTACACCCAAAAGGGCACAATCCAGCTCTTGAAGCATAACTGGGCACTGCAGATGTCAGTCCTCTGGGCACTGCAGGTCTCCTCATTCAAGCCCCTGCAATTGAATCCAGATTTGGGAAGACTTTTTTTGTCCCTTGAAATTACAAACTGTTCAGTACCAGAAGTACACAGAAAAATAAGGTCAGCTGCAGAAAGGTCCTTTGGGCAGTAAAATTGGGGGGTTTGAAAGGATCAGACTATTTTTTTAGATTTTAATTTGGTTCAAAGGGAAGATTGAAGTAAAATAAAAGGTTAGTGAGCACGGAGAGAATCAAGTTTTAATTCAACAGAACAATTACTAATTGGAATCAATGATCTTCAATAGTCAGATACACTATTACATCACATTATAGAAACTAGATTGCAACTTTTGGCTTAAGTTATTGGCCCAGCGTTTAACAACTGACCACTAAACCTGCATAACAGTCATTTCATTCCTGGCTATGTATTCTTTACCTCTCTATGTTTAGCTACTTCCACCTTCCCAGAGCGTTTCCACTAAGGATTGCATTTTTATTTTACAGAGTAAAATGGAAATACTGCTCCTTTATTAGGTTCATCTCTCTTGTTTGGGATGAGACACCAATGCTGTTTGTTAATTTAAAATGCAGCTCTTTGGCACATTTGCTTTATTTGCTTGTTGTTTCCCTTCTCCACCTTTCTGGCATATGACAAATGTTTAAACAATATGGTCTTGGTGGCAGATTAATGTTAGTACTTAAAGCACAAGGTCAGCTTTCTAATGCAAAAAGCAAACAAAAAATTCAATTGTTCTACAGTTTTTTGGGTTTTTTTTTTTCAACAGATGTATTGTCAAACCTTATTTACTCATCTTCATTTTATAGTTCCATGTATGCAAATTAATTAGGATTTATACCAGTCCTGCTGCTTAGTGATTTTCTGTTTTACTAACTGTGTTCTGAAAGGATGCGAGAAAATTCTGAAATTAAAATAAAATTCAAAAAATGCAACGTAATATATGCTCCCTCCTTCTCTTGTCATCATCCAGGTCCTGCTAATTAGAACTCAGATTCATTCTGAGATTTTAGAACAAAGCCCTTTTCTAAAGTAAGCACATTTCTGCTAGTACAATCTTGCTTAACATTGTCTCATAAGCAAGAAGAAAACCTTTAAAATATTTAGATCCTCTAGTTAAGCAAGTTATAATTAGATTATTAACTCAAGGGAGGAGATCATACCTTCCTTCCCACATATTTGTTCAGCACTTACCAGAACGAGACTTTGACCTACAGAGACATATGGACTGTGCCCAGTGCAGAATTAAGAGGGTGCTTTCAGGAGGGAAAATAGTTTGCTGACAAATCAGTTGACTTGGTTCCAGCTATAACACTGACCTACTTGCACAGCACACTGCAAAGCATTTACATTTCACTGCTGGTAAAGGAGAGGAGAAGGCAATTCCTCCACAGAAAAGAAACTTGGTTACCGCGCCCTGACTGTATTTTAAGTGAGCAGATTATCTAGATGCAAAACTCTTACAGCATATAAACTCAACCTCTCTCTTTCCAACATTCATGGGAAGGATGAACAACTGTGATATTCCATTCTGGGAAGGAAGGAAAGCAGAAAGACAAGGGGCTGTCTGTTCTCTTTTCTCCAAGACCCATATTAGCAGTGACAGAGGACAAATGTGGCCACATGGGAGCAAGTATTGTGTGCAACAACTGCAAGGACCCACTAACTGAGGCAAGGGAAGACTGCAAAGATAATTTTATTAATATTTTACAAGTAATAGGTATATATATATTATTATTTATAGAGCACTTGATCTGAAGTGCTTCTGTACAGATCTCTCTCTCTTTGGTTTTCTTGGGCTCTTATCAAACATGTAAAAGGCATAAATAAACACAGGTAGGATTGTAAGAAGCTACTCACATGATTATTACTCATTGAGCTTTAGGCAGAAGCCCATTTCTCTTCTGTCAGAGTCTGTCCTAGCCCTTCTTATTATTTTCATTCAAGATCCAGGCTATTCATGATAAATCCAACTGTTGTGTTTATGGGCAACACTGGCAGAACCAAACACAAATATTGAAGAAAACGAAGACAAACTAATTGTGAAGACCCCAAGCCTTACAAGTATTTTCTGATTTCTAAAATAAATAAATAAAGGTAAAGTAACTGCCTTGAATAACAATCCCTTTCATCTTTATTTGAAAAGGAAATACTAGCTAGAAGCATCTCATGAATCAAACTAATCCCAACTCAATATGGTATGCACATCAGCATATCAGATATTGTTTATCTGAAAAGTTACACTGACAAGTCCCTCTCAGCTCATCTTGCAATATCTGTTTGAAATCTTCCTCTTTTTGATCCTGCTCTGAAATCAGAAGCAAGTTGCCTCCAAGCATTTGAAATTTAGCTGTCAAATCAATCTCCATAAAACACTTGGAAAAAATAATCATAGCAGGTGCTGAGAAAGTTCCATTCTGGCCTCGTGAACAACTGAAGGCAGAAAAACTCTGCATGACTTTTTGTACTCCCACTGAATAACCTTTCCACTGTGAACTTTCTGGAAGCTACTCCTCTAGTAAGATGTGCTGTCATTGGAGGGAGCTGTTCCAGATGAAAACAAGCAACTATCATTCCATGCACAAAAGTTTCACTCCTACCACTTACACCACTTGCTTTCTTCTCTTTTGCTTTATATTTTGGTTCATACTTTTACCACTAAGGTTATGAGGAAAGGAATAAGGTGCTTTCGTGATTTTGGAAACCAATCAGAATATTAGAGCATCAATGCAATTAAATAATTAAAAATATAATGATTTATGTGAAGAGGTATTTCAATATACCACTTGGCATAATGAGAGCAATTGAATCCCTTCTAGACCGCAGCCTACTTGGCACTTGCTTATTTATCTACTTACTCATTTCTATTCTGCTTACAAAGTGAAGGGAATGGAGGAAATCTCAGGGGGTTTGGGGGGTGGGGGGCTAGTCCTGGCTGCAGCCACTTTCCCTGCAGTGAGGAAAGACTCCCCTGGAATGCTCAAGGCCTCCCTGTTACACTATTAGAGGAGAGGAATCGCATTAACCCCTGCCCTTCCCCATTGTACTTGCTGCCCACTGAAAACAACAACAGAATTACTAAAATCCCACACTCTCTAATGGGATGATAATGGGATTCAGAGGCCATTAGGGTAAAGGCAATCCATATTTTACAGTTTAATAAGCTCTTGCTGAAGATGCTGGATCCCTCTTCAAAGCCAACAATTACTGATTTAGTATTAACAAATCCTCAACTGTCAAGACTCCAGAATGCATTCGAGGTGAAGTCAACAGCTTATGGTGACAGATTTAAAAAATGTGTGTAGAAAAATGAAATCACTTAAATTGAAATAATTTGTAATGTTACAGTGATACTGGTTATTACTGTCATTTCCTATTTCTTTACATCTAAATGTCATGGTTATTCAAGTTTGCACATAATTCTCTCAGAGTTCTGAGGTGTTTGCTTTAGAAGGCAAGCACTTTTGTTCTGTTTTCTAAGCACACACCTCTTGTCACAAAGAAATAAAAACACTGAACAAGAACTGTGGGACCAACTGAGTCATGAAATTAAGTTCTCCACAATCACACAGACAATTTTTTAATATTATGATTACCTACTAGGCTGCAGATTCAAAAGAACACATCATTTTCTAATAGCATGCCTTGAAATGTAGGGTGAAAACCACAAACTTCCTCTGCCTGCTGTTAACTATTCTTTAAAAACACCAGTTGATATATTTTTGAAAGCTCAATGTGTTCAAGATTTTCCTACATCCTTTTAAGAGAGAATCATCTTATCTTTATTTTTGCTGTATCCAGTTGCTCCCCATTGCCTTGTGGAACTGACTGGGGATATAAAGAACAGTCCACAAAGGATCCAGTCACCAAAAATACACCTCACTTAGATACCAACCCAAAGAGCTGTTGGATCTAAAATCCTGCTTTCCACTATACTTTTGTTTACATTTCTGACAGGGGAGAAAAAAATTACAATAAAAATAGATGTGTATTTTAGAAGAGAGAATTCTGAGACTCAGTTTTGCCCCCACAAACATTCAAACAATTCTCAGAGAGGTGGATAAAAGCCACTGGATCTAAAATTATGCACCACTGCTGTTATAACATAATAATTTTGTGCCTGAGAACTCCATCAGACAAACACAACAACAGCAGTGCAGAAGTCAATTCCTCACCATTTATAGAGGCAACTTTTCTCTTTTGGTTATTTTAACTTCAGCTGCTCTTCAGTTTATATGGAGAAACTGTGAGATCAGTTCTTCAGCATCTATTCCAGCACAAGCAATAACTCTGCATCAAAGGCTACAATATAAAATTCTGAGGGGCCATGCTAATATCTGGTGCTTCAAGCAGAGAGCAAGCAGGTATGCCCCAAGGGAATGATTTCCACATAGTCATTGCCTGGCAAGTCCCTCTCTCAGAATCCAGTTTCCAAGAAAAACTGACTTTAGCCTTTCTCACCAAAAATGTCACCTTGTCCTGCAGTCCACCTTGAGTACCTCCCCAGCTTCCAAAAAAACCCCAACTTTTGACAGGTCCCCAACAGACAGCAAAGAGCCATGAACAGGGATGCCAAACTGACTGTGTGTTTCTCTGCAATGGGTAGAAAACAGAAGCTCCATTTCCACATCTTTTGCTTTGTCACACCTAATCCTTAAAGAAAACATTCAGTACATTCCAAGAGCAGTGGGGCAAGAAAACCAGAATGATTCCTGCAACAATTTAGCTCAAGATCTATTTTGAAAGATCCCTTGCAGCTACTGAGGGACATCACAGATTTTTGAAGCACAGCTTCCAGGCAAACTAACAAAAATAACTAGAAGCTAAGTAGAAAAGGAATTCATGACCTAATTCTATGACAGGAATTGTCCTATCACAATGCAAAGAGTAATTACAACATGAACAGAAGAAAGATATCAAATCCCACCCAAAGAGCCACTACGAGGAAAGGAAAGGAGAGCATATTAAGCAACTCATTTCTAAGGACCTTGATATAAAGACAGATTTAACACCTAACTCCATTTAAATCCAACCACACTGTTTACAATATTTTACAAATCTGTCATCTTAACACAACCCAGCTGTGGAATCAGAATTTTTTTTTTTTATTTTAGATAATGTGGTTGGGCAGCAACTGTCAGCACCTTCAAAGACACTAAAGCCCCCCAAGTGTAACCACAGCAGTGCAGAGAGAGTGCTAAAGTTGTGCCAACACACCTGGCCATGCCAGTGTGCCTTAAAAGGATCTGTACTGCAGCACAATCATTTATCAAACTGAGCAAGAATTTGTGTGCTGTGGATACAGACCACCCAGCCCCACTTTTTAACAACTACTGAGTTTTCTTTCTGGACTAAAGGTGAAAATCTCTGATCAATGGTTGGTGAATTAATGCTTGGGGAGTATGAGTAAGTTGTACAAGTGTTTCACTTTCACTTCAGTTGTTAATTAGATGAGGAAAAATATGATGTTAGTAAATACAAAGAGAAAAAACACAATGTAGACAGTATTGAAACCAAACATGCCCAGCAGGTCCCATCACAGCATTGTCTCTATGAATCAACACATAACTGAATCACTGCTAGCAGAATGCCAGATTAATGAGGTTTATTATCTCTGTGTTCACTACAGTGGACTTGGATTCCTGTGTCCTCTTGGTATAAAACTGACTTTAAAAAAAATCAGTGCCACAAGGTAATGAAACAGCTTATCATTCTCCAGAAAAAAGGAAACATAAACCAATGTACTTGTGTGTGTTCCAGGTTCAGAGGGGCTGGAGCGGGTCCAGAGAAGGGAGTGGATCTGGGGGGGCACAGCCTGGGGAAAAGGAGGCTCAGGGGGGACCTTCTCCCTCTCTACAACTCCATGCCAGGAGAGCAGAGGAGGGGGTGGTCGGGCTCTGCTCCCAGAGAACAAGGGACAGGACAACAGAAATGGCCTCAAGCTGTGCCAGGGGAGGTTCAGGTTGGACACCATGAACAACTTCCTCACTGAAAGGGTGGTCCTGGGATTGGAACAGTCTCCCCAGGAGGTGGAGTCACCAGCCCTGGAGGTGTTCAAGAAGTGACTGGACATGGCATTAGTGCTCTGGTCTAGTAGACAAGGTGGAGTTCAGTCAAAGGTTGGGCTTGATGACCTTAGAGGTCTTTTCCAGCCTAAAAGATTCTGTTAAAGCAGTTTTATAAAAGAAACTAGAACCTTCAACCACAAGCAATCAGTTCATTCAGAAGATTTCATGTTAAAATGTGGTTAACAAATATAAAACAATATTTTCAGTCTGGCCATGGTTAATTGGGAAAACATGGAAAGAAAATGTGTTGCCTACACTGAAGCCCTGATTTGCTTTGCATTTGATATATGCTCTCCCAAAAGACCATTCTAATTTTTATTTCACTCATTTTAAAAGATCCTCTCAGAAAAGGTGGGAAGGAGATGCAATATATAATGAGCTGTAATACAATAATCACCGTTTGGATTTCTGTCAAGTTTCTTAGAACGCAAATGAGCATTTATCAGGAATTGGCCCAAAACAAATAATTTACACTCATTTCCGCAACAAGACAGACATGATTCTCTTCCATTCAGCTCTTTGTTAACTCTGATTAATTAGTTCACATCCAAATTTCATTAGAAACATATTCATCTTTTCTAGGTAGCAACAACTGATATCCCGCATCTCAAAGCCTCATATTAGAAACCTGAACATCTGCCCATTCCTTACATTCTACTGACCTCTAGAGACTGTGTGTATATATGTATAGCACATATACATTATTTATGGCCATGTACACATACTAGAGCAACAGCACAATAGATGGACTTGAGACAAATCTGCAGGCAGTGTTTGGGGTTACAGTTTTTGCTCTAATCACACATTGTTCTTGGAAACGTTTCCTTTCCTATGTTTTCCAGGCAAGCAGAATCTCTTGGTTTTTTCCCCCTCCCTTCTCTGTGTCCTTCCAACACAAACACACTCTGCTACTACCTGTTATCTCCAGAACACAAGCACAACACACCCTGCAATCTGCCTGTTATCTCCAGAATTAGGCTACAAGTACAAATATCAACATAAATATTGAGATTATGCAGGTTTCATTTAAGCATCAATGCCTGATGGGGAGAGAGTGCTACAAACCAGACACTGCGAGCTACTGAAAAACAGACCTTGTTGTGTGTGGGGAGGGGAGACCAGTCTCTCCCAACTCAGTAGCAACACTTCTTCCCCCACCAAATGATAACATCTTGCAGCAGATTCCTTGTCTCCATTTTGCTGCCAGGGAAAAAAACAACTGTGCAGAAGCCTGTGTTGGGTTTGACATTTAGACCAAGCAGAAAGGGCTGAGGAGTTGAATTTGTCAACTAAAATCTATTCAAAATAGACACAAAATCCAATAAACAAAGAGAAATGAGGGGAACAGAAAAGACTGTGCTCTTCCCTAACAGTGTTAGAATCACTACCATTGTTAAGAGCCATTACTTGGTAATGATGTGTGGCCAAGTATAGCAGAAAACATCACCACAAATATATACAAAATTAACATGTGAAATTTGAAAGGCACTTGCTTGGTATTCAGTTCCATATCAAAATTCCTGGAAACATACATTGGGTTTTCTAATGTTTTACAGAGAAGAACCACTCGTGAGATACTTGCATTTGATTTTATCCTCTGGAATCTCACAAAGGCAAGTTTAGGAGAACAATCATGTTTTACAGTCTCACAATCACATTGCATGTGATAAAATCCAAATTTTGTTCGATTTGGAATCAGCTCTGAGCTACAGGTTGATATTTATTAGATCAATATAACTTATAGACAGCAATGGAGCTCTGTCTCTTCAAAAACTCCATGCATAAAGAACTGGGTTAGCTAAATATATTCTATACAATACAGCAAAAAACCCCAAAAAACCCACAAACCCCTTACATCCATTACTTCATGTTACTCAGGAGCTGAGCATACACAAGGAAAAGAGATACAACCATGTCTTTTCCTTTATAAGATTCTTAAGATGTCTTCATTGCCAAATCCTATTTCTATTTTTAAATTATTTTTATTCACCTTTTTATTGATGTATTTTAATGAGACCATCATAACAATGGAATAAATGATATGGATGCGTTTGAAAAAAGCTTCACAAACAAGTCATTAAATTAATATTATCTGCAGTACATTTTCCTATGTACATATCACAGAACTTACTGCAGACTCCTTGACACCCATTCTTCCTCTGCTCCAATAATGTGAGACTGGGGATGCAGTTTGAAATTTCAAACTGGCTTAAATTAAAATACATGGATTCAGATCTTTGTGTTTGTTTATACATAAATGAGCATCCAGAGAGAAACCAAGAAAGGCAGTACTGCTGCTACTGGAAAATGTGGTACTAAACTCAATTGTGGCCAGAATTGTTTACCCCATTCAGCTCTTCTGAGCTTTCCATAGTGTAGTCCTAAATAAAATTCCAGTATACAAATATATATCCTTGTTTTGCTCTTCACAACTTTGAGAAGTGAGAAATACAAAGATAAAGTTTATTCCTTAGGGCTACATTGTGTCATAAGCCTTTAAACTGAATTTGCCAATGTTTTCAACAGGGAATTCTCTTTGGAAACTGATGACATATTACAATCTTTTAAACTAAATTGCACACCCTTTCATTGAAGTGACAAATCTGAGTAACCAGAAGTGGGGAAGGCAGGAGAACACAGTTCTGGTAACGTTCTCACAGTAACAATCAGGCTTATTTTTCTGAATGACACAGAACTGTAGAAATGTCTCATGAACTTTGGGCCATGGCCAACTGAGATGCACAACATTTGATGGCTGTGGCTAATTGTCTCTAAAACATTAGGGACTACTAAGTCTGGGGGAAAAAACTCAAACTACACAATTGTTCAATAAATACATAAAGTGCTCACATTTCCTAAACCATCCTCATGAAATGTGGAAAAATGTCACTTCGATATATAAAGAATGCAGACAGGTTCCTGAAGGTTAAGGAACTGCCTTAGTATGTACATGGTTGGCATCTTGAGCAAGAAATTAAAGAAGCAGAACATTAAGGAAAACCTCTACAGGCACCAGCAAACACGTACAGAAAAAATCAAAACATCAACCCAAACCTTGTGAGACTAAAGAAATTTTGATGCACACATCTGCAAAACCCCTTGAAAATGCTAAACCCAAACTACAATAAAAACTACAATGCAAATGACATAGGAGAGAACTGTAGAGATCTGGCACACATTTCCCCATCTGCAGTTTCTTCCAATTATAAGCAGAAGGTGTAGCCATGCTGATAAGTATTATAAAATTCACTGAAATACAGCAATTTTATTCCTAAATTTGAAATATCCGCTCTAAATATCTTCAAATAATATATATTTTTTTAAATTTATGGTTCAAATAGGTACAAATCACTTGCATACAGAGTCATGAGTAGCCCAAGTTTGGCATGTTTACCCTGCTTTTCATGAAAAGCTGGGATTAAAGAAACCAACACAACACACATCAGGGTTTTGAATCTGCAATCAGATACAGCTGATGATCATTTCCAAAAATAAATATTCCCACAGATAGAGGTCAGTGGTTGCCTGAAATTGCATCAGTTAGTGCCTGTATACTAAAATCCTCATGTCCTTTGGGATTGCTTTATCATTTTATCAGATTAATTAATAAAACAGTAGTTTTAGCGTAGAGCACCACAGTTTTCTAGTCTCACATTAGCCATTGGGTACTCTACAATTTATTGATCTGAAACTCATTCTAGGGTTTCTCTCTGAATTTAATCACATGAGAAGATGTTAATCAGAACTGTTCATAGTTGAAAAAAGCAGATATAAAATAATGCATAAATTAAGAGAGTGTGGGTTTTTTTGTCTTTTAATTGTCCTGTGTGTTCATTTGGCAAGCTCTTCCTGTTCTTAAGGGAAAGCAACTTCACTGCACTGGAATTAAACTTGCGTGCATTTCATTTCATCATTTATAACTAAATATTTGTATTTTGTGGCTGTATTGGAAAAAAAAAATCCAAACCAACAATGTAGCTTTGAGGGATAGTCTTTCACCAAATCCTTTAAGAAAACACACATCAAACAATCTTAATACCAGTGATAAAATTTTAAAAGAGGTAAGTAAAAACTAAAAACCTTAAAAGGAGACAGGTGGTTGTATCTACATGTGCCTCATCTCAGCACATGTACCTATCAGGTTTTCAGGTGGAATAGCACCTACAGTAATGATGTAAAAAATTATTGGTCTCATATTATGAAACTACCAACAGCCTGGAGGTTTTTCTTTGGCTTCCGTAATCTCACTGCATTTCTCTCTCTGGATGAAATAATCTTTACTCTGCTCTCCAGCAACATCTACTGGAACATCAGTAAAATGCTGCTATTTCTATTAATCACCCATTTAACATCTAGTAGGGCAGAGTTAGCAAACGCCAAAAGATAAATGCTCTGCACTTCAGATCCTGCATTTGGGGCTCAAACAGATCAAGGTGGTTTGTCTTGAACCTTCCAGTTTTCTGCCATTTCAGAAGGAACAAAGCCCCATGACTAATTCCTATCAAAAACCATCTACCATTGACACTCAGAAGTACTTTATTTAAGTCAGAAAATATCATTAAAAGTACCACATTACATCCAAGACTCTAATTTTTGTCAAAGAAGTTAGTCTGAATTCCAATTTGACCCAACATGTGTGTAAACAGAACTGAAGCATGAAAAGAGCTTGGAAGAACACACAGAAACATTTTGAAACAGAGGTGTGGTGGCAATTCCAAAGCCAAATAAGTTCAGCAAAACTGTGGTTAGAAAGCAAAAATGTCCATAACAAAACAGTGAAACATTTATAACTTCTTTCAGCTGATTTCAAGCCCCCATGAAATAAATAAACAAACAAATATATAAATAAATCCTGACTCTTCCTATGAGGATGAACATGTATGATTAACCACCACTGAAGGTGAGTACTGAGGCACAAAGTCCTCCTTCAGTGGTGGGAGCCTCAGGTTCCCTGGGGGCCGGAGCCTGCTTGGCTTTCTGGTGCCTTCTCACTGCCTATCCTGCAGCACCAGCCCCTGCAAAGGCACACAGAAAGCACTGCCCTGGAATTTTGGGAGGGCTGGAGCACGGCACGCGGGACTGAGGCAGGGGGAAACTTGCACAGAGCCCAAAGTTCTGGATGAACAGGCTCCTCTCCCCCCGCAGCGCGCTCGGCTGTGGGTCTGCAACGCGACACCTGCCCGTGCAGCGCTGGGTACTCTGTGACAGCTCCCCGAGCGTCTGCTCACAGCCAGCTCATCAGTGTCCACGGCACAATTAACTCTGAGCGCTACAATATTATTTGCTATCCTCTAAAGCCCTGATAATGGTCTAACTGCCCTTGACTGCTTGCTCACTTTTTAGCGTGAGGATGAAATTCAGACCTGCTGCTCAGAATCCCTTCCTCCCATTCTGACTCTCAGTTTACTGATACAGGGAGCAACTGTAAAACACAGGAGAGAAAAAAAGGCACCAAAGCCAGTGAAGACAAGAAACAGCAGTCCCAATAGTTAAATATTCCAGTCGTGAATAAAAAGCACTTAGCAACATATAAAATTTTAAAAGTAATTAAAATTATTTTTTTTCCTTTGGAATCCCTATAAAACCTCAAAGCATTTTTACAGAGAATAACATGGCACGTTTCCCAAAACCACAAACCCTTTTGGCTATAGAATTTTAGATTATCACAAGGCTTAAGTTCACAGGCTTTGCCTGATAAATTAGCTCCTCTCAAAAACTGTTAAACAGAAAGCCCTTTATCATAATCCAAGTGCACTTGTGGACAGCACTTTCAGAGTTAACTCCATTTGACAACTGACATAAATCCATTATTCTAATTTGGTGATTGCTTTACTAAACACAGATGCATTTTATGAGTTTTAGTCACGTATTTCATTCAGGATGCTACTTAATCTCAATTTACAAAACATAAACACGAAATAGGTTTTACAGTATGTCTGAAAGGGTAGAGCTATTCATCCGACAAAATGCCAGGCAAACAAACCATATTCACCTACACCTAAACTCAATGCTGGATTTTGCCTTACACAATAAATAGTGAATAAGTAAATTATTATTATTTTTTAGTTTAGCTGTTGCAATCTAAATGCAGAATTCAAGCTCCCCGAGGGTTATAAGTCTCAAAAGCTTCTCTTATACTGAGATCTAAGCACTGAATTTAACCTTAAGCAAAGTCCAGCTTTCACAAAAGCTGGTTCTGTGATTTGATGCACAGAAAAAGAGGAAAAAACAAGCATTCAGTGTGAATACGGCATCTCCCCAACCCCATTTCTAATTCAATTTATAGCACATACTTTACATCTTAAACAAAAGGAATCTGCTACAACACCGATGCTGCCTCTTGCTGCAGTTGCTCGCCTCAGTTACAGAACGCTGCAAATCTGCCGCTCCGACCAAGCACTCCATAAAACACTCGCATTCAGCCACTTCTTACCTGCCTCAGTTGAAGGCTTCCTTCCCTTGTTAGCAGTATGAAGCATCCTCCAGCCTTCCCAATCCTTAGCACCGGCCTCGAATTGCACACCTAAGTCCCTTTTTCGCAAGAAAACGCTTATTGAAAGTGATTAGTTTTTGTTGTCCCTTTTAAGTCCCTCCTGCGGGAAAGAGCCGGGGAGATGTGACGCCACCTTTTAATCTTTTGCGAGAGTGAAAAGGCAGAAAAGGAGCGCTCGATCAAACTGAGCTTCACACATGACTAAAACTCGGCGGAGAGGCTGCGAGCTCTGGCTGAAGCACCACTAGGCGTGAGTGTAAGAACAGAGAAGAGGGGAGAGTCAATGAAATGTGACAACGTATGTGCATCAAAGACGGGAAAGAGGGAGAGAACAATGAGAGAGAGATCGCGACAGCAACGGGCGAAAGAGAAAGAATGAGGAGGGGAGGGAGAATAAGCATGAAGAGGAGAGTTTTGAAGCAAAGAATTCGCAGAATAAAGCCAAAGTGTCTGGCAGCTTCTGTTTTTACCTCGCTGAGCATGACATACTGCCTCTCTCATTTAGCAACACGTTCTTGTCTCCTCCAGGTTTGAAAACTGAGATAATCACAGCGTGTGCCTGTTCTCGCCTGGCTGGCAGACTTGTGTGCAGTATACCTGAGATGTCCCCCAACCATCTTCCAGAGAGGCATTTTATGTGCAATTAAGTTCACATGTTCATTAGGAAAGACACCTCCTCCCACCCCCAAAATACAGGAGCTGCTAAATGCTACATCAATACACAATAGAGTTTGACTGGCAGATGGAATTCTACTTATAACTACTAACAAACTGCCACTGATAAACAAAGGACTGAACAAATGTTTAATGTTGATAATTGAGTTTTCATGGCAACAAAATATATTAGCATTGATAAATGCTTTTTTAAAAAGGTATTTCAGGAACTTTATTCTCTTTACCTTGTAATTTTTAGATGAAGTTGCAGTAAGTAGTAGAAAAAAAAAGACTATGACCAGGAAATAACATTTTTAAAGGAATCCATAAAAGATACATTCAGATAGCCAGTATTTTTAAAAGGAATTACTAGCTAAAACCTAAATTTAAAATTTGAAATTAATTATGAATTCCTACTAATTTAGAAAAGGTCTAAGTCCTCATACAAGTGCACACTAAGTCCTCATACAAGTAGGTTCCTTTTCATGCAAGGTGGGGTTGGGCTCTGTGTGTGGATGGATTGGTTTTTCAGTTGGCTGGTAGTTTTTATGACTACAGATACCATATATAACATCAGGACAGCCTCAGTAATTCCCTTTTTTATACCTTTTACCTTTCCATGGTAAAGGCAAATAGGCTTTTTTGGCCAACTGGCAGTTGGTCAGCTGGCCCAAAGCACACACAGTACTTGTCTGCAGAACCAACACACGTCCACAATCAAACCTGGCTATTACATGGAGATGGAAACAAACCTGGAAAAGAACATATACTTCTTGCAGTGCCCTGTTTGGGTCTCCCCTTGGATCCCACCACCTCAGCTCAGAGGAGAGGAAGGACTGTGTCAGTGAGTTGAGAGGCTGGAAATCTGGACCTAGATTGGAGCTGTCCAGCACAATGCCGGGTCAGCTTGTGCAAGTCACACAGGGCTTCCCTCAGCATCTGCATCTTAAGCTACTTACTTAGATGAAAAAAAACCCCAAAACGTTTTAACAGCTCTACATAACTCAGTACCCTCTTCTGTAAGGGTTTTACAATTCCAAAGAGGAGGTTATAAAGATGAGCTCACAAATGATTATCAGGGAATCACTGGGGAATTTCAATGCTGAGTACTCGTACATCATTATTGTACCAAATAACTCTCAAGAACTGATGTTCTTCCAGGAATGCCAGCCTCCAGAATCCCACCAGAAACCTTCTGGACAGATGGAGTCCAGTTTCCATAATTGCATAGCAAAACTTGCAAAACAAATCTTTAAGCTGGCAAACTGTCCCATACCCCACACTTACTGATACACTTGTGATGGCTCCAGAGTTTATTTTTTGTCCCCTGGGGACTGGCATTACACTGACATAAATACAGATCCATTAAAATCAGATTCTCACTAAACCTCGTGCAAACTTCATCATGTGAGCTTAGAGTCATATTTACCATAAAGAGAAAATTATTAGTAAGAACATGGGGCTTTTAATCCTCTCTCTCTCTCCAGCATTAGTGTGACCTACCACTGGAGCAGGTTGTGTGATGGATGAAGTATTTCTCCTTGCTCTGCTGGTGGAATGAATCAATTGGGTTCCTTAGACTGTTTTAAAGTCTCCTATTTTATGGACATAAACACCATCTGAAAATTTGGGGAGGGGGGACAGTAAGATGACATAGAAATAGAGATCCATGTGTTCAGTTATTGCAAATTCTTCTGGAGTATTATTAGTAAATACTCTAAAGGGAGTGTCTATCTACCTTTTAGAAAGAAAACAAGCAAAAAGAAGTTCCAAAGTCCTCTAGGAAGCCCCTTTGCAGTGTTTGCACAGCCCTGTGCATACTTAAAATGAATAACAGGAACAATTAGGGAAGAGATCTTTCCTGTTTCCTATTAATTTTGTATTTTCTCACCCTTTTTGGTAAATTGCTTTTCTCATGGAAGTCGTGATAAGAAGTTTCCACATCTCTTACAATGTACTAGATTATATCCATGACAACAGCTTTTAAGAAATGCAAACACATCTATACGTACTTCTACAAGTATTTATTCATTCTCACAGGCCTATCCACAAATTCACAATGGAATCAAGCCCCTGCATTTGCATCCAAGGTCAACAAAACACTTGAAAACATGCATGCAGTTTGTTTCCATGAAAGATGTAAGATTGGGTAGCTAAAACTAAGCATAAGCTTGTACACTGAATAAATAAATTGTTTGCTGCAAGAACTGACCTTGAGTTTGAACTAAAAATGTTTGGACACTGAACTCCTTGACTCCTTACAGCTCCAGTGAGCAAAGCAAGTCATTCTCCTATGGAAGCAAGTCAGTCTAGAAATCAGCCCCATTTCCATTAGACAGGCAAGGTTTTGATGACCATGAATGCAAAAACTGTATTTTAGAGCTGTTAAATGTGCTTCCACTTAAGCTTCTTCAAGCAGTACTCCAGGAGCATCCCAGCACCACACCAGAGAGCAGTACAAAATAACTACTCACAGAAATGTACTAGTAAAGCCATTTTGTGCAGAGACATAAATAACTGATTTCCAGCCCTTTTTTTCTTTTTTACACTTTCAACATTACAGAGGAAATAACTAAATCAGAGCTTTCCCTCAATCTTACTTGAGGAAGCCAAGACAAGTTTAAGTTTAATCACAGAAAACCTCTTAATCCCTTACTTGTCTACTCTACTAGAACTGTGGATCATTCTTCTGTTTGCTTGAGGTCTAGAAGTCATTAGCCTGCATGCAAACACACACCCTGTGACCTGAAACTTGTGTAGTAACAAAATAGGGACATTCAACACAAGGCACTGTTTCAACAATGCTGAATCCCCATGATCCCTCCCAAGAAAATACAGTGCTGTGGAGAACAAGGAGCATCATGACAGCAAATTATGAGGAAATAAGGTGACTAATGACTACAAAAGCACTGATATTCATTGATTTAGGAGATCAATGAAAGCCTCTGGCTGTGCAAAATTGCTCATGACCACTCCCTCTTAGCAATACCCTTCTGTATTTACATCTAGCAAAGACATTCCCTGTCAATTACCTAGTTGGGTGACACAAACACAGAACTTGATTTTCCAACCTTTTGGTTTGGTTTCCTCCATTTCAGACCTGAAGACAAACTGTGTCTGGATGCATCTATTATTTTTTTTTTTCAGTTACATCCATTGACTTAATAAAACATACCACCTTTTTCCTCATAAACCCTGTTTCAGTAATACCTTTGGGTCTCTTACACCACAACTACTACACCAGCTGAAGGACACATTGAGGCCGTTCATCCCCACCCAACCTCCCTTCCCTGGACTGTGATTTGTTCAGTGCTCAGAGGACACACAAGAGTAGCACAAGGGTTAGAACTGAGGCACAGCACACAAGAAAATCCCTTGTGTCTTTTATTGCCTACACTTGACTTCCCAGCATCCAATTTACGACAAGAAATGCAACTGGTGTGGTAAAAGAAGTGTCAGGATCAGACATAATTTCACTGGTGCGAGGCACAAGATAAAGACCTTGCACAAGCAGAAGCCACACACAACAGCCTGGCAGGGTGAAGAAAAACTGTGATGCTGTTGCTGGTATGAATTATAAAACCACTTAAATGCTGCTTTTTGAGCATAACTGAATACATGTGATAGCATCATTATAAATTAAAACTGTTTATGGCCTCCATTTGGTCCAAACACTACAACCTTCCTCACTGTATGCATGGCTGAACAAACTGATCTATGGCTGCCTGTGTTACATGAGAGAAGGGCCAGCCAAGTGTTCTGCAAAGGAAACAAAAAGAAAAAACCAGCAGAAGCAGCTTGTAATGAGTCATGCAGATTCCTTAATGGCTACTAAAAATAATCTTTGATTCTTATCATTGTCAACACAGTAAGTGATAATAACTAATACCTAAGTTGTTATTTTGTTTACATAGCTAATTTGTAGTTTCCTCTATTTCATAAAAATAAGTGTTAATATATTTTGAAACCAATCATTTCATGAATGAATGGAAATCAGTACTTTTGTAAATTTTGCTAAAGTGCTAAAATAGGAGATAATCAGTATGTTCTTGGTTATTTGGGAACACTAATTTCAAAGGACATGTAATTCCACCCCGCCCTTGTATTTACTTGGGAAACCATAGAGGAATATGCGTTAAAATGACATTTCAAAATCCAGACTTCTGTGGCAACAACTTGTTGTCTGCCTTGCACATTTCTGTTTAGAATTCTTATTCCAACTAGTCACAAACGTTAAGGCCTTTTAAGACTGTGCTTAGTGCATCAAACAACTCCTGTAGTACCTCCCACTGAAGCAGCAAAACAATTACCTTCATGTGTGCCTAAATGGCAGCTGGTTCATGTGAAACCCTCATACCTCAATTAACATTAGGGATGGAAAGAATTATTTGCCTCCAAGATTCAGGTGTGCCTGCTACGATTTCTGCCTGTCATGGGCTGAGAGCTCCTCCAGGCTGCCCAGACACGTTGTGCTTGCAGAGACAAAGGCTGCCCTCCAGGAGAGCTCTGTGTGCAGCTCGGAAAGGATTTTCTCCACAACTGGCTAATTTAAGTTCTCTACATGAAGTACAAATCTACACTGAGACAAGAGTAGACTCCTTCACCGAGTGCACAATTTATGTTAGAGTGCAGGGCAACACAGAGACTGAACAAAGCCTAGTTTTACTGCCCAGTCCTCTGAATTAATATGCAACATTCATGCCTTAAGTATACCCTTGAGCATTCAGTACTTCTTTGAGCCCCAGCTTTGAAGATCTGTTGGTTTCCTATGTGCCAACTTGACCTATATTCAGGCTGACTTCTATTGTGAGATTATTTCTGCTATGACTTCAATTCCAGATTCTATATACTCTGCTTTGCTACACCTGTGATACAGATGGCAAAAAGCAGAAGGGTGTCAACAAATTCAAAGGCCACTGCTGTCATTCCCTAATAACCAGGGTCATCATATAACCTTTTTTTGTGCACTGATCTTGACACAAGCATATTTCCTTGGTAAGGTGGAAGCACAGAACCAAATCTATAAATTTCTTTAAACTGTTTGTTTTTGTCAAGAGTCCAAAGACCTGCAACCTTTCTGGAGCTGAGTTTGATCTGTGTCATGAGCCAAAGATGTCTAAAACTGTAAAGGATCACCAAAAAATGAAGGGGTGTGGAGGATGGAATTAATAACTTTTAAATTTTAATTTATGTTGAGTGAAGTTCTAAGATGAAAACAGAAAAATGGTGCTCCATCTCTAATACAGGACACAACAGAAGTGAAAAACAGCAACAAAAGTCTTACTTTTTAATGCTTGCTCTTGTTTACTCATGTTCTGACCCACAGTTCTTGCAGCTGAGCTCCACTTATGTATATCACATATTTTCATATTTACAGCACAAAGGTCTTACAGGATTAGGTCTTACCCTACCAGTAACACCTGAAAATTCATGTACTGGTTCAAATTGGTTCATGTAATGACCAAGAAGACCAGTATACCACAATATACCTTATCTCATGAAACAAAACTGCCAAGCCCTCTAAGTTTCCTAGGCCAGCTGAAGGGCCCCTGGAGAACTCGGAGGACCTTCCATTTCTGGGCATGTATAACTGCCCATAAAGAACAGTCCCCTTTACACCAACAGCTACCAGAGCTTCAAGGAGCACTGGAGACAGTGCTATGCCAGCAATGCCATAACAACATCTAAACCCACCTGCACAGTCCCCATGTGCTGCTGCCTGAATCTTACTCATCACATGAGTCAAGAGGTTCTTTTATTAAACACTTTCATGCTGCATCTGCACCATGACTCAAGCAAATTAGTAGACAAGAAAAGGGGTAGGCAGCTTCAAGAAAGTCTGGTTTGCTCCCTGTCTGATGTGGTGCAGAATACAGAGCAAAATTCCACAAGGAAGGGTTCACGTGGCATATTAAAGCACCCTTAAACCCCTTTTCTTGGCATTCCCTCAGCTCTCATCAGACACAGAGAACTGGGTTTGATGGACCTGTGGCATGAGCCAAGATATTTGTTCCTGCCTTTAGCTCTGTCACATCACACAGAGCACACACAGGAAAGCCAAAGATAAAAAAATGGAACATGGGAAGTACTGATTAAAATGTTGAGAACAGCAGAAGTTTGACAGGATTGACTCTTGAGAACTTTAAGATACAGGATTTTAAGTAAATTGTTTAAAAAGCTACAGAAAAGTTCAAAAAAGCATATGCATGTTAAAAATGCTATAAAAAGCAAATATGACACTACATTATAGATGATTAAAACTTAAAAATATTTCAATGCACGTTTTAGGTTTGGTTTTATGACAACAGTTTCACAGCTCTGAAACCCAACCAGATCACATTATAAATACAAGATGTGGCTTTTTAGGTATGTTCTTTCTCTTAAAAATATCCATAGGAATTTGCTGCATCTAAAAATAATCACAATTTAATAAAAACATTCAGTTTTGTCTCCTCTAGATGTTTTTTTTCTTTAGAACACACAGATTTTGATTCCATGGAAACTCAGCTGAGACTGTGCCATTTCTTCCACTCAACTGACTAAGAGCACTGGTGAATATTTGGCTGTTATTTGAAATGTTCTTCAACTTTATGAAATCAGAGTCATTAAAGCAAAAACTTTCCTGCAAACAGTTTCTGACAAAGTGAAAAAACAGTTAACAAAGAAGGAAGAGTTTGCTATTTTTACTTCTACTATTTTTCAGCCAACCAGTTTATAACAGTCACTGTCATTTCCAACATTCTCCTGGGACAATCACAGACACAATTCAAAACTTTACTTATCAGCCAATGCTCTTCTACAGTTACCTGATCCTCACTTATGAAATCTGGAGTAAAATGCTACAATATCAGACACTGAAGCACTCATCTTAATGTGCACCAATATTTAAGAGGTGTAACCTTGGGAAAAAACCCCAACACGAGAGAGACAATCAAAGTGTTGAAAAAACCTCAATTTCCCCTTTTCTTGAATGCCCTGTTTTGTGGGGTTTTGTTCTTTGGGGTTTTTATGACTTTCTATCACTTCTCCCTGTAGACACTACTCCTTGTCTACGAATGGAGTACAGAGAAACAGCTGGTTTGTAAAGATACTTTAAAAACTACTCTTGACAATATCAGGGAGGCATCAATACATTAAAAACCAACCAGATTTCCCCCCCTGAAATTCTTTATTTAGACAGTACTTACTGAGCTCTATGGAAAAACATATGAATCCCCAATGAAATTTTATAAAACCTTATTTATTATAGACTTTGTGCTGATTAAGGTTTCAAAGCAACTGTAATAAAGTAAAGTAATACCACACTGCTGCTGGTTTTTCTTTCAACATAGAGGGCTTGAGTGCAGTCACACAGTGCATAAATCATAAAGCCTGTTACAAACATTCTGTTTGTAGCACCTAGTTTTTGTCTCAACTCTAACAGATTTCCCATTAACCAAATTCACAGGCTATTAATTGGCATCAACCAAGACATGCTCATGACAAAGAAACAAAATGTGTGAAGAAACATATAATACTGTGAATTTCATTTTCAAAATGCTTCTCAGTTTGATAAGAATTAGCAAACCCATTCCGCCATCTTAAGTAAAGTCTGATCTAAGGCCTAGCTAGTTCCAACACATTTTCTGGTGTTCACTAGAGTAAAAATATTTCTTTATGCTTATCAAGAAGTCCTTTAAGAGCAATGAAAGGATGTTAGCAAAATATTACAATGCCTGCCAACGCTGAAAGTTCACAAGACAAAACAAACATTTACCATAAAGATAGCAGGAAATGTTAGTTCAGGATAAACCACCCACCACTAAAGATACAGATGCACTTCTCATACTTACACTACTGCAATGAAATCCATGAACAACCAGCACATAACCTGGTGTTTCTGGAGCTACCTGGCACCCTCAGGGAGCTCTGGCTGGGTCGGTGACCCACAGGAGTTTGGGCTGCACAGAGGAGCTCTGAGGAGGCCCAGGCTGCAGGGGTGGAGAGCTGGCAAGTGACCACACCTGTCCCTTGTTAGCTCTCCTTCCCTCAGCTGCCCCAAATTAAAGCAATCAGCACTCCGGACTGCAGGGGCACCTGGCAGGGAAATCCTCCCCCCTCCCTGCTCCACAGGTGCCACCCATCAGGAGCCACTGCCTCCCCTGGGATCCTGCCCAGCCACCACAGCACTGGCAAACCTACGACTTGTAGAACTGCTTATTTATTAGATACCTCTTTGCCTAAAGGTTTTGGAGCAGCTCATGGAATTAGGCAAGCACCTCAGTGCTCTGCTGTGTCACACTGAGAAACCTCTGCTTACCAAGAAGTGTGCTCAGATGTACCAAAGGCCAGCAGAATGGCTGAGGCTGCCAAACTAGAGCTGAGCCAGTCACTAACTGGGTAACACGTTTACAAGTTCTGCTGTGACACCTGATTTTTACTAGAACAGCAAGTAAGGAGGTTGCCAGGGCTCGAGCTATTCCACTACAAACAAAATGCTTTGCCCTCAAAGCATTAAAGCTGAGTTTAGCACAGCTGTACAGGTGGTATCTCCTGAGGGCTGGGGCTTCCACTCCGGGGACTTTCCCTGCTAATGCAGCACTTGCTGAATGCTGAGGCTCTTGTCAGACCCAGCCTGTACACCCAAAGGTGCCCAGACCAGAGGAAACCAAAGCTGGCTTCCTCCCCACCCAGCCCCAGCTGCCCTGGGAGAAATGGGAGGATAAGGCAGAAATCCTTTTCATTGAGTTCAGGTTTTTTTCACAGAATCACAGAATGTTTTGAGTTGGAAGGTGCCTTAGGACCATCTAGTTCCAACCTCCCTGCCGTGGGCAGGTACACCTTCCACTTGGGCAGGTTTATTGTTCCCCCTTTTTTTTTTTTTTGGGGGGGGGGGGGGGGGGGCTTGGGGCTTTTTGACGGTTTGGTTGTTTATTGTTTTTCTTTTCCTTTGAGGAGAGTGTTGTTGTTGGGGTGGTTTCTTCTTTTACCTTGAACGCGGCTCCGGAGGCAACCTCGCACCTGAGCCGGCGGCCAGAGCGGAGCCGCTCCCGTTCCCTGCTCTCCGCCCCTCCCAA
Source organism: Pithys albifrons albifrons (assembly GCF_047495875.1). Classification (NCBI taxonomy): domain Eukaryota; kingdom Metazoa; phylum Chordata; class Aves; order Passeriformes; family Thamnophilidae; genus Pithys; species Pithys albifrons. The sequence goes on from NC_092472.1 coordinate 6,054,751, forward strand.
GCCCGGGAAAAGCCCCTGCCCCCCGTGCCAGGGGCAGCTCGTACCTGCGGGCAGGGCAGCAGCCCCGGCGCCACCTCCATCCTGCTCCCCCGCCCGGCGCGGCGGCGGGAGATGCGCGGGGTGCCCCCAGGAGCCACACCTGGGCCGCTCGGGACGCACCTGCACGGCCGAGGGACGGACATCGCACACCCCCGAGCACCCCCCTCGGGAGCCAGCATGGGGGTTTGCTTTGGAACGGCAGGGAATGAACATCCTGGGCCGGCTGATGGGACAGCCCATGAACTTTCGGGCGACCGCCCGGCGCCCCGCGCAGCGCCCCAGGTGAGCCCCAGTCACCGCAGGGACCCGCACTGGGCGGGATGCGGGACCCGAGGGACGGCGAGGTCCACCGGGGGAAGGTCAGAGCAGAGAGGAGCAGGGGGTGATACAAACCAGAGCTGACAGCGTCTGAACAGAGCCGGAGCCCCGGAGAGAGCAGAGCAGAGATCCTTCGGATACCGGTTGCGGCTGAGATGTGCGGGGAATACCTGAGCAGCTGGGCCAGGCTCACCGATCGAGGAGAGATGCCAAAGGGCCAGCACTAATGGCAGTGCTGTCTCGCCACAGTCATCAGCATGACAAGGCTGATGCTGTAGGTGCCTGAAGAAACAGATCTTTTATTTTCTCAGAGACCCAGGTATAGACTGGGGGCTTAGCTCATGCATAAAACCCCAAATTAGCACAACTGATATCTGCTAGTAACATGAACAATTAACGTGCATAGTTTCCGCTTTAGATTAACAATTTTAAACACAGGATTACAGTGAATTTTTAACTACACTGCTGTTGAATGAGAAAAAAATAAAATTACATTTTACATGAATCTGATCTGAATGGTTTAAATGAAGTTATAATCAAATGAAACCTTATTGAAATTTAGGTGCCCCATTAGCCACTGGATTACAATTCAGCAAGACCAAAAAAATGTTTAAAAGCACACAAAAGAGAGTAGGAAATTGAACAACAGAGGGAGACAAGGACATGCAGAATAAGTACATATTCCAAAGAACAATATGCAAACATGGAAAGGCTTTTGCTCTCACTACAAAGACCTCACTCAATATGTGACTGTTTCAGTCTTTAAGCAAATCACTTACTTGGAATCTCATGTCAGCCAGTTTCTCTATGGCCTCAAAGACACTGAACTCACCTGCTCAGTTGTATCTTTCATACTTTGGCACATGAATAGCCCAGAACCCAAACATGCCCTCCTGCCCATGGCACTGATGGGCTGCCCCTCTGTGGGCCACAAAGCGCAGGAGTGTGCTCTGTACCAGTGCAAACAGACATTCCCATTGCACCTTCCTAGGGTAGGATCATTATTCCAGGTACTAAAATCAAACAAAAACCAAAACAAAAAAACACAACCAACCAATCCTTCTTAGGACAGGCTGAGATGAGAGCCCCGACTGACCCTGCACCTCTCAGTCTGCCTGCACAGGTGACAGATGCTGCCTCCTCCCATCCCCACACTCACCGAGGGGAAGGGAGGTTGCATCTATTTTGGTTTTAAGTGGATAATGACTCCATATGCTGTCCTGCAGCCAAGCAACAAATAAAAATCATAATGCACAGGCCAAATAACTTCCTTGGAATCGAGACACATTACTGTGCGTAATTCCCTTCTTAATGGTTATAAACAGACCAGAGCAATATACAAAAATAACATTCTACACAGAAGCATGATTATAATCAACTATGTATGACATTTCTGTGCCATTTGGGTTAACTTTCAACAGCATTCTAACAGAGTTTGTAATTTTTCAGGTAATATCTTGCTTCAGTAATTTTATTTCAAAGTAGAAAACAACACCTAAGGTTACAACTACTAATAGAGTTATAGAAACCACCTCAAATAAAAAAAATATTTTTTTTTAATTTGCAGTAGGGACCCCCCAAAAAAGCCACAGGACTATTACTGACAACTTATTTCTTCCGTGCTGACCAGAAAAATAGAATGTAAACAATAATATTTTTATTGTTCAGACAAGTTATATTGAACTCCTGGGAGTCAGTGTGCTAAAACATGCAAAACCCACGACTGAAACAGAGCCTTGGAGATCAAATCACATCTCAGTTTGAGATTCACTGCTGGATCATGGGAAAGACAATTATCTTTGATGTGGTCAATTTTTTTCTGTTGATATAATGGTGGTAATGATACCTCATAGGACCCATTTAAGGGTTTAATAACTAATGTTTACACAAAATTTTCAAGTTGCTAATTATGATTATTTAGCTGTTAGCCCAATACATATGTAAGGAAACAATATTAATGTACTCCCAAAATGATTAGGATCATAATTATTATTAATACCACATGGACAAGTGCAGTTGTTCCTTACCCACCAAGGAATGGTGTTTGTGTGACACTCTGGGCACCTGACAGCAAAGCCATGGCATGTATGGAAAGCCATAACATATGGAAACTGTGCTAGAAAAGGAAACATTGAAAGGAAAATATGCCAGCAAGCAGAGTTGTGAAATGCCTTAAAAAAGCCTGATTTATGGGCAGAGCAGGGGTGGTGAGGTCAGGAGGAAGCAGCAAAAACAGCCAAGGAAGTGGCCACAGCAGTGCCCAGATGGAGGAAGAAGAGAGAAGTAGCAGGAGTTGTGAGAGAACAGGAGGACACAGAGATCTGGGGAATGAAGTGTCATTTCCAGCTTTCTCAGTTTCACCCAGAAAATACTGGCAACAACTGCACTTGGTGCAGTTCTCCTCAAAACAGAGCAAGTTTTATTCCAGCAATATGAATACATTAGGGAAGAGAATAATTGAGAAGACTTTAGAAGGCTTCAGGAAAAGAAGAATCCTGTAAACAAGACTGAGCAACAAGTCTTTGAAAGAATCCTTTTGTTCCCAGAACAATGCTCCCAAAATCTGCTTCTTCAGAACAGTATTCATTTAAGACAAAAAAATAGAAAAAGGAACAGAGAGATAAAGGAAAAGCCAAGAACCCATTTCAAAAGCACTTTAAAATAATTTTCCTCAGATTTTTTGTACCTATGCCTAAAGGTACATTGCCCACACCCTGTGACACTGGAGGTTCTTGGGCTTTACTGTTTGCATGACTTTTACCTTAACTGAGGTACAGTTGCTAACAGGGCCAGCACACAACTGCAGCCAGCAAAACAAATTCCATTGACTGGCCTGTCAGTGAGTAAAGGACAACAAATCCCAAACAGTTTGTCCTGGTGCTTATAGGCAGCCAACTGGTGAAAACTCCCCACCCTGTTAATACCTACACTTGCTCCTACAGTGACTTCCAGTACAGCCCTGGGGCTGTAATTACTGTCACCTTTACTAAAGATTATTGCCAATGTACCTCTGCCCAGAAAAGGCAAGGCTCATACTCCAGATTGTCACAGTCTGCTACACCTAAGAATACCAACACTTCATACTTATCATATATTCAAAGTATTTTATGACTCCTAAAGAATAGACACAATAAGAACAATAAAGAGGAAGAAGGAAATTGTAGTTTCTGTAATTAAGAGCACTGGCTTTGGAAATCAACCATTAACAGTGATACATTTTTACTCTGGGAAAATCTGCTTCTGTCAGTCCTTCCTTGACATACTGTCAGCTGGGTACACACAGACTTGTGGGAATCCTAAAGGCCTGAAATGCCTCAAAGTCTCACAAGACCCCTACAAGCTCCACTGCAGTCCGTGCAACCTACACTAGTCCTCAATGTGATGTTTAAAGGTTTATTTGTTTCTCTGATACTAGCACCATTTATCTCACTGTAATCAATCTTTGCTAGAATAAATTTGTTTCTAAACACTCCCAAACCCCCTAGAACAGTTTCTGTAGCCTGTTACAGTATATTTGCCACAGCAAAAATAAAACAAGTAGCTTTAAACCACCACCACCCCTAATTCTAATTAACATGTAGTTATTTTGGCTGCAGTCAGTAGCAAGAAATACAACTTAAGGTAAAGCAAACTACAACCAAACATTAATGGAATTCAACATATTAAATTTAAGTGAATGGTTTCCATAGTCTGTGTCCCTGTATGTTCTCCATGTTCAAATTCTGTCTCTTTGAAAACACCATTCTGACACAGAGCCCACAGAATTCCTTCTGGGGGAATTGAGACTTTTCTGTTAATAACTAATGAAATACAGGGACTTCTAGCAATGTTTTTATACAATGCTCCTCCTACCTTGAACCTCAATCCAAACTATACTCTGACTGAGCAGCACCAGATGCCCCCTGAGGGGCTGCAGTGCTGTGGGTGACACATTTCTCCCCAGAGATGAAGTCCATCACATCCTCAGAACTTCCAATCTCACCCCTCTGCAAAGCTGTGAGTATTCCCACAGCAAAATATCTGGGATTCACACACGCTTTATGTGTGCTGTGGGACTAACAACAGCAAAGCAAAGCAAAACCCCATGTCTCCAGCAAACATAAAACAAAACCTGAAAGCAGAAGAAATGTTTACAAATAAATTCTGAAAGAAATAATTTAAACAGCTTTAACATTGGACTGCCAGTGTGTCTGTAAGAAAATACAATGAAGCGAGCAGTGTATTCAGGTTTCTCTGACTTGGAGGTAGCAGAGCCATGAACTTTAATGAGGCCAGAAGTTCACTATGAATTTAATCTGCCCAAAATTCACTACAATTCTTGCAGGATGGTGCAGGCCACACTGCTGCAGGACTGAAAGGGACACACAAAAGCAAACCCACTATGTCACCAAGATACACAAGCCGTATTTTGATGGAATGAGAACCCAGCACAATGCAGAGCTATATATTGAAGGCTTTTTTGTTTTGGTCATTATTAGGATCTATTATTACAGGGTTTTATTAAAATTATACATAATTGTAATTGCTAAGGGGTTATTATATCCTCCTCTATGTGAGAGGTAATGAATGGCCTAAATTAAGCAAAGAAACAAACCTGTAGGTGAATGCAGCCCTGTTCCCACTCTGATTTATTGCAGGATGTACTTACCATCCTATGGACTGCTCTGAGACAGAAAGGCAGACAAAAAACATTTTCTAAGTTTTTTACCAAAATGAACATTAGAAGTTTGGGGGTTTGTGTGAAATACAAAATAAAAAGGGATCTCTCAGGTTAGAAAGTGCAGAGTTCTACTTGATTTATTTAAATTTTCCACAGTAATCAGTTAGGCAGTTCCCAGGTAATGCAGAGCTGGGGAAGTGCAGCAAAGGTGCAGCTCACTCAGCCATATGCTGCTTTCCTTAAGTAACCCATTATACAAAAAAAAAAAAATGTATCTTCTGACAGCTTGTTTTGACAGCTAAAAAAGATTTAAATTTTTTGAATGCATTTGACTGAAAGGCAAAAATGTTAGATAGATGTTAATTTAGCAGATGTCTGGTTTTGCATCATCAGCCTGAAACAGGCAATTGCTAGCAAGTGTCCTTGCTGCATCACAACATGAAATCCTATGAATTCCATAAGGATATGCCTTTCACAAACTTCAAATGAGCCATTCTCATTCCAACAGAAGTAAAATTGTTGTGAGGAGATGGTACCACCTGGTTGTACTTCTGATCAAGCAAGTAAACACATCCAGGGATAATAAAAACGATACACTATCATTTACATTACAGTCTGCAATAAGGGAGCAGTATTGGAAACTCCATGTTAAAAGCATTAATTTACATGAGAGGAATAAACAAGATAGTCTCCTAAACCCAAACAGACTCCTGAAAATCTAATTAGCCCATGGATAAATATGGACCTATTTTTTTTAAATTTTGGTTTGCATTTCTTAAATAAAAATCTTTATATGTTGAGTATATTGTTACACTCCACATACACTTCTGCACAAGAGTTTAATTCTGGTTTTGTATTGGTTGTAGAAGCAACTGAAATAACTGCAGCTTGACAGCACAGTCACAGAGAGCTTTGGGATTCAATCATTGTCATCAAACTCATCCTGGTGCTCTCCTGACTTTGGTGGGTTCTATTGCATAGAAGTTTTACACAGTGAGTTTTCCTAAAAGCAGTTGGCAACACCCAGTTTGGATCCCCAAAGCAGCAAAAACTATTCTATATGTTCCTGTGTTGAATGTGCACACAGTATTATTGTCCCCACTTTACCAAAGAGGAAAGAGAAAATGAAGAGATTAAATTACAGATCAAGAACTATTCCCTGCTGATTTAGAAACGATCCAAACATCCAACCAACGAGCCTGAAACTCTGTTGCTGAAATAGAATTTGTGTTTGCTAATGCCACTTGGTCTCCAAAGAAGGAGAATCAGAGATATTTACCTACTTAATAGGAATATTACAAGACAAATCTAATTCATGAAAGGGTACTTAGAATTACACTGTCTGACTTGTACACTTATAGAAATTGCATTTACCTGTTCTAGTTATGATCTACATATTGTGGCAAGCCAATGGATTTGAGGAACTGAATCCAGACTTCAAAACAGTAGTTTTGAAAATGGACAATATTCATCTGCTTCAGAGGTGACCTCAGCACTGTCTGGAACTGCCTGAAGGGAAGTTCTGGCCAGGTGGGGGTTGGTCTCTTCTCCCAGGCACTCAGCAATAGGACAAGGGGGCACGATGGGCTCAAGCTCTGCCAGGGGAAATTGAAGTTGGAGAGCAGAAAAAAAATTCTTTGCAGAGAGAGTGCTCAGGCATTGGAATGGGCTGCCCAGAGAGGGGGTGGATTCCCCATCCCTGGAGGTTTTTCAACTGAGCTTGGCCGTGGCACTGAGTGCCATGATCTGGTAAAGGGACTGGAGTTGGACCAAGGGTTGGACTTGATGATCTCGGAGGTCTTTTCCAACCCAATCCATTCTATGATTCTATGATTCAGATTCCTTATCAAGATTATCACCTTTAATAAGGAGACACACCTGTCATTTCATGAACCTCACTCAGTTTTAACACTTTTTCAAAGAAGTATTTGGGTTGAATCTTCTCAGTTTTTGTTAATTTGTAGTATGTCCCATTTTCTGCCCAAGAAATAACGCAGCAAAACATAATTTCTAAGAGCTGAATAATATTAACGGTAACTCACTGAATTCTGGAAGACAGAATAAAACAATTTACTTCTAAGATTGTTTTTCTTTAACATACCTAGACTAGAAAAAGTCTAAGTACATTCAGATTATTCAGAACTGATTTGCTCAACAACCAAAACTAAAAAGTTAAGGAATGAATTTCCTTTCCCTGCTCAAGCCACACCTTGCAGTGACTTAATAAAGGTTTCGAAATTTATGGAAATGTTTATGGAAATTTATGGAAACCCATGAGGTTTACATAATTTAAATGTAGGAAATACAGTAAATAAAGAACCCAAACCAATGATTTTGTCTACCTGTCTTAGCTCTGTCACTACACGAAGCACAAAACTCAGGGTATTTTTTTAGTATATCTTTACAATAGGAAGGTGAAGAATTAAATAAAATGAGATGAAGCTTTTCAACAAGCAGCAAATCATCATGGGATATCAAGAATCTGCTTATGATTCATATTTACTATCTGGTCACTGTTGCTTTATATACACATCTTTGATTTTTGACCTTGCTAATTAGGCTGTGTGGAAATACCATCAAATGTTTGAGACAGATGTTAAACACCTGTGAGATCTACCACAAATTGATGTTTACAAGCTTGATTCCATCTGCTTGACTGAACAGAAAGCTCACAAATCCTGGAAAACATTCCTAACCAAGCTATGCTTTATTATTATTTTGGGTTTGACTGGTGTAACTATTCAACAATACTGACGATTTTCATGTTGTTTATTATTCTGCTACATAAAATCAATACAGACCAATAAAACTGTGTATATGTAGCACACCTTGGGATGAGAAAAAAAAAAGAAAATTGGGCTTAAATTAGAGCAACACCCCCCTTGCTCTGGACTGCCACAAACTAAACAGGACATGCAGGAATGGATCCATTGAAGACATTCCTAGAGACCTTTTGAAGAGGAGGCAGCAGCAGTGTCTGTGTGTCCCTGTCACCCATGGGGGGGTCGCTCTTGCATTGTCATTGACATGTCAATCACTTGGCAGAGGAGCAGCAACAAAGCCTTTGGGAGCTGAGTTATAAATTAGGACACTCAAGCTGACAGGGAGATGAGCTCAGTCTTTGAGGAAAGGAGAAAGCCAGAGTCCTCTAGAATTGCTATCAACTGAGTCTTCTTTCACCTCTCAGTGGTGTTTGAAGACAGACATGACAAAATTCCTGTCCTGACAAACACGCCCTGCTCTGACAAACACGAGGAACTCAAGAGAAATAAAAGACTCACCCCATGTTTAAAGAAACACAAAAATAAACCCCATGACCTGACAAAAAATATTATTCAACAGAAGAAAACCGTCCTGTGTTGAATATTTCCATACCTCTACTAGATGAAACTAAATGCCTATTAAAAAAAATCATTACATATTCTATCTATGGTGTAGTAATTCCTGACCAACTACAGCCTTAAAAAACAAGGAAAACCCCCATATTCTGTCTATTGTGTAGCAATTCCTGACAAACTACAGACTTAAAAAACAAGATAAAAACCCATAAATGAAGATCATTTAGCTAAACCCAGCAGTATGTGTTTGTATACATATAGGAGGTTTGGTGAAGTTCAGAAACTCTTGTTTCTGGTACAGACAATGCAGTGGCAAGGGCAAGGGACAGGAGTAGCAAACTGGAGTGAGGAAAAGAAGGTTGTACTCTCCAATTTGCTTCCAGTCATTTGCCTTCCTCTTCGTCAACACCCTCCTCTGTGCCTGGAACTGGGGCAGCACCACCTACAGACACACTTGGCCATTCCGAGCTGAGCAGAGCTGAGAGCCATTACTGCAAACATTAGAAAAGTCCCAGCACGTGGGAAACTGCCATTATGCAAACTGTTTGTGCAGCTCTGTGATGATGAGAAAGATGTGCTGATATGCCCCCTTAAGTTCCAAGGAACATGAACAGACCCTACCAGTGTAAGTCAGTCCATTTCCAATAATGCTGTCAAGCCACGCATGGAAACTGCGATAAAACACAGTCATTTTTCCACTTGCACAGATTCAATGCACAGAAATACCATCTCCTTCATTTTCCAGAGAGCTCTTTCTAAACTTTTTTTTTTCTCCACATTTTTATTAAGTCCTCATACAGTCTTTACAATCTAAGCATCGTTTTTCACACTTAATTTTCATCCACATGCTTAAAGATTTCAGCTGTACTCAGTGACCCACAGCGTAGGAATTGACAGTGCTTTTAAAAAGAGGCTAAGGCAGAAAGCAACAACAGAGAGCAAAACAGTAATTAAGAGCTCACTGAAATTGAGTCTGGGGAATAAATACTTTGCTCAGCAATAGAATAGGTAAGATTTCTTAAAAGCTGGCACTTGATCCAACAGCTGATAGTCACTTCTGTGTTGTTGGTGATTTTATCAATAAATTTGGGGTATAAGGATAACCCCCCTGCAGATCTGGCTGCCTGAACAGAAAAAAATAAGTAAAAAAAAAAAATTAAGTACATCCAGCCTTTATGCTTTTTATTTACATCTGTTTCCCATTCAGCTCCTTCAACAAAATAGACTATTCAATTTCTCTGATATTAAGGAACCAGATTCTGGAGAGTATGACAACTCCATATTGTGCAGATATTGCATCATTAGGAGGAAACATTCTGCTGAGGACAGTTGAAACTTCAGGACAAGCCATTTCCACTGAAATGGAAATCAATTTAGTGGAGATCACAGATGAATTGCTTTTTTGCCATCTAAAAGCTACAGTTTGAACCCACATTATCTTTAAAATTAAACTGATAGTAAACAGTTATTGAAAGATGTTTATGAATATGAATCAGAAGGCACACAGACTGGATAGACAGACATTCCATTTTCAGAAAGTTGAGCAAAAAGGGTTGTGTTACCAAACTCAGTAGAATAAAAAACGACAAGTTCTTCACTCCTCCAGCCATTTTCAATATTTTGTTGCATATTTAAATAGCATCAAACTATTTCATCATTAGTATTATTTTCATACAGTCTGGCTGTTTCCCAAATTAGGTTCCTGCTTATATGACTTTAGAGTGAACTCTCAAGAGTTGCTAAAGCCAGAAATGAAAACCAGATGTGAAAAATAGCTGGTTTTATTTCCTCCTTCAGGTTTGTATCTCGATGCTGACAGAAGCACAACACTCTGTACTGTTTCTGGCTAAAATGCATTTATCTGCTCTGTGACAAAATTACCACTAAGGTAGATTCTATTCATACAGAATTTATACCTCTCATAAAAGAAAAATGCAAAATAAACCCCATGTAACTTAAAAATTAATCTTCATAACAAGAAACTTATCACCATGGCATACTTGAACTGTATAACTTCAAAATGATAGAATTCCAAGAGCATTTTGATTATCCCATTGTGTGTTCAACTCATCTGGGGTTTATCCAGTTATCTGTTTTGTAAGGAGGAACATTACAGACAGTTTTTCACCTGCAAAGTAAAACCAAATCAAATTATTATTATATTCTGTTCTGTCTAGTGAATTTACCAGCACCTGCAGAAGTTTCAAAACACCTTCATTCTAATTCTTCTGGATCTCGCCTCACTCTCCATCAGTGCAGTCATTTTTCCACCCCCAATTATTGGAGCTTAATTTTGCTTTTTTATTTTAATTCACGCAGTTGAGAGAAAAATAAAAGTTAAAGTTACTGTACCTTAACAAATGTACCTAAAGTGGCACTATTTTTGCATGCATGAAAGCTCAAAGCCTCAACAACTCCCATGAGCGATTACTCTTCTAACACTAATTAGATATTTGCTAATTAGTGTCTGATGTGTGAAATGAAAAACATTTTGAAGCTGAAATGGATAGGGTCTATAAAGATAGCAGCACTATCCCAATTCCCTTTTTTTCTGTTATCATATTTCATAAATATTAATAAGATCACATGATACTACCCCTTCTATGAAATTATCTTTCTCAAAGAAGTCTATTGTTTGCTATAATGGGCCTGTGTCAATATTTTGCATTTGCTGTAAAGCACTCAATGGAGAGAAGTGTTTTCTCTCAATGTTAAAGAGATGTCACATTTTATGCATCATCTTTATGCTGCATTTGCTCATCCCTCTTTTTAATAGTTTACTGCACTCAAACTAAGAAATGAAAACAGTTTTGAATAATCCTTTACATTTCTGAATAATCTTAGTGAATTTGTCTCGTTTCTGTTGTATCCCAAATGAAACAATAATGATGACATAGTTTTTTTTTTCCTTAAGCAGATACTGAGAGCATCAAATTATTGCCTGTGATGGTCATTTTCAGGAAAGGTTTGGGAATGTTAGAATAGTTAAAATGTAAGAGTGTTTGAACACATTCATACTAGAGGTGTTTGAACAATATCTGCCTGTGATCATGCACAGAAAGTTGTTCCAAACTGCCAGGGAGAGTTACCAGTGTCTTTCAATGATATAAACCTATTTATTTATCAAATATTAATGTTAGGATCCAACAAAAAAAAAATCAAAGGAAAAGAAAAATTATTAAGGTGACAGAGGTAAATAATTGCAGCTGAGGAAGTTGATTCCCAACAAGAACATTGAAATGCTGTTTTGTTGCACCTGCTCACCTGTAAATACTGGTCATATCACAAATGATATCACGGGACTGATACCAACATTTTAAATGGGAGCTGAGCCTGAATTGACAGAGGTGACATTGAAAGCAAATCCTGGCTGGATTGTCACTCTCCTCAGGCTGACATTTTGTGATTATAATAATACTGATCAAGATGATTAAAATGATAATAAAAAGCAGGTTTGAAGAAGAAGAATTAAACAGACACAGGCAAGGCAATACATGGCAAGTGAAGCTACAATTTTGCATTTCACTTTTTTCAATGGAATTTCTTCATTTCAGCTCAAAGTCAGGCAGTTCATCAGTCCCAAAGGTGTTTCTGAAATAGAAACTGCCTTTCCTACCCATACACTGTGCTTTTCATTTTTCACATATTCAACAACAGAATAAGTTCTTCAATATCTATTTAGCCCAAGACAGTAATTTACACTTCACATTAGTTTGATACATTTCTCTAACTTAAAAGAATTAAAGCATCACAATATTATTCACACTGATATTCAGGGGCAAATTCTGATCTCACTTACATTTGTTTGCTTGCTGATACAAACTTACTAACATCAACTACAACAGCTCTGCCCTCTAGCCTTAATTACTGCTCCTTCCTTAACGAACAACCTGGCTTATCTTAGAATCATAGAATGGATTGGGTTGGAAAAGACCTCCAAGATCATCAAGTCCAACCCTTGGTCCAACTCCAGTCCCTTTACCAGATCATGGCACTCAGTGCCACGGCCAAGCTCAGTTTCAAAACCTCCAGGGATGGGGAATCCAGCCCCTCTCTGGGCAGCCCATTCCAATGCCTGAGCACTCTCTCTGCAAAGAATTTGTTTCTGCTCTCCACCTTCAATTTCCCCTGGCAGAGCTTGAGCCCATCATGCCCCCTTGTCCTATTGCTGAGTGCCCTGGGAGAAGAGACCAATCCCCAGTATCTTCTAAAACATACTGACAAATTTTGCCTTTTATAGGCCTAAAGATCCCCGTGGTAACAGGCAGTGATAGGGATCCAGAAGGAAAGAACAGAGTTCTGGTTAAAGCTGCATCCAAGGGGTCCCTGGAGGTGGACAGAGCCTGAGGTGGGCAGTGATTCTTTCCCTGTGGTTACACCGAAAAGCAAGAACCAGCTGAGACAGGTGTATGTGACATGATGCACTAAGCCATGTGTTGGTTGGGGTTTGGGGTACACTGAACTCAGGAGTTTCAGGGTTCCTGTCACACACTCCCTTACCCAGGGCAAACCTTCCCCAGCTTTGCCTTAGCAATCACTCTTCCCAGTCCATGGCACAAGTGACAGCACTCACCAAAGGCAATCCCACTGTCAAGAGCACTGAGTGCTCTCCTTGGGTGGTCAGTGCCCATTAGTTCCTCTTCCTGTAACAGTCAAAGCTTGTTTGGCTGGGGAACACGGGGTTTGCACTCTCAGCTGCCAATTAACATGAGCTGAAGTGCTTGTAATAATTAAACTTTACATTTCTGCATTCTGTACTTATTAATCTGGTCGTGCTCTGCTGACACTGTGAAGTAAAAGAAGCCACAACATGTTTGTTTCTTTGATCTGTAAAATAAATGACTGGTTAGAGCCAAACATCTCTCAAATACAGTACTCAGGGTGCATCTACCAAGAAGAAAAAAGGCAAGAAAGTTGAGGCACTTGGACAAATTTCTAAATTGTCAGGACAAAAAGACTGTAAGAGTCACTCAGCTTGAACAAGTTGCTGTGTGCAGGAAGTGCAACCGCTACTGAGCACGGCCATAACCCAGTTTTGGAGTGCTCTGGATACAATGAGGATCCTTCCAAAATACAGAAAGTGATTCTGGCTCAAACACATCCCTTCTGAAAATGAAACAAAGCACTGGTCATTTTGCAGCAGCACAAAATAACCCAAAAGGCCGTGCTAGCAGATTTTTGATGAAAGTTTTGCCAATTCTTCCAGAGGTCAGTGAGGTGACGAAGCTGCCTCAGAGAGAAGTCAGGGCAAGCACGTGGGCACTCTGAGCCAAGCACAGGGTGCTCTTTCTTGTAGAAATCATTATGGTCCTAAAAAGATTGCTCATATGCTCATTGCTAAAATGTACCTGCTGTATCATCAATGGAGAGGCAGCAGCTGCTGTCCTGAAGCATCCCTAAGAAACATTTCTACCAGGGATGATTAAGGGACAAATCAGATCTTCCTTCAAGCTACTTTTCCTTATGTAAAAATAGCAGATGTCTTGGAAGGGCAGAAATGTATCTGTTTTCAGAGGAGATGGAGTTCAAACAACAAGCCCTTTTTTTTAATAGGTAACTTCAAAGAAAACCTACACCATTCCTGTGTAGAATACTAATAATCTGCACCTTTGCATTCCTCTGTTTTACATTGGTCTTACAACCTGTTAAGGATATTTCATTAATGCAGTAAAAATATTTAATATTCAGTATCTAATTCTTTTAATTTCAACTGCTTTCTTGACACTCTTACAGCACAAATGTATGGAATTGTAGTTGAGAGCTAATCAACCTCACTGCATGGCTTAAAAAAATCCACTAATTAAAATGACTCTTATAAGACTGTTTTTGTGAGCCATCATCCCTGTGCTTAGGAAAAGGCTTGTCTGGCAACTCAGCAGCTCCCCACTTTCTGTGCTATTTTTGCCATTTCCTTGCAAAATACTAAATTAACTGAATCTCTAGAAAGGAAAATTTCTTATGCCTCACTTATCTATCAGGGAAGTTGTTCCTAAGGAACATGGAGGAAATCACAGCAGGAAAAAACCACCTTTCTTAAAATAAAAACAAATTTTTAAAAGTGTTTCTCTTATGACTAAACATTTCTTCATTTAAATGTCTGGAGAGCTTAAGTTTTAAGATAATGAAACTCCCTTTCTATGAAAATGAAATGGCATTATATTGTGTAATAAATGATTGTTTCTGCATTTTCTCTCTTCCTTTCACTAACCGAAATTTGACATTCATTGGCAAAGTTTAATTATTGAACTTTTTATCTAAATAAAAAAAGGAGAAGAATTTGTCAGAAGACTGATTTTATACAGCTGTCAAAGAATAACAGTGGGTATTAAAAGTATTTAATAGCCTTGGATTCACAAAGCTGCAGATCTTTCTCCACCTTGGTGAAAAGCTTGAAAACCCAATTGCATTTGCAGCTCTCCTAATGTTTCCTGGCACGTGGAACCTGCTATTTTTTATAAAATGGATTTTGGTCTTTCACACAACTCCATTGTATGTTGGAACTGTTCAAGATTCTACATTTTAATTTTTTTTTTCAAATATTTCTAAGTGCATGAGCTTTTATTCTGAGAATGAGACTTGCATGACTGAAGCTTAATGAGCTGAACATTCTGCTTTAATGTTCTTCCTAATGGATCAAATGGAGAATGTGCTAAAGAACAAATGAAAAACAAACAAACAAACAAAAATCACAAAGTTTGAGTTCAGGAAATGAAGCAAATGTCTGTTATGGCTACAGCTGTGTCTGAGCCTGATCTCACACAGTTTAACTCTGTGGAGCTGTGAGACTGTTCTATCCTATCACACCATGTGGGTGTTCAATGAAGGACCAGGGCTAGGAACTGCTCTGGAGAAAAAAGAAACTGAACAAAAATCACATACATTCATATCATAAATCATAGAATGGTCTGGGTTGGAAGGGACCTTAAACCTCATCTCATTCCACCCCCTGCCATGAGCAGGGACACCTCCCACCAGCCCAGGTTGCTCCAAGCCCCGTCCAACCTGGCCTTGGACACTTCCAGGGATGGGGCAGCCACAGCTTCTCTGCCCAACCTGTACCAGGGCCTGTCCACCCTCACAGGGAAGAATTTCTAACTCTAGTCATAAAATCTAATCTAAATATCTCCTCTTTTTGTTTAAAACCATTGCTCCATAGTTATACACATGAGAGTACAGAGCATAACATTTATTTCCAAGTCATTCATTAGACAATAACTATTGCTGTAAGGAGCTCAGGAGTTTTATTCAATAGACTCTTTAAGTATATCTAAGATTACTGATTTTCATTTTTTTTTGTTCTTTTGCTATTCTTTTATTAGACAGTGATATTTGCTAGATAATAATTATCTACTGTTGGAATTGAACTCCTGGGGAGCAGAAGGGGCGTAGCAGTACAAGAAAGCCCCACACAACCCACTGCACAGGGGTGCTGTCAGAGTGCCCAGGCAATAGCCAGGTCAGTGCTCACCCACAACAGGAAACAGGACAGCAGAGGAGATGGGGAGCTCAGCTGCACACCCCAGTTACACATCTCCCACCCCCAGAAACTGGGACACTTGAACAGTCTGCAAAGCAGCTGTAGAACAGCTCATGTTCGTGAACTGCCACCCTGTGGAACTCGTTTATCACTGGGATAAAACCCCTGAACACTGAAATCTGCTTGAGAGGGAAACACCAAAAACAAAACAGTCACAATCCCTGCAATATTCCAAAGAATAAAAAATGGTAAATTGTGTAAATCCTCATGTTACCACCAATAACTCTGCAAGGCTTAGAATTTTCCACTTAATAATTCACATATTTGTATTATATATATAGACAAAAATAAATTTGTTAAATATTCCAATGACACAGGATTAGTAGAAAGAGAAGCTTAACTGGGCACACCAAACTCCTAACCTGACAGCAGAATTCCCATGGTAATAAGACAGAAGATGAGGATTGGCCCCTAAACCAGTGGTGTTGACATGGCTGTAGATACTGCTACAAGTGGTGCAAAGCAGTTCTGTCAGCACCAGGATTATAAAGTACAACTGTATTGACATACTGCTTCTCCCAACATGACTGATTTTCCTTTTGTAACTTCAATGTGATAGATTTTGAAAGGGCCACTGAAGTGATCAATAGCAATTTTTCATGGCATTTTTGCTATTTCAAACTTATTTTTCCTTTGCTGTTTTCACATTCAGTGCACCCAAAGGATTAACCTCGGTCTCCATTCAGAAATTATTTGAGTTTAAGCAAACACATACATTCACTTTCCATCTCTTCAAACATCTGTGAAAAAGGCTCTTAGCACATTGTTGTTATTCATCCTCTCATCAGTGCTACCACCAGTACAAATAAATGTGCATAGGGAAGGCAGGAGCAATGGACAGTCCTATGGCAGTCAGACAGCAGAACTGGCTGAGCTGTTCAATGCCAGTAGAAAAGGCACTGGCAGTGACTGTGTGGCACCAGGGTTTGTGGTACCCAACAGCACAGGCCCCTGGCCATGCCAGCTTTGTCTAGCCTTGCTGGAGCTTTGCTTTTAATGATGATGCTTTTAATAATCAAGTGACTATTGCCTGATCGGTGTTACTTGTTCATAATTTGTATATTCAAGTGAAATAACCATGGTTTTTAAGGAATCTGTAATGACAAGTGGTCAGTCTGGGCAGCATTCCGTGGTTCAGACCCTTGTGTGATGCAGCAGTGACTGCAGAGAGGGCACAGGGTGGCTTGGGAAACACCAGCACTATGAAGGTACCAGAGGTCCTGGCACGGGAGGGGCTAATAAGTTTTGAAGGTTAGAAAAGAGGGGACAAGCCTGTAACACATGAGAAGCTGCACATCCAGTAAATGCAGACCTTACACAGAGCATCTGTGGAGTAGGAGCAAGGGTGTAAACATGTGGCACAAACTTCAGGGGAGCCCCAAGTGTTCCTGAGGTGAGGAGGATGAAAAATTCTTGACAGCAGCATCATGGTCTTCCCAGCCAAAGAGAAACACGAACTCCCTGCCAGCAGCACCATTCTCCTCCTGCCACAGGAATGACACCAAGACCTCCCTCCTGGCCTGAAGTTCACAGCCTGGGGACCCAGAGGCACAATGTGAGAACGGGAGGGGTAAATGTTGGGTAGTGTGTGCAACAACTTTAAATGTATTATTATTGACCTGTATTATTTATTTCTTTTTTATTCAGACTTTCTCCCTTCTCCCTTTCCTCCGTTTTCTGTAACAGCTGCATGTGGCCTGACAGTAATTTTTTGATTTGCCTGCTATGATTTCAATTTCATTCACAATAAATTCTCGACTTTACATATGGTTGTGCTTCTTTTTTGCCCATAATTAAGACTTGGGTGATAAAAATAAGGAGCTAACCTGCAGTTGAGGCTAAGTCTCCAGTTCCCCAGTGAAAGTGTGAGTTTTAACAAAAGCTGAAGATCCAAAGCATCTTGTGCTGCTGTAAGATAAAGACAAAAGCAGACTGTATTCTTTTAATTATTCATGTTCAAAACCCATATAGATTTTGTTTTGAAAGGCTAACTGTGATTAAAGAACAGAAGGAAAACATATGTCTAAAGAAGCACTGTTAAAAAAAAATACTTTAGAAAAATGTTTCATTGCATAAAAACCCCACCACCCTCTAACTTCAGGAGCTATTTAGCAAGATATTTGTGCACAACCAACAGGAAAAAATGCCTGAGTCACTGCGAGTGAGTGCGAATTGGCAGGTCTGCAGAGCTCAGCACTGGCTCTGCTGCCAAGTGTCATGCTTCATACAGAAGACTCACGCATCAGGTGTCCATGTCACACTTTTACTTCACTCTGCATAAATCTCACACAGAGAAATCTTGACAAGGATTGTTTTATGCCAACACAGTACTCCATAAGCATTTCTCTGATGGGAACTGGGAAGACCAAGAGCTGGCAGTTAGATCAGCTTGGGTGAAGTTTCGATTCCTCCACCAGATACAGAAGTTTTGCAGTGAACTGCAGTGCCAGTCGCTGCTGGAGCCTCTGCCCTTCCCCAGGAGCACGTGTGTGATGCCCTCAGAGCCTGCCCAGCCCACCATGGGCATGGCCATGCTCTGCTGCACCAGCAAATCTAATGCACACTGACCTTGGTTAGACTCCTGCTTTTAGGCTCTGGAGAAAACGTCTTTGTTTTTGTCAAATGAATGATGTAATGAAACCTGTCGTGTGGCAAACCACATTCAAACAGATTTTAGTGTGTCATGTAGCTAGAATTTTATGTTTTATTCTATTTGGTGGTTTGACTTCACTCTTTTATACAACACTCGCATGTTTTGTTTAATTCTGTCTATATTTCATTCCATTTTGTCACATCTGATTAACCTCTGTTTGAAACCCTTACTTTGCATTAGCACACTGGCTCTATTCCTATCTGTGTTGAGCTACGTGGATAAATCATGTGCTTGGAGCAGTGTCTCAGTAATCAAATTGTCTGCTGAGAGTGCAGTTCCATGCTGTAATTTCTGCTGGTGCTGAACCCAGTGTAAACAGATCCTACCCTCCTCCTCTCACACCCACTCAGCCCTGCCCGGCCTGCCAGCTCTCCCCACTCAGCTCCCAACTGCAAACACAGGAGCTGAGGACCTCACTCACAGGAACTGCTCTATTTTGAAAATAACCCAGCGACACAAACAAACAATAAAAACAAAACAAACCAAAACCAAACCAAAACAACACAAACACAAAGAAACCACAAACTAAGCATCATCTATAAACTGATGTGGAAACTTCTCCTGTAAAATTTCACCTGCTGAACTCCAGGAACTGTCACAGGGACAGGAGGGAGAAGGGAGACAGGATCCAGGCAGGGGCTCTTCCATCAGCCTTGCTGGAATTGCTCTCTGTGCAGACCTCTGCCTGGAGAGCAACAAGGTGATGGGAGACAACAGGCACCTCAGAAGGCAAAGGTCATGATCCTGTACCTTCCCCAAAGAAGATAATTTGCTAGAGATTTCTTCCTCTGTAGAGATCCAATTTCAATTTTGAGCTCAGCTGCCTCGGTATACGTTATCCACTATTTACCAAGACACCCATCCACTATTTTGCACTGTGTTCCAAGAAATGTGGGTATACACTCTGCAGATTATGGAATTTTGGCAATATTCTACAGCAATTTTGCATTTTGATCACGTTTTTCCCCCTCTATGTATTGTTCTTGAGTATTGCTCTTTTATTTTTAAAATCTCTTTTGGATATATCAGCTATATAGGGAAGAAATCCATTCTCAGAATTACTGGGAGCCAACAACTCCACAGCCACCTGAGAATGGCTTTTCCATTTATAACCCCCTGCAACACCTTCTGGGTGATTCAGACCACACACCTAAGCTGACACCTGCCTTGTGAGGCTCAGGAACCCTCTGCATTAGGCACCTCCAGGTCTTTTCCTTTAATGTGCTCCTGGTTCTCCCTTTCCACTTGCTGCTGCCCTTGATCCTCCCAGTGCTCTGATGCCACACAGAGTCTGGCTGCTGCCTCACCCAGAACAGTTCTTGTACTGAAACGTGCCCGGCGATCGTTTCATTCAGAGAAGGAGGTTTTATCCAGTTTCATCCTGGGAGTAGCAGTTTTCAAAAAGAACAACATTTATCAGGGAAAGAAAAAATAAAATCACTACTCCTTATGGTCTTGCATGAAAATTCCCTGGAAGAGTATATGGGATAAGCAACTTAAGTACAATTCCACCTTAAGCATAAGATTCCTTGGAAATTTTGTTCTCCAACAAGCAGAATATTAAATGTGCCTACTACACTTATCTCCTCCACTTGCACATTTATCTCCTTATCTTTTCAACTTACTCCTTTAAAATACTTTACAACATCCTGATTCTTGGACCCAACTCAGGCAGTGAACTCATTTTCCTGATAAAAACAACACTTCACTAACATGTACCAAGGTGAGTTCATTTAATTAGAGAGGAATTACATTAAGCATAATATTACCTTTTCCCATTTTAGTGACCATTCCTTGACTTTGCTTTCAGCATACATCCTGTTTGGTATGACAGTGGGAAGCTGGAAGAGGAATCACTGATACTTTACTGCAGTTACGTTTACCATGTGTGGTAAAACGTTCTTAGATAACACCTCTATTTGTCTGTGACACAGCAGGGAGTAAATGAAAATGTTTATTCTGACCCCTCCGCAGACAGAACTCCCTTAATCCACTCACTGATGAGATAACACTGTAGGATTACAATAATCAACTTGCAGTATGTCCTCTATTGGGGCACTAAAGATACAGTATTTCATATCCACTGGGAAATGATTCTTCGCTTACATAACTCTGACAGGTTTGAGATCACATTTTTCACTCCATGCTGAGCCCTCAAACTGCTTCTCTATCAAGTGGCTAATACTAAGCTAAATACTACAATTCTAAAAAGCCTGCAACTAAAAGAAAAATTGTTTCCAATGCCCACTATTGATTTAAGTAATGGAATGATAAAGAGACAGATGTTAACAATATACTTAAGCTTCTGAGCATCCTCACAGGGGTAGAGTTACAATGAACTGCTTGTGAAGGGCTCTTATTTAAATGTAGATAACAATCTCAATCTCTTCCTGCCCTAACACATTTAAAAAATTCTAATACTGTGGGTAAAGTGATTGCTCCGTGGATCCACCACTGCTCGTCATGACCACTGCCTAATGTCACACAGGAATTCTCCATTTGCCACAGAATTACTGAGTTTTGTCAAAATTCAAATAGTGAAACACGAGGAGGAGGGGAGGGAAGACGAGAGAACTCAGATTATTCATTCCAGCCAGGATTTTTTCCATACGCTTTTCTAAAGGAAATTTTAAGTGTCAAAAAATACATATCTTGTGCTCATTATTAAATGCTAAATACCACAGTGTTTTGAGCTGCCTTGTGGCCATTGTAAAGAAAACAGGTGTTCTAATAGATTATAAAGTGTGAGTCAGAGGATGTGCAGAACAGAATTTTAATGAGGCTGCGAGCACACAAGTCTGACTAGCCTTTTGAACATGATGCTAAAACACTGAAAGTAGTCTTAAAAGAGACAAAAAGCAGGAACACAACTAAAAAATCCTCATTAATGTACAGCGAGTGAATGCGGTGCGGAGAGTCATTAAGCCAGGCTTTGTCGGGCGGTGACCGCGGGGGCTGCGGGAGAGCAGCGAGAGGCTCCGGGCAGCCCTCGGAGGTGGGCTGGGCTGGGTCACAGGGACTCAGCATCTCTCGCCTTTGGCCCGCCCCACTCCTGCTGCTAAACAGGCACATTTCTTAATGACTTGCTCCGCTGTGTGAAGGTCCAGCCTGACGCTACAGTAACAACATGGAAAAATCGCCGCGGAGCACCCAAAGCGGCCCCCGGTCCCCCCACGCTCTCCGGTGTGAGCAGCAGATGGCACAGAGCCGCTGTGTGGGCTGCCTGACGTGTGCGCAGGGACCTGCCCAAAACAGCAGCTAAAAGCATCCTTAGCACATCACAGAGCCGCTCAAATCACTCCCATCGTGACATTCGCACGGAGCCTCTCCAACGGTTTGAAAAAATTATACACAAAGGCAGTCTGTGACTGACATTTAGGATAAAAGTAATTTTGAAAAAAAAAATCTCGCAAGCCCAGTATCTCAGGAAAGTTTTCTCTGACCAATAACAAAATTGCTGGCTGAAAATCCAGCATGGGCATTACTAAAAGGAGTAGATCCTTGGGATGTGGATGTAAAGAAGCGAAAGTGCTGTCCCAAACTGACCCCACACCAATTGCCCTTTGGTTTCAATCACGTGGTTAAACCAATGAAAAAGATAGAGGCAAAAAATCACGTCTGTACACGGTATAAATGAGCACTTGCACGTACAATCAGCTTTGTGTCAGTGTTTGTTTTGATATCTGTGAGCTTGAAGTTAAGCATAAATGTAAATACAGGAGTGAACCTTTAGTAAACTAGAGGATTGCATCAGATACAAAGCCATGTGCAACAGACAAAGTATTTGGGGCAAAAATATGACATTTGCTTTATACAGATTACCTATTCCAGTATAATTCCATCAGACTGTTAATGACTCACACACTTTATTAAGGTTATTCTCTTCCTACAAATTTCTGTCAAGCACATGCTATCGGTATCAGCGCTGTGTTTCTGCAGCGAGCTCGGCCATGCTTTGTGAAGCACACAAGTTGTTAAGAGTATGCATTTTTCTCCTCCCACACACTCCTGGACATATGCTGTTTACTTTTTAAACTCCAAAAAGTGAGCATAGAAAATTACTTCTACCCAGAGGATTTCTTTAGCTCAGCCTTAGAAGCAGCATCCACTCGGGTTTCTGGCACTGGAAGCTGATGAGGAATGACAGAGCATTAATAGGGAGGGAGGGAGGGAGGGAGCTGCTCCTTACTGCAAGGGTTACCTGAAAGTAGCAGGTAGAAAAGTCAGGACAAGATTCAGCAGCTGATTCCCTTCATAAAGGTAATTGTAACACCAATGGACAATCCCTTCTGATGCCAGCAGAGACGTGATTTCTAATCTACAGTCTTGAATACAAATGCAGAACAGTCTGATCAACTTGGCTGTATGAATTTTCAGTCAAGAGGGACAAGGTGAAAGAGCAAAGAGACTAAAAAAACCCTAATTTTGTGAAATCTCTAACTCTGCTCTGCAAAACGTTGTTTGCACAGCACAGCCACTGAACAGCATGGAGTTCCTAAATTGCTTTGGTCTAGTACGTCCTGTCCAGTAATTATAAAAACTGGTGTACCATGGTTAGAATTCATACATTAAACTAAGCTAGACATTTAAATAGGATGAAATGGTAAAGAACCAAGATTTGGTAGAGTTGAAGTCAAGGTTTTACAAGTTTGACAGGTCATGTCACTGAACAAAGAAAAGGCAAAAGTCCAGCAGTGATGAAGACGCTTCAAGACCACCCCGAGGGATGAAGTCAGGAGAGCACTACCCAAATTTGAAGCCAGAGAGAAAGCTCCGCCCAAGATTCCGCCCAGTCATTAATATGGAAATTAGAAGGTGTTAACTACGAACTTAAAGCTATAAATGGCATATTTTACACAAACAAGTTAGACAAGTTTTTGCCCAGTATGAGCTGGCTTGCCTCCAACACTGTCAATAAATCCCTTACTGCTCATAGATACAAATTTTTCTCTCAGCAGTTCCTCTTTGTGGTGTTTTCATTTATCAAAGGTTTTTAACTACTTTCCTGAAGCAGAGAAGGTAAAATGGCCCAACAACAGGGATAGCCCAGAAAAGGTACAAAAAGGCCAGGTGAGAACTAGCAGAAAGTCTGAACCCTTGGGAATGCCAGGCTGCCAGTCTGCTGCCAGTGTGGCTGGCTTGGCACCTTCAAAGACCTAGAAAATATAAAAATCCAAAATACCAGGACAAGGCCTGAGACACCAAATGTCAAAAGTTGCTTGACAAATGTGGTCATGTGTTATTTGAGGAGGGAGGAACTGTGCTTTTCTGATGCCCTTGTGGACATGTGAATGTATAGAAGAGAGTGTGTGCAATGTATTTGTATGTATGTGGGAACAGACTGCCCACACATGTGAGGATAAATGTCCTTTGGATATATAATGAAAGAATCAGCTTCCACACAAAATATCCTCTAGCAGGATAAACCTGGGGTACATCTCTCAACAGCAGAACTCATAAAACACAGGGCAGGTGCACACAGAATACCCCTAGGAGTGCTTTAATCCTTCCATTAAGCCCTTAACCTTCATACTCCATACTTTGTTATTTTCTGGCAGAGTTACTTTAGTTCTGTTATTCTTCTGGATGGATTTACACATTTTTAAAACAATATCAAATTAAATTTCTCCATATTTAGATAATCCTATAAAAACTTTAGGGATATTTCCTGTTCACTTTCATTCTTCTCTCTGATATTGCAGCTTTAAAACTGAGATGGAATTAGACTTGGCAAAACCTAATTAAGAAAATCACGAAGTTCAAAGTTGTATTAAAGAAAGAGAACAAGCAACTGAAAGAGAAAGCATGTTGAAATTCCAGTTTGCATCTCTATAAGCAAAAAAAAAAAAGGATTTACAAGTAAAATTTGTGTACCAATGCCTTGTAAGTACAAATATAATGAAACTACCCTGACTTTCACTCAAGTGCCAGCCCACACAGAAAATGCCTGTATTATTATAGCTTAAAGCATACATGTAGGTGGTGGGAAAGGTGACTAGAGTTTCATTTTCCTTGGTCATATACTCTGGTCTTTCTTTAAAAGAAAAACCTCACAACTATAAGGAACTGGAAAAACCAAAGTACATCAGGATGAATACCTCTAAATTATTCCACACACCCACCTCTCCCAATCACAATCAAAATAATTCATGATGCAGAAAACCTGTGACCTGAACACACTTTCTGCACTAAAAATACAATTTATCTGACTTATTTGCAACACTCATGAACAATACAACACATGCAGTGGGTACATTTGTATCACAAGCATTCAATCTGTAACCTGCCAAGCACCTTTAGCTAATTATTCAGTGCTCTGTTTCCCCCCTCAGTGAACTGAAGATCACTGGTGCCAAGGATGCTCATTCAGCCATGAACACAAGATCATCTCTGAGCACTTGCAGAATTTTTCTCTTATGAAGCTTTTGAATGTATAATTAGAGATTTTTATACCAAGTGTATACTTGTTAGCTCTTTACAATCTAGTGCAAAACATATGTTCTCAAAAGATATTAAAGAATAGCTTGAATGGGTATTTTGGGTCCTATCCAGATATTACTGTGGATACTGGACATTTTCAAGGCATCTATTTACATACAGCCAGCCAGGGAACATTAGCATTAGAACTGAATCTTTGATGAAAATAAAAGAAGCTTAGAATCATAGAATGGATTGGGTTGGAAAAGACCTCTGAGATCATCCAGTCCAACCCTTGGTCCAACCCCAGTCCCTTTACCAGATCATGGCACTCAGTGCCACGGCCAAGCTCACCTTAAAAACCTCCAGGGATGGGGAATCCACCCCCTCTCTGGGCAGCCCATTCCAATGCCTGAGCACTCTCTCTGCAAAGAATTTGTTTCTGCTCTCCAACTTCAATTTCCCCTGGCAGAGCTTGAGCCCATCGTGCCCCCTTGTCCTATTGCTGAGAGCCTGGGAGAAGAGGCCAACTCCCACCTGGCCAGAACTTCCCTTCAGGCAGTTCCAGACAGTGCTGAGGTCACCTCTGAACCTCCTCTTCTCCAGGCTAAACACCCCCAGCTCCCTCAGCCTCTCCCCACAGCACTTGTGCTCCAGTCCCTTCTCCAGCCTCGTTGCTCTTCTCTGGCCCCGCTCCAGCACCTCAATATCCTTTCTGAACTGAGGGGCCCAGAACTGAACACAACACTCAAGGTGTGGCCTCACCAACACTTCATAGATATCTTTGTATCACTGGCTTTATTTTCAGTAGGATTTTTATCTCCTTTTGTAAAACTTAATGACAGAAATTGATATTTTACAAGCTTGCTTTACAAGGGTAAATGGCTCTGCTTCCAAACCTGTTCCACCAAACTCCTGTTCCCTCAAAATCTCTATTATTATAATCCAGCTGAAGTGTTAAGAATAGACATTGCTGTTCCAATTATCAACAGATGGCTTTCATGCAGATTTTCTTTCAGTCTCACAGTCAAATGAAACCTGCTCTAACAACAACTTCTTCCATGTTTCTGTTTCTCAGAGTCAAGGTGAATCAAAGGAAAGGGAGCCCTTTTCCAGCTTAATGGAAAACGTGTTGATTGTGTTCTTACTGAGGAGAAAGGGCTGGGCTCAGTACCTGTAAACTCTCCCGTTTTCACCTTAGGGTGCTGCAGGTACCATTTAAGTTACATTTTAAAGCATCTCTATTGTCAAACGTTACATATTTACCTCATGCCTACAGAGAGTAGGTAGGAGTTTGACAGTGTTGCCAAAGAAATGTCAGTAAATGAAAACCAAATGCCCAAATTTTCTGTCAGAGAACAATACCCCTCCTAATTATTGCACATAAACTACAGCTTTTGTGTGCTAAACACCCAATAATCAGTTAACCCTCTAGGTTTGAGAACAAAACATTTAAAGTATTTAAATGACAATACCAGTGGAATGGCCATTTAAAATTAAAGTGCACGAGGTTTATTAGTTTATACCCTGCCAAATTGTTGAGTTCAGAATGCTCAGGTCTTGAAGGAAACAATCTTAATGTCTTCCATTGTATGCAAAAGAATAACCAAAGAAAAAGTAACCAAATACATTTTTATTTTCTTTTTTTAAGCTGATTGCTTGAAAATAGCCAGTGCATGAGCACGTCTATAAATCAATTGCTTCAGAGACTCAATGCAGGCAACTAACTAAAGAGAAATGTTTAATTGTCCCAAAGGAATCTTTAGCTTTTCTTCCCTTGCTCTCTACGATAAAACTGAAAATGGCACAAACACACACCTGATTTCCAATAACAAATTTATCAGATGTGGGCTTGTAAAAGCCAGTATGCCCCAAGGAGGGAGAGGAGTTTACAATTGACATCAGGACAGGATTATCTTTCCTCCATCCACATAAAATAACTTTCTGCCTGCTGGGTCCCAGAGCTCCAGGTGGGAGCTGTAGAGCTCATCTGGACAATGAGAACACCCTAAATCTCCTCTTGGCCCACAGAGAGGCCCAGCACAGCATCCCCTGCCATGCAGGGCATTCTGTCTGGGTTTCAATGACTTGAAAAAAGAAGCAGAGGCAACAGTCTCACTGACAGTGGTGTAATAATACCAACAGAGTGGTAAGCAAAGTTTCCTATTCCAGTCACAGCTGGTGCACCAAAGTCTGTCCTTAAGTGAAGGAAAACATAAAGTAAGATTTAAAAAAAATCCCTGTTATTTATTTTTTTTCCAGATATTACATTCACAAGAGCAAATACCATCCAGAGGGTTTCCATATTTGAAGCACAGCCAAAACTGGTGCTGTAGGAAACAGCTGTAACACAGCCTGTTAGATGTATTCAGTTTTGTTTTCAGAGCATCATTCCAGTGGCACAAATGATATTTCCCACATGCCCTCAGTCTGTGAAAGTGATGATGAAAGCTTCATAAATTACTGATACATTGCTTAGGCATACTTTATCAAATCAATAAATTCTTTATGAAGCAATGGAATGACGTGAAAGCTTCCAACAGAGACTGTATGTAGGTCTTCCTTGGGTGGTTGCTAAAGAGAAAAAACCCTTTGAAATTGAGATTGAGATGAACCAGCTTCACAATTTGACAGAGCACTCCCACAGCAAGGAAATTAGAACCACTTCATTATTTTCCAGCACTCTAAAAAAGAAGTGTGCTAAAAACACCAATAAAAGTTACACCATAAGAATGTAAAAGAAGGAGGAGAACCAAGACCACAATGGGTAAAGGCCAGACTTGGCTGTGGATACTGGTGTGCAGCAGCACAGACTGCTGTGTGCAACTAATATTGAGGAAAAATAGGCCTCTCTTTACCTTCTATCCTCTCTCCTGGAAAACTGTCAATTGAGAAAGCAACTGACTTTACAGGACATAAATTAGTCCATGTTGTGACTTCAGTGACAACTTCAAGTTCTCACACGGGTTACAAGAACTGCACAAGTTCTGTAAGACACACACTAACGTGTTCTACTCTATTCCCACTGAATGTACAGCTTTTCAGCCCTAGAAAACTCAGAAAAGCAGCACAGGAGAACAAACTCAGAGAGACACACATTAGTAAGTACTATGATATTATTCAAATTATTTAAAGCAAGATGAGCTCTGCCTTCTCTCAATGGATGCTAGCATTTACCAAGTTTTTATTTTCATTTCTCTGTCTAAATGTCAGATGTTTCCTGCTTATTTTCACATCTAAATACGCAGGGCAAACCTCAACCTGCTGCTCAGCTAATCCTGCAGGGCCAATGCACACAAATGGACTGAAAACAGTGCATTGCTCTTCTGTAGCAAGTTCAGAAACAACACATAACTTTCAATTAAAACTCACACACTGAGTTTTGCTTTCCCACAGAGCTGTGTGCTGAGAGAATCCTTTGGGACAAGGGGACCAGAGGGTGGAGACAGAGCCACTGAGCACCCCGAGCCAGCAAGGTGTGTCAGCACGAGCTTAACTTGCAGAGCCTACAGGGGACTACAAAGGGTCTGTGGAGATGTTTGAATAAAATCCCTGGTTAATAACTTTGCCAGACTCGAGGCCTGATGATGAAAGCATCTGGCAACTCTACTGCAACCAAGGCTTGAATGTGACTGCCCCCAGTGGAGCTCAGCAGGTTGGCTGAAGAATGCCAGTGCTCTTGGGGTGAGGGCCTCGGTTGTTTGCCACAGTCCTTTCCTTGCTACTTGGTTACATCAGCATCAGCCAGAAAATCTTAAATACCAAACAGAAATACAGTGTTTTGTTTCCAAAAGTGTCATCATACACACAGGGCCATCACTTGTGCTGCAGCTGCGTTATAGCCACGGCAGGCTCTGTTATTTTATTTAGCTACAATTATTGTCATCATTCCTGCAATGCCATAAATAGGCCTGGCACTTAAAATATTAGTTTCTTTCTCAAGTTTCTTGGATGCACAATTGCAATATGGAGCTGTTTATGGTTACTAGATGCTATAAATTCCTCTGCCATTTCTAGGAACCATTTCCTTTAACTACATACCCAAATGTACCTTCAAATGAACAGATCCACATAGGAGAATTTAATTCCTTAAAATATGCAGTGGGTAACAGAGACTGTTTAGAACATGAGGGAGATCATATTTGTAAACCCACCCATAAGCTTGGGGAAAATGCACATTTAAAAAGACTACTAGAATGGAGGTGCTTTATATTATGGGATTGAGGAATGACTCCATTGAGGAATCTGAGATGCTTGTGATTAAAATAAATAATAAAAAGAGATGTTTGAAAGTTTGCAGACTGGAAAGAAGCATTAAACCCAACACTTGCCATAAATGTGCTAGTTTTGGCTGGGGTAGAGTTAATTTTCTTAACAGTACAGCATGGGGCTGTTTTGGGGATTTGTGCTGGAACACAGGGATGTTTTAGTTATCATAGAGGGGTGCTTGCACAGAGTCAAGGCCTTTCTGCTCCTCAGCCCAGCCCAGCCCAGCAGTGAGGAGGCTGGGGGGACACACGGAGCTGGGAGGGGGCACAGCTGGGACAGCTGAGCCCACCTGACCCCAGGGATATCCCACATCTATGGAATCATGCTCAGTCTATAAAGCAGGAAGAATAAGAAGGAAGTGGGGATGATCACAGTGATGACATTTGTCTTGCCAAGTCACCAACATGTGATGGGACCCTCCTGTCCTGGAAATGCTGAACACCTGCCTGCCCGTGGCAAGTGGTGAACAAATGCCTTGTTTTGCTTTGCTCATATTCAGGTTTTGCTTTCACCATGAAATTGGTTTTTTGTCAAACCACGAGTTTTTCACTTTTACCCTTCCGATCCTCTCCCCCATTCAACTGGAGGGTAGTGAGCTGTGTGAGGTTTAGCTGCCAACTATGACAGTCCTTTTTGCTGCCCAATGCAGGGCTTGAAGGGTTTGAGATAAGGACAGATTTGATTGGGATGTGCCAGGTGGAATTTAGAGCTGTCATTGCCATTAGGCAATTAAACAGCAGGTTCCTGTGCTTGCCACGGGGCTCGCTGGCCTGGCTCTCTATCAGAGTCCAGTGCTTGTTAGTGGCTGCTCTTTGCTCTCACTGTGGTGCTGTGCCACTTATCACCTTACTCTGCTGTGCCTGGCAACGCTTTGATAGCAGCCATGGCCACTCACCTGGGCTGGCAGGTTGCCAGGGCACGGCTGCTGTGTCTGTGCTGCTGTACAGGACAGGCTGGAACTCCAGTCTGAACTGGAGTTGGAGGGACTGAGACCCTGGGTGAGTCCATGTGGGAGTGGGACACCCTCAAGTGTCTGTGCCCGTGGATATGCCAGAGCAGGGACACCTCGAAGCATCTGGGGCTATGTCTGTGGAGCAGCAAGTAAATATCCCTGAAGGGATTGTGGCCCAAAGCTGAGTCCACACTGGAGAATGAACACCTCAGAGCATCTGTGTCTGAGGTTATGCTGGAGCACCTCTATCCTATGGCCATGGATAAAGCTGTGACAGAGCAGGGGCACCCCTGGAGGGACTGCAGGCAGGTAAGGCCATGCTGGGGAAGTTCCCTGCTGAAGGGACTGTGGCTGTGGGCAAGGCCATGCTGGAGCAGGTCTATCTCTGAAGCCACTGTGGCCCATGGATTGGGCTATGCTGGAGAAGGTGCACCTCAATCCCCTGTGGCTCTGGATCAGGTCTATGCCACAGCAGTACTTTGCATTTATAGAAATATATTTCTGAACTACCTCTTTCACAAATAAATTAATACAACATTGAAACCACTACAAACAGAACTCATGTGCAGAACATACGCTTGGCTTATCAAAGTTACTCAGGAGAGTGAAAAATTACATTTATAAATTCTTGTTGGCAGGCTAAAACTAGAGAAGCCTTCTGCAACTTCCTTTGATGAATATTTTGAGCTGACACAAAGATGAAGCTCAAAATGTGGTAATCACATCTTAGTGAGGACCTTGCCTGCAGAGGAGCCCTGTATGAACTGATCCCTGACTGCAGCCACTTAGTACAAATATTTTTCTCTAACAAGAAGGAAATATTCAAGTACCATGACAACCATAACACAGATTGGTACTAGTGTCCAACAAAAGTAGACTAGAAATGGATTTAGTGAAGGATTGAGGTAACTTTTTCCAAGTGATTTTCCACCAATTTTAACAACAAACACTGAAGAGCCAAAAGTTTGCTGTCAGCAAAGACTTAAGGCTAAGAAAGAGAGAAAGGAGGGAAAGAGCTCAGTCTACCCATGTGAATCTCCCATCACACAGGTGGCATAAGGCTTCGACAACATCTTGAATCTTTTCAAAGAAATGACTCCTGTGAAACCCCACGTTGCATCTACAAACTCCATGCACTGTCCACATGTAATGAACAAGACCTACCCATGGTACAGTCACACAAAAACAAGGACTTTACAACAGTTCTTAAGCTACACATTGCAAAAATAATTGACATCATCCTTCCAGAGAAAATACCCTGCCCACAGAAGAGTCAGTGCAGCAGGGACAGATGATTCCCTTAGCCAGTGACATTAGTGAAAGGCTTTTGACTGAACAAGACTCTAGACTTCTTGGATTATTAGGATTAACAGTCTATTTTATTGCTTTGTTTTGCAGAAGGAGCTCTCTGGGTTTTTTAATAGTCATGTGCCCTGAATACTTACATATTTGTACATCCTTATGGGTGTGTGATCTGCCCCTGGAGCCATCCAAGGGAACCTGTTCAGTAATGGTGCATGGAACATGCCGATAGCAAAGCCAGCATCATTCTGTAGCACTTCCATTAAAGAAAAAAAAATAAAAAACCAAAACAGATACTAAAAAAATCTAAGAATGGCCTGGGCAGCCCTGCTGGGTATAAAATACCAGGACACACATCAGAGCTTCATCTCCTATGCCTCAGAAAGATCTGATGCTTCTCAATGTGAAGCTGGGGGACATCCCAAATGACTCGTTTCCTGTGTCAGTTCCATAAGGTCATATCCCTTCTTAAGGGAAAACACACAGCACAATTCCATGTAGACAGAACAAAAGGAGAGAGTCTGCTTCCCTGAAGGCTTCAGTACATCCCACACAGAATTCTTTCCCAGCTCCAGAGTTCCATCCAATAGACTGTTTTGGGTTAGAGACCAAAAAGCACAGCCAACAAAACCATCTTGAACTGTTTGACAGGGATTTTTCCCTTCTGAAAGCCACAGATTGTCAGCATCTATCAAGCCCTCCTTTCCAATTTAATTGAGTTGTAGTTTACACTCACAACAAACAATAAAGTTAAAGTAATGAGTTTCAATCACAGGACTCTAGCAAAGAGTGTAATTTATACAGGTAATTAAAGTCACCATCTTACTGTCCTTTCCTTGTTCTTGGTACTGTGCTGGAAATATTAACACCAGTGATCTTACAGTGTTAGAAACTTCTTCAGAGATGAGCAGCAATGCTCCTACCTGAAAGCAGTAACAGCCCTCCCTGCTCTGAAATGGAGTGAGCAGAGCTCAAATCCTGACTTGTTTTACTTATCCCAGTTTTTAAAGATCCAATAATACCTTTTGAAAGGACTTCCAGTGACTTGCTATGTTTGAATAGCATTTTAATAGTATTAATAATTAAGTAGTGATTTCAAATGCAATAAAGCCCATATACCTCTTTTGACTGAATGATTAAACAGGTGCAGGTCCAAACTCAAACAAATTTAACTTGGCTTTCACTATTTTACTTAATTTAGAATCAAGTGCATGTGTAACAACATTCAAAATGCTAATTAGCAATGTGAAAATAAAATCTTAAAATGGTTTCAAAGAGTAACTTTTGCACGATTTCTGAATTAACCTAAGCCAATCGCTTCTTCCTCCTAAGAATTAAATAAGAATTCAATTAGACAAAACCATTAAACAGGCAGCTTTAAGAGCAACTCTTCTTTCTGCATTTGAATATAAACACTTATCGTAATGCCAAGCAAGGCACCATTAAAGTCCCTTGTATTCAAGAGAATCCTTGACTCTTGTTATAGGAAGCAATTTTGATATCAGGAAATCAGTTGCTTGATTATTTTTTGTTTATTTATTTATTTTTCAAACTAAATTAGTGTTTGCCAAAACACTTCAGAATAGGAAACAGCTTTATTATGAAATTACTGCTAGTTTGTTCAGACTCCTTACAATCCCCAGTTCATGTAAAATGTCAGGTTTACATACTTAGAAGTAATCTGAGCAACCAGTGCCAGAAGAACCTGGATCCACCTTTATTTCCATGGGATCTGTAAAGACTTTTCAGACTAAACCACTTGCATTCAAATGAGGTCTGAGAAACACTGAGTGCCCCCGTTCTTCTGGGATCCCACACTCTCACAAAGCACTGCCTGCACTTCATTCTGCTGGACCGTGAGAGCTGGACTGGAAAAAGGGAACTGAAATCTCTTGGTGTGTGTGCAGGTGAGAGGAATACAGACACTGTTCTGCTTTAATGTCAAAAATAGCAGCTAATTAGTACATTATTGGTTGCTTCAATTGCTATTCATGTTCATCAGAGTATTTTCTTAGTATTAAACAACATTAGAACCCAGTCACCTCACAAAGGCAAGAAAAGGCAAAGAACCACCTGCTGCTCTTTCCTTGCTAAGGGATTCTCCCTTCAGAAGAACACCCGAATTTGCAGGTACAGAAAATGAATGAAAAAGCATCACAACAGTAACAACCAACCTGCCTGTACCAGGACAGCTGATGTCCATCCCAACACCTCTGGAGTCAGGGGAACAGCACGGGAGAGGAGGAGGAGGAGGGAGACACACGCTGGTCCCCACGCCCCTCTCATCTCCGTTTCTGGGGCAAGCACACGTTTATGTACCAGGGACACAGCCATGGAAAGTCAAAGGAGAGAAACCACGAAAAGAGCAGCATTAAGAGGCCAGGGGAAGGCCAGAAGGAAGTCAAGCTACGAGGGCAGGGAAGGAGCCACCTAGAGCTAACAATTAGCTGCAGGGCAGAGAAAGTCCCATCAAAAATCTCAAAACCACTCCCTTTGGTGGCAGAAGCTCCTCTTTTTCAGCTGCCTTTTCAGCTGCTCCAGACAAAGGGGTTTCCTCTTGCTGCATCAGAAATGGAAGAAGGAATGTGTCACACTGGCCTGGCCATTCCTCCTTCTGGCCAGAATCTTTGCACATTAAGAGGTAATTAACACCACGAGCCTATTCCTCCTCAGGCAAGGGAAGGCAGCACCTTGCAGGTGATGCTACTCAGTGCTCTTCTGTCCCACCTGCACACGCAGCTCTGGAGCTCGACCTCTGGTGCCAATCACCAGTTTCATGAAGAAAAGTAAGAGTTCTGCTGCTCAGTTTCCCTGCCTGACAAGTATGGGCACTGCATTCCCCTGGATAAGCAATGGCTTATTTTTCTTACTCTTGTGTTGTTTTGTGTAACAGTGTTTTGTTTTCTGATAAGACTACAGTCTAGCATTGTTGCAACAGGTTAATTATATTCTATTTTAATAAGCATCTTGGTTTAACCTCTGCTTGTATGAGATTAAACTCTCAAACTCATCTCCACGTTTTTTCAGACTGCCCGTGGTAGTCAAGAATTTTGCTTAACCTTTGTGATAGTTTTCCCAATACATCTTAATTTATTGTTAACTATTAGTACAAGTGTTCTGCATCCAGGATCTGCAAGGGTCTTGGTGACTGTGGTCTCAGTGGTCATCCCAGCCCTCAGGAGTTTCCACAAACTGGCAGTCAGAAACCATTGGCTCTGCACAAACCACACTGGAGGAACCAGGAGAGACAGTGAGGAGCCCTGAGATTCCATTACCCCTGAGGAAGAGCCTGTGGACACCTCACCCAGCTCTGCTTCTCCTTCATGTTGCTGAAAGCACCTGCCAAAGGTGCCCAGGCCCCTGATCTCCCTGTGCCACACTGGGGATCTCTGCACCCATGAAGAGTCAGTGACAGCCTCTCCAACCCACTCCTCACCCAGCTCAGAGGGGTCATTTGGGATGACAGTGTCCAGGAGGGGACGTGGGTGGCACCATTCAGACCAGGTGGACATTCAGCTCTTGGCCCAGCTTTTCTCCAGCCTGCTTTGATTTTGAAAAACAGAATGTCTTATCCAATATAAAAGCAGAAAATAAGCCAATCTTAAGTAAGGGTGGAGAGTTTTACAGATTTATCTAAGCACTTCAGCTACTCTTACCACACCAGGACAAGGTTTTTCAGGCAGCTCAAGGTGTGCTCCAGACAGCCACCAAACTCAGAGGTGGGTACTGACCTGTACCTGCCAGAGCTCCTTCCCACCCACTGGCCAAGCAGGAGATGAGGAAAATGATTGCTTTTCCACATTTTCATATCAGGAGCTCAAGGACTTACCCAGGGGAAACCACAGGTCAAGTGACAAGTCCAACAGTCCAGCAAAGACAGCCCACACTGGTGTTCCAAAAATTCTCTCCATTTTGTGACTGGCTTAGGATTTGCTGCCCAGTCATCATCTCTCCCAGAGCCACAAGGGTTTGGTTATTGGGGGAACGTGTGAATGCCAAAATGACCAAGGCACATCCAGCCTCCTCCTTCAGTACATACTGTGTGCTCCAATCCACACAATTGTGGGAAGAAATAAGGAAGAGGAAGGAATTCAGTTAAACAAAACACTCAAGGGGGAAAGGAGACCCAAAGGCAATTCTTTCTGATCAAGATCATAGAGATCAAAATAAAATAAAATCTTGATTTTAAGCAGAGATTGGGCTTGGGGGTGTTTCCCAGATTTGTTCAGCATTTCTACAATCCTGTAGAAACCTTTAGTCACTGCTGCTCACTTCCACATTAAAGAAATATTTTCTACTGCAGAATGCACAAGATTTTTCATCCTATGGCTTTAAGACAAGTTTTATATTCAGGAAACACAACAAAAAGGAAAATCAATGTTGTGTAGCATTTAGAGTCTGCATATCCAAGAAGCCATGATGACTTAATCACAGCAACAATGAACTGCAGGAAAAAAGTCAAAAAATACATTGAACTTTAAAATTTTACACCGAAGCAAAATAAACCCCTCCATTTATGCAGTACAATTACCACAAAACTATTTTGACTGTGCACAGTCAGTTAAATAAGATTCATTTAGCAACTTTTAAATATCAATAAGAGGCAAAGATCTTCATGTACAGGCCAGGCTTGCTCATTCCTGGGCTCTGGAGGGTATTCAGAAATGATTTCCTCAATTAGCCAGACATAGTGTCTAACGAAGGACCTACTTCTCATTAAGGATTGTTTAATCACATGTGGAGATTGGAAGGCATTTTCAGCAGCTATTTTTGAGTTTCCAATTAATTAAGAGATGCTTAAAGTGTTTTTTCAATGTATTTTCACCCCACAACAATCCCAAAGAATTTTCTGTATACCGAGTCATTCTCTACTACCCTCGAGCACAGGAAACCTGCAGATGTTGTCAGAGATGTGCCCCAGATCTCCACCTACATCACTCCCTGCTCTGAAGGCTACAAAGGAAAGGGGGGAAAATAAAAGGCCTTACAAAATCACAGAATGAAAAAGCAAGATACAATTCTGCTGCACAATTCCACCTTGTCTTATAATACCTTGAGTTTCCTTTTTAAAATCTGTAAACCTCTAGTAGTATTACACTTTATTAGCACTGTGCATCTTAAATCAACACCTTCCAATACTACAACAGTAGCAATATTTTTAGCTTTACTTCCAGTTTACTATTACCTTATTATTAGCTTAGTTGCCACCTGTGAAAGTTGATATTCCAGTAGGTAAGCTGATACTTTTTCAATCATCTGGCCTGAAACTCACACAGAAATGCATTACACAACAAAAAGGTCTCACAAAATACTGTTTTCACTCCAGACAACACAGACAATGAAGGAGAGATGAAATTTGTAGCTTAAGTACTGGAGTAAAATAAATAAAGCAGTAGCTGTCAACATATTAACAACAACTTAATCTCTTGAAAATGAGAAGCAGAAATGAAATCAGAAAAAAATATTCCTGGCAGCTACAGTTACAAGTGACACACACAAATCCTGTTTATTGTTCTCTTCCCATGTGAGCTGGTATCTTATATATCCCACTGCTTGGGAGTTGATTATGAAAGCCATGCTGGGGCCTAAGATTTTCTTACAACTACTGCCCTGTTTTAATTCCCACAAGAAAAGCAGAAATAGGTCACACCAGTTCTCACAGTGCTCTGCCTCGTTAATTTGGCAGGGTAACTTCTATTAGCAGCACACCAAATTCGCCTGTCATACATCACAAGCTGCTGACACTTTCATGCACACAAATAATTGCTTTTAAAGAAAGAATTACTGCATCAGTACTAAGTTATGGAGCACTAAGTAATTCGTGAGCAGCTCATCTGAGAAGTCTACCACATGGCAGGGTTTCCCATTCATTTGAATAAACACAGCTGAAAGGAAAAGTCTCACACTTTAAGTGTTCCTCTTCCCTCTACTATTATTTCCATATATCATCACGAATACTGAATGAGGTTTAGCAAATACAGAGGCTGACAAACTGCATTGCTTTTGGTGAGATAAATCCTTCCTTCAACAGCCTCATAACCACGTTCCTTTTCTGCCTTATCTCCTACTCTATTCTGCGCCTGTTCAAACCACTATTTTCTCTGCCAATCTTCTAAATCCTTTGCCTTTCTCCGCTCCTTCACTTTCCCTTTACTCCCATTACCACTCCTGCTTGTCCATATTTTAGCTTTATTTCCTAGACACAAGATGTAAGAACAGGGTAACTATTATGAACAAACACCAGAAATCAGAGCTCTGTACCT
The DNA here is from genome assembly GCF_047495875.1 of Pithys albifrons albifrons. Classification (NCBI taxonomy): domain Eukaryota; kingdom Metazoa; phylum Chordata; class Aves; order Passeriformes; family Thamnophilidae; genus Pithys; species Pithys albifrons. The sequence goes on from NC_092472.1 coordinate 6,092,499, forward strand.
GATGCTCCCTTCCTGACATACCTGTTGTACACACATCATTCCAGACCTTGGGCATGAGGCATTAGAGTAAATTCACCAATATCAGTGATTTTCCCCAGTTCCCATAACTAGACAGCAATGTCATTAACAACAGCACATTTTCTGTGACATTTTTGCCTGAGTCCTTTTTTCCTTGAACTGATAACAAGAATAGAAAACAAATTACATGGTCTATACACTTAAGTGATTTGTAATGGATTCATTTCACACCAAGACGTGGTAAGTGACACCATCCAGCACGCCAAGGCAGTTTGTGATTAAATGTGAACAATAACTGTACAAAATGCAGGTAAGAGACCCAGCAAACCTGCAGGAGCTCTCCCTGCGCCCCTCAGTGCCAGCCCTCACTGAGCTGCTTTCCCAGGGGCCCAGAGGGGCTAAAGCCAAAGGAATTTAGTTACAAAGGCATGGCTGTGAGATGGGTAAATTGTCCTGATTGCTGCTGGGCAGCAAAGAATCCATCCTCAAAAGTGTAGCCCTGGCCAGGCCAGAGGGACTGGGACAGCTCCCGGGATGGTGCAGCAGCTGTAATGTATCAGTGTACTCACAACTAAACCAAAACCCAACAATCAAAAAAACCAACCAGCTGTTTGTGAAAGGAGATGCTGCTCCATGTTAAAATTTATTTCTTTGATTTCCCTTGGTAAAGGGAATGAACTTGTCTCAAAATGATAAAAGACTGTACAGGGTTAAGTCCCGTGTGAATCGATTTTCTTTGCCTCTGAAATCTTGTTGAGTCTGAAGAGACAGAAGACACTTCAGGATGCCAAGGGAGAGAATCTTTAGAGGTGGCCAAAATGCCCAGTATTGTTAGTTTTACATGAGGGAAGAGCCTTTCAAAAGGTAAAATTAAGATACATAGTTAAGAACTGCAGAGCAGTATTATTCATGCTACCAAAATCCCTAAAAGGTCTAGAATAAAAAAGACAAACCAAGCAAGATATCTGCAAGCACAACAAAAATCTGAACTAAAGAAACACACAACTAGCACCCATAAAAGATTAATTGAGAAGCTGAGAAGCAGAACTCACTGATTTCAGATAAAAAATTTTGCTCACCCAGTTGAGAGAGAAGGACCCAGAAAAGGAATGACTTCAAACTGAAGTAGATAGAGCAGGGCAGATCTCACCAGGTACACAAGAATTAATTAGCAAGTTATAACAGTAATATAAAAGAACAGAAACATTTCCAGTGGATTTGGTGGTTTAGTTATTTTATTGTTGATCTTTAATCCTCCTTTTACTTCCTCTTCCCCTGAAAAAGCTGAGATAAGAGGACTGCAGGAGCACACAGGTTAGCAGGAACCTCCCAAGATAACCTCCTGCTCTGGTCGGGTCAGCACAGACGGGGACCAGCCTGCCCAGGGCATCTACAGGTGCTTCCCAGGGGCCTGTGGGGACAGAGGTGTCCCCAGCCTCCTCTGGGCAACACAATCAACAAAACCCTGACCAAATCTAAAGCAAAAATGGTGTGAGTGTTCACAGATTATGAAGAGCTTGAGCAGAAGTTGTGAGGCTTAAAAGTGTATTTCCAATCCGCTTTACATAAAACTATCTACAGACAGCAAGTAAGTGTGTCGATGTATGTGGCCTCTTCTCTCCTACCTAAAGAGCTACCTGAGATAGATAACACAATTTTAGAACTCCCCCACACTGGCCTGTTTAATTTCTCAACCCTTGAATTGCATGAATCTTATGGTAGTTTTTGCACCAATAAAAGACGTTATGATTTTACAAAGCTGTGTATCCCAAGGGAAGTCAAAGAACTATAAACTGATTTTCATCCAGGGTTGGAGTGGGAATTTTTTTTAGGGGCAGGATTGGTAACTCCACACACACATTAAGACAGAATTCTTCCTTCTGACAAGAAGGGAGAACATTGGTTATCTAACTCTACATAATCTTCAAATCAATATGGGGGTTACGAAAAGAAGGAAGGGAAGGGAAGGGAAGGGAAGGGAAGGGAAGGGAAGGGAAGGGAAGGGAAGGGAAGGGAAGGGAAGGGAAGGGAAGGGAAGGGAAGGGAAGGGAAGGGAAGGGAAGGGAAGGGAAGGGAAGGGAAGGGAAGGGAAGGGAAGGGAAGGGAAGGGAAGGGAAGGGAAGGGAAGGGAAGGGAAGGGAAGGGAAGGGAAGGGAAGGGAAGGGAAGGGAAGGGAAGGGAAGGGAAGGGAAGGGAAGGGAAGGGAAGGGAAGGGAAGGGAAGGGAAGGGAAGGGAAGGGAAGGGAAGGGAAGGGAAGGGAAGGGAAGGGAAGGGAAGGGAAGGGAAGGGAAGGGAAGGGAAGGGAAGGAAGGGAAGGAAGGAAGGGAAGGAAGGAAGGGAAGGAAGGAAGGGAAGGAAGGAAGGGAAGGAAGGAAGGGAAGGAAGGAAGGAAGGAAAGGAAGGAAAGGAAGGAAGGAAGGAAGGAAGGAAGGAAGGAAGGAAGGAAGGAAGGAAGGAAGGAAGGAAGGAAGGAAGGAAGGAAGGAAGGAAGGAAGGAAGGAAGGAAGGAAGGAAGGAAGGAAGGAAGAAAGAAAGAAAGAAAGAAAGAAAGAAAGAAAGAAAGAAAGAAAGAAAGAAAGAAAGAAAGAAAGAAAGAAAGAAAGAAAGAAAGAAAGAAAGAAAGAAAGAAAGAAAGAAAGAAAGAAAGAAAGAAAGACAACACACCAAGATTCAGTTGGAAAGATCACAGTCACAGCCTGTTATGTTGACTAAAAATGTTACCAGATGGTTACCTTTGATTTGTTTTTGAAAATTCATTGCTTGAAGAATCAAGCAGTGTTTAATCCTGGTATTATGTTTCTTATTAAAATCCTCGCTGGTTCTACACTTGTGGATTACTGTGATTTTGAGAAGTACAACCACAGTGTAGAAGAAGCTTCACGAACTCCTCAGCAGACAAATCCCTACTTCTAAATATTATAGTAACTCCTGCTCAGGAAGTTTTATCCCACTGAACCCTCTTTTATTAGAAACTTTATGATTATAAACGTCAGCACAGTTTAAACTGAATACTTTTCTCACAGAACTGTATTAGCTGTATTTTACTGTGTTATTCTGCACGGGCTCAGCTTCAAATCCTCCTCATAACACTTAGAGTAGCAATAACACAAATGACACATAATTGGATCTTTTTTAGACTGCTACTCTTTCCACTCCCCTACTAGCAGAGCACGTAGAGACTTCTCCATTATTAAAACATTTCAGGCTTTTTTTTTTTCCTTATTTTAATTTTTTTTTAATTATTCCTCTTATAAAATTCCAACAGGCAGTGGATACTATAGAGCAGATTTACTGTACAGCAAATTAGGGAATCCTCACAAACCTGCCAGTGAGTCTGGAAAGAAATGGTACACACTCAGTGTATTTGAGAATGTGTTGAAAGAAAATGATGTACTGGGTATGTAATTATGTTATTTCCCTTTGAAAATAGATAGTACTGACAAAAGGTTTTTACTATAGATAATTAGTGCCTGAAATTCCTTTTAAGTGTGATTTATGATTAAAAGTTAAAATGTCAGGTTTTCTGCATAGATTGAGACATAACATTTTCTCAAAGATATTGGCATGCTTTTTCATTAAAATGTTTACTTTGAAAAATGGTGATTATTTATCATGTATTACCTACTCCTTTATTTGTGAATTAAGCTATATTAAAAAATGCACATCAAAATGAGAAGCTCAAAATAAAACACACCTTTTACTTTTGAATGAATTCCATGAAATATCTTGTCTAAAGTATTTATATTCCGACATTTCTATTCCTGTCTACTTAACAGAAAATTGAATCATGAAACCTGATGTAAATAGTTCTAATTTTACCTTGATTTACAGTCTAAAGAGATATAAAAAGATTAGTTGCAAAAAGTTGGAATGATCCAAACAGGATCACAGGAAAGGAGGATGTCTCCTATGGCTGGTCATGGCCATCAGCAGAACATCCTGAAACTGGGCAGGCAGAAGCCTCCAAGCAGCAAACCTGTGTAAAAGAACTTTTTTGGACAAGCAAATACATAATCTGTCTTAAAGACAACTTGCTTTAATGAAGAGAATTAGTAGTATCTCTCTTTGAATTCTTTGGGGATTCCAAATGATCCTGACTTGCCTGACACAGAATCATCTCAGGTGGGATTCCCTTGATTTATTGCAAACCCAAATGTGGCATCATTCTGGTAAGGAAATTAAAAACAAGAAATGAAACCCAAAACTATCTGCTCTTAAAATACAAAGAGGGTGAAACACAAAACATGAACCAAAATCATGTACAGAAGAAAATAAAATAAATCACTTAAAAATCTAAGTATTAAGCACAAATAACTGAGTTTGGTTAATAGTTGGTCAGTTTTTGTGTTGCTTCTCCATCTCCTCGTCCCCCCAAAAAAAAGAAAAACCAAAAAAATCCATCATGAGGTATTTAAGGAACATCAACATTCTTAAAACTAAGGTCAGTTGTATAAGCTGAGGCTTTTCTTCCTCTGCTCCATTAACAGTAAAGCTATTTGTGGAAACCAACCACTGACTCCATGTATTTGTCACAGCAAGATTCCGAGTCCATTATTTTTGAAGGTTTTTTTTTTTTGAAAGCTCCCCATGATTTTTGACATTTTGGAATGAAATGAGTGAGTGGGAGGGTTAATGTGCACCTGGAGCAGCTGCACCAGCTTTGCTGAGAGCTTTCCAATACCAACCCCCTGCACTGTGTGTGGGGCTGGGAGGGGAACAGCAGCAGCTCACTTGGAAATGAGCTCAAACACCTGAGCTGGCCACAGGCTACCACAATGCAAGAAAAAAAAATCCTTGAAATTAAAGGAGTTTTAAAATCTTCAATGTGAACAAAAATAGCCTCAAGTTTTCAGCACAGAAAGGGATCAGGTCTTCTACCAACCTCTAGAATTTTGGGCATTCCTTGCGTGTTTCTCATCCTCATTCTGCAGATTCCAGCCTTTAACAGGTGACAGTCCTAGTGCAGCACCAAGGAGGTGAAGCAAACTCAGGGGCAGCACATGAGTATCAAACACACATAGACTTTAAAAAAAATCTATTGATTAAGGAAGTATTACAAAATGTACGTGTGTAGCTTAATGCAAAACCAACAGGGTATTTATTATTGGGGCAATTTCCAAAGTTCAGTCCATTTGCTTCCTTTGTAATTATTTACATTTAAGGAACTTACAGTAATATTTCTAAACAAGAAAAACCCCACAAAAATACCTCTTTGAGAAGAAACTGGGGAAACTGGAAAAAACCCACCTTGGTAAACAAGTAGCATATTTACAACATAATGTGATGTCTTTATATTAAAGATACATTGGAAAGTTGCAAATGACAGATCATGAAAGCAAAATAACTGTGAAATTTTTAACCACAGCTACTAAATTCTCATATTTTTTTATACATCAGGGTTTGTTTTGACATGTCAAAAATAATAGATAATTTCTAAATTGTCATGGAAGTGAAAGAATATTTAATGTTTGTACTACAAAGACAACAGCTACAAGAATGAATCACTTGTTCACAACCAGGAACTGCTAAATAGAACAGTCTGTGAGATATTTGATAAGAGATTCACACATGCCTATTTGCCAGAGCCAAAAGCAACACTTGTTATAGTTTTTCTGTCTTCATTTGTATGTGTAATTTATTCAAGAGACAAGTAGGTGATAAATTATCCATAAACTTCATTTTGGCAGCAGAGCATAGGAGGGTTTTGCAGATCACCTGCAGGTGATTTGCCAGGGGTAGCTCTCTGTGTACCCAACACTCTGCCACACGCCCTGCTGGCACCTTTGCTTGGTGAACAGCACCAGGGAGAGCAACTAAAATCCACTGACAACCCAAACTTAGCTTGGTAACCTGTTTGTGCCACCCTGTTCTATACATTGATTTGTAGGAAAAGGCTAAACACAGGGAGAGCTGGTGGCACAGCTGGTGGCACAGCAGGGGTAGGGAACTGCCCAACTTCCAACATGACACTTCAGAGAACTGTTTGCTTTTGCATCCTTAAGCAAGACTGGCCAAAGGGATGCTGATAAATGCTATCACAATCAGAGGATGTGTGTTACACAAAGCAAGAGCTAGAGGAGAACTTTTAGTGATTTGCTGTAATGATGCAGTTCCCACTTCGTACCCGAGATCCTCCTGCTGCCTGTGCACTGACACCTGGTGCCACTGTCCCCAGCAGGAGACCCTCCAACCCCAGCTGCTGCCAAACATGCTTGAAACACATCCTGATTTCCTGTGACTCTACCTATGAGCTAGAAATTATTTGCCACTATTGCATCTCTGATCATCAAGCAGATTTCCAGCTCTGTGCCTCGTGTCTGAGTAAAAGTGCTGCTCCCACTGAGCGCCGGCAATTCCTGCCTCTTGTCATTCCTGAATAGTTCAAAAAGGCCCAAACCCCACGAATCTTCACTAAAGATTGTTGCTGTAGCTGATGACTTGTATTATAAAAACAGCTTTATCACACAGAATGTCTTCAAAACAAGACAATATGTATTGTGAAATCAAAGGAAAACTAAGTTCACTCAGAGAACTGGGGCCATTCAAAGCAGTTGCTTGCTTGTCACTTAGGAATGTGATATTCAATGGTATGTACATTAAAGTACTCAAAAAATATTTTTTTTCCTTTTTCTTGCCATTGTTCCCATACTCAGAAGCACACAGAGTCTCACTGACTAAAGAAAAAACTCTCTGGACTTTGATTTACAGACTTTTCCCTGCCAGGGTGACTGTTACTGTTTTTGCAATCGTACACATCTATTTCAATACTGCACTTTAAATCATTAGTTTCATAAATAGTTTTTCTGCCTATAGGGCTGACAGGTATAATCAAATAGCTCCAGTGGATTAGCCTTACAAACCTGAGCTTTCCTCACAATATGGATGAAGGAGTGGTGCAGGAACAGAGATGCACCAACTGCACAGCTGGCACAGAGCAAACCCATTCCTTCCCACAGCCTGGAGGTTTACTACTGCATCTTCTACTTCATTCCCTGAACTTCAGTTTACACAGGCAAAGAGACAGATCACAATTAGAAATGTAATTTAAATAATTGAAATAAATCCTCCATTTACCTTTGACTGCCCTGGGATTGCTATTCTTACCTGACTGTGGGTTATGCATTATTAAGGGAGCTTGCCTGGCACTGAGTTAGGCATATATAGAACTTCTTTCATGAATAAAGTTTACACTTGCCCTAACAGTCTGTCTGGTAATTCCTACTCATGAATAGCAACATTCAGGTAGGTGGGACATCCTCTGGGAATAAGGTCTGAAATCCTCAGGTTTATTTCTTGAGATTGCTGAATTCACTCGATGGCAATTGAATAAAAATGGGGCTCTGCAAACCTCACCCAGCTGCCTGGAGACACACTGTTCCTGCAAGGCTGACAGATTTGGTTAATTGTGAGGAACCCCTTCACTCGTAAAATGAAATGGCTTCATGTCATTTCAACAAGTGTGTACCTGGGAACCACAATATGAATTACTCTTAATTTATCTGCAGCACTGCCTGTGCTTTATGAAAAGTATATGTGTACATATAAACAGGGTAGAAATTAACTTCTGCCTAAGGCTACCACCAAATGTCAATTAAGCTGCCAGACTTTCAGGGGTTGGTATTCTGTCTCTCTGCCTGGGGGAAGATTTGTATTAAATTTATTGTTGAATAAGACAACCAGTTTGGCAGGGAAAGCAGATTAACAAATTATACACTATTTTTTTAAAAGGTGAACATAACTTACTGAAAACAAATTTAAGGGAGCTTTCTTATTATCCTTATAACCATCTTTCAATGTATAAATCTGGAGAGGGGAAAGCCATTAACTGTCTGTAAGCAGGATCTTATACAAGCAATATAAGTTAAAAATGCACTCTTACATTTGTTTTATTATTTCACTATTTTATTAACATATAAATATCATTGGAAGAAGCTTCTGCCATGCCCAGCAGAGGATGTAAAAACTAGTTGTGCTTCTAAACAAGACAGTAATTCACTAGCTGTTAAAAGTGCTTTGTTCTTTCTATTAAACAAACACATAAATTATCTCTGCCTCTCTTTGCAAAGAAACACTTCCTACCATTTCAAACTTAGGTCTGGCTCAATATTGCCCTACCTTTAGGGATGCTCAAATAGTTAGGTGCCAGTTTATATCCCAATTTTCTCCAAACACAGCCATTCAAGCCCAAATTCATGACTTGCACTAAAATTCACATGGTACTAACATGGACAGAAAGAGTGAGAGGTTTGGGTTCACCCCCATAACACTCACACTGGCTGTTTCTGTATGTGAACTCCATGATTTGAAGGCACTTTCCCATCCCTCAGCCCTCACTCTGCCAAAGTTTCCGTGTCAAGGGGAATGCAAAATTTCCAGACAGGTTCTCCCCCCATGGTGCTCTTCCTCAGGGGCGAGTTCCCATTTAAACAGCCAGTTTTGGGGGAGGTTCTGATGGGGTAAGACCTTGCTTAATTTATCATTAGCCACATAATCCAATTTTTCCTCTAGAGTGTAAACTGAGATATTCTGAGGCAAAAGCTCCACGTGCAGCCAATGCATGGAGAAGACCTATAGCCAGCGAGGTGTTTCCACTTTGTTTGTTATTCACTAAGATGGCTGGGTATCAGAAAGGGATGTGATCTGTGGGTTCTTTTTTTCCTAATTTTGAATAGCATTCTGCTTTCTCTTGTGATCTGCAAAAAATCAGGGTTTACAAAAATTATCTCTGACTATAGGGATTGGAGGACTTCAGTCTCCTCAACATGGATTCAACGCTCGGAGAGTCTGAAGAGTAAACAGAGCTATGAAAGTCATCATGGACATGCACAAAGAAAACATATTCCCATGACTGCTGGAGATCCCTATATAAATACACAGACACACACCCTGTCTTACCCCAGAGGAAAACAACCCAGACAATAGTGTGGCTACACTTCTGGAGGTACTGCCACAGTGCTGCTCATGCAACATCTCTCACCAGCCTGGCAAACTGGGCAATGGGGACAGGGCAACTCCCTTGCCCAGTCTACATGAGAGTTGAGTTTGTTCTGCTCGCTCCAAGTGTTCTCCTGCATTTAACTCCCATTACAAGGACAACACAGGCACTGGGAAATGCCATCACTGCAGGTGTCCTGCAGCTCAGCTGCTTGGAGCACACGCTTTCACACATTCTCTCCATACCCACTACCCAGGGTCTTTGCCATTCCCTGTACACTCAGCTCCTGCCTTTCCAGGATCCACTAAAGGTCACCATCAGCTCTTGGTGTTTGGAAACAAATATTGGCTAAAGGGTTCTTTGCTCCAACTGCATATTTGCAAAAAGTTACCAGTTTACAAACAGAGCCCCAGAAATATAAAAGGCCTGGTAGAGTGCTATGGCAAACAAGAAAATCCTCACAGATGGAGCATCTATTCTCTCATTTTCTCTCCAGGAGCATTCTTTGCCATTTAGATTCTTCCCACATTCAGTTATACAATAAAAATATCTTTTGCTGTCTTTTCCTCAAACCATCTTTTAGTAAAGCATGAAAAAGAATTGAAACAAAAGGATAAAATTTACTGAAATAAATAAATATAATTGTGCAGGACTAATACATTTTTCTTAAGATATTTTGCATATTTTGTCTATTTTTCCTTTCTCCACAAGGCAAATTGGACCTTACCCTCTGCAGGTCTCAGGGCCTGTAGCTGCAGGTCTGTAGCTGCCCTGTGACCTCACCCCTCAGATGTGGGGCACAGATTTCCTCCCCAAGCCTCATGATGATGTTCCTGTCCCATTATTTGCTGCTGCAAATCCTGATGTTGTCGTTATATCATGAAAATGCCATGAAAACCTCTGCCTCTTTCCCTTCCTTTTCCCTAGCCCTTCTTTTGTGGCTTCTCCTTTCTTTAGGGGAAAACAAGACTCAGAGTAAGGAGGTGGCCAAAGCAATTTCAGCAGGTGACAAGCAGGACCCAGTGATGTGTCCCCAGAAAGCTGCAACTCTCACCAGTAATAAACTATGTTGGACTATACCTGAAAACAACACCTGACACCATTTTCTTATGCTGTAGAAGACAAAGGGTAATGTCAACAGGAAACTAAATCATCACATTAGCAAATTTTCTGGTTCCTTATCACTTGGAGACAAAGGGGCAAATAGGGCTGTCAACAAAACAATCAAGTTCCAAAGAGGGGAAAAAAAATTATCAAGGTGACTGTACTTGTTATAAAAGAAATATTTTTGATTGCATTTTTTACTAAATATTAATTCTCAAGGAAGCTTTTTTATTTTTTTTGGCAATTAGGTACAAGCACACTGTTTAGCAGGGCAGCAGTGCTCAGATCTCATTTATTGAATGGACATCATTAGAGCCAGCAGAGCCCAGAAAGGTTATTAGAGCCTCATCTGAACTACGAAAATGTCAAGTCAAGAGGGAATGGTGAATGGTGATATGAAACTTATTGCAGTTATCTTATGTTAACGAGAAAAAACAATGCAGGGCTTCCAACAAAAACAAAACAAAGCAAGGAAAGCAGCAAGATAAGATGCGTTTATGCTCACAGCCAACAAGATATTCAGTTTTATATATTCCCAACATCATTAAAACAGCTCCATCTTACTATTAGTTGGTCATTGATTCTTTCTCCAATCCACCCAGTCAGCTTTAGCATTCTGGAGGCTGCTGGTTGCACCACTGACAGAAATGAATCATAGAATGGATTGGGTTGGAAAAGACCTCCAAGATCAGCAAGTCCAACCCTTGGTCCAGCTCCAGTCCCTTTACCAGATCATGGCACTCAGTTGTGTGTACAGGTGAATGGAAAACAGCAAAGAGCCTCTGTGGAAACAGTGATTTAGAGTTGCTTCTCTCCCACTAGTAAAACTCGTGTCACATCACTAATTTTCTCCACTTATTTGATGAAGTCAGGGAGGTCTGAGAAGATTTTAGAAAAAACAATTCTAACAGGACTGTCAAATAACCACGTGATTATGAAGATGGAATTCTTACATCAATTTTGGAATAACATGTTGTAGATCAAATTAAAGTAACTTTTAAATACAGGCCATATCTTTCCCTTTTTTTTTCCTTTCTTTTCAGATAAAGCTTTTGCACCTGTAGGAAACACAAACTCATCCAAAAGACACATTGCCAAAAAGCCCAGGCAGAGGCTCATGCCAAAGCCCTCCCTCCCCCAGCAGCTCACGTGCATCGCACACACGGGGTGTATTGAGGTTAATGTGCACAAAAAAAGGGTTTTTTCAAGACCAGCAAAAAGTGTTGGCTATGATCTTTTTTTCTTCTTTAGTGTACGTAGAAGTGTTATTTTTTTTTCACATGCTGTTCTACAAAAGATCTTTAGCACCTATTTTGGCAGAAAGCTTAAAATACCAGGGCAATCAGAAAAGAAGTGCAACAGTGACTTCAGAGAAAATTGAAGCTGAGCAACAGAGAGGAAAAAGGATCTTCAGTGATCTGTGTAGGGCATCGGTTCCTTGTTTTGCTCAGACCTGTTTGCTATAAATTAACACCTAAATTTTGGACCTTTTTTAAAGGCCTGTTCATTTTTTCAGGAGTGACACTTACATGATGAGAATACCTGAAATTCCATCACCTGTTGCCCAAATAAACCAAACCCAGTGCAGACAGGACTTGAATTATGGACCCTGATGCTCGGCCAGAAAAAACCCTCAAGCATTATCAGAAGATAATAATTAAAAGTCACATTGTAGTCCTTCTATACATTTCACAGAAAGCTTGCTATGATTAACATTAAAACAACGTGACAGATGATCTCAAAAATTAATAGGCAAGGATTGGTGCATTATAGCACAAGTCTCACTTCCTTATTTTCTTTATTTCTGCTTATTTAAGGCCCTGTGACACTGCTTTGCTCTGGGGAAGGATCCCAGTACTGCACTCTTTGCAGGGGCTGCAGAAAACTTGAGTCTGCAGAGCAAATTTCCGACCATAAACCTGTGCATACTTACACATGTTCAGCAGCAAAGCCAGTTGGACTCTTCCTGCCATCAGTTTGCTGAAGTTAAATTTGAAAATAAGAGTTTGTGGCCATCAAATCACTGTAGCATTAACCTCCAATACAGAGAGACTTTAAACTCTGGCCTAAATAGAATGACACCAGAGCCAGTATAATAGTTCAGAATGAATGGAGTCAGGGCAGAAAGGGCACAGGAGAGGGGCAGGGAAAAGCCAGAATGAATGGAGAAGGGAAGAGAACTTGTGCTCCAGGTCTCCTGAAGTCCTGGCAGCAATAGTTCATAAGGTTTGCAATCTGGAGGACGATGTTGCCTTATTAAGAAATGTTATCTTGATCTATAATTACATCTGGACCATATAAACTAAGCAATTAATTTTCATTGATACAGATTAATACAATTTCTCTATTTAAGATCCAAGGAACTGATCTGTGTGTTTGCAATCTTTGCTCATTTCATTTTGTGAGGCTGCCTATTACTGGCTTATTAAAGTCTCATTATATCATTAAGCCCAAATGTCAATCCTGGTCCCAGTCCAGGCTCTTCTCTCTGTATTTAGTCATTACCCACAGAAGTACTTTCCAATAGCAGTGAGTTTGACACTCGCTGACCAATTCAGTGTTGACAGTAACACTCTGAGACTTCCCTTCTTTACCTCTAACAGTGTGTTTACTCAAGAATTATATGCAGCATTGGGCAGCAAGGAAGATCTTTATTTGAAATTATATATATATATATTTTTTTTATTTTTACATGGGCAAAACTTTGAACAGAGGTGCCCAGCTCTCACAGCCACCTGCCTCACCCAGGCCAGAAACAAGACACAGATCCTGGTGGACTGCCACAAGATTATTAGAAATGGGCAGAGAATCCAGCTCAGATGCCATTTAGAAGAAAGAAGCATTTATTTGCTTTCTAGCCCAAGTTAAGATTGTCATATTTCATATTATTTTGCATATTCAGGAAGACTCACCTCAGTACTTATGACCATAAAGCAACCAAGATCAGCTCATTCCTCTAATAGAAAGGATTCTGTTGTTGGTCTAAAGGTATCACAGCTTCAAATTGTAATTAAAATAAATTAGTAAAAAAGTGAAAACTATCATTTAGAATTTCAGAAACCAATAAAATAATGGCTTCATCCTGCAGTTGGGAGGACTATATAAGAGATCTCTAAGTAAATAATTAGATATATCACTGTAAGCCAAAGCAGCATTTAATAATTACCCCCAAATACACTGAATTAGGAATTTTAAAACCATTCTCCATATTAAAACAAGGGACCTCATCTGCCAGGAATAGCTTCCAGAATTCTGTCTAATGTGTTGTCAGTATATTTCAAGTTCAACAATTTGATTTTAAAAAGCAGCAGATTTTTCAAAGATTATTCTTACACTGGCTAAATAAGATACCCATCTGTGAATTAAAATAAATACATTCAGGAAATTATCAAAATGTTCCTTAAAATCAAACATATGGTAAGTGTTGACTGTGTCAGGCTCGAGATAATTTCTCCAGTAGCTCAGCCCTCCAAAACTGACCAATCTCATGGGTTTGGTTTCAATATTTTTCTCATAATTTTCATTTTTACAGAGGTTTAATGAGTTCATCCACAGGGACGTGTGTAAGACCTGAAAGAACAATTAAAGGTAGCTCAGAAAAGGATGGGTTTATTTTTATTTTTAGTTTAGAAAAATAAACACCATATTGATAAAAGGTTGTTTATCATAAGGAGAAAAATGATGTTTGAACAGGGGTGGTTTTGGAAAAACAGCCAGACCCAAGGAACAGGCTCAGCTACTCAGAAATATTTTGCTGTGTTATGATCTGAACCAACTCCAAACAACAGTAAGTCCTTCAGACAGTGGCACCAGCACGAAGCATCTTCCCTCTGAACAGACATGCCCCCACCTGGGAAAGGACAGGCTGTTTGGGGACAGAAAGCTTCAAACATTCTGAATGCTAAAAAACACATTTCTGAAAACTAAAAAAAAATAGATTTTTAAAAATGAATCTCTGGGCTTCTCAGTAAAATGGGGGGAAATATTATGACTCAACCTTTCATCAGGGCAATAGAAGAGCCAGGGAATAGAAGAGGAAAGGAAAAAAAAAAGAGACTACAATGATAAAAATTGAAAAATGCAGTTTCCAAAGTTTGAAGCCCATTTGAATAAGAGACTCCCACCAACATTTCCCTTTCCCTTTCTTGGCTATTTATTAACTGATTTCCATTTCAATATATTATTTTAAGAACTCAAACCTGTGCTGTTTGGGGACACCTGTTTCCTTTTGAAACACCATTGGAAGGGAGATTCTAAGGGACAATTTACTTATTCTAGTTGCCAGGCTTAAAGCAAGAGATCCAAACACAGATTTTTCAGATTTCTCTATCAGTTTTTCCTGGTTTTAATGAAATACATAACAACCTTATTAATAGTTTTGGCACATACAATAGATGCGAGTTGGGGAAACCATAGGAAGGCTATGGAATTCCTCTCCATGTAGGCAGGAGCAGAGGAGAGGGCAGTTTCTCAGCTCTGGCACAGTGCTCCTAAACCCCTCAGCCTGCCTTGGAAAGGTTTACCATTATTAAAAAAAAAAAAAATCAAGTTAAAGCTGATCCAGTCCATTCTTTTTAGGCAATGCCTTTGGAGGTTAATGGAGGACAACGGAATGGAAAATTCCGTTCCTTCACAGCTCTGCAGGTGCACTTGCATCATGAAGGAGCCTCTGAATAAAGCAAACTGTACATATTACTACTGTCTTCAAAACAGCTTATGAACTTTTCAGTCCATTGTGATCACAGTTCCCTGTATTAGAAGGGAGCCTGTGCCCTCAAATCTTAACTCTGTGAACTCTTCCCTTTAAAGTACCCAACATGAGAACTTTTTCAGGAAGAGGAAAGTCTGAGCTCTAATGAGATCCTCTCTGACAACTGTAGAATAAAACCTTCTATTATATGTACTACAGAGATTGGAAACACATTTGCTATACCTCTCATTTTTCTTTACGATCCTCTCAGTCCCTTAACTAGAGTACAATGTCCCTGACTTGAATTTCTATCAGGCTTTTCAAGATGCAATGAGCAGCAGATTGCAGAACCAGATCGCTTTAGGAAAGGCAACTTCATGGAGAGGGGCCTGTTGTGAGCTGGACTAAACAAAGCACGAGCACTGGCCACAGTAATAAATACATAAATATGGACAAAGTGACACTTCGTACTCTCTTTGAAAATCAACCAACTGAATGAGTGAGCAGCAAACAAAATAACCCAATTCAGTCGGTGACACCCAGTGTTAAGCGGATTTTCTGCTGAGCAACAAGTGCCAGAGGGTCACACGGATTCCAGAGGCAGGATGTAGGTACCAGAGTCCTGGTTCAGCAGGGGAGGAAGGGAGGCAATGCACAATATGACACAATTCCTGGTATCTTCACTGTAGATCCTCTGCTATCCTGCACAACAAATTTAAGCGTAAGGTACAGGGAATAAAACACGAGGCCTTAACTCTGAAGCCCACAGGAGTGTGATGAGTTCCCTAAAGCTCTGCTCAAGCCAGAAAGGAAGATTTCCATTCCCAGATAACCAGGATATCAGCTGTTGCTATTTCAGAAGCATGGAAGCAGCTTTATTGATTTCAATTTTAAAGTTTAGAAATGATGGCCTTCATAAACACACACACATGAAGCTGAAGAGAAGAACTACACCCAGATCATGAAGGAGAGTAGCAGCTTAAAGACTACATGCTGTTAATTGTGGCCAGAAATAAAGGCTAAACTTTTGAAAACAGTGTCAGTTAGGGGGTTTTTGTTTGGTTTGGGGTGGTTTGTTTGTTTGTTTGCTTTTCCTCCAAGAGGACCAGCTGCTGAAAGATTTCTGTCAGCTCTGTGTGCCATGAAACTACTCACTCTTCCTGACAGTATCACCTCTATCGCTCTTTAAATCAAACTATCTGCCCAAGCAACATGGAGCCTCAATAAAACTCAATTTCTGCTGAGAACAGAGCACAGGCAACACCACTGACATGTTATCAAATGAGGACTTCCAAAGTGGCAAAAGAATTCACTGTTAGGTTTCTCTGAATTTTTAATTTTGTGAGGTTTTTAGTATTGAATGTCCTCCTAAACTCACTGCAAGAATTCATCACATCTCACCAATGCAGGTTAAACACCTGAATACAAAAGCACAGTGAAACCAAAACGCTCCTCTAGATAATCACTACTTTTTAATAAATATTCTACCTTCCTTTATTTTTGCTCTGTTTTGGTAGGAAATCCATTTGATGAAAACACTTCACGTGTCATTTTAATGACTGTATGAAATAATGGCTACAGGCCAACAGGAAAAGGGCTTGCATGGCAGTTTAATTGACAGAGCATCTGAAGTGTCCTTGAAAATTATTTAAAAGTTTATTGTGGTCCTGGAGGTCAAGAACGAAAGGCTTCAAACAGCAGTTCTGCTGAGGTCCTTCTCTGACCCAGATGCTGCACCTTTGATGTTCCTATTAATTCAAAAAATTAACTTAACAGACACCTTCAAAAACTCCCCTCTTGTGAGAATTGGCAATCATTCATATACTGTAGAGCTCAATAGTGTTTGAATCTCTGACTGGAACATAAACCTGTGATGAAGCATAATTACTTTAAACTAAATAACCTACACAATGCCACAAGCGACGTGAGAACACATTTTAAAAGTCACTAATTCATTATGCAAGCTGGAAAGAAGTGAAACGTTGAGAAGTGAAATACGTTGCAAACAAGCATAAAGTGGCACAAGGACTTTATATATTTATGAAATACCTCACAATATATTAAGGCATCCCTTTCTCATGAACATTGTTGATGAAGTTAACTTTGCATGATAATATCTGCTAAATTAATAGTCATTGCTGGGCTTGGCCATGAAGTTGGCAAAAATTCCATCACTTGCAAAGAAGGGATTGTGCTTTCTACATGGGCACCTCCTCCATCAGACATTTGGGGATACGGTTTGTATATTAGAAAGAGACTAAAATATAGATTTTGTACAGAAAACAACAAAAAAAGTGTCTTTATACTGAATGGGAAACATAATTTTCACTGTGCCAGAGGACAGAGAACACCTTAATGACTGTACCACACACACAAAATTATCAGCATGGCAGGCTGACAAAAGGGAGGTTAACTGACAGATACAATAGCATCACCTTAACCCAGATGTCAGGAAACGTGTCATTACTGATATTCAGAGCTGGAACAGAACAGTTAAGTGCCTCACAGAAAGCTGAATAGGCAGGCATTTAAAATACCATGTGTGTAAGGGGAAATTCATTGCTCACCTCACTGAAGGAAAAAAAAAATCTTTTTTGTTTTATTTTTATTTCAGAGCTTATCATTTTGTTAAATATCTTCTCTATATTGTTTTGGACAATTCTACAATATCCACATGTGGTCTCAGATAAACTATTTTTTTTTTCCTCTGAGTTTTCTGCCTTAGATCAAAAGAATTATTCAAAGTCTTAGGAAAAATCTGAGCTCAGAATTCAACCTAACTGATCTCCCTGTTCTGCATTAATATAATCTCTCATTCAGTGCAACAGGAAGCACAGTTTAAACACAGTGATGACAGTTGGTCAGAAAATGCACATGGTGAGAAACAAATCAGGATGGTTTGCTTGGTGGATTTTCAAGAATGCAGAGCATTTAACTCATGTTTAAATTATGACAAAACAGGACAAATGTTTCAAGGGAAATGAAAGACAACACAGAAACCATAGTTTGAATTCATTTCTCCTGTTCCACACACATATCTGGTATTCTTAAAAGGAGCTCTGAACTGTCCAGATAAGACTTGTCCTCTTTTTACTTTCTCAACACATATTTCTTTAGGTGTACCCAAGACCCCAGAAAGGTGCCCTATCCCCACTATCTGTAAGAATCACAAGGCAATGCCATTACAGAGGATCATGTTATGGATCACACAGAATATCCACACTGGTTCTCTTATTACATTTAGCCAGTTTTTTATATTTCCAGTAAAAGTAGAGTTGTGGGAATTTCAGGAGAATTTCCTTTGAAAGAAATCCATCTCTTGCTAATACCAGTGAAAGGAATGTGAGTGGTGAAGGGATATGTAACCTTAGTCTGACAACAGCTCCTGGCTGTCAACTCCACATACTGAAATTATGATATGAATTAGTATCTTCAAGACTTTGCTTAGAACAGATTTATGAGTCTGGTCTGCTCGGTGGAGGTGAATAATTTACAGTACCCCACCCCTAACTTGATAATGAAAATGAGTCCAATTTGAACTCTTAGCTCTTTGACATTGGAGAATATATAATGCGGAATTAGAATGGAATATAAATGCAGCCTGGATCAACCTATTAATCATTTTATGATCTTAGTAAAAAAAAAAAGGAAAAGAACTATTAAGAAAATGGGTCATTCAAATGAATCATTACATTTCAACAAATGTTAGCTTTAGTATTCCTCATCTAAGAGGAATCTCTGCTTTTACCAGATGTGTTTGTCCAGAGCCATCTTTTTTTTTTGTAAAACAGTAGACTGCAGTTACACCAAACAAATTGGTCCCCTCAAACTTTAATTAAAAATGTAATTTTTAGCCCTGAAAGAAAAGCCTTAAGCATTTCTTCATAAAAAAAAAGCAAAACAAACAACCAAAAATCCTTAACATTCTCCGACTTTTGTTCCCATTTTTGTAACATTTATCCTTATTACAACAGCATATAAAACTTTACAGAAGGGCAACAATGCAGTAACAGCAAGTTTTTCATAGCCAATGCTCAGGCAGCCAGATGACTTGATACATATATTAAAATCACAAATTATGATGCTTTAATCCCTTGGTAATGACACAGAATGATTTCTACTGGCAAGATCATAAAATCCATCACAATCTTCACAGCAATTCATATCCCAGTAGAATTTGAATTCATAACTAAGGGATAAGAAGGTCAGTGTACCAAGCTAGACAAAAAGGAACAGCCTGAACAGCCCCTGAATATTCTATTCCAAGCACTCATCCTTGACAAGCAAGCTGCAATTAAGATAAGATTTACTTTTATGCATCAAGTCCTCCAGTTTGATCCATGAGGCTGCCCACACTTTCCCCTATTTTTTGAAGCATCATTTCAAAATGTTCAGCACAACAATACACAAACCACTATCAGAAAGTGCAATTGTTTGGTTCTGTTGCAGAGCTGGTCTGACCCCAGGCCAGGGGAGGCTCTGAGCAGCACACTCCTCTGGAATTCCAGACTCCCAGCTTCCTTTCCCAACTCCAGGACAGCCTCAGGCAGCCCTGGACAAATCTCTGTCGCCCTCTCCAGTCAGAGAACACGAGAGTTCATCATCATGGCATCAAAGTGATACTGCAGCAAGAAAATGTATTCACCAACTTGGCTGCTATTTAACTGCCCCACAGTGGGACTGCTGTCACCCAAGGTATGGGGCTTCTTATTTATGCAAACTCCAGTATTGCAGCAGAGTTACTTATCTCCATCTCCTTCTTTTAACCCCATGGAGAAACCAATGAACTTGTGTTACCCCTGCCCACTGAGCTTTCCTGGGTCATTGTAATGGAGGATAAACCCACAGCATGAGCTCAAATACAGGCTTAAAAAACCTAATCCAAAGCAGGAGATCACACTATCTAATACAAGTATATCTAGACTTGAACTTTTCTCAAGTAGATGGGTACATCAAAGAGTCACAGGATCTGTAGGTGGGTCATCTAGTGCAGCCTGCAGCTCAGAGCAGAGTGCTCAGGGCAACACCCACTGCAGCTCTGAGTTTGATGAGGGATGGACAATCAGGTACCTCTCTGGCCAACCTGTTCCAGTACTAGACCACAGAATATCAACCTAAGAACCACAGAAATTACTAAGGGGCTTGAACTGAAAACCACAACCCAGAAATTGGAAACCTGTGACACCTGGCAAGTTGCAAGAGAAAATCATGTGACTTGGGTATGATGTGAACAAACATCAAATGCAGGTAAAAAATGAGCACAGTACTAACAGACAACCTTTTAGAGATCACAGAATCAAGAAGCCAAAGAATACAAGTAGCTAATAACGTGTATGGCTTTAAAATACATATTTCATTCTTTGTCTTCTGCACAACCACTACTTCTATTACAGGGGTACTATTTTGATTTGTTTTGGAGGCTTGGGGGGATTTTGGTTGCTTTTCCCCTGCAGTTTCTACCTCAGAAAGGCTTTAGTCCATTGCTGCTTTAGGTAGGCAAGAACAGGACCCAGTAAGCAGATAAAGATCTGGCACTCACAGTTTGAACAGCCCAGAAACGTTCAGAGATATTTTTTTTCACAGCCCCATCCTCTCCTGTATATTACAAGTGAGAGACCATGAGAGGGAACAACCATTTAGGTCATTAGAGCAGCATTTGCTACTCACCTAACTGTCCTCAGAGCCTGAGCCTCATTGATTTTCCATGGGACTTATCTACCCAGTCCCTCAAGGGCTTTTGAGGACGTCATCATTAAGCAGTAATTTAATCTTTTTCTCATCAGTTGCTCCCAGCCCTGACTAGTGGAAGTCAGAACCATCCCACTTGCCTAAAACAAATGCTCGAAACCAAAGCACACAGTAAAATTTTGATTTGCTGTAAACAGTATTGACTGAAGACCATAAGAAAACACACTTTGGAGAGCTGATGGGAGTTGCTCAGTGAAGAGAAACAGATTAAAATAGAAAGGTGAATCCCCATTAGTCATCCAGCCTGTGAACAACACACAAAGCTCCATTTTGCCATTTTTTTTCTTTTAATAAACTTCTATCTTCACGTATTAAGGTGGTTCAGGACAATTAAACTGCCATCTCAGACAGGCTAACCTTGCAAAAAACTTTAGTCACCCAGCTAGATCTGCTCTATTCTGATCCATTGCAGTGTGATGAACCATGTGTACTATGGCAGTGAGTAAAATTCCCCTTACTGTGCTGCTAAAAATACAGCACCATGTTAGAGATAACCATGTATGCCCCACAGAATACAAAAAAAAAATAGAGAAATTAATAAAATGACATTTCTCTCTTCCTGTGTTTGAGGGAAAATTCGTAGCAGCCCAAATTCTATTCATGTGCATCTCAGACATTATTATTATTATTATTGAAAGGTGTTCTCTACTTTTAAATATAACCAGCAGACAAATTTGAGCAACAACTTATTCCCAATATAAGATAGAGGAATAGGGACAAATTCCAAAATGCTTCAATACTCAACTCTAATTTTTATCTTCATAAATGGTAGACCAACTTTCTGCTCACATGGGCTGATCAGGGCTCTCCCTTGGGTTATTTTACACTCAGTGCTTCCAAAGCCAGGCCTGTCCCAGCTATGCCTCCCCACTTTGGGAACTGAGAGGTGCTCAGTGGGTACAGCAACACGTTCAGCAGAAATTCTGAAGGATTTTTCTCCCTGAAGAACCTTTTTCAGCCTTGTCCGCTCTCCTGCATTTTGTGAAAACATTTCGTGTTTTATTTTGGCAATCCTGGAAAACAAACCCAGCACTATTTTTTTACAAGTGGACTTGAATTGATGTATCTGCAGTAGAGAATTAATTTCAGTGATCATTCCTTGAGTATCATGTTTAAGGTCATCCTGCC